>NW_027464626.1:0-1200000 GCF_043290135.1 Rhipicephalus microplus | reverse complement strand
TCTAGTTTCAGAGTCTCTAGTTGTAGAATTTCTAGTTGCCGAGTCTCTATTTGTGGAATTTCTAGTTGCCGAGTCTCTATTTGTGGAGTTTGTAGTTGTGGAGTTTCTAGTTGTGGAGTTTCTATTTGTGGAGTTTCTAGTTGCAGAGTTTCTAGTTGTGGAGTTTCAAGTTGTGGAGTCTCTAGATGTGAAGTTTCTAGTTGTCGAGTTTCCAGTTGTGGCGTATCTAGTAGTGGAGTTTCCAGTTGTGGAGATTCTAGTTGTGGAGTTTCTAGTTGCGGAGTCCCTAGTTGTGGAGTTTCTAGTTGCGGAGTTTCTAGTTGGGGAGTTTCAAGTTGTGGAGTTTCAAGTTGCGGAATCTCAAGCTGTGCAGTTTCTAGTTGTACAGTTTCTGGTTGTGGAGTTTCTAGCTGTGGAGTTTCAAGTTGTGGAGTTTCTAGTTGTGGAGTCTCAAGTTGTGGAGTTTAAAGTTGTGGAGTTTCTAGTTGTGGAGTATCTAGTTGTGGAGTTTCCAGTTGTGGAGTTTCTATTTGTGGAGTTGCGGAGTCTCAAGTTGTGGAGTTTCTAGTTGTGGAGTTTCGAGTTGTGGAGTTTCTAGGTGCAGAGTCTCAGGTTGTGGAGTTTCTAGTTGCGGAGTTTCTAGTTGTAGATTTTCTGGTTGTGGAGTTTCTAGTTGTGGAGTTTCGAGTTGTGGAGTTTCTAGTTGTGGAAATGCGGAGTCTCTAGTTGTGGAGATTCTAGTTGTGGAGTTTCTAGTTGTGGATTTTCGAGTTGCGGAGTTTCTAGTTGCAGAGTCTCTGGTTGTGGAGTTTCCAGTTGTGGAGTATCTGGTTGTGGAGTTTCCGGTTGTGAAGTTTCTAGTTGTGGAGTTTCCAGTTGGAGTATCTAGTTGTGGAGTTTCTAGTTGTTGAGTTTCTAGTTGTGAAGTCTCTAGTTTTGCAGATTCTAGTTGTAAAGTTTTTAGTTGTGGAGTTTCTAGATATGGAATATCTAGTTGCCGAGTCTCTATTTGTGGAGTTTGTAGTTGTGGAATTTCTAATTGTGGAGTTTCAAGTTGTGGAGTTTCTAGTTGTGGAGTCTCTAGTTGCGGAGTTTCTAGTTGTGGAGTTTCTAGTCGTGGAGTTTCTAGTTATGGAGTTTCTAGTTGCGGAATCTCTAGCTGTGGATTTTCTAGTTGCGTAACTTAAGGTTGGGATGTTTAAAGTTGTGGAGTTTCTAGTTGTGGAGTTTCTATTTGTGGATTTTCAAGTTGTGGAGTCTCTAGTTGTGTAGTTTCTAGCTGCGGAGTTTCTAGTTGCGGAGTTTCTAGTTGTGGAGTTTCTAGCTGCGGAGTTTCTAGTTGCAGAGTCTCTGGTTGTGGAGTTTCTAGTTGCGGAGTCTCTAGTTGTGGAGTTTTTAGTTGTGAAGTTTAGAGATATGGAATTTCTAGTTGCCGAGTCTCTATTTGTGGAGTTTGTAGTTGTGGAGTATCTAGTTGTGGAGTTTCAAGTTGTGGAGTTTGAAGTTATGGAGTCTCAAGTTGCGGAGTTTCTAGTTGTTGAGTTTCTAGTTGTGGAGTTTCTAGTTGTGGAGTTTCTAGTTGCGGAATCTCTAGCTGTGGATTTTCTAGTTGCGTAACTTAAGGTTTTGAGGTTTCAAGTTGTGGAGTTGCTAGTTGTGGAGTTTCTAGTTGTGGAGTTTCTAGTTGTGGAGTTTCTAGTTGTGGAGTTTCTAGTTGTGGAGTCTCTAGTTGTGTAGTTTCTAGCTGCGCAGTTTCTAGTTGTGGAGTTTCTATTTGTGGAGTTTCTAGTTGTTGAGTTTCTAGTTGTGGAGTTTCTAGTTGTGGAGTTTCTAGTTGCGGAATCTCTAGCTGTGGATTTTCTAGTTGTGGAACTTAAGGTTGTGAGGTTTCAAGTTGTGGAGTTTCTAGTTGTGGAGTTTCTAGTTGTGGAGTTTCTAGTTGTGGAGTTTCTAGTTGTGGAGATTCTAGTTGTGGAGTTTCTAGTTGTGGAGTTTCTAGCTGTGGAGTGTCTAGTTGAGGAGTTTCTAGCTGCGGAGTTTCTAATTTTGGAGTTTCTGTTTGTGGAGTTTCTAGCTGCAGAGTTTCTAGTTGCAGAGTCTCTGGCTGTGGAGTTTCTAGTTGCGGAGTCTCTAGTTGTAGAGTTTCTAGTTGTGGAGTTTCTAGTTGTGGAGTTTTTAGTTGTGGGGTTTTTAGTTGAGGAGTTTCTAGATATGGAATTTCTAGTTGCCGAGTCTATATTTGTTGAGTTTGTTGTTGTGGAGTTTCTAGTTGTAGAGTTTTTAGTTGTGGAGTCTCTAGTTGCGGAGATTATAGTTGTGGAGTTTCTAGTTGTGGAGTTTCTAGTTGTACAGTTTCTGGTTGTGGAGTTTCTAGTTGTGGAGTTTCAAGTTGTGGAGTTTCTAGTTGTGGAGTCTCAAGCTGTGGAGTTTAAAGTTGTGGAGTTTCAAGTTGGGGAGTCTCTAGTTGTGGAGTTTCTAGTTGTGGAGTATCTAGTTGTGGAGTTTCCGGTTGTGAAGTTTCTAGTTGTGGAGTTTCCAGTTGGAGTATCTAGTTGTGGAGTTTCTAGTTGCGGAGTTTTTAATAGCTGAGTTTTCTAGTTGTGGAGTTTGAAGTTGCGGAGTCTCAAGTTGTGGAGTTTCCAGTTGTGGCGTTTTTAGTTGTGGAGTTTCTAGTTGTTGAGTTTCTAGTTGTGAAGTCTCTAGTTTTGCAGATTCTAGTTGTAAAGTTTTTAGTTGTGGAGTTTCTAGATATGGAATTTCTAGTTGCCGAGTCTCTATTTCTGGAGTTTGTAGTTGTGGAGTTTCTAGTTGTGGAGTTTCAAGTTGTGGAGTTTCTAGTTGTGGAGTCTCTAGCTGCGGAGTTTCTAGTTGTGGAGTTTCTAGTTGTGGAGTTTCTAGTTATGGAGTTTCTAGTTGCGGAATCTCTGGCTGTGGATTTTCTAGTTGCGTAACTTAAGGTTGGGAGGTTTCAAGTTGTGGAGTTTCTAGTTGTGGAGTTTCTAGTTGTGGAGTTTCTAGTTGTGGAGTCTCTAGTTGTGTAGTTTCTAGCTGCGGAGTTTCTAGTTGCGGAGTTTCTACTTGTGGAGTTTCTAGCTGCGGAGTTTCTAGTTGCAGAGTCTCTGGTTGTGGAGTTTCTAGTTGCGGAGTTTCTAGTTGTGGAGTTTCTAGTTGCGGAATCTCTAGCTGTGGATTTTCTAGTTGTGTAACTTAAGGTTGTGAGGTTTCAAGTTGTGGATTTTCTAGTTGTGGAGTTTCAAGTTGTGGAGTTTCTAGTTGTGGAGTCTCTAGTTGTGTAGTTTCTAGCTGCGCAGTTTCTATTTGCGGAGTTTCTATTTGTTGAGTTTCTAGTTGTGGAGTTTCTAGTTGCGGAATCTCTAGCTGTGGATTTTCTAGTTGCGTAACTTAAGGTTGTGAGGTTTCAAGTTGTGGAGTTTCTAGTTGTGGAGTTTCTAGTTGTGGAGTTTCTACTTGTTGAGTTTGTAGTTGTGGTGTTTCTAGTTGTGGAGTTTCTATTTGTGGAGTCTCTAGTTGCAGAGTTTCTAGTTGTGGAGTTTCTAGTTGTGGAGTTTCTGGTTGTGGAGTTTCTAGTTGTGGAGTCTCAAGTTGTGGAGTTTCAAGTTGTGGACTTTAAAGTTGTGGAGTCTCTAGTTGTGGAGTTTCTAGTGTCGCAGTATCTAGTTGTGGAGTTTCCAGTTGTGGAGTTTCTAGTTGTGGAGTTGCGGAGTCTCTGGTTGTGGAGTTTCTAGTTTTGGAGTTTCGAGTTGTGGAGTCTTTAGTTGTAGTTGTGGAGTTTCTAGTTGTGGAGTATCTAGTTGTGGTGTTTCCACTTGTGTAGTTTCTAGCTGCGGAGTTTCTAGTTGCGGAGTTTCTATTTGTGGAGTTTCTAGCTGCGGAGTTTCTAGTTGCAGAGTCTCTGGTTGTGGAGTTTCTAGTTGCGGAGTCTCTAGTTGTGGAGTTTCTAGTTGTGGAGTTTCTAGATATGGAATTTCTAGTTGCCGAGTCTCTATTTGTGGAGTTTGTAGTTGTGGAGTTTCTCGTTGTGGAGTTTCAGGTTGTGGAGTTAATAGTTGTGGAGTCTCTAGTTCCGGAGTTTCTAGTTGTTGAGTTTCTAGTTGTGGAGTTTCTAGTTGTGGAGTTTCTAGTTGCGGAATCTCTAGCTGTGGATTTTCTAGTTGCGTAATTTAAGGTTTTGAGGTTTCAAGTTGTGGAGTTTCTAGTTGTGGAGTTTCTAGTTGTGGAGTCTCTAGTTGTGTAGTTTCTAGCTGCGGAGTTTCTAGTTGCGGAGTTTCTATTTGTGGAGTTTCTAGTTGCAGAGTCTCTGGTTGTGGAGTTTCTAGTTGCGGAGTCTCTAGTTGTGGTATTTCTAGTTGTGGGGTTTCTAGTTGTGGAGTTTCCAGTTGTGGAGTTTTTAGTTGTGGACTTTCGAGACATGAAATTACTTGTAGCCGAGTCTCCATTTGTGGAGTTTGTAGTTGTTGAGTTTCAAGTTGTGGAGTTTCTACTCGTGGAGTTTCTAGCTGTGGAGTTTCTAGTTCAGAGTCTCTAGTTTTGGAGTTTCTAGTTGCGAATTCTCTAGTTGAAGAGTCTCTAGTTGTAGAGTTTCTAGTTGTGGAGTTTCTAGTTTTGGAGTTTCAAGTTGTGGAGTTTCTAGTTGTTGAGTTTCTAGTTTGAAGTCTCTAGTTGTAGTCTCTAGTTGTGGAGTCTCTAGTTTAGGAGTTTCTGGTTGTAGAGTTTTTAGTTGTGGAGTGTCTAGTTGTGGAGTTTCCTGTTGTGGAGTTTCCAGTTGTGGAGTTTCGAGTTGTGGAGTAATAAGTTCTGGAGTTTCTAGTTGTGAAGTTTCTAGTTGTGGAATCTCTAGCTGTGGATTTTCTAGTTGCGGAACTTATGGTTGTGAGGTTTCAAGTTGTGGAGTTTCTAGTTGTGGAGTTTCTAGTTGTGGAGTCTCTAGTTGTGGAGTTTCTAGCTGCGGAGTTTCTAATTGTGGAGTTTCTGTTTGTGGAGTTTCTAGCTGCAGAGTTTCTAGTTGCAGAGTCTCTGGCTGTGGAGTTTCTAGTTGCGGAGTCTCTAGTTGTAGAGTTTCTAGTTGTGGAGTTTCTAGTTGTGGAGTTTTTAGTTGTGGGATTCTTAGTTGTGAAGTTTCTAGATATGAAATTTTTTTCTAGTTGCCGAGTCTCTATTGGTAGAGTTTGTTGTTGTGGAGTTTCTAGTTGTGGAGTTTTTAGTTGTGGAGTCTCTAGATGTGGAGTTTCTTGTTGTGGATTTTCTAGTTGTAGAGTTTCTGGTTGTGGAGTTTCGAGTTTTGGAGTTTCTAGTTGTGGAGTCTCTAGTTCTGTAGTTTCTAGCTGCGGAGTTTCTAGTTGCGGAGTGTTCATTTGTTGAGTTTCTAGTTGTGGAGTCTCAAGTTGTGGAGTTTAAAGTTGTGGAGTTTCAAGTTGTGGAGTCTCTAGTTGTAGAGTTACTAGTTGCGGAGTATCTAGTTGTGGAGTTTCCAGTTGTGGAGTTTCTTGTTGTGGAGTTGCGGAGTCTGTGGTTGTAGAGTTTCTAGTTGTTGAGTTTCGAGTTGTGGAGTCTCTAGTTGTGGAGTTTCTAGTTGTGGAGTTTCCAGTTGTGGAGTATCTAGTTGTGGAGTTTTAAGTTGTGGAGTTTCTAGTTGCGAAGTTTCTAATTGCGGAGTATTTAATAGCGGAGTTTCTACTTGTGAAGTTTCAAGTTGCGGAGTCTCAAGTTGTGGAGTTTCCAGTTGTGGAGTTTTTAGTTGTGGAGTTTCTAGTTGTTGAGTTTCTAGTTGTGAAGTCTCTAGTTTTGCAGTTTCTAGTTGTGGAGTTTCTAGATATAGAATTTCTAGTTGCCGAGTCTCTATTTGTGGAATTTCTAGTTTCCGAGTCTCTAGTTGTGGAGTTTCTAGTTGCAGAGTCTCTAGTTGTAGAATTTCTAGTTGCCGAGTCTCTATTTGTGGAATTTCTAGTTGCCGAGTCTCTATTTGTGGAGTTTGTAGTTGTGGAGTTTCTAGTTGTGGAGTTTCTAGTTGTGGAGTTTCTAGTTGCAGAGTTTCTAGTTGTGGAGTTTCAAGTTGTGGAGTCTCTAGATGTGAAGTTTCTAGTTGTCGAGTTTCCAGTTGTGGCGTATCTAGTAGTGGAGTTTCCAGTTGTGGAGATTCTAGTTGTGGAGTTTCTAGTTGCGGAGTCCCTAGTTGTGGAGTTTCTAGTTGCGGAGTTTCTAGTTGGGGAGTTTCTAGTTGTTGAGTTTCAAGTTGTGTAGTTCCTAGCTGCGCAGTTCCTAGTTGCGGAGTTTCTATCTGTGGAGTTTCTAGCTGCGGAGTTTCTAGTTGCAGAGTCTCTGGTTGTGGAGTTTCTAGTTGCGGAGTTTCTAGTTGTGGAGTTTCTAGTTGTGGAGTTTCTAGTTGTGGAGTTTCTAGTTGCGGAGTTTCTATTTGTGGAGTTTCTAGCTGCGGAGTTTCTAGTTGCAGAGTCTCTGGTTGTGGAGTTTCTAGTTGCGGAGTTTCTAGTTGTTGAGTTTCTAGTTGTGGTGTTTCTAGTTGTGGAGTTTCTAGTTGCGGAATCTCTAGCTGTGGATTTTCTAGTTGCGTAACTTAAGGTTGTGAGGTTTCAAGTTGTCGAGTTTCTAGTTGTGGAGTTTCTAGTTGTGGACTTTCTAGTTGTGGAGTTTGTAGTTGTGGAGTTTCTAGTTGTGGAGTTTCTATTTGTGG
Source organism: Rhipicephalus microplus (assembly GCF_043290135.1). NCBI lineage: Eukaryota > Metazoa > Arthropoda > Arachnida > Ixodida > Ixodidae > Rhipicephalus > Rhipicephalus microplus. Next base: position 1,193,294 of record NW_027464626.1, on the reverse strand, counting down.
AGTCTCTAGTTGCAGAGTTTCTAGTTGTGGAGTTTCTAGTTGGGGAGTTTCTGGTTGTGGAGTTTCTAGTTGTGGAGTTTCAAGTTGTGGAGTTTCTAGTTGTGGAGTCTCAAGTTGTGGAGTTTCAAGTTGTGGAGTTTCTAGTTGTGGAGTTGCGGAGTCTCTGGTTGTGGAGTTTTTAGTTTTGGAGTTTCGAGTTGTGGAGTCTTTAGTTGTAGTTGTGGAGTTCCTAGTTGTGGAGTTTCCAGTTGTGGAGTATCTAGTTGTGGAGTTTCCAGTTGTGTAGTTTCTAGCTGCGGAGTTTCTAGTTGCGAAGTTTCTATTTGTGGAGTTTCTAGCTGCGGAGTTTCTAGTTGCAGAGTCTCTGGTTGTGGAGTTTGTAGTTGCGGAGTCTCTAGTTGTGGAGTTTTTAGTTGTGGAGTTTCTAGATATGAAATTTCCACATGCCGAGTCTCTACTTGTGGAGTTTGTAGTTGTGGAGTTTCTAGTTGTGGAGTTTCAAGTTGTTGAGTTTCTAGTTGTGGAGTCTCTAGTTCCGGAGTTTCTAGTTGTTGAGTTTCTAGTTGTGGAGTTTCTAGTTGTGGAGTTTGTAGTTGCGGAATCTCTAGCTGTGGATATTCTAGTTGCGTAACTTAAGGTTGTGAGGTTTCAAGTTGTGGAGTTTCTAGTTGTGGAGTTTCTAGTTGTGGAGTTGCGGAGTCTCAAGTTGTGGAGTTTCTAGTTTTGGAGTTTCGAGTTGTGGAGTTTCTAGGTGCAGAGTCTCAGGTTGTGGAGTTTCTAGTTGCGGAGTTTCTAGTTGTAGATTTTCTGGTTGTGGAGTTTCTAGTTGTGGAGTTTCGAGTTGTGGAGTTTCTAGTTGTGGAAATGCGGAGTCTCTAGTTGTGGAGATTCTAGTTGTGGAGTTTCTAGTTGTGGATTTTCGAGTTGCGGAGTTTCTAGTTGCAGAGTCTCTGGTTGTGGAGTTTCCAGTTGTGGAGTATCTGGTTGTGGAGTTTCCGGTTGTGAAGTTTCTAGTTGTGGAGTTTCCAGTTGGAGTATCTAGTTGTGGAGTTTCTAGTTGTTGAGTTTCTAGTTGTGAAGTCTCTAGTTTTGCAGATTCTAGTTGTAAAGTTTTTAGTTGTGGAGTTTCTAGATATGGAATATCTAGTTGCCGAGTCTCTATTTGTGGAGTTTGTAGTTGTGGAATTTCTAATTGTGGAGTTTCAAGTTGTGGAGTTTCTAGTTGTGGAGTCTCTAGTTGCGGAGTTTCTAGTTGTGGAGTTTCTAGTCGTGGAGTTTCTAGTTATGGAGTTTCTAGTTGCGGAATCTCTAGCTGTGGATTTTCTAGTTGCGTAACTTAAGGTTGGGATGTTTAAAGTTGTGGAGTTTCTAGTTGTGGAGTTTCTATTTGTGGATTTTCAAGTTGTGGAGTCTCTAGTTGTGTAGTTTCTAGCTGCGGAGTTTCTAGTTGTGGAGTTTCTAGCTGCGGAGTTTCTAGTTGCAGAGTCTCTGGTTGTGGAGTTTCTAGTTGCGGAGTCTCTAGTTGTGGAGTTTTTAGTTGTGAAGTTTAGAGATATGGAATTTCTAGTTGCCGAGTCTCTATTTGTGGAGTTTGTAGTTGTGGAGTATCTAGTTGTGGAGTTTCAAGTTGTGGAGTTTGAAGTTATGGAGTCTCAAGTTGCGGAGTTTCTAGTTGTTGAGTTTCTAGTTGTGGAGTTTCTAGTTGTGGAGTTTCTAGTTGCGGAATCTCTAGCTGTGGATTTTCTAGTTGCGTAACTTAAGGTTTTGAGGTTTCAAGTTGTGGAGTTGCTAGTTGTGGAGTTTCTAGTTGTGGAGTTTCTAGTTGTGGAGTTTCTAGTTGTGGAGTTTCTAGTTGTGGAGTCTCTAGTTGTGTAGTTTCTAGCTGCGCAGTTTCTAGTTGTGGAGTTTCTATTTGTGGAGTTTCTAGTTGTTGAGTTTCTAGTTGTGGAGTTTCTAGTTGTGGAGTTTCTAGTTGCGGAATCTCTAGCTGTGGATTTTCTAGTTGTGGAACTTAAGGTTGTGAGGTTTCAAGTTGTGGAGTTTCTAGTTGTGGAGTTTCTAGTTGTGGAGTTTCTAGTTGTGGAGTTTCTAGTTGTGGAGATTCTAGTTGTGGAGTTTCTAGTTGTGGAGTTTCTAGCTGTGGAGTGTCTAGTTGAGGAGTTTCTAGCTGCGGATGTTAAAAAACAGCGCTAAAAAGACGGGACAAGAAAAGAAAGGACAACAGGACAGGGCGCTGACTAGCAACCAAATATGTTTATTTCTTCAGTCAGCATACATATATACCACAGCACTATCGCAAAAAACAGCCTACGCAGCGGCATGTGAGCCTGCGCAGAGGCTCACATGCCGCTGGTTGTGGATTCTTTTCTTGTCCCGTCTTTTTAGCGCTGTTTTTTAACTTCTGTGAACATGAACCAACCAGCCCAAATGCGTACGCTTCTAGCTGCGGAGTTTCTAATTTTGGAGTTTCTGTTTGTGGAGTTTCTAGCTGCAGAGTTTCTAGTTGCAGAGTCTCTGGCTGTGGAGTTTCTAGTTGCGGAGTCTCTAGTTGTAGAGTTTCTAGTTGTGGAGTTTCTAGTTGTGGAGTTTTTAGTTGTGGGGTTTTTAGTTGAGGAGTTTCTAGATATGGAATTTCTAGTTGCCGAGTCTATATTTGTTGAGTTTGTTGTTGTGGAGTTTCTAGTTGTAGAGTTTTTAGTTGTGGAGTCTCTAGTTGCGGAGATTATAGTTGTGGAGTTTCTAGTTGTGGAGTTTCTAGTTGTACAGTTTCTGGTTGTGGAGTTTCTAGTTGTGGAGTTTCAAGTTGTGGAGTTTCTAGTTGTGGAGTCTCAAGCTGTGGAGTTTAAAGTTGTGGAGTTTCAAGTTGGGGAGTCTCTAGTTGTGGAGTTTCTAGTTGTGGAGTTTCCGGTTGTGAAGTTTCTAGTTGTGGAGTTTCCAGTTGGAGTATCTAGTTGTGGAGTTTCTAGTTGCGGAGTTTTTAATAGCTGAGTTTTCTAGTTGTGGAGTTTGAAGTTGCGGAGTCTCAAGTTGTGGAGTTTCCAGTTGTGGCGTTTTTAGTTGTGGAGTTTCTAGTTGTTGAGTTTCTAGTTGTGAAGTCTCTAGTTTTGCAGATTCTAGTTGTAAAGTTTTTAGTTGTGGAGTTTCTAGATATGGAATTTCTAGTTGCCGAGTCTCTATTTCTGGAGTTTGTAGTTGTGGAGTTTCTAGTTGTGGAGTTTCAAGTTGTGGAGTTTCTAGTTGTGGAGTCTCTAGCTGCGGAGTTTCTAGTTGTGGAGTTTCTAGTTGTGGAGTTTCTAGTTATGGAGTTTCTAGTTGCGGAATCTCTGGCTGTGGATTTTCTAGTTGCGTAACTTAAGGTTGGGAGGTTTCAAGTTGTGGAGTTTCTAGTTGTGGAGTTTCTAGTTGTGGAGTTTCTAGTTGTGGAGTCTCTAGTTGTGTAGTTTCTAGCTGCGGAGTTTCTAGTTGCGGAGTTTCTACTTGTGGAGTTTCTAGCTGCGGAGTTTCTAGTTGCAGAGTCTCTGGTTGTGGAGTTTCTAGTTGCGGAGTTTCTAGTTGTGGAGTTTCTAGTTGCGGAATCTCTAGCTGTGGATTTTCTAGTTGTGTAACTTAAGGTTGTGAGGTTTCAAGTTGTGGATTTTCTAGTTGTGGAGTTTCAAGTTGTGGAGTTTCTAGTTGTGGAGTCTCTAGTTGTGTAGTTTCTAGCTGCGCAGTTTCTAGTTGCGGAGTTTCTATTTGTTTAGTTTCTAGCGGTGGAGTTTCTAGTTGCAGAGTCTCTGGTTGTGTAGTTTCTAGTTGCGGAGTTTCTAGTTGTTGAGTTTCTAGTTGTGGAGTTTCTAGTTGCGGAATCTCTAGCTGTGGATTTTCTAGTTGCGTAACTTAAGGTTGTGAGGTTTCAAGTTGTGGAGTTTCTAGTTGTGGAGTTTCTAGTTGTGGAGTTTCTAGTTGTTGAGTTTGTAGTTGTGGTGTTTCTAGTTGTGGAGTTTCTATTTGTGGAGTCTCTAGTTGCAGAGTTTCTAGTTGTGGAGTTTCTAGTTGTGGAGTTTCCGGTTGTGGAGTTTCTAGTTGTGGAGTCTCAAGTTGTGGAGTTTCAAGTTGTGGACTTTAAAGTTGTGGAGTCTCTAGTTGTGGAGTTTCTAGTGTCGCAGTATCTAGTTGTGGAGTTTCCAGTTGTGGAGTTTCTAGTTGTGGAGTTGCGGAGTCTCTGGTTGTGGAGTTTCTAGTTTTGGAGTTTCGAGTTGTGGAGTCTTTAGTTGTAGTTGTGGAGTTTCTAGTTGTGGAGTATCTAGTTGTGGTGTTTCCACTTGTGTAGTTTCTAGCTGCGGAGTTTCTAGTTGCGGAGTTTCTATTTGTGGAGTTTCTAGCTGCGGAGTTTCTAGTTGCAGAGTCTCTGGTTGTGGAGTTTCTAGTTGCGGAGTCTCTAGTTGTGGAGTTTCTAGTTGTGGAGTTTCTAGATATGGAATTTCTAGTTGCCGAGTCTCTATTTGTGGAGTTTGTAGTTGTGGAGTTTCTCGTTGTGGAGTTTCAGGTTGTGGAGTTAATAGTTGTGGAGTCTCTAGTTCCGGAGTTTCTAGTTGTTGAGTTTCTAGTTGTGGAGTTTCTAGTTGTGGAGTTTCTAGTTGCGGAATCTCTAGCTGTGGATTTTCTAGTTGCGTAATTTAAGGTTTTGAGGTTTCAAGTTGTGGAGTTTCTAGTTGTGGAGTTTCTAGTTGTGGAGTCTCTAGTTGTGTAGTTTCTAGCTGCGGAGTTTCTAGTTGCGGAGTTTCTATTTGTGGAGTTTTTAGTTGTTGAGTTTCTAGTTTGAAGTCTCTACTTGTAGATTCTCTAGTTGTGGAGTCTCAAGTTTAGGAGTTTCTAGTTGAAGAGTTTTTAGTTGTGGAGTGTCTAGTTGTGGAGTTTCCAGATGTGAAGTTTCGAGTTTTGGAGTTTCTAGTTGTGGAGTCTCTAGTTGTGTAGTTTCTAGCTGCGGAGTTTCTAGTTGCGGAGTTTTCATTTGTTGAGTTTCTAGTTGTGGAGTCTCAAGTTGTGGAGTTTAAAGTTGTGGAGTTTCAAGTTGTGGAGTTTCAAGTTGTGGAGTCTCTAGTTGTAGAGTTACTAGTTGCGGAGTATCTAGTTGTGGAGTTTCTAGTTGTGGAGTTTCCAGTTGTGGAGTATCTAGTTGTGGAGTTTTAAGTTGTGGAGTTTCTAGTTGCGAAGTTTCTAATTGCGGAGTATTTAATAGCGGAGTTTCTACTTGTGAAGTTTCAAGTTGCGGAGTCTCAAGTTGTGGAGTTTCCAGTTGTGGAGTTTTTAGTTGTGGAGTTTCTAGTTGTTGAGTTTCTAGTTGTGAAGTCTCTAGTTTTGCAGTTTCTAGTTGTGGAGTTTCTAGATATAGAATTTCTAGTTGCCGAGTCTCTATTTGTGGAATTTCTAGTTGCCGAGTCTCTAGTTGTGGAGTTTCTAGTTGCAGAGTCTCTAGTTGTAGAATTTCTAGTTGCCGAGTCTCTATTTGTGGAATTTCTAGTTGCCGAGTCTCTATTTGTGGAGTTTGTAGTTGTGGAGTTTCTAGTTGTGGAGTTTCTAGTTGTGGAGTTTCTAGTTGCAGAGTTTCTAGTTGTGGAGTTTCAAGTTGTGGAGTCTCTAGATGTGAAGTTTCTAGTTGTCGAGTTTCCAGTTGTGGCGTATCTAGTAGTGGAGTTTCCAGTTGTGGAGATTCTAGTTGTGGAGTTTCTAGTTGCGGAGTCCCTAGTTGTGGAGTTTCTAGTTGCGGAGTTTCTAGTTGGGGAGTTTCTAGTTGTTGAGTTTCAAGTTGTGTAGTTCCTAGCTGCGCAGTTCCTAGTTGCGGAGTTTCTATCTGTGGAGTTTCTAGCTGCGGAGTTTCTAGTTGCAGAGTCTCTGGTTGTGGAGTTTCTAGTTGCGGAGTTTCTAGTTGTTGAGTTTCTAGTTGTGGAGTTTCTAGTTGTGGAGTTTCTAGTTGCGGAATCTCTAGCTGTGGATTTTCTAGTTGCGTAACTTAAGGTTGTGAGGTTTCAAGTTGTGGAGTTTCTAGTTGTGGAGTTTCTAGTTGTGGAGTTTCTAGTTGTGGAGTTTCTATTTGTGGAGTCTCTAGTTGCAGACTTTCTAGTTGTGGAGTTTCAAGTTGTGGAGTTTCTAGTTGTGGAGTCTCAAGTTGTGGAGTTTCAAGTTGTGGAGTCTCAAGTTGTGGAGTTTCTAGTTGCGCAGTATCTAGTTGTGGAGTTTCCAGTGGTGGAGTTTCTAGTTGTGGAGTTGCGGAGTCTCTGGTTGTGGAGTTTCTAGTTTTGGAGTTTCGAGTTGTGGAGTCTTTAGTTGTAGTTGTGGAGTTTCTAGTTGTGGAGTTTCCAGTTGTGGAGTATCTAGTTGTGGAGTTTTCAGTTGTGTAGTTTCTAGCTGCGGAGTTTCTAGTTGCGGAGTTTCTATTTGTGGAGTTTCTAGCTGCGGAGCTTCTAGTTGCAGAGTCTCTGGTTTTGGAGTTTCTAGTTGCGGAGTCTCTAGTTGTGGTGTTTTTAGTTGTGGAGTTTCTAGATATGGAATTTCTAGTTGCCGAGTCTCTATTTGTGGAGTTTGTAGTTGTGGAGTTTCTATTTGTGGAGTTTCAAGTTGTGGAGTTTCTAGTTGCGGAATCTCTAGCTGGGGATTTTCTAGTTGCGTAACTTAAGGTTGTCAGGTTTCAAGTTGTGGAGTTTCTAGTTGTGGAGTTTCTAGTTGTGGATTTTCTAGTTGTGGAGTCTCTAGTTGTGTAGTTTCTAGCTGCGCAGTTTCTAGTTGCGGAGTTTCTATTTGTGGAGTTTCTAGCTGCGGAGTTTCTAGTTGCAGAGTCTCTGGTTGTGGAGTTTCTAGTTGCGGAGTTTCTAGTTGTTGAGTTTCTAGTTGTGGTGTTTCTAGTTGTGGAGTTTCTAGTTGCGGAATCTCTAGCTGTGGATTTTCTAGTTGCGTAACTTAAGGTTGTGAGGTTTCAAGTTGTCGAGTTTCTAGTTGTGGAGTTTCTAGTTGTGGACTTTCTAGTTGTGGAGTTTGTAGTTGTGGAGTTTCTAGTTGTGGAGTTTCTATTTGTGGAGTCTCTAGTTGCAGAGTTTCTAGTTGTGGAGTTTCTAGTTGGGGAGTTTCTGGTTGTGGAGTTTCTAGTTGTGGAGTTTCAAGTTGTGGAGTTTCTAGTTGTGGAGTCTCAAGTTGTGGAGTTTCAAGTTGTGGAGTTTCTAGTTGTGGAGTTGCGGAGTCTCTGGTTGTGGAGTTTTTAGTTTTGGAGTTTCGAGTTGTGGAGTCTTTAGTTGTAGTTGTGGAGTTTCTAGTTGTGGAGTTTCCAGTTGTGGAGTATCTAGTTGTGGAGTTTCCAGTTGTGTAGTTTCTAGCTGCGGAGTTTCTAGTGGCGGAGTTTCTATTTGTGGAGTTTCTAGCTGCGGAGTTTCTAGTTGCAGAGTCTCTGGTTGTGGAGTTTGTAGTTGCGGAGTCTCTAGTTGTGGAGTTTTTAGTTGTGGAGTTTCTAGATATGAAATTTCCAGTTGCCGAGTCTCTATTTGTGGAGTTTGTAGTTGTGGAGTTTCTAGTTGTGGAGTTTCAAGTTGTTGAGTTTCTAGTTGTGGAGTCTCTAGTTCCGGAGTTTCTAGTTGTTGAGTTTCTAGTTGTGGAGTTTCTAGTTGTGGAGTTTGTAGTTGCGGAATCTCTAGCTGTGGATATTCTAGTTGCGTAACTTAAGGTTGTGAGGTTTCAAGTTGTGGAGTTTCTAGTTGTGGAGTTTCTAGTTGTGGAGTTGCGGAGTCTCAAGTTGTGGAGTTTCTAGTTGTGGAGTTTCGAGTTGTGGAGTTTCTAGGTGCAGAGTCTCAGGTTGTGGAGTTTCTAGTTGCGGAGTTTCTAGTTGTAGATTTTCTGGTTGTGGAGTTTCTAGTTGTGGAGTTTCGAGTTGTGGAGTTTCTAGTTGTGGAAATGCGGAGTCTCTAGTTGTGGAGATTCTAGTTGTGGAGTTTCTAGTTGTGGATTTTCGAGTTGCGGAGTTTCTAGTTGCAGAGTCTCTGGTTGTGGAGTTTCCAGTTGTGGAGTATCTGGTTGTGGAGTTTCCGGTTGTGAAGTTTCTAGTTGTGGAGTTTCCAGTTGGAGTATCTAGTTGTGGAGTTTCTAGTTGTTGAGTTTCTAGTTGTGAAGTCTCTAGTTTTGCAGATTCTAGTTGTAAAGTTTTTAGTTGTGGAGTTTCTAGATATGGAATATCTAGTTGCCGAGTCTCTATTTGTGGAGTTTGTAGTTGTGGAATTTCTAATTGTGGAGTTTCAAGTTGTGGAGTTTGAAGTTATGGAGTCTCAAGTTGCGGAGTTTCTAGTTGTTGAGTTTCTAGTTGTGGAGTTTCTAGTTGTGGAGTTTCTAGTTGCGGAATCTCTAGCTGTGGATTTTCTAGTTGCGTAACTTAAGGTTTTGAGGTTTCAAGTTGTGGAGTTGCTAGTTGTGGAGTTTTTAGTTGTGGAGTTTCTAGTTGTGGAGTTTCTAGTTGTGGAGTTTCTAGTTGTGGAGTCTCTAGTTGTGTAGTTTCTAGCTGCGCAGTTTCTAGTTGTGGAGTTTCTATTTGTGGAGTTTCTAGTTGTTGAGTTTCTAGTTGTGGAGTTTCTAGTTGCGGAATCTCTAGCTGTGGATTTTCTAGTTGTGGAACTTAAGGTTGTGAGGTTTCAAGTTGTGGAGTTTCTAGTTGTGGAGTTTCTAGTTGTGGAGTTTCTAGTTGTGGAGTTTCTAGTTGTGGAGATTCTAGTTGTGGAGTTTCTAGTTGTGGAGTTTCTAGCTGTGGAGTGTCTAGTTGAGGAGTTTCTAGCTGCGGAGTTTCTAATTTTGGAGTTTCTGTTTGTGGAGTTTCTAGCTGCAGAGTTTCTAGTTGCAGAGTCTCTGGCTGTGGAGTTTCTAGTTGCGGAGTCTCTAGTTGTAGAGTTTCTAGTTGTGGAGTTTCTAGTTGTGGAGTTTTTAGTTGTGGGGTTTTAGTTGAGGAGTTTCTAGATATGGAATTTCTAGTTGCCGAGTCTATATTTGTTGAGTTTGTTGTTGTGGAGTTTCTAGTTGTAGAGTTTTTAGTTGTGGAGTCTCTAGTTGCGGAGATTATAGTTGTGGAGTTTCTAGTTGTGGAGTTTCTAGTTGTACAGTTTCTGGTTGTGGAGTTTCTAGTTGTGGAGTTTCAAGTTGTGGAGTTTCTAGTTGTGGAGTCTCAAGCTGTGGAGTTTAAAGTTGTGGAGTTTCAAGTTGGGGAGTCTCTAGTTGTGGAGTTTCTAGTTGTGGAGTATCTAGTTGTGGAGTTTCCGGTTGTGAAGTTTCTAGTTGTGGAGTTTCCAGTTGGAGTATCTAGTTGTGGAGTTTCTAGTTGCGGAGTTTTTAATAGCTGAGTTTTCTAGTTGTGGAGTTTGAAGTTGCGGAGTCTCAAGTTGTGGAGTTTCCAGTTGTGGCGTTTTTAGTTGTGGAGTTTCTAGTTGTTGAGTTTCTAGTTGTGAAGTCTCTAGTTTTGCAGATTCTAGTTGTAAAGTTTTTAGTTGTGGAGTTTCTAGATATGGAATTTCTAGTTGCCGAGTCTCTATTTCTGGAGTTTGTAGTTGTGGAGTTTCTAGTTGTGGAGTTTCAAGTTGTGGAGTTTCTAGTTGTGGAGTCTCTAGCTGCGGAGTTTCTAGTTGTGGAGTTTCTAGTTGTGGAGTTTCTAGTTATGGAGTTTCTAGTTGCGGAATCTCTGGCTGTGGATTTTCTAGTTGCGTAACTTAAGGTTGGGAGGTTTCAAGTTGTGGAGTTTCTAGTTGTGGAGTTTCTAGTTGTGGAGTTTCTAGTTGTGGAGTCTCTAGTTGTGTAGTTTCTAGCTGCGGAGTTTCTAGTTGCGGAGTTTCTACTTGTGGAGTTTCTAGCTGCGGAGTTTCTAGTTGCAGAGTCTCTGGTTGTGGAGTTTCTAGTTGCGGAGTTTCTAGTTGTGGAGTTTCTAGTTGCGGAATCTCTAGCTGTGGATTTTCTAGTTGTGTAACTTAAGGTTGTGAGGTTTCAAGTTGTGGATTTTCTAGTTGTGGAGTTTCAAGTTGTGGAGTTTCTAGTTGTGGAGTCTCTAGTTGTGTAGTTTCTAGCTGCGCAGTTTCTAGTTGCGGAGTTTCTATTTGTTTAGTTTCTAGCGGTGGAGTTTCTAGTTGCAGAGTCTCTGGTTGTGTAGTTTCTAGTTGCGGAGTTTCTAGTTGTTGAGTTTCTAGTTGTGGAGTTTCTAGTTGCGGAATCTCTAGCTGTGGATTTTCTAGTTGCGTAACTTAAGGTTGTGAGGTTTCAAGTTGTGGAGTTTCTAGTTGTGGAGTTTCTAGTTGTGGAGTTTCTAGTTGTTGAGTTTGTAGTTGTGGTGTTTCTAGTTGTGGAGTTTCTATTTGTGGAGTCTCTAGTTGCAGAGTTTCTAGTTGTGGAGTTTCTAGTTGTGGAGTTTCTGGTTGTGGAGTTTCTAGTTGTGGAGTCTCAAGTTGTGGAGTTTCAAGTTGTGGACTTTAAAGTTGTGGAGTCTCTAGTTGTGGAGTTTCTAGTGTCGCAGTATCTAGTTGTGGAGTTTCCAGTTGTGGAGTTTCTAGTTGTGGAGTTGCGGAGTCTCTGGTTGTGGAGTTTCTAGTTTTGGAGTTTCGAGTTGTGGAGTCTTTAGTTGTAGTTGTGGAGTTTCTAGTTGTGGAGTATCTAGTTGTGGTGTTTCCACTTGTGTAGTTTCTAGCTGCGGAGTTTCTAGTTGCGGAGTTTCTATTTGTGGAGTTTCTAGCTGCGGAGTTTCTAGTTGCAGAGTCTCTGGTTGTGGAGTTTCTAGTTGCGGAGTCTCTAGTTGTGGAGTTTCTAGTTGTGGAGTTTCTAGATATGGAATTTCTAGTTGCCGAGTCTCTATTTGTGGAGTTTGTAGTTGTGGAGTTTCTTGTTGTGGAGTTTCAGGTTGTGGAGTTAATAGTTGTGGAGTCTCTAGTTCCGGAGTTTCTAGTTGTTGAGTTTCTAGTTGTGGAGTTTCTAGTTGTGGAGTTTCTAGTTGCGGAATCTCTAGCTGTGGATTTTCTAGTTGCGTAATTTAAGGTTTTGAGGTTTCAAGTTGTGGAGTTTCTAGTTGTGGAGTTTCTAGTTGTGGAGTCTCTAGTTGTGTAGTTTCTAGCTGCGGAGTTTCTAGTTGCGGAGTTTCTATTTGTGGAGTTTCTAGTTGCAGAGTCTCTGGTTGTGGAGTTTCTAGTTGCGGAGTCTCTAGTTGTGGTATTTCTAGTTGTGGGGTTTCTAGTTGTGGAGTTTCCAGTTGTGGAGTTTTTAGTTGTGGACTTTCGAGACATGAAATTACTTGTAGCCGAGTCTCCATTTGTGGAGTTTGTAGTTGTTGAGTTTCAAGTTGTGGAGTTTCTACTCGTGGAGTTTCTAGCTGTGGAGTTTCTAGTTCAGAGTCTCTAGTTTTGGAGTTTCTAGTTGCGAATTCTCTAGTTGAAGAGTCTCTAGTTGTAGAGTTTCTAGTTGCGGAGTTTCTAGTTTTGGAGTTTCAAGTTGTGGAGTTTCTAGTTGTTGAGTTTCTAGTTTGAAGTCTCTAGTTGTAGTCTCTAGTTGTGGAGTCTCTAGTTTAGGAGTGTCTGGTTGTAGAGTTTTTAGTTGTGGAGTGTCTAGTTGTGGAGTTTCCTGTTGTGGAGTTTCCAGTTGTGGAGTTTCGAGTTGTGGAGTAATGAGTTCTGGAGTTTCTAGTTGTGAAGTTTCTAGTTGCGGAATCTCTAGCTGTGGATTTTCTAGTTGCGGAACTTATGGTTGTGAGGTTTCAAGTTGTGGAGTTTCTAGTTGTGGAGTTTCTAGTTGTGGAGTCTCTAGTTGTGGAGTTTCTAGCTGCGGAGTTTCTAATTGTGGAGTTTCTGTTTGTGGAGTTTCTAGCTGCAGAGTTTCTAGTTGCAGAGTCTCTGGCTGTGGAGTTTCTAGTTGCGGAGTCTCTAGTTGTAGAGTTTCTAGTTGTGGAGTTTCTAGTTGTGGAGTTTTTAGTTGTGGGATTCTTAGTTGTGAAGTTTCTAGATATGAAATTTTTTTCTAGTTGCCGAGTCTCTATTGGTAGAGTTTGTTGTTGTGGAGTTTCTAGTTGTGGAGTTTTTAGTTGTGGAGTCTCTAGATGTGGAGTTTCTTGTTGTGGATTTTCTAGTTGTAGAGTTTCTGGTTGTGGAGTTTCGAGTTTTGGAGTTTCTAGTTGTGGAGTCTCTAGTTATGTAGTTTCTAGCTGCGGAGTTTCTAGTTGCGGAGTGTTCATTTGTTGAGTTTCTAGTTGTGGAGTCTCAAGTTGTGGAGTTTAAAGTTGTGGAGTTTCAAGTTGTGGAGTCTCTAGTTGTAGAGTTACTAGTTGCGGAGTATCTAGTTGTGGAGTTTCCAGTTGTGGAGTTTCTTGTTGTGGAGTTGCGGAGTCTCTGGTTGTAGAGTTTCTAGTTGTTGAGTTTCGAGTTGTGGAGTCTCTAGTTGTGGAGTTTCTAGTTGTGGAGTTTCCAGTTGTGGAGTATCTAGTTGTGGAGTTTTAAGTTGTGGAGTTTCTAGTTGCGAAGTTTCTAATTGCGGAGTATTTAATAGCGGAGTTTCTACTTGTGAAGTTTCAAGTTGCGGAGTCTCAAGTTGTGGAGTTTCCAGTTGTGGAGTTTTTAGTTGTGGAGTTTCTAGTTGTTGAGTTTCTAGTTGTGAAGTCTCTAGTTTTGCAGTTTCTAGTTGTGGAGTTTCTAGATATAGAATTTCTAGTTGCCGAGTCTCTATTTGTGGAATTTCTAGTTGCCGAGTCTCTAGTTGTGGAGTTTCTAGTTGCAGAGTCTCTAGTTGTAGAATTTCTAGTTGCCGAGTCTCTATTTGTGGAATTTCTAGTTGCCGAGTCTCTATTTGTGGAGTTTGTAGTTGTGGAGTTTCTAGTTGTGGAGTTTCTAGTTGTGGAGTTTCTAGTTGCAGAGTTTCTAGTTGTGGAGTTTCAAGTTGTGGAATCTCTAGATGTGAAGTTTCTAGTTGTCGAGTTTCCAGTTGTGGCGTATCTAGTAGTGGAGTTTCCAGTTGTGGAGATTCTAGTTGTGGAGTTTCTAGTTGCGGAGTCCCTAGTTGTGGAGTTTCTAGTTGCGGAGTTTCTAGTTGGGGAGTTTCTAGTTGTTGAGTTTCAAGTTGTGTAGTTCCTAGCTGCGCAGTTCCTAGTTGCGGAGTTTCTATCTGTGGAGTTTCTAGCTGCGGAGTTTCTAGTTGCAGAGTCTCTGGTTGTGGAGTTTCTAGTTGCGGAGTTTCTAGTTGTTGAGTTTCTAGTTGTGGAGTTTCTAGTTGTGGAGTTTCTAGTTGCGGAATCTCTAGCTGTGGATTTTCTAGTTGCGTAACTTAAGGTTGTGAGGTTTCAAGTTGTGGAGTTTCTAGTTGTGGAGTTTCTAGTTGTGGAGTTTCTAGTTGTGGAGTTTCTATTTGTGGAGTCTCTAGTTGCAGACTTTCTAGTTGTGGAGTTTCAAGTTGTGGAGTTTCTAGTTGTGGAGTCTCAAGTTGTGGAGTTTCAAGTTGTGGAGTCTCAAGTTGTGGAGTTTCTAGTTGCGCAGTATCTAGTTGTGGAGTTTCCAGTGGTGGAGTTTCTAGTTGTGGAGTTGCGGAGTCTCTGGTTGTGGAGTTTCTAGTTTTGGAGTTTCGAGTTGTGGAGTCTTTAGTTGTAGTTGTGGAGTTTCTAGTTGTGGAGTTTCCAGTTGTGGAGTATCTAGTTGTGGAGTTTTCAGTTGTGTAGTTTCTAGCTGCGGAGTTTCTAGTTGCGGAGTTTCTATTTGTGGAGTTTCTAGCTGCGGAGCTTCTAGTTGCAGAGTCTCTGGTTTTGGAGTTTCTAGTTGCGGAGTCTCTAGTTGTGGTGTTTTTAGTTGTGGAGTTTCTAGATATGGAATTTCTAGTTGCCGAGTCTCTATTTGTGGAGTTTGTAGTTGTGGAGTTTCTATTTGTGGAGTTTCAAGTTGTGGAGTTTCTAGTTGCGGAATCTCTAGCTGGGGATTTTCTAGTTGCGTAACTTAAGGTTGTCAGGTTTCAAGTTGTGGAGTTTCTAGTTGTGGAGTTTCTAGTTGTGGATTTTCTAGTTGTGGAGTCTCTAGTTGTGTAGTTTCTAGCTGCGCAGTTTCTAGTTGCGGAGTTTCTATTTGTGGAGTTTCTAGCTGCGGAGTTTCTAGTTGCAGAGTCTCTGGTTGTGGAGTTTCTAGTTGCGGAGTTTCTAGTTGTTGAGTTTCTAGTTGTGGTGTTTCTAGTTGTGGAGTTTCTAGTTGCGGAATCTCTAGCTGTGGATTTTCTAGTTGCGTAACTTAAGGTTGTGAGGTTTCAAGTTGTCGAGTTTCTAGTTGTGGAGTTTCTAGTTGTGGACTTTCTAGTTGTGGAGTTTGTAGTTGTGGAGTTTCTAGTTGTGGAGTTTCTATTTGTGGAGTCTCTAGTTGCAGAGTTTCTAGTTGTGGAGTTTCTAGTTGGGGAGTTTCTGGTTGTGGAGTTTCTAGTTGTGGAGTTTCAAGTTGTGGAGTTTCTAGTTGTGGAGTCTCAAGTTGTGGAGTTTCAAGTTGTGGAGTTTCTAGTTGTGGAGTTGCGGAGTCTCTGGTTGTGGAGTTTTTAGTTTTGGAGTTTCGAGTTGTGGAGTCTTTAGTTGTAGTTGTGGAGTTTCTAGTTGTGGAGTTTCCAGTTGTGGAGTATCTAGTTGTGGAGTTTCCAGTTGTGTAGTTTCTAGCTGCAGAGTTTCTAGTTGCGGAGTTTCTATTTGTGGAGTTTCTAGCTGCGGAGTTTCTAGTTGCAGAGTCTCTGGTTGTGGAGTTTGTAGTTGCGGAGTCTCTAGTTGTGGAGTTTTTAGTTGTGGAGTTTCTAGATATGAAATTTCCAGTTGCCGAGTCTCTATTTGTGGAGTTTGTAGTTGTGGAGTTTCTAGTTGTGGAGTTTCAAGTTGTTGAGTTTCTAGTTGTGGAGTCTCTAGTTCCGGAGTTTCTAGTTGTTGAGTTTCTAGTTGTGGAGTTTCTAGTTGTGGAGTTTGTAGTTGCGGAATCTCTAGCTGTGGATATTCTAGTTGCGTAACTTAAGGTTGTGAGGTTTCAAGTTGTGGAGTTTCTAGTTGTGGAGTTTCTAGTTGTGGAGTCTCTAGTTGTGTAGTTTCTAGCTGCGGAGTTTCTAGCTGCTGAGTTTCTAGTTGCAGAGTCTCTAGTTGTTGAGTTTCTAGTTGTGGAGTTTCTAGTTGTGGAGTTTCAAGTTGTGGAGTTTCTAGTTATTGAGTTTCTAGTTTGAAGTCTCTAGTTGCAGTCTCTAGTTGTGGAGTCTCTAGTTTAGGAGTTTCTGGTTGTAGAGTTTTTAGTTGTGGAGTGTCTGGTTGTGGAGTTTCCAGTTGTGGAGTTTCCAGTTGTGGAGTTTCGAGTTGTGGAGTTTTGAGTTCTGGAGTTTCTAGTTGTGGAGTTTCTAGTTGCGGAATCTCTAGCTGTGGATTTTCTAGTTGCGGAACTTAAGGTTGTGAGGTTTCTCGTTGTGGAGTTTCTCGTTGTGGAGTTTCTAGTTGTGGAGTCTCTAGTTGTGGAGTTTCTAGCTGCGGAGTTTCTAATTGTGGAGTTTCTTTTTGTGAAGTTTCTAGCTGCAGAGTTTCTAGTTGCAGAGTCTCTGGCTGTGGAGTTTCTAGTTGCGGAGTCTCTAGTTGTAGAGTTTCTAGTTGTGGAGTTTCTAGTTGTGGAGTTTTTATTTGAGGGGTTTTTAGTTGTGAAGTTTCTATATATGGATTTTTTTTCTAGTTGCCGAGTCTCTATTTGTGGAGTTTGTTGTTGTGGAGTTTCTAGTTGTGGAGTTTTTTGTTGTGGAGTCTCGAGTTGCGAAGTTTCTTTTTGTGGAGTTTCTAGTTGTGGAGTTTCTAGTTGTAGAGTTTCTGGTTGTGGAGTTTCTAGTTGTGGAGTTTCAAGTTGTGGAGTTTCTAGTTGTGGAGTTTCTAGTTGCGGAGTTTCTAGTTGTGGAGATTCAAGTTGTGGAGTTTCAAGTTGCGGAGTCTCAAGCTGTGCAGTTTCTAGTTGTTGAGTTTTTAGTTGTGGAGTTTTTAGTTGTTGAGTTTCTAGTTTGAAGTCTCTACTTGTAGATTCTCTAGTTGTGGAGTCTCAAGTTTAGGAGTTTCTAGTTGAAGAGTTTTTAGTTGTGGAGTCTCTAGTTGTGTAGTTTCTAGCTGCTGAGTTTCTAGTTGCGGAGTTTTCATTTGTTGAGTTTCTAGTTGTGGAGTCTCAAGTTGTGGAGTTTAAAGTTGCGGAGTATCTAGTTGTGGAGTCTCTAGTTGTGTAGTTTCTAGCTGCGGAGTTTCTAGTTGCGGAGTTTCTATTTGTGGAGTTTTTAGTTGTTGAGTTTCTAGTTTGAAGTCTCTACTTGTAGATTCTCTAGTTGTGGAGTCTCAAGTTTAGGAGTTTCTAGTTGAAGAGTTTTTAGTTGTGGAGTGTCTAGTTGTGGAGTTTCCAGATGTGAAGTTTCGAGTTTTGGAGTTTCTAGTTGTGGAGTCTCTAGTTGTGTAGTTTCTAGCTGCGGAGTTTCTAGTTGCGGAGTTTTCATTTGTTGAGTTTCTAGTTGTGGAGTCTCAAGTTGTGGAGTTTAAAGTTGTGGAGTTTCAAGTTGTGGAGTTTCAAGTTGTGGAGTCTCTAGTTGTAGAGTTACTAGTTGCGGAGTATCTAGTTGTGGAGTTTCTAGTTGTGGAGTTTCCAGTTGTGGAGTATCTAGTTGTGGAGTTTTAAGTTGTGGAGTTTCTAGTTGCGAAGTTTCTAATTGCGGAGTATTTAATAGCGGAGTTTCTACTTGTGAAGTTTCAAGTTGCGGAGTCTCAAGTTGTGGAGTTTCCAGTTGTGGAGTTTTTAGTTGTGGAGTTTCTAGTTGTTGAGTTTCTAGTTGTGAAGTCTCTAGTTTTGCAGTTTCTAGTTGTGGAGTTTCTAGATATAGAATTTCTAGTTGCCGAGTCTCTATTTGTGGAATTTCTATTGCCGAGTCTCTAGTTGTGGAGTTTCTAGTTGCAGAGTCTCTAGTTGTAGAATTTCTAGTTGCCGAGTCTCTATTTGTGGAATTTCTAGTTGCCGAGTCTCTATTTGTGGAGTTTGTAGTTGTGGAGTTTCTAGTTGTGGAGTTTCTAGTTGTGGAGTTTCTAGTTGCAGAGTTTCTAGTTGTGGAGTTTCAAGTTGTGGAGTCTCTAGATGTGAAGTTTCTAGTTGTCGAGTTTCCAGTTGTGGCGTATCTAGTAGTGGGGTTTCCAGTTGTGGAGATTCTAGTTGTGGAGTTTCTAGTTGCGGAGTCCCTAGTTGTGGAGTTTCTAGTTGCGGAGTTTCTAGTTGGGGAGTTTCTAGTTGTTGAGTTTCAAGTTGTGTTGTTCCTAGCTGCGCAGTTCCTAGTTGCGGAGTTTCTATCTGTGGAGTTTCTAGCTGCGGAGTTTCTAGTTGCAGAGTCTCTGGTTGTGGAGTTTCTAGTTGCGGAGTTTCTAGTTGTTGAGTTTCTAGTTGTGGAGTTTCTAGTTGTGGAGTTTCTAGTTGCGGAATCTCTAGCTGTGGATTTTCTAGTTGCGTAACTTAAGGTTGTGAGGTTTCAAGTTGTGGAGTTTCTAGTTGTGGAGTTTCTAGTTGTGGAGTTTCTAGTTGTGGAGTTTCTATTTGTGGAGTCTCTAGTTGCAGACTTTCTAGTTGTGGAGTTTCAAGTTGTGGAGTTTCTAGTTGTGGAGTCTCAAGTTGTGGAGTTTCAAGTTGTGGAGTCTCAAGTTGTGGAGTTTCTAGTTGCGCAGTATCTAGTTGTGGAGTTTCCAGTGGTGGAGTTTCTAGTTGTGGAGTTGCGGAGTCTCTGGTTGTGGAGTTTCTAGTTTTGGAGTTTCGAGTTGTGGAGTCTTTAGTTGTAGTTGTGGAGTTTCTAGTTGTGGAGTTTCCAGTTGTGGAGTATCTAGTTGTGGAGTTTTCAGTTGTGTAGTTTCTAGCTGCGGAGTTTCTAGTTGTGGAGTTTCTATTTGTGGAGTTTCTAGCTGCGGAGCTTCTAGTTGCAGAGTCTCTGGTTTTGGAGTTTCTAGTTGCGGAGTCTCTAGTTGTGGTGTTTTTAGTTGTGGAGTTTCTAGATATGGAATTTCTAGTTGCCGAGTCTCTATTTGTGGAGTTTGTAGTTGTGGAGTTTCTATTTGTGGAGTTTCAAGTTGTGGAGTTTCTAGTTGCGGAATCTCTAGCTGGGGATTTTCTAGTTGCGTAACTTAAGGTTGTCAGGTTTCAAGTTGTGGAGTTTCTAGTTGTGGAGTTTCTAGTTGTGGATTTTCTAGTTGTGGAGTCTCTAGTTGTGTAGTTTCTAGCTGCGCAGTTTCTAGTTGCGGAGTTTCTATTTGTGGAGTTTCTAGCTGCGGAGTTTCTAGTTGCAGAGTCTCTGGTTGTGGAGTTTCTAGTTGCGGAGTTTCTAGTTGTTGAGTTTCTAGTTGTGGTGTTTCTAGTTGTGGAGTTTCTAGTTGCGGAATCTCTAGCTGTGGATTTTCTAGTTGCGTAACTTAAGGTTGTGAGGTTTCAAGTTGTCGAGTTTCTAGTTGTGGAGTTTCTAGTTGTGGACTTTCTAGTTGTGGAGTTTGTAGTTGTGGAGTTTCTAGTTGTGGAGTTTCTATTTGTGGAGTCTCTAGTTGCAGAGTTTCTAGTTGTGGAGTTTCTAGTTGGGGAGTTTCTGGTTGTGGAGTTTCTAGTTGTGGAGTTTCAAGTTGTGGAGTTTCTAGTTGTGGAGTCTCAAGTTGTGGAGTTTCAAGTTGTGGAGTTTCTAGTTGTGGAGTTGCGGAGTCTCTGGTTGTGGAGTTTTTAGTTTTGGAGTTTCGAGTTGTGGAGTCTTTAGTTGTAGTTGTGGAGTTTCTAGTTGTGGAGTTTCCAGTTGTGGAGTATCTAGTTGTGGAGTTTCCAGTTGTGTAGTTTCTAGCTGCGGAGTTTCTAGTGGCGGAGTTTCTATTTGTGGAGTTTCTAGCTGCGGAGTTTCTAGTTGCAGAGTCTCTGGTTGTGGAGTTTGTAGTTGCGGAGTCTCTAGTTGTGGAGTTTTTAGTTGTGGAGTTTCTAGATATGAAATTTCCAGTTGCCGAGTCTCTATTTGTGGAGTTTGTAGTTGTGGAGTTTCTAGTTGTGGAGTTTCAAGTTGTTGAGTTTCTAGTTGTGGAGTCTCTAGTTCCGGAGTTTCTAGTTGTTGAGTTTCTAGTTGTGGAGTTTCTAGTTGTGGAGTTTGTAGTTGCGGAATCTCTAGCTGTGGATATTCTAGTTGCGTAACTTAAGGTTGTGAGGTTTCAAGTTGTGGAGTTTCTAGTTGTGGAGTTTCTAGTTGTGGAGTTGCGGAGTCTCAAGTTGTGGAGTTTCTAGTTGTGGAGTTTCGAGTTGTGGAGTTTCTAGGTGCAGAGTCTCAGGTTGTGGAGTTTCTAGTTGCGGAGTTTCTAGTTGTAGATTTTCTGGTTGTGGAGTTTCTAGTTGTGGAGTTTCGAGTTGTGGAGTTTCTAGTTGTGGAAATGCGGAGTCTCTAGTTGTGGAGATTCTAGTTGTGGAGTTTCTAGTTGTGGATTTTCGAGTTGCGGAGTTTCTAGTTGCAGAGTCTCTGGTTGTGGAGTTTCCAGTTGTGGAGTATCTGGTTGTGGAGTTTCCGGTTGTGAAGTTTCTAGTTGTGGAGTTTCCAGTTGGAGTATCTAGTTGTGGAGTTTCTAGTTGTTGAGTTTCTAGTTGTGAAGTCTCTAGTTTTGCAGATTCTAGTTGTAAAGTTTTTAGTTGTGGAGTTTCTAGATATGGAATATCTAGTTGCCGAGTCTCTATTTGTGGAGTTTGTAGTTGTGGAATTTCTAATTGTGGAGTTTCAAGTTGTGGAGTTTGAAGTTATGGAGTCTCAAGTTGCGGAGTTTCTAGTTGTTGAGTTTCTAGTTGTGGAGTTTCTAGTTGTGGAGTTTCTAGTTGTGGAGTCTCTAGTTGTGTAGTTTCTAGCTGCGCAGTTTCTAGTTGTGGAGTTTCTATTTGTGGAGTTTCTAGTTGTTGAGTTTCTAGTTGTGGAGTTTCTAGTTGTGGAGTTTCTAGTTGCGGAATCTCTAGCTGTGGATTTTCTAGTTGTGGAACTTAAGGTTGTGAGGTTTCAAGTTGTGGAGTTTCTAGTTGTGGAGTTTCTAGTTGTGGAGTTTCTAGTTGTGGAGTTTCTAGTTGTGGAGATTCTAGTTGTGGAGTTTCTAGTTGTGGAGTTTCTAGCTGTGGAGTGTCTAGTTGAGGAGTTTCTAGCTGCGGAGTTTCTAATTTTGGAGTTTCTGTTTGTGGAGTTTCTAGCTGCAGAGTTTCTAGTTGCAGAGTCTCTGGCTGTGGAGTTTCTAGTTGCGGAGTCTCTAGTTGTAGAGTTTCTAGTTGTGGAGTTTCTAGTTGTGGAGTTTTTAGTTGTGGGGTTTTTAGTTGAGGAGTTTCTAGATATAGAATTTCTAGTTGCCGAGTCTATATTTGTTGAGTTTGTTGTTGTGGAGTTTCAAGTTGTGGAGTTTGAAGTTATGGAGTCTCAAGTTGCGGAGTTTCTAGTTGTTGAGTTTCTAGTTGTGGAGTTTCTAGTTGTGGAGTTTCTAGTTGCGGAATCTCTAGCTGTGGATTTTCTAGTTGCGTAACTTAAGGTTTTGAGGTTTCAAGTTGTGGAGTTGCTAGTTGTGGAGTTTTTAGTTGTGGAGTTTCTAGTTGTGGAGTTTCTAGTTGTGGAGTTTCTAGTTGTGGAGTCTCTAGTTGTGTAGTTTCTAGCTGCGCAGTTTCTAGTTGTGGAGTTTCTATTTGTGGAGTTTCTAGTTGTTGAGTTTCTAGTTGTGGAGTTTCTAGTTGCGGAATCTCTAGCTGTGGATTTTCTAGTTGTGGAACTTAAGGTTGTGAGGTTTCAAGTTGTGGAGTTTCTAGTTGTGGAGTTTCTAGTTGTGGAGTTTCTAGTTGTGGAGTTTCTAGTTGTGGAGATTCTAGTTGTGGAGTTTCTAGTTGTGGAGTTTCTAGCTGTGGAGTGTCTAGTTGAGGAGTTTCTAGCTGCGGAGTTTCTAATTTTGGAGTTTCTGTTTGTGGAGTTTCTAGCTGCAGAGTTTCTAGTTGCAGAGTCTCTGGCTGTGGAGTTTCTAGTTGCGGAGTCTCTAGTTGTAGAGTTTCTAGTTGTGGAGTTTCTAGTTGTGGAGTTTTTAGTTGTGGGGTTTTAGTTGAGGAGTTTCTAGATATGGAATTTCTAGTTGCCGAGTCTATATTTGTTGAGTTTGTTGTTGTGGAGTTTCTAGTTGTAGAGTTTTTAGTTGTGGAGTCTCTAGTTGCGGAGATTATAGTTGTGGAGTTTCTAGTTGTGGAGTTTCTAGTTGTACAGTTTCTGGTTGTGGAGTTTCTAGTTGTGGAGTTTCAAGTTGTGGAGTTTCTAGTTGTGGAGTCTCAAGCTGTGGAGTTTAAAGTTGTGGAGTTTCAAGTTGGGGAGTCTCTAGTTGTGGAGTTTCTAGTTGTGGAGTATCTAGTTGTGGAGTTTCCGGTTGTGAAGTTTCTAGTTGTGGAGTTTCCAGTTGGAGTATCTAGTTGTGGAGTTTCTAGTTGCGGAGTTTTTAATAGCTGAGTTTTCTAGTTGTGGAGTTTGAAGTTGCGGAGTCTCAAGTTGTGGAGTTTCCAGTTGTGGCGTTTTTAGTTGTGGAGTTTCTAGTTGTTGAGTTTCTAGTTGTGAAGTCTCTAGTTTTGCAGATTCTAGTTGTAAAGTTTTTAGTTGTGGAGTTTCTAGATATGGAATTTCTAGTTGCCGAGTCTCTATTTCTGGAGTTTGTAGTTGTGGAGTTTCTAGTTGTGGAGTTTCAAGTTGTGGAGTTTCTAGTTGTGGAGTCTCTAGCTGCGGAGTTTCTAGTTGTGGAGTTTCTAGTTGTGGAGTTTCTAGTTATGGAGTTTCTAGTTGCGGAATCTCTGGCTGTGGATTTTCTAGTTGCGTAACTTAAGGTTGGGAGGTTTCAAGTTGTGGAGTTTCTAGTTGTGGAGTTTCTAGTTGTGGAGTTTCTAGTTGTGGAGTCTCTAGTTGTGTAGTTTCTAGCTGCGGAGTTTCTAGTTGCGGAGTTTCTACTTGTGGAGTTTCTAGCTGCGGAGTTTCTAGTTGCAGAGTCTCTGGTTGTGGAGTTTCTAGTTGCGGAGTTTCTAGTTGTGGAGTTTCTAGTTGCGGAATCTCTAGCTGTGGATTTTCTAGTTGTGTAACTTAAGGTTGTGAGGTTTCAAGTTGTGGATTTTCTAGTTGTGGAGTTTCAAGTTGTGGAGTTTCTAGTTGTGGAGTCTCTAGTTGTGTAGTTTCTAGCTGCGCAGTTTCTAGTTGCGGAGTTTCTATTTGTTTAGTTTCTAGCGGTGGAGTTTCTAGTTGCAGAGTCTCTGGTTGTGTAGTTTCTAGTTGCGGAGTTTCTAGTTGTTGAGTTTCTAGTTGTGGAGTTTCTAGTTGAGGAATCTCTAGCTGTGGATTTTCTAGTTGCGTAACTTAAGGTTGTGAGGTTTCAAGTTGTGGAGTTTCTAGTTGTGGAGTTTCTAGTTGTGGAGTTTCTAGTTGTTGAGTTTGTAGTTGTGGTGTTTCTAGTTGTGGAGTTTCTATTTGTGGAGTCTCTAGTTGCAGAGTTTCTAGTTGTGGAGTTTCTAGTTGTGGAGTTTCTGGTTGTGGAGTTTCTAGTTGTGGAGTCTCAAGTTGTGGAGTTTCAAGTTGTGGACTTTAAAGTTGTGGAGTCTCTAGTTGTGGAGTTTCTAGTGTCGCAGTATCTAGTTGTGGAGTTTCCAGTTGTGGAGTTTCTAGTTGTGGAGTTGCGGAGTCTCTGGTTGTGGAGTTTCTAGTTTTGGAGTTTCGAGTTGTGGAGTCTTTAGTTGTAGTTGTGGAGTTTCTAGTTGTGGAGTATCTAGTTGTGGTGTTTCCACTTGTGTAGTTTCTAGCTGCGGAGTTTCTAGTTGCGGAGTTTCTATTTGTGGAGTTTCTAGCTGCGGAGTTTCTAGTTGCAGAGTCTCTGGTTGTGGAGTTTCTAGTTGCGGAGTCTCTAGTTGTGGAGTTTCTAGTTGTGGAGTTTCTAGATATGGAATTTCTAGTTGCCGAGTCTCTATTTGTGGAGTTTGTAGTTGTGGAGTTTCTCGTTGTGGAGTTTCAGGTTGTGGAGTTAATAGTTGTGGAGTCTCTAGTTCCGGAGTTTCTAGTTGTTGAGTTTCTAGTTGTGGAGTTTCTAGTTGTGGAGTTTCTAGTTGCGGAATCTCTAGCTGTGGATTTTCTAGTTGCGTAATTTAAGGTTTTGAGGTTTCAAGTTGTGGAGTTTCTAGTTGTGGAGTTTCTAGTTGTGGAGTCTCTAGTTGTGTAGTTTCTAGCTGCGGAGTTTCTAGTTGCGGAGTTTCTATTTGTGGAGTTTCTAGTTGCAGAGTCTCTGGTTGTGGAGTTTCTAGTTGCGGAGTCTCTAGTTGTGGTATTTCTAGTTGTGGGGTTTCTAGTTGTGGAGTTTCCAGTTGTGGAGTTTTTAGTTGTGGACTTTCGAGACATGAAATTACTTGTAGCCGAGTCTCCATTTGTGGAGTTTGTAGTTGTTGAGTTTCAAGTTGTGGAGTTTCTACTCGTGGAGTTTCTAGCTGTGGAGTTTCTAGTTCAGAGTCTCTAGTTTTGGAGTTTCTAGTTGCGAATTCTCTAGTTGAAGAGTCTCTAGTTGTAGAGTTTCTAGTTGTGGAGTTTCTAGTTTTGGAGTTTCAAGTTGTGGAGTTTCTAGTTGTTGAGTTTCTAGTTTGAAGTCTCTAGTTGTAGTCTCTAGTTGTGGAGTCTCTAGTTTAGGAGTGTCTGGTTGTAGAGTTTTTAGTTGTGGAGTGTCTAGTTGTGGAGTTTCCTGTTGTGGAGTTTCCAGTTGTGGAGTTTCGAGTTGTGGAGTAATGAGTTCTGGAGTTTCTAGTTGTGAAGTTTCTAGTTGCGGAATCTCTAGCTGTGGATTTTCTAGTTGCGGAACTTATGGTTGTGAGGTTTCAAGTTGTGGAGTTTCTAGTTGTGGAGTTTCTAGTTGTGGAGTCTCTAGTTGTGGAGTTTCTAGCTGCGGAGTTTCTAATTGTGGAGTTTCTGTTTGTGGAGTTTCTAGCTGCAGAGTTTCTAGTTGCAGAGTCTCTGGCTGTGGAGTTTCTAGTTGCGGAGTCTCTAGTTGTAGAGTTTCTAGTTGTGGAGTTTCTAGTTGTGGAGTTTTTAGTTGTGGGATTCTTAGTTGTGAAGTTTCTAGATATGAAATTTTTTTCTAGTTGCCGAGTCTCTATTGGTAGAGTTTGTTGTTGTGGAGTTTCTAGTTGTGGAGTTTTTAGTTGTGGAGTCTCTAGATGTGGAGTTTCTTGTTGTGGATTTTCTAGTTGTAGAGTTTCTGGTTGTGGAGTTTCGAGTTTTGGAGTTTCTAGTTGTGGAGTCTCTAGTTATGTAGTTTCTAGCTGCGGAGTTTCTAGTTGCGGAGTGTTCATTTGTTGAGTTTCTAGTTGTGGAGTCTCAAGTTGTGGAGTTTAAAGTTGTGGAGTTTCAAGTTGTGGAGTCTCTAGTTGTAGAGTTACTAGTTGCGGAGTATCTAGTTGTGGAGTTTCCAGTTGTGGAGTTTCTTGTTGTGGAGTTGCGGAGTCTCTGGTTGTAGAGTTTCTAGTTGTTGAGTTTCGAGTTGTGGAGTCTCTAGTTGTGGAGTTTCTAGTTGTGGAGTTTCCAGTTGTGGAGTATCTAGTTGTGGAGTTTTAAGTTGTGGAGTTTCTAGTTGCGAAGTTTCTAATTGCGGAGTATTTAATAGCGGAGTTTCTACTTGTGAAGTTTCATGTTGCGGAGTCTCAAGTTGTGGAGTTTCCAGTTGTGGAGTTTTTAGTTGTGGAGTTTCTAGTTGTTGAGTTTCTAGTTGTGAAGTCTCTAGTTTTGCAGTTTCTAGTTGTGGAGTTTCTAGATATAGAATTTCTAGTTGCCGAGTCTCTATTTGTGGAATTTCTAGTTGCCGAGTCTCTAGTTGTGGAGTTTCTAGTTGCAGAGTCTCTAGTTGTAGAATTTCTAGTTGCCGAGTCTCTATTTGTGGAATTTCTAGTTGCCGAGTCTCTATTTGTGGAGTTTGTAGTTGTGGAGTTTCTAGTTGTGGAGTTTCTAGTTGTGGAGTTTCTAGTTGCAGAGTTTCTAGTTGTGGAGTTTCAAGTTGTGGAATCTCTAGATGTGAAGTTTCTAGTTGTCGAGTTTCCAGTTGTGGCGTATCTAGTAGTGGAGTTTCCAGTTGTGGAGATTCTAGTTGTGGAGTTTCTAGTTGCGGAGTCCCTAGTTGTGGAGTTTCTAGTTGCGGAGTTTCTAGTTGGGGAGTTTCTAGTTGTTGAGTTTCAAGTTGTGTAGTTCCTAGCTGCGCAGTTCCTAGTTGCGGAGTTTCTATCTGTGGAGTTTCTAGCTGCGGAGTTTCTAGTTGCAGAGTCTCTGGTTGTGGAGTTTCTAGTTGCGGAGTTTCTAGTTGTTGAGTTTCTAGTTGTGGAGTTTCTAGTTGTGGAGTTTCTAGTTGCGGAATCTCTAGCTGTGGATTTTCTAGTTGCGTAACTTAAGGTTGTGAGGTTTCAAGTTGTGGAGTTTCTAGTTGTGGAGTTTCTAGTTGTGGAGTTTCTAGTTGTGGAGTTTCTATTTGTGGAGTCTCTAGTTGCAGACTTTCTAGTTGTGGAGTTTCAAGTTGTGGAGTTTCTAGTTGTGGAGTCTCAAGTTGTGGAGTTTCAAGTTGTGGAGTCTCAAGTTGTGGAGTTTCTAGTTGCGCAGTATCTAGTTGTGGAGTTTCCAGTGGTGGAGTTTCTAGTTGTGGAGTTGCGGAGTCTCTGGTTGTGGAGTTTCTAGTTTTGGAGTTTCGAGTTGTGGAGTCTTTAGTTGTAGTTGTGGAGTTTCTAGTTGTGGAGTTTCCAGTTGTGGAGTATCTAGTTGTGGAGTTTTCAGTTGTGTAGTTTCTAGCTGCGGAGTTTCTAGTTGCGGAGTTTCTATTTGTGGAGTTTCTAGCTGCGGAGCTTCTAGTTGCAGAGTCTCTGGTTTTGGAGTTTCTAGTTGCGGAGTCTCTAGTTGTGGTGTTTTTAGTTGTGGAGTTTCTAGATATGGAATTTCTAGTTGCCGAGTCTCTATTTGTGGAGTTTGTAGTTGTGGAGTTTCTATTTGTGGAGTTTCAAGTTGTGGAGTTTCTAGTTGCGGAATCTCTAGCTGGGGATTTTCTAGTTGCGTAACTTAAGGTTGTCAGGTTTCAAGTTGTGGAGTTTCTAGTTGTGGAGTTTCTAGTTGTGGATTTTCTAGTTGTGGAGTCTCTAGTTGTGTAGTTTCTAGCTGCGCAGTTTCTAGTTGCGGAGTTTCTATTTGTGGAGTTTCTAGCTGCGGAGTTTCTAGTTGCAGAGTCTCTGGTTGTGGAGTTTCTAGTTGCGGAGTTTCTAGTTGTTGAGTTTCTAGTTGTGGTGTTTCTAGTTGTGGAGTTTCTAGTTGCGGAATCTCTAGCTGTGGATTTTCTAGTTGCGTAACTTAAGGTTGTGAGGTTTCAAGTTGTCGAGTTTCTAGTTGTGGAGTTTCTAGTTGTGGACTTTCTAGTTGTGGAGTTTGTAGTTGTGGAGTTTCTAGTTGTGGAGTTTCTATTTGTGGAGTCTCTAGTTGCAGAGTTTCTAGTTGTGGAGTTTCTAGTTGGGGAGTTTCTGGTTGTGGAGTTTCTAGTTGTGGAGTTTCAAGTTGTGGAGTTTCTAGTTGTGGAGTCTCAAGTTGTGGAGTTTCAAGTTGTGGAGTTTCTAGTTGTGGAGTTGCGGAGTCTCTGGTTGTGGAGTTTTTAGTTTTGGAGTTTCGAGTTGTGGAGTCTTTAGTTGTAGTTGTGGAGTTTCTAGTTGTGGAGTTTCCAGTTGTGGAGTATCTAGTTGTGGAGTTTCCAGTTGTGTAGTTTCTAGTTGCGGAGTTTCTATTTGTGGAGTTTCTATTTGTGGAGTTTCTAGCTGCGGAGTTTCTAGTTGCAGAGTCTCTGGTTGTGGAGTTTGTAGTTGCGGAGTCTCTAGTTGTGGAGTTTTTAGTTGTGGAGTTTCTAGATATGAAATTTCCAGTTGCCGAGTCTCTATTTGTGGAGTTTGTAGTTGTGGAGTTTCTAGTTGTGGAGTTTCAAGTTGTTGAGTTTCTAGTTGTGGAGTCTCTAGTTCCGGAGTTTCTAGTTGTTGAGTTTCTAGTTGTGGAGTTTCTAGTTGTGGAGTTTGTAGTTGCGGAATCTCTAGCTGTGGATATTCTAGTTGCGTAACTTATGGTTGTGAGGTTTCAAGTTGTGGAGTTTCTAGTTGTGGAGTTTCTAGTTGTGGAGTCTCTAGTTGTGTAGTTTCTAGCTGCGGAGTTTCTAGCTGCTGAGTTTCTAGTTGCAGAGTCTCTAGTTGTTGAGTTTCTAGTTGTGGAGTTTCTAGTTGTGGAGTTTCAAGTTGTGGAGTTTCTAGTTATTGAGTTTCTAGTTTGAAGTCTCTAGTTGCAGTCTCTAGTTGTGGAGTCTCTAGTTTAGGAGTTTCTGGTTGTAGAGTTTTTAGTTGTGGAGTGTCTGGTTGTGGAGTTTCCAGTTGTGGAGTTTCCAGTTGTGGAGTTTCGAGTTGTGGAGTTTTGAGTTCTGGAGTTTCTAGTTGTGGAGTTTCTAGTTGCGGAATCTCTAGCTGTGGATTTTCTAGTTGCGGAACTTAAGGTTGTGAGGTTTCTCGTTGTGGAGTTTCTCGTTGTGGAGTTTCTAGTTGTGGAGTCTCTAGTTGTGGAGTTTCTAGCTGCGGAGTTTCTAATTGTGGAGTTTCTTTTTGTGAAGTTTCTAGCTGCAGAGTTTCTAGTTGCAGAGTCTCTGGCTGTGGAGTTTCTAGTTGCGGAGTCTCTAGTTGTAGAGTTTCTAGTTGTGGAGTTTCTAGTTGTGGAGTTTTTATTTGAGGGGTTTTTAGTTGTGAAGTTTCTATATATGGATTTTTTTTCTAGTTGCCGAGTCTCTATTTGTGGAGTTTGTTGTTGTGGAGTTTCTAGTTGTGGAGTTTTTTGTTGTGGAGTCTCGAGTTGCGAAGTTTCTTTTTGTGGAGTTTCTAGTTGTGGAGTTTCTAGTTGTAGAGTTTCTGGTTGTGGAGTTTCTAGTTGTGGAGTTTCAAGTTGTGGAGTTTCTAGTTGTGGAGTTTCTAGTTGCGGAGTTTCTAGTTGTGGAGATTCAAGTTGTGGAGTTTCAAGTTGCGGAGTCTCAAGCTGTGCAGTTTCTAGTTGTTGAGTTTTTAGTTGTGGAGTTTTTAGTTGTTGAGTTTCTAGTTTGAAGTCTCTACTTGTAGATTCTCTAGTTGTGGAGTCTCAAGTTTAGGAGTTTCTAGTTGAAGAGTTTTTAGTTGTGGAGTCTCTAGTTGTGTAGTTTCTAGCTGCTGAGTTTCTAGTTGCGGAGTTTTCATTTGTTGAGTTTCTAGTTGTGGAGTCTCAAGTTGTGGAGTTTAAAGTTGCGGAGTATCTAGTTGTGGAGTCTCTAGTTGTGTAGTTTCTAGCTGCGGGGTTTCTAGTTGCGGAGTTTCTATTTGTGGAGTTTTTAGTTGTTGAGTTTCTAGTTTGAAGTCTCTACTTGTAGATTCTCTAGTTGTGGAGTCTCAAGTTTAGGAGTTTCTAGTTGAAGAGTTTTTAGTTGTGGAGTGTCTAGTTGTGGAGTTTCCAGATGTGAAGTTTCGAGTTTTGGAGTTTCTAGTTGTGGAGTCTCTAGTTGTGTAGTTTCTAGCTGCGGAGTTTCTAGTTGCGGAGTTTTCATTTGTTGAGTTTCTAGTTGTGGAGTCTCAAGTTGTGGAGTTTAAAGTTGTGGAGTTTCAAGTTGTGGAGTTTCAAGTTGTGGAGTCTCTAGTTGTAGAGTTACTAGTTGCGGAGTATCTAGTTGTGGAGTTTCTAGTTGTGGAGTTTCCAGTTGTGGAGTATCTAGTTGTGGAGTTTTAAGTTGTGGAGTTTCTAGTTGCGAAGTTTCTAATTGCGGAGTATTTAATAGCGGAGTTTCTACTTGTGAAGTTTCAAGTTGCGGAGTCTCAAGTTGTGGAGTTTCCAGTTGTGGAGTTTTTAGTTGTGGAGTTTCTAGTTGTTGAGTTTCTAGTTGTGAAGTCTCTAGTTTTGCAGTTTCTAGTTGTGGAGTTTCTAGATATAGAATTTCTAGTTGCCGAGTCTCTATTTGTGGAATTTCTATTGCCGAGTCTCTAGTTGTGGAGTTTCTAGTTGCAGAGTCTCTAGTTGTAGAATTTCTAGTTGCCGAGTCTCTATTTGTGGAATTTCTAGTTGCCGAGTCTCTATTTGTGGAGTTTGTAGTTGTGGAGTTTCTAGTTGTGGAGTTTCTAGTTGTGGAGTTTCTAGTTGCAGAGTTTCTAGTTGTGGAGTTTCAAGTTGTGGAGTCTCTAGATGTGAAGTTTCTAGTTGTCGAGTTTCCAGTTGTGGCGTATCTAGTAGTGGGGTTTCCAGTTGTGGAGATTCTAGTTGTGGAGTTTCTAGTTGCGGAGTCCCTAGTTGTGGAGTTTCTAGTTGCGGAGTTTCTAGTTGGGGAGTTTCTAGTTGTTGAGTTTCAAGTTGTGTAGTTCCTAGCTGCGCAGTTCCTAGTTGCGGAGTTTCTATCTGTGGAGTTTCTAGCTGCGGAGTTTCTAGTTGCAGAGTCTCTGGTTGTGGAGTTTCTAGTTGCGGAGTTTCTAGTTGTTGAGTTTCTAGTTGTGGAGTTTCTAGTTGTGGAGTTTCTAGTTGCGGAATCTCTAGCTGTGGATTTTCTAGTTGCGTAACTTAAGGTTGTGAGGTTTCAAGTTGTGGAGTTTCTAGTTGTGGAGTTTCTAGTTGTGGAGTTTCTAGTTGTGGAGTTTCTATTTGTGGAGTCTCTAGTTGCAGACTTTCTAGTTGTGGAGTTTCAAGTTGTGGAGTTTCTAGTTGTGGAGTCTCAAGTTGTGGAGTTTCAAGTTGTGGAGTCTCAAGTTGTGGAGTTTCTAGTTGCGCAGTATCTAGTTGTGGAGTTTCCAGTGGTGGAGTTTCTAGTTGTGGAGTTGCGGAGTCTCTGGTTGTGGAGTTTCTAGTTTTGGAGTTTCGAGTTGTGGAGTCTTTAGTTGTAGTTGTGGAGTTTCTAGTTGTGGAGTTTCCAGTTGTGGAGTATCTAGTTGTGGAGTTTTCAGTTGTGTAGTTTCTAGCTGCGGAGTTTCTAGTTGCGGAGTTTCTATTTGTGGAGTTTCTAGCTGCGGAGCTTCTAGTTGCAGAGTCTCTGGTTTTGGAGTTTCTAGTTGCGGAGTCTCTAGTTGTGGTGTTTTTAGTTGTGGAGTTTCTAGATATGGAATTTCTAGTTGCCGAGTCTCTATTTGTGGAGTTTGTAGTTGTGGAGTTTCTATTTGTGGAGTTTCAAGTTGTGGAGTTTCTAGTTGCGGAATCTCTAGCTGGGGATTTTCTAGTTGCGTAACTTAAGGTTGTCAGGTTTCAAGTTGTGGAGTTTCTAGTTGTGGAGTTTCTAGTTGTGGATTTTCTAGTTGTGGAGTCTCTAGTTGTGTAGTTTCTAGCTGCGCAGTTTCTAGTTGCGGAGTTTCTATTTGTGGAGTTTCTAGCTGCGGAGTTTCTAGTTGCAGAGTCTCTGGTTGTGGAGTTTCTAGTTGCGGAGTTTCTAGTTGTTGAGTTTCTAGTTGTGGTGTTTCTAGTTGTGGAGTTTCTAGTTGCGGAATCTCTAGCTGTGGATTTTCTAGTTGCGTAACTTAAGGTTGTGAGGTTTCAAGTTGTCGAGTTTCTAGTTGTGGAGTTTCTAGTTGTGGACTTTCTAGTTGTGGAGTTTGTAGTTGTGGAGTTTCTAGTTGTGGAGTTTCTATTTGTGGAGTCTCTAGTTGCAGAGTTTCTAGTTGTGGAGTTTCTAGTTGGGGAGTTTCTGGTTGTGGAGTTTCTAGTTGTGGAGTTTCAAGTTGTGGAGTTTCTAGTTGTGGAGTCTCAAGTTGTGGAGTTTCAAGTTGTGGAGTTTCTAGTTGTGGAGTTGCGGAGTCTCTGGTTGTGGAGTTTTTAGTTTTGGAGTTTCGAGTTGTGGAGTCTTTAGTTGTAGTTGTGGAGTTTCTAGTTGTGGAGTTTCCAGTTGTGGAGTATCTAGTTGTGGAGTTTCCAGTTGTGTAGTTTCTAGCTGCGGAGTTTCTAGTGGCGGAGTTTCTATTTGTGGAGTTTCTAGCTGCGGAGTTTCTAGTTGCAGAGTCTCTGGTTGTGGAGTTTGTAGTTGCGGAGTCTCTAGTTGTGGAGTTTTTAGTTGTGGAGTTTCTAGATATGAAATTTCCAGTTGCCGAGTCTCTATTTGTGGAGTTTGTAGTTGTGGAGTTTCTAGTTGTGGAGTTTCAAGTTGTTGAGTTTCTAGTTGTGGAGTCTCTAGTTCCGGAGTTTCTAGTTGTTGAGTTTCTAGTTGTGGAGTTTCTAGTTGTGGAGTTTGTAGTTGCGGAATCTCTAGCTGTGGATATTCTAGTTGCGTAACTTAAGGTTGCGAGGTTTCAAGTTGTGGAGTTTCTAGTTGTGGAGTTTCTAGTTGTGGAGTTGCGGAGTCTCAAGTTGTGGAGTTTCTAGTTGTGGAGTTTCGAGTTGTGGAGTTTCTAGGTGCAGAGTCTCAGGTTGTGGAGTTTCTAGTTGCGGAGTTTCTAGTTGTAGATTTTCTGGTTGTGGAGTTTCTAGTTGTGGAGTTTCGAGTTGTGGAGTTTCTAGTTGTGGAAATGCGGAGTCTCTAGTTGTGGAGATTCTAGTTGTGGAGTTTCTAGTTGTGGATTTTCGAGTTGCGGAGTTTCTAGTTGCAGAGTCTCTGGTTGTGGAGTTTCCAGTTGTGGAGTATCTGGTTGTGGAGTTTCCGGTTGTGAAGTTTCTAGTTGTGGAGTTTCCAGTTGGAGTATCTAGTTGTGGAGTTTCTAGTTGTTGAGTTTCTAGTTGTGAAGTCTCTAGTTTTGCAGATTCTAGTTGTAAAGTTTTTAGTTGTGGAGTTTCTAGATATGGAATATCTAGTTGCCGAGTCTCTATTTGTGGAGTTTGTAGTTGTGGAATTTCTAATTGTGGAGTTTCAAGTTGTGGAGTTTGAAGTTATGGAGTCTCAAGTTGCGGAGTTTCTAGTTGTTGAGTTTCTAGTTGTGGAGTTTCTAGTTGTGGAGTTTCTAGTTGTGGAGTCTCTAGTTGTGTAGTTTCTAGCTGCGCAGTTTCTAGTTGTGGAGTTTCTATTTGTGGAGTTTCTAGTTGTTGAGTTTCTAGTTGTGGAGTTTCTAGTTGTGGAGTTTCTAGTTGCGGAATCTCTAGCTGTGGATTTTCTAGTTGTGGAACTTAAGGTTGTGAGGTTTCAAGTTGTGGAGTTTCTAGTTGTGGAGTTTCTAGTTGTGGAGTTTCTAGTTGTGGAGTTTCTAGTTGTGGAGATTCTAGTTGTGGAGTTTCTAGTTGTGGAGTTTCTAGCTGTGGAGTGTCTAGTTGAGGAGTTTCTAGCTGCGGAGTTTCTAATTTTGGAGTTTCTGTTTGTGGAGTTTCTAGCTGCAGAGTTTCTAGTTGCAGAGTCTCTGGCTGTGGAGTTTCTAGTTGCGGAGTCTCTAGTTGTAGAGTTTCTAGTTGTGGAGTTTCTAGTTGTGGAGTTTTTAGTTGTGGGGTTTTTAGTTGAGGAGTTTCTAGATATGGAATTTCTAGTTGCCGAGTCTATATTTGTTGAGTTTGTTGTTGTGGAGTTTCTAGTTGTAGAGTTTTTAGTTGTGGAGTCTCTAGTTGCGGAGATTATAGTTGTGGAGTTTCTTGTTGTGGAGTTTCTAGTTGTACAGTTTCTGGTTGTGGAGTTTCTAGTTGTGGAGTTTCAAGTTGTGGAGTTTCTAGTTGTGGAGTCTCAAGCTGTGGAGTTTAAAGTTGTGGAGTTTCAAGTTGGGGAGTCTCTAGTTGTGGAGTTTCTAGTTGTGGAGTATCTAGTTGTGGAGTTTCCGGTTGTGAAGTTTCTAGTTGTGGAGTTTCCAGTTGGAGTATCTAGTTGTGGAGTTTCTAGTTGCGGAGTTTTTAATAGCTGAGTTTTCTAGTTGTGGAGTTTGAAGTTGCGGAGTCTCAAGTTGTGGAGTTTCCAGTTGTGGCGTTTTTAGTTGTGGAGTTTCTAGTTGTTGAGTTTCTAGTTGTGAAGTCTCTAGTTTTGCAGATTCTAGTTGTAAAGTTTTTAGTTGTGGAGTTTCTAGATATGGAATTTCTAGTTGCCGAGTCTCTATTTCTGGAGTTTGTAGTTGTGGAGTTTCTAGTTGTGGAGTTTCAAGTTGTGGAGTTTCTAGTTGTGGAGTCTCTAGCTGCGGAGTTTCTAGTTGTGGAGTTTCTAGTTGTGGAGTTTCTAGTTATGGAGTTTCTAGTTGCGGAATCTCTGGCTGTGGATTTTCTAGTTGCGTAACTTAAGGTTGGGAGGTTTCAAGTTGTGGAGTTTCTAGTTGTGGAGTTTCTAGTTGTGAAGTTTCTAGTTGTGGAGTCTCTAGTTGTGTAGTTTCTAGCTGCGGAGTTTGTAGTTGTGGAGTTTCTCGTTGTGGAGTTTCAGGTTGTGGAGTTAATAGTTGTGGAGTCTCTAGTTCCGGAGTTTCTAGTTGTTGAGTTTCTAGTTGTGGAGTTTCTAGTTGTGGAGTTTCTAGTTGCGGAATCTCTAGCTGTGGATTTTCTAGTTGCGTAATTTAAGGTTTTGAGGTTTCAAGTTGTGGAGTTTCTAGTTGTGGAGTTTCTAGTTGTGGAGTCTCTAGTTGTGTAGTTTCTAGCTGCGGAGTTTCTAGTTGCGGAGTTTCTATTTGTGGAGTTTCTAGTTGCAGAGTCTCTGGTTGTGGAGTTTCTAGTTGCGGAGTCTCTAGTTGTGGTATTTCTAGTTGTGGGGTTTCTAGTTGTGGAGTTTCCAGTTGTGGAGTTTTTAGTTGTGGACTTTCGAGACATGAAATTACTTGTAGCCGAGTCTCCATTTGTGGAGTTTGTAGTTGTTGAGTTTCAAGTTGTGGAGTTTCTACTCGTGGAGTTTCTAGCTGTGGAGTTTCTAGTTCAGAGTCTCTAGTTTTGGAGTTTCTAGTTGCGAATTCTCTAGTTGAAGAGTCTCTAGTTGTAGAGTTTCTAGTTGTGGAGTTTCTAGTTTTGGAGTTTCAAGTTGTGGAGTTTCTAGTTGTTGAGTTTCTAGTTTGAAGTCTCTAGTTGTAGTCTCTAGTTGTGGAGTCTCTAGTTTAGGAGTGTCTGGTTGTAGAGTTTTTAGTTGTGGAGTGTCTAGTTGTGGAGTTTCCTGTTGTGGAGTTTCCAGTTGTGGAGTTTCGAGTTGTGGAGTAATGAGTTCTGGAGTTTCTAGTTGTGAAGTTTCTAGTTGCGGAATCTCTAGCTGTGGATTTTCTAGTTGCGGAACTTATGGTTGTGAGGTTTCAAGTTGTGGAGTTTCTAGTTGTGGAGTTTCTAGTTGTGGAGTCTCTAGTTGTGGAGTTTCTAGCTGCGGAGTTTCTAATTGTGGAGTTTCTGTTTGTGGAGTTTCTAGCTGCAGAGTTTCTAGTTGCAGAGTCTCTGGCTGTGGAGTTTCTAGTTGCGGAGTCTCTAGTTGTAGAGTTTCTAGTTGTGGAGTTTCTAGTTGTGGAGTTTTTAGTTGTGGGATTCTTAGTTGTGAAGTTTCTAGATATGAAATTTTTTTCTAGTTGCCGAGTCTCTATTGGTAGAGTTTGTTGTTGTGGAGTTTCTAGTTGTGGAGTTTTTAGTTGTGGAGTCTCTAGATGTGGAGTTTCTTGTTGTGGATTTTCTAGTTATGTAGTTTCTAGCTGCGGAGTTTCTAGTTGCGGAGTGTTCATTTGTTGAGTTTCTAGTTGTGGAGTCTCAAGTTGTGGAGTTTAAAGTTGTGGAGTTTCAAGTTGTGGAGTCTCTAGTTGTAGAGTTACTAGTTGCGGAGTATCTAGTTGTGGAGTTTCCAGTTATGGAGTTTGTTGTTGTGGAGTTGCGGAGTCTCTGGTTGTAGAGTTTCTAGTTGTTGAGTTTCGAGTTGTGGAGTCTCTAGTTGTGGAGTTTCTAGTTGTGGAGTTTCCAGTTGTGGAGTATCTAGTTGTGGAGTTTTAAGTTGTGGAGTTTCTAGTTGCGAAGTTTCTAATTGCGGAGTATTTAATAGCGGAGTTTCTACTTGTGAAGTTTCAAGTTGCGGAGTCTCAAGTTGTGGAGTTTCCAGTTGTGGAGTTTTTAGTTGTGGAGTTTCTAGTTGTTGAGTTTCTAGTTGTGAAGTCTCTAGTTTTGCAGTTTCTAGTTGTGGAGTTTCTAGATATAGAATTTCTAGTTGCCGAGTCTCTATTTGTGGAATTTCTAGTTGCCGAGTCTCTAGTTGTGGAGTTTCTAGTTGCAGAGTCTCTAGTTGTAGAATTTCTAGTTGCCGAGTCTCTATTTGTGGAATTTCTAGTTGCCGAGTCTCTATTTGTGGAGTTTGTAGTTGTGGAGTTTCTAGTTGTGGAGTTTCTAGTTGTGGAGTTTCTAGTTGCAGAGTTTCTAGTTGTGGAGTTTCAAGTTGTGGAGTCTCTAGATGTGAAGTTTCTAGTTGTCGAGTTTCCAGTTGTGGCGTATCTAGTAGTGGAGTTTCCAGTTGTGGAGATTCTAGTTGTGGAGTTTCTAGTTGCGGAGTCCCTAGTTGTGGAGTTTCTAGTTGCGGAGTTTCTAGTTGGGGAGTTTCTAGTTGTTGAGTTTCAAGTTGTGTAGTTCCTAGCTGCGCAGTTCCTAGTTGCGGAGTTTCTATCTGTGGAGTTTCTAGCTGCGGAGTTTCTAGTTGCAGAGTCTCTGGTTGTGGAGTTTCTAGTTGCGGAGTTTCTAGTTGTTGAGTTTCTAGTTGTGGAGTTTCTAGTTGTGGAGTTTCTAGTTGCGGAATCTCTAGCTGTGGATTTTCTAGTTGCGTAACTTAAGGTTGTGAGGTTTCAAGTTGTGGAGTTTCTAGTTGTGGAGTTTCTAGTTGTGGAGTTTCTAGTTGTGGAGTTTCTATTTGTGGAGTCTCTAGTTGCAGACTTTCTAGTTGTGGAGTTTCAAGTTGTGGAGTTTCTAGTTGTGGAGTCTCAAGTTGTGGAGTTTCAAGTTGTGGAGTCTCAAGTTGTGGAGTTTCTAGTTGCGCAGTATCTAGTTGTGGAGTTTCCAGTGGTGGAGTTTCTAGTTGTGGAGTTGCGGAGTCTCTGGTTGTGGAGTTTCTAGTTTTGGAGTTTCGAGTTGTGGAGTCTTTAGTTGTAGTTGTGGAGTTTCTAGTTGTGGAGTTTCCAGTTGTGGAGTATCTAGTTGTGGAGTTTTCAGTTGTGTAGTTTCTAGCTGCGGAGTTTCTAGTTGCGGAGTTTCTATTTGTGGAGTTTCTAGCTGCGGAGCTTCTAGTTGCAGAGTCTCTGGTTTTGGAGTTTCTAGTTGCGGAGTCTCTAGTTGTGGTGTTTTTAGTTGTGGAGTTTCTAGATATGGAATTTCTAGTTGCCGAGTCTCTATTTGTGGAGTTTGTAGTTGTGGAGTTTCTATTTGTGGAGTTTCAAGTTGTGGAGTTTCTAGTTGCGGAATCTCTAGCTGGGGATTTTCTAGTTGCGTAACTTAAGGTTGTCAGGTTTCAAGTTGTGGAGTTTCTAGTTGTGGAGTTTCTAGTTGTGGATTTTCTAGTTGTGGAGTCTCTAGTTGTGTAGTTTCTAGCTGCGCAGTTTCTAGTTGCGGAGTTTCTATTTGTGGAGTTTCTAGCTGCGGAGTTTCTAGTTGCAGAGTCTCTGGTTGTGGAGTTTCTAGTTGCGGAGTTTCTAGTTGTTGAGTTTCTAGTTGTGGTGTTTCTAGTTGTGGAGTTTCTAGTTGCGGAATCTCTAGCTGTGGATTTTCTAGTTGCGTAACTTAAGGTTGTGAGGTTTCAAGTTGTCGAGTTTCTAGTTGTGGAGTTTCTAGTTGTGGACTTTCTAGTTGTGGAGTTTGTAGTTGTGGAGTTTCTAGTTGTGGAGTTTCTATTTGTGGAGTCTCTAGTTGCAGAGTTTCTAGTTGTGGAGTTTCTAGTTGGGGAGTTTCTGGTTGTGGAGTTTCTAGTTGTGGAGTTTCAAGTTGTGGAGTTTCTAGTTGTGGAGTCTCAAGTTGTGGAGTTTCAAGTTGTGGAGTTTCTAGTTGTGGAGTTGCGGAGTCTCTGGTTGTGGAGTTTTTAGTTTTGGAGTTTCGAGTTGTGGAGTCTTTAGTTGTAGTTGTGGAGTTTCTAGTTGTGGAGTTTCCAGTTGTGGAGTATCTAGTTGTGGAGTTTCCAGTTGTGTAGTTTCTAGCTGCAGAGTTTCTAGTTGCGGAGTTTCTATTTGTGGAGTTTCTAGCTGCGGAGTTTCTAGTTGCAGAGTCTCTGGTTGTGGAGTTTGTAGTTGCGGAGTCTCTAGTTGTGGAGTTTTTAGTTGTGGAGTTTCTAGATATGAAATTTCCAGTTGCCGAGTCTCTATTTGTGGAGTTTGTAGTTGTGGAGTTTCTAGTTGTGGAGTTTCAAGTTGTTGAGTTTCTAGTTGTGGAGTCTCTAGTTCCGGAGTTTCTAGTTGTTGAGTTTCTAGTTGTGGAGTTTCTAGTTGTGGAGTTTGTAGTTGCGGAATCTCTAGCTGTGGATATTCTAGTTGCGTAACTTAAGGTTGTGAGGTTTCAAGTTGTGGAGTTTCTAGTTGTGGAGTTTCTAGTTGTGGAGTCTCTAGTTCTGTAGTTTCTAGCTGCGGAGTTTCTAGCTGCTGAGTTTCTAGTTGCAGAGTCTCTAGTTGTTGAGTTTCTAGTTGTGGAGTTTCTAGTTGTGGAGTTTCAAGTTGTGGAGTTTCTAGTTATTGAGTTTCTAGTTTGAAGTCTCTAGTTGCAGTCTCTAGTTGTGGAGTCTCTAGTTTAGGAGTTTCTGGTTGTAGAGTTTTTAGTTGTGGAGTGTCTGGTTGTGGAGTTTCCAGTTGTGGAGTTTCCAGTTGTGGAGTTTCGAGTTGTGGAGTTTTGAGTTCTGGAGTTTCTAGTTGTGGAGTTTCTAGTTGCGGAATCTCTAGCTGTGGATTTTCTAGTTGCGGAACTTAAGGTTGTGAGGTTTCAAGTTGTGGAGTTTCTCGTTGTGGAGTTTCTAGTTGTGGAGTCTCTAGTTGTGGAGTTTCTAGCTGCGGAGTTTCTAATTGTGGAGTTTCTTTTTGTGGAGTTTCTAGCTGCAGAGTTTCTAGTTGCAGAGTCTCTGGCTGTGGAGTTTCTAGTTGCGGAGTCTCTAGTTGTAGAGTTTCTAGTTGTGGAATTTCTAGTTGTGGAGTTTTTAGTTGAGGGGTTTTTAGTTGTGAAGTTTCTATATATGGATTTTTTTTCTAGTTGCCGAGTCTCTATTTGTGGAGTTTGTTGTTGTGGAGTTTCTAGTTGTGGAGTTTTTTGTTGTGGAGTCTCGAGTTGCGAAGTTTCTTTTTGTGGAGTTTCTAGTTGTGGAGTTTCTAGTTGTAGAGTTTCTGGTTGTGGAGTTTCTAGTTGTGGAGTTTCAAGTTGTGGAGTTTCTAGTTGTGGAGTTTCTAGTTGCGGAGTTTCTAGTTGTGGAGATTCAAGTTGTGGAGTTTCAAGTTGCGGAGTCTCAAGCTGTGCAGTTTCTAGTTGTTGAGTTTTTAGTTGTGGAGTTTTTAGTTGTTGAGTTTCTAGTTTGAAGTCTCTACTTGTAGATTCTCTAGTTGTGGAGTCTCAAGTTTAGGAGTTTCTAGTTGAAGAGTTTTTAGTTGTGGAGT
The DNA here is from genome assembly GCF_043290135.1 of Rhipicephalus microplus. Taxonomy (NCBI): domain Eukaryota; kingdom Metazoa; phylum Arthropoda; class Arachnida; order Ixodida; family Ixodidae; genus Rhipicephalus; species Rhipicephalus microplus. The sequence goes on along the minus strand of NW_027464626.1, from coordinate 1,154,847 downwards.
CTCTAGTTGTGTAGTTTCTAGCTGCTGAGTTTCTAGTTGCGGAGTTTTCATTTGTTGAGTTTCTAGTTGTGGAGTCTCAAGTTGTGGAGTTTAAAGTTGCGGAGTATCTAGTTGTGGAGTTTCCAGTTGTGGAGTTTCTTGTTGTGGAGTTGCGGAGTCTCTGGTTGTGGAGTTTCTAGCTGTTGAGTTTCGAGTTGTGGAGTCTCTAGTTGTGGAGATTCTATTTGTGGAGTTTCCAGTTGTGGAGTATCTAGTTGTGGAGTTTACAGTTCTGAAGTATCTAGTTGTGGAGTTTCCAGTTGTGGAGTATCTAGTTGTGGAGTTTTAAGTTGTGGAGTTTCTAGTTGTGGAGTTTCTAGTTGCGGAGTATTTAATAGCGGAGTTTCTACTTGCGAAGTTTCAAGTTGCGGAGTCTCAAGTTGTGGAGCTTCCAGTTGTGGAGTTTTTAGTTGTGGAGTTTCTAGTTGTTGAGTTTCTAGTTGTGAATTCTCTAGTTTTGCAGTTTCTAGTTGTGGAGTTTCTAGATATAGAATTTCTAGTGGCCGAGTCCCTATTTGTGGAATTTCTAGTTGCCGAGTCTCTAGTTGTGGAGTTTCTAGTTGCCGAGTCTCTATTTGTGGAGTTTGTAGTTGTGGAGTTTCTAGTTGTGGAGTTTCTAGTTGTGGAGTTTCTAGTTGTAGAGTTTCTAGTTGTGGAGTTTCAAGTTGTGGAGTCTCTAGATGTGAAGTTTCTAGTTGTCGAGTTTCCAGTTGTGGCGTATCTAGTAGTGGAGTTTCCAGTTGTGGAGATTCTAGTTGTGGAGTTTCTAGTTGCGGAGTCCCTAGTTGTGGAGTTTCTAGTTGCGGAGTTTCTAGTTGGGGAGTTTCAAGTTGTGGAGTTTCAAGTTGCGGAATCTCAAGCTGTGCAGTTTCTAGTTGTACAGTTTCTGGTTGTGGAGTTTCTAGCTGTGGAGTTTCAAGTTGTGGAGTTTCTAGTTGTGGAGTCTCAAGTTGTGGAGTTTAAAGTTGTGGAGTTTCAAGTTGTGGAGTATCTAGTTGTGGAGTTTCCAGTTGTAGAGTTTCTATTTGTGGAGTTGCGGAGTCTCAAGTTGTGGAGTTTCTAGTTGTGGAGTTTCGAGTTGTGGAGTTTCTAGGTGCAGAGTCTCAGGTTGTGTAGTTTCTAGTTGCGGAGTTTCTAGTTGTAGATTTTCTGGTTGTGGAGTTTCTAGTTGTGGAGTTTCGAGTTGTGGAGTTTCTAGTTGTGGAAATGCGGAGTCTCTAGTTGTGGAGATTCTAGTTGTGGAGTTTCTAGTTGTGGATTTTCGAGTTGCGGAGTTTCTAGTTGCAGAGTCTCTGGTTGCGGAGTTTCCAGTTGTGGAGTATCTAGTTGTGGAGTTTCCGGTTGTGAAGTTTCTAGTTGTGGAGTTTCCAGTTGGAGTATCTAGTTGTGGAGTTTCTAGTTGTTGAGTTTCTAGTTGTGAAGTCTCTAGTTTTGCAGATTCTAGTTGTAAAGTTTTTAGTTGTGGAGTTTCTAGATATGGAATATCTAGTTGCCGAGTCTCTATTTGTGGAGTTTGTAGTTGTGGAATTTCTAATTGTGGAGTTTCAAGTTGTGGAGTTTCTAGTTGTGGAGTCTCTAGTTGCGGAGTTTCTAGTTGTGGAGTTTCTAGTTGTGGAGTTTCTAGTTATGGAGTTTCTAGTTGCGGAATCTCTAGCTGTGGATTTTCTAGTTGCGTAACTTAAGGTTGGGATGTTTAAAGTTGTGGAGTTTCTAGTTGTGGAGTTTCTATTTGTGGATTTTCTAGTTGTGGAGTCTCTAGTTGTGTAGTTTCTAGCTGCGGAGTTTCTAGTTGCGGAGTTTCTAGTTGTGGAGTTTCTAGCTGCGGAGTTTCTAGTTGCAGAGTCTCTGGTTGTGGAGTTTCTAGTTGCGGAGTCTCTAGTTGTGGAGTTTTTAGTTGTGAAGTTTAGAGATATGGAATTTCTAGTTGCCGAGTCTCTATTTGTGGAGTTTGTAGTTGTGGAGTATCTAGTTGTGGAGTTTCAAGTTGTGGAGTTTGAAGTTATGGAGTCTCAAGTTGCGGAGTTTCTAGTTATTGAGTTTCTAGTTGTGGAGTTTCTAGTTGTGGAGTTTCTAGTTGCGGAATCTCTAGCTGTGGATTTTCTAGTTGCGTAACTTAAGGTTTTGAGGTTTCAAGTTGTGGAGTTGCTGGTTGTGGAGTTTCTAGTTGTGGAGTTTCTAGTTGTGGAGTTTCTAGTTGTGGAGTTTCTAGTTGTGGAGTCTCTAGTTGTGTAGTTTCTAGCTGCGCAGTTTCTAGTTGTGGAGTTTCTATTTGTGGAGTTTCTAGTTGTTGAGTTTCTAGTTGTGGAGTTTCTAGTTGTGGAGTTTCTAGTTGCGGAATCTCTAGCTGTGGATTTTCTAGTTGTGGAACTTAAGGTTGTGAGGTTTCAAGTTGTGGAGTTTCTAGTTGTGGAGTTTCTAGTTGTGGAGTTTCTAGTTTTGGAGTTTCTAGTTGTGGAGATTCTAGTTGTGGAGTTTCTAGTTGTGGAGTTTCTAGCTGTGGAGTGTCTAGTTGAGGAGTTTCTAGCTGCGGAGTTTCTAATTTTGGAGTTTCTGTTTGTGGAGTTTCTAGCTGCAGAGTTTCTAGTTGCAGAGTCTCTGGCTGTGGAGTTTCTAGTTGCGGAGTCTCTAGTTGTAGAGTTTCTAGTTGTGGAGTTTCTAGTTGTGGAGTTTTTAGTTGTGGGGTTTTTAGTTGAGGAGTTTCTAGATATGGAATTTCTAGTTGCCGAGTCTATATTTGTTGAGTTTGTTGTTGTGGAGTTTCTAGTTGTAGAGTTTTTAGTTGTGGAGTCTCTAGTTGCGGAGATTATAGTTGTGGAGTTTCTAGTTGTGGAGTTTCTAGTTGTACAGTTTCTGGTTGTGGAGTTTCTAGTTGTGGAGTTTCAAGTTGTGGAGTTTCTAGTTGTGGAGTCTCAAGCTGTGGAGTTTAAAGTTGTGGAGTTTCAAGTTGGGGAGTCTCTAGTTGTGGAGTTTCTAGTTGTGGAGTATCTAGTTGTGGAGTTTCCGGTTGTGAAGTTTCTAGTTGTGGAGTTTCCAGTTGGAGTATCTAGTTGTGGAGTTTCTAGTTGCGGAGTTTTTAATAGCTGAGTTTTCTAGTTGTGGAGTTTGAAGTTGCGGAGTCTCAAGTTGTGGAGTTTCCAGTTGTGGCGTTTTTAGTTGTGGAGTTTCTAGTTGTTGAGTTTCTAGTTGTGAAGTCTCTAGTTTTGCAGATTCTAGTTGTAAAGTTTTTAGTTGTGGAGTTTCTAGATATGGAATTTATAGTTGCCGAGTCTCTATTTCTGGAGTTTGTAGTTGTGGAGTTTCTAGTTGTGGAGTTTCAAGTTGTGGAGTTTCTAGTTGTGGAGTCTCTAGCTGCGGAGTTTCTAGTTGTGGAGTTTCTAGTTGTGGAGTTTCTAGTTATGGAGTTTCTAGTTGCGGAATCTCTGGCTGTGGATTTTCTAGTTGCGTAACTTAAGGTTGGAAGGTTTCAAGTTGTGGAGTTTCTAGTTGTGGAGTTTCTAGTTGTGGAGTTTCTAGTTGTGGAGTCTCTAGTTGTGTAGTTTCTAGCTGCGGAGTTTCTAGTTGCGGAGTTTCTACTTGTGGAGTTTCTAGCTGTGGAGTTTCTAGTTGCAGAGTCTCTGGTTGTGGAGTTTCTAGTTGCGGAGTTTCTAGTTGTGGAGTTTCTAGTTGCGGAATCTCTAGCTGTGGATTTTCTAGTTGCGTAACTTAAGGTTGTGAGGTTTCAAGTTGTGGAGTTTCTAGTTGTGGAGTTTCTAGTTGTGGAGTCTCTAGTTGTGTAGTTTCTAGCTGCGCAGTTTCTAGTTGCGGAGTTTCTATTTGTGGAGTTTCTAGCGGTGGAGTTTCTAGTTGCAGAGTCTCTGGTTGTGTAGTTTCTAGTTGCGGAGTTTCTAGTTGTTGAGTTTCTAGTTGTGGAGTTTCTAGTTGCGGAATCTCTAGCTGTGGATTTTCTAGTTGCGTAACTTAAGGTTGTGAGGTTTCAAGTTGTGGAGTTTCTAGTTGTGGAGTTTCTAGTTGTTGAGTTTGTAGTTGTGGTGTTTCTAGTTGTGGAGTTTCTATTTGTTGAGTCTCTAGTTGTGTAGTTTCTAGCTGCGCAGTTTCTAGTTGCGGAGTTTCTATTTGTGGAGTTTCTAGCGGTGGAGTTTCTAGTTGCAGAGTCTCTGGTTGTGTAGTTTCTAGTTGCGGAGTTTCTAGTTGTTGAGTTTCTAGTTGTGGAGTTTCTAGTTGCGGAATCTCTAGCTGTGGATTTTCTAGTTGCGTAACTTAAGGTTGTGAGGTTTCAAGTTGTGGAGTTTCTAGTTGTGGAGTTTCTAGTTGTGGAGATTCTAGTTGTTGAGTTTGTAGTTGTGGAGTTTCTGGTTGTGGAGTTTCTAGTTGTGGAGTCTCAAGTTGTGGAGTTTCAAGTTGTGGACTTTAAAGTTGTGGAGTCTCTAGTTGTGGAGTTTCTAGTTGCGCAGTATCTAGTTGTGGAGTTTCCAGTTGTGGAGTTTCTAGTTGTGGAGTTTCGGAGTCTCTGGTTGTGGAGTTTCTAGTTTTGGAGTTTCGAGTTGTGGAGTCTTTAGTTGTAGTTGTGGAGTTTCTAGTTGTGGAGTTTCTGGTTGTGGAGTATCTAGTTGTGGTGTTTCCACTTGTGTAGTTTCTAGCTGCGGAGTTTCTAGTTGCGGAGTTTCTATTTGTGGAGTTTCTAGCTGCGGAGTTTCTAGTTGCAGAGTCTCTGGTTGTGGAGTTTCTAGTTGCGGAGTCTCTAGTTGTGGAGTTTCTAGTTGTGGAGTTTCTAGATATGGAATTTCTAGTTGCCGAGTCTCTATATGTGGAGTTTGTAGTTGTGGAGTTTCTCGTTGTGGAGTTTCAGGTTGTGGAGTTAATAGTTGTGGAGTCTCTAGTTCCGGAGTTTCTAGTTGTTGAGTTTCTAGTTGTGGAGTTTCTAGTTGTGGAGTTTCTAGTTGCGGAATCTCTAGCTGTGGATTTTCTAGTTGCGTAATTTAAGGTTTTGAGGTTTCAAGTTGTGGAGTTTCTAGTTGTGGAGTTTCTAGTTGTGGAGTCTCTAGTTGTGTAGTTTCTAGCTGCGGAGTTTCTAGTTGCGGAGTTTCTATTTGTGGAGTTTCTAGTTGCAGAGTCTCTGGTTGTGGAGTTTCTAGTTGCGGAGTCTCTAGTTGTGGTATTTCTAGTTGTGGGGTTTCTAGTTGTGGAGTTTCCAGTTGTGGAGTTTTTAGTTGTGGACTTTCGAGACATGAAATTTCTTGTAGCCGAGTCTCCATTTGTGGAGTTTGTAGTTGTTGAGTTTCAAGTTGTGGAGTTTCTACTCGTGGAGTTTCTAGCTGTGGAGTTTCTAGTTCAGAGTCTCTAGTTTTGGAGTTTCTAGTTGCGAATTCTCTAGTTGAAGAGTCTCTAGTTGTAGAGTTTCTAGTTGTGGAGTTTCTAGTTTTGGAGTTTCAAGTTGTGGAGTTTCTAGTTGTTGAGTTTCTAGTTTGAAGTCTCTAGTTGTAGTCTCTAGTTGTGGAGTCTCTAGTTTAGGAGTTTCTGGTTGTAGAGTTTTTAGTTGTGGATTGTCTAGTTGTGGAGTTTCCTGTTGTGGAGTTTCCAGTTGTGGAGTTTCGAGTTGTGGAGTAATGAGTTCTGGAGTTTCTAGTTGTGAAGTTTCTAGTTGCGGAATCTCTAGCTGTGGATTTTCTAGTTGCGGAACTTATGGTTGTGAGGTTTCAAGTTGTGGAGTTCCTAGCTGCGGAGTTTCTAATTGTGGAGTTTCTGTTTGTGGAGTTTCTAGCTGCGGAGTTTCTAGTTGCAGAGTCTCTGGCTGTGGAGTTTCTAGTTGCGGAGTCTCTAGTTGTAGAGTTTCTAGTTGTGGAGTTTTTAGTTGTGGGATTCTTAGTTGTGAAGTTTCTAGATATGAAATTTTTTCTTGTTGCCGAGTCTCTATTTGTAGAGTTTGTTGTTGTGGAGTTTCTAGTTGTGGAGTTTTTAGTTGTGGAGTCTCTAGATGTGGAGTTTCTTGTTGTGGATTTTCTAGTTGTAGAGTTTCTGGTTGTGGAGTTTCGAGTTTTGGAGTTTCTAGTTGTGGAGTCTCTAGTTATGTAGCTTCTAGCTGCGGAGTTTCTAGTTGCGGAGTGTTCATTTGTTGAGTTTCTAGTTGTGGAGTCTCAAGTTGTAGAGTTTAAAGTTGTGGAGTTTCAAGTTGTGGAGTCTCTAGTTGTAGAGTTACTAGTTGCGGAGTATCTAGTTGTGGAGTTTCCAGTTGTGGAGTTTCTTGTTGTGGAGTTGCGGAGTCTCTGGTTGTAGAGTTTCTAGTTGTTGAGTTTCGAGTTGTGGAGTCTCTAGTTGTGGAGTTTCTAGTTGTGGAGTTTCCAGTTGTGGAGTATCTAGTTGTGGAGTTTTAAGTTGTGGAGTTTCTAGTTGCGAAGTTTCTCATTGCGGAGTATTTAATAGCGGAGTTTCTACTTGTGAAGTTTCAAGTTGCGGTGTCTCAAGTTGTGGAGTTTCCAGTTGTGGAGTTTTTAGTTGTGGAGTTTCTAGTTGTTGAGTTTCTAGTTGTGAAGTCTCTAGTTTTGCAGTTTCTAGTTGTGGAGTTTCTAGATATAGAATTTCTAGTTGCCGAGTCTCTATTTGTGGAATTTCTAGTTGCCGAGTCTCTAGTTGTGGAGTTTCTAGTTGCAGAGTCTCTAGTTGTAGAATTTCTAGTTGCCGAGTCTCTATTTGTGGAATTTCTAGTTGCCGAGTCTCTATTTGTGGAGTTTGTAGTTGTGGAGTTTCTAGTTGTGGAGTTTCTAGTTGTGGAGTTTCTAGTTGCAGAGTTTCTAGTTGTGGAGTTTCAAGTTGTGGAGTCTCTAGATGTGAAGTTTCTAGTTGTCGAGTTTCCAGTTGTGGCGTATCTAGTAGTGGAGTTTCCAGTTGTGGAGATTCTAGTTGTGGAGTTTCTAGTTGCGGAGTCCCTAGTTGTGGAGTTTCTAGTTGCGGAGTTTCTAGTTGGGGAGTTTCAAGTTGTGGAGTTTCAAGTTGCGGAATCTCAAGCTGTGCAGTTTCTAGTTGTACAGTTTCTGGTTGTGGAGTTTCTAGCTGTGGAGTTTCAAGTTGTGGAGTTTCTAGTTGTGGAGTCTCAAGTTGTGGAGTTTAAAGTTGTGGAGTTTCTAGTTGTGGAGTATCTAGTTGTGGAGTTTCCAGTTGTGGAGTTTCTATTTGTGGAGTTGCGGAGTCTCAAGTTGTGGAGTTTCTAGTTGTGGAGTTTCGAGTTGTGGAGTTTCTAGGTGCAGAGTCTCAGGTTGTGGAGTTTCTAGTTGCGGAGTTTCTAGTTGTAGATTTTCTGGTTGTGGAGTTTCTAGTTGTGGAGTTTCGAGTTGTGGAGTTTCTAGTTGTGGAAATGCGGAGTCTCTAGTTGTGGAGATTCTAGTTGTGGAGTTTCTAGTTGTGGATTTTCGAGTTGCGGAGTTTCTAGTTGCAGAGTCTCTGGTTGTGGAGTTTCCAGTTGTGGAGTATCTGGTTGTGGAGTTTCCGGTTGTGAAGTTTCTAGTTGTGGAGTTTCCAGTTGGAGTATCTAGTTGTGGAGTTTCTAGTTGTTGAGTTTCTAGTTGTGAAGTCTCTAGTTTTGCAGTTTCTAGTTGTAAAGTTTTTAGTTGTGGAGTTTCTAGATATGGAATATCTAGTTGCCGAGTCTCTATTTGTGGAGTTTGTAGTTGTGGAATTTCTAATTGTGGAGTTTCAAGTTGTGGAGTTTCTAGTTGTGGAGTCTCTAGTTGCGGAGTTTCTAGTTGTGGAGTTTCTAGTTGTGGAGTTTCTAGTTATGGAGTTTCTAGTTGCGGAATCTCTAGCTGTTGATTTTCTAGTTGCGTAACTTAAGGTTGGGATGTTTAAAGTTGTGGAGTTTCTAGTTGTGGAGTTTCTATTTGTGGATTTTCTAGTTGTGGAGTCTCTAGTTGTGTAGTTTCTAGCTGCGGAGTTTCTAGTTGCGGAGTTTCTAGTTGTGGAGTTTCTAGCTGCGGAGTTTCTAGTTGCAGAGTCTCTGGTTGTGGAGTTTCTAGTTGCGGAGTCTCTAGTTGTGGAGTTTTTAGTTGTGAAGTTTAGAGATATGGAATTTCTAGTTGCCGAGTCTCTATTTGTGGAGTTTGTAGTTGTGGAGTATCTAGTTGTGGAGTTTCAAGTTGTGGAGTTTGAAGTTATGGAGTCTCAAGTTGCGGAGTTTCTAGTTGTTGAGTTTCTAGTTGTGGAGTTTCTAGTTGTGAAGTTTCTAGTTGCGGAATCTCTAGCTGTGGATTTTCTAGTTGCGTAACTTAAGGTTTTGAGGTTACAAGTTGTGGAGTTGCTAGTTGTGGAGTTTCTAGTTGTGGAGTTTCTAGTTGTGGAGTTTCTAGTTGTGGAGTCTCTAGTTGTGTAGTTTCTAGCTGCGCAGTTTCTAGTTGTGGAGTTTCTATTTGTGGAGTTTCTAGTTGTTGAGTTTCTAGTTGTGGAGTTTCTAGTTGTGGAGTTTCTAGTTGCGGAATCTCTAGCTGTGGATTTTCTAGTTGTGGAACTTAAGGTTGTGAGGTTTCAAGTTGTGGAGTTTCTAGTTGTGGAGTTTCTAGTTGTGGAGTTTCTAGTTGTGGAGTTTCTAGTTGTGGAGATTCTAGTTGTGGAGTTTCTAGTTGTGGAGTTTCTAGCTGTGGAGTGTCTAGTTGAGGAGTTTCTAGCTGCGGAGTTTCTAATTTTGGAGTTTCTGTTTGTGGAGTTTCTAGCTGCAGAGTTTCTAGTTGCAGAGTCTCTGGCTGTGGAGTTTCTAGTTGCGGAGTCTCTAGTTGTAGAGTTTCTAGTTGTGGAGTTTCTAGTTGTGGAGTTTTTAGTTGTGGGGTTTTTAGTTGAGGAGTTTCTAGATATGGAATTTCTAGTTGCCGAGTCTATATTTGTTGAGTTTGTTGTTGTGGAGTTTCTAGTTGTAGAGTTTTTAGTTGTGGAGTCTCTAGTTGCGGAGATTATAGTTGTGGAGTTTCTAGTTGTGGAGTTTCTAGTTGTACAGTTTCTGGTTGTGGTGTTTCTAGTTGTGGAGTTTCAAGTTGTGGAGTTTCTAGTTGTGGAGTCTCAAGCTGTGGAGTTTAAAGTTGTGGAGTTTCAAGTTGGGGAGTCTCTAGTTGTGGAGTTTCTAGTTGTGGAGTATCTAGTTGTGGAGTTTCCGGTTGTGAAGTTTCTAGTTGTGGAGTTTCCAGTTGGAGTATCTAGTTGTGGAGTTTCTAGTTGCGGAGTTTTTAATAGCTGAGTTTTCTAGTTGTGGAGTTTGAAGTTGCGGAGTCTCAAGTTGTGGAGTTTCCAGTTGTGGCGTTTTTAGTTGTGGAGTTTCTAGTTGTTGAGTTTCTAGTTGTGAAGTCTCTAGTTTTGCAGATTCTAGTTGTAAAGTTTTTAGTTGTGGAGTTTCTAGATATGGAATTTCTAGTTGCCGAGTCTCTATTTCTGGAGTTTGTAGTTGTGGAGTTTCTAGTTGTGGAGTTTTAAGTTGTGGAGTTTCTAGTTGTGGAGTCTCTAGCTGCGGAGTTTCTAGTTGTGGAGTTTCTAGTTGTGGAGTTTCTAGTTATGGAGTTTCTAGTTGCGGAATCTCTGGCTGTGGATTTTCTAGTTGCGTAAATTAAGGTTGGGAGGTTTCAAGTTGTGGAGTTTCTAGTTGTGGAGTTTCTAGTTGTGGAGTTTCTAGTTGTGGAGTTTCAAGTTGTGGAGTTTCTAGTTGTGGAGTCTCAAGTTGTGGAGTTTCAAGTTGTGGAGTCTCAAGTTGTGGAGTTTCTAGTTGCGCAGTATCTAGTTGTGGAGTTTCCAGTGGTGGAGTTTCTAGTTGTGGAGTTGCGGAGTCTCTGGTTGTGGAGTTTCTAGTTTTGGAGTTTCGAGTTGTGGAGTCTTTAGTTGTAGTTGTGGAGTTTCTAGTTGTGGAGTTTCCAGTTGTGGAGTATCTAGTTGTGGAGTTTTCTGTTGTGTAGTTTCTAGCTGCGGAGTTTCTAGTTGCGGAGTTTCTATTTGTGGAGTTTCTAGCTGCGGAGTTTCTAGTTGCAGAGTCTCTGGTTTTGGAGTTTCTAGTTGCGGAGATCTAGTTGTGGAGTTTTTAGTTGTGGAGTTTCTAGATATGGAATTTCTAGTTGCCGAGTCTCTATTTGTGGAGTTTGTAGTTGTGGAGTTTCTATTTGTGGAGTTTCAAGTTGTGGAGTTTCTAGTTGCGGAATCTCTAGCTGGGGATTTTCTAGTTGCGTAACTTAAGGTTGTCAGGTTTCAAGTTGTGGAGTTTCTAGTTGTGGAGTTTCTAGTTGTGGATTTTCTAGTTGTGGAGTCTCTAGTTGTGTAGTTTCTAGCTGCGCAGTTTCTAGTTGCGGAGTTTCTATTTGTGGAGTTTCTAGCTGTGGAGTTTCTAGTTGCAGAGTCTCTGGTTGTGGAGTTTCTAGTTGCGGAGTTTCTAGTTGTTGAGTTTCTAGTTGTGGTGTTTCTAGTTGTGGAGTTTCTAGTTGCGGAATCTCTAGCTGTGGATTTTCTAGTTGCGTAACTTAAGGTTGTGAGGTTTCAAGTTGTGGAGTTTCTAGTTGTGGAGTTTCTAGTTGTGGACTTTCTAGTTGTGGAGTTTGTAGTTGTGGAGTTTCTAGTTGTGGAGTTTCTATTTGTGGAGTCTCTAGTTGCAGAGTTTCTAGTTGTGGAGTTTCTAGTTGGGGAGTTTCTGGTTGTGGAGTTTCTAGTTGTGGAGTCTCTAGTTTAGGAGTTTCTGGTTGTAGAGTTTTTAGTTGTGGAGTGTCTGGTTGTGGAGTTTCCAGTTGTGGAGTTTCCAGTTGTGGAGTTTCCAGTTGTGGAGTTTTGAGTTCTGGAGTTTCTAGTTGTGGAGTTTCTAGTTGCGGAATCTCTAGCTGTGGATTTTCTAGTTGCGGAGCTTAAGGTTGTGAGGTTTCAAGTTGTGGAGTTTCTAGTTGTGGAGTTTCTAGTTGTGGAGTTTCTAGTTGTGGAGTCTCTAGTTGTGGAGTTTCTAGCTGCGGAGTTTCTAATTGTGGAGTTTCTGTTTGTGGAGTTTCTAGCTGCAGAGTTTCTAGTTGCAGAGTCTCTGGCTGTGGAGTTTCTAGTTGCGGAGTCTCTAGTTGTAGAGTTTCTAGTTGTGGAGTTTCTAGTTGTGGAGTTTTTATTTGTGGGGTTTTTAGTTGTGAAGTTTCTATATATGGATTTTTTTCTAGTTGCCGAGTCTCTATTTGTGGAGTTTGTTGTTGTGGAGTTTCTAGTTGTGGAGTTTTTTGTTGTGGAGTTTCTGGTTGTGGAGTTTCTAGTTGTGGAGTTTCAAGTTGTGGAGTTTCTAGTTGCGGAATCTCTAGCTGTGGATTTTCTAGTTGCGTAACTTAAGGTTGTGAGGTTTCAAGTTGTGGAGTTTCTAGTTGTGGAGTTTCTAGTTGTGGAGTCTCTAGTTGTGTAGTTTCTAGCTGCGGAGTTTCTAGTTGCGGAGTTTCTACTTGTGGAGTTTCTAGCTGTGGAGTTTCTAGTTGCAGAGTCTCTGGTTGTGGAGTTTCTAGTTGCGGAGTTTCTAGTTGTGGAGTTTCTAGTTGCGGAATCTCTAGCTGTGGATTTTCTAGTTGCGTAACTTAAGGTTGTGAGGTTTCAAGTTGTGGAGTTTCTAGTTGTGGAGTTTCTAGTTGTGGAGTCTCTAGTTGTGTAGTTTCTAGCTGCGCAGTTTCTAGTTGCGGAGTTTCTATTTGTGGAGTTTCTAGCGGTGGAGTTTCTAGTTGCAGAGTCTCTGGTTGTGTAGTTTCTAGTTGCGGAGTTTCTAGTTGTTGAGTTTCTAGTTGTGGAGTTTCTAGTTGCGGAATCTCTAGCTGTGGATTTTCTAGTTGCGTAACTTAAGGTTGTGAGGTTTCAAGTTGTGGAGTTTCTAGTTGTGGAGTTTCTAGTTGTTGAGTTTGTAGTTGTGGTGTTTCTAGTTGTGGAGTTTCTATTTGTTGAGTCTCTAGTTGTGTAGTTTCTAGCTGCGCAGTTTCTAGTTGCGGAGTTTCTATTTGTGGAGTTTCTAGCGGTGGAGTTTCTAGTTGCAGAGTCTCTGGTTGTGTAGTTTCTAGTTGCGGAGTTTCTAGTTGTTGAGTTTCTAGTTGTGGAGTTTCTAGTTGCGGAATCTCTAGCTGTGGATTTTCTAGTTGCGTAACTTAAGGTTGTGAGGTTTCAAGTTGTGGAGTTTCTAGTTGTGGAGTTTCTAGTTGTGGAGATTCTAGTTGTTGAGTTTGTAGTTGTGGAGTTTCTGGTTGTGGAGTTTCTAGTTGTGGAGTCTCAAGTTGTGGAGTTTCAAGTTGTGGACTTTAAAGTTGTGGAGTCTCTAGTTGTGGAGTTTCTAGTTGCGCAGTATCTAGTTGTGGAGTTTCCAGTTGTGGAGTTTCTAGTTGTGGAGTTTCGGAGTCTCTGGTTGTGGAGTTTCTAGTTTTGGAGTTTCGAGTTGTGGAGTCTTTAGTTGTAGTTGTGGAGTTTCTAGTTGTGGAGTTTCTGGTTGTGGAGTATCTAGTTGTGGTGTTTCCACTTGTGTAGTTTCTAGCTGCGGAGTTTCTAGTTGCGGAGTTTCTATTTGTGGAGTTTCTAGCTGCGGAGTTTCTAGTTGCAGAGTCTCTGGTTGTGGAGTTTCTAGTTGCGGAGTCTCTAGTTGTGGAGTTTCTAGTTGTGGAGTTTCTAGATATGGAATTTCTAGTTGCCGAGTCTCTATATGTGGAGTTTGTAGTTGTGGAGTTTCTCGTTGTGGAGTTTCAGGTTGTGGAGTTAATAGTTGTGGAGTCTCTAGTTCCGGAGTTTCTAGTTGTTGAGTTTCTAGTTGTGGAGTTTCTAGTTGTGGAGTTTCTAGTTGCGGAATCTCTAGCTGTGGATTTTCTAGTTGCGTAATTTAAGGTTTTGAGGTTTCAAGTTGTGGAGTTTCTAGTTGTGGAGTTTCTAGTTGTGGAGTCTCTAGTTGTGTAGTTTCTAGCTGCGGAGTTTCTAGTTGCGGAGTTTCTATTTGTGGAGTTTCTAGTTGCAGAGTCTCTGGTTGTGGAGTTTCTAGTTGCGGAGTCTCTAGTTGTGGTATTTCTAGTTGTGGGGTTTCTAGTTGTGGAGTTTCCAGTTGTGGAGTTTTTAGTTGTGGACTTTCGAGACATGAAATTTCTTGTAGCCGAGTCTCCATTTGTGGAGTTTGTAGTTGTTGAGTTTCAAGTTGTGGAGTTTCTACTCGTGGAGTTTCTAGCTGTGGAGTTTCTAGTTCAGAGTCTCTAGTTTTGGAGTTTCTAGTTGCGAATTCTCTAGTTGAAGAGTCTCTAGTTGTAGAGTTTCTAGTTGTGGAGTTTCTAGTTTTGGAGTTTCAAGTTGTGGAGTTTCTAGTTGTTGAGTTTCTAGTTTGAAGTCTCTAGTTGTAGTCTCTAGTTGTGGAGTCTCTAGTTTAGGAGTTTCTGGTTGTAGAGTTTTTAGTTGTGGATTGTCTAGTTGTGGAGTTTCCTGTTGTGGAGTTTCCAGTTGTGGAGTTTCGAGTTGTGGAGTAATGAGTTCTGGAGTTTCTAGTTGTGAAGTTTCTAGTTGCGGAATCTCTAGCTGTGGATTTTCTAGTTGCGGAACTTATGGTTGTGAGGTTTCAAGTTGTGGAGTTCCTAGCTGCGGAGTTTCTAATTGTGGAGTTTCTGTTTGTGGAGTTTCTAGCTGCGGAGTTTCTAGTTGCAGAGTCTCTGGCTGTGGAGTTTCTAGTTGCGGAGTCTCTAGTTGTAGAGTTTCTAGTTGTGGAGTTTTTAGTTGTGGGATTCTTAGTTGTGAAGTTTCTAGATATGAAATTTTTTCTTGTTGCCGAGTCTCTATTTGTAGAGTTTGTTGTTGTGGAGTTTCTAGTTGTGGAGTTTTTAGTTGTGGAGTCTCTAGATGTGGAGTTTCTTGTTGTGGATTTTCTAGTTGTAGAGTTTCTGGTTGTGGAGTTTCGAGTTTTGGAGTTTCTAGTTGTGGAGTCTCTAGTTATGTAGCTTCTAGCTGCGGAGTTTCTAGTTGCGGAGTGTTCATTTGTTGAGTTTCTAGTTGTGGAGTCTCAAGTTGTAGAGTTTAAAGTTGTGGAGTTTCAAGTTGTGGAGTCTCTAGTTGTAGAGTTACTAGTTGCGGAGTATCTAGTTGTGGAGTTTCCAGTTGTGGAGTTTCTTGTTGTGGAGTTGCGGAGTCTCTGGTTGTAGAGTTTCTAGTTGTTGAGTTTCGAGTTGTGGAGTCTCTAGTTGTGGAGTTTCTAGTTGTGGAGTTTCCAGTTGTGGAGTATCTAGTTGTGGAGTTTTAAGTTGTGGAGTTTCTAGTTGCGAAGTTTCTCATTGCGGAGTATTTAATAGCGGAGTTTCTACTTGTGAAGTTTCAAGTTGCGGTGTCTCAAGTTGTGGAGTTTCCAGTTGTGGAGTTTTTAGTTGTGGAGTTTCTAGTTGTTGAGTTTCTAGTTGTGAAGTCTCTAGTTTTGCAGTTTCTAGTTGTGGAGTTTCTAGATATAGAATTTCTAGTTGCCGAGTCTCTATTTGTGGAATTTCTAGTTGCCGAGTCTCTAGTTGTGGAGTTTCTAGTTGCAGAGTCTCTAGTTGTAGAATTTCTAGTTGCCGAGTCTCTATTTGTGGAATTTCTAGTTGCCGAGTCTCTATTTGTGGAGTTTGTAGTTGTGGAGTTTCTAGTTGTGGAGTTTCTAGTTGTGGAGTTTCTAGTTGCAGAGTTTCTAGTTGTGGAGTTTCAAGTTGTGGAGTCTCTAGATGTGAAGTTTCTAGTTGTCGAGTTTCCAGTTGTGGCGTATCTAGTAGTGGAGTTTCCAGTTGTGGAGATTCTAGTTGTGGAGTTTCTAGTTGCGGAGTCCCTAGTTGTGGAGTTTCTAGTTGCGGAGTTTCTAGTTGGGGAGTTTCAAGTTGTGGAGTTTCAAGTTGCGGAATCTCAAGCTGTGCAGTTTCTAGTTGTACAGTTTCTGGTTGTGGAGTTTCTAGCTGTGGAGTTTCAAGTTGTGGAGTTTCTAGTTGTGGAGTCTCAAGTTGTGGAGTTTAAAGTTGTGGAGTTTCTAGTTGTGGAGTATCTAGTTGTGGAGTTTCCAGTTGTGGAGTTTCTATTTGTGGAGTTGCGGAGTCTCAAGTTGTGGAGTTTCTAGTTGTGGAGTTTCGAGTTGTGGAGTTTCTAGGTGCAGAGTCTCAGGTTGTGGAGTTTCTAGTTGCGGAGTTTCTAGTTGTAGATTTTCTGGTTGTGGAGTTTCTAGTTGTGGAGTTTCGAGTTGTGGAGTTTCTAGTTGTGGAAATGCGGAGTCTCTAGTTGTGGAGATTCTAGTTGTGGAGTTTCTAGTTGTGGATTTTCGAGTTGCGGAGTTTCTAGTTGCAGAGTCTCTGGTTGTGGAGTTTCCAGTTGTGGAGTATCTGGTTGTGGAGTTTCCGGTTGTGAAGTTTCTAGTTGTGGAGTTTCCAGTTGGAGTATCTAGTTGTGGAGTTTCTAGTTGTTGAGTTTCTAGTTGTGAAGTCTCTAGTTTTGCAGTTTCTAGTTGTAAAGTTTTTAGTTGTGGAGTTTCTAGATATGGAATATCTAGTTGCCGAGTCTCTATTTGTGGAGTTTGTAGTTGTGGAATTTCTAATTGTGGAGTTTCAAGTTGTGGAGTTTCTAGTTGTGGAGTCTCTAGTTGCGGAGTTTCTAGTTGTGGAGTTTCTAGTTGTGGAGTTTCTAGTTATGGAGTTTCTAGTTGCGGAATCTCTAGCTGTGGATTTTCTAGTTGCGTAACTTAAGGTTGGGATGTTTAAAGTTGTGGAGTTTCTAGTTGTGGAGTTTCTATTTGTGGATTTTCTAGTTGTGGAGTCTCTAGTTGTGTAGTTTCTAGCTGCGGAGTTTCTAGTTGCGGAGTTTCTAGTTGTGGAGTTTCTAGCTGCGGAGTTTCTAGTTGCAGAGTCTCTGGTTGTGGAGTTTCTAGTTGCGGAGTCTCTAGTTGTGGAGTTTTTAGTTGTGAAGTTTAGAGATATGGAATTTCTAGTTGCCGAGTCTCTATTTGTGGAGTTTGTAGTTGTGGAGTATCTAGTTGTGGAGTTTCAAGTTGTGGAGTTTGAAGTTATGGAGTCTCAAGTTGCGGAGTTTCTAGTTGTTGAGTTTCTAGTTGTGGAGTTTCTAGTTGTGAAGTTTCTAGTTGCGGAATCTCTAGCTGTGGATTTTCTAGTTGCGTAACTTAAGGTTTTGAGGTTACAAGTTGTGGAGTTGCTAGTTGTGGAGTTTCTAGTTGTGGAGTTTCTAGTTGTGGAGTTTCTAGTTGTGGAGTCTCTAGTTGTGTAGTTTCTAGCTGCGCAGTTTCTAGTTGTGGAGTTTCTATTTGTGGAGTTTCTAGTTGTTGAGTTTCTAGTTGTGGAGTTTCTAGTTGTGGAGTTTCTAGTTGCGGAATCTCTAGCTGTGGATTTTCTAGTTGTGGAACTTAAGGTTGTGAGGTTTCAAGTTGTGGAGTTTCTAGTTGTGGAGTTTCTAGTTGTGGAGTTTCTAGTTGTGGAGTTTCTAGTTGTGGAGATTCTAGTTGTGGAGTTTCTAGTTGTGGAGTTTCTAGCTGTGGAGTGTCTAGTTGAGGAGTTTCTAGCTGCGGAGTTTCTAATTTTGGAGTTTCTGTTTGTGGAGTTTCTAGCTGCAGAGTTTCTAGTTGCAGAGTCTCTGGCTGTGGAGTTTCTAGTTGCGGAGTCTCTAGTTGTAGAGTTTCTAGTTGTGGAGTTTCTAGTTGTGGAGTTTTTAGTTGTGGGGTTTTTAGTTGAGGAGTTTCTAGATATGGAATTTCTAGTTGCCGAGTCTATATTTGTTGAGTTTGTTGTTGTGGAGTTTCTAGTTGTAGAGTTTTTAGTTGTGGAGTCTCTAGTTGCGGAGATTATAGTTGTGGAGTTTCTAGTTGTGGAGTTTCTAGTTGTACAGTTTCTGGTTGTGGTGTTTCTAGTTGTGGAGTTTCAAGTTGTGGAGTTTCTAGTTGTGGAGTCTCAAGCTGTGGAGTTTAAAGTTGTGGAGTTTCAAGTTGGGGAGTCTCTAGTTGTGGAGTTTCTAGTTGTGGAGTATCTAGTTGTGGAGTTTCCGGTTGTGAAGTTTCTAGTTGTGGAGTTTCCAGTTGGAGTATCTAGTTGTGGAGTTTCTAGTTGCGGAGTTTTTAATAGCTGAGTTTTCTAGTTGTGGAGTTTGAAGTTGCGGAGTCTCAAGTTGTGGAGTTTCCAGTTGTGGCGTTTTTAGTTGTGGAGTTTCTAGTTGTTGAGTTTCTAGTTGTGAAGTCTCTAGTTTTGCAGATTCTAGTTGTAAAGTTTTTAGTTGTGGAGTTTCTAGATATGGAATTTCTAGTTGCCGAGTCTCTATTTCTGGAGTTTGTAGTTGTGGAGTTTCTAGTTGTGGAGTTTTAAGTTGTGGAGTTTCTAGTTGTGGAGTCTCTAGCTGCGGAGTTTCTAGTTGTGGAGTTTCTAGTTGTGGAGTTTCTAGTTATGGAGTTTCTAGTTGCGGAATCTCTGGCTGTGGATTTTCTAGTTGCGTAAATTAAGGTTGGGAGGTTTCAAGTTGTGGAGTTTCTAGTTGTGGAGTTTCTAGTTGTGGAGTTTCTAGTTGTGGAGTTTCAAGTTGTGGAGTTTCTAGTTGTGGAGTCTCAAGTTGTGGAGTTTCAAGTTGTGGAGTCTCAAGTTGTGGAGTTTCTAGTTGCGCAGTATCTAGTTGTGGAGTTTCCAGTGGTGGAGTTTCTAGTTGTGGAGTTGCGGAGTCTCTGGTTGTGGAGTTTCTAGTTTTGGAGTTTCGAGTTGTGGAGTCTTTAGTTGTAGTTGTGGAGTTTCTAGTTGTGGAGTTTCCAGTTGTGGAGTATCTAGTTGTGGAGTTTTCTGTTGTGTAGTTTCTAGCTGCGGAGTTTCTAGTTGCGGAGTTTCTATTTGTGGAGTTTCTAGCTGCGGAGTTTCTAGTTGCAGAGTCTCTGGTTTTGGAGTTTCTAGTTGCGGAGATCTAGTTGTGGAGTTTTTAGTTGTGGAGTTTCTAGATATGGAATTTCTAGTTGCCGAGTCTCTATTTGTGGAGTTTGTAGTTGTGGAGTTTCTATTTGTGGAGTTTCAAGTTGTGGAGTTTCTAGTTGCGGAATCTCTAGCTGGGGATTTTCTAGTTGCGTAACTTAAGGTTGTCAGGTTTCAAGTTGTGGAGTTTCTAGTTGTGGAGTTTCTAGTTGTGGATTTTCTAGTTGTGGAGTCTCTAGTTGTGTAGTTTCTAGCTGCGCAGTTTCTAGTTGCGGAGTTTCTATTTGTGGAGTTTCTAGCTGTGGAGTTTCTAGTTGCAGAGTCTCTGGTTGTGGAGTTTCTAGTTGCGGAGTTTCTAGTTGTTGAGTTTCTAGTTGTGGTGTTTCTAGTTGTGGAGTTTCTAGTTGCGGAATCTCTAGCTGTGGATTTTCTAGTTGCGTAACTTAAGGTTGTGAGGTTTCAAGTTGTGGAGTTTCTAGTTGTGGAGTTTCTAGTTGTGGACTTTCTAGTTGTGGAGTTTGTAGTTGTGGAGTTTCTAGTTGTGGAGTTTCTATTTGTGGAGTCTCTAGTTGCAGAGTTTCTAGTTGTGGAGTTTCTAGTTGGGGAGTTTCTGGTTGTGGAGTTTCTAGTTGTGGAGTCTCTAGTTTAGGAGTTTCTGGTTGTAGAGTTTTTAGTTGTGGAGTGTCTGGTTGTGGAGTTTCCAGTTGTGGAGTTTCCAGTTGTGGAGTTTCCAGTTGTGGAGTTTTGAGTTCTGGAGTTTCTAGTTGTGGAGTTTCTAGTTGCGGAATCTCTAGCTGTGGATTTTCTAGTTGCGGAGCTTAAGGTTGTGAGGTTTCAAGTTGTGGAGTTTCTAGTTGTGGAGTTTCTAGTTGTGGAGTTTCTAGTTGTGGAGTCTCTAGTTGTGGAGTTTCTAGCTGCGGAGTTTCTAATTGTGGAGTTTCTGTTTGTGGAGTTTCTAGCTGCAGAGTTTCTAGTTGCAGAGTCTCTGGCTGTGGAGTTTCTAGTTGCGGAGTCTCTAGTTGTAGAGTTTCTAGTTGTGGAGTTTCTAGTTGTGGAGTTTTTATTTGTGGGGTTTTTAGTTGTGAAGTTTCTATATATGGATTTTTTTCTAGTTGCCGAGTCTCTATTTGTGGAGTTTGTTGTTGTGGAGTTTCTAGTTGTGGAGTTTTTTGTTGTGGAGTTTCTGGTTGTGGAGTTTCTAGTTGTGGAGTTTCAAGTTGTGGAGTTTCTAGTTGTGGAGTTCCTAGTTGCGGAGTTTCTAGTTGTCGAGATTCAAGTTGTGGAGTTTCAAGTTGCGGAGTCTCAAGCTGTGCAGTTTCTAGTTGTTGAGTTTTTAGTTGTGGAGTTTTTAGTTGTTGAGTTTCTAGTTTGAAGTCTCTACTTGTAGATTCTCTAGTTGTGGAGTCTCAAGTTTAGGAGTTTCTAGTTGAAGAGTTTTTAGTTGTGGAGTGTCTAGTTGTGGAGTTTCCAGATGTGAAGTTTCGAGTTTTGGAGTTTCTAGTTGTGGAGTCTCTAGTTGTGTAGTTTCTAGCTGCGGAGTTTCTAGTTGCGGAGTTTTCATTTGTTGAGTTTCTAGTTGTGGAGTCTCAAGTTGTGGAGTTTAAAGTTGTGGAGATTCAAGTTGTGGAGTTTCAAGTTGTGGAGTCTCTAGTTGTAGAGTTACTAGTTGCGGAGTATCTAGTTGTGGAGTTTCCAGTTTTGGAGTTTCTTGTTGTGGAGTTGCGGAGTCTCTGGTTGTGGAGTTTCTAGTTGTTGAGTTTCGAGTTGTGGAGTCTCTAGTTGTGGAGTTTCTATTTGTGGAGTTTCCAGTTGTGGAGTATCTAGTTGTGGAGTTTACAGTTGTGAAGTATCTAGTTGTGGAGTTTCCAGTTGTGGAGTATCTAGTTGTGGATTTTTAAGTTGTGGAGTTTCTAGTTGCGGAGTTTCTAGTTGCGGAGTAATTAATAGCGGAGTTTCTACTTGCGAAGTTTCAAGTTGCGGAGTCTCAAGTTGTGGAGCTTCCAGTTGTGGAGTTTTTAGTTGTGGAGTTTCTAGTTGTTGAGTTTCTAGTTGTGAATTCTCTAGTTTTGCAGTTTCTAGTTGTGGAGTTTCTAGATATAGAATTTCTAGTTGCCGAGTCCCTATTTGTGGAATTTCTAGTTGCCGAGTCTCTAGTTGTGGAGTTTCTAGTTGCAGAGTCTCTAGTTGTAGAATTTCTAGTTGCCGAGTCTCTATTTGTGGAATTTCTAGTTGCCGAGTCTCTATTTGTGGAGTTTGTAGTTGTGGAGTTTCTAGTTGTGGAGTTTGTAGTTGTGGAGTTTCTAGTTGCAGAGTTTCTAGTTGTGGAGTTTCAAGTTGTGGAGTCTCTAGATGTGAAGTTTCTAGTTGTCGAGTTTCCAGTTGTGGCGTATCTAGTAGTGGAGTTTCCAGTTGTGGAGATTCTAGTTGTGGAGTTTCTAGTTGCGGAGTCCCTAGCTGTGGAGTTTCTAGTTGCGGAGTTTCTAGTTGGGGAGTTTCAAGTTGTGGAGTTTCAAGTTGCGGAATCTCAAGCTGTGCAGTTTCTAGTTGTACAGTTTCTGGTTGTGGAGTTTCTAGCTGTGGAGTTTCAAGTTGTGGAGTTTCTAGTTGTGGAGTCTCAAGTTGTGGAGTTTAAAGTTGTGGAGTTTCTAGTTGTGGAGTATCTAGTTGTGGAGTTTCCAGTTGTGGAGTTTCTATTTGTGGAGTTGCGGAGTCTCAAGTTGTGGAGTTTCTAGTTGTGGAGTTTCGAGTTGTGGAGTTTCTAGGTGCAGAGTCTCAGGTTGTGGAGTTTCTAGTTGCGGAGTTTCTAGTTGTAGATTTTCTGGTTGTGGAGTTTCTAGTTGTGGAGTTTCAAGTTGTGGAGTTTCTAGTTATTGAGTTTCTAGTTTGAAGTCTCTAGTTGCAGTCTCTAGTTGTGGAGTCTCTAGTTTAGGAGTTTCTGGTTGTAGAGTTTTTAGTTGTGGAGTGTCTGGTTGTGGAGTTTCCAGTTGTGGAGTTTCCAGTTGTGGAGTTTCGAGTTGTGGAGTTTTGAGTTCTGGAGTTTCTAGTTGTGGAGTTTCTAGTTGCGGAATCTCTAGCTGTGGATTTTCTAGTTGCGGAACTTAAGGTTGTGAGGTTTCAAGTTGTGGAGTTTCTAGTTGTGGAGTTTCTAGTTGTGGAGTTTCTAGTTGTGGAGTCTCTAGTTGTGGAGTTTCTAGCTGCGGAGTTTCTAATTGTGGAGTTTCTGTTTGTGGAGTTTCTAGCTGCAGAGTTTCTAGTTGCAGAGTCTCTGGCTGTGGAGTTTCTAGTTGCGGAGTCTCTAGTTGTAGAGTTTCTAGTTGTGGAGTTTCTAGTTGTGGAGTTTTTATTTGTGGGGTTTTTAGTTGTGAAGTTTCTATATATGGATTTTTTTCTAGTTGCCGAGTCTCTATTTGTGGAGTTTGTTGTTGTGGAGTTTCTAGTTGTGGAGTTTTTTGTTGTGGAGTTTCTGGTTGTGGAGTTTCTAGTTGTGGAGTTTCAAGTTGTGGAGTTTCTAGTTGTGGAGTTTCTAGTTGCGGAGTTTCTAGTTGTCGAGATTCAAGTTGTGGAGTTTCAAGTTGCGGAGTCTCAAGCTGTGCAGTTTCTAGTTGTTGAGTTTTTAGTTGTGGAGTTTTTAGTTGTTGAGTTTCTAGTTTGAAGTCTCTACTTGTAGATTCTCTAGTTGTGGAGTCTCAAGTTTAGGAGTTTCTAGTTGAAGAGTTTTTAGTTGTGGAGTGTCTAGTTGTGGAGTTTCCAGATGTGAAGTTTCGAGTTTTGGAGTTTCTAGTTGTGGAGTCTCTAGTTGTGTAGTTTCTAGCTGCGGAGTTTCTAGTTGCGGAGTTTTCATTTGTTGAGTTTCTAGTTGTGGAGTCTCAAGTTGTGGAGTTTAAAGTTGTGGAGTTTCAAGTTGTGGAGTTTCAAGTTGTGGAGTCTCTAGTTGTAGAGTTACTAGTTGCGGAGTATCTAGTTGTGGAGTTTCCAGTTTTGGAGTTTCTTGTTGTGGAGTTGCGGAGTCTCTGGTGGTGGAGTTTCTAGTTGTTGAGTTTAAGTTGTGGAGTCTCTAGTTGTGGAGTTTCTATTTGTGGAGTTTCCAGTTGTGGAGTATCTAGTTGTGGAGTTTCCAGTTGTGGAGTATCTAGTTGTGGAGTTTTAAGTTGTGGAGTTTCTAGTTGCGGAGTTTCTAGTTGCGGAGTAATTAATAGCGGAGTTTCTACTTGCGAAGTTTCAAGTTGCGGAGTCTCAAGTTGTGGAGCTTCCAGTTGTGGAGTTTTTAGTTGTGGAGTTTCTAGTTGTTGAGTTTCTAGTTGTGAATTCTCTAGTTTTGCAGTTTCTAGTTGTGGAGTTTCTAGATATAGAATTTCTAGTTGCCGAGTCCCTATTTGTGGAATTTCTAGTTGCCGAGTCTCTAGTTGTAGAGTTTCTAGTTGCAGAGTCTCTAGTTGTAGAATTTCTAGTTGCCGAGTCTCTATTTGTGGAATTTCTAGTTGCCGAGTCTCTATTTGTGGAGTTTGTAGTTGTGGAGTTTCTAGTTGTGGAGTTTGTAGTTGTGGAGTTTCTAGTTGCAGAGTTTCTAGTTGTGGAGTTTCAAGTTGTGGAGTCTCTAGATGTGAAGTTTCTAGTTGTCGAGTTTCCAGATGTGGCGTATCTAGTAGTGGAGTTTCCAGTTGTGGAGATTCTAGTTGTGGAGTTTCTAGTTGCGGAGACCCTAGCTGTGGAGTTTCTAGTTGCGGAGTTTCTAGTTGGGGAGTTTCAAGTTGTGGAGTTTCAAGTTGCGGAATCTCAAGCTGTGCAGTTTCTAGTTGTCGAGTTTCCAGTTGTGGCGTATCTAGTAGTGGAGTTTCCAGTTGTGGAGT
This sequence comes from Rhipicephalus microplus, assembly GCF_043290135.1. NCBI lineage: Eukaryota > Metazoa > Arthropoda > Arachnida > Ixodida > Ixodidae > Rhipicephalus > Rhipicephalus microplus. The sequence goes on along the minus strand of NW_027464626.1, from coordinate 1,132,100 downwards.
TTCTAGTTGTGGAGTTTCTAGTTGCGGAGTCCCTAGTTGTGGAGTTTCTAATTGCGGAGTTTCTAGTTGTGGAGTTTCAAGTTGTGGAGTTTCAAGTTGCGGAGTCTCAAGCTGTGCAGTTTCTAGTTGTTGAGTTTTTAGTTGTGGAGTTTTTAGTTGTTGAGTTTCTAGTTTGAAGCCTCTACTTGTAGATTCTCTAGTTGTGGAGTCTCAAGTTTAGGAGTTTCTAGTTGAAGAGTTTTTAGTTGTGGAGTGTCTAGTTGTGGAGTTTCCAGTTGTGGAGTTTCGAGTTTTGGAGTTTCTAGCTGCGGAGTTTCTAGTTGTGGAGTTTTCATTTGTTGAGTTTCTAGTTGTGGAGTCTCAAGTTGTGGAGTTTCTAGTAGTTGAGTTTCGAGTTGTGGAGTCTCTAGTTGTGGAGTTTCTAGTTGCGGAGTTTCCAGTTGTGGAGTATCTAGTTGTGGAGTTTCCAGTTGTGAAGTATCTAGTTGTGGAGTTTCCAGTTGTGGAGTATCTAGTTGTGGAGTTTTAAGTTGTAGAGTTTCTATTTGCGGAGTTTCTAGTTGCGGAGTATTTAATAGCGGAGTTTCTAGTTGTGAAGTTTCAAGTTGCGGAATCTCAAGTTGTGGAGTTTCCAGTTGTGGAGTTTTTAGTTGTGGAGTTTCTAGTTGTTGAGTTTCAAGTTGTGTAGTTCCTAGCTGCGCAGTTCCTAGTTGCGGAGTTTCTATCTGTGGAGTTTCTAGCTGCGGAGTTTCTAGTTGCAGAGTCTCTGGTTGTGGAGTTTCTAGTTGCGGAGTTTCTAGTTGTTGAGTTTCTAGTTGTGGAGTTTCTAGTTGTGGAGTTTCTAGTTGCGGTATCTCTAGCTGTGGATTTTCTAGTTGTGTAACTTAAGGTTGTGAGGTTTCAAGTTGTGGAGTTTCTAGTTGTGGAGTTTCTAGTTGTGGGGTTTCTAGTTGTGGAGTTTCTATTTGTGGAGTTTCAAGTTTTTGAGTTTCTAGTTGTGGAGTCTCAAGTTGTGGAGTTTCAAGTTGTGGAGTCTCAAGTTGTGGAGTTTCTAGTTGCGCAGTATCTAGTTGTGGAGTTTCCAGTTGTGGAGTTTCTAGTTGTGGAGTCTCAAGTTGTGGAGTTTCAAGTTGTGGCGTTTCAAGTTGTGGAGTTGCGGAGTCTCTGGTTGTGGAGTTTCTAGTTGTGGACTTTCTAGTTGTGGAGTTTGTAGTTGTGGAGTTTCTAGTTGTGGAGTTTCTATTTGTGGAGTCTCTAGTTGCAGAGTTTCTAGTTGTGGAGTTTCTAGTTGGGGAGTTTCTGGTTGTGGAGTTTCTAGTTGTGGAGTTTCAAGTTGTGGAGTTTCTAGTTGTGGAGTCTCAAGTTGTGGAGTTTCAAGTTGTGGCGTTTCAAGTTGTGGAGTTGCGGAGTCTCTGGTTGTGGAGTTTTTAGTTTTGGAGTTTCGAGTTGTGGAGTCTTTAGTTGTAGTTGTGGAGTTTCTAGTTGTGGAGTTTCCAGTTGTGGAGTATCTAGTTGTGGAGTTTCCAGTTGTGTAGTTTCTAGCTGCGGAGTTTCTAGTTGCGGAGTTTCTATTTGTGGAGTTTCTAGCTGCGGAGTTTCTAGTTGCAGAGTCTCTGGTTGTGGAGTTTGTAGTTGCGGAGTATCTAGTTGTGGAGTTTTTAGTTGTGGAGTTTCTAGATATGAAATTTCCAGTTGCCGAGTCTCTATTTGTGGAGTTTGTAGTTGTGGAGTTTCTAGTTGTGGAGTTTCAAGTTGTTGAGTTTCTAGTTGTGGAGTCTCTAGTTCCGGAGTTTCTAGTTGTTGAGTTTCTAGTTGTGGAGTTTCTAGTTGTGGAGTTTTTAGTTGCGGAATCTCTAGCTGTGGATTTTCTAGTTGCGTAACTTAAGGTTGTGAGGTTTCAAGTTGTGGAGTTTCTAGTTGTGGAGTTTCTAGTTGTGGAGTCTCTAGTTGTGTAGTTTCTAGCTGCGGAGTTTCTAGTTGCGGAGTTTCTATTTGTGGAGTTTCTAGCTGCGGAGTTTCTAGTTGCAGAGTCTCTAGTTGTTGAGTTTCTAGTTGTGGAGTTTCTAGTTGTGGAGTTTCAAGTTGTGGAGTTTCTAGTTATTGAGTTTCTAGTTTGAAGTCTCTAGTTGCAGTCTCTAGTTGTGGAGTCTCTAGTTTAGGAGTTTCTGGTTGTAGAGTTTTTAGTTGTGGAGTGTCTGGTTGTGGAGTTTCCAGTTGTGGAGTTTCCAGTTGTGGAGTTTCGAGTTGTGGAGTTCTGAGTTCTGGAGTTTCTAGTTGTGGAGTTTCTAGTTGCGGAATCTCTAGCTGTGGATTTTCTAGTTGCGGAACTTAAGGTTGTGAGGTTTCAAGTTGTGGAGTTTCTAGTTGTGGAGTTTCTAGTTGTGGAGTTTCTAGTTGTGGAGTCTCTAGTTGTGGAGTTTCTAGCTGCGGAGTTTCTAATTGTGGAGTTTCTGTTTGTGGAGTTTCTAGCTGCAGAGTTTCTAGTTGCAGAGTCTCTGGCTGTGGAGTTTCTAGTTGCGGAGTCTCTAGTTGTAGAGTTTCTAGTTGTGGAGTTTCTAGTTGTGGAGTTTTCAGTTGTGGGATTCTTAGTTGTGAAGTTTCTAGATATGAAATTTTTTCTAGTTGCCGAGTCTCTATTTGTAGAGTTTGTTGTTGTGGAGTTTCTAGTTGTGGAGTTTTTAGTTGTGGAGTCTCTAGATGTGGAGTTTCTTGTTGTGGATTTTCTAGTTGTAGAGTTTCTGGTTGTGGAGTTTCGAGTTTTGGAGTTTCTAGTTGTGGAGTCTCTAGTTATGTAGTTTCTAGCTGCGGAGTTTCTAGTTGCGGAGTTTTCATTTGTTGAGTTTCTAGTTGTGGAGTCTCAAGTTGTGGAGTTTAAAGTTGTGGAGTTTCAAGTTGTCGAGTCTCTAGTTGTAGAGTTACTAGTTGCGAAGTATCTAGTTGTGGAGTTTCCAGTTGTGGAGTTTCTTGTTGTGGAGTGGCGAAGTCTCTGGTTGTGGAGTTTCTAGTTGTTGAGTTTCGAGTTGTGGAGTTTCTAGTTGCAGAGTCTCTGGCTGTGGAGTTTCTAGTTGCGGAGTCTCTAGTTGTAGAGTTTCTAGTTGTGGAGTTTCTAGTAGTGGAGTTTTTAGTTGTGGGGTTTTTAGTTGAGGAGTTTCTAGATATGGAATTTCTAGTTGCCGAGTCTATATTTGTTGAGTTTGTTGTTGTGGAGTTTCTAGTTGCGGAGATTATAGTTGTGGAGTTTCTAGTTGTGGAGTTTCTAGTTATACAGTTTCTGGTTGTGGAGTTTCTAGTTGTGGAGTTTCAAGTTGTGGAGTTTCAAGTTGGGGAGTCTCTAGTTGTGGAGTTTCTAGTTGTGGAGTATCTAGTTGTGGAGTTTCCAGTTGTGGAGTTTCTATTTGTGGAGTTGCGGAGTCTCTAGTTGTGGAGTTTCTAGTTGTGGAGTTTCTAGTTGTGGAGTTTCGAGTTGTGGAGTTTCTAGGTGCAGAGTCTCTGGTTGTGGAGTTTCTAGTTGCGGAGTTTCTAGTTGTAGATTTTCTGGTTGTGGAGTTTCTAGTTGTGAAGTTTAAAGTTGTGGAGTTTCTAGTTGTGGAGTATCAAGTTGTGGAGTTCAAAGTTGTGGAGTTTCAAGTTGGGGAGTCTCTAGTTGTGGAGTTTCTAGTTGTGGAGTATCTAGTTGTGGAGTTTCCAGTTGTGGAGTTTCTAGTTGTGGAAATGCGGAGTCTCTAGTTGTGGAGTTTCTAGTTGTGGAGTTTCGAGTTGCGGAGTTTCTAGTTGCAGAGTCTCTGTTTGTGAAGTTTCCAGTTGTGGAGTATCTAGTTGTTGAGTTTCCGGTTGTGAAGTTTCTAGTTGTGGAGTTTCCAGTTGGAGTATCTAGTTGTGGAGTTTCTAGTTGCGGAGTTTTCAATAGCTGAGTTTTCTAGTTGTGGAGTTTGAAGTTGCGGAGTCTCAAGTTGTGGAGTTTCCAGTTGTGGCGTTTTTAGTTGTGGAGTTTCTAGTTGGTGAGTTTCTAGTTGTGAAGTCTCTAGTTTTGCAGATTCTAGTTGTAAAGTTTTTAGTTGTGGAGTTTCTAGATATGGAATTTCTAGTTGCCGAGTCTCTATTTCTGGAGTTTGTAGTTGTGGAGTTTCTAGTTGTGGAGTTTCAAGTTGTGGAGTTTCTAGTTGTGGAGTCTCTAGCTGCGGAGTTTCTAGTTGTGGAGTTTCTAGTTGTGGAGTTTCTAGTTATGGAGTTTCTAGTTGCGGAATCTCTGGCTGTGGATTCTCTAGTTGCGTAACTTAAGGTTGGGAGGTTTCAAGTTGTGGAGTTTCTAGTTGTGGAGTTTCTAGTTGTGGAGTTTCTAGTTGTGGAGTCTCTAGTTGTGTAGTTTCTAGCTGCGGAGTTTCTAGTTGCGGAGTTTCTACTTGTGGAGTTTCTAGCTGCGGAGTTTCTAGTTGCAGAGTCTCTGGTTGTGGAGTTTCTAGTTGCGGAGTTTCTAGTTGTGGAGTTTCTAGTTGCGGAATCTCTAGCTGTGGATTTTCGAGTTGCGTAACTTAAGGTTGTGAGGTTTCAAGTTGTGGAGTTTCTAGTTGTGGAGTTTCTAGTTGTGGAGTTTCTAGTTGTGGAGTCTCTAGTTGTGTAGTTTCTAGCTGCGCAGTTTCTAGTTGCGGAGTTTCTATTTGTGGAGTTTCTAGCGGTGAAGTTTCTAGTTGCAGAGTCTCTGGTTGTGTAGTTTCTCGTTGCGGAGTTTCTAGTTGTTGAGTTTCTAGTTGTGGAGTTTCTAGTTGCGGAATCTCTAGCTGTGGATTTTCTAGTTGCGTAACTTAAGGTTGTGAGGTTTCAAGTTGTGGAGTTTCTAGTTGTGGAGTTTCTAGTTGTTGAGTTTGTAGTTGTGGTGTTTCTAGTTGTGGAGTTTCTATTTGTGGAGTCTCTAGTTGTGTAGTTTCTAGCTGCGCAGTTTCTAGTTGCGGAGTTTCTATTTGTGGAGTTTCTAGCGGTGGAGTTTCTAGTTGCAGAGTCTCTGGTTGTGTAGTTTCTAGTTGCGGAGTTTCTAGTTGTTGAGTTTCTAGTTGTGGAGTTTCTAGTTGCGGAATCTCTAGCTGTGGATTTTCTAGTTGCGTAACTTAAGGTTGTGAGGTTTCAAGTTGTGGAGTTTCTAGTTGTGGAGTTTGTAGTTGTGGAGTTTCTAGTTGTTGAGTTTGTAGTTGTGGAGTTTCTGGTTGTGGAGTTTCTAGTTGTGGAGTCTCAAGTTGTGGAGTTTCAAGTTGTGGACTTTAAAGTTGTGGAGTCTCTAGTTGTGGAGTTTCTAGTTGCGCAGTATCTAGTTGTGGAGTTTCCAGTTGTGGAGTTTCTAGTTGTGGAGTTGCGGAGTCTCTGGTTGTGGAGTTTCTAGTTTTGGAGTTTCGAGTTGTGGAGTCTTTAGTTGTAGTTGTGGAGTTTCTAGTTGTGGAGTATCTAGTTGTGGTGTTTCCACTTGTGTAGTTTCTAGCTGCGGAGTTTTTTAGTTGCGGAGTTTCTAGTTGAGGAGTTTCTAGATATGGAATTTCTAGTTGCCGAGTCTCTATTTGTGGAGTTTGTAGTTGTGGAGTTTCTCGTTGTGGAGTTTCAGGTTGTGGAGTTAATAGTTGTGGAGTCTCTAGTTCCGGAGTTTCTAGTTGTTGAGTTTCTAGTTGTGGAGTTTCTAGTTGTGGAGTTTCTAGTTGCGGAATCTCTAGCTGTGGATTTTCTAGTTGCGTAATTTAAGGTTTTGAGGTTTCAAGTTGTGGAGTTCTAGTTGTGGAGTTTCTAGTTGTGGAGTCTCTAGTTGTGTAGTTTTTAGGTGCGGAGTTTCTAGTTGCGGAGTTTCTATTTGTGGAGTTTCTAGTTGCAGAGTCTCTGGTTGTGGAGTTTCTAGTTGCGGAGTCTCTAGTTGTGGTATTTCTAGTTGTGGGGTTTCTAGTTGTGGAGTTTCCAGTTGTGGAGTTTTTAGTTGTGGACTTTCGAGACATGAAATTTCTTGTAGCCGAGTCTCCATTTGTGGAGTTTGTAGTTGTTGAGTTTCAAGTTGTGGAGTTTCTACTCGTGGAGTTTCTAGCTGTGGAGTTTCTAGTTCAGAGTCTCTAGTTTTGGAGTTTCTAGTTGCGAATTCTCTAGTTGAAGAGTCTCTAGTTGTAGAGTTTCTAGTTGTGGAGTTTCTAGTTTTGGAGTTTCAAGTTGTGGAGTTTCTGGTTGTGGAGTTTCTAGTTTGAAGTCTCTAGTTCTAGTCTCTAGTTGTGGAGTCTCTAGTTTAGGAGTTTCTGGTTGTAGAGTTTTTAGTTGTGGAGTGTCTAGTTGTGGAGTTTCCTGATGTGGAGTTTCCAGTTGTGGAGTTTCGAGTTGTGGAGTAATGAGTTCTGGAGTTTCTAGTTGTGAAGTTTCTAGTTGCGGAATCTCTAGCTGTGGATTTTCTAGTTGCGGAACTTATGGTTGTGAGGTTTCAAGTTGTAGAGTTTCTAGTTGTGGAGTTTCTAGTTGTGGAGTCTCTTGTTGTGGAGTTTCTAGCTGCGGAGTTTCTAATTGTGGAGTTTCTGTTTGTGGAGTTTCTAGCTGCGGAGTTTCTAGTTGCAGAGTCTCTGGCTGTGGAGTTTCTAGTTGCGGAGTCTCTAGTTGTAGAGTTTCTAGTTGTGGAGTTTCTAGTTGTGGAGTTTTTAGTTGTGGGATTCTTAGTTGTGAAGTTTCTAGATATGAAATTTTTTCTAGTTGCCGAGTCTCTATTTGTAGAGTTTGTTGTTGTGGAGTTTCTAGTTGTGGAGTTTTTAGTTGTGGAGTCTCTAGATGTGGAGTTTCTTGTTGTGGATTTTCTAGTTGTAGAGTTTCTGGTTGTGGAGTTTTGAGTTTTGGAGTTTCTAGTTGTGGAGTCTCTAGTTATGTAGTTTCTAGTTGCGGAGTGTTCATTTGTTGAGTTTCTAGTTGTGGAGTCTCAAGTTGTGGAGTTTATTTGTGGAGTTTCAAGTTGTGGAGTCTCTAGATGTAGAGTTACTAGTTGCGGAGTATCTAGTTGTGGAGTTTCCACTTGTGGAGTTTTAAAATGTGGAGTTTCTAGTTGCGAAGTTTCTCATTGCGGAGTATTTAATAGCGGAGTTTCTACTTGTGAAGTTTCAAGTTGCGGTGTCTCAAGTTGTGGAGTTTCCAGTTGTGGAGTTTTTAGTTGTGGAGTTTCTAGTTGTTGAGTTTCTAGTTGTGAAGTCTCTAGTTTTGCAGTTTCTAGTTGTGGAGTTTCTAGATATAGAATTTCTAGTTGCCGAGTCTCTATTTGTGGAATTTCTAGTTGCCGAGTCTCTAGTTGTGGAGTTTCTAGTTGCAGAGTCTCTAGTTGTAGAATTTCTAGTTGCCGAGTCTCTATTTGTGGAATTTCTAGTTGCCGAGTCTCTATTTGTGGAGTTTGTAGTTGTGGAGTTTGTAGTTGTGGAGTTTCTAGTTGCAGAGTTTCTAGTTGTGGAGTTTCAAGTTGTGGAGTCTCTAGATGTGAAGTTTCTAGTTGTCGAGTTTCCAGTTGTGGCGTATCAAGTAGTGGAGTTTCCAGTTGTGGAGATTCTAGTTGTGGAGTTTCTAGTTGCGGAGTCCCTAGTTGTGGAGTTTCTAGTTGCGGAGTTTCTAGTTGGGGAGTTTCAAGTTGTGGAGTTTCAAGTTGCGGAATCTCAAGCTGTGCAGTTTCTAGTTGTACAGTTTCTGGTTGTGGAGTTTCCAGCTGTGGAGTTTCAAGTTGTGGAGTTTCTAGTTGTGGAGTCTCAAGTTGTGGAGTTTAAAGTTGTGGAGTTTCTAGTTGTGGAGTATCTAGTTGTGGAGTTTCCAGTTGTGGAGTTTCTATTTGTGGAGTTGCGGAGTCTCAAGTTGTGGAGTTTCTAGTTGTGGAGTTTCGAGTTGGGGAGTTTCTAGGTGCAGAGTCTCAGGTTGTGGAGTTTCTAGTTGTGGAGTCTCAAGCTGTGGAGTTTAAAGTTGTGGAGTTTCAAGTTGGGGAGTCTCTAGTTGTGGAGATTCTAGTGTTGGAGTTTCTAGTTGTGGATTTTCGAGTTGCGGAGTTTCTAGTTGCAGAGTCTCTGGTTGTGGAGTTTCCAGTTGTGGAGTATCTGGTTGTCGAGTTTCCGGTTGTGAAGTTTCTAGTTGTGGAGTTTCCAGTTGGAGTATCTAGTTGTGGAGTTTCTAGTTGTTGAGTTTCTAGTTGTGAAGTTTCTAGTTTTGCAGATTCTAGTTGTAAAGTTTTTAGTTGTGGAGTTTCTAGATATGGAATATCTAGTTGCCGAGTCTCTATTTGTGGAGTTTGTAGTTGTGGAGTTTCTAATTGTGGAGTTTCAAGTTGTGGAGTTTCTAGTTGTGGAGTCTCTAGTTGCGGAGTTTCTAGTTGTGGAGTTTCTAGTTGTGGAGTTTCTAGTTATGGAGTTTCTAGTTGCGGAATCTCTAGCTGTGGATTTTCTAGTTGCGTAACTTAAGGTTGGGATGTTTAAAGTTGTGGAGTTTCTAGTTGTGGAGTTTCTATTTGTGGATTTTCTAGTTGTGGAGTCTCTAGTTGTGTAGTTTCTAGCTGCGGAGTTTCTAGTTGCGGAGTTTCTAGTTGTGGAGTTTCTAGTTGCAGAGTCGCTAGTTGTGGAATTTCTTGTTGCCGAGTCTCTATTTGTGGAATTTCTAGTTGCCGAGTCTCCATTTGTGGAGTTTGTAGTTGTGGAGTTTCAAGTTGTGGAGTTTCTATTTGCAGAGTTTCTAGTTGTGGAGTTTCAAGTTGTGGAGTCTCTAGATGTGGAGTTTCTAGTTGTCGAGTTTCCAGTTGTGGCGTATCTAGTAGTGCAGTTTCCAGTTGTGGAGTTTCTAGTTGTGGAGTTTCTAGTTGCGGAGTCCCTAGTTGTGGAGTTTCTAATTGCGGAGTTTCTAGTTGTGGAGTTTCAAGTTGTGGAGTTTCAAGTTGCGGAGTCTCAAGCTGTGCAGTTTCTAGTTGTTGACTTTTTAGTTGTGGAGTTTTTAGTTGTTGTGTTTCTAGTTTGAAGTCTCTACTTGTAGATTCTCTAGTTGTGGAGTCTCAAGTTTAGGAGTTTCTAGTTAAAGAGTTTTTAGTTGTGGGGTGTCTAGTTGTGGAGTTTCCAGTTGTGGAGTTTTGAGTTTTGGAGTTTCTAGTTGTGGAGTCTCTAGTTGTGTAGTTTCTAGCTGCGGAGTTTCTAGTTGTGGAGTTTTCATTTGTTGAGTTTCTAGTTGTGGAGTCTCAAGTTGTGGAGTTTAAAGTTGTGGAGTTTCAAGTTGTGGAGTCTCTAGTTGTAGAGTTACTAGTAGCGGACTATCTAGTTGTGGAGTTTCTTGTTGTGGAGTTGCGGAGTCTCTGGTTGTGGAGTTTCTAGTAGTTGAGTTTCGAGTTGTGGAGTCTCTAGTTGTGGAGTTTCTAGTTGCGGAGTTTCCAGTTGTGGAGTATCTAGTTGTGGAGTTTCCAGTTGTGAAGTATCTAGTTGTGGAGTTTCCAGTTGTGGAGTATCTAGTTGTGGAGTTTTAAGTTGTAGAGTTTCTATTTGCGGAGTTTCTAGTTGCGGAGTATTTAATAGCGGTGTTTCTAGTTGTGAAGTTTCAAGTTGCGGAGTCTAGAGTTGTGGAGTTTTCAGTTGTGGAGTTTTTAGGTTTGGAGTTTCTAGTTGTTGAGTTTCAAGTTGTGTAGTTCCTAGCTGCGCAGTTCCTAGTTGCGGAGTTTCTATCTGTGGAGTTTCTAGCTGCGGAGTTTCTAGTTGCAGAGTCTCTGGTTGTGGAGTTTCTAGTTGCGGAGTTTCTAGTTGTTGAGTTTCTAGTTGTGGAGTTTCTAGTTGTGGAGTTTCTAGTTGCGGAATCTCTAGCTGTGGATTTTCTAGTTGCGTAACTTAAGGTTGTGAGGTTTCAAGTTGTGGAGTTTCTAGTTGTGGAGTTTCTAGTTGTGGAGTTTCCATTTGTGGAGTCTCTAGTTGCAGAGTTTCTAGTTGTGGAGTTTCAAGTTGTGGAGTTTCTAGTTGTGGAGTCTCAAGTTGTGGAGTTTCAAGTTGTGGAGTCTCAAGTTGTGGAGTTTCTAGTTGCGCAGTATCTAGTTGTGGAGTTTCCAGTGGTGGAGTTTCTAGTTGTGGAGTTGCGGAGTCTCTGGTTGTGGAGTTTCTAGTTTTGGAGTTTCGAGTTGTGGAGTCTTTAGTTGTAGTTGTGGAGTTTCTAGTTGTGGAGTTTCCAGTTGTGGAGTATCTAGTTGTGGAGTTTTCAGTTGTGTAGTTTCTAGCTGCGGAGTTTCTAGTTGCGGAGTTTCTATTTGTGGAGTTTCTAGCTGCGGAGTTTCTAGTTGCAGAGTCTCTGGTTTTGGAGTTTCTAGTTGCGGAGTCTCTAGTTGTGGAGTTTTTAGTTGTGGAGTTTCTAGATATGGAATTTCTAGTTGCCGAGTCTCTATTTGTGGAGTTTGTAGTTGTGGAGTTTCTATTTGTGGAGTTTCAAGTTGTGGAGTTTCTAGTTGCGGAATCTCTAGCTGGGGATTTTCTAGTTGCGTAACTTAAGGTTGTCATATTTCAAGTTGTGAAGTTTCTAGTTGTGGAGTTTCTAGTTGTGGATTTTCTAGTTGTGGAGTCTCTAGTTGTGTAGTTTCTAGCTGCGCAGTTTCTAGTTGCGGAGTTTCTATTTGTGGAGTTTCTAGCTGCGGAGTTTCTAGTTGCAGAGTCTCTGGTTGTGGAGTTTCTAGTTGCGGAGTTTCTAGTTGTTGAGTTTCTAGTTGTGGTGTTTCTAGTTGTGGAGTTTCTAGTTGCGGAATCTCTAGCTGTGGATTTTCTAGTTGCGTAACTTAAGGTTGTGAGGTTTCAAGTTGTGGAGTTTCTAGTTGTGGAGTTTCTAGTTGTGGACTTTCTAGTTGTGGAGTTTGTAGTTGTGGAGTTTCTAGTTGTGGAGTTTCTATTTGTGGAGTCTCTAGTTGCAGAGTTTCTAGTTGTGGAGTTTCTAGTTGGGGAGTTTCTGGTTGTGGAGTTTCTAGTTGTGGAGTTTCAAGTTGTGGAGTTTCTAGTTGTGGAGTCTCAAGTTGTGGAGTTTCAAGTTGTGGAGTTGCGGAGTCTCTGGTTGTGGAGTTTTTAGTTTTGGAGTTTCGAGTTGTGGAGTCTTTAGTTGTAGTTGTGGAGTTTCTAGTTCTGGAGTTTCCAGTTGTGGAGTATCTAGTTGTGGAGTTTCCAGTTGTGTAGTTTCTAGCTGCGGAGTTTCTAGTTGCGGAGTTTCTATTTGTGGAGTTTCTAGCTGCGGAGTTTCTAGTTGCAGAGTCTCTGGTTCTGGAGTTTGTAGTTGCGGAGTCTCTAGTTGTGGAGTTTTTAGTTGTGGAGTTTCTAGATATGAAATTTCCAGTTGCCGAGTCTCTATTTGTGGAGTTTGTAGTTGTGCAGTTTCTAGTTGTGGAGTTTCAAGTTGTTGAGTTTCTAGTTGTGGAGTCTCTAGTTCCGGAGTTTCTAGTTGTTGAGTTTCTAGTTGTGGAGTTTCTAGTTGTGGAGTTTGTAGTTGCGGAATCTCTAGCTGTGGATTTTCTAGTTGCGTAACTTAAGGTTGTGAGGTTTCAAGTTGTGGAGTTTCTAGTTGTGGAGTTTCTAGTTGTGGAGTCTCTAGTTGTGTAGTTTCTAGCTGCGGAGTTTCTAGTTGCGGAGTTTCTATTTGTGGAGTTTCTAGCTGCGGAGTTTCTAGTTGCAGAGTCTCTAGTTGTTGAGTTTCTAGTTGTGGAGTTTCTAGTTGTGGAGTTTCAAGTTGTGGAGTTTCTAGTTATTGAGTTTCTAGTTTGAAGTCTCTAGTTGCAGTCTCTAGTTGTGGAGTCTCTAGTTTAGGAGTTTCTGGTTGTAGAGTTTTTAGTTGTGGAGTGTCTGGTTGTGGAGTTTACAGTTGTGGAGTTTCCAGTTGTGGAGTTTCGAGTTGTGGAGTTTTGAGTTCTGGAGTTTCTAGTTGTGGAGTTTCTAGTTGCGGAATCTCTAGCTGTGGATTTTCTAGTTGCGGAACTTAAGGTTGTGAGGTTTCAAGTTGTGGAGTTTCTAGTTGTGGAGTTTCTAGTTGTGGAGTCTCTAGTTGTGGAGTTTCTAGCTGCGGAGTTTCTAATTGTGGAGTTTCTGTTTGTGGAGTTTCTAGCTGCAGAGTTTCTAGTTGCAGAGTCTCTGGCTGTGGAGTTTCTAGTTGCGGAGTCTCTAGTTGTAGAGTTTCTAGTTGTGGAGTTTCTAGTTGTGGAGTTTTTATTTGTGGGGTTTTTAGTTGTGAAGTTTCTATATATGGATTTTTTTCTAGTTTCCGAGTCTCGATTTGTGGAGTTTGTTGTTGTGGAGTTTCTAGTTGTGGAGTTTTTTGTTGTGGAGTTTCTGGTTGTGGAGTTTCTAGTTGTGGAGTTTCAAGTTGTGGAGTTTCTAGTTGTGGAGTTTCTAGTTGCGGAGTTTCTAGTTGTCGAGATTCAAGTTGTGGAGTTTCAAGTTGCGGAGTCTCAAGCTGTGCAGTTTCTAGTTGTTGAGTTTTTAGTTGTGGAGTTTTTAGTTGTTGAGTTTCTAGTTTGAAGTCTCTACTTGTAGATTCTCTAGTTGTGGAGTCTCAAGTTTAGGAGTTTCTAGTTGAAGAGTTTTTAGTTGTGGAGTGTCTAGTTGTGGAGTTTCCAGATGTGAAGTTTCGAGTTTTGGAGTTTCTAGTTGTGGAGTCTCTAGTTGTGTAGTTTCTAGCTGCGGAGTTTCTAGTTGCGGAGTTTTCATTTGTTGAGTTTCTAGTTGTGGAGTCTCAAGTTGTGGAGTTTAAAGTTGTGGAGTTTCAAGTTGTGGAGTTTCAAGTTGTGGAGTCTCTAGTTGTAGAGTTACTAGTTGCAGAGTATCTAGTTGTGGAGTTTCCAGTTTTGGAGTTTCTTGTTGTGGAGTTGCGGAGTCTCTGGTTGTGGAGTTTCTAGTTGTTGAGTTTCGAGTTGTGGAGTTTCTATTTGTGGAGTTTCCAGTTGTGGAGTATCTAGTTGTGGAGTTTACAGTTGTGAAGTATCTAGTTGTGGAGTTTCCAGTTGTGGAGTATCTAGTTGTGGAGTTTTAAGTTGTGGAGTTTCTAGTTGCGGAGTTTCTAGTTGCGGAGTAATTAATAGCGGAGTTTCTACTTGCGAAGTTTCAAGTTGCGGAGTCTCAAGTTGTGGAGCTTCCAGTTGTGGAGTTTTTAGTTGTGGAGTTTCTAGTTGTTGAGTTTCTAGTTGTGAATTCTCTAGTTTTGCAGTTTCTAGTTGTGGAGTTTCTAGATATAGAATTTCTAGTTGCCGAGTCCCTATTTGTGGAATTTCTAGTTGCCGAGTCTCTAGTTGTGGAGTTTCTAGTTGCAGAGTCTCTAGTTTTAGAATTTCTAGTTGGCGAGTCTCTATTTGTGGAATTTCTAGTTGCCGAGTCTCTATTTGTGGAGTTTGTAGTTGTGGAGTTTCTAGTTGTGGAGTTTGTAGTTGTGGAGTTTCTAGTTGCAGAGTTTCTAGTTGTGGAGTCTCAAGTTGTGGAGTTTAAAGTTGTGGAGTTTCTAGTTGTGGAGTATCTAGTTGTGGAGTTTTCAGTTGTGGAGTTTCTATTTGTGGAGTTGCGGAGTCTCAAGTTGTGGAGTTTCTAGTTGTGGAGTTTCGAGTTGGGGAGTTTCTAGGTGCAGAGTCTCAGGTTGTGGAGTTTCTAGTTGTGGAGTCTCAAGCTGTGGAGTTTAAAGTTGTGGAGTTTCAAGTTGGGGAGTCTCTAGTTGTGGAGATTCTAGTGTTGGAGTTTCTAGTTGTGGATTTTCGAGTTGCGGAGTTTCTAGTTGCAGAGTCTCTGGTTGTGGAGTTTCCAGTTGTGGAGTATCTGGTTGTCGAGTTTCCGGTTGTGAAGTTTCTAGTTGTGGAGTTTCCAGTTGGAGTATCTAGTTGTGGAGTTTCTAGTTGTTGAGTTTCTAGTTGTGAAGTTTCTAGTTTTGCAGATTCTAGTTGTAAAGTTTTTAGTTGTGGAGTTTCTAGATATGGAATATCTAGTTGCCGAGTCTCTATTTGTGGAGTTTGTAGTTGTGGAGTTTCTAATTGGTGAGTTTCAAGTTGTGGAGTTTCTAGTTGTGGAGTCTCTAGTTGCGGAGTTTCTAGTTGTGGAGTTTCTAGTTGTGGAGTTTCTAGTTATGGAGTTTCTAGTTGCGGAATCTCTAGCTGTGGATTTTCTAGTTGCGTAACTTAAGGTTGGGATGTTTAAAGTTGTGGAGTTTCTAGTTGTGGAGTTTCTATTTGTGGATTTTCTAGTTGTGGAGTCTCTAGTTGTGTAGTTTCTAGCTGCGGAGTTTCTAGTTGCGGAGTTTCTAGTTGTGGAGTTTCTAGTTGCAGATTCGCTAGTTGTGGAATTTCTTGTTGCCGAGTCTCTATTTGTGGAATTTCTAGTTGCCGAGTCTCCATTTGTGGAGTTTGTAGTTGTGGAGTTTCAAGTTGTGGAGTTTCTATTTGCAGAGTTTCTAGTTGTGGAGTTTCAAGTTGTGGAGTCTCTAGATGTGGAGTTTCTAGTTGTCGAGTTTCCAGTTGTGGCGTATCTAGTAGTGCAGTTTCCAGTTGTGGAGTTTCTAGTTGTGGAGTTTCTAGTTGCGGAGTCCCTAGTTGTGGAGTTTCTAATTGCGGAGTTTCTAGTTGTGGAGTTTCAAGTTGTGGAGTTTCAAGTTGCGGAGTCTCAAGCTGTGCAGTTTCTAGTTGTTGACTTTTTAGTTGTGGAGTTTTTAGTTGTTGTGTTTCTAGTTTGAAGTCTCTACTTGTAGATTCTCTACTTGTGGAGTCTCAAGTTTAGGAGTTTCTAGTTAAAGAGTTTTTAGTTGTGGGGTGTCTAGTTGTGGAGTTTCCAGTTGTGGAGTTTTGAGTTTTGGAGTTTCTAGTTGTGGAGTCTCTAGTTGTGTAGTTTCTAGCTGCGGAGTTTCTAGTTGTGGAGTTTTCATTTGTTGAGTTTCTAGTTGTGGAGTCTCAAGTTGTGGAGTTTAAAGTTGTGGAGTTTCAAGTTGTGGAGTCTCTAGTTGTAGAGTTACTAGTAGCGGACTATCTAGTTGTGGAGTTTCTTGTTGTGGAGTTGCGGAGTCTCTGGTTGTGGAGTTTCTAGTAGTTGAGTTTCGAGTTGTGGAGTCTCTAGTTGTGGAGTTTCTAGTTGCGGAGTTTCCAGTTGTGGAGTATCTAGTTGTGGAGTTTCCAGTTGTGAAGTATCTAGTTGTGGAGTTTCCAGTTGTGGAGTATCTAGTTGTGGAGTTTTAAGTTGTAGAGTTTCTATTTGCGGAGTTTCTAGTTGCGGAGTATTTAATAGCGGAGTTTCTAGTTGTGAAGTTTCAAGTTGCGGAGTCTAGAGTTGTGGAGTTTTCAGTTGTGGAGTTTTTAGGTTTGGAGTTTCTAGTTGTTGAGTTTCAAGTTGTGTAGTTCCTAGCTGCGCAGTTCCTAGTTGCGGAGTTTCTATCTGTGGAGTTTCTAGCTGCGGAGTTTCTAGTTGCAGAGTCTCTGGTTGTGGAGTTTCTAGTTGCGGAGTTTCTAGTTGTTGAGTTTCTAGTTGTGGAGTTTCTAGTTGTGGAGTTTCTAGTTGCGGAATCTCTAGCTGTGGATTTTCTAGTTGCGTAACTTAAGGTTGTGAGGTTTCAAGTTGTGGAGTTTCTAGTTGTGGAGTTTCTAGTTGTGGAGTTTCCATTTGTGGAGTCTCTAGTTGCAGAGTTTCTAGTTGTGGAGTTTCAAGTTGTGGAGTTTCTAGTTGTGGAGTCTCAAGTTGTGGAGTTTCAAGTTGTGGAGTCTCAAGTTGTGGAGTTTCTAGTTGCGCAGTATCTAGTTGTGGAGTTTCCAGTGGTGGAGTTTCTAGTTGTGGAGTTGCGGAGTCTCTGGTTGTGGAGTTTCTAGTTTTGGAGTTTCGAGTTGTGGAGTCTTTAGTTGTAGTTGTGGAGTTTCTAGTTGTGGAGTTTCCAGTTGTGGAGTATCTAGTTGTGGAGTTTTCAGTTGTGTAGTTTCTAGCTGCGGAGTTTCTAGTTGCGGAGTTTCTATTTGTGGAGTTTCTAGCTGCGGAGTTTCTAGTTGCAGAGTCTCTGGTTTTGGAGTTTCTAGTTGCGGAGTCTCTAGTTGTGGAGTTTTTAGTTGTGGAGTTTCTAGATATGGAATTTCTAGTTGCCGAGTCTCTATTTGTGGAGTTTGTAGTTGTGGAGTTTCTATTTGTGGAGTTTCAAGTTGTGGAGTTTCTAGTTGCGGAATCTCTAGCTGGGGATTTTCTAGTTGCGTAACTTAAGGTTGTCATATTTCAAGTTGTGAAGTTTCTAGTTGTGGAGTTTCTAGTTGTGGATTTTCTAGTTGTGGAGTCTCTAGTTGTGTAGTTTCTAGCTGCGCAGTTTCTAGTTGCGGAGTTTCTATTTGTGGAGTTTCTAGCTGCGGAGTTTCTAGTTGCAGAGTCTCTGGTTGTGGAGTTTCTAGTTGCGGAGTTTCTAGTTGTTGAGTTTCTAGTTGTGGTGTTTCTAGTTGTGGAGTTTCTAGTTGCGGAATCTCTAGCTGTGGATTTTCTAGTTGCGTAACTTAAGGTTGTGAGGTTTCAAGTTGTGGAGTTTCTAGTTGTGGAGTTTCTAGTTGTGGACTTTCTAGTTGTGGAGTTTGTAGTTGTGGAGTTTCTAGTTGTGGAGTTTCTATTTGTGGAGTCTCTAGTTGCAGAGTTTCTAGTTGTGGAGTTTCTAGTTGGGGAGTTTCTGGTTGTGGAGTTTCTAGTTGTGGAGTTTCAAGTTGTGGAGTTTCTAGTTGTGGAGTCTCAAGTTGTGGAGTTTCAAGTTGTGTAGTTGCGGAGTCTCTGGTTGTGGAGTTTTTAGTTTTGGAGTTTCGAGTTGTGGAGTCTTTAGTTGTAGTTGTGGAGTTTCTAGTTCTGGAGTTTCCAGTTGTGGAGTATCTAGTTGTGGAGTTTCCAGTTGTGTAGTTTCTAGCTGCGGAGTTTCTAGTTGCGGAGTTTCTATTTGTGGAGTTTCTAGCTGCGGAGTTTCTAGTTGCAGAGTCTCTGGTTGTGGAGTTTGTAGTTGCGGAGTCTCTAGTTGTGGAGTTTTTAGTTGTGGAGTTTCTAGATATGAAATTTCCAGTTGCCGAGTCTCTATTTGTGGAGTTTGTAGTTGTGCAGTTTCTAGTTGTGGAGTTTCAAGTTGTTGAGTTTCTAGTTGTGGAGTCTCTAGTTCCGGAGTTTCTAGTTGTTGAGTTTCTAGTTGTGGAGTTTCTAGTTGTGGAGTTTGTAGTTGCGGAATCTCTAGCTGTGGATTTTCTAGTTGCGTAACTTAAGGTTGTGAGGTTTCAAGTTGTGGAGTTTCTAGTTGTGGAGTTTCTAGTTGTGGAGTCTCTAGTTGTGTAGTTTCTAGCTGCGGAGTTTCTAGTTGCGGAGTTTCTATTTGTGGAGTTTCTAGCTGCGGAGTTTCTAGTTGCAGAGTCTCTAGTTGTTGAGTTTCTAGTTGTGGAGTTTCTAGTTGTGGAGTTTCAAGTTGTGGAGTTTCTAGTTATTGAGTTTCTAGTTTGAAGTCTCTAGTTGCAGTCTCTAGTTGTGGAGTCTCTAGTTTAGGAGTTTCTGGTTGTAGAGTTTTTAGTTGTGGAGTGTCTGGTTGTGGAGTTTACAGTTGTGGAGTTTCCAGTTGTGGAGTTTCGAGTTGTGGAGTTTTGAGTTCTGGAGTTTCTAGTTGTGGAGTTTCTAGTTGCGGAATCTCTAGCTGTGGATTTTCTAGTTGCGGAACTTAAGGTTGTGAGGTTTCAAGTTGTGGAGTTTCTAGTTGTGGAGTTTCTAGTTGTGGAGTCTCTAGTTGTGGAGTTTCTAGCTGCGGAGTTTCTAATTGTGGAGTTTCTGTTTGTGGAGTTTCTAGCTGCAGAGTTTCTAGTTGCAGAGTCTCTGGCTGTGGAGTTTCTAGTTGCGGAGTCTCTAGTTGTAGAGTTTCTAGTTGTGGAGTTTCTAGTTGTGGAGTTTTTATTTGTGGGGTTTTTAGTTGTGAAGTTTCTATATATGGATTTTTTTCTAGTTTCCGAGTCTCGATTTGTGGAGTTTGTTGTTGTGGAGTTTCTAGTTGTGGAGTTTTTTGTTGTGGAGTTTCTGGTTGTGGAGTTTCTAGTTGTGGAGTTTCAAGTTGTGGAGTTTCTAGTTGTGGAGTTTCTAGTTGCGGAGTTTCTAGTTGTCGAGATTCAAGTTGTGGAGTTTCAAGTTGCGGAGTCTCAAGCTGTGCAGTTTCTAGTTGTTGAGTTTTTAGTTGTGGAGTTTTTAGTTGTTGAGTTTCTAGTTTGAAGTCTCTACTTGTAGATTCTCTAGTTGTGGAGTCTCAAGTTTAGGAGTTTCTAGTTGAAGAGTTTTTAGTTGTGGAGTGTCTAGTTGTGGAGTTTCCAGATGTGAAGTTTCGAGTTTTGGAGTTTCTAGTTGTGGAGTCTCTAGTTGTGTAGTTTCTAGCTGCGGAGTTTCTAGTTGCGGAGTTTTCATTTGTTGAGTTTCTAGTTGTGGAGTCTCAAGTTGTGGAGTTTAAAGTTGTGGAGTTTCAAGTTGTGGAGTTTCAAGTTGTGGAGTCTCTAGTTGTAGAGTTACTAGTTGCAGAGTATCTAGTTGTGGAGTTTCCAGTTTTGGAGTTTCTTGTTGTGGAGTTGCGGAGTCTCTGGTTGTGGAGTTTCTAGTTGTTGAGTTTCGAGTTGTGGAGTTTCTATTTGTGGAGTTTCCAGTTGTGGAGTATCTAGTTGTGGAGTTTACAGTTGTGAAGTATCTAGTTGTGGAGTTTCCAGTTGTGGAGTATCTAGTTGTGGAGTTTTAAGTTGTGGAGTTTCTAGTTGCGGAGTTTCTAGTTGCGGAGTAATTAATAGCGGAGTTTCTACTTGCGAAGTTTCAAGTTGCGGAGTCTCAAGTTGTGGAGCTTCCAGTTGTGGAGTTTTTAGTTGTGGAGTTTCTAGTTGTTGAGTTTCTAGTTGTGAATTCTCTAGTTTTGCAGTTTCTAGTTGTGGAGTTTCTAGATATAGAATTTCTAGTTGCCGAGTCCCTATTTGTGGAATTTCTAGTTGCCGAGTCTCTAGTTGTGGAGTTTCTAGTTGCAGAGTCTCTAGTTTTAGAATTTCTAGTTGGCGAGTCTCTATTTGTGGAATTTCTAGTTGCCGAGTCTCTATTTGTGGAGTTTGTAGTTGTGGAGTTTCTAGTTGTGGAGTTTGTAGTTGTGGAGTTTCTAGTTGCAGAGTTTCTAGTTGTGGAGTTTCAAGTTGTGGAGTCTCTAGATGTGAAGTTTCTAGTTGTCGAGTTTCCAGTTGTGGCGTATCTAGTAGTGAAGTTTCCAGTTGTGGAGATTCTAGTTGTGGAGTTTCTAGTTGCGGAGTCCCTAGCTGTGGAGTTTCTAGTTGCGGAGTTTCTAGTTGGGGAGTTTCAAGTTGTGGAGTTTCAAGTTGCGGAATCTCAAGCTGTGCAGTTTCTAGTTGTACAGTTTCTGGTTGTGGAGTTTCTAGCTGTGGAGTTTCAAGTTGTGGAGTTTCTAGTTGTGGAGTCTCAAGTTGTGGAGTTTAAAGTTGTGGAGTTTCTAGTTGTGGAGTATCTAGTTGTGGAGTTTCCAGTTGTGGAGTTTCTATTTGTGGAGTTGCGGAGTCTCAAGTTGTGGAGTTTCTAGTTGTGGAGTTTCGAGTTGTGGAGTTTCTAGGTGCAGAGTCTCAGGTTGTGGAGTTTCTAGTTGCGGAGTTTCTAGTTGTAGATTTTCTGGTTGTGGAGTTTCTAGTTGTGGAGTTTCGAGTTGTGGAGTTTCTAGTTGTGGAAATGCGGAGTCTCTAGTTGTGGAGATTCTAGTTGTGGAGTTTCTAGTTGTGGATTTTCGAGTTGCGGAGTTTCTAGTTGCAGAGTCTCTGGTTGTGGAGTTTCCAGTTGTGGAGTATCTGGTTGTGGAGTTTCCGGTTGTGAAGTTTCTAGTTGTGGAGTTTCCAGTTGGAGTATCTAGTTGTGGAGTTTCTAGTTGTTGAGTTTCTAGTTGTGAAGTCTCTAGTTTTGCAGATTCTAGTTGTAAAGTTTTTAGTTGTGGAGTTTCTAGATATGGAATATCTAGTTGCCGAGTCTCTATTTGTGGAGTTTGTAGTTGTGGAATTTCTAATTGTGGAGTTTCAAGTTGTGGAGTTTCTAGTTGTGGAGTCTCTAGTTGCGGAGTTTCTAGTTGTGGAGTTTCTAGTTGTGGAGTTTCTAGTTGTGGAGTTTCTAGTTGCGGAATCTCTAGCTGTGGATTTTCTAGTTGCGTAACTTAAGGTTTTGAGGTTTCAAGTTGTGGAGTTGCTAGTTGTGGAGTTTCTAGTTGTGGAGTTTCTAGTTGTGGAGTCTCTAGTTGTGTAGTTTCTAGCTGCGCAGTTTCTAGTTGTGGAGTTTCTATTTGTGGAGTTTCTAGTTGTGGAGTTTCTAGCTGCAGAGTTTCTAGTTGCAGAGTCTCTGGCTGTGGAGTTTCTAGTTGCGGAGTCTCTAGTTGTAGAGTTTCTAGTTGTGGAGTTTCTAGTTGTGGAGTTTTTAGTTGTGGGGTTTTTAGTTGAGGAGTTTCTAGATATGGAATTTCTAGTTGCCGAGTCTATATTTGTTGAGTTTGTTGTTGTGGAGTTTCTAGTTGTAGAGTTTTTAGTTGTGGAGTCTCTAGTTGCGGAGATTATAGTTGTGGAGTTTCTAGTTGTGGAGTTTCTAGTTGTACAGTTTCTGGTTGTGGAGTTTCTAGTTGTGGAGTTTCAAGTTGTGGAGTTTCTAGTTGTGGAGTCTCAAGCTGTGAAGTTTAAAGTTGTGGAGTTTCAAGTTGGGGAGTCTCTAGTTGTGGAGTTTCTAGTTGTGGAGTATCTAGTTGTGGAGTTTCCAGTTGTGGAGTTTCTATTTGTGGAGTTGCGGAGTCTCTAGTTGTGGAGTTTCTAGTTGTGGAGTTTCTAGTTGTGGAGTTTCGAGTTGTGGAGTTTCTAGGTGCAGAGTTTCTGGTTGTGGAGTTTCTAGTTGCGGAGTTTCTAGTTGTAGATTTTCTGGTTGTGGAGTTTCTAGTTGTGAAGTTTAAAGTTGTGGAGTTTCTAGTTGTGGAGTATCAAGTTGTGGAGTTCAAAGTTGTGGAGTTTCAAGTTGGGGAGTCTCTAGTTGTGGAGTTTCTAGTTGTGGAGTATCTAGTTGTGGAGTTTCCAGTTGTGGAGTTTCTAGTTGTGGAAATGCGGAGTCTCTTCTTGTGGAGTTTCTAGTTGTGGAGTTTCGAGTTGCGGAGTTTCCAGTTGCAGAGTCTCTGTTTGTGGAGTTTCCAGTTGTGGAGTATCTAGTTGTGGAGTTTCCGGTTGTGAAGTTTCTAGTTGTGGAGTTTCCAGTTGGAGTATCTAGTTGTGGAGTTTCTAGTTGCGGAGTTTTTAATAGCTGGGTTTTCTAGTTGTGGAGTTTGAAGTTGCGGAGTCTCAAGTTGTGGAGTTTCCAGTTGTGGAGTTTCTAGTTGTGGAGTTTCAAGTTGTGGAGTTTCTAGTTGTGGAGTCTCCAGCTGCGGAGTTTCCAGTTGTGGAGTTTCTAGTTGTGGAGTTTCTAGTTATGGAGTTTGTAGTTGCGGAATCTCTGGCTGTGGATTTTCTAGTTGCGTAACTTAAGGTTGGGAGGTTTCAAGTTGTGGAGTTTCTAGTTGTGGAGTTTCTAGTTGTGGAGTTTGTAGTTGTGGAGTTTCTAGTTGTGAAGTCTCTAGTTGTGTAGTTTCTAGCTGCGGAGTTTCTAGTTGCGGAGTTTCTACTTGTGGAGTTTCTAGCTGCGGAGTTTCTAGTTGCAGAGTCTCTGGTTGTGGAGTTTCTAGTTGCGGAGTCTCTAGTTGTGGAGTTGCTAGTTGCGGAATCTCTAGCTGTGGATTTTCTAGTTGCGTAACTTAAGGTTGTGAGGTTTCAAGTTGTGGAGTTTCTAGTTGTGGAGTTTCTAGTTGTGGAGTCTCTAGTTGTGTAGTTTCTAGCTGCGCAGTTTCTAGTTGCGGAGTTTCTATTTGTGGAGTTTCTAGCGGTGGAGTTTCTAGTTGCAGAGTCTCTGGTTGTGTAGTTTCTAGTTGCGGAGTTTCTAGTTGTTGAGTTTCTAGTTGTGGAGTTTCTAGTTGCGGAATCTCTAGCTGTGGATTTTCTAGTTGCGTAACTTAAGGTTGTGAGGTTTCAAGTTGTGGAGTTTCTAGTTGTGGAGTTTCTAGTTGTGGAGTTTCTAGTTGTTGAGTTTGTAGTTGTGGTGTTTCTAGTTGTGGAGTTTCTATTTGTGGAGTCTCTAGTTGCAGACTTTCTAGTTGTGGAGTTTCTAGTTGTGGAGTTTCTGGTTGTGGAGTTTCTAGTTGTGGAGTCTCAAGTTGTGGAGTTTCAAGTTGTGGAGTTTAAAGTTGTGGAGTCTCTAGTTGTGGAGTTTCTAGTTGCACAGTATCTAGTTGTGGAGTTTCCAGTTGTGGAGTTTCTAGTTGTGGAGTTGCGGAGTCTCTGGTTGTGGAGTTTCTAGTTTTGGAGTTTCGAGTTGTGGAGTCTTTAGTTGTAGTTGTGGAGTTTCTAGTTGTGGAGTATCTAGTTGTGGTGTTTCCAGTTGTGTAGTTTCTAGCTGCGGAGTTTCTAGTTGCGGAGTTTCTATTTGTGGAGTTTCTAGCTGCGGAGTTTCTAGTTGCAGAGTCTCTGGTTGTGGAGTTTCTAGTTGCGGAGTCTCTAGTTGTGGAGTTTCTAGTTGAGGAGTTTCTAGATATGGAATTTCTAGTTGCCGAGTCTCTATTTGTGGAGTTTGTAGTTGTGGAGTTTCTCGTTGTGGAGTTTCAGGTTGTGGAGTTTCTAGTTGTGGAGTCTCTAGTTCCGGAGTTTCTAGTTGTTGAGTTTCTAGTTGTGGAGTTTCTAGTTGCGGAATCTCTAGCTGTGGATTTTCTAGTTGCGTAATTTAAGGTTGTGAGGTTTCAAGTTGTGGAGTTTCTAGTTGTGGAGTTTCTAGTTGTGGAGTCTCTAGTTGTGTAGTTTCTAGCTGCGGAGTTTCTAGTTGCGGAGCTTCTATTTGTGGAGTTTCTAGTTGCAGAGTCTCTGGTTGTGGAGTTTCTAGTTGCGGAGTCTCTAGTTGTGGTATTTCTAGTTGTGGGGTTTCTAGTTGTGGAGTTTCCAGTTGTGGAGTTTTTAGTTGTGGACTTTCGAGACATAAAATTTCTTGTAGCCGAGTCTCCATTTGTGGAGTTTGTAGTTGTTGAGTTTCAAGTTGTGGAGTTTCTACTCGTGGAGTTTCTAGCTGTGGAGTTTCTAGTTGAGAGTGTCTAGTTTTGAAGTTTCTAGTTGCGAATTCTCTAGTTGAAGAGTCTCTAGTTGTAGAGTTTCTAGTTGTGGAGTTTCTAGTTTTGGAGTTTCAAGTTGTGGAGTTTCTAGTTGTTGAGTTTCTAGTTTGAAGTCTCTAGTTGTAGTCTCTAGTTGTGGAGTCTCTAGTTTAGGATTTTCTGGTTGTAGAGTTTCTAGTTGTGGAGTGTCTAGTTGTGGAGTTTCCAGTTGTGGAGTTTCCAGTTGTGGAGTTTCGAGTTGTGGAGTAGTGAGTTCTGGAGTTTCTAGTTGTGGAGTTTCTAGTTGCGGAATCTCTAGCTGTGGATTTTCTAGTTGCGGAACTTATGGTTGTGAGGTTTCAAGTTGTGGAGTTTCTAGTTGTGGAGTTTCTAGTTGTGGAGTCTCTAGTTGTGGAGTTTCTAGCTGCGGAGTTTCTAATTGTGGAGTTTCTGTTTGTGGAGTTTCTAGCTGCAGAGTTTCTAGTTGCAGAGTCTCTGGCTGTGGAGTTTCTAGTTGCGGAGTCTCTAGTTGTAGAGTTTCTAGTTGTGGAGTTTCTAGTTGTGGAGTTTTCAGTTGTGGGATTCTTAGTTGTGAAGTTTCCAGATATGAAATTTTTTCTAGTTGCCGAGTCTCTATTTGTAGAGTTTGTTGTTGTGGAGTTTCTAGTTGTGGAGTTTTTAGTTGTGGAGTCTCTAGATGTGGAGTTTCTTGTTGTGGATTTTCTAGTTGTAGAGTTTCTGGTTGTGGAGTTTCGAGTTTTGGAGTTTCTAGTTGTGGAGTCTCTAGTTATGTAGTTTCTAGCTGCGGAGTTTCTAGTTGCGGAGTTTTCATTTGTTGAGTTTCTAGTTGTGGAGTCTCAAGTTGTGGAGTTTAAAGTTGTGGAGTTTCAAGTTGTGGAGTCTCTAGTTGTAGAGTTACTAGTTGCGAAGTATCTAGTTGTGGAGTTTCCAGTTGTGGAGTTTCTTGTTGTGGAGTGGCGGAGTCTCTGGTTGTGGAGTTTCTAGTTGTTGAGTTTCGAGTTGTGGAGTCTCTAGTTGTGGAGTTTCTAGTTGTGGAGTTTCCAGTTGTGGAGTATCTAGTTGGGGAGTTTACAGTTGTGAAGTATCTAGTTGTGGAGTTTCCAGTTGTGGAGTATCTAGTAGTGGAGTTTTAAGTTGTGGAGTTTCTAGTTGCGGAGTTTCTAGTTGCGGAGTATTTAATAGTGGAGTTTCTACTTGTGAAGTTTCAAGTTGCGGAGTCTCAAGTTGTGGCGTTTCCAGTTGTGGAGTTTTTAGTTGTGGAGTTTCTAGTTGTTGAGTTTTTAGTTGTGAAGTCTCTAGTTTTGCAGTTTCTAGTTGTGGAGTTTCTAGATATAGAATTTCTAGTTGCCGAGTCTCTATTTGTGGAATTTCTAGTTGCCGAGTCTCTAGTTGTTGAGTTTCTAGTTGCAGAGTCGCTAGTTGTGGAATTTCTTGTTGCCGAGTCTCTATTTGTGGAATTTTTAGTTGCCGAGTCTCCATTTGTGGAGTTTGTAGTTGTGGAGTTTCAAGTTGTGGAGTTTCTATTTGCAGAGTTTCTAGTTGTGGAGTTTCAAGTTGTGGAGTCTCTAGATGTGGAGTTTCTAGTTGTCGAGTTTCCAGTTGTGGCGTATCTAGTAGTGGAGTTTCCAGTTGTGGAGTTTCTAGTTGTGGAGTTTCTAGTTGCGGAGTCCCTAGTTGTGGAGTTTCTAATTGCGGAGTTTCTAGTTGTGGAGTTTCAAGTTGTGGAGTTTCAAGTTGCGGAGTCTAAAGCTGTGCAGTTTCTAGTTGTTGAGTTTTTAGTTGTGGAGTTTTTAGTTGTTGAGTTTCTAGTTTGAAGCCTCTACTTGTAGATTCTCTAGTTGTGGAGTCTCAAGTTTAGGAGTTTCTAGTTGAAGAGTTTTTAGTTGTGGAGTGTCTAGTTGTGGAGTTTCCAGTTGTGGAGTTTCGAGTTTTGGAGTTTCAAGTTGTGGAGTCTCTAGTTGTAGAGTTACTAGTAGCGGACTATCTAGTTGTGGAGTTTCTTGTTGTGGAGTTGCGGAGTCTCTGGTTGTGGAGTTTCTAGTAGTTGAGTTTCGAGTTGTGGAGTCTCTAGTTGTGGAGTTTCTAGTTGCCGAGTTTCCAGTTGTGGAGTATCTAGTTGTGGAGTTTCCAGTTGTGAAGTATCTAGTTGTGGAGTTTCCAGTTGTGGAGTATCTAGTTGTGGAGTTTTAAGTTGTAGAGTTTCTATTTGCGGAGTTTCTAGTTGCGGAGTATTTAATAGCGGAGTTTCTAGTTGTGAAGTTTCAAGTTGCGGAATCTCAAGTTGTGGAGTTTCCAGTTGTGGAGTTTTTAGTTGTGGAGTTTCTAGTTGTTGAGTTTCAAGTTGTGTAGTTCCTAGCTGCGCAGTTCCTAGTTGCGGAGTTTCTATCTGTGGAGTTTCTAGCTGCGGAGTTTCTAGTTGCAGAGTCTCTGGTTGTGGAGTTTCTAGTTGCGGAGTTTCTAGTTGTTGAGTTTCTAGTTGTGGAGTTTCTAGTTGTGGAGTTTCTATTTGTGGAGTTTCAAGTTGTGGAGTTTCTAGTTGTGGAGTCTCAAGTTGTGGAGTTTCAAGTTGTGGAGTCTCAAGTTGTGGATTTTCTAGTTGCGCAGTATCTAGTTGTGGAGTTTCCAGTTGTGGAGTTTCTAGTTGTGGAGTTGCGGAGTCTCTGGTTGTGGAGTTTCTAGTTTTGGAGTTTCGAGTTGTGGAGTCTTTAGTTGTAGTTGTGGAGTTTCTAGTTGTGGAGTTTCCAGTTGTGGAGTATCTAGTTGTGGAGTTTTCAGTTGTGTAGTTTCTAGCTGCGGAGTTTCTAGTTGCGGAGTTTCTATTTGTGGAGTTTCTAGCTGCGGAGTTTCTAGTTGCAGAGTCTCTGGTTTTGGAGTTTCTAGTTGCGGAGTCTCTAGTTGTGGAGTTTTTAGTTGTGGAGTTTCTAGATATGGAATTTCTAGTTGCCGAGTCTCTATTTGTGGAGTTTGTAGTTGTGGAGTTTCTATTTGTGGAGTTTCAAGTTGTGGAGTTTCTAGTTGCGGAATCTCTAGCTGGTGATTTTCTAGTTGCGTAACTTAAGGTTGTCAGGTTTCAAGTTGTGGATTTTCTAGTTGTGGAGTTTCTAGTTGTGGATTTTCTAGTTGTGGAGTCTCTAGTTGTGTAGTTTCTAGCTGCGCAGTTTCTAGTTGCGGAGTTTCTATTTGTGGAGTTTCTAGCTGCGGAGTTTCTAGTTGCAGAGTCTCTGGTTGTGGAGTTTCTAGTTGCGGAGTTTCTAGTTGTTGAGTTTCTAGTTGTGGTGTTTCTAGTTGTGGAGTTTCTAGTTGCGGAATCTCTAGCTGTGGATTTTCTAGTTGCGTAACTTAAGGTTGTGAGGTTTCAAGTTGTGGAGTTTCTAGTTGTGGAGTTTCTAGTTGTGGACTTTCTAGTTGTGGAGTTTGTAGTTGTGGAGTTTCTAGTTGGGGAGTTTCTGGTTGTGGAGTTTCTAGTTGTGGAGTTTCAAGTTGTGGAGTTTCTAGTTGTGGAGTCTCAAGTTGTGGAGTTTCAAGTTGTGGCGTTTCAAGTTGTGGAGTTGCGGAGTCTCTGGTTGTGGAGTTTTTAGTTTTGGAGTTTCGAGTTGTGGAGTCTTTAGTTGTAGTTGTGGAGTTTCTAGTTGTGGAGTTTCCAGTTGTGGAGTATCTAGTTGTGGAGTTTCCAGTTGTGTAGTTTCTAGCTGCGGAGTTTCTAGTTGCGGAGTTTCTATTTGTGGAGTTTCTAGCTGCGGAGTTTCTAGTTGCAGAGTCTCTGGTTGTGGAGTTTGTAGTTGCGGAGTCTCTAGTTGTGGAGTTTTTAGTTGTGGAGTTTCTAGATATGAAATTTCCAGTTGCCGAGTCTCTACTTGTGGAGTTTGTAGTTGTGGAGTTTCTAGTTGTGGAGTTTCAAGTTGTTGAGTTTCTAGTTGTGGAGTCTCTAGTTCCGGAGTTTCTAGTTGTTGAGTTTCTAGTTGTGGAGTTTCTAGTTGTGGAGTTTGTAGTTGCGGAATCTCTAGCTGTGGATTTTCTAGTTGCGTAACTTAAGGTTGTGAGGTTTCAAGTTGTGGAGTTTCTAGTTGTGGAGTTTCTAGTTGTGGAGTCTCTAGTTGTGTAGTTTCTAGCTGCGGAGTTTCTAGTTGCGGAGTTTCTATTTGTGGAGTTTCTAGCTGCGGAGTTTCTAGTTGCAGAGTCTCTAGTTGTTGAGTTTCTAGTTGTGGAGTTTCTAGTTGTGGAGTTTCAAGTTGTGGAGTTTCTAGTTATTGAGTTTCTAGTTTGAAGTCTCTAGTTGCAGTCTCTAGTTGTGGAGTCTCTAGTTTAGGAGTTTCTGGTTGTAGAGTTTTTAGTTGTGGAGTGTCTGGTTGTGGAGTTTCCAGTTGTGGAGTTTCCAGTTGTGGAGTTTCGAGTTGTGGAGTTTTGAGTTCTGGAGTTTCTAGTTGTGGAGTTTCTAGTTGCGGAATCTCTAGCTGTGGATTTTCTAGTTGCGGAACTTAAGGTTGTGAGGTTTCAAGTTGTGGAGTCTCTAGTTGTAGAGTTTCTAGTTGTGGAGTTTCTAGTTGTGGAGTTTTTAGTTGTGGGGTTTTTAGTTGTGAAGTTTCTATATATGGATTTTTTTTCTAGTTGCCGAGTCTCTATTTGTGGAGTTTGTTGTTGTGGAGTTTCTAGTTGTGGAGTTTTTTGTTGTGGAGTCTCTAGTAGCGAAGTTTCTTTTTGTTGAGTTTCTAGTTGTGGAGTTTCTAGTTGTAGAGTTTCTGGTTGTGGAGTTTCTAGTTGTGGAGTTTCAAGTTGTGGAGTTTCTAGTTGTGGAGTTTCTAGTTGCGGAGTTTCTAGTTGTGGAGATTCAAGTTGTGGAGTTTCAAGTTGCGGAGTCTCAAGCTGTGCAGTTTCTAGTTGTTGAGTTATTAGTTGTGGAGTTTTTAGTTGTTGAGTTTCTAGTTTGAAGTCTCTACTTGTAGATTCTCTAGTTGTGGAGTCTCAAGTTTAGGAGTTTCTAGTTGAAGAGTTTTTAGTTGTGGAGTGTCTAGTTGTGGAGTTTCCAGTTGTGAAGTTTCGAGTTTTGGAGTTTCTAGTTGTGGAGTCTCTAGTTGTGTAGTTTCTAGCTGCGGAGTTTCTAGTTGCGGAGTTTTCATTTGTTGAGTTTCTAGTTGTGGAGTCTCAAGTTGTGGAGTTTAAAGTTGTGGAGTTTCAAGTTGTGGAGTTTCAAGTTGTGAAGTCTCTAGTTGTAGAGTTACTAGTTGCGGAGTATCTAGTTGTGGAGTTTCCAGTTGTGGAGTTTCTTGTTGTGGAGTTGCGGAGTCTCTGGTTGTGGAGTTTCTAGTTGTTGAGTTTCGAGTTGTGGAGTCTCTA
This sequence comes from Rhipicephalus microplus, assembly GCF_043290135.1. Taxonomy (NCBI): domain Eukaryota; kingdom Metazoa; phylum Arthropoda; class Arachnida; order Ixodida; family Ixodidae; genus Rhipicephalus; species Rhipicephalus microplus. The sequence continues at coordinate 1,103,651 of NW_027464626.1, read as the reverse complement.
GTTGTGGAGTTTCTATTTGTGGAGTTTGCAGTTGTGGAGTATCTAGTTGTGGAGTTTACAGTTGTGAAGTATCTAGTTGTGGAGTTTCCAGTTGTGGAGTATCTAGTTGTGGAGTTTTAAGTTGTGGAGTTTCTAGTTGCGGAGTTTCTAGTTGCGGAGTATTTAATAGCAGAGTTTCTACTTGCGAAGTTTCAAGTTGCGGAGTCTCAAGTTGTGGAGCTTCCAGTTGTGGAGTTTTTAGTTGTGGAGTTTCTAGTTGTTGAGTTTCTAGTTGTGAACTCTCTAGTTTTGCAGTTTCTAGTTGTGGAGTTTCTAGATATAGAATTTCTAGTTGCCGAGTCCCTATTTGTGGAATTTCTAGTTGCGGAGTTTCTAGTTGTGGAGTTTTAAGTTGTGGAGTTTCAAGTTGCGGAGTATCAAGCTGTGCAGTTTCTAGTTGTTGAGTTTTTAGTTGTGGAGTTTTTAGTTGTTGAGTTTCTAGTTTGAAGTCTCTACTTGTAGATTCTCTAGTTGTGGAGTCTCAAGTTTAGGAGTTTCTAGTTGAAGAGTTTTCATTTGTTGAGTTTCTAGTTGTGGAGTCTCAAGTTGTGGAGTTTCAAGTTGTGGAGTTTCAAGTTGTGGAGTCTCTAGTTGTAGAGTTACTAGTTGCGGAGTATCTAGTTGTGGAGTTTCCAGTTGTGGAGTTTCTTGTTGTGGAGTTGCGGAGTCTCTGGTTGTGGAGTTTCTAGTTGTTGAGTTTCGAGTTGTGGAGTCTCTAGTTGTGGAGTTTCTAGTTGTGGAGTTTCCAGTTGTGGAGTATCTAGTTGTGGAGTTTCCAGTTGTGGAGTATCTAGTTGTGGAGTTTTAAGTTGTGGAGTTTCTAATTGCGGAGTTTCTAGTTGCGGAGTATTTAATAGCGGAGTTTCTGCTTGTGAAGTTTCATGTTGCGCAGTCTCAAGTTGTGGAGTTTCCAGTTGTGGAGTTTTTAGTTGTGGAGTTTCTAGTTGTTTAGTTTCTAGTTGTGAAGTCTCTAGTTTTGCAGTTTCTAGTTGTGGAGTTTCTAGATATAGAATTTCTAGTTGCCGAGTCTCTATTTGTGGAATTTCTAGTTGCCGAGTCTCTAGTTGTGGAGTTTCTAGTTGCAGAGTCTCTAGTTGTGGAATTTCTAGTTGCCGAGTTTGTATTTTTGGAATTTCTAGTTGCCGAGTCTCTATTTGTGGAGTTTCTAGTTGTGGAGTTTCTAGCTGTGGAGTGTCTAGTTGAGGAGTTTGTAGCTGCGGAGATTCTAATTGTGGAGTTTCTGTTTGTGGAGTTTCTAGCTGCAGAGTTTCTAGTTGCAGAGTCTCTGGCTGTGGAGTTTCTAGTTGCGGAGTCTCTAGTTGTAGAGTTTCTAGTTGTGGAGTTTCTAGTAGTGGAGTTTTTAGTTGTGGGGTTTTTAGTTGAGGAGTTTCTAGATATGGAATTTCTAGTTGCCGAGTCTATATTTGTTGAGTTTGTTGTTGTGGAGTTTCTAGTTGCGGAGATTATAGTTGTGGAGTTTCTAGTTGTGGAGTTTCTAGTTGTACAGTTTCTGGTTGTGGAGTTTCTAGTTGTGGAGTTTCAAGTTGTGGAGTTTCAAGTTGTGGAGTTTCAAGTTGGGGAGTCTCTAGTTGTGGAGTTTCTAGTTGTGGAGTATCTAGTTGTGGAGTTTCCAGTTGTGGAGTTACTAGTTGTGGAAATGCGGAGTCTCTAGTTGTGGAGTTTCTAGTTGTGGAGTTTCGAGTTGCGGAGTTTCTAGTTGCAGAGTCTCTGTTTGTGGAGTTTCCAGTTGTGGAGTATCTAGTTGTTGAGTTTCCGGTTGTGAAGTTTCTAGTTGTGGAGTTTCCAGTTGGAGTATCTAGTTGTGGAGTTTCTAGTTGCGGAGTTTTCAATAGCTGAGTTTTCTAGTTGTGGAGTTTGAAGTTGCGGAGTCTCAAGTTGTGGAGTTTCCAGTTGTGGCGTTTTTAGTTGTGGAGTTTCTAGTTGTTGAGTTTCTAGTTGTGAAGTCTCTAGTTTTGCAGATTCTAGTTGTAAAGTTTTTAGTTGTGGAGTTTCTAGATATGGAATTTCTAGTTGCCGAGTCTCTATTTCTGGAGTTTGTAGTTGTGGAGTTTCTAGTTGTGGAGTTTCAAGTTGTGGAGTTTCTAGTTGTGGAGTCTCTAGCTGCGGAGTTTCTAGTTGTGGAGTTTCTAGTTGTGGAGTTTCTAGTTATGGAGTTTCTAGTTGCGGAATCTCTGGCTGTGGAATCTCTAGTTGCGTAACTTAAGGTTGGGAGGTTTCAAGTTGTGGAGTTTCTAGTTGTGGAGTTTCTAGTTGTGGAGTTTCTAGTTGTGGAGTCTCTAGTTGGGTAGTTTCTAGCTGCGGAGTTTCTAGTTGCGGAGTTTCTATTTGTGGAGTTTCTAGCTGCGGAGTTTCTAGTTGCAGAGTCTCTGGTTGTGGAGTTTCTAGTTGCGGAGTCTCTGGTTGTGGAGTTTCTAGTTGCGGAATCTCTAGCTGTGGATTTTCTAGTTGCGTAACTTAAGGTTGTGAGGTTTCAAGTTGTGGAGTCTCTAGTTGTAGAGTTACTAGTTGCGGAGTATCTAGTTGTGGAGTTTCCAGTTGTGGAGTTTCTAGTTGTGAAGTCTCTAGTTTTGCAGTTTCTAGTTGTGGAGTTTCTAGATATAGAATTTCTAGTTGCCGAGTCTCTATTTGTGGAATTTCTAGTTGCCGAGTATCTAGTTGTGGAGTTTCTAGTTGCAGAGTCTCTAGTTGTGGAATTTCTAGTTGCCGAGTCTCTAGTTGTGTAGTTTCTAGCTGCAACGTTTCTAGTTGCGGAGTTTCTATTTGTGGAGTTTCTAGCTGCGGAGTTTCTAGTTGCGGAGTTTCTAGTTGTTGAGTTTCTAGTTGTGGAGTTTCTAGTTGTGGAGTTTCTAGTTGCGGAATCTCTAGCTGGGGATTTTCTAGTTGCGTAACTTAAGGTTGTCAGGTTTCAAGTTGTGGAGTTTCTAGTTGTGGAGTTTCTAGTTGTGGATTTTCTAGTTGTGGAGTCTCTAGTTGTGGAGTTTCTAGCTGCGGAGTTTCTAGTTGCAGAGTCTCTGGTTGTGGAGTTTGTAGTTGCGGAGTCTCTAGTTGTGGAGTTTTTAGTTGTGGAGTTTCTAGATATGAAATTTCCAGTTGCCGAGTCTCTATTTGTGGAGTTTGTAGTTGTGGAGTTTCTAGTTGTGGAGTTTCAAGTTGTTGAGTTTCTAGTTGTGGAGTCTCTAGTTCCGGAGTTTCTAGTTGTTGAGTTTCTAGTTGTGGAGTTTCTAGTTGTGGAGTTTGTAGTTGCGGAATCTCTAGCTGTGGATTTTCTAGTTGCGTAACTTAAGGTTGCGAGGTTTCAAGTTGTGGAGTTTCTAGTTGTGGAGTTTCTAGTTGTGGAGTCTCTAGTTGTGTAGTTTCTAGCTGCGGAGTTTCTAGTTGCGGAGTTTCTATTTGTGGAGTTTCTAGCTGCGGAGTTTCTAGTTGCAGAGTCTCTAGTTGTTGAGTTTCTAGTTGTGGAGTTTCTAGTTGTGGAGTTTCAAGTTGTGGAGTTTCTAGTTATTGAGTTTCTAGTTTGAAGTCTCTAGTTGCAGTCTCTAGTTGTGGAGTCTCTAGTTTAGGAGTTTCTGGTTGTAGAGTTTTTAGTTGTGGAGTGTCTGGTTGTGGAGTTTCCAGTTGTGGAGTTTCCAGTTGTGGAGTTTCGAGTTGTGGAGTTTTGAGTTCTGGAGTTTCTAGTTGTGGAGTTTCTAGTTGCGGAATCTCTAGCTGTGGATTTTCTAGTTGCGGAACTTAAGGTTGTGAGGTTTCAAGTTGTGGAGTTTCTAGTTGTGGAGTTTCTAGTTGTGGAGTTTCTAGTTGTGGAGTTTCTAGTTGTGGAGTCTCTAGTTGTGGAGTTTCTAGCTGCGGAGTTTCTAATTGTGGAGTTTCTGTTTGTGGAGTTTCTAGCTGCAGAGTTTCTAGTTGCAGAGTCTCTGGCTGTGGAGTTTCTAGTTGCGGAGTCTCTAGTTGTAGAGTTTCTAGTTGTGGAGTTTCTAGTTGTGGAGTTTTAGTTGTGGGATTCTTAGTTGTGAAGTTTCTAGATATGAAATTTTTTCTAGTTGCCGAGTCTCTATTTGTAGAGTTTGTTGTTGTGGAGTTTCTAGTTGTGGAGTTTTTAGTTGTGGAGTCTCTAGATGTGGAGTTTCTTGTTGTGGATTTTCTAGTTGTAGAGTTTCTGGTTGTGTAGTTTCGAGTTTTGGAGTTTCTAGTTGTGGAGTCTCTAGTTATGTAGTTTCTAGCTGCGGAGTTTCTAGTTGCGGAGTTTTCATTTGTTGAGTTTCTAGTTGTGGAGTCTCAAGTTGTGGAGTATAAAGTTGTGGAGTTTCAAGTTGTGGAGTCTCTAGTTGTAGAGTTACTAGTTGCGAAGTATCTAGTTGTGGAGTTTCCAGTTGTGGAGTGGCGGAGTCTCTGGTTGTGGAGTTTCTAGTTGTTGAGTTTCGAGTTGTGGAGTCTCTAGTTGTGGAGTTTCTAGTTGTGGAGTTTCCAGTTGTGGAGTATCTAGTTGGGGAGTTTACAGTTGTGAAGTATCTAGTTGTGGAGTTTCCAGTTGTGGAGTATCTAGTAGTGGAGTTTTAAGTTGTGGAGTTTCTAGTTGCGGAGTTTCTAGTTGCGGAGTATTTAATAGTGGAGTTTCTACTTGTGAAGTTTCAAGTTGCGGAGTCTCAAGTTGTGGCGTTTCCAGTTGTGGAGTTTTTAGTTGTGGAGTTTCTAGTTGTTGAGTTTCTAGTTGTGAAGTCTCTAGTTTTGCAGTTTCTAGTTGTGGAGTTTCTAGATATAGAATTTCTAGTTGCCGAGTCTCTATTTGTGGAATTTCTAGTTGTCGAGTCTCTAGTTGTGGAGTTTCTAGTTGCAGAGTCGCTAGTTGTGGAATTTCTTGTTGCCGAGTCTCTATTTGTGGAATTTCTAGTTGCCGAGTCTCCATTTGTGGAGTTTGTAGTTGTGGAGTTTCAAGTTGTGGAGTTTCTATTTGCAGAGTTTCTAGTTGTGGAGTTTCAAGTTGTGGAGTCTCCAGATGTGGAGTTTCTAGTTGTCGAGTTTCCAGTTGTGGCGTATCTAGTAGTGGAGTTTCCAGTTGTGGAGTTTCTAGTTGTGGAGTTTCTAGTTGCGGAGTCCCTAGTTGTGGAGTTTCTAATTGCGGAGTTTCTAGTTGTGGAGTTTCAAGTTGTGGAGTTTCAAGTTGCGGAGTCTCAAGCTGTGCAGTTTCTAGTTGTTGAGTTTTTAGTTGTGGAGTTTTTAGTTGTTGAGTTTCTAGTTTGAAGCCTCTACTTGTAGATTCTCTAGTTGTGGAGTCTCAAGTTTAGGAGTTTCTAGTTGAAGAGTTTTTAGTTGTGGAGTGTCTAGTTGTGGAGTTTCCAGTTGTGGAGTTTCGAGTTTTGGAGTTTCTAGTTGTGGAGTCTCTAGTTGTGTAGTTTCTAGCTGCGGAGTTTCTAGTTGTGGAGTTTTCATTTGTTGAGTTTCTAGTTGTGGAGTCTCATGTTGTGGAGTTTAAAGTTGTGGAGTTTCAAGTTGTGGAGTCTCTAGTTGTAGAGTTACCAGTAGCGGACTATCTAGTTGTGGAGTTTCTTGTTGTGGAGTTGCGGAGTCTCTGGTTGTGGAGTTTCTAGTAGTTGAGTTTCGAGTTGTGGAGTCTCTAGTTGTGGAGTTTCTAGTTGCGCAGTTTCCAGTTGTGGAGTATCTAGTTGTGGAGTTTCCAGTTGTGAAGTATCTAGTTGTGGAGTTTCCAGTTGTGGAGTATCTAGTTGTGGAGTTTTAAGTTGTAGAGTTTCTATTTGCGGAGTTTCTAGTTGCGGAGTATTTAATAGCGGAGTTTCTAGTTGTGAAGTTTCAAGTTGCGGAATCTCAAGTTGTGGAGTTTCCAGTTGTGGAGTTTTTAGTTGTGGAGTTTCTAGTTGTTGAGTTTCAAGTTGTGTAGTTCCTAGCTGCGCAGTTCCTAGTTGCGGAGTTTCTATCTGTGGAGTTTCTAGCTGCGGAGTTTCTAGTTGCAGAGTCTCTGGTTGTGGAGTTTCTAGTTGCGGAGTTTCTAGTTGTTGAGTTTCTAGTTGTGGAGTTTCTAGTTGTGGAGTTTCTAGTTGCGGAATCTCTAGCTGTGGATTTTCTAGTTGCGTAACTTAAGGTTGTGAGGTTTCAAGTTGTGGAGTTTCTAGTTGTGGAGTTTCTAGTTGTGGAGTTTCTATTTGTGGAGTCTCTAGTTGCAGAGTTTCTAGTTGTGGAGTTTCAAGTTGTGGAGTTTCTAGTTGTGGAGTCTCAAGTTGTGGAGTTTCGAGTTGTGGAGTCTCTAGTTGTGGAGTTTCTAGTTGTGGAGTTTCCAGTTGTGGAGTATCTAGTTGGGGAGTTTACAGTTGTGAAGTATCTAGTTGTGGAGTTTCCAGTTGTGGAGTATCTAGTAGTGGAGTTTTAAGTTGTGGAGTTTCTAGTTGCGGAGTTTCTAGTTGCGGAGTATTTAATAGTGGAGTTTCTACTTGTGAAGTTTCAAGTTGCGGAGTCTCAAGTTGTGGCGTTTCCAGTTGTGGAGTTTTTAGTTGTGGAGTTTCTAGTTGTTGAGTTTCTAGTTGTGAAGTCTCTAGTTTTGCAGTTTCTAGTTGTGGAGTTTCTAGATAAAGAATTTCTAGTTGCCGAGTCTCTATTTGTGGAATTTCTAGTTGCCGAGTCTCTAGTTGTGGAGTTTCTAGTTGCAGAGTCGCTAGTTGTGGAATTTCTTGTTGCCGAGTCTCTATTTGTGGAATTTCTAGTTGCCGAGTCTCCATTTGTGGAGTTTGTAGTTGTGGAGTTTCAAGTTGTGGAGTTTCTATTTGCAGAGTTTCTAGTTGTGGAGTTTCAAGTTGTGGAGTCTCCAGATGTGGAGTTTCTAGTTGTCGAGTTTCCAGTTGTGGCGTATCTAGTAGTGGAGTTTCCAGTTGTGGAGTTTCTAGTTGTGGAGTTTCTAGTTGCGGAGTCCCTAGTTGTGGAGTTTCTAATTGCGGAGTTTCTAGTTGTGGAGTTTCAAGTTGTGGAGTTTCAAGTTGCGGAGTCTCAAGCTGTGCAGTTTCTAGTTGTTGAGTTTTTAGTTGTGGAGTTTTTAGTTGTTGAGTTTCTAGTTTGAAGCCTCTACTTGTAGATTCTCTAGTTGTGGAGTCTCAAGTTTAGGAGTTTCTAGTTGAAGAGTTTTTAGTTGTGGAGTGTCTAGTTGTGGAGTTTCCAGTTGTGGAGTTTCGAGTTTTGGAGTTTCTAGTTGTGGAGTCTCTAGTTGTGTAGTTTCTAGCTGCGGAGTTTCTAGTTGTGGAGTTTTCATTTGTTGAGTTTCTAGTTGTGGCGTCTCATGTTGTGGAGTTTAAAGTTGTGGAGTTTCAAGTTGTGGAGTCTCTAGTTGTAGAGTTACTAGTAGCGGACTATCTAGTTGTGGAGTTTCTTGTTGTGGAGTTGCGGAGTCTCTGGTTGTGGAGTTTCTAGTAGTTGAGTTTCGAGTTGTGGAGTCTCTAGTTGTGGAGTTTCTAGTTGCGCAGTTTCCAGTTGTGGAGTATCTTGTTGTGGAGTTTCCAGTTGTGAAGTATCTAGTTGTGGAGTTTCCAGTTGTGGAGTATCTAGTTGTGGAGTTTTAAGTTGTAGAGTTTCTATTTGCGGAGTTTCTAGTTGCGGAGTATTTAATAGCGGAGTTTCTAGTTGTGAAGTTTCAAGTTGCGGAATCTCAAGTTGTGGAGTTTCCAGTTGTGGAGTTTTTAGTTGTGGAGTTTCTAGTTGTTGAGTTTCAAGTTGTGTAGTTCCTAGCTGCGCAGTTCCTAGTTGCGGAGTTTCTATCTGTGGAGTTTCTAGCTGCGGAGTTTCTAGTTGCAGAGTCTCTGGTTGTGGAGTTTCTAGTTGCGGAGTTTCTAGTTGTTGAGTTTCTAGTTGTGGAGTTTCTAGTTGTGGAGTTTCTAGTTGCGGAATCTCTAGCTGTGGATTTTCTAGTTGCGTAACTTAAGGTTGTGAGGTTTCAAGTTGTGGAGTTTCTAGTTGTGGAGTTTCTAGTTGTGGAGTTTCTATTTGTGGAGTCTCTAGTTGCAGAGTTTCTAGTTGTGGAGTTTCAAGTTGTGGAGTTTCTAGTTGTGGAGTCTCAAGTTGTGGAGTTTCAAGTTGTGGAGTCTCAAGTTGTGGAGTTTCTAGTTGCGCAGTATCTAGTTGTGGAGTTTCCAGTTGTGGAGTTTCTAGTTGTGGAGTTGCGGAGTCTCTGGTTGTGGAGTTTCTAGTTTTGGAGTTTCGAGTTGTGGAGTCTTTAGTTGTAGTTGTGGAGTTTCTTGTTGTGGAGTTTCCAGTTGTGGAGTATCTAGTCGTGGAGTTTTCAGTTGTGTAGTTTCTAGCTGCGGAGTTTCTAGTTGCGGAGTTTCTATTTGTGGAGTTTCTAGCTGCGGAGTTTCTAGTTGCAGAGTCTCTGGTTTTGGAGTTTCTAGTTGCGGAGTCTCTAGTTGTGGAGTTTTTAGTTGTGGAGTTTCTAGATATGGAATTTCTAGTTGCCGAGTCTCTATTTGTGGAGTTTGTAGTTGTGGAGTTTCTATTTGTGGAGTTTCAAGTTGTGGAGTTTCTAGTTGCGGAATCTCTAGCTGGGGATTTTCTAGTTGCGTAACTTAAGGTTGTCAGGTTTCAAGTTGTGGAGTTTCTAGTTGTGGAGTTTCTAGTTGTGGATTTTCTAGTTGTGGAGTCTCTAGTTGTGTAGTTTCTAGCTGCGCAGTTTCTAGTTGCGGAGTTTCTATTTGTGGAGTTTCTAGCTGCGGAGTTTCTAGTTGCAGAGTCTCTGGTTGTGGAGTTTCTAGTTGCGGAGTTTCTAGTTGTTGAGTTTCTAGTTGTGGTGTTTCTAGTTGTGGAGTTTCTAGTTGCGGAATCTCTAGCTGTGGATTTTCTAGTTGCGTAACTTAAGGTTGTGAGGTTTCAAGTTGTGGAGTTTCTAGTTGTGGAGTTTCTAGTTGTGGACTTTCTAGTTGTGGAGTCTCTAGTTGTGTAGTTTCTAGCTGCGCAGTTTCTAGTTGCGGAGTTTCTATTTGTGGAGTTTCTAGCTGCGGAGTTTGTAGTTGTGGAGTTTCTAGTTGTGGAGTTTCTATTTGTGGAGTCTCTAGTTGCAGAGTTTCTAGTTGTGGAGTTTCTAGTTGGGGAGTTTCTGGTTGTGGAGTTTCTAGTTGTGGAGTTTCAAGTTGTGGAGTTTCTAGTTGTGGAGTCTCAAGTTGTGGAGTTTCAAGTTGTGGCGTTTCTAGTTGTGGAGTTTCAAGTTGTTGAGTTTCTAGTTGTGGAGTCTCTAGTTCCGGAGTTTCTAGTTGTTGAGTTTCTAGTTGTGGAGTTTCTAGTTGTGGAGTTTCTAGTTGCGGAATCTCTAGCTGTGGATTTTCTAGTTGCGTAACTTAAGGTTGTGAGGTTTCAAGTTGTGGAGTTTCTAGTTGTGGAGTTTCTAGTTGTGGAGTCTCTAGTTGTGTAGTTTCTAGCTGCGCAGTTTCTAGTTGCGGAGTTTCTATTTGTGGAGTTTCTAGCTGCGGAGTTTGTAGTTGTGGAGTTTCTAGTTGTGGAGTTTCTATTTGTGGAGTCTCTAGTTGCAGAGTTTCTAGTTGTGGAGTTTCCAGTTGGGGAGTTTCTGGTTGTGGAGTTTCTAGTTGTGGAGTTTCAAGTTGTGGAGTTTCTAGTTGTGGAGTCTCAAGTTGTGGAGTTTCAAGTTGTGGCGTTTCTAGTTGTGGAGTTTCAAGTTGTTGAGTTTCTAGTTGTGGAGTCTCTAGTTCCGGAGTTTCTAGTTGTTGAGTTTCTAGTTGTGGAGTTTCTAGTTGTGGAGTTTCTAGTTGCGGAATCTCTAGCTGTGGATTTTCTAGTTGCGTAACTTAAGGTTGTGAGGTTTCAAGTTGTGGAGTTTCTAGTTGTGGAGTTTCTAGTTGTGGAGTCTCTAGTTGTGTAGTTTCTAGCTGCGGAGTTTCTAGTTGCAGAGTCTCTAGTTGTTGAGTTTCTAGTTGTGGAGTTTCTAGTTGTGGAGTTTCAAGTTGTGGAGTTTCTAGTTATTGAGTTTCTAGTTTGAAGTCTCTAGTTGCAGTCTCTAGTTGTGGAGTCTCTAGTTTAGGAGTTTCTGGTTGTAGAGTTTTTAGTTGTGGAGTGTCTGGTTGTGGAGTTTCCAGTTGTGGAGTTTCGAGTTGTGGAGTTTTGAGTTCTGGAGTTTCTAGTTGTGGAGTTTCTAGTTGCGGAATCTCTAGCTGTGGATTTTCTAGTTGCGGAACTTAAGGTTGTGAGGTTTCAAGTTGTGGAGTTTCTAGTTGTGGAGTTTCTAGTTGTGGAGTTTCTAGTTGTGGAGTCTCATGTTGTGGAGTTTCTAGCTGCGGAGTTTCTAATTGTGAAGTTTCTGTTTGTGGAGTTTCTAGCTGCAGAGTTTCTAGTTGCAGAGTCTCTGGCTGTGGAGTTTCTAGTTGCGGAGTCTCTAGTTGTAGAGTTTCTAGTTGTGGAGTTTCTAGTTGTGGAGTTTTTAGTTGTGGGGTTTTTAGTTGTGAAGTTTCTATATATGGATTTTTTTTTTCTAGTTGCCGAGTCTCTATTTGTGGAGTTTGTTGTTGTGGAGTTTCTAGTTGTGGAGTTTTTTGTTGTGGAGTCTCTAGTTGCGAAGTTTCTTTTTGTGGAGTTTCTAGTTGTGGAGTTTCTAGTTGTAGAGTTTCTGGTTGTGGAGTTTCTAGTTGTGGAGTTTCAAGTTGTGGAGTTTCTAGTTGTGGAGTTTCTAGTTGCGGAGTTTCTAGTTGTGGAGATTCAAGTTGTGGAGTTTCAAGTTGCGGAGTCTCAAGCTGTGCAGTTTCTAGTTGTTGAGTTTTTAGTTGTGGAGTTTTTAGTTGTTGAGTTTCTAGTTTGAAGTCTCTACTTGTAGATTCTCTAGTTGTGGAGTCTCAAGTTTAGGAGTTTCTAGTTGAAGAGTTTTTAGTTGTGGAGTGTCTAGTTGTGGAGTTTCCAGTTGTGAAGTTTCGAGTTTTGGAGTTTCTAGTTGTGGAGTCTCTAGTTGTGTAGTTTCTAGCTGCGGAGTTTCTAGTTGCGGAGTTTTCATTTGTTGAGTTTCTAGTTGTGGAGTCTCAAGTTGTGGAGTTTAAAGTTGTGGAGTTTCAAGTTGTGGAGTTTCAAGTTGTGGAGTCTCTAGTTGTAGAGTTACTAGTTGCGGAGTATCTAGTTGTGGAGTTTCCAGTTGTGGAGTTTCTTGTTGTGGAGTTGCGGAGTCTCTGGTTGTGGAGTTTCTAGTTGTTGAGTTTCGAGTTGTGGAGTCTCTAGTTGTGGAGTTTCTATTTGTGGAGTTTGCAGTTGTGGAGTATCTAGTTGTGGAGTTTACAGTTGTGAAGTATCTAGTTGTGGAGTTTCCAGTTGTGGAGTATCTAGTTGTGGAGTTTTAAGTTGTGGAGTTTCTAGTTGCGGAGTTTCTAGTTGCGGAGTATTTAATAGCGGAGTTTCTACTTGCGAAGTTTCAAGTTGCGGAGTCTCAAGTTGTGGAGCTTCCAGTTGTGGAGTTTTTAGTTGTGGAGTTTCTAGTTGTTGAGTTTCTAGTTGTGAATTCTCTAGTTTTGCAGTTTCTAGTTGTGGAGTTTCTAGATATAGAATTTCTAGTTGCCGAGTCCCTATTTGTGGAATTTCTAGTTGCGGAGTTTCTAGTTGTGGAGTTTTAAGAGTTGGAGTTTCAAGTTGCGGAGTATCAAGCTGTGCAGTTTCTAGTTGTTGAGTTTTTAGTTGTGGAGTTTTTAGTTGTTGAGTTTCTAGTTTGAAGTCTCTACTTGTAGATTCTCTAGTTGTGGAGTCTCAAGTTTGGGAGTTTCTAGTTGAAGAGTTTTCATTTGTTGAGTTTCTAGTTGTGGAGTCTCAAGTTGTGGAGTTTCAAGTTGTGGAGTTTCAAGTTGTGGAGTCTCTAGTTGTAGAGTTACTAGTTGCGGAGTATCTAGTTGTAGAGTTTCCAGTTGTGGAGTTTCTTGTTGTGGAGTTGCGGAGTCTCTGGTTGTGGAGTTTCTAGTTGTTGAGTTTCGAGTTGTGGAGTCTCTAGTTGTGGAGTTTCTAGTTGTGAAGTCTCTAGTTTTGCAGTTTCTAGTTGTGGAGTTTCTAGATATAGAATTTCTAGTTGCCGAGTCTCTATTTGTGGAATTTCTAGTTGCCGAGTCTCTAGTTGTGGAGTTTCTAGTTGCAGAGTCTCTAGTTGTGGAATTTCTAGTTGCCGAGTTTGTATTTTTGGAATTTCTAGTTGCCGAGTCTCTATTTGTGGAGTTTCTAGTTGTGGAGTTTCTAGCTGTGGAGTGTCTAGTTGAGGAGTTTCTAGCTGCGGAGTTTCTAATTGTGGAGTTTCTGTTTGTGGAGTTTCTAGCTGCAGAGTTTCTAGTTGCAGAGTCTCTGGCTGTGGAGTTTCTAGTTGCGGAGTCTCTAGTTGTAGAGTTTCTAGTTGTGGAGTTTCTAGTAGTGGAGTTTTTAGTTGTGGGGTTTTTAGTTGAGGAGTTTCTAGATATGGAATTTCTAGTTGCCGAGTCTATATTTGTTGAGTTTGTTGTTGTGGAGTTTCTAGTTGTAGAGTTTTTAGTTGTGGAGTCTCTAGTTGCGGAGATTATAGTTGTGGAGTTTCTAGTTGTGGAGTTTCTAGTTGTACAGTTTCTGGTTGTGGAGTTTCTAGTTGTGGAGTTTCAAGTTGTGGAGTTTCAAGTTGGGGAGTCTCTAGTTGTGGAGTTTCTAGTTGTGGAGTATCTAGTTGTGGAGTTTCCAGTTGTGGAGTTTCTATTTGTGGAGTTGCGGAGTCTCTAGTTGTGGAGTTTCTAGTTGTGGAGTTTCTAGTTGTGGAGTTTCGAGTTGTGGAGTTTCTAGGTGCAGAGTCTCTGGTTGTGGAGTTTCTAGTTGCGGAGTTTCTAGTTGTAGATTTTCTGGTTGTGGAGTTTCTAGTTGTGAAGTTTAAAGTTGTGGAGTTTCTAGTTGTGGAGTATCAAGTTGTGGAGTTCAAAGTTGTGGAGTTTCAAGTTGGGGAGTCTCTAGTTGTGGAGTTTCTAGTTGTGGAGTATCTAGTTGTGGAGTTTCCAGTTGTGGAGTTTCTAGTTGTGGAAATGCGGAGTCTCTAGGTGTGGAGTTTCTAGTTGTGGAGTTTCGAGTTGCGGAGTTTCTAGTTGCAGAGTCTCTGTTTGCGGAGTTTCCAGTTGTGGAGTATCTAGTTGTTGAGTTTCCGGTTGTGAAGTTTCTAGTTGTGGAGTTTCCAGTTGGAGTATCTAGTTGTGGAGTTTCTAGTTGCGGAGTTTTTAATAGCTGAGTTTTCTAGTTGTGGAGTTTGAAGTTGCGGAGTCTCAAGTTGTGGAGTTTCCAGTTGTGGCGTTTTTAGTTGTGGAGTTTCTAGTTGTTGAGTTTCTAGTTGTGAAGTCTCTAGTTTTGCAGATTCTAGTTGTAAAGTTTTTAGTTGTGGAGTTTCTAGATATGGAATTTCTAGTTGCCGAGTCTCTATTTCTGGAGTTTGTAGTTGTGGAGTTTCTAGTTGTGGAGTTTCAAGTTGTGGAGTTTCTAGTTGTGGAGTCTCTAGCTGCGGAGTTTCTAGTTGTGGAGTTTCTAGTTGTGGAGTTTCTAGTTATGGAGTTTCTAGTTGCGGAATCTCTGGCTGTGGATTTTCTAGTTGCGTAACTTAAGGTTGGGAGGTTTCAAGTTGTGGAGTTTCTAGTTGTGGAGTTTCTAGTTGTGGAGTTTCTAACTGTGGAGTCTCTAGTTGTGTAGTTTCTAGCTGCGGAGTTTCTAGTTGCGGAGTTTCTATTTGTGGAGTTTCTAGCTGCGGAGTTTCTAGTTGCAGAGTCTCTGGTTGTGGAGTTTCTAGTTGCGGAGTCTCTAGTTGTGGAGTTTCTAGTTGCGGAATCTCTAGCTGTGGATTTTCTAGTTGCGCAACTTAAGGTTGTGAGGTTTCAAGTTGTGGAGTCTCTAGTTGTGGAGTTTCTAGTTGTGGATTTTCTAGTTGTGGAGTCTCTAGTTGTGGAGTTTCTAGCTGCGGAGTTTCTAGTTGCAGAGTCTCTGGTTGTGGAGTTTGTAGTTGCGGAGTCTCTAGTTGTGGAGTTTTTAGTTGTGGAGTTTCTAGATATGAAATTTCCAGTTGCCGAGTCTCTATTTGTGGAGTTTGTAGTTGTGGAGTTTCTAGTTGTAGAGTTTCAAGTTGTTGAGTTTCTAGTTGTGGAGTCTCTAGTTCCGGAGTTTCTAGTTGTTGAGTTTCTAGTTGTGGAGTTTCTAGTTGTGGAGTTTGTAGTTGCGGAATCTCTAGCTGTGGATTTTCTAGTTGCGTAACTTAAGGTTGTGAGGTTTCAAGTTGTGGAGTTTCTAGTTGTGGAGTCTCTAGTTGTGTAGTTTGTAGCTGCGGAGTTTCTAGTTGCGGAGTTTCTATTTGTGGAGTTTCTAGCTGCGGAGTTTCTAGTTGCAGAGTCTCTAGTTGTTGAGTTTCTAGTTGTGGAGTTTCTAGTTGTGGAGTTTCAAGTTGTGGAGTTTCTAGTTATTGAGTTTCTAGTTTGAAGTCTCTAGTTGCAGTCTCTAGTTGTGGAGTCTCTAGTTTAGGAGTTTCTGGTTGTAGAGTTTTTAGTTGTGGAGTGTCTGGTTGTGGAGTTTCCAGTTGTGGAGTTTCCAGTTGTGGAGTTTCGAGTTGTGGAGTTTTGAGTTCTGGAGTTTCTAGTTGTGGAGTTTCTAGTTGCGGAATCTAGCTGTGGATTTTCTAGTTGCGGAACTTAAGGTTGTGAGGTTTCAAGTTGTGGAGTTTCTAGTTGTGGAGTTTCTAGTTGTGGAGTTTCTAGTTGTGGAGTCTCTAGTTGTGGAGTTTCTAGCTGCGGAGTTTCTAATTGTGGAGTTTCTGTTTGTGGAGTTTCTAGCTGCAGAGTTTCTAGTTGCAGAGTCTCTGGCTGTGGAGTTTCTAGTTGCGGAGTCTCTAGTTGTAGAGTTTCTAGTTGTGGAGTTTCTAGTTGTGGAGTTTTTAGTTATGGGGTTTTTAGTTGTGAAGTTTCTATATATGGATTTTTTTTCTAGTTGCCGAGTCTCTATTTGTGGAGTTTGTTGTTGTGGAGTTTCTAGTTGTAGAGTTTTTTGTTGTGGAGTCTCTAGTTACGAAGTTTCTTTTTGTGGAGTTTCTAGTTGTGGAGTTTCTAGTTGTAGAGTTTCTGGTTGTGGAGTTTCTAGTTGTGGAGTTTCAAGTTGTGGAGTTTCTAGTTGTGGAGTTTCTAGTTGCGGAGTTTCTAGTTGTGGAGATTCAAGTTGTGGAGTTTCAAGTTGCGGAGTCTCAAGCTGTGCAGTTTCTAGTTGTTGAGTTTTTAGTTGTGGAGTTTTTAGTTGTTGAGTTTCTAGTTTGAAGTCTCTACTTGTAGATTCTCTAGTTGTGGAGTCTCAAGTTTAGGAGTTTCTAGTTGAAGAGTTTTTAGTTGTGGAGTGTCTAGTTGTGGAGTTTCCAGTTGTGAAGTTTCGAGTTTTGGAGTTTCTAGTTGTGGAGTCTCTAGTTGTGTAGTTTCTAGCTGCGGAGTTTCTAGTTGCGGAGTTTTCATTTGTTGAGTTTCTAGTTGTGGAGTCTCAAGTTGTGGAGTTTAAAGTTGTGGAGTTTCAAGTTGTGGAGTCTCTAGTTGTAGAGTTACTACTTGCGGAGTATCTAGTTGTGGAGTTTCCAGTTGTGGAGTTTCTTGTTGTGGAGTTGCGGAGTCTCTGGTTGTGGAGTTTTTAGTTGTTGAGTTTCGAGTTGTGGAGTCTCTAGTTGTGGAGTTTCTATTTGTGGAGTTTCCAGTTGTGGAGTATCTAGTTGTGGAGTTTACAGTTGTGAAGTATCTAGTTGTGGAGTTTCCAGTTGTGGAGTATCTAGTTGTGGAGTTTTAAGTTGTGGAGTTTCTAGTTGCGGAGTTTCCAGTTGCGGAGTATTTAATAGCGGAGTTTCTACTTGCGAAGTTTCAAGTTGCGGAGTCTCAAGTTGTGGAGCTTCCAGTTGTGGAGTTTTTAGTTGTGGAGTTTCTAGTTGTTGAGTTTCTAGTTGTGAATTCTCTAGTTTTGCAGTTTCTAGTTGTGGAGTTTCTAGATATAGAATTTCTAGTTGCCGAGTCCCTATTTGTGGAATTTCTAGTTGCGGAGTTTCTAGTTGTGGAGTTTTAAGTTGTGGAGTTTCAAGTTGCGGAGTATCAAGCTGTGCAGTTTCTAGTTGTTGAGTTTTTAGTTGTGGAGTTTTTAGTTGTTGAGTTTCTAGTTTGAAGTCCCTACTTGTAGATTCTCTAGTTGTGGAGTCTCAAGTTTAGGAGTTTCTAGTTGAAGAGTTTTCATTTGTTGAGTTTCTAGTTGTGGAGTCTCAAGTTGTGGAGTTTCAAGTTGTGGAGTTTCAAGTTGTGAAGTCTCTAGTTGTAGAGTTACTAGTTGCGGAGTATCTAGTTGTGGAGTTTCCAGTTGTGGAGTTTCTTGTTGTGGAGTAGCGGAGTCTCTGGTTGTGGAGTTTCTAGTTGTTGAGTTTCGAGTTGTGGAGTCTCTAGTTGTGGAGTTTCTAGTTGTGGAGTTTCCAGTTGTGGAGTATCTAGTTGTGGAGTTTCCAGTTGTGGAGTATCTAGTTGTGGAGTTTTAAGTTGTGGAGTTTCTAATTGCGGAGTTTCTAGTTGCGGAGTATTTAATAGCGGAGTTTCTACTTGTGAAGTTTCATGTTGCGCAGTCTCAAGTTGTGGAGTTTCCAGTTGTGGAGTTTTTAGTTGTGGAGTTTCTAGTTGTTTAGTTTCTAGTTGTGAAGTCTCTAGTTTTGCAGTTTCTAGTTGTGGAGTTTCTAGATATAGAATTTCTAGTTGCCGAGTCTCTATTTGTGGAATTTCTAATGTCCGAGTCTCTAGTTGTGGAGTTTCTAGTTGCAGAGTCTCTAGTTGTGGAATTTCTAGTTGCCGAGTTTGTATTTTTGGAATTTCTAGTTGCCGAGTCTCTATTTGTGGAGTTTCTAGTTGTGGAGTTTCTAGCTGTGGAGTGTCTAGTTGAGGAGTTTCTAGCTGCGGAGTTTCTAATTGTGGAGTTTCTGTTTGTGGAGTTTCTAGCTTCAGAGTTTCTAGTTGCAGAGTCTCTGGCTGTGGAGTTTCTAGTTGCGGAGTCTCTAGTTGTAGAGTTTCTAGTTGTAGAGTTTTTAGTTGTGGAGTCTCTAGTTGCGGAGATTATAGTTGTGGAGTTTCTAGTTGTGGAGTTTCTAGTTGTACAGTTTCTGGTTGTGGAGTTTCTAGTTGTGGAGTTTCAAGTTGTGGAGTTTCAAGTTGGGGAGTCTCTAGTTGTGGAGTTTCTAGTTGTGGAGTATCTAGTTGTGGAGTTTCCAGTTGTGGAGTTTCTATTTGTGGAGTTGAGGAGTCTCTAGTTGTGGAGTTTCTAGTTGTGGAGTTTCTAGTTGTGGAGTTTCGAGTTGTGGAGTTTCTAGGTGCAGAGTCTCTGGTTGTGGAGTTTCTAGTTGCGGAGTTTCTAGTTGTAGATTTTCTGGTTGTGGAGTTTCTAGTTGTGAAGTTTAAAGTTGTGGAGTTTCTAGTTGTGGAGTATCAAGTTGTGGAGTTCAAAGTTGTGGAGTTTCAAGTTGGGGAGTCTCTAGTTGTGGAGTTTCTAGTTGTGGAGTATCTAGTTGTGGAGTTTCCAGTTGTGGAGTTTCTAGTTGTGGAAATGCGGAGTCTCTAGTTGTGGAGTTTCTAGTTGTGGAGTTTCGAGTTGCGGAGTTTCTAGTTGCAGAGTCTCTGTTTGTGGAGTTTCCAGTTGTGGAGTATATAGTTGTTGAGTTTCCGGTTGTGAAGTTTCTAGTTGTGGAGTTTCCAGTTGGAGTATCTAGTTGTGGAGTTTCTAGTTGCGGAGTTTTTAATAGCTGAGTTTTCTAGTTGTGGAGTTTGAAGTTGCGGAGTCTCAAGTTGTGGAGTTTCCAGTTGTGGCGTTTTTAGTTGTGGAGTTTCTAGTTGTTGAGTTTCTAGTTGTGAAGTCTCTAGTTTTGCAGATTCTAGTTGTAAAGTTTTTAGTTGTGGAGTTTCTAGATATGGAATTTCTAGTTGCCGAGTCTCTATTTCTGGAGTTTGTAGTTGTGGAGTTTCTAGTTGTGGAGTTTCAAGTTGTGGAGTTTCTAGTTGTGGAGTCTCTAGCTGCGGAGTTTCTAGTTGTGGAGTTTCTAGTTGTGGAGTTTCTAGTTATGGAGTTCCTAGTTGCGGAATCTCTGGCTGTGGATTTTCTAGTTGCGTAACTTAAGGTTGGGAGGTTTCAAGTTGTGGAGTTTCTAGTTGTGGAGTTTCTAGTTGTGGAGTTTCTATTTGTGGAGTCTCTAGTTGTGTAGTTTCTAGCTGCGGAGTTTCTAGTTGCGGAGTTTCTATTTGTGGAGTTTCTAGCTGCGGAGTTTCTAGTTGCAGAGTCTCTGGTTGTGGAGTTTCTAGTTGCGGAGTCTCTAGTTGTGGAGTTTCTAGTTGCGGAATCTCTAGCTGTGGATTTTCTAGTTGCGTAACTTAAGGTTGTGAGGTTTCAAGTTGTGGAGTCTCTAGTTGTAGAGTTACTAGTTGCGGAGTATCTAGTTGTGGAGTTTCCAGTTGTGGAGTTTCTAGTTGTGAAGTCTCTAGTTTTGCAGTTTCTAGTTGTGGAGTTTCTAGATATAGAATTTCTAGTTGCCGAGTCTCTATTTGTGGAATTTCTAGTTGCCGAGTATCTAGTTGTGGAGTTTCTAGTTGCAGAGTCTCTAGTTGTGGAATTTCTAGTTGCCGAGTCTCTAGTTGTGCAGTTTCTAGCTGCAACGTTTCTAGTTGCGGAGTTTCTATTTGTGGAGTTTCTAGCTGCGGAGTTTCTAGTTGCGGAGTTTCTAGTTGTTGAGTTTCTAGTTGTGGAGTTTCTAGTTGTGGAGTTTCTAGTTGCGGAATCTCTAGCTGGGGATTTTCTAGTTGCGTAACTTAAGGTTGTCAGGTTTCAAGTTGTGGAGTTTCTAGTTGTGGAGTTTCTAGTTGGGGATTTTCTAGTTGTGGAGTCTCTAGTTGTGTAGTTTCTAGCTGCGCAGTTTCTAGTTGCGGAGTTTCTATTTGTGGAGTTTCTAGCTGCGGAGTTTCTAGTTGCAGAGTCTCTGGTTGTGGAGTTTCTAGTTGCGGAGTTTCTAGTTGTTGAGTTTCTAGTTGTGGTGTTTCTAGTTGTGGAGTTTCTAGTTGCGGAATCTCTAGCTGTGGATTTTCTAGTTGCGTAACTTAAGGTTGTGAGGTTTCAAGTTGTGGAGTTTCTAGTTGTGGAGTTTCTAGTTGTGGACTTTCTAGTTGTGGAGTTTGTAGTTGTGGAGTTTCTATTTGTGGAGTCTCTAGTTGCAGAGTTTCTAGTTGTGGAGTTTCTAGTTGTGGAGTTTCTAGTTGCGGAATCTCTAGCTGTGGATTTTCTAGTTGTGGAACTTAAGGTTGTGAGGTTTCAAGTTGTGGAGTTTCTAGTTGTCGAGTTTCTAGTTGTGGAGTTTCTAGTTGTGGAGTTTCTAGCTGTGGAGTGTCTAGTTGAGGAGTTTCTAGCTGCGGAGTTTCTAATTGTGGAGTTTCTGTTTGTGGAGTTTCTAGCTGCAGAGTTTCTAGTTGCAGAGTCTCTGGCTGTGGAGTTTCTAGTTGCGGAGTCTCTAGTTGTAGAGTTTCTAGTTGTGGAGTTTCTAGTTGTGGAGTTTTTAGTTGTGGGGTTTTTAGTTGAGGAGTTTCTAGATATGGAATTTCTAGTTGCCGAGTCTATATTTGTTGAGTTTGTTGTTGTGGAGTTTCTAGCTGTAGAGTTTTTAGTTGTGGAGTCTCTAGTTGCGGAGATTATAGTTGTGGAGTTTCTAGTTGTGGAGTTTCTAGTTGTACAGTTTCTGTTTGTGGAGTTTCTAGTTGTGGAGTTTCAAGTTGTGGAGTTTCTAGTTGTGGAGTCTCAAGCTGTGGAGTTTAAAGTTGTGGAGTTTCAAGTTGGGGAGTTTCTAGTTGTGGAGTTTCTAGTTGTGGAGTATCTAGTTGTGGAGTTTCCAGTTGTGGAGTTTCTATTTGTGGAGTTGCGGAGTCTCTAGTTGTGGAGTTTCTAGTTGTGGAGTTTCTAGTTGAGGAGTTTCGAGTTGTGGAGTTTGTAGGTGCAGAGTCGCTGGTTGTGGAGTTTCTAGTTGCGGAGTTTCTAGTTGTAGATTTTCTGGTTGTGGAGTTTCTAGTTGTGAAGTTTAAAGTTGTGGAGTTTCTAGTTGTGGAGTATCAAGTTGTGGAGTTCAAAGTTGTGGAGATTCAAGTTGGGGAGTCTCTAGTTGTGGAGTTTCTAGTTGTGGAGTATCTAGTTGTGGAGTTTCCAGTTGTGGAGTTTCTAGTTGTGGAAATGCGGAGTCTCTTCTTGTGGAGTTTCTAGTTGTGGAGTTTCGAGTTGCGGAGTTTCTAGTTGCAGAGTCTCTGTTTGTTGAGTTTCCAGTTGTGGAGTATCTAGTTGTGGAGTTTCCGGTTGTGAAGTTTCTAGTTGTGGAGTTTCCAGTTGGAGTATCTAGTTGTGGAGTTTCTAGTTGCGGAGTTTTTAATAGCTGAGTTTTCTAGTTGTGGAGTCTCTAGTTTTGCAGATTCTAGTTGTAAAGTTTTTAGTTGTGGAGTATCTAGATATGGAATTTCTAGTTGCCGAGTCTCTATTTCTGGAGTTTGTAGTTGTGGAGTTTCTAGTTGTGGAGTTTCAAGTTGTGGAGTTTCTAGTTGTGGAGTCTCTAGCTGCGGAGTTTCTAGTTGTGGAGTTTCTAGTTGTGGAGTTTCTAGTTATGGAGTTTCTAGTTGCGGAATCTCTGGCTGTGGATTTTCTAGTTGCGTAACTTAAGGTTGGGAGGTTTCAAGTTGTGGAGTTTCTAGTTGTGGAGTTTCTAGTTGTGGAGTTTCTAGTTGTGGAGTCTCTAGTTGTGTAGTTTCTAGCTGCGGAGTTTCTAGTTGCGGAGTTTCTACTTGTGGAGTTTCTAGCTGCGGAGTTTCTAGTTGCAGAGTCTCTGGTTGTGGAGTTTCTAGTTGCGGAGTCTCTAGTTGTGGAGTTGCTAGTTGCGGAATCTCTAGCTGTGGATTTTCTAGTTGCGTAACTTAAGGTTGTGAGGTTTCAAGTTGTGGAGTTTCTAGTTGTGGAGTTTCTAGTTGTGGAGTTTCTAGTTGTGGAGTCTCTAGTTGTGTAGTTTCTAGCTGCGCAGTTTCTAGTTGCGGAGTTTCTATTTGTGGAGTTTCTAGCGGTGGAGTTTCTAGTTGCAGAGTCTCTGGTTGGGTAGTTTCTAGTTGCGGAGTTTCTAGTTGTTGAGTTTCTAGTTGTGGAGTTTCTAGTTGCGGAATCTCTAGCTGTGGATTTTCTAGTTGCGTAACTTAAGGTTGTGAGGTTTCAAGTTGTGGAGTTTCTAGTTGTGGAGTTTCTAGTTGTGGAGTTTCTAGTTGTTGAGTTTGTAGTTGTGGTGTTTCTAGTTGTGGAGTTTCTATTTGTGGAGTCTCTAGTTGCAGACTTTCTAGTTGTGGAGTTTCTAGTTGTGGAGTTTCTGGTTGTGGAGTTTCTAGTTGTGGAGTCTCAAGTTGTGGAGTTTCAAGTTGTGGAGTTTAAAGTTGTGGAGTCTCTAGTAGTGGAGTTTCTAGTTGCGCAGTATCTAGTTGTGGAGTTTCCAGTTGTGGAGTTTCTAGTTGTGGAGTTGCGGAGTCTCTGGTTGTGGAGTTTCTAGTTTTGGAGTTTCGAGTTGTGGAGTCTTTAGTTGTAGTTGTGGAGTTTCTAGTTGTGGAGCATCTAGTTGTGGTGTTTCCAGTTGTGTAGTTTCTAGGTGCGGAGTTTCTAGTTGCGGAGTTTCTATTTGTGGAGTTTCTAGCTGCGGAGTTTCTAGTTGCAGAGTCTCTGGTTGTGGAGTTTCTAGTTGCGGAGTCTCTAGTTGTGGAGTTTCTAGTTGTGGAGTTTCTAGATATGGAATTTCTAGTTGCCGAGTCTCTATTTGTGGAGTTTGTAGTTGTGGAGTTTCTCGTTGTGGAGTTTCAGGTTGTGGAGTTTCTAGTTGTGGAGTCTCTAGTTCCGGAGTTTCTAGTTGTTGAGTTTCTAGTTGTGGAGTTTCTAGTTGCGGAATCTCTAGCTGTGGATTTTCTAGTTGCGTAATTTAAGGTTGTGAGGTTTCAAGTTGTGGAGTTTCTAGTTGTGGAGTTTCTAGTTGTGGAGTCTCTAGTTGTGTAGTTTCTAGCTGCGGAGTTTCTAGTTGCGGAGTTTCTATTTGTGGAGTTTCTAGTTGCAGAGTCTCTGGTTGTGGAGTTTCTAGTTGCGGAGTCTCTAGTTGTGGTATTTCTAGTTGTGGGGTTTCTAGTTGTGGAGTTTCCAGTTGTGGAGTTTTTAGTTGTGGACTTTCGAGACATAAAATTTCTTGTAGCCGAGTCTCCATTTGTGGAGTTTGTAGTTGTTGAGTTTCCAGTTGTGGACTTTCTACTCGTGGAGTTTCTAGCTGTGGAGTTTCTAATTCAGAGTCTCTAGTTTTGGAGTTTCTAGTTGCGAATTCTCTAGTTGAAGAGTCTCTAGTTGTAGAGTTTCTAGTTGTGGAGTTTCTAGTTTTGGAGTTTCAAGTTGTGGAGTTTCTAGTTGTTGAGTTTCTAGTTTGAAGTCTCTAGTTGTAGTCTCTAGTTGTGGAGTCTCTAGTTTAGGAGTTTCTGGTTGTAGAGTTTTTAGTTGTGGAGTGTCTAGTTGTGGAGTTTCCAGTTGTGGAGTTTCCAGTTGTGGAGTTTCGAGTTGTGGAGTAGTGAGTTCTGGAGTTTCTAGTTGTGGAGTTTCTAGTTGCGGAATCTCTAGCTGTGGATTTTCTAGTTGCGGAACTTATGGTTGTGAGGTTTCAAGTTGTGGAGTTTCTAGTTGTGGAGTTTCTAGTTGTGGAGTCTCTAGTTGTGGAGTTTCTAGCTGCGGAGTTTCTAATTGTGGAGTTTCTGTTTGTGGAGTTTCTAGCTGCAGAGTTTCTAGTTGCAGAGTCTCTGGCGGTGGAGTTTCTAGTTGCGGAGTCTCTAGTTGTAGAGTTTCTAGTTGTGGAGTTTCTAGTTGTGCAGTTTTTAGTTGTGGGATTCTTAGTTGTGAAGTTTCTAGATATGAAATTTTTTCTAGTTGCCGAGTCTCTATTTGTAGAGTTTGTTGTTGTGGAGTTTCTAGTTGTGGAGTTTTTAGTTGTGGAGTCTCTAGATGTGGAGTTTCTTGTTGTGGATTTTCTAGTTGTAGAGTTTCTGGTTGTGGAGTTTCGAGTTTTGGAGTTTCTAGTTGTGGAGTATCTAGTTATGTAGTTTCTAGCTGCGGAGTTTCTAGTTGCGGAGTTTTCATTTGTTGAGTTTCTAGTTGTGGAGTCTCAAGTTGTGGAGTTTAAAGTTGTGGAGTTTCAAGTTGTGGAGTCTCTAGTTGTAGAGTTACTAGTTGCGAAGTATCTAGTTGTGGAGTTTCCAGTTGTGGAGTTTCTTGTTGTGGAGTGGCGGAGTCTCTGGTTGTGGAGTTTCTAGTTGTTGAGTTTCAAGTTGTGGAGTCTCTAGTTGTGGAGTTTCTAGTTGTGGAGTTTCCAGTTGTGGAGTATCTAGTAGTGGAGTTTTAATTTGTGGAGTTTCTAGTTGCGGAGTTTCTAGTTGCGGAGTATTTAATAGCGGAGTTTCTACTTGTGAAGTTTCAAGTTGCGGAGTCTCAAGTTGTGGCGTTTCCAGTTGTGGAGTTTTTAGTTGTGGAGTTTCTAGTTGTTGAGTTTTTAGTTGTGAAGTCTCTAGTTTTGCAGTTTCTAGTTGTGGAGTTTCTAGATATAGAATTTCTAGTTGCCGAGTCTCTAGTTGTGGAGTTTCTAGTTGCAGAGTCGCTAGTTGTGGAATTTCTTGTTGCCGAGTCTCTATTTGTGGAATTTCTAGTTGCCGAGTCTCCATTTGTGGAGTTTGTAGTTGTGGAGTTTCAAGTTGTGGAGTTTCTATTTGCAGAGTTTCTAGTTGTGGAGTTTCAAGTTGTGGAGTCTCTAGATGTGGAGTTTCTAGTTGTCGAGTTTCCAGTTGTGGCGTATCTAGTAGTGGAGTTTCAAGTTGTGGAGTTTCTAGTTGTGGAGTTTCTAGTTGCGGAGTCCCTAGTTGTGGAGTTTCTAATTGCGGAGTTTCTAGTTGTGCAGTTTCAAGTTGTGGAGTTTCAAGTTGCGGAGTCTCAAGCTGTGCAGTTTCTAGTTGTTGAGTTTTTAGTTGTGGAGTTTTTAGTTGTTGAGTTTCTAGTTTGAAGTCTCTACTTGTAGATTCTCTAGTTGTGGAGTCTCAAGTTTAGGAGTTTCTAGTTGAAGAGTTTTTAGTTGTGGAGTGTCTAGTTGTGTAGTTTCCAGTTGTGGAGTTTCGAGTTTTGGAGTTTCTAGTTGTGGAGTCTCTAGTTGTGTAGTTTCTAGCTGCGGAGTTTCTAGTTGTGGAGTTTTCATTTGTTGAGTTTCTAGTTGTGGAGTCTCAAGTTGTGGAGTTTAAAGTTGTGGAGTTTAAAGTTGTGGAGTCTCTAGTTGTAGAGTTACTAGTAGCGGACTATCTAGTTGTGAAGTTTCTTGTTGTGGAGTTGCGGAGTCTCTGGTTGTGGAGTTTCTAGTAGTTGAGTTTCGAGTTGTGGAGTCTCTAGTTGTGGAGTTTCTAGTTGCGGAGTTTCCAGTTGTGGAGTGTCTAGTCTTGGAGTTTCCAGTTGTGAAGTATCTAGTTGTGGAGTTTCCAGTTGTGGAGTATCTAGTTGTGGAATTTTAAGTTGTAGAGTTTCTATTTGCGGAGTTTCTAGTTGCGGAGTATTTAATAGCGGAGTTTCTAGTTGTGAAGTTTCAAGTTGCGGAGTCTCAAGTTGTGGAGTTTCCAGTTGTGGAGGTTTTAGTTGTGGAGTTTCTAGTTGTTGAGTTTCAAGTTGTGTAGTTCCTAGCTGCGCAGTTCCTAGTTGCGGAGTTTCTATCTGTGGAGTTTCTAGCTGCGGAGTTTCTAGTTGCAGAGTCTCTGGTTTTGGAGTTTCTAGCTGCGGAGTTTCTAGTTGTTGAGTTTCTAGTTGTGGAGTTTCTAGTTGTGGAGTTTCTAGTTGCGGAATCTCTAGCTGTGGATTTTCTAGTTGCGTAACTTAAGGTTGTGAGGTTTCAAGTTGTGGAGTTTCTAGTTGTGGAGTTTCTAGTTGTGGAGTTTCTAGTTGTGGAGTTTCTATTTGTGGAGTCTCTAGTTGCAGAGTTTCTAGTTGTGGAGTTTCAAGTTGTGGAGTTTCTAGTTGTGGAGTCTCAAGTTGTGGAGTTTCAAGTTGTGGAGTCTCAAGTTGTGGAGTTTCTAGTTGCGCAGTATCTAGTTGTGGAGTTTCCAGTTGTGGAGTTTCTAGTTGTGGAGTTGCGGAGTCTCTGGTTGTGGAGTTTCTAGTTTTGGAGTTTCGAGTTGTGGAGTCTTTAGTTGTAGTTGTGGAGTTTCTAGTTGTGGAGTTTCCAGTTGTGGAGTATCTAGTTGTGGAGTTTTCAGTTGTGTAGTTTCTAGCTGCGGAGTTTCTAGTTGCGGAGTTTCTATTTGTGGAGTTTCTAGCTGCGGAGTTTCTAGTTGCAGAGTCTCTGGTTTTGGAGTTTCTAGTTGCGGAGTCTCTATTTGTGGAGTTTTTAGTTGTGGAGTTTCTAGATATGGAATTTCTAGTTGCCGAGTCTCTATTTGTGGAGTTTGTAGTTGTGGAGTTTCTATTTGTGGAGTTTCAAGTTGTGGAGTTTCTAGTTGCGGAATCTCTAGCTGGGGATTTTCTAGTTGCGTAACTTAAGGTTGTCAGGTTTCAAGTTGTGGAGTTTCTAGTTGTGGAGTTTCTAGTTGTGGATTTTCTAGTTGTGGAGTCTCTAGTTGTGTAGTTTCTAGCTGCGCAGTTTCTAGTTGCGGAGTTTCTATTTGTGGAGTTTCTAGCTGCGGAGTTTCTAGTTGCAGAGTCTCTGGTTGTGGAGTTTCTAGTTACGGAGTTTCTAGTTGTTGAGTTTCTAGTTGTGGTGTTTCTAGTTGTGGAGTTTCTAGTTGCGGAATCTCTAGCTGTGGATTTTCTAGTTGCGTAACTTAAGGTTGTGAGGTTTCAAGTTGTGGAGTTTCTAGTTGTGGAGTTTCTAGTTAAGGACTTTCGAGTTGTGGAGTTTGTAGTTGTGGAGTTTCTAGTTGTGGAGTTTCTATTTGTGGAGTCTCTAGTTGCAGAGTTTCTAGTTGTGGAGTTTCTAGTTGGGGAGTTTCTGGTTGTGGAGTTTCTAGTTGTGGAGTTTCAAGTTGTGGAGTTTCTAGTTGTGGAGTCTCAAGTTGTGGAGTTTCAAGTTGTGGAGTTTCTAGTTGTGGAGTTGCGGAGTCTCTGGTTGTGGAGTTTTTAGTTTTGGAGTTTCGAGTTGTGGAGTCTTTAGTTGTAGTTGTGGAGTTTCAAGTTGTGGAGTTTCCAGTTGTGGAGTATCTAGTTGTGGAGTTTCCAGTTGTGTAGTTTCTAGCTGCGGAGTTTCTAGTTGCGGAGTTTCTGTTTGTGGAGTTTCTAGCTGCAGAGTTTCTAGTTGCAGAGTCTCTGGCGGTGGAGTTTCTAGTTGCGGAGTCTCTAGTTGTAGAGTTTCTAGTTGTGGAGTTTCTAGTTGTGGAGTTTTTAGTTGTGGGATTCTTAGTTGTGAAGTTTCTAGATATGAAATTTTTTCTAGTTGCCGAGTCTCTATTTGTAGAGTTTGTTGTTGTGGAGTTTCTAGTTGTGGAGTTTTTAGTTGTGGAGTCTCTAGATGTGGAGTTTCTTGTTGTGGATTTTCTAGTTGTAGAGTTTCTGGTTGTGGAGTTTCGAGTTTTGGAGTTTCTAGTTGTGGAGTCTCTAGTTATGTAGTTTCTAGCTGCGGAGTTTCTAGTTGCGGAGTTTTCATTTGTTGAGTTTCTAGTTGTGGAGTCTCAAGTTGTGGAGTTTAAAGTTGTGGAGTTTCAAGTTGTGGAGTCTCTAGTTGTAGAGTTACTAGTTGCGAAGTATCTAGTTGTGGAGTTTCCAGTTGTGGAGTTTCTTGTTGTGGAGTGGCGGAGTCTCTGGTTGTGGAGTTTCTAGTTGTTGAGTTTCGAGTTGTGGAGTCTCTAGTTGTGGAGTTTCTAGTTGTGGAGTTTCCAGTTGTGGAGTATCTAGTAGTGGAGTTTTAAGTTGTGGAGCTTCTAGTTGCGAAGTTTCTAGTTGCGGAGTATTTACTAGCGGAGTTTCTACTTGTGAAGTTTCAAGTTGCGGAGTCTCAAGTTGTGGCGTTTCCAGTTGTGGAGTTTTTAGTTGTGGAGTTTCTAGTTGTTGAGTTTTTAGTTGTGAAGTCTCTAGTTTTGCAGTTTCTAGTTGTGGAGTTTCTAGATATAGAATTTCTAGTTGCCGAGTCTCTATTTGTGGAATTTCTAGTTGCCGAGTCTCTAGTTGTGGAGTTTCTAGTTGCAGAGTCGCTAGTTGTGGAATTTCTTGTTGCCGAGTCTCTATTTGTGGAATTTCTAGTTGCCGAGTCTCCATTTGTGGAGTTTGTAGTTGTGGAGTTTCAAGTTGTGGAGTTTCTATTTGCAGAGTTTCTAGTTGTGGAGTTTCAAGTTGTGGAGTCTCTAGATGTGGAGTTTCTAGTTGTCGAGTTTCCAGTTGTGGCGTATCTAGTAGTGGAGTTTCAAGTTGTGGAGTTTCTAGTTGTGGAGTTTCTAGTTGTGGAGTCCCTAGTTGTGGAGTTTCTAATTGCGGAGTTTCTAGTTGTGCAGTTTCAAGTTGTGGAGTTTCAAGTTGCGGAGTCTCAAGCTGTGAAGTTTCTAGTTGTTGAGTTTTTAGTTGTGGAGTTTTTAGTTGTTGAGTTTCTAGTTTGAAGTCTCTACTTGTAGATTCTCTAGTTGTGGAGTCTCAAGTTTAGGAGTTTCTAGTTGAAGAGTTTTTAGTTGTGGAGTGTCTAGTTGTGGAGTTTCCAGTTGTGGAGTTTCGAGTTTTGGAGTTTATAGTTGTGGAGTCTCTAGTTGTGTAGTTTCTAGCTGCGGAGTTTCTATTTGTGGAGTTTTCATTTGTTGAGTTTCTAGTTGTGGAGTCTCAAGTTGTGGAGTTTAAAGTTGTGGAGTTTCAAGTTGTGGAGTCTCTAGTTGTAGAGTTACTAGTAGCGGACTATCTAGTTGTGGAGTTTCTTGTTGTGGAGTTGCGGAGTCTCTGGTTGTGGAGTTTCTAGTAGTTGAGTTTCGAGTTGTGGAGTCTCTAGTTGTGGAGTTTCTAGTTGCGGAGTTTCCAGTTGTGGAGTATCTAGTTGTGGAGTTTCCAGTTGTGAAGTATCTAGTTGTGGAGTTTCCAGTTGTGGAGTATCTAGTTGTGGAATTTTAAGTTGTAGAGTTTCTATTTGCGGAGTTTCTAGTTGCGGAGTTTCTATTTGTGGAGTTTCTAGCTGCGGAGTTTCTAGTTGCAGAGTCTCTGGTTTTGGAGTTTCTAGTTGCGGAGTCTCTAGTTGTGGAGTTTTTAGTTGTGGAGTTTCTAGATATGGAATTTCTAGTTGCCGAGTCTCTATTTGTGGAGTTTGTAGTTGTGGAGTTTCTATTTGTGGAGTTTCAAGTTGTGGAGTTTCTAGTTGCGGAATCTCTAGCTGGGGATTTTCTAGTTGCGTAACTTAAGGTTGTCAGGTTTCAAGTTGTGGAGTTTCTAGTTGTGGAGTTTCTAGTTGTGGATTTTCTAGTTGTGGAGTCTCTAGTTGTGTAGTTTCTAGCTGCGCAGTTTCTAGTTGCGGAGTTTCTATTTGTGGAGTTTCTAGCTGCGGAGTTTCTAGTTGCAGAGTCTCTTGTTCTGGAGTTTCTATTTGCGGAGTTTCTAGTTGTTGAGTTTCTAGTTGTGGTGTTTCTAGTTGTGGAGTTTCTAGTTGCGGAATCTCTAGCTGTGGATTTTCTAGTTGCGTAACTTAAGGTTGTGAGGTTTCAAGTTGTGGAGTTTCTAGTTGTGGAGTTTCTAGTTAAGAACTTTCGAGTTGTGGAGTTTGTAGTTGTGGAGTTTCTAGTTGTGGAGTTTCTATTTGTGGAGTCTCTAGTTGCAGAGTTTCTAGTTGTGGAGTTTCTAGTTGGGGAGTTTCTGGTTGTGGAGTTTCTAGTTGTGGAGTTTCAAGTTGTGGAGTTTCTAGTTGTGGAGTCTCAAGCTGTGGAGTTTCAAGTTGTGGAGTTTCTAGTTGTGGAGTTGCGGAGTCTCTGGTTGTGGAGTTTTTAGTTTTGGAGTTTCGAGTTGTGGAGTCTTTAGTTGTAGTTGTGGAGTTTCTAGTTGTGGAGTTTCCAGTTGTGGAGTATCTAGTTGTGGAGTTTCCAGTTGTGTAGTTTCTAGCTGCGGAGTTTCTAGTTGCGGAGTTTCTATGTTTCTAGCTGCGGAGTTTCTAGTTGCAGAGTCTCTGGTTGTGGAGTTTGTAGTTGCGGAGTCTCTAGTTGTGAAGTTTTTAGTTGTGGAGTTTCTAGATATGAAATTTCCAGTTGCCGAGTCTCTATTTGTGGAGTTTGTAGTTGTGGAGTTTCTAGTTGTGGAGTTTCAAGTTGTTGAGTTTCTAGTTGTGGAGTCACTAGTTCTGGAGTTTCTAGTTGTTGAGTTTCTAGTTGTGGAGTTTCTAGTTGTGGAGTTTGTAGTTGCGGAATCTCTAGCTGTGGATTTTCTAGTTGCGTAACTTAAGGTTGTGAGGTTTCAAGTTGTGGAGTTTCTAGTTGTGGAGTTTCTAGTTGTGGAGTCTCTAGTTGTGTAGTTTCTAGCTGCGGAGTTTCTAGTTGCGGAGTTTCTATTTGTGGAGTTTCTAGCTGCGGAGTTTCTAGTTGCAGAGTCTCTAGTTGTTGAGTTTCTAGTTGTGGAGTTTCTAGTTGTGGAGTTTCAAGTTGTGGAGTTTCTAGTTATTGAGTTTCTAGTTTGAAGTCTCTAGTTGCAGTCTCTAGTTGTGGAGTCTCTAGTTTAGGAGTTTCTGGTTGTAGAGTTTTTAGTTGTGGAGTGTCTGGTTGTGGAGTTTCCAGTTGTGGAGTTTGCAGTTGTGGAGTTTCGAGTTGTGGAGTTTTGAGTTCTGGAGTTTCTAGTTGTGGAGTTTCTAGTTGCGGAATCTCTAGCTGTGGATTTTCTAGTTGCGGAACTTAAGGTTGTGAGGTTTCAAGTTGTGGAGTTTCTAGTTGTGGAGTTTCTAGTTGTGGAGTTTCTAGTTGTGGAGTCTCTAGTTGTGGAGTTTCTAGCTGCGGAGTTTCTAATTGTGGAGTTTCTGTTTGTGGAGTTTCTAGCTGCAGAGTTTCTAGTTGCAGAGTCTCTGGCTGTGGAGTTTCTAGTTGCGGAGTCTCTAGTTGTAGAGTTTCTAGTTGTGGAGTTTCTAGTTGTGGAGTTTTTAGTTGTGGGGTTTTTAGTTGTGAAGTTTCTATATATGGATTTTTTTTCCAGTTGCCGAGTCTCTATTTGTGGAGTTTGTTGTTGTGGAGTTTCTAGTTGTGGAGTTTTTTGTTGTGGAGTCTCTAGTTGCGAAGTTTCTTTTTGTGGAGTTTCTAGTTGTGGAGTTTCTAGTTGTAGAGTTTCTGGTTGTGGAGTTTCTAGTTGTGGAGTTTCAAGTTGTGGAGTTTCTAGTTGTGGAGTTTCTAGTTGCGGAGCTTCTAGTTGTGGAGATTCAAGTTGTGGAGTTTCAAGTTGCGGAGTCTCAAGCTGTGCAGTTTCTAGTTGTTGAGTTTTTAGTTGTGGAGTTTTTAGTTGTTGAGTTTCTAGTTTGAAGTCTCTACTTGTAAATTCTCTAGTTGTGGAGTCTCAAGTTTAGGAGTTTCTAGTTGAAGAGTTTTTAGTTGTGGAGTGTCTAGTTGTGGAGTTTCCAGTTGTGAAGTTTCGAGTTTTGGAGTTTCTAGTTGTGGAGTCTCTAGTTGTGTAGTTTCTAGCTGCGGAGTTTCTAGTTGCGGAGTTTTCATTTGTTGAGTTTCTAGTTGTGGAGTCTCAAGTTGTGGAGTTTAAAGTTGTGGAGTTTCAAGTTGTGGAGTTTCAAGTTGTGGAGTCTCTAGTTGTAGAGTTACTAGTTGCGGAGTATCTAGTTGTGGAGTTTCCAGTTGTGGAGTTTCTTGTTGTGGAGTTGCGGAGTCTCTGGTTGTGGAGTTTCTAGTTGTTGAGTTTCGAGTTGTGGAGTCTCTAGTTGTGGAGTTTCTATTTGTGGAGTTTCCAGTTGTGGAGTATCTAGTTGTGGAGTTTACAGTTGTGAAGTATCTAGTTGTGGAGTTTCCAGTTGTGGAGTATCTAGTTGTGGAGTTTTAAGTTGTGGAGTTTCTAGTAGCGGAGTTTCTAGTTGCGGAGCATTTAATAGCGGAGTTTCTACTTGCGAAGTTTCAAGTTGCGGAGTCTCAAGTTGTGGAGCTTCCAGTTGTGGAGTTTTTAGTTGTGGAGTTTCTAGTTGTTGAGTTTCTAGTTGTGGAGTTTCTAGATATAGAATTTCTAGTTGCCGAGTCCCTATTTGTGGAATTTCTAGTTGCGGAGTTTCTAGTTGTGGAGTTTTAAGTTGTGGAGTTTCAAGTTGCGGAGTATCAAGCTGTGCAGTTTCTAGTTGTTGAGTTTTTAGTTGTGGAGTTTTTAGTTGTTGAGTTTCTAGTTTGAAGTCTCTACTTGTAGATTCTCTAGTTGTGGAGTCTCAAGTTTAGGAGTTTCTAGTTGAAGAGTTTTCATTTGTTGAGTTTCTAGTTGTGGAGTCTCAAGTTGTGGAGTTTCAAGTTGTGGAGTTTCAAGTTGTGGAGTCTCTAGTTGTAGAGTTACTAGTTGCGGAGTATCTAGTTGTGGAGTTTCCAGTTGTGGAGTTTCTTGTTGTGGAGTTGCGGAGTCTCTGGTTGTGGAGTTTCTAGTTGTTGAGTTTCGAGTTGTGGAGTCTCTAGTTGTGGAGTTTCTAGTTGTGGAGTTTCCAGTTGTGGAGTATCTAGTTTTGGAGTTTCCAGTTGTGGAGTATCTAGTTGTGGAGTTTTAAGTTGTGGGGTTTCTAATTGCGGAGTTTCTAGTTGCGGAGTATTTAATAGCGGAGTTTCTACTTGTGAAGTTTCATGTTGCGCAGTCTCAAGTTGTGGAGTTTCCAGTTGTGGAGTTTTTAGTTGTGGAGTTTCTAGTTGTTTAGTTTCTAGTTGTGAAGTCTCTAGTTTTGCAGTTTCTGGTTGTGGAGTTTCTAGATATAGAATTTCTAGTTGCCGAGTCTCTATTTGTGGAATTTCTAGTTGCCGAGTCTCTAGTTGTGGAGTTTCTAGTTGCAGAGTCTCTAGTTGTGGAATTTCTAGTTGCCGAGTTTGTATTTTTGGAATTTCTAGTTGCCGAGTCTCTATTTGTGGAGTTTCTAGTTGTGGAGTTTCTAGCTGTGGAGTTTCTAATTGTGGAGTTTCTGTTTGTGGAGTTTCTAGCTGCAGAGTTTCTAGTTGCAGAGTCTCTGGCTGTGGAGTTTCTAGTTGCGGAGTCTCTAGTTGTAGAGTTTCTAGTTGTGGAGTTTCTAGTTGTGGAGTTTTTAGTTGTGGGGTTTTTAGTTGAGGAGTTTCTAGATATGGAATTTCTAGTTGCCGAGTCTATATTTGTTGAGTTTGTTGTTGTGGAGTTTCTAGTTGTAGAGTTTTTAGTTGTGGAGTCTCTAGTTGCGGAGATTATAGTTGTGGAGTTTCTAGTTGTGGAGTTTCTAGTTGTACAGTTTCTGGTTGTGGAGTTTCTAGTTGTGGAGTTTCAAGTTGTGGAGTTTCAAGTTGGGGAGTCTCTAGTTGTGGAGTTTCTTGTTGTGGAGTATCTAGTTGTGGAGTTTCCAGTTGTGGAGTTTCTATTTGTGGAGTTGCGGAGTCTCTAGTTGTGGAGTTTCTAATTGTGGAGTTTCTGTTTGTGGAGTTTCTAGCTGCAGAGTTTCTAGTTGCAGAGTCTCTGGCTGTGGAGTTTCTAGTTGCGGAGTCTCTAGTTGTAGAGTTTCTAGTTGTGGAGTTTCTAGTTGTGGAGTTTCTAGTTGTGGAGTTTTTAGTTGTGGGGTTTTTAGTTGAGGAGTTTCTAGATATGGAATTTCTAGTTGCCGAGTCTATATTTGTTGAGTTTGTTGTTGTGGAGTTTCTAGTTGTAGAGTTTTTAGTTGTGGAGTCTCTAGTTGCGGAGATTATAGTTGTGGAGTTTCTAGTTGTGGAGTTTCTAGTTGTACAGTTTCTGTTTGTGGAGTTTCTAGTTGTGGAGTTTCAAGTTGTGGAGTTTCTAGTTGTGGAGTCTCAAGCTGTGGAGTTTAAAGTTGTGGAGTTTCAAGTTGGGGAGTTTCTAGTTGTGGAGTTTCTAGTTGTGGAGTATCTAGTTGTGGAGTTTCCAGTTGTGGAGTTTCTATTTGTGGAGTTGCGGAGTCTCTAGTTGTGGAGTTTCTAGTTGTGGAGTTTCTAGTTGTGGAGTTTCGAGTTGTGGAGTTTCTAGGTGCAGAGTCTCTGGTTGTGGAGTTTCTAGTTGCGGAGTTTCTAGTTGTAGATTTTCTGGTTGTGGAGTTTCTAGTTGTGAAGTTTAAAGTTGTGGAGTTTCTAGTTGTGGAGTATCAAGTTGTGGAGTTCAAAGTTGTGGAGATTCAAGTTGGGGAGTGTCTAGTTGTGGAGTTTCTAGTTGTGGAGTATCTAGTTGTGGAGTTTCCAGTTGTGGAGTTTCTAGTTGTGGAAATGTGGAGTCTCTTCTTGTGGAGTTTCTAGTTGTGGAGTTTTGAGTTGCGGAGTTTCTAGTTGCAGAGTCTCTGTTTGTTGAGTTTCCAGTTGTGGAGTATCTAGTTGTGGAGTTTCCGGTTGTGAAGTTTCTAGTTGTGGAGTTTCCAGTTGGAGTATCTAGTTGTGGAGTTTCTAGTTGCGGAGTTTTTAATAGCTGAGTTTTCTAGTTGTGGAGTCTCTAGTTTTGCAGATTCTAGTTGTAAAGTTTTTAGTTGTGGAGTATCTAGATATGGAATTTCTAGTTGCCGAGTCTCTATTTCTGGAGTTTGTAGTTGTGGAGTTTCTAGTTGTGGAGTTTCAAGTTGTGGAGTTTCTAGTTGTGGAGTCTCTAGCTGCGGAGTTTCTAGTTGTGGAGTTTCTAGTTGTGGAGTTTCTAGTTATGGAGTTTCTAGTTGCGGAATCTCTGGCTGTGGATTTTCTAGTTGCGTAACTTAAGGTTGGGAGGTTTCAAGTTGTGGAGTTTCTAGTTGTGGAGTTTCTAGTTGTGGAGTTTCTAGTTGTGGAGTCTCTAGTTGTGTTGTTTCTAGTTGCAGAGTCTCTGGTTTTGGAGTTTCTAGTTGCGGAGTCTCTAGTTGTGGAGTTTTTAGTTGTGGAGTTTCTAGATATGGAATTTCTAGTTGCCGAGTCTCTATTTGTGGAGTTTGTAGTTGTGGAGTTTCTATTTGTGGAGTTTCAAGTTGTGGAGTTTCTAGTTGCGGAATCTCTAGCTGGGGATTTTCTAGTTGCGTAACTTAAGGTTGTCAGGTTTCAAGTTGTGGAGTTTCTAGTTGTGGAGTTTCTAGTTGTGGATTTTCTAGTTGTGGAGTCTCTAGTTGTGTAGTTTCTAGCTGCGCAGTTTCTAGTTGCGGAGTTTCTATTTGTGGAGTTTCTAGCTGCGGAGTTTCTAGTTGCAGAGTCTCTTGTTCTGGAGTTTCTAGTTGCGGAGTTTCTAGTTGTTGAGTTTCTAGTTGTGGTGTTTCTAGTTGTGGAGTTTCTAGTTGCGGAATCTCTAGCTGTGGATTTTCTAGTTGCGTAACTTAAGGTTGTGAGGTTTCAAGTTGTGGAGTTTCTAGTTGTGGAGTTTCTAGTTAAGAACTTTCGAGTTGTGGAGTTTGTAGTTATGGAGTTTCTAGTTGTGGAGTTTCTATTTGTGGAGTCTCTAGTTGCAGAGTTTCTAGTTGTGGAGTTTCTAGTTGGGGAGTTTCTGGTTGTGGAGTTTCTAGTTGTGGAGTTTCAAGTTGTGGAGTTTCTAGTTGTGGAGTCTCAAGTTGTGGAGTTTCAAGTTGTGGAGTTTCTAGTTGTGGAGTTGCGGAGTCTCTGGTTGTGGAGTTTTTAGTTTTGGAGTTTCGAGTTGTGGAGTCTTTAGTTGTAGTTGTGGAGTTTCTAGTTGTGGAGTTTCCAGTTGTGGAGTATCTAGTTGTGGAGTTTCCAGTTGTGTAGTTTCTAGCTGCGGAGTTTCTAGTTGCGGAGTTTCTATGTTTCTAGCTGCGGAGTTTCTAGTTGCAGAGTCTCTGGTTGTGGAGTTTGTAGTTGCGGAGTCTCTAGTTGTGAAGTTTTTAGTTGTGGAGTTTCTAGATATGAAATTTCCAGTTGCCGAGTCTCTATTTGTGGAGTTTGTAGTTGTGGAGTTTCTAGTTGTGGAGTTTCAAGTTGTTGAGTTTCTAGTTGTGGAGTCACTAGTTCTGGAGTTTCTAGTTGTTGAGTTTCTAGTTGTGGAGTTTCTAGTTGTGGAGTTTGTAGTTGCGGAATCTCTAGCTGTGGATTTTCTAGTTGCGTAACTTAAGGTTGTGAGGTTTCAAGTTGTGGAGTTTCTAGTTGTGGAGTTTCTAGTTGTGGAGTCTCTAGTTGTGTAGTTTCTAGCTGCGGAGTTTCTAGTTGCGGAGTTTCTATTTGTGGAGTTTCTAGCTGCGGAGTTTCTAGTTGCAGAGTCTCTAGTTGTTGAGTTTCTAGTTGTGGAGTTTCTAGTTGTGGAGTTTCAAGTTGTGGAGTTTCTAGTTATTGAGTTTCTAGTTTGAAGTCTCTAGTTGCAGTCTCTAGTTGTGGAGTCTCTAGTTTAGGAGTTTCTGGTTGTAGAGTTTTTAGTTGTGGAGTGTCTGGTTGTGGAGTTTCCAGTTGTAGAGTTTCCAGTTGTGGAGTTTCGAGTTGTGGAGTTTTGAGTTCTGGAGTTTCTAGTTGTGGAGTTTCTAGTTGCGGAATCTCTAGCTGTGGATTTTCTAGTTGCGGAACTTAAGGTTGTGAGGTTTCAAGTTGTGGAGTTTCTAGTTGTGGAGTCTCTAGTTGTGGAGTTTCTAGCTGCGGAGTTTCTAATTGTGGAGTTTCTGTTTGTGGAGTTTCTAGCTGCAGAGTTTCTAGTTGCAGAGTCTCTGGCTGTGGAGTTTCTAGTTGCGGAGTCTCTAGTTGTAGAGTTTCTAGTTGTGGAGTTTCTAGTTGTGGAGTTTTTAGTTGTGGGGTTTTTAGTTGTGAAGTTTCTATATATGGATTTTTTTTCCACTTGCCGAGTCTCTATTTGTGGAGTTTGTTGTTGTGGAGTTTCTAGTTGTGGAGTTTTTTGTTGTGGAGTCTCTAGTTGCGAAGTTTCTTTTTGTGGAGTTTCTAGTTGTGGAGTTTCTAGTTGTAGAGTTTCTGGTTGTGGAGTTTCTAGTTGTGGAGTTTCAAGTTGTGGAGTTTCTAGTTGTGGAGTTTCTAGTTGCGGAGTTTCTAGTTGTGGAGATTCAAGTTGTGGAGTTTCAAGTTGCGGAGTCTCAAGCTGTGCAGTTTCTAGTTGTTGAGTTTTTAGTTGTGGAGTTTTTAGTTGATGAGTTTCTAGTTTGAAGTCTCTACTTGTAAATTCTCTAGTTGTGGAGTCTCAAGTTTAGGAGTTTCTAGTTGAAGAGTTTTTAGTTGTGGAGTGTCTAGTTGTGGAGTTTCCAGTTGTGAAGTTTCGAGTTTTGGAGTTTCTAGTTGTGGAGTCTCTAGTTGTGTAGTTTCTAGCTGCGGAGTTTCTAGTTGCGGAGTTTTCATTTGTGGAGTTTCTAGTTGTGGAGTCTCAAGTTGTGGAGTTTAAAGTTGTGGAGTTTCAAGTTGTGGAGTTTCAAGTTGTGGAGTCTCTAGTTGTAGAGTTACTAGTTGCGGAGTATCTAGTTGTGGAGTTTCCAGTTGTGGAGTTTCTTGTTGTGGAGTTGCGGAGTCTCTGGTTGTGGAGTTTCTAGTTGTTGAGTTTCGAGTTGTGGAGTCTCTAGTTGTGGAGTTTCTATTTGTGGAGTTTCCAGTTGTGGAGTATCTAGTTGTGGAGTTTACAGTTGTGAAGTATCTAGTTGTGGAGTTTCCAGTTGTGGAGTATCTAGTTGTGGAGTTTTAAGTTGTGGAGTTTCTAGTAGCGGAGTTTCTAGTTGCGGAGCATTTAATAGCGGAGTTTCTACTTGCGAAGTTTCAAGTTGCGGAGTCTCAAGTTGTGGAGCTTCCAGTTGTGGAGTTTTTAGTTGTGGAGTTTCTAGTTGTTGAGTTTCTAGTTGTGAATTCTCTAGTTTTGCAGTTTCTAGTTGTGGAGTTTCTAGATATAGAATTTCTAGTTGCCGAGTCCCTATTTGTGGAATTTCTAGTTGCGGAGTTTCTAGTTGTGGAGTTTTAAGTTGTGGAGTTTCAAGTTGCGGAGTATCAAGCTGTGCAGTTTCTAGTTGTTGAGTTTTTAGTTGTGGAGTTTTTAGTTGTTGAGTTTCTAGTTTGAAGTCTCTACTTGTAGATTCTCTAGTTGTGGAGTCTCAAGTTTAGGAGTTTCTAGTTGAAGAGTTTTCATTTGTTGAGTTTCTAGTTGTGGAGTCTCAAGTTGTGGAGTTTCAAGTTGTGGAGTCTCTAGTTGTAGAGTTACTAGTTGCGGAGTATCTAGTTGTGGAGTTTCCAGTTGTGGAGTTTCTTGTTGTGGAGTTGCGGAGTCTCTGGTTGTGGAGTTTCTAGTTGTTGAGTTTCGAGTTGTGGAGTCTCTAGTTGTGGAGTTTCTAGTTGTGGAGTTTCCAGTTGTGGAGTATCTAGTTTTGGAGTTTCCAGTTGTGGAGTATCTAGTTGTGGAGTTTTAAGTTGTGGGGTTTCTAATTGCGGAGTTTCTAGTTGCGGAGTATTTAATAGCGGAGTTTCTACTTGTGAAGTTTCATGTTGCGCAGTCTCAAGTTGTGGAGTTTCCAGTTGTGGAGTTTTTAGTTGTGGAGTTTCTAGTTGTTTAGTTTCTAGTTGTGAAGTCTCTAGTTTTGCAGTTTCTGGTTGTGGAGTTTCTAGATATAGAATTTCTAGTTGCCGAGTCTCTATTTGTGGAATTTCTAGTTGCCGAGTCTCTAGTTGTGGAGTTTCTAGTTGCAGAGTCTCTAGTTGTGGAATTTCTAGTTGCCGAGTTTGTATTTTTGGAATTTCTAGTTGCCGAGTCTCTATTTGTGGAGTTTCTAGTTGTGGAGTTTCTAGCTGTGGAGTTTCTAATTGTGGAGTTTCTGTTTGTGGAGTTTCTAGCTGCAGAGTTTCTAGTTGCAGAGTCTCTGGCTGTGGAGTTTCTAGTTGCGGAGTCTCTAGTTGTAGAGTTTCTAGTTGTGGAGTTTCTAGTTGTGGAGTTTTTAGTTGTGGGGTTTTTAGTTGAGGAGTTTCTAGATATGGAATTTCTAGTTGCCGAGTCTATATTTGTTGAGTTTGTTGTTGTGGAGTTTCTAGTTGTAGAGTTTTTAGTTGTGGAGTCTCTAGTTGCGGAGATTATAGTTGTGGAGTTTCTAGTTGTGGAGTTTCTAGTTGTACAGTTTCTGGTTGTGGAGTTTCTAGTTGTGGAGTTTCAAGTTGTGGAGTTTCAAGTTGGGGAGCCTCTAGTTGTGGAGTTTCTTGTTGTGGAGTATCTAGTTGTGGAGTTTCCAGTTGTGGAGTTTCTATTTGTGGAGTTGCGGAGTCTCTAGTTGTGGAGTTTCTAATTGTGGAGTTTCTGTTTGTGGAGTTTCTAGCTGCAGAGTTTCTAGTTGCAGAGTCTCTGGCTGTGGAGTTTCTAGTTGCGGAGTCTCTAGTTGTAGAGTTTCTAGTTGTGGAGTTTCTAGTTGTGGAGTTTCTAGTTGTGGAGTTTTTAGTTGTGGGGTTTTTAGTTGAGGAGTTTCTAGATATGGAATTTCTAGTTGCCGAGTCTATATTTGTTGAGTTTGTTGTTGTGGAGTTTCTAGTTGTAGAGTTTTTAGTTGTGGAGTCTCTAGTTGCGGAGATTATAGTTGTGGAGTTTCTAGTTGTGGAGTTTCTAGTTGTACAGTTTCTGTTTGTGGAGTTTCTAGTTGTGGAGTTTCAAGTTGTGGAGTTTCTAGTTGTGGAGTCTCAAGCTGTGGAGTTTAAAGTTGTGGAGTTTCAAGTTGGGGAGTTTCTAGTTGTGGAGTTTCTAGTTGTGGAGTATCTAGTTGTGGAGTTTCCAGTTGTGGAGTTTCTATTTGTGGAGTTGCGGAGTCTCTAGTTGTGGAGTTTCTAGTTGTGGAGTTTCTAGTTGTGGAGTTTCGAGTTGTGGAGTTTCTAGGTGCAGAGTCTCTGGTTGTGGAGTTTCTAGTTGCGGAGTTTCTAGTTGTAGATTTTCTGGTTGTGGAGTTTCTAGTTGTGAAGTTTAAAGTTGTGGAGTTTCTAGTTGTGGAGTATCAAGTTGTGGAGTTCAAAGTTGTGGAGATTCAAGTTGGGGAGTGTCTAGTTGTGGAGTTTCTAGTTGTGGAGTATCTAGTTGTGGAGTTTCCAGTTGTGGAGTTTCTAGTTGTGGGAATGCGGAGTCTCTTCTTGTGGAGTTTCTAGTTGTGGAGTTTTGAGTTGCGGAGTTTCTAGTTGCAGAGTCTCTGTTTGTTGAGTTTCCAGTTGTGGAGTATCTAGTTGTGGAGTTTCCGGTTGTGAAGTTTCTAGTTGTGGAGTTTCCAGTTGGAGTATCTAGTTGTGGAGTTTCTAGTTGCGGAGTTTTTAATAGCTGAGTTTTCTAGTTGTGGAGTCTCTAGTTTTGCAGATTCTAGTTGTAAAGTTTTTAGTTGTGGAGTATCTAGATATGGAATTTCTAGTTGCCGAGTCTCTATTTCTGGAGTTTGTAGTTGTGGAGTTTCTAGTTGTGGAGTTTCAAGTTGTGGAGTTTCTAGTTGTGGAGTCTCTAGCTGCGGAGTTTCTAGTTGTGGAGTTTCTAGTTGTGGAGTTTCTAGTTATGGAGTTTCTAGTTGCGGAATCTCTGGCTGTGGATTTTCTAGTTGCGTAACTTAAGGTTGGGAGGTTTCAAGTTGTGGAGTTTCTAGTTGTGGAGTTTCTAGTTGTGGAGTTTCTAGTTGTGGAGTCTCTAGTTGTGTTGTTTCTAGTTGCAGAGTCTCTGGTTTTGGAGTTTCTAGTTGCGGAGTCTCTAGTTGTGGAGTTTTTAGTTGTGGAGTTTCTAGATATGGAATTTCTAGTTGCCGAGTCTCTATTTGTGGAGTTTGTAGTTGTGGAGTTTCTATTTGTGGAGTTTCAAGTTGTGGAGTTTCTAGTTGCGGAATCTCTAGCTGGGGATTTTCTAGTTGCGTAACTTAAGGTTGTCAGGTTTCAAGTTGTGGAGTTTCTAGTTGTGGAGTTTCTAGTTGTGGATTTTCTAGTTGTGGAGTCTCTAGTTGTGTAGTTTCTAGCTGCGCAGTTTCTAGTTGCGGAGTTTCTATTTGTGGAGTTTCTAGCTGCGGAGTTTCTAGTTGCAGAGTCTCTTGTTCTGGAGTTTCTAGTTGCGGAGTTTCTAGTTGTTGAGTTTCTAGTTGTGGTGTTTCTAGTTGTGGAGTTTCTAGTTGCGGAATCTCTAGCTGTGGATTTTCTAGTTGCGTAACTTAAGGTTGTGAGGTTTCAAGTTGTGGAGTTTCTAGTTGTGGAGTTTCTAGTTAAGAACTTTCGAGTTGTGGAGTTTGTAGTTATGGAGTTTCTAGTTGTGGAGTTTCTATTTGTGGAGTCTCTAGTTGCAGAGTTTCTA
This sequence comes from Rhipicephalus microplus, assembly GCF_043290135.1. Lineage (NCBI taxonomy): Eukaryota > Metazoa > Arthropoda > Arachnida > Ixodida > Ixodidae > Rhipicephalus > Rhipicephalus microplus. The sequence goes on along the minus strand of NW_027464626.1, from coordinate 1,063,283 downwards.
GTTGTGGAGTTTCTAGTTGGGGAGTTTCTGGTTGTGGAGTTTCTAGTTGTGGAGTTTCAAGTTGTGGAGTTTCTAGTTGTGGAGTCTCAAGTTGTGGAGTTTCAAGTTGTGGAGTTTCTAGTTGTGGAGTTGCGGAGTCTCTGGTTGTGGAGTTTTTAGTTTTGGAGTTTCGAGTTGTGGAGTCTTTAGTTGTAGTTGTGGAGTTTCTAGTTGTGGAGTTTCCAGTTGTGGAGTATCTAGTTGTGGAGTTTCCAGTTGTGTAGTTTCTAGCTGCGGAGTTTCTAGTTGCGGAGTTTCTATGTTTCTAGCTGCGGAGTTTCTAGTTGCAGAGTCTCTGGTTGTGGAGTTTGTAGTTGCGGAGTCTCTAGTTGTGAAGTTTTTAGTTGTGGAGTTTCTAGATATGAAATTTCCAGTTGCCGAGTCTCTATTTGTGGAGTTTGTAGTTGTGGAGTTTCTAGTTGTGGAGTTTCAAGTTGTTGAGTTTCTAGTTGTGGAGTCACTAGTTCTGGAGTTTCCAGTTGTTGAGTTTCTAGTTGTGGAGTTTCTAGTTGTGGAGTTTGTAGTTGCGGAATCTCTAGCTGTGGATTTTCTAGTTGCGTAACTTAAGGTTGTGAGGTTTCAAGTTGTGGAGTTTCTAGTTGTGGAGTTTCTAGTTGTGGAGTCTCTAGTTGTGTAGTTTCTAGCTGCGGAGTTTCTAGTTGCGGAGTTTCTATTTGTGGAGTTTCTAGCTGCGGAGTTTCTAGTTGCAGAGTCTCTAGTTGTTGAGTTTCTAGTTGTGGAGTTTCTAGTTGTGGAGTTTCAAGTTGTGGAGTTTCTAGTTATTGAGTTTCTAGTTTGAAGTCTCTAGTTGCAGTCTCTAGTTGTGGAGTCTCTAGTTTAGGAGTTTCTGGTTGTAGAGTTTTTAGTTGTGGAGTGTCTGGTTGTGGAGTTTCCAGTTGTAGAGTTTCCAGTTGTGGAGTTTCGAGTTGTGGAGTTTTGAGTTCTGGAGTTTCTAGTTGTGGAGTTTCTAGTTGCGGAATCTCTAGCTGTGGATTTTCTAGTTGCGGAACTTAAGGTTGTGAGGTTTCAAGTTGTGGAGTTTCTAGTTGTGGAGTCTCTAGTTGTGGAGTTTCTAGCTGCGGAGTTTCTAATTGTGGAGTTTCTGTTTGTGGAGTTTCTAGCTGCAGAGTTTCTAGTTGCAGAGTCTCTGGCTGTGGAGTTTCTAGTTGCGGAGTCTCTAGTTGTAGAGTTTCTAGTTGTGGAGTTTCTAGTTGTGGAGTTTTTAGTTGTGGGGTTTTTAGTTGTGAAGTTTCTATATATGGATTTTTTTTCCAGTTGCCGAGTCTCTATTTGTGGAGTTTGTTGTTGTGGAGTTTCTAGTTGTGGAGTTTTTTGTTGTGGAGTCTCTAGTTGCGAAGTTTCTTTTTGTGGAGTTTCTAGTTGTGGAGTTTCTAGTTGTAGAGTTTCCGGTTGTGGAGTTTCTAGTTGTGGAGTTTCAAGTTGTGGAGTTTCTAGTTGTGGAGTTTCTAGTTGCGGAGTTTCTAGTTGTGGAGATTCAAGTTGTGGAGTTTCAAGTTGCGGAGTCTCAAGCTGTGCAGTTTCTAGTTGTTGAGTTTTTAGTTGTGGAGTTTTTAGTTGTTGAGTTTCTAGTTTGAAGTCTCTACTTGTAGATTCTCTAGTTGTGGAGTCTCAAGTTTAAGAGTTTCTAGTTGAAGAGTTTTTAGTTGTGGAGTGTCTAGTTGTGGAGTTTCCAGTTGTGAAGTTTCGAGTTTTGGAGTTTCTAGTTGTGGAGTCTCTAGTTGTGTAGTTTCTAGCTGCGGAGTTTCTAGTTGCGGAGTTTTCATTTGTTGAGTTTCTAGTTGTGGAGTCTCAAGTTGTGGAGTTTAAAGTTGTGGAGTTTCAAGTTGTGGAGTTTCAAGTTGTGGAGTCTCTAGTTGTAGAGTTACTAGTTGCGGAGTATCTAGTTGTGGAGTTTCCAGTTGTGGAGTTTCTTGTTGTGGAGTTGCGGAGTCTCTGGTTGTGGAGTTTCTAGTTGTTGAGTTTCGAGTTGTGGAGTCTCTAGTTGTGGAGTTTCTATTTGTGGAGTTTCCAGTTGTGGAGTATCTAGTTGTGGAGTTTACAGTTGTGAAGTATATAGTTGTGGAGTTTCCAGTTGTGGAGTATCTAGTTGTGGAGTTTTAAGTTGTGGAGTTTCTAGTAGCGGAGTTTCTAGTTGCGGAGCATTTAATAGCGGAGTTTCTACTTGCGAAGTTTCAAGTTGCGGAGTCTCAAGTTGTGGAGCTTCCAGTTGTGGAGTTTTTAGTTGTGGAGTTTCTAGTTGTTGAGTTTCTAGTTGTGAATTCTCTAGTTTTGCAGTTTCTAGTTGTGGAGTTTCTAGATATAGAATTTCTAGTTGCCGAGTCCCTATTTGTGGAATTTCTAGTTGCGGAGTTTCTAGTTGTGGAGTTTTAAGTTGTGGAGTTTCAAGTTGCGGAGTATCAAGCTGTGCAGTTTCTAGTTGTTGAGTTTTTAGTTGTGGAGTTTTTAGTTGTTGAGTTTCTAGTTTGAAGTCTCTACTTGTAGATTCTCTAGTTGTGGAGTCTCAAGTTTAGGAGTTTCTAGTTGAAGAGTTTTCATTTGTTGAGTTTCTAGTTGTGGAGTCTCAAGTTGTGGAGTTTCAAGTTTTGGAGTTTCAAGTTGTGGAGTCTCTAGTTGTAGAGTTACTAGTTGCGGAGTATCTAGTTGTGGAGTTTCCAGTTGTGGAGTTTCTTGTTGTGGAGTGGCGGAGTCTCTGGTTGTGGAGTTTCTAGTTGTTGAGTTTCGAGTTGTGGAGTCTCTAGTTGTGGAGTTTCTAGTTGTGGAGTTTCCAGTTGTGGAGTATCTAGTTTTGGAGTTTCCAGTTGTGGAGTATCTAGTTGTGGAGTTTTAAGTTGTGGGGTTTCTAATTGCGGAGTTTCTAGTTGCGGAGTATTTAATAGCGGAGTTTCTACTTGTGAAGTTTCATGTTGCGCAGTCTCAAGTTGTGGAGTTTCCAGTTGTGGAGTTTTTAGTTGTGGAGTTTCTAGTTGTTTAGTTTCTAGTTGTGAAGTCTCTAGTTTTGCAGTTTCTGGTTGTGGAGTTTCTAGATATAGAATTTCTAGTTGCCGAGTCTCTATTTGTGGAATTTCTAGTTGCCGAGTCTCTAGTTGTGGAGTTTCTAGTTGCAGAGTCTCTAGTTGTGGAATTTCTAGTTGCCGAGTTTGTATTTTTGGAATTTCTAGTTGCCGAGTCTCTATTTGTGGAGTTTCTAGTTGTGGAGTTTCTAGCTGTGGAGTTTCTAATTGTGGAGTTTCTGTTTGTGGAGTTTCTAGCTGCAGAGTTTCTAGTTGCAGAGTCTCTGGCTGTGGAGTTTCTAGTTGCGGAGTCTCTAGTTGTAGAGTTTCTAGTTGTGGAGTTTCTAGTTGTGGAGTTTTTAGTTGTGGGGTTTTTAGTTGAGGAGTTTCTAGATATGGAATTTCTAGTTGCCGAGTCTATATTTGTTGAGTTTGTTGTTGTGGAGTTTCTAGTTGTAGAGTTTTTAGTTGTGGAGTCTCTAGTTGCGGAGATTATAGTTGTGGAGTTTCTAGTTGTGGAGTTTCTAGTTGTACAGTTTCTGGTTGTGGAGTTTCTAGTTGTGGAGTTTCAAGTTGTGGAGTTTCAAGTTGGGGAGTCTCTAGTTGTGGAGTTTCTTGTTGTGGAGTATCTAGTTGTGGAGTTTCCAGTTGTGGAGTTTCTATTTGTGGAGTTGCGGAGTCTCTAGTTGTGGAGTTTCTAATTGTGGAGTTTCTGTTTGTGGAGTTTCTAGCTGCAGAGTTTCTAGTTGCAGAGTCTCTGGCTGTGGAGTTTCTAGTTGCGGAGTCTCTAGTTGTAGAGTTTCTAGTTGTGGAGTTTCTAGTTGTGGAGTTTCTAGTTGTGGAGTTTTTAGTTGTGGGGTTTTTAGTTGAGGAGTTTCTAGATATGGAATTTCTAGTTGCCGAGTCTATATTTGTTGAGTTTGTTGTTGTGGAGTTTCTAGTTGTAGAGTTTTTAGTTGTGGAGTCTCTAGTTGCGGAGATTATAGTTGTGGAGTTTCTAGTTGTGGAGTTTCTAGTTGTACAGTTTCTGTTTGTGGAGTTTCTAGTTGTGGAGTTTCAAGTTGTGGAGTTTCTAGTTGTGGAGTCTCAAGCTGTGGAGTTTAAAGTTGTGGAGTTTCAAGTTGTGGAGTTTCTAGTTGTGGAGTTTCTAGTTGTGGAGTATCTAGTTGTGGAGTTTCCAGTTGTGGAGTTTCTATTTGTGGAGTTGCGGAGTCTCTAGTTGTGGAGTTTCTAGTTGTGGAGTTTCTAGTTGTGGAGTTTCGAGTTGTGGAGTTTCTAGGTGCAGAGTCTCTGGTTGTGGAGTTTCTAGTTGCGGAGTTTCTAGTTGTAGATTTTCTGGTTGTGGAGTTTCTAGTTGTGAAGTTTAAAGTTGTGGAGTTTCTAGTTGTGGAGTATCAAGTTGTGGAGTTCAAAGTTGTGGAGATTCAAGTTGGGGAGTGTCTAGTTGTGGAGTTTCTAGTTGTGGAGTATCTAGTTGTGGAGTTTCCAGTTGTGGAGTTTCTAGTTGTGGAAATGCGGAGTCTCTTCTTGTGGAGTTTCTAGTTGTGGAGTTTTGAGTTGCGGAGTTTCTAGTTGCAGAGTCTCTGTTTGTTGAGTTTCCAGTTGTGGAGTATCTAGTTGTGGAGTTTCCGGTTGTGAAGTTTCTAGTTGTGGAGTTTCCAGTTGGAGTATCTAGTTGTGGAGTTTCTAGTTGCGGAGTTTTTAATAGCTGAGTTTTCTAGTTGTGGAGTCTCTAGTTTTGCAGATTCTAGTTGTAAAGTTTTTAGTTGTGGAGTATCTAGATATGGAATTTCTAGTTGCCGAGTCTCTATTTCTGGAGTTTGTAGTTGTGGAGTTTCTAGTTGTGGAGTTTCAAGTTGTGGAGTTTCTAGTTGTGGAGTCTCTAGCTGCGGAGTTTCTAGTTGTGGAGTTTCTAGTTGTGGAGTTTCTAGTTATGGAGTTTCTAGTTGCGGAATCTCTGGCTGTGGATTTTCTAGTTGCGTAACTTAAGGTTGGGAGGTTTCAAGTTGTGGAGTTTCTAGTTGTGGAGTTTCTAGTTGTGGAGTTTCTAGTTGTGGAGTCTCTAGTTGTGTAGTTTCTAGCTGCGGAGTTTCTAGTTGCGGAGTTTCTACTTGTGGAGTTTCTAGCTGCGGAGTTTCTAGTTGCAGAGTCTCTGGTTGTGGAGTTTCTAGTTGCGGAGTCTCTAGTTGTGGAGTTGCTAGTTGCGGAATCTCTGGCTGTGGATTTTCTAGTTGCGTAACTTAAGGTTGTGAGGTTTCAAGTTGTGGAGTTTCTAGTTGTGGAGTTTCTAGTTGTGGAGTCTCTAGTTGTGTAGTTTCTAGCTGCGCAGTTTCTAGTTGCGGAGTTCCTATTTGTGGAGTTTCTAGCGGTGGAGTTTCTAGTTGCAGAGTCTCTGGTTGTGTAGTTTCTAGTTGCGGAGTTTCTAGTTGTTGAGTTTCTAGTTGTGGAGTTTCTAGTTGCGGAATCTCTAGCTGTAGATTTTCTAGTTGCGTAACTTAAGGTTGTGAGGTTTCAAGTTGTGGAGTTTCTAGTTGTGGAGTTTCTAGTTGTGGAGTTTCTAGTTGTTGAGTTTGTAGTTGTGGTGTTTCTAGTTGTGGAGTTTCTATTTGTGGAGTCTCTAGTTGCAGACTTTCTAGTTGTGGAGTTTCTAGTTGTGGAGTTTCTGGTTGTGGAGTTTCTAGTTGTGGAGTCTCAAGCTGTGGAGTTTCAAGTTGTGGAGTTTAAAGTTGTGGAGTCTCTAGTTGTGGAGTTTCTAGTTGCGCAGTATCTAGTTATGGAGTTTCCAGTTGTGGAGTTTCTAGTTGTGGAGTTGCGGAGTCTCTGGTTGTGGAGTTTCTAGTTTTGGAGTTTCGAGTTGTGGAGTCTTTAGTTGTAGTTGTGGAGTTTCTAGTTGTGGAGTATCTAGTTGTGGTGTTTCCAGTTGTGTAGTTTCTAGGTGCGGAGTTTCTAGTTGCGGAGTTTCTATTTGTGGAGTTTCTAGCTGCGGAGTTTCTAGTTGCAGAGTCTCTGGTTGTGGAGTTTCTAGTTGCGGAGTCTCTAGTTGTGGAGTTTCTAGTTGTGGAGTTTCTAGATATGGAATTTCTAGTTGCCGAGTCTCTATTTGTGGAGTTCGTAGTTGTGGAGTTTCTCGTTGTGGAGTTTCAGGTTGTGGAGTTTCTAGTTGTGGAGTCTCTAGTTCCGGAGTTTCTAGTTGTTGAGTTTCTAGTTGTGGAGTTTCTAGTTGCGGAATCTCTAGCTGTGGATTTTCTAGTTGCGTAATTTAAGGTTGTGAGGTTTCAAGTTGTGGAGTTTCTAGTTGTGGAGTTTCTAGTTGTGGAGTCTCTAGTTGTGTAGTTTCTAGCTGCGGAGTTTCTAGTTGCGGAGTTTCTATTTGTGGAGTTTCTAGTTGCAGAGTCTCTGGTTGTGGAGTTTCTAGTTGCGGAGTCTCTAGTTGTGGTATTTCTAGTTGTGGGGTTTCTAGTTGTGGAGTTTCCAGTTGTGGAGTTTTTAGTTGTGGACTTTCGAGACATAAAATTTCTTGTAGCCGAGTCTCCATTTGTGGAGTTTGTAGTTGTTGAGTTTCAAGTTGTGGAGTTTCTACTCGTGGAGTTTCTAGCTGTGGAGTTTCTAATTCAGAGTCTCTAGTTTTGGAGTTTCTAGTTGCGAATTCTCTAGTTGAAGAGTCTCTAGTTGTAGAGTTTCTAGCTGTGGAGTTTCTAGTTTTGGAGTTTCAAGTTGTGAAGTTTCTAGTTGTTGAGTTTCTAGTTTGAAGTCTCTAGTTGTAGTCTCTAGTTGTGGAGTCTCTAGTTTAGGAGTTTCTGGTTGTAGAGTTTTTAGTTGTGGAGTGTCTAGTTGTGGAGTTTCCAGTTGTGGAGTTTCCAGTTGTGGAGTTTCGAGTTGTGGAGTAGTGAGTTCTGGAGTTTCTAGTTGTGGAGTTTCTAGTTGCGGAATCTCTAGCTGTGGATTTTCTAGTTGCGGAACTTATGGTTGTGAGGTTTCAAGTTGTGGAGTTTCTAGTTGTGGAGTTTCTAGTTGTGGAGTCTCTAGTTGTGGAGTTTCTAGCTGCGGAGTTTCTAATTGTGGAGTTTCTGTTTGTGGAGTTTCTAGCTGCAGAGTTTCTAGTTGCAGAGTCTCTGGCGGTGGAGTTTCTAGTTGCGGAGTCTCTAGTTGTAGAGTTTCTAGTTGTGGAGTTTCTAGTTGTGGAGTTTTTAGTTGTGGGATTCTTAGTTGTGAAGTTTCTAGATACGAAATTTTTTCTAGTTGCCGAGTCTCTATTTGTAGAGTTTGTTGTTGTGGAGTTTCTAGTTGTGGAGTTTTTAGTTGTGGAGTCTCTAGATGTGGAGTTTCTTGTTGTGGATTTTCTAGTTGTAGAGTTTCTGGTTGTGGAGTTTCGAGTTTTGGAGTTTCTAGTTGTGGAGTCTCTAGTTATGTAGTTTCTAGCTGCGGAGTTTCTAGTTGCGGAGTTTTCATTTGTTGAGTTTCTAGTTGTGGAGTCTCAAGTTGTGGAGTTTAAAGTTGTGGAGTTTCAAGTTGTGGAGTCTCTAGTTGTAGAGTTACTAGTTGCGAAGTATCTAGTTGTGGAGTTTCCAGTTGTGGAGTTTCTTGTTGTGGAGTGGCGGAGTCTCTGGTTGTGGAGTTTCTAGTTGTTGAGTTTCAAGTTGTGGAGTCTCTAGTTGTGGAGTTTCTAGTTGTGGAGTTTCCAGTTGTGGAGTATCTAGTAGTGGAGTTTTAAGTTGTGGAGTTTCTAGTTGCGGAGTTTCTAGTTGCGGAGTATTTAATAGCGGAGTTTCTACTTGTGAAGTTTCAAGTTGCGGAGTCTCAAGTTGTGGCGTTTCCAGTTGTGGAGTTTTTAGTTGTGGAGTTTCTAGTTGTTGAGTTTTTAGTTGTGAAGTCTCTAGTTTTGCAGTTTCTAGTTGTGGAGTTTCTAGATATAGAATTTCTAGTTGCCGAGTCTCTATTTGTGGAATTTCTAGTTGCCGAGTCTCTAGTTGTGGAGTTTCTAGTTGCAGAGTCGCTAGTTGTGGAATTTCTTGTTGCCGAGTCTCTATTTGTGGAATTTCTAGTTGCCGAGTCTCCATTTGTGGAGTTTGTAGTTGTGGAGTTTCAAGTTGTGGAGTTTCTATTTGCAGAGTTTCTAGTTGTGGAGTTTCAAGTTGTGGAGTCTCTAGATGTGGAGTTTCTAGTTGTCGAGTTTCCAGTTGTGGCGTATCTAGTAGTGGAGTTTCAAGTTGTGGAGTTTCTAGTTGTGGAGTTTCTAGTTGCGGAGTCCCTAGTTGTGGAGTTTCTAATTGCGGAGTTTCTAGTTGTGCAGTTTCAAGTTGTGGAGTTTCAAGTTGCGGAGTCTCAAGCTGTGCAGTTTCTAGTTGTTGAGTTTTTAGTTGTGGAGTTTTTAGTTGTTGAGTTTCTAGTTTGAAGTCTCTACTTGTAGATTCTCTAGTTGTGGAGTCTCAAGTTTAGGAGTTTCTAGTTGAAGAGTTTTTAGTTGTGGAGTGTCTAGTTGTGGAGTTTCCAGTTGTGGAGTTTCGAGTTTTGGAGTTTCTAGTTGTGGAGTCTCTAGTTGTGTAGTTTCTAGCTGCGGAGTTTCTAGTTGTGGAGTTTTCATTTGTTGAGTTTCTAGTTGTGGAGTCTCAAGTTGTGGAGTTTAAAGTTGTGGAGTTTCAAGTTGTGGAGTCTCTAGTTGTAGAGTTACTAGTAGCGGACTATCTAGTTGTGGAGTTTCTTGTTGTGGAGTTGCGGAGTCTCTGGTTGTGGAGTTTCTAGTAGTTGAGTTTCGAGTTGTGGAGTCTCTAGTTGTGGAGTTTCTAGTTGCGGAGTTTCCAGTTGTGGAGTATCTAGTTGTGGAGTTTCCAGTTGTGAAGTATCTAGTTGTGGAGTTTCCAGTTGTGGAGTATCTAGTTGTGGAATTTTAAGTTGTAGAGTTTCTATTTGCGGAGTTTCTAGTTGCGGAGTATTTAATAGCGGAGTTTCTAGTTGTGAAGTTTCAAGTTGCGGAGTCTCAAGTTGTGGAGTTTCCAGTTGTGGAGTTTTTAGTTGTGGAGTTTCTAGTTGTTGAGTTTCAAGTTGTGTAGTTCCTAGCTGCGCAGTTACTAGTTGCAGAGTTTCTATCTGTGGAGTTTCTAGTTGTGGAGTTTCTAGTTGCGGAATCTCTAGCTGTGGATTTTCTAGTTGCGTAACTTAAGGTTGTGAGGTTTCAAGTTGTGGAGTTTCTAGTTGTGGAGTTTCTAGTTGTGGAGTTTCTAGTTGTGGAGTTTCTATTTGTGGAGTCTCTAGTTGCAGAGTTTCTAGTTGTGGAGTTTCAAGTTGTGGAGTTTCTAGTTGTGGAGTCTCAAGTTGTGGAGTTTCAAGTTGTGGAGTCTCAAGTTGTGGAGTTTCTAGTTGCGCAGTATCTAGTTGTGGAGTTTCCAGTTGTGGAGTTTCTAGTTGTGGAGTTGCGGAGTCTCTGGTTGTGGAGTTTCTAGTTTAGGAGTTTCGAGTTGTGGAGTCTTTAGTTGTAGTTGTGGAGTTTCTAGTTGTGGAGTTTCCAGTTGTGGAGTATCTAGTTGTGGAGTTTTCAGTTGTGTAGTTTCTAGCTGCGGAGTTTCTAGTTGCGGAGTTTCTATCTGTGGAGTTTCTAGCTGCGGAGTTTCTAGTTGCAGTCTCTCTGGTTTTGGAGTTTCTAGTTGCGGAGTCTCTAGTTGTGGAGTTTTTAGTTGTGGAGTTTCTAGATATGGAATTTCTAGTTGCCGAGTCTCTATTTGTGGAGTTTGTAGTTGTGGAGTTTCTATTTGTGGAGTTTCAAGTTGTGGAGTTTCTAGTTGCGGAATCTCTAGCTGGGGATTTTCTAGTTGCGTAACTTAAGGTTGTCAGGTTTCAAGTTGTGGAGTTTCTAGTTGTGGAGTTTCTAGTTGTGGATTTTCTAGTTGTGGAGTCTCTAGTTGTGTAGTTTCTAGCTGCGCAGTTTCTAGTTGCGGAGTTTCTATTTGTGGAGTTTCTAGCTGCGGAGTTTCTAGTTGCAGAGTCTCTGGTTGTGGAGTTTCTAGTTGCGGAGTTTCTAGTTGTTGAGTTTCTAGTTGTGGTGTTTCTAGTTGTGGAGTTTCTAGTTGCGGAATCTCTAGCTGTGGATTTTCTAGTTGCGTAACTTAAGGTTGTGAGGTTTCAAGTTGTGGAGTTTCTAGTTGTGGAGTTTCTAGTTAAGGACTTTCGAGTTGTGGAGTTTGTAGTTGTGGAGTTTCTAGTTGTGGAGTTTCTATTTGTGGAGTCTCTAGTTGCAGAGTTTCTAGTTGTGGAGTTTCTAGTTGGTGAGTTTCTGGTTGTGGAGTTTCTAGTTGTGGAGTTTCAAGTTGTGGAGTTTCTAGTTGTGGAGTCTCAAGTTGTGGAGTTTCAAGTTGTGGAGTTTCTAGTTGTGGAGTTGCGGAGTCTCTGGTTGTGGAGTTTTTAGTTTTGGAGTTTCGAGTTGTGGAGTCTTTAGTTGTAGTTGTGGAGTTTCTAGTTGTGGAGTATCTAGTTGTGGAGTTTCCAGTTGTGTAGTTTCTAGCTGCGGAGTTTCTAGTTGCGGAGTTTCTATGTTTCTAGCTGCGGAGTTTCTAGTTGCAGAGTCTCTGGTTGTGGAGTTTGTAGTTGCGGAGTCTCTAGTTGTGAAGTTTTTAGTTCTGGAGTTTCTAGATATGAAATTTCCAGTTGCCGAGTCTCTATTTGTGGAGTTTGTAGTTGTGGAGTTTCTAGTTGTGGAGTTTCAAGTTGTTGAGTTTCTAGTTGTGGAGTCACTAGTTCTGGAGTTTCTAGTTGTTGAGTTTCTAGTTGTGGAGTTTCTAGTTGTGGAGTTTGTAGTTGCGGAATCTCTAGCTGTGGATTTTCTAGTTGCGTAACTTAAGGTTGTGAGGTTTCAAGTTGTGGAGTTTCTAGTTGTGGAGTTTCTAGTTGTGTAGTTTCTAGCTGCGGAGTTTCTAGTTGCGGAGTTTCTATTTGTGGAGTTTCTAGCTGTGGAGTTTCTAGTTGCAGAGTCTCTAGTTGTTGAGTTTCTAGTTGTGGAGTTTCTAGTTGTGGAGTTTCAAGTTGTGGAGTTTCTAGTTATTGAGTTTCTAGTTTGAAGTCTCTAGTTGCAGTCTCTAGTTGTGGAGTCTCTAGTTTAGGAGTTTCTGGTTGTAGAGTTTTTAGTTGTGGAGTGTCTGGTTGTGGAGTTTCCAGTTGTGGAGTTTCCAGTTGTGGAGTTTCGAGTTGTGGAGTTTTGAGTTCTGGAGTTTCTAGTTGTGGAGTTTCTAGTTGCGGAATCTCTAGCTGTGGATTTTCTAGTTGCGGAACTTAAGGTTGTGAGGTTTCAATTTGTAGAGTTTCTAGTTGTGGAGTTTCTAGTTGTGGAGTTTCTAGTTGTGGAGTCTCTAGTTGTGGAGTTTCTAGCTGCGGAGTTTCTAATTGTGGAGTTTCTGTTTGTGGAGTTTCTAGCTGCAGAGTTTCTAGTTGCAGAGTCTCTGGCTGTGGAGTTTCTAGTTGCGGAGTCTCTAGTTGTAGAGTTTCTAGTTGTGGAGTTTCTAGTTGTGGAGTTTTTAGTTGTGGGGTTTTTAGTTGTGAAGTTTCTATATATGGATTTTTTTTCCAGTTGCCGAGTCTCTATTTGTGGAGTTTGTTGTTGTGGAGTTTCTAGTTGTGGAGTTTTTTGTTGTGGAGTCTCTAGTTGCGAAGTTTCTTTTTGTGGAGTTTCTAGTTGTGGAGTTTCTAGTTGTAGAGTTTCTGGTTGTGGAGTTTCTAGTTGTGGAGTTTCAAGTTGTGGAGTTTCTAGTTGTGGAGTTTCTAGTTGCGGAGTTTCTAGTTGTGGAGATTCAAGTTGTGGAGTTTCAAGTTGCGGAGTCTCAAGCTGTGCAGTTTCTAGTTGTTGAGTTTTTAGTTGTGGAGTTTTTAGTTGTTGAGTTTCTAGTTTGAAGTCTCTACTTGTAGATTCTCTAGTTGTGGAGTCTCAAGTTTAGGAGTTTCTAGTTGAAGAGTTTTTAGTTGTGGAGTGTCTAGTTGTGGAGTTTCCAGTTGTGAAGTTTCGAGTTTTGGAGTTTCTAGTTGTGGAGTCTCTAGTTGTGTAGTTTCTAGCTGCGGAGTTTCTAGTTGCGGAGTTTTCATTTGTTGAGTTTCTAGTTGTGGAGTCTCAAGTTGTGGAGTTTAAAGTAGTGGAGTTTCAAGTTGTGGAGTTTCAAGTTGTGGAGTCTCTAGTTGTAGAGTTACTAGTTGCGGAGTATCTAGTTGTGGAGTTTCCAGTTGTGGAGTTTCTTGTTGTGGAGTTGCGGAGTCTCTGGTTGTGGAGTTTCTAGTTGTTGAGTTTCGAGTTGTGGAGTCTCTAGTTGTGGAGTTTCTATTTGTGGAGTTTCCAGTTGTGGAGTATCTAGTTGTGGAGTTTACAGTTGTGAAGTATCTAGTTGTGGAGTTTCCAGTTGTGGAGTATCTAGTTTTGGAGTTTTAAGTTGTGGAGTTTCTAGTTGCGGAGTTTCTAGTTGCGGAGTATTTAATAGCGGAGTTTCTACTTGCGAAGTTTCAAGTTGCGGAGTCTCAAGTTGTGGAGCTTCCAGTTGTGGAGTTTTTAGTTGTGGAGTTTCTAGTTGTTGAGTTTCTAGTTGTGAATTCTCTAGTTTTGCAGTTTCTAGTTGTGGAGTTTCTAGATATAGAATTTCTAGTTGCCGAGTCCCTATTTGTGGAATTTCTAGTTGCGGAGTTTCTAGTTGTGGAGTTTTAAGTTGTGGAGTTTCAAGTTGCGGAGTATCAAGCTGTGCAGTTTCTAGTTGTTGAGTTTTTAGTTGTGGAGTTTTTAGTTGTTGAGTTTCTAGTTTGAAGTCTCTACTTGTAGATTCTCTAGTTGTGGAGTCTCAAGTTTAGGAGTTTCTAGTTGAAGAGTTTTCATTTGTTGAGTTTCTAGTTGTGGAGTCTCAAGTTGTGGAGTTTCAAGTTGTGGAGTTTCAAGTTGTGGAGTCTCTAGTTGTAGAGTTACTAGTTGCGGAGTATCTAGTTGTGGAGTTTCCAGTTGTGGAGTTTCTTGTTGTGGAGTTGCGGAGTCTCTGGTTGTTGAGTTTCTAGTTGTTGAGTTTCGAGTTGTGGAGTCTCTAGTTGTGGAGTTTCTAGTTGTGGAGTTTCCAGTTGTGGAGTATCTAGTTTTGGAGTTTCCAGTTGTGGAGTATCTAGTTGTGGAGTTTTAAGTTGTGGGGTTTCTAATTGCGGAGTTTCTAGTTGCGGAGTATTTAATAGCGGAGTTTCTACTTCTGAAGTTTCATGTTGCGCAGTCTTAAGTTGTGGAGTTTCCAGTTGTGGAGTTTTTAGTTGTGGAGTTTCTAGTTGTTTAGTTTCTAGTTGTGAAGTCTCTAGTTTTGCAGTTTCTGGTTGTGGAGTTTCTAGATATAGAATTTCTAGTTGCCGAGTCTCTATTTGTGGAATTTCTAGTTGCCGAGTCTCTAGTTGTGGAGTTTCTAGTTGCAGAGTCTCTAGTTGTGGAATTTCTAGTTGCCGAGTTTGTATTTTTGGAATTTCTAGTTGCCGAGTCTCTATTTGTGGAGTTTCTAGTTGTGGAGTTTCTAGCTGTGGAGTGTCTAGTTGAGGAGTTTCTAGCTGCGGAGTTTCTAATTGTGGAGTTTCTGTTTGTGGAGTTTCTAGCTGCAGAGTTTCTAGTTGCAGAGTCTCTGGCTGTGGAGTTTCTAGTTGCGGAGTCTCTAGTTGTAGAGTTTCTAGTTGTGGAGTTTCTAGTTGTGGAGTTTTTAGTTGTGGGGTTTTTAGTTGAGGAGTTTCTAGATATGGAATTTCTAGTTGCCGAGTCTATATTTGTTGAGTTTGTTGTTGTGGAGTTTCTAGTTGTAGAGTTTTTAGTTGTGGAGTCTCTAGTTGCGGAGATTATAGTTGTGGAGTTTCTAGTTGTGGAGTTTCTAGTTGTACAGTTTCTGGTTGTGGAGTTTCTAGTTGTGGAGTTTCAAGTTGTGGAGTTTCAAGTTGGGGAGTCTCTAGTTGTGGAGTTTCTTGTTGTGGAGTATCTAGTTGTGGAGTTTCCAGTTGTGGAGTTTCTATTTGTGGAGTTGCGGAGTCTCTAGTTGTGGAGTTTCTAGTTGTGGAGTTTCTAGTTGTGGAGTTTCGAGTTGTGGAGTTTCTAGGTGCAGAGTCTCTGGTTGTGGAGTTTCTAGTTGCGGAGTTTCTAGTTGTAGATTTTCTGGTTGTGGAGTTTCTAGTTGTGAAGTTTGAAGTTGTGGAGTTTCTAGTTGTGGAGTATCAAGTTGTGGAGTTCAAAGTTGTGGAGTTTCAAGTTGGGGAGTCTCTAGTTGTGGAGTTTCTAGTTGTGGAGTATCTAGTTGTGGAGTTTCCAGTTGTGGAGTTTCTAGTTGTGGAAATGCGGAGTCTCTAGTTGTGGAGTTTCTAGTTGTGGAGTTTCGAGTTGCGGAGTTTCTAGTTGCAGAGTCTCTGTTTGTGGAGTTTCCAGTTGTGGAGTATCTAGTTGTTGAGTTTCCGGTTGTGAAGTTTCTAGTTGTGGAGTTTCCAGTTGGAGTATCTAGTTGTGGAGTTTCTAGTTGCGGAGTTTTTAATAGCTGAGTTTTCTAGTTGTGGAGTTTGAAGTTGCGGAGTCTCAAGTTGTGGAGTTTCCAGTTGTGGCGTTTTTAGTTGTGGAGTTTCTAGTTGTTGAGTTTCTAGTTGTGAAGTCTCTAGATTTGCAGATTCTAGTTGTAAAGTTTTTAGTTGTGGAGTTTCTAGATATAGAATTTCTAGTTGCCGAATCTCTATTTCTGGAGTTTGTAGTTGTGGAGTTTCTAGTTGTGGAGTTTCAAGTTGTGGAGTTTCTAGTTGTGGAGTCTCTAGCTGCGGAGTTTCTAGTTGTGGAGTTTCTAGTTGTGAAGTCTCTAGTTTTGCAGTTTCTAGTTGTGGAGTTCCTAGATATAGAATTTCTAGTTGCCGAGTCTCTATTTGTGGAATTTCTAGTTGCCGAGTATCTAGTTGTGGAGTTTCTAGTTGCAGAGTCTCTAGTTGTGGAATTTCTAGTTGCCGAGTCTCTAGTTGTGTAGTTTCGAGCTGCAACGTTTCTAGTTGCGGAGTTTCTATTTGTGGAGTTTCTAGCTGCGGAGTTTCTAGTTGCGGAGTTTCTAGTTGTTGAGTTTCTAGTTGTGGAGTTTCTAGTTGTGGAGTTTCTAGTTGCGGAATCTCTAGCTGGGGATTTTCTAGTTGCGTAACTTAAGGTTGTCAGGTTTCAAGTTGTGGAGTTTCTAGTTGTGGAGTTTCTAGCTGCGCAGTTTCTAGTTGCGGAGTTTCTATTTGTGGAGTTTCTAGCTGCGGAGTTTCTAGTTGCAGAGTCTCTGGTTGTGGAGTTTCTAGTTGCGGAGTTTCTAGTTGTTGAGTTTCTAGTTGTGGAGTTTCAAGTTGTGGAGTTTCTAGTTGTGGAGTCTCTAGTTCCGGAGTTTCTAGTTGTTGAGTTTCTAGTTGTGGAGTTTCTAGTTGTGGAGTTTCTAGTTGCGGAATCTCTAGCTGTGGATTTTCTAGTTGCGTAACTTAAGGTTGTGAGGTTTCAAGTTGTGGAGTTTCTAGTTGTGGAGTTTCTAGTTGTGGAGTCTCTAGTTGTGTAGTTTGTAGCTGCGGAGTTTCTAGTTGCGGAGTTTCTATTTGTGGAGTTTCTAGCTGCGGAGTTTCTAGTTGCAGAGCCTCTAGTTGTTGAGTTTCTAGTTGTGGAGTTTCTAGTTGTGGAGTTTCAAGTTGTGGAGTTTCTAGTTATTGAGTTTCTAGTTTGAAGTCTCTAGTTGTAGTCTCTAGTTGTGGAGTCTCTAGTTTAGGAGTTTCTGGTTGTAGAGTTTTAGTTGTGGAGTGTCTGGTTGTGGAGTTTCCAGTTGTGGAGTTTCCAGTTGTGGAGTTTCGAGTTGTGGAGTTTTGAGTTCTGGAGTTTCTAGTTGTGGAGTTTCTAGTTGCGGAATCTCTAGCTGTGGATTTTCTAGTTGCGGAACTTAAGGTTGTGAGGTTTCAAGTTGTGGAGTTTCTAGTTGTGGAGTTTCTAGTTGTGGAGTTTCTAGTTGTGGAGTCTCTAGTTGTGGAGTTTCTAGCTGCGGAGTTTCTAATTGTGGAGTTTCTGTTTGTGGAGTTTCTAGCTGCAGAGTTTCTAGTTGCAGAGTCTCTGGCTGTGGAGTTTCTAGTTGCGGAGTCTCTAGTTGTAGAGTTTCTAGTTGTGGAGTTTCTAGTTGTGGAGTTTTTAGTTGTGGGGTTTTTAGTTGTGAAGTTTCTATATATGGAATTTTTTTCTAGTTGCCGAGTCTCTATTTGTGGAGTTTGTTGTTGTGGAGTTTCTAGTTGTGGAGTTTTTTGTTGTGGAGTCTCTAGTTGCGAAGTTTCTTTTTGTGGAGATTCTAGTTGTGGAGTTTCTAGTTGTAGAGTTTCTGGTTGTGGAGTTTCTAGTTGTGGAGTTTCAAGTTGTGGAGTTTCTAGTTGTGGAGTTTCTAGTTTCGGAGTTTCTAGTTGTGGAGTTTCAAGTTGTGGAGTTTCAAGTTGCGGAGTCTCAAGCTGTGCAGTTTCTAGTTGTTGAGTTTTTAGTTGTTGAGTTTCTAGTTTGAAGTCTCTACTTGTAGATTCTCTAGTTGTGGAGTCTCAAGTTTAGGAGTGTCTAGTTGAAGATTTTTTAGTTGTGGAGTGTCTAGTTGTGGAGTTTCCAGTTGTGAAGTTTCGAGTTTTGGAGTTTCTAGTTCTGGAGTCTCTAGTTGTGTAGTTTCTAGCTGCGGAGTTTCTAGTTGCGGAGTTTTCATTTGTTGAGTTTCTAGTTGTGGAGTCTCAAGTTGTGGAGTTTAAAGTTGTGGAGTTTCAAGTTGTGGAGTTTCAAGTTGTGGAGTCTCTAGTTGTAGAGTTACTAGTTGCGGAGTATCTATTTGTGGAGTTTCCAGTTGTGGAGTTTCTAGTTGTGGAGTTGCAGAGTCTCTGGTTGTGGAGTTTCTAGTTTTCGAGTTTCGAGTTGTGGAGTCTTTAGTTGTAGTTGTGGAGTTTCTAGTTGTAGAGTTTCCAGTTGTGGAGTATCTAGTTGTGGAGTTTTCAGTTGTGTAGTTTCTAGCTGCGGAGTTTCTAGTTGCGGAGTTTCTATTTGTGGAGTTTCTAGCTGCGGAGTTTCTAGTTGCAGAGTCTCTGGTTGTGGAGTTTCTAGTTGCGGAGTCTCTAGTTGTGGAGTTTTTAGTTGTGGAGTTTTTAGTTGTGGAGTTTCTAGATATGGAATTTCTAGTTGCCGAGTCTCTATTTGTGGAGTTTGTAGTTGTGGAGTTTCTATTTGTGGAGTTTCTAGTTGTCGAGTCTCAAGTTGTTGAGTTTAAAGTTGTGGAGTTTCTAGTTGTTGAGTTTCGAGTTGTGGAGTCTCTAGTTGTGGAGTTTCTAGTTGTGGAGTTTCCAGTTGTGGAGTATCTAGTTGTGGAGTTTCCAGTTGTGGAGTATCTAGTTGTGGAGTTTTAAGTTGTGGAGTTTCTAATTACGGAGTTTCTAGTTGCGGAGTATTTAATAGCGGAGTTTCTACTTGTGAAGATTCATGTTGCGGAGTCTCAAGTTGTGGAGTTTCCAGTTGTGGAGTTCTTAGTTGTGGAGTTTCTAGTTGTTTAGTTTCTAGTTGTGAAGTCTCTAGTTTTGCAGTTTCTAGTTGTGGAGTTTCTAGATATAGAATTTCTAGTTGCCGAGTCTCTATTTGTGGAATTTCTAGTTGCCGAGTCTCTAGTTGTGGAGTTTCTAGTTGCAGAGTCTCTAGTTGTGGAATTTCTAGTTGCCGAGTTTGTATTTTTGGAATTTCTAGTTGCGGAGTCTCTATTTGTGGAGTTTGTAGTTGTGGAGTTTCTAGTTGTGGAGTCTCTAGTTGCGGAGTTTCTAGTGTGGAGTTTCTAGTTGTGGAGTTTCTAGTTATGGAGTTTCCAGTTGCGGAATCTCTGGCTGTGGATTTTCTAGTTGCGTAACTTAAAGTTGTGAGGTTTCAAGTTGTGGAGTTTCTAGTTGTGGAGTTTCTAGTTGTGGAGTCTCTAGTTGTGTAGTTTCTAGCTGCGGAGTTTCTAGTTGCGGAGTTTTTATTTGTGGAGTTTCTAGCTGCGGAGTTTCTAGTTGCAGAGTCTCTGGTTGTGGAGATTCTAGTTGCGGAGTCTCTAGTTGTGGAGTTTTTACTTGTGGAGTTTCCAGATATGGAATTTCTAGTTGCCGAGTCTCTATTTGTGGAGTTTGTAGTTCTGGAGTTTCTAGTTGTGGAGTTTCAAGTTGTGGAGTTTCTGGTTGTGGAGTTTCAAGTTGTGGAGTTTCAAGTTGGGGAGTCTCTAGTTGTGGAGTTTCTTGTTGTGGAGTATCTAGTTGTGGAGTTTCCAGTTGTGGAGTTTCTATTTGTGGAGTTGCGGAGTCTCTAGTTGTGGAGTTTCTAGTTGTGGAGTTTCTAGTTGTGGAGTTTCGAGTTGTGGAGTTTCTAGGTGCAGAGTCTCTGGTTGTGGAGTTTCTAGTTGCGGAGTTTCTAGTTGTAGATTTTCTGGTTGTGGAGTTTCTAGTTGTGAAGTTTAAAGTTGTGGAGTTTCTAGTTGTGGAGTATCAAGTTGTGGAGTTCAAAGTTGTGGAGTTTCAAGTTGGGGAGTCTCTGTTTGTGGAGTTTCCAGTTGTGGAGTATCTAGTTGTTGAGTTTCCGGTTGTGAAGTTTCTAGTTGTGGAGTTTCCAGTTGGAGTATCTAGTTGTGGAGTTTCTAGTTGCGGAGTTTTTAATAGCTGAGTTTTCTAGTTGTGGAGTTGGAAGTTGCGGAGTCTCAAGTTGTGGAGTTTCCAGTTGTGGCGTTTTTAGTTGTGGAGTTTCTAGTTGTTGAGTTTCTAGTTGTGAAGTCTCTAGTTTTGCAGATTCTAGTTGTAAAGTTTTTAGTTGTGGAGTTTCTAGATATGGAATTTCTAGTTGCCGAATCTCTATTTCTGGAGTTTCTAGTTGTGGAGTTTCAAGTTGTGGAGTTTCTAGTTGTGGAGTCTCTAGCTGCGGAGTTTCTAGTTGTGGAGTTTCTAGTTGTGGAGTTTCTAGTTATGGAGTTTCTAGTTGCGGAATCTCTGGCTGTGGATTTTCTAGTTGCGTAACTTAAGGTTGGGAGGTTTCAAGTTGTGGAGTTTCTAGTTGTGGAGTTTCTAGTTGTGGAGTTTCTAGTTGTGGAGTCTCTAGTTGTGTAGTTTCTAGCTGCGGAGTTTCTAGTTGCGGAGTTTATATTTGTGGAGTTTCTAGCTGCGGAGTTTCTAGCTGCAGAGTCTCTGGTTGTGGAGTTTCTAGTTGCGGAGTCTCTAGTTGTGAAGTTTCTAGTTGCGGAATCTCTAGCTGTGGATTTTCTAGTTGCGTAACTTAAGGTTGTGAGGTTTCAAGTTGTGGAGTCTCTAGTTGTAGAGTTACTAGTTGCGGAGTATATAGTTGTGGAGTTTCCAGTTGTGGAGTTTCTAGTTGTGAAGTCTCTAGTTTTGCAGTTTCTAGTTGTGGAGTTTCTAGATATAGAATTTCTAGTTGCCGAGTCTCTATTTGTGGAATTTCTAGTTGCCGAGAATCTAGTTGTGGAGTTTCTAGTTGCAGAGTCTCTAGTTGTGGAATTTCTAGTTGCCGAGTCTCTAGTTGTGTAGTTTCGAGCTGCAACGTTTCTAGTTGCGGAGTTTCTATTTGTGGAGTTTCTAGCTGCGGAGTTTCTAGTTGCGGAGTTTCTAGTTGATGAGTTTCTAGTTGTGGAGTTTCTAGTTGTGGAGTTTCTAGTTGCGGAATCTCTAGCTGGGGATTTTCTAGTTGCGTAACTTAAGGTTGTCAGGTTTCAAGTTGTGGAGTTTCTAGTTGTGGAGTTTCTAGCTGCGCAGTTTCTAGTTGCGGAGTTTCTATTTGTGGAGTTTCTAGCTGCGGAGTTTCTAGTTGCAGAGTCTCTGGTTGTGGAGTTTCTAGTTGCGGAGTTTCTAGTTGTTGAGTTTCTAGTTGTGGAGTTTCAAGTTGTGGAGTTTCTAGTTGTGGAGTCTCTAGTTCCGGAGTTTCTAGTTGTTGAGTTTCTAGTTGTGGAGTTTCTAGTTGTGGAGTTTCTAGTTGCGGAATCTCTAGCTGTGGATTTTCTAGTTGCGTAACTTAAGGTTGTGAGGTTTCAAGTTGTGGAGTTTCTAGTTGTGGAGTTTCTAGTTGTGGAGTCTCTAGTTGTGTAGTTTGTAGCTGCGGAGTTTCTAGTTGCGGAGTTTCTATTTGTGGAGTTTCTAGCTGCGGAGTTTCTAGTTGCAGAGCCTCTAGTTGTTGAGTTTCTAGTTGTGGAGTTTCTAGTTGTGGAGTTTCAAGTTGTGGAGTTTCTAGTTATTGAGTTTCTAGTTTGAAGTCTCTAGTTGTAGTCTCTAGTTGTGGAGTCTCTAGTTTAGGAGTTTCTGGTTGTAGAGTTTTAGTTGTGGAGTGTCTGGTTGTGGAGTTTCCAGTTGTGGAGTTTCCAGTTGTGGAGTTTCGAGTTGTGGAGTTTTGAGTTCTGGAGTTTCTAGTTGTGGAGTTTCTAGTTGCGGAATCTCTAGCTGTGGATTTTCTAGTTGCGGAACTTAAGGTTGTGAGGTTTCAAGTTGTGGAGTTTCTAGTTGTGGAGTTTCTAGTTGTGGAGTTTCTAGTTGTGGAGTCTCTAGTTGTGGAGTTTCTAGCTGCGGAGTTTCTAATTGTGGAGTTTCTGTTTGTGGAGTTTCTAGCTGCAGAGTTTCTAGTTGCAGAGTCTCTGGCTGTGGAGTTTCTAGTTGCGGAGTCTCTAGTTGTAGAGTTTCTAGTTGTGGAGTTTCTAGTTGTGGAGTTTTTAGTTGTGGGGTTTTTAGTTGTGAAGTTTCTATATATGGAATTTTTTTCTAGTTGCCGAGTCTCTATTTGTGGAGTTTGTTGTTGTGGAGTTTCTAGTTGTGGAGTTTTTTGTTGTGGAGTCTCTAGTTGCGAAGTTTCTTTTTGTGGAGTTTCTAGTTGTGGAGTTTCTAGTTGTAGAGTTTCTGGTTGTGGAGTTTCTAGTTGTGGAGTTTCAAGTTGTGGAGTTTCTAGTTGTGGAGTTTCTAGTTTCGGAGTTTCTAGTTGTGGAGTTTCAAGTTGTGGAGTTTCAAGTTGCGGAGTCTCAAGCTGTGCAGTATCTAGTTGTTGAGTTTTTAGTTGTTGAGTTTCTAGTTTGAAGTCTCTACTTGTAGATTCTCTAGTTGTGGAGTCTCAAGTTTAGGAGTGTCTAGTTGAAGAGTTTTTAGTTGTGGAGTGTCTAGTTGTGGAGTTTCCAGTTGTGAAGTTTCGAGTTTTGGAGTTTCTAGTTCTGGAGTCTCTAGTTGTGTAGTTTCTAGCTGCGGAGTTTCTAGTTGCGGAGTTTTCATTTGTTGAGTTTCTAGTTGCGGAGTCTCAAGTTGTGGAGTTTAAAGTTGTGGAGTTTCAAGTTGTGGAGTTTCAAGTTGTGGAGTCTCTAGTTGTAGAGTTACTAGTTGCGGAGTATCTATTTGTGGAGTTTCCAGTTGTGGAGTTTCTAGTTGTGGAGTTGCAGAGTCTCTGGTTGTGGAGTTTCTAGTTTTCGAGTTTCGAGTTGTGGAGTCTTTAGTTGTAGTTGTGGAGTTTCTAGTTGTAGAGTTTCCAGTTGTGGAGTATCTAGTTGTGGAGTTTTCAGTTGTGTAGTTTCTAGCTGCGGAGTTTCTAGTTGCGGAGTTTCTATTTGTGGAGTTTCTAGCTGCGGAGTTTCTAGTTGCAGAGTCTCTGGTTGTGGAGTTTCTAGTTGCGGAGTCTCTAGTTGTGGAGTTTTTAGTTGTGGAGTTTTTAGTTGTGGAGTTTCTAGATATGGAATTTCTAGTTGCCGAGTCTCTATTTGTGGAGTTTGTAGTTGTGGAGTTTCTATTTGTGGAGTTTCTAGTTGTCGAGTCTCAAGTTGTGGAGTTTAAAGTTGTGGAGTTTCTAGTTGTTGAGTTTCGAGTTGTGGAGTCTCTAGTTGTGGAGTTTCTAGTTGTGGAGTTTCCAGTTGTTGAGTATCTAGTTGTGGAGTTTCCAGTTGTGGAGTATCTAGTTGTGGAGTTTTAAGTTGTGGAGTTTCTAATTACGGAGTTTCTAGTTGCGGAGTATTTAATAGCGGAGTTTCTACTTGTGAAGTATCATGTTGCGGAGTCTCAAGTTGTGGAGTTTCCAGTTGTGGAGTTTTTAGTTGTGGAGTTTCTAGTTGTTTAGTTTCTAGTTGTGAAGTCTCTAGTTTTGCAGTTTCTAGTTGTGGAGTTTCTAGATATAAAATTTCTAGTTGCCGAGTCTCTATTTGTGGAATTTCTAGTTGCCGAGTCTCTAGTTGTGGAGTTTCTAGTTGCAGAGTCTCTAGTTGTGGAATTTCTAGTTGCCGAGTTTGTATTTTTGGAATTTCTAGTTGCGGAGTCTCTATTTGTGGAGTTTGTAGTTGTGGAGTTTCTAGTTGTGGAGTCTCTAGTTGCGGAGTTTCTAGTGTGGAGTTTCTAGTTGTGGAGTTTCTAGTTATGGAGTTTCCAGTTGCGGAATCTCTGGCTGTGGATTTTCTAGTTGCGTAACTTAAAGTTGTGAGGTTTCAAGTTGTGGAGTTTCTAGTTGTGGAGTTTCTAGTTGTGGAGTCTCTAGTTGTGTAGTTTCTAGCTGCGGAGTTTCTAGTTGCGGAGTTTTTACTTGTGGAGTTTCTAGCTGCGGAGTTTCTAGTTGCAGAGTCTCTGGTTGTGGAGATTCTAGTTGCGGAGTCTCTAGTTGTGGAGTTTTTACTTGTGGAGTTTCCAGATATGGAATTTCTAGTTGCCGAGTCTCTATTTGTGGAGTTTGTAGTTCTGGAGTTTCTAGTTGTGGAGTTTCAAGTTGTGGAGTTTCTGGTTGTGGAGTCTCTAGTTGCGGAGTTTCTAGTTGTTGAGTTTCTAGTTGTGGAGTTTCTAGTTGTGGGGTTTCTAGTTGCGGAATCTCTAGCTGTGGATTTTCTAGTTGCGTAACTTAAGGTTGTGAGGTTTCAAGTTGTGGATTTTCTAGTTGCGGAGTTTCTAGTTGTGGAGTTTCTAGTTGTGGAGTCTCTAGTTGTGTAGTTTCTAGCTGCGGAGTTTTTAGTTGCGGAGTTTCTATTTGTGGAGTTTCTAGCTGCGGAGTTTCTAGTTGCCGAGTCTCTGGTTGTGGAGTTTCTAGTTACGGAGTCTCTAGTTGTGGTATTTCTAGTTGTGGAGTTTCTAGTTGTGGAGTTTCCAGTTGTGGAGTTTTTAGTTGTGGACTTTCTAGACATGAAATTTCTTGTAGCCGAGTCTCTATTTGTGGAGTTTGTAGTTGTGGAGTTTCTAGTTTTTAGTTGTGGAGTTTCTAGATATGGAATTTCTAGTTGCCGAGTCTCTATTTCTGGAGTTTGTAGTTGTGGAGTTTCTAGTTGTGGAGTTTCAAGTTGTGGAGTTTCTAGTTGTGGAGTCTCTAGCGGCGGAGTTTCTAGTTGTGGAGTTTCTTGTTGTGGAGTTTCTAGTTATGGAGTTTCTAGTTGCGGAATCTCTGGCTGTGGATTTTCTAGTTGCGTAACTTAAGGTTGTGAGGTTTCAAGTTGTGGAGTTTCTAGTTGTGGAGTTTCTAGTTGTTGAGTTTGTAGTTGTGGTGTTTCTAGTTGTGGAGTTTCTATTTGTGGAGTCTATAGTTGCAGAGTTTCTAGTTGTGGAGTTTCTAGTTGTGGAGTTTCTGGTTGTGCAGTTTCTAGTTGTGGAGTTTCAAGTTGTGGAGTTTCTAGTTGTGGAGTCTCAAGTTGTGGAGTTTCAAGTTGTGGAGTTTAAAGTTGTGGAGTCTCTAGTTGTGGAGTTTCTAGTTGCGCAGTATCTAGTTGTGGAGTTTCCAGTTGTGGAGTTTCTAGTTGTGGAGTTGCGGAGTCTCTGGTTGTGGAGTTTCTAGTTTTGGAGTTTCGAGTTGTGGAGTCTTTAGTTGTAGTTGTGGAGTTTCTAGTTGTGGTGTTTCCAGTTGTGGAGTATCTAGTTGTGGAGTTTCCAGTTGTGTAGTTTCTAGCTGCGGAGTTTCTAGTTGCGGAGTTTCTATTTGTGGAGTTTCTAGCTGCGGAGTTTCTAGTTGCAGAGTCTCAGGTTGTGGAGTTTCTAGTTGCGGAGTCTCTAGTTGTGGAGTTTCTAGTTGTGGAGTTTCTAGATATGGAATTTCTAGTTGCAGAGTCTCTATTTGTGGAGTTTGTAGTTGTGGAGTTTCTAGTTGAGGAGTTTCATGTTGTGGAGTTTCTAGTTGTGGAGTCTCTAGTTCTGGAGTTTCTAGTTGTTGAGTTTCTAGTTGTGCAGTTTCTAGTTGCGGAATCTCTAGCTGTGGATTTTCTAGTTGCGTAATTTAAGGTTGTGAGGTTTCAAGTTGTGGAGTTTCTAGTTGTGGAGTTTCTATTTGTGGAGTTTCTAGCTGCGGAGTTTCTAGTTGCAGAGTCTCTGGTTGTGGAGTTTCTAGTTGCGGAGTCTATTTGTGGTATTTCTAGTTGTGGGGTTTCTAGTTGTGGAGTTTCCAGTTGTGGAGTTTTTAGTTGTGGACTTTCGAGACATGAAATTTCTTGTAGCCGAGTCTCTATTTGTGGAGTTTGTAGTTGCGGAGTTTCAAGTTGTGGAGTTTCTAGCTGCGGAGTTTCTAGTTCAGAGTCTCTAGTTTTGGAGTTTCTAGTTGCGAATTCTCTAGTTGAAGAGTCTCTAGTTGTAGAGTTTCTAGTTGTGGAGTTTCTAGTTGTGGGGTTTCAAGTTGTGGAGTTTCTGGTTGTGGAGTTTCAAGTTGTGGAGTTTCAAGTTGGGGAGTCTCTAGTTGTGGAGTTTCTTGTTGTGGAGTATCTAGTTGTGGAGTTTCCAGTTGTGGAGTTTCTATTTGTGGAGTTGCGGAGTCTCTAGTTGTGGAGTTTCTAGTTGTGGAGTTTCTAGTTGTGGAGTTTCGAGTTGTGGAGTTTCTAGGTGCAGAGTCTCTGGTTGTGGAGTTTCTAGTTGCGGAGTTTCTAGTTGTAGATTTTCTGGTTGTGGAGTTTCTAGTTGTGAAGTTTAAAGTTGTGGAGTTTCTAGTTGTGGAGTATCAAGTTGTGGAGTTCAAAGTTGTGGAGTTTCAAGTTGGGGAGTCTCTAGTTGTGGAGTTTCTAGTTGTGGAGTATCTAGTTGTGGAGTTTCCAGTTGTGGAGTTTCTAGTTGTGGAAATGCGGAGTCTCTAGTTGTGGAGTTTCTAGTTGTGGAGTTTCGAGTTGCGAAGTTTCTAGTTGCAGAGTCTCTGTTTGTGGAGTTTCCAGTTGTGGAGTATCTAGTTGTTGAGTTTCCGGTTGTGAAGTTTCTAGTTGTGGAGTTTCCAGTTGGAGTATCTAGTTGTGGAGTTTCTAGTTGCGGAGTTTTTAATAGCTGAGTTTTCTAGTTGTGGAGTTGGAAGTTGCGGAGTCTCAAGTTGTGGAGTTTCCAGTTGTGGCGTTTTTAGTTGTGGAGTTTCTAGTTGTTGAGTTTCTAGTTGTGAAGTCTCTAGTTTTGCAGATTCTAGTTGTAAAGTTTTTAGTTGTGGAGTTTCTAGATATGGAATTTCTAGTTGCCGAATCTCTATTTCTGGAGTTTGTAGTTGTGGAGTTTCTAGTTGTGGAGTTTCAAGTTGTGGAGTTTCTAGTTGTGGAGTCTCTAGCTGCGGAGTTTCTAGTTGTGGAGTTTCTAGTTGTGGAGTTTCTAGTTATGGAGTTTCTAGTTGCGGAATCTCTGGCTGTGGATTTTCTAGTTGCGTAACTTAAGGTTGGGAGGTTTCAAGTTGTGGAGTTTCTAGTTGTGGAGTTTCTAGTTGTGGAGTTTCTAGTTGTGGAGTCTCTAGTTGTGTAGTTTCTAGCTGCGGAGTTTCTAGTTGCGGAGTTTATATTTGTGGAGTTTCTAGCTGCGGAGTTTCTAGTTGCAGAGTCTCTGGTTGTGGAGTTTCTAGTTGCGGAGTCTCTAGTTGTGAAGTTTCTAGTTGCGGAATCTCTAGCTGTGGATTTTCTAGTTGCGTAACTTAAGGTTGTGAGGTTTCAAGTTGTGGAGTCTCTAGATGTAGAGTTACTAGTTGCGGAGTATATAGTTGTGGAGTTTCCAGTTGTGGAGTTTCTAGTTGTGAAGTCTCTAGTTTTGCAGTTTCTAGTTGTGGAGTTTCTAGATATAGAATTTCTAGTTGCCGAGTCTCTATTTGTGGAATTTCTAGTTGCCGAGTATCTAGTTGTGGAGTTTCTAGTTGCAGAGTCTCTAGTTGTGGAATTTCTAGTTGCCGAGTCTCTAGTTGTGTAGTTTCGAGCTGCAACGTTTCGAGTTGCGGAGTTTCTATTTGTGGAGTTTCTAGCTGCGGAGTTTCTAGTTGCGGAGTTTCTAGTTGTTGAGTTTCTAGTTGTGGAGTTTCTAGTTGTGGAGTTTCTAGTTGCGGAATCTCTAGCTGGGGATTTTCTAGTTGCGTAACTTAAGGTTGTCAGGTTTCAAGTTGTGGAGTTTCTAGTTGTGGAGTTTCTAGCTGCGCAGTTTCTAGTTGCGGAGTTTCTATTTGTGGAGTTTCTAGCTGCGGAGTTTCTAGTTGCAGAATCTCTGGTTGTGGAGTTTCTAGTTGCGGAGTTTCTAGTTGTTGAGTTTCTAGTTGTGGAGTTTCAAGTTGTGGAGTTTCTAGTTGTGGAGTCTCTAGTTCCGGAGTTTCTAGTTGTTGAGTTTCTAGTTGTGGAGTTTCTAGTTGCGGAATCTCTAGCTGTAGATTTTCTAGTTGCGTAACTTAAGGTTGTGAGGTTTCAAGTTGTGGAGTTTCTAGTTGTGGAGTTTCTAGTTGTGGAGTCTCTAGTTGTGTAGTTTGTAGCTGCGGAGTTTCTAGTTGCGGAGTTTCTATTTGTGGAGTTTCTAGCTGCGGAGTTTCTAGTTGCAGAGCCTCTAGTTGTTGAGTTTCTAGTTGTGGAGTTTCTAGTTGTGGAGTTTCAAGTTGTGGAGTTTCTAGTTATTGAGTTTCTAGTTTGAAGTCTCTAGTTGTAGTCTCTAGTTGTGGAGTCTCTAGTTTAGGAGTTTCTGGTTGTAGAGTTTTAGTTGTGGAGTGTCTGGTTGTGGAGTTTCCAGTTGTGGAGTTTCCAGTTGTGGAGTTTCGAGTTGTGGAGTTTTGAGTTCTGGAGTTTCTAGTTGTGGAGTTTCTAGTTGCGGAATCTCTAGCTGTGGATTTTCTAGTGGCGGAACTTAAGGTTGTGAGGTTTCAGGTTGTGGAGTTTCTAGTTGTGGAGTTTCTAGTTGTGGAGTTTCTAGTTGTGGAGTCTCTAGTTGTGGAGTTTCTAGCTGCGGAGTTTCTAATTGTGGAGTTTCTGTTTGTGGAGTTTCTAGCTGCAGAGTTTCTAGTTGCAGAGTCTCTGGCTGTGGAGTTTCTAGTTGCGGAGTCTCTAGTTGTAGAGTTTCTAGTTGTGGAGTTTCTAGTTGTGGAGTTTTTAGTTGTGGGGTTTTTAGTTGTGAAGTTTCTATATATGGAATTTTTTTCTAGTTGCCGAGTCTCTATTTGTGGAGTTTGTTGTTGTGGAGTTTCTAGTTGTGGAGTTTTTTGTTGTGGAGTCTCTAGTTGCGAAGTTTCTTTTTGTGGAGTTTCTAGTTGTGGAGTTTCTAGTTGTAGAGTTTCTGGTTGTGGAGTTTCTAGTTGTGGAGTTTCAAGTTGTGGAGTTTCTAGTTGTGGAGTTTCTAGTTTCGGAGTTTCTAGTTGTGGAGTTTCAAGTTGTGGAGTTTCAAGTTGCGGAGTCTCAAGCTGTGCAGTATCTAGTTGTTGAGTTTTTAGTTGTTGAGTTTCTAGTTTGAAGTCTCTACTTGTAGATTCTCTAGTTGTGGAGTCTCAAGTTTAGGAGTGTCTAGTTGAAGAGTTTTTAGTTGTGGAGTGTCTAGTTGTGGAGTTTCCAGTTGTGAAGTTTCGAGTTTTGGAGTTTCTAGTTCTGGAGTCTCTAGTTGTGTAGTTTCTAGCTGCGGAGTTTCTAGTTGCGGAGTTTTCATTTGTTGAGTTTCTAGTTGCGGAGTCTCAAGTTGTGGAGTTTAAAGTTGTGGAGTTTCAAGTTGTGGAGTTTCAAGTTGTGGAGTCTCTAGTTGTAGAGTTACTAGTTGCGGAGTATCTATTTGTGGAGTTTCCAGTTGTGGAGTTTCTAGTTGTGGAGTTGCAGAGTCTCTGGTTGTGGAGTTTCTAGTTTTCGAGTTTCGAGTTGTGGAGTCTTTAGTTGTAGTTGTGGAGTTTCTAGTTGTAGAGTTTCCAGTTGTGGAGTATCTAGTTGTGGAGTTTTCAGTTGTGTAGTTTCTAGCTGCGGAGTTTCTAGTTGCGGAGTTTCTATTTGTGGAGTTTCTAGCTGCGGAGTTTCTAGTTGCAGAGTCTCTGGTTGTGGAGTTTCTAGTTGCGGAGTCTCTAGTTGTGGAGTTTTTAGTTGTGGAGTTTTTAGTTGTGGAGTTTCTAGATATGGAATTTCTAGTTGCCGAGTCTCTATTTGTGGAGTTTGTAGTTGTGGAGTTTCTATTTGTGGAGTTTCTAGTTGTCGAGTCTCAAGTTGTGGAGTTTAAAGTTGTGGAGTTTCTAGTTGTTGAGTTTCGAGTTGTGGAGTCTCTAGTTGTGGAGTTTCTAGTTGTGGAGTTTCCAGTTGTTGAGTATCTAGTTGTGGAGTTTCCAGTTGTGGAGTATCTAGTTGTGGAGTTTTAAGTTGTGGAGTTTCTAATTACGGAGTTTCTAGTTGCGGAGTATTTAATAGCGGAGTTTCTACTTGTGAAGTTTCATGTTGCGGAGTCTCAAGTTGTGGAGTTTCCAGTTGTGGAGTTTTTAGTTGTGGAGTTTCTAGTTGTTTAGTTTCTAGTTGTGAAGTCTCTAGTTTTGCAGTTTCTAGTTGTGGAGTTTCTAGATATAGAATTTCTAGTTGCCGAGTCTCTATTTGTGGAATTTCTAGTTGCCGAGTCTCTAGTTGTGGAGTTTCTAGTTGCAGAGTCTCTAGTTGTGGAATTTCTAGTTGCCGAGTTTGTATTTTTGGAATTTCTAGTTGCGGAGTCTCTATTTGTGGAGTTTGTAGTTGTGGAGTTTCTAGTTGTGGAGTCTCTAGTTGCGGAGTTTCTAGTGTGGAGTTTCTAGTTGTGGAGTTTCTAGTTATGGAGTTTCCAGTTGCGGAATCTCTGGCTGTGGATTTTCTAGTTGCGTAACTTAAAGTTGTGAGGTTTCAAGTTGTGGAGTTTCTAGTTGTGGAGTTTCTAGTTGTGGAGTCTCTAGTTGTGTAGTTTCTAGCTGCGGAGTTTCTAGTTGCGGAGTTTTTATTTGTGGAGTTTCTAGCTGCGGAGTTTCTAGTTGCAGAGTCTCTGGTTGTGGAGATTCTAGTTGCGGAGTCTCTAGTTGTGGAGTTTTTACTTGTGGAGTTTCCAGATATGGAATTTCTAGTTGCCGAGTCTCTATTTGTGGAGTTTGTAGTTCTGGAGTTTCTAGTTGTGGAGTTTCAAGTTGTGGAGTTTCTGGTTGTGGAGTCTCTAGTTGCGGAGTTTCTAGTTGTTGAGTTTCTAGTTGTGGAGTTTCTAGTTGTGGGGTTTCTAGTTGCGGAATCTCTAGCTGTGGATTTTCTAGTTGCGTAACTTAAGGTTGTGAGGTTTCAAGTTGTGGATTTTCTAGTTGCGGAGTTTCTAGTTGTGGAGTTTCTAGTTGTGGAGTCTCTAGTTGTGTAGTTTCTAGCTGCGGAGTTTTTAGTTGCGGAGTTTCTATTTGTGGAGTTTCTAGCTGCGGAGTTTCTAGTTGCCGAGTCTCTGGTTGTGGAGTTTCTAGTTACGGAGTCTCTAGTTGTGGTATTTCTAGTTGTGGAGTTTCTAGTTGTGGAGTTTCCAGTTGTGGAGTTTTTAGTTGTGGACTTTCTAGACATGAAATTTCTTGTAGCCGAGTCTCTATTTGTGGAGTTTGTAGTTGTGGAGTTTCTAGTTTTTAGTTGTGGAGTTTCTAGATATGGAATTTCTAGTTGCCGAGTCTCTATTTCTGGAGTTTGTAGTTGTGGAGTTTCTAGTTGTGGAGTTTCAAGTTGTGGAGTTTCTAGTTGTGGAGTCTCTAGCGGCGGAGTTTCTAGTTGTGGAGTTTCTTGTTGTGGAGTTTCCAGTTATGGAGTTTCTAGTTGCGGAATCTCTGGCTGTGGATTTTCTAGTTGCGTAACTTAAGGTCGTGAGGTTTCAAGTTGTGGAGTTTCTAGTTGTGGAGTTTCTAGTTGTTGAGTTTGTAGTTGTGGTGTTTCTAGTTGTGGAGTTTCTATTTGTGGAGTCTCTAGTTGCAGAGTTTCTAGTTGTGGAGTTTCTAGTTGTGGAGTTTCTGGTTGTGCAGTTTCTAGTTGTGGAGTTTCAAGTTGTGGAGTTTCTAGTTGTGGAGTCTCAAGTTGTGGAGTTTCAAGTTGTGGAGTTTAAAGTTGTGGAGTCTCTAGTTGTGGAGTTTCTAGTTGCGCAGTATCTAGTTGTGGAGTTTCCAGTTGTGGAGTTTCTAGTTGTGGAGTTGCGGAGTCTCTGGTTGTGGAGTTTCTAGTTTTGGAGTTTCGAGTTGTGGAGTCTTTAGTTGTAGTTGTGGAGTTTCTAGTTGTGGTGTTTCCAGTTGTGGAGTATCTAGTTGTGGAGTTTCCAGTTGTGTAGTTTCTAGCTGCGGAGTTTCTAGTTGCGGAGTTTCTATTTGTGGAGTTTCTAGCTGCGGAGTTTCTAGTTGCAGAGTCTCTGGTTGTGGAGTTTCTAGTTGCGGAGTCTCTAGTTGTGGAGTTTCTAGTTGTGGAGTTTCTAGATATGGAATTTCTAGTTGCAGAGTCTCTATTTGTGGAGTTTGTAGTTGTGGAGTTTCTAGTTGAGGAGTTTCATGTTGTGGAGTTTCTAGTTGTGGAGTCTCTAGTTCTGGAGTTTCTAGTTGTTGAGTTTCTAGTTGTGCAGTTTCTAGTTGCGGAATCTCTAGCTGTGGATTTTCTAGTTGCGTAATTTAAGGTTGTGAGGTTTCAAGTTGTGGAGTTTCTAGTTGTGGAGTTTCTATTTGTGGAGTTTCTAGCTGCGGAGTTTCTAGTTGCAGAGTCTCTGGTTGTGGAGTTTCTAGTTGCGGAGTCTATTTGTGGTATTTCTAGTTGTGGGGTTTCTAGTTGTGGAGTTTCCAGTTGTGGAGTTTTTAGTTGTGGACTTTCGAGACATGAAATTTCTTGTAGCCGAGTCTCTATTTGTGGAGTTTGTAGTTGCGGAGTTTCAAGTTGTGGAGTTTTTAGTTGTGGAGTCTCTTGATGCGGAGTTTCTTGTTGTGGAGTTTCTAGTTGTAGAGTTTCTGGTTGTGGAGTTTCTAGTTGTGGAGTTTCAAGTTGTGGAGTTTCTAGTAGTGGAGTTTCCAGTTGTGGAGTTTCTAGTTGTGGAGTTTCTAGTTGCGGAGTTTCTAGTTGTGGAGTTTCAAGTTGTGGAGTTTCAAGTTGCAGAGTCTCAAGCTGTGCAGTTTCTAGTTGTTGAGTTTTTAGTTGTGGAGTTTTTAGTTGTTGAGTTTCTAGTTTGAAGTCTCTACTTGTATATTCTCTAGTTGTGGAGTCTCAAGTTTAGGAGTTTTTAGTTGAAGAGTTTTTAGTTGTGGAGTGTCTAGTTGTGGAGTTTCCAGTTGTGGAGTTTCGAGTTTTGGAGTTTCTAGTTGTGGAGTCTCTAGTTATGTAGTTTCTAGCTGCGGAGTTTCTAGTTGCGGAGTGTTCATTTGTTGAGTTTCTAGTTGTGGAGTCTCAAGTTGTGGAGTTTAAAGTTGTGGAGTTTCAAGTTGTGGAGTCTCTAGTTGTAGAGTTACTAGTTGCGGAGTATCTAGTTGTGGAGTTTCGAGTTGTGGAGTTTCTTGTTTTGGAGTTGCGGAGTCTCTGGTTGTAGAGTTTCTAGTTGTTGAGTTTCGAGTTGTGGAGTCTCTAGTTGTGGAGTTTCTAGTTGTGGAGTTTCCAGTTATGGAGTATCTAGTTGTGGAGTTTTAAGTTGTGGAGTGACTAGTTGTGAAGTCTCTAGTTTTGCAGTTTCTAGTTGTGGAGTTTCTAGATATAGAATTTCTAGTTGCCGAGTCTCTATTTGTGAAATTTCTAGTTGCCGAGTCTCTAGTTGTGGAGTTTCTAGTTGCAGAGTCTCTAGTTGTAGAATTTCTAGTTGCCGAGTCTCTATTTGTGGAATTTCTAGTTGCCGAGTCTCTATTTGTGGAGTTTGTAGTTGTGGAGTTTCTAGTTGGGGAGTTTCTAGTTGTGGAGTTTCTAGTTGCAGAGTTTCTAGTTGTGGAGTTTCAAGTTGTGGAGTCTCTAGATGTGAAGTTTCTAGTTGTCGAGTTTCCAGTTGTGGCGTATCTAGTAGTGGAGTTTCCAGTTGTGGAGATTCTAGTTGTGGAGTTTCTAGTTGCGGAGTCCCTAGTTGTGGAGTTTCTAGTTGCGGAGTTTCTAGTTGGGGAGTTTCAAGTTGTGGAGTTTCAAGTTGCGGAATCTCAAGCTGTGCAGTTTCTAGTTGTACAGTTTCTGGTTGTGGAGTTTCTAGCTGTGGAGTTTCAAGTTGTGGAGTTTCTAGTTGTGGAGTCTCAAGTTGTGGAGTTTAAAGTTGTGGAGTTTCTAGTTGTGGAGTATCTAGTTGTGGAGTTTCCAGTTGTGGAGTTTCTATTTGTGGAGTTGCGGAGTCTCAAGTTGTGGAGTTTCTAGTTGTGGAGTTTCGAGTTGTGGAGTTTCTAGGTGCAGAGTCTCAGGTTGTGGAGTTTCTAGTTGCGGAGTTTCTAGTTGTAGATTTTCTGGTTGTGGAGTTTCTAGTTGTGGAGTTTCGAGTTGTGGAGTTTCTAGTTGTGGAAATGCGGAGTCTTTAGTTGTGGAGATTCTAGTTGTGGAGATTCTAGTTGTGGATTTTCGAGTTGCGGAGTTTCTAGTTGCAGAGTCTCTGGTTGTGGAGTTTCCAGTTGTGGAGTATCTGGTTGTGGAGTTTCCGGTTGTGAAGTTTCTAGTTGTGGAGTTTCCAGTTGGAGTATCTAGTTGTGGAGTTTCTAGTTGTTGAGTTTCTAGTTGTGAAGTCTCTAGTTTTGCAGATTCTAGTTGTAAAGTTTTTAGTTGTGGAGTTTCTAGATATGGAATATCTAGTTGCCGAGTCTCTATTTGTGGAGTTTGTAGTTGTGGAATTTCTAATTGTGGAGTTTCAAGTTGTGGAGTTTCTAGTTGTGGAGTCTCTAGTTGCGGAGTTTCTAGTTGTTGAGTTTCTAGTTGTGGAGTTTCTAGTTATGGAGTTTCTAGTTGCGGAATCTCTAGCTGTGGATTTTCTAGTTGCGTAACTTAAGGTTGGGATGTTTAAAGTTGTGGAGTTTCTAGTTGTGGAGTTTCTATTTGTGGATTTTCTAGTTGTGGAGTCTCTAGTTGTGGAGTTTCTAGTTGTGGAGTTTCCAGTTGTGGAGTATCTAGTTTTGGAGTTTCCAGTTGTGGAGTATCTAGTTGTGGAGTTTTAAGTTGTGGGGTTTCTAATTGCGGAGTTTCTAGTTGCGGAGTATTTAATAGCGGAGTTTCTACTTCTGAAGTTTCATGTTGCGCAGTCTTAAGTTGTGGAGTTTCCAGTTGTGGAGTTTTTAGTTGTGGAGTTTCTAGTTGTTTAGTTTCTAGTTGTGAAGTCTCTAGTTTTGCAGTTTCTGGTTGTGGAGTTTCTAGATATAGAATTTCTAGTTGCCGAGTCTCTATTTGTGGAATTTCTAGTTGCCGAGTCTCTAGTTGTGGAGTTTCTAGTTGCAGAGTCTCTAGTTGTGGAATTTCTAGTTGCCGAGTTTGTATTTTTGGAATTTCTAGTTGCCGAGTCTCTATTTGTGGAGTTTCTAGTTGTGGAGTTTCTAGCTGTGGAGTGTCTAGTTGAGGAGTTTCTAGCTGCGGAGTTTCTAATTGTGGAGTTTCTGTTTGTGGAGTTTCTAGCTGCAGAGTTTCTAGTTGCAGAGTCTCTGGCTGTGGAGTTTCTAGTTGCGGAGTCTCTAGTTGTAGAGTTTCTAGTTGTGGAGTTTCTAGTTGTGGAGTTTTTAGTTGTGGGGTTTTTAGTTGAGGAGTTTCTAGATATGGAATTTCTAGTTGCCGAGTCTATATTTGTTGAGTTTGTTGTTGTGGAGTTTCTAGTTGTAGAGTTTTTAGTTGTGGAGTCTCTAGTTGCGGAGATTATAGTTGTGGAGTTTCTAGTTGTGGAGTTTCTAGTTGTACAGTTTCTGGTTGTGGAGTTTCTAGTTGTGGAGTTTCAAGTTGTGGAGTTTCAAGTTGGGGAGTCTCTAGTTGTGGAGTTTCTTGTTGTGGAGTATCTAGTTGTGGAGTTTCCAGTTGTGGAGTTTCTATTTGTGGAGTTGCGGAGTCTCTAGTTGTGGAGTTTCTAGTTGTGGAGTTTCTAGTTGTGGAGTTTCGAGTTGTGGAGTTTCTAGGTGCAGAGTCTCTGGTTGTGGAGTTTCTAGTTGCGGAGTTTCTAGTTGTAGATTTTCTGGTTGTGGAGTTTCTAGTTGTGAAGTTTGAAGTTGTGGAGTTTCTAGTTGTGGAGTATCAAGTTGTGGAGTTCAAAGTTGTGGAGTTTCAAGTTGGGGAGTCTCTAGTTGTGGAGTTTCTAGTTGTGGAGTATCTAGTTGTGGAGTTTCCAGTTGTGGAGTTTCTAGTTGTGGAAATGCGGAGTCTCTAGTTGTGGAGTTTCTAGTTGTGGAGTTTCGAGTTGCGGAGTTTCTAGTTGCAGAGTCTCTGTTTGTGGAGTTTCCAGTTGTGGAGTATCTAGTTGTTGAGTTTCCGGTTGTGAAGTTTCTAGTTGTGGAGTTTCCAGTTGGAGTATCTAGTTGTGGAGTTTCTAGTTGCGGAGTTTTTAATAGCTGAGTTTTCTAGTTGTGGAGTTTGAAGTTGCGGAGTCTCAAGTTGTGGAGTTTCCAGTTGTGGCGTTTTTAGTTGTGGAGTTTCTAGTTGTTGAGTTTCTAGTTGTGAAGTCTCTAGATTTGCAGATTCTAGTTGTAAAGTTTTTAGTTGTGGAGTTTCTAGATATAGAATTTCTAGTTGCCGAATCTCTATTTCTGGAGTTTGTAGTTGTGGAGTTTCTAGTTGTGGAGTTTCAAGTTGTGGAGTTTCTAGTTGTGGAGTCTCTAGCTGCGGAGTTTCTAGTTGTGGAGTTTCTAGTTGTGAAGTCTCTAGTTTTGCAGTTTCTAGTTGTGGAGTTCCTAGATATAGAATTTCTAGTTGCCGAGTCTCTATTTGTGGAATTTCTAGTTGCCGAGTATCTAGTTGTGGAGTTTCTAGTTGCAGAGTCTCTAGTTGTGGAATTTCTAGTTGCCGAGTCTCTAGTTGTGTAGTTTCGAGCTGCAACGTTTCTAGTTGCGGAGTTTCTATTTGTGGAGTTTCTAGCTGCGGAGTTTCTAGTTGCGGAGTTTCTAGTTGTTGAGTTTCTAGTTGTGGAGTTTCTAGTTGTGGAGTTTCTAGTTGCGGAATCTCTAGCTGGGGATTTTCTAGTTGCGTAACTTAAGGTTGTCAGGTTTCAAGTTGTGGAGTTTCTAGTTGTGGAGTTTCTAGCTGCGCAGTTTCTAGTTGCGGAGTTTCTATTTGTGGAGTTTCTAGCTGCGGAGTTTCTAGTTGCAGAGTCTCTGGTTGTGGAGTTTCTAGTTGCGGAGTTTCTAGTTGTTGAGTTTCTAGTTGTGGAGTTTCAAGTTGTGGAGTTTCTAGTTGTGGAGTCTCTAGTTCCGGAGTTTCTAGTTGTTGAGTTTCTAGTTGTGGAGTTTCTAGTTGTGGAGTTTCTAGTTGCGGAATCTCTAGCTGTGGATTTTCTAGTTGCGTAACTTAAGGTTGTGAGGTTTCAAGTTGTGGAGTTTCTAGTTGTGGAGTTTCTAGTTGTGGAGTCTCTAGTTGTGTAGTTTGTAGCTGCGGAGTTTCTAGTTGCGGAGTTTCTATTTGTGGAGTTTCTAGCTGCGGAGTTTCTAGTTGCAGAGCCTCTAGTTGTTGAGTTTCTAGTTGTGGAGTTTCTAGTTGTGGAGTTTCAAGTTGTGGAGTTTCTAGTTATTGAGTTTCTAGTTTGAAGTCTCTAGTTGTAGTCTCTAGTTGTGGAGTCTCTAGTTTAGGAGTTTCTGGTTGTAGAGTTTTAGTTGTGGAGTGTCTGGTTGTGGAGTTTCCAGTTGTGGAGTTTCCAGTTGTGGAGTTTCGAGTTGTGGAGTTTTGAGTTCTGGAGTTTCTAGTTGTGGAGTTTCTAGTTGCGGAATCTCTAGCTGTGGATTTTCTAGTTGCGGAACTTAAGGTTGTGAGGTTTCAAGTTGTGGAGTTTCTAGTTGTGGAGTTTCTAGTTGTGGAGTTTCTAGTTGTGGAGTCTCTAGTTGTGGAGTTTCTAGCTGCGGAGTTTCTAATTGTGGAGTTTCTGTTTGTGGAGTTTCTAGCTGCAGAGTTTCTAGTTGCAGAGTCTCTGGCTGTGGAGTTTCTAGTTGCGGAGTCTCTAGTTGTAGAGTTTCTAGTTGTGGAGTTTCTAGTTGTGGAGTTTTTAGTTGTGGGGTTTTTAGTTGTGAAGTTTCTATATATGGAATTTTTTTCTAGTTGCCGAGTCTCTATTTGTGGAGTTTGTTGTTGTGGAGTTTCTAGTTGTGGAGTTTTTTGTTGTGGAGTCTCTAGTTGCGAAGTTTCTTTTTGTGGAGTTTCTAGTTGTGGAGTTTCTAGTTGTAGAGTTTCTGGTTGTGGAGTTTCTAGTTGTGGAGTTTCAAGTTGTGGAGTTTCTAGTTGTGGAGTTTCTAGTTTCGGAGTTTCTAGTTGTGGAGTTTCAAGTTGTGGAGTTTCAAGTTGCGGAGTCTCAAGCTGTGCAGTTTCTAGTTGTTGAGTTTTTAGTTGTTGAGTTTCTAGTTTGAAGTCTCTACTTGTAGATTCTCTAGTTGTGGAGTCTCAAGTTTAGGAGTGTCTAGTTGAAGATTTTTTAGTTGTGGAGTGTCTAGTTGTGGAGTTTCCAGTTGTGAAGTTTCGAGTTTTGGAGTTTCTAGTTCTGGAGTCTCTAGTTGTGTAGTTTCTAGCTGCGGAGTTTCTAGTTGCGGAGTTTTCATTTGTTGAGTTTCTAGTTGTGGAGTCTCAAGTTGTGGAGTTTAAAGTTGTGGAGTTTCAAGTTGTGGAGTTTCAAGTTGTGGAGTCTCTAGTTGTAGAGTTACTAGTTGCGGAGTATCTATTTGTGGAGTTTCCAGTTGTGGAGTTTCTAGTTGTGGAGTTGCAGAGTCTCTGGTTGTGGAGTTTCTAGTTTTCGAGTTTCGAGTTGTGGAGTCTTTAGTTGTAGTTGTGGAGTTTCTAGTTGTAGAGTTTCCAGTTGTGGAGTATCTAGTTGTGGAGTTTTCAGTTGTGTAGTTTCTAGCTGCGGAGTTTCTAGTTGCGGAGTTTCTATTTGTGGAGTTTCTAGCTGCGGAGTTTCTAGTTGCAGAGTCTCTGGTTGTGGAGTTTCTAGTTGCGGAGTCTCTAGTTGTGGAGTTTTTAGTTGTGGAGTTTTTAGTTGTGGAGTTTCTAGATATGGAATTTCTAGTTGCCGAGTCTCTATTTGTGGAGTTTGTAGTTGTGGAGTTTCTATTTGTGGAGTTTCTAGTTGTCGAGTCTCAAGTTGTGGAGTTTAAAGTTGTGGAGTTTCTAGTTGTTGAGTTTCGAGTTGTGGAGTCTCTAGTTGTGGAGTTTCTAGTTGTGGAGTTTCCAGTTGTGGAGTATCTAGTTGTGGAGTTTCCAGTTGTGGAGTATCTAGTTGTGGAGTTTTAAGTTGTGGAGTTTCTAATTACGGAGTTTCTAGTTGCGGAGTATTTAATAGCGGAGTTTCTACTTGTGAAGATTCATGTTGCGGAGTCTCAAGTTGTGGAGTTTCCAGTTGTGGAGTTCTTAGTTGTGGAGTTTCTAGTTGTTTAGTTTCTAGTTGTGAAGTCTCTAGTTTTGCAGTTTCTAGTTGTGGAGTTTCTAGATATAGAATTTCTAGTTGCCGAGTCTCTATTTGTGGAATTTCTAGTTGCCGAGTCTCTAGTTGTGGAGTTTCTAGTTGCAGAGTCTCTAGTTGTGGAATTTCTAGTTGCCGAGTTTGTATTTTTGGAATTTCTAGTTGCGGAGTCTCTATTTGTGGAGTTTGTAGTTGTGGAGTTTCTAGTTGTGGAGTCTCTAGTTGCGGAGTTTCTAGTGTGGAGTTTCTAGTTGTGGAGTTTCTAGTTATGGAGTTTCCAGTTGCGGAATCTCTGGCTGTGGATTTTCTAGTTGCGTAACTTAAAGTTGTGAGGTTTCAAGTTGTGGAGTTTCTAGTTGTGGAGTTTCTAGTTGTGGAGTCTCTAGTTGTGTAGTTTCTAGCTGCGGAGTTTCTAGTTGCGGAGTTTTTATTTGTGGAGTTTCTAGCTGCGGAGTTTCTAGTTGCAGAGTCTCTGGTTGTGGAGATTCTAGTTGCGGAGTCTCTAGTTGTGGAGTTTTTACTTGTGGAGTTTCCAGATATGGAATTTCTAGTTGCCGAGTCTCTATTTGTGGAGTTTGTAGTTCTGGAGTTTCTAGTTGTGGAGTTTCAAGTTGTGGAGTTTCTGGTTGTGGAGTTTCAAGTTGTGGAGTTTCAAGTTGGGGAGTCTCTAGTTGTGGAGTTTCTTGTTGTGGAGTATCTAGTTGTGGAGTTTCCAGTTGTGGAGTTTCTATTTTTGGAGTTGCGGAGTCTCTAGTTGTGGAGTTTCTAGTTGTGGAGTTTCTAGTTGTGGAGTTTCGAGTTGTGGAGTTTCTAGGTGCAGAGTCTCTGGTTGTGGAGTTTCTAGTTGCGGAGTTTCTAGTTGTAGATTTTCTGGTTGTGGAGTTTCTAGTTGTGAAGTTTAAAGTTGTGGAGTTTCTAGTTGTGGAGTATCAAGTTGTGGAGTTCAAAGTTGTGGAGTTTCAAGTTGGGGAGTCTCTGTTTGTGGAGTTTCCAGTTGTGGAGTATCTAGTTGTTGAGTTTCCGGTTGTGAAGTTTCTAGTTGTGGAGTTTCCAGTTGGAGTATCTAGTTGTGGAGTTTCTAGTTGCGGAGTTTTTAATAGCTGAGTTTTCTAGTTGTGGAGTTGGAAGTTGCGGAGTCTCAAGTTGTGGAGTTTCCAGTTGTGGCGTTTTTAGTTGTGGAGTTTCTAGTTGTTGAGTTTCTAGTTGTGAAGTCTCTAGTTTTGCAGATTCTAGTTGTAAAGTTTTTAGTTGTGGAGTTTCTAGATATGGAATTTCTAGTTGCCGAATCTCTATTTCTGGAGTTTCTAGTTGTGGAGTTTCAAGTTGTGGAGTTTCTAGTTGTGGAGTCTCTAGCTGCGGAGTTTCTAGTTGTGGAGTTTCTAGTTGTGGAGTTTCTAGTTATGGAGTTTCTAGTTGCGGAATCTCTGGCTGTGGATTTTCTAGTTGCGTAACTTAAGGTTGGGAGGTTTCAAGTTGTGGAGTTTCTAGTTGTGGAGTTTCTAGTTGTGGAGTTTCTAGTTGTGGAGTCTCTAGTTGTGTAGTTTCTAGCTGCGGAGTTTCTAGTTGCGGAGTTTATATTTGTGGAGTTTCTAGCTGCGGAGTTTCTAGCTGCAGAGTCTCTGGTTGTGGAGTTTCTAGTTGCGGAGTCTCTAGTTGTGAAGTTTCTAGTTGCGGAATCTCTAGCTGTGGATTTTCTAGTTGCGTAACTTAAGGTTGTGAGGTTTCAAGTTGTGGAGTCTCTAGTTGTAGAGTTACTAGTTGCGGAGTATATAGTTGTGGAGTTTCCAGTTGTGGAGTTTCTAGTTGTGAAGTCTCTAGTTTTGCAGTTTCTAGTTGTGGAGTTTCTAGATATAGAATTTCTAGTTGCCGAGTCTCTATTTGTGGAATTTCTAGTTGCCGAGAATCTAGTTGTGGAGTTTCTAGTTGCAGAGTCTCTAGTTGTGGAATTTCTAGTTGCCGAGTCTCTAGTTGTGTAGTTTCGAGCTGCAACGTTTCTAGTTGCGGAGTTTCTATTTGTGGAGTTTCTAGCTGCGGAGTTTCTAGTTGCGGAGTTTCTAGTTGATGAGTTTCTAGTTGTGGAGTTTCTAGTTGTGGAGTTTCTAGTTGCGGAATCTCTAGCTGGGGATTTTCTAGTTGCGTAACTTAAGGTTGTCAGGTTTCAAGTTGTGGAGTTTCTAGTTGTGGAGTTTCTAGCTGCGCAGTTTCTAGTTGCGGAGTTTCTATTTGTGGAGTTTCTAGCTGCGGAGTTTCTAGTTGCAGAGTCTCTGGTTGTGGAGTTTCTAGTTGCGGAGTTTCTAGTTGTTGAGTTTCTAGTTGTGGAGTTTCAAGTTGTGGAGTTTCTAGTTGTGGAGTCTCTAGTTCCGGAGTTTCTAGTTGTTGAGTTTCTAGTTGTGGAGTTTCTAGTTGTGGAGTTTCTAGTTGCGGAATCTCTAGCTGTGGATTTTCTAGTTGCGTAACTTAAGGTTGTGAGGTTTCAAGTTGTGGAGTTTCTAGTTGTGGAGTTTCTAGTTGTGGAGTCTCTAGTTGTGTAGTTTGTAGCTGCGGAGTTTCTAGTTGCGGAGTTTCTATTTGTGGAGTTTCTAGCTGCGGAGTTTCTAGTTGCAGAGCCTCTAGTTGTTGAGTTTCTAGTTGTGGAGTTTCTAGTTGTGGAGTTTCAAGTTGTGGAGTTTCTAGTTATTGAGTTTCTAGTTTGAAGTCTCTAGTTGTAGTCTCTAGTTGTGGAGTCTCTAGTTTAGGAGTTTCTGGTTGTAGAGTTTTAGTTGTGGAGTGTCTGGTTGTGGAGTTTCCAGTTGTGGAGTTTCCAGTTGTGGAGTTTCGAGTTGTGGAGTTTTGAGTTCTGGAGTTTCTAGTTGTGGAGTTTCTAGTTGCGGAATCTCTAGCTGTGGATTTTCTAGTTGCGGAACTTAAGGTTGTGAGGTTTCAAGTTGTGGAGTTTCTAGTTGTGGAGTTTCTAGTTGTGGAGTTTCTAGTTGTGGAGTCTCTAGTTGTGGAGTTTCTAGCTGCGGAGTTTCTAATTGTGGAGTTTCTGTTTGTGGAGTTTCTAGCTGCAGAGTTTCTAGTTGCAGAGTCTCTGGCTGTGGAGTTTCTAGTTGCGGAGTCTCTAGTTGTAGAGTTTCTAGTTGTGGAGTTTCTAGTTGTGGAGTTTTTAGTTGTGGGGTTTTTAGTTGTGAAGTTTCTATATATGGAATTTTTTTCTAGTTGCCGAGTCTCTATTTGTGGAGTTTGTTGTTGTGGAGTTTCTAGTTGTGGAGTTTTTTGTTGTGGAGTCTCTAGTTGCGAAGTTTCTTTTTGTGGAGTTTCTAGTTGTGGAGTTTCTAGTTGTAGAGTTTCTGGTTGTGGAGTTTCTAGTTGTGGAGTTTCAAGTTGTGGAGTTTCTAGTTGTGGAGTTTCTAGTTTCGGAGTTTCTAGTTGTGGAGTTTCAAGTTGTGGAGTTTCAAGTTGCGGAGTCTCAAGCTGTGCAGTATCTAGTTGTTGAGTTTTTAGTTGTTGAGTTTCTAGTTTGAAGTCTCTACTTGTAGATTCTCTAGTTGTGGAGTCTCAAGTTTAGGAGTGTCTAGTTGAAGAGTTTTTAGTTGTGGAGTGTCTAGTTGTGGAGTTTCCAGTTGTGAAGTTTCGAGTTTTGGAGTTTCTAGTTCTGGAGTCTCTAGTTGTGTAGTTTCTAGCTGCGGAGTTTCTAGTTGCGGAGTTTTCATTTGTTGAGTTTCTAGTTGCGGAGTCTCAAGTTGTGGAGTTTAAAGTTGTGGAGTTTCAAGTTGTGGAGTTTCAAGTTGTGGAGTCTCTAGTTGTAGAGTTACTAGTTGCGGAGTATCTATTTGTGGAGTTTCCAGTTGTGGAGTTTCTAGTTGTGGAGTTGCAGAGTCTCTGGTTGTGGAGTTTCTAGTTTTCGAGTTTCGAGTTGTGGAGTCTTTAGTTGTAGTTGTGGAGTTTCTAGTTGTAGAGTTTCCAGTTGTGGAGTATCTAGTTGTGGAGTTTTCAGTTGTGTAGTTTCTAGCTGCGGAGTTTCTAGTTGCGGAGTTTCTATTTGTGGAGTTTCTAGCTGCGGAGTTTCTAGTTGCAGAGTCTCTGGTTGTGGAGTTTCTAGTTGCGGAGTCTCTAGTTGTGGAGTTTTTAGTTGTGGAGTTTTTAGTTGTGGAGTTTCTAGATATGGAATTTCTAGTTGCCGAGTCTCTATTTGTGGAGTTTGTAGTTGTGGAGTTTCTATTTGTGGAGTTTCTAGTTGTCGAGTCTCAAGTTGTGGAGTTTAAAGTTGTGGAGTTTCTAGTTGTTGAGTTTCGAGTTGTGGAGTCTCTAGTTGTGGAGTTTCTAGTTGTGGAGTTTCCAGTTGTTGAGTATCTAGTTGTGGAGTTTCCAGTTGTGGAGTATCTAGTTGTGGAGTTTTAAGTTGTGGAGTTTCTAATTACGGAGTTTCTAGTTGCGGAGTATTTAATAGCGGAGTTTCTACTTGTGAAGTTTCATGTTGCGGAGTCTCAAGTTGTGGAGTTTCCAGTTGTGGAGTTTTTAGTTGTGGAGTTTCTAGTTGTTTAGTTTCTAGTTGTGAAGTCTCTAGTTTTGCAGTTTCTAGTTGTGGAGTTTCTAGATATAAAATTTCTAGTTGCCGAGTCTCTATTTGTGGAATTTCTAGTTGCCGAGTCTCTAGTTGTGGAGTTTCTAGTTGCAGAGTCTCTAGTTGTGGAATTTCTAGTTGCCGAGTTTGTATTTTTGGAATTTCTAGTTGCGGAGTCTCTATTTGTGGAGTTTGTAGTTGTGGAGTTTCTAGTTGTGGAGTCTCTAGTTGCGGAGTTTCTAGTGTGGAGTTTCTAGTTGTGGAGTTTCTAGTTATGGAGTTTCCAGTTGCGGAATCTCTGGCTGTGGATTTTCTAGTTGCGTAACTTAAAGTTGTGAGGTTTCAAGTTGTGGAGTTTCTAGTTGTGGAGTTTCTAGTTGTGGAGTCTCTAGTTGTGTAGTTTCTAGCTGCGGAGTTTCTAGTTGCGGAGTTTTTACTTGTGGAGTTTCTAGCTGCGGAGTTTCTAGTTGCAGAGTCTCTGGTTGTGGAGATTCTAGTTGCGGAGTCTCTAGTTGTGGAGTTTTTACTTGTGGAGTTTCCAGATATGGAATTTCTAGTTGCCGAGTCTCTATTTGTGGAGTTTGTAGTTCTGGAGTTTCTAGTTGTGGAGTTTCAAGTTGTGGAGTTTCTGGTTGTGGAGTCTCTAGTTGCGGAGTTTCTAGTTGTTGAGTTTCTAGTTGTGGAGTTTCTAGTTGTGGGGTTTCTAGTTGCGGAATCTCTAGCTGTGGATTTTCTAGTTGCGTAACTTAAGGTTGTGAGGTTTCAAGTTGTGGATTTTCTAGTTGCGGAGTTTCTAGTTGTGGAGTTTCTAGTTGTGGAGTCTCTAGTTGTGTAGTTTCTAGCTGCGGAGTTTTTAGTTGCGGAGTTTCTATTTGTGGAGTTTCTAGCTGCGGAGTTTCTAGTTGCCGAGTCTCTGGTTGTGGAGTTTCTAGTTACGGAGTCTCTAGTTGTGGTATTTCTAGTTGTGGAGTTTCTAGTTGTGGAGTTTCCAGTTGTGGAGTTTTTAGTTGTGGACTTTCTAGACATGAAATTTCTTGTAGCCGAGTCTCTATTTGTGGAGTTTGTAGTTGTGGAGTTTCTAGTTTTTAGTTGTGGAGTTTCTAGATATGGAATTTCTAGTTGCCGAGTCTCTATTTCTGGAGTTTGTAGTTGTGGAGTTTCTAGTTGTGGAGTTTCAAGTTGTGGAGTTTCTAGTTGTGGAGTCTCTAGCGGCGGAGTTTCTAGTTGTGGAGTTTCTTGTTGTG
The DNA here is from genome assembly GCF_043290135.1 of Rhipicephalus microplus. NCBI lineage: Eukaryota > Metazoa > Arthropoda > Arachnida > Ixodida > Ixodidae > Rhipicephalus > Rhipicephalus microplus. The sequence goes on along the minus strand of NW_027464626.1, from coordinate 1,019,799 downwards.
GAGTTTCTAGTTATGGAGTTTCTAGTTGCGGAATCTCTGGCTGTGGATTTTCTAGTTGCGTAACTTAAGGTTGTGAGGTTTCAAGTTGTGGAGTTTCTAGTTGTGGAGTTTCTAGTTGTTGAGTTTGTAGTTGTGGTGTTTCTAGTTCTGGAGTTTCTATTTGTGGAGTCTATAGTTGCAGAGTTTCTAGTTGTGGAGTTTCTAGTTGTGGAGTTTCTGGTTGTGCAGTTTCTAGTTGTGGAGTTTCAAGTTGTGGAGTTTCTAGTTGTGGAGTCTCAAGTTGTGGAGTTTCAAGTTGTGGAGTTTAAAGTTGTGGAGTCTCTAGTTGTGGAGTTTCTAGTTGCGCAGTATCTAGTTGTGGAGTTTCCAGTTGTGGAGTTTCTAGTTGTGGAGTTGCGGAGTCTCTGGTTGTGGAGTTTCTAGTTTTGGAGTTTCGAGTTGTGGAGTCTTTAGTTGTAGTTGTGGAGTTTCTAGTTGTGGTGTTTCCAGTTGTGGAGTATCTAGTTGTGGAGTTTCCAGTTGTGTAGTTTCTAGCTGCGGAGTTTCTAGTTGCGGAGTTTCTATTTGTGGAGTTTCTAGCTGCGGAGTTTCTAGTTGCAGAGTCTCTGGTTGTGGAGTTTCTAGTTGCGGAGTCTCTAGTTGTGGAGTTTCTAGTTGTGGAGTTTCTAGATATGGAATTTCTAGTTGCAGAGTCTCTATTTGTGGAGTTTGTAGTTGTGGAGTTTCTAGTTGAGGAGTTTCATGTTGTGGAGTTTCTAGTTGTGGAGTCTCTAGTTCTGGAGTTTCTAGTTGTTGAGTTTCTAGTTGTGCAGTTTCTAGTTGCGGAATCTCTAGCTGTGGATTTTCTAGTTGCGTAATTTAAGGTTGTGAGGTTTCAAGTTGTGGAGTTTCTAGTTGTGGAGTTTCTATTTGTGGAGTTTCTAGCTGCGGAGTTTCTAGTTGCAGAGTCTCTGGTTGTGGAGTTTCTAGTTGCGGAGTCTATTTGTGGTATTTCTAGTTGTGGGGTTTCTAGTTGTGGAGTTTCCAGTTGTGGAGTTTTTAGTTGTGGACTTTCGAGACATGAAATTTCTTGTAGCCGAGTCTCTATTTGTGGAGTTTGTAGTTGCGGAGTTTCAAGTTGTGGAGTTTCTAGCTGCGGAGTTTCTAGTTCAGAGTCTCTAGTTTTGGAGTTTCTAGTTGCGAATTCTCTAGTTGAAGAGTCTCTAGTTGTAGAGTTTCTAGTTGTGGAGTTTCTAGTTGTGGGGTTTCAAGTTGTGGAGTTTCTGGTTGTGGAGTTTCAAGTTGTGGAGTTTCAAGTTGGGGAGTCTCTAGTTGTGGAGTTTCTTGTTGTGGAGTATCTAGTTGTGGAGTTTCCAGTTGTGGAGTTTCTATTTGTGGAGTTGCGGAGTCTCTAGTTGTGGAGTTTCTAGTTGTGGAGTTTCTAGTTGTGGAGTTTCGAGTTGTGGAGTTTCTAGGTGCAGAGTCTCTGGTTGTGGAGTTTCTAGTTGCGGAGTTTCTAGTTGTAGATTTTCTGGTTGTGGAGTTTCTAGTTGTGAAGTTTAAAGTTGTGGAGTTTCTAGTTGTGGAGTATCAAGTTGTGGAGTTCAAAGTTGTGGAGTTTCAAGTTGGGGAGTCTCTAGTTGTGGAGTTTCTAGTTGTGGAGTATCTAGTTGTGGAGTTTCCAGTTGTGGAGTTTCTAGTTGTGGAAATGCGGAGTCTCTAGTTGTGGAGTTTCTAGTTGTGGAGTTTCGAGTTGCGAAGTTTCTAGTTGCAGAGTCTCTGTTTGTGGAGTTTCCAGTTGTGGAGTATCTAGTTGTTGAGTTTCCGGTTGTGAAGTTTCTAGTTGTGGAGTTTCCAGTTGGAGTATCTAGTTGTGGAGTTTCTAGTTGCGGAGTTTTTAATAGCTGAGTTTTCTAGTTGTGGAGTTGGAAGTTGCGGAGTCTCAAGTTGTGGAGTTTCCAGTTGTGGCGTTTTTAGTTGTGGAGTTTCTAGTTGTTGAGTTTCTAGTTGTGAAGTCTCTAGTTTTGCAGATTCTAGTTGTAAAGTTTTTAGTTGTGGAGTTTCTAGATATGGAATTTCTAGTTGCCGAATCTCTATTTCTGGAGTTTGTAGTTGTGGAGTTTCTAGTTGTGGAGTTTCAAGTTGTGGAGTTTCTAGTTGTGGAGTCTCTAGCTGCGGAGTTTCTAGTTGTGGAGTTTCTAGTTGTGGAGTTTCTAGTTATGGAGTTTCTAGTTGCGGAATCTCTGGCTGTGGATTTTCTAGTTGCGTAACTTAAGGTTGGGAGGTTTCAAGTTGTGGAGTTTCTAGTTGTGGAGTTTCTAGTTGTGGAGTTTCTAGTTGTGGAGTCTCTAGTTGTGTAGTTTCTAGCTGCGGAGTTTCTAGTTGCGGAGTTTATATTTGTGGAGTTTCTAGCTGCGGAGTTTCTAGTTGCAGAGTCTCTGGTTGTGGAGTTTCTAGTTGCGGAGTCTCTAGTTGTGAAGTTTCTAGTTGCGGAATCTCTAGCTGTGGATTTTCTAGTTGCGTAACTTAAGGTTGTGAGGTTTCAAGTTGTGGAGTCTCTAGATGTAGAGTTACTAGTTGCGGAGTATATAGTTGTGGAGTTTCCAGTTGTGGAGTTTCTAGTTGTGAAGTCTCTAGTTTTGCAGTTTCTAGTTGTGGAGTTTCTAGATATAGAATTTCTAGTTGCCGAGTCTCTATTTGTGGAATTTCTAGTTGCCGAGTATCTAGTTGTGGAGTTTCTAGTTGCAGAGTCTCTAGTTGTGGAATTTCTAGTTGCCGAGTCTCTAGTTGTGTAGTTTCGAGCTGCAACGTTTCGAGTTGCGGAGTTTCTATTTGTGGAGTTTCTAGCTGCGGAGTTTCTAGTTGCGGAGTTTCTAGTTGTTGAGTTTCTAGTTGTGGAGTTTCTAGTTGTGGAGTTTCTAGTTGCGGAATCTCTAGCTGGGGATTTTCTAGTTGCGTAACTTAAGGTTGTCAGGTTTCAAGTTGTGGAGTTTCTAGTTGTGGAGTTTCTAGCTGCGCAGTTTCTAGTTGCGGAGTTTCTATTTGTGGAGTTTCTAGCTGCGGAGTTTCTAGTTGCAGAATCTCTGGTTGTGGAGTTTCTAGTTGCGGAGTTTCTAGTTGTTGAGTTTCTAGTTGTGGAGTTTCAAGTTGTGGAGTTTCTAGTTGTGGAGTCTCTAGTTCCGGAGTTTCTAGTTGTTGAGTTTCTAGTTGTGGAGTTTCTAGTTGCGGAATCTCTAGCTGTAGATTTTCTAGTTGCGTAACTTAAGGTTGTGAGGTTTCAAGTTGTGGAGTTTCTAGTTGTGGAGTTTCTAGTTGTGGAGTCTCTAGTTGTGTAGTTTGTAGCTGCGGAGTTTCTAGTTGCGGAGTTTCTATTTGTGGAGTTTCTAGCTGCGGAGTTTCTAGTTGCAGAGCCTCTAGTTGTTGAGTTTCTAGTTGTGGAGTTTCTAGTTGTGGAGTTTCAAGTTGTGGAGTTTCTAGTTATTGAGTTTCTAGTTTGAAGTCTCTAGTTGTAGTCTCTAGTTGTGGAGTCTCTAGTTTAGGAGTTTCTGGTTGTAGAGTTTTAGTTGTGGAGTGTCTGGTTGTGGAGTTTCCAGTTGTGGAGTTTCCAGTTGTGGAGTTTCGAGTTGTGGAGTTTTGAGTTCTGGAGTTTCTAGTTGTGGAGTTTCTAGTTGCGGAATCTCTAGCTGTGGATTTTCTAGTGGCGGAACTTAAGGTTGTGAGGTTTCAGGTTGTGGAGTTTCTAGTTATGGAGTTTCTAGTTGTGGAGTTTCTAGTTGTGGAGTCTCTAGTTGTGGAGTTTCTAGCTGCGGAGTTTCTAATTGTGGAGTTTCTGTTTGTGGAGTTTCTAGCTGCAGAGTTTCTAGTTGCAGAGTCTCTGGCTGTGGAGTTTCTAGTTGCGGAGTCTCTAGTTGTAGAGTTTCTAGTTGTGGAGTTTCTAGTTGTGGAGTTTTTAGTTGTGGGGTTTTTAGTTGTGAAGTTTCTATATATGGAATTTTTTTCTAGTTGCCGAGTCTCTATTTGTGGAGTTTGTTGTTGTGGAGTTTCTAGTTGTGGAGTTTTTTGTTGTGGAGTCTCTAGTTGCGAAGTTTCTTTTTGTGGAGTTTCTAGTTGTGGAGTTTCTAGTTGTAGAGTTTCTGGTTGTGGAGTTTCTAGTTGTGGAGTTTCAAGTTGTGGAGTTTCTAGTTGTGGAGTTTCTAGTTTCGGAGTTTCTAGTTGTGGAGTTTCAAGTTGTGGAGTTTCAAGTTGCGGAGTCTCAAGCTGTGCAGTATCTAGTTGTTGAGTTTTTAGTTGTTGAGTTTCTAGTTTGAAGTCTCTACTTGTAGATTCTCTAGTTGTGGAGTCTCAAGTTTAGGAGTGTCTAGTTGAAGAGTTTTTAGTTGTGGAGTGTCTAGTTGTGGAGTTTCCAGTTGTGAAGTTTCGAGTTTTGGAGTTTCTAGTTCTGGAGTCTCTAGTTGTGTAGTTTCTAGCTGCGGAGTTTCTAGTTGCGGAGTTTTCATTTGTTGAGTTTCTAGTTGCGGAGTCTCAAGTTGTGGAGTTTAAAGTTGTGGAGTTTCAAGTTGTGGAGTTTCAAGTTGTGGAGTCTCTAGTTGTAGAGTTACTAGTTGCGGAGTATCTATTTGTGGAGTTTCCAGTTGTGGAGTTTCTAGTTGTGGAGTTGCAGAGTCTCTGGTTGTGGAGTTTCTAGTTTTCGAGTTTCGAGTTGTGGAGTCTTTAGTTGTAGTTGTGGAGTTTCTAGTTGTAGAGTTTCCAGTTGTGGAGTATCTAGTTGTGGAGTTTTCAGTTGTGTAGTTTCTAGCTGCGGAGTTTCTAGTTGCGGAGTTTCTATTTGTGGAGTTTCTAGCTGCAGAGTTTCTAGTTGCAGAGTCTCTGGTTGTGGAGTTTCTAGTTGCGGAGTCTCTAGTTGTGGAGTTTTTAGTTGTGGAGTTTTTAGTTGTGGAGTTTCTAGATATGGAATTTCTAGTTGCCGAGTCTCTATTTGTGGAGTTTGTAGTTGTGGAGTTTCTATTTGTGGAGTTTCTAGTTGTCGAGTCTCAAGTTGTGGAGTTTAAAGTTGTGGAGTTTCTAGTTGTTGAGTTTCGAGTTGTGGAGTCTCTAGTTGTGGAGTTTCTAGTTGTGGAGTTTCCAGTTGTTGAGTATCTAGTTGTGGAGTTTCCAGTTGTGGAGTATCTAGTTGTGGAGTTTTAAGTTGTGGAGTTTCTAATTACGGAGTTTCTAGTTGCGGAGTATTTAATAGCGGAGTTTCTACTTGTGAAGTTTCATGTTGCGGAGTCTCAAGTTGAGGAGTTTCCAGTTGTGGAGTTTTTAGTTGTGGAGTTTCTAGTTGTTTAGTTTCTAGTTGTGAAGTCTCTAGTTTTGCAGTTTCTAGTTGTGGAGTTTCTAGATATAGAATTTCTAGTTGCCGAGTCTCTATTTGTGGAATTTCTAGTTGCCGAGTCTCTAGTTGTGGAGTTTCTAGTTGCAGAGTCTCTAGTTGTGGAATTTCTAGTTGCCGAGTTTGTATTTTTGGAATTTCTAGTTGCGGAGTCTCTATTTGTGGAGTTTGTAGTTGTGGAGTTTCTAGTTGTGGAGTCTCTAGTTGCGGAGTTTCTAGTGTGGAGTTTCTAGTTGTGGAGTTTCTAGTTGTGGGGTTTCTAGTTGCGGAATCTCTAGCTGTGGATTTTCTAGTTGCGTAACTTAAGGTTGTGAGGTTTCAAGTTGTGGATTTTCTAGTTGCGGAGTTTCTAGTTGTGGAGTTTCTAGTTGTGGAGTCTCTAGTTGTGTAGTTTCTAGCTGCGGAGTTTTTAGTTGCGGAGTTTCTATTTGTGGAGTTTCTAGCTGCGGAGTTTCTAGTTGCCGAGTCTCTGGTTGTGGAGTTTCTAGTTACGGAGTCTCTAGTTGTGGTATTTCTAGTTGTGGAGTTTCTAGTTGTGGAGTTTCCAGTTGTGGAGTTTTTAGTTGTGGACTTTCTAGACATGAAATTTCTTGTAGCCGAGTCTCTATTTGTGGAGTTTGTAGTTGTGGAGTTTCTAGTTTTTAGTTGTGGAGTTTCTAGATATGGAATTTCTAGTTGCCGAGTCTCTATTTCTGGAGTTTGTAGTTGTGGAGTTTCTAGTTGTGGAGTTTCAAGTTGTGGAGTTTCTAGTTGTGGAGTCTCTAGCGGCGGAGTTTCTAGTTGTGGAGTTTCTTGTTGTGGAGTTTCCAGTTATGGAGTTTCTAGTTGCGGAATCTCTGGCTGTGGATTTTCTAGTTGCGTAACTTAAGGTCGTGAGGTTTCAAGTTGTGGAGTTTCTAGTTGTGGAGTTTCTAGTTGTTGAGTTTGTAGTTGTGGTGTTTCTAGTTGTGGAGTTTCTATTTGTGGAGTCTCTAGTTGCAGAGTTTCTAGTTGTGGAGTTTCTAGTTGTGGAGTTTCTGGTTGTGCAGTTTCTAGTTGTGGAGTTTCAAGTTGTGGAGTTTCTAGTTGTGGAGTCTCAAGTTGTGGAGTTTCAAGTTGTGGAGTTTAAAGTTGTGGAGTCTCTAGTTGTGGAGTTTCTAGTTGCGCAGTATCTAGTTGTGGAGTTTCCAGTTGTGGAGTTTCTAGTTGTGGAGTTGCGGAGTCTCTGGTTGTGGAGTTTCTAGTTTTGGAGTTTCGAGTTGTGGAGTCTTTAGTTGTAGTTGTGGAGTTTCTAGTTGTGGTGTTTCCAGTTGTGGAGTATCTAGTTGTGGAGTTTCCAGTTGTGTAGTTTCTAGCTGCGGAGTTTCTAGTTGCGGAGTTTCTATTTGTGGAGTTTCTAGCTGCGGAGTTTCTAGTTGCAGAGTCTCTGGTTGTGGAGTTTCTAGTTGCGGAGTCTCTAGTTGTGGAGTTTCTAGTTGTGGAGTTTCTAGATATGGAATTTCTAGTTGCAGAGTCTCTATTTGTGGAGTTTGTAGTTGTGGAGTTTCTAGTTGAGGAGTTTCATGTTGTGGAGTTTCTAGTTGTGGAGTCTCTAGTTCTGGAGTTTCTAGTTGTTGAGTTTCTAGTTGTGCAGTTTCTAGTTGCGGAATCTCTAGCTGTGGATTTTCTAGTTGCGTAATTTAAGGTTGTGAGGTTTCAAGTTGTGGAGTTTCTAGTTGTGGAGTTTCTATTTGTGGAGTTTCTAGCTGCGGAGTTTCTAGTTGCAGAGTCTCTGGTTGTGGAGTTTCTAGTTGCGGAGTCTATTTGTGGTATTTCTAGTTGTGGGGTTTCTAGTTGTGGAGTTTCCAGTTGTGGAGTTTTTAGTTGTGGACTTTCGAGACATGAAATTTCTTGTAGCCGAGTCTCTATTTGTGGAGTTTGTAGTTGCGGAGTTTCAAGTTGTGGAGTTTTTAGTTGTGGAGTCTCTAGATGCGGAGTTTCTTGTTGTGGAGTTTCTAGTTGTAGAGTTTCTGGTTGTGGAGTTTCTAGTTGTGGAGTTTCAAGTTGTGGAGTTTCTAGTAGTGGAGTTTCCAGTTGTGGAGTTTCTAGTTGTGGAGTTTCTAGTTGCGGAGTTTCTAGTTGTGGAGTTTCAAGTTGTGGAGTTTCAAGTTGCAGAGTCTCAAGCTGTGCAGTTTCTAGTTGTTGAGTTTTTAGTTGTGGAGTTTTTAGTTGTTGAGTTTCTAGTTTGAAGTCTCTACTTGTATATTCTCTAGTTGTGGAGTCTCAAGTTTAGGAGTTTTTAGTTGAAGAGTTTTTAGTTGTGGAGTGTCTAGTTGTGGAGTTTCCAGTTGTGGAGTTTCGAGTTTTGGAGTTTCTAGTTGTGGAGTCTCTAGTTATGTAGTTTCTAGCTGCGGAGTTTCTAGTTGCGGAGTGTTCATTTGTTGAGTTTCTAGTTGTGGAGTCTCAAGTTGTGGAGTTTAAAGTTGTGGAGTTTCAAGTTGTGGAGTCTCTAGTTGTAGAGTTACTAGTTGCGGAGTATCTAGTTGTGGAGTTTCGAGTTGTGGAGTTTCTTGTTTTGGAGTTGCGGAGTCTCTGGTTGTAGAGTTTCTAGTTGTTGAGTTTCGAGTTGTGGAGTCTCTAGTTGTGGAGTTTCTAGTTGTGGAGTTTCCAGTTATGGAGTATCTAGTTGTGGAGTTTTAAGTTGTGGAGTGACTAGTTGTGAAGTCTCTAGTTTTGCAGTTTCTAGTTGTGGAGTTTCTAGATATAGAATTTCTAGTTGCCGAGTCTCTATTTGTGAAATTTCTAGTTGCCGAGTCTCTAGTTGTGGAGTTTCTAGTTGCAGAGTCTCTAGTTGTAGAATTTCTAGTTGCCGAGTCTCTATTTGTGGAATTTCTAGTTGCCGAGTCTCTATTTGTGGAGTTTGTAGTTGTGGAGTTTCTAGTTGGGGAGTTTCTAGTTGTGGAGTTTCTAGTTGCAGAGTTTCTAGTTGTGGAGTTTCAAGTTGTGGAGTCTCTAGATGTGAAGTTTCTAGTTGTCGAGTTTCCAGTTGTGGCGTATCTAGTAGTGGAGTTTCCAGTTGTGGAGATTCTAGTTGTGGAGTTTCTAGTTGCGGAGTCCCTAGTTGTGGAGTTTCTAGTTGCGGAGTTTCTAGTTGGGGAGTTTCAAGTTGTGGAGTTTCAAGTTGCGGAATCTCAAGCTGTGCAGTTTCTAGTTGTACAGTTTCTGGTTGTGGAGTTTCTAGCTGTGGAGTTTCAAGTTGTGGAGTTTCTAGTTGTGGAGTCTCAAGTTGTGGAGTTTAAAGTTGTGGAGTTTCTAGTTGTGGAGTATCTAGTTGTGGAGTTTCCAGTTGTGGAGTTTCTATTTGTGGAGTTGCGGAGTCTCAAGTTGTGGAGTTTCTAGTTGTGGAGTTTCGAGTTGTGGAGTTTCTAGGTGCAGAGTCTCAGGTTGTGGAGTTTCTAGTTGCGGAGTTTCTAGTTGTAGATTTTCTGGTTGTGGAGTTTCTAGTTGTGGAGTTTCGAGTTGTGGAGTTTCTAGTTGTGGAAATGCGGAGTCTTTAGTTGTGGAGATTCTAGTTGTGGAGATTCTAGTTGTGGATTTTCGAGTTGCGGAGTTTCTAGTTGCAGAGTCTCTGGTTGTGGAGTTTCCAGTTGTGGAGTATCTGGTTGTGGAGTTTCCGGTTGTGAAGTTTCTAGTTGTGGAGTTTCCAGTTGGAGTATCTAGTTGTGGAGTTTCTAGTTGTTGAGTTTCTAGTTGTGAAGTCTCTAGTTTTGCAGATTCTAGTTGTAAAGTTTTTAGTTGTGGAGTTTCTAGATATGGAATATCTAGTTGCCGAGTCTCTATTTGTGGAGTTTGTAGTTGTGGAATTTCTAATTGTGGAGTTTCAAGTTGTGGAGTTTCTAGTTGTGGAGTCTCTAGTTGCGGAGTTTCTAGTTGTTGAGTTTCTAGTTGTGGAGTTTCTAGTTATGGAGTTTCTAGTTGCGGAATCTCTAGCTGTGGATTTTCTAGTTGCGTAACTTAAGGTTGGGATGTTTAAAGTTGTGGAGTTTCTAGTTGTGGAGTTTCTATTTGTGGATTTTCTAGTTGTGGAGTCTCTAGTTGTGTAGTTTCTAGCTGCGGAGTTTCTAGTTGCGGAGTTTCTAGTTGTGGAGTTTCTAGCTGCGGAGTTTCTAGTTGCAGAGTCTCTGGTTGTGGAGTTTCTAGTTGCGGAGTCTCTAGTTGTGGAGTTTTTAGTTGTGAAGTTTAGAGATATGGAATTTCTAGTTGCCGAGTCTCTATTTGTGGAGTTTGTAGTTGTGGAGTATCTAGTTGTGGAGTTTCAAGTTGTGGAGTTTGAAGTTATGGAGTCTCAAGTTGCGGAGTTTCTAGTTGTTGATTTTTTAGTTGTGGAGTTTCTAGTTGCGGAATCTCTAGCTGTGGATTTTCTAGTTGCGTAACTTAAGGTTTTGAGGTTTCAAGTTGTGGAGTTGCTAGTTGTGGAGTTTCTAGTTGTGGAGTTTCTAGTTGTGGAGTCTCTAGTTGTGTAGTTTCTAGCTGCGCAGTTTCTAGTTGTGGAGTTTCTATTTGTGGAGTTTCTAGTTGTGGAGTTTCTAGTTGTGGAGTTTCTAGTTGCGGAATCTCTAGCTGTGGATTTTCTAGTTGTGGAACTTAAGGTTGTGAGGTTTCAAGTTGTGGAGTTTCTAGTTGTGGAGTTTCTGTTTGTGGAGTTTCTAGCTGCAGAGTTTCTAGTTGCAGAGTCTCTGGCTGTGGAGTTTCTAGTTGCGGAGTCTCTAGTTGTAGAGTTTCTAGTTGTGGAGTTTCTAGTTGTGGAGTTTTTAGTTGTGGGGTTTTTAGTTGAGGAGTTTCTAGATATGGAATTTCTAGTTGCCGAGTCTATATTTGTTGAGTTTGTTGTTGTGGAGTTTCTAGTTGTAGAGTTTTTAGTTGTGGAGTCTCTAGTTGCGGAGATTATAGTTGTGGAGTTTCTAGTTGTGGAGTTTCTAGTTGTACAGTTTCTGGTTGTGGAGTTTCTAGTTGTGGAGTTTCAAGTTGTGGAGTTTCTAGTTGTGGAGTCTCAAGCTGTGGAGTTTAAAGTTGTGGAGTTTCAAGTTGGGGAGTCTCTAGTTGTGGAGTTTCTAGTTGTGGAGTATCTAGTTGTGGAGTTTCCAGTTGTGGAGTTTCTATTTGTGGAGTTGCGGAGTCTCTAGTTGTGGAGTTTCTAGTTGTGGAGTTTCTAGTTGTGGAGTTTCGAGTTGTGGAGTTTCTAGGTGCAGAGTCTCTGGTTGTGGAGTTTCTAGTTGCGGAGTTTCTAGTTGTAGATTTTCTGGTTGTGGAGTTTCTAGTTGTGAAGTTTAAAGTTGTGGAGTTTCTAGTTGTGGAGTATCAAGTTGTGGAGTTCAAAGTTGTGGAGTTTCAAGTTGGGGAGTCTCTAGTTGTGGAGTTTCTAGTTGTGGAGTATCTAGTTGTGGAGTTTCCAGTTGTGGAGTTTCTAGTTGTGGAAATGCGGAGTCTCTTCTTGTGGAGTTTCTAGTTGTGGAGTTTCGAGTTGCGGAGTTTCTAGTTGCAGAGTCTCTGTTTGTGGAGTTTCCAGTTGTGGAGTATCTAGTTGTGGAGTTTCCGGTTGTGAAGTTTCTAGTTGTGGAGTTTCCAGTTGGAGTATCTAGTTGTGGAGTTTCTAATTGCGGAGTTTTTAATAGCTGACTTTTCTAGTTGTGGAGTTTGAAGTTGCAGAGTCTCAAGTTGTGGAGTTTCCAGTTGTGGCGTTTTTAGTTGTGGAGTTTCTAGTTGTTGAGATTCTAGTTGTGAAGTCTCTAGTTTTGCAGATTCTAGTTGTAAAGTTTTTAGTTGTGGAGTATCTAGATATGGAATTTCTAGTTGCCGAGTCTCTATTTCTGGAGTTTGTAGTTGTGGAGTTTCTAGTTGTGGAGTTTCAAGTTGTGGAGTTTCTAGTTGTGGAGTCTCTAGCTGCGGAGTTTCTAGTTGTGGAGTTTCTAGTTGTGGAGTTTCTAGTTATGGAGTTTCTAGTTGCGGAATTTCTGGCTGTGGATTTTCTAGTTGCGTAACTTAAGGTTGGGAGGTTTCAAGTTGTGGAGTTTCTAGTTGTGGAGTTTCTAGTTGTGGAGTTTCTAGTTGTGGAGTCTCTAGTTGTGTAGTTTCTAGCTGCGGAGTTTCTAGTTGCTGAGTTTCTACTTGTGGAGTTTCTAGCTGCGGAGTTTCTAGTTGCAGAGTCTCTGGTTGTGGAGTTTCTAGTTGCGGAGTCTCTAGTTGTGGAGTTGCTAGTTGCGGAATCTCTAGCTGTGGATTTTCTAGTTGCGTAACTTAAGGTTGTGAGGTTTCAAGTTGTGGAGTTTCTAGTTGTGGAGTTTCTAGTTGTGGAGTTTCTAGTTGTGGAGTCTCTAGTTGTGTAGTTTCTAGCTGCGCAGTTTCTAGTTGCGGAGTTTCTATTTGTGGAGTTTCTAGCGGTGGAGTTTCTAGTTGCAGAGTCTCTGGTTGTGTAGTTTCTAGTTGCGGAGTTTCTAGTTGTTGAGTTTCTAGTTGTGGAGTTTCTAGTTGCGGAATCTCTAGCTGTGGATTTTCTAGTTGCGTAACTTAAGGTTGTGAGGTTTCAAGTTGTGGAGTTTCTAGTTGTGGAGTTTCTATTTGTGGAGTTTCTAGTTGTTGAGTTTGTAGTTGTGGTGTTTCTAGTTGTGGAGTTTCTATTTGTGGAGTCTCTAGTTGCAGACATTCTAGTTGTGGAGTTTCTAGTTGTGGAGTTCCTGGTTGTGGAGTTTCTAGTTGTGGAGTCTCAAGTTGTGGAGTTTCAAGTTGTGGAGTTTAAAGTTGTGGAGTCTATAGTTGTGGAGTTTCTAGTTGCGCAGTATCTAGTTGTGGAGTTTCCAGTTGTGGAGTTTCTAGTTGTGGAGTTGCGGAGTCTCTGGTTGTGGAGTTTCTAGTTTTGGAGTTTCGAGTTGTGGAGTCTTTAGTTGTAGTTGTGGAGTTTCTAGTTGTGGAGTATCTAGTTGTGGTGTTTCCAGTTGTGTAGTTTCTAGCTGCGGAGTTTCTAGTTGCGGAGTTTCTATTTGTGGAGTTTCTAGCTGCGGAGTTTCTAGTTGCAGAGTCTCTGGTTGTGGAGTTTCTAGTTGCGGAGTCTCTAGTTGTGGAGTTTCTAGTTGTGGAGTTTCTAGATATGGAATTTCTAGTTGCCGAGTCTCTATTTGTGGAGTTTGTAGTTGTGGAGTTTCTCGTTGTGGAGTTTCAGGTTGTGGAGTTTCTAGTTGTGGAGTCTCTAGTTCCGGAGTTTCTAGTTGTTGAGTTTCTAGTTGTGGAGTTTCTAGTTGCGGAATCTCTAGCTGTGGATTTTCTAGTTGCGTAACTTAAGGTTGTGAGGTTTCAAGTTGTGGAGTTTCTAGTTGTGGAGTTTCTAGTTGTGGAGTCTCTAGTTGTGTAGTTTCTAGCTGCGGAGTTTCTAGTTGCGGAGTTTCTATTTGTGGAGTTTCTAGTTGCAGAGTCTCTGGTTGTGGAGTTTCTAGTTGCGGAGTCTCTAGTTGTGGTATTTCTAGTTGTGGGGTTTCTAGTTGTTGAGTTTAAAGTTGTGGAGTCTCTAGTTGTGGAGTTTCTAGTTGCGCAGTATCTAGTTGTGGAGTTTCCAGTTGTGGAGTTTCTAGTTGTGGAGTTGCGGAGTCTCTGGTTGTGGAGTTTTAGTTTTGGAGTTTCAAGTTGTGGAGTCTTTAGTTGTAGTTGTGGAGTTTCTAGTTGTGGAGTTTCCAGTTGTGGAGTATCTAGTTGTGGAGTTTCCAGTTGTGTAGTTTCTAGCTGCGGAGTTTCTAGTTGCGGAGTTTCTATTTGTGGAGTTTCTAGCTGCGGAGTTTCTAGTTGCAGAGTCTCTGGTTGTGGAGTTTGTAGTTGCGGAGTCTCTAGTTGTGGAGTTTTTAGTTGTGGAGTTTCTAGATATGAAATTTCCAGTTGCCGAGTCTCTATTTGTGGAGTTTGTAGTTGTGGAGTTTCTAGTTGTGGAGTTTCAAGGTGTTGAGTTTCTAGTTGTGGAATCTCTAGTTCCGGAGCTTCGAGTTGTTGAGTTTCTAGTTGTGGAGTTTCTAGTTGTGGAGTTTGTAGTTGCGGAATCTCTAGCTGTGGATTTTCTAGTTGCGTAACTTAAGGTTGTGAGGTTTCAAGTTGTGGAGTTTCTAGTTGTGGAGTCTCTAGTTGTGTAGTTTCTAGCTGCGGAGTTTCTAGTTGCGGAGTTTCTATTTGTGGAGTTTCTAGCTGCGGAGTTTCTAGTTGCAGAGTCTCTAGTTGTTGAGTTTCTAGTTGTGGAGTTTCTAGTTGTGGAGTTTCAAGTTGTGGAGTTTCTAGTTATTGAGTTTCTAGTTTGAAGTCTCTAGTTGTAGTCTCTAGTTGTGGAGTCTCTAGTTTAGGAGTTTCTGGTTGTAGAGTTTTTAGTTGTGGAGTGTCTGGTTGTGGAGTTTAAAGTTGTGGAGTTTCCAGTTGTGGAGTTTCGAGTTGTGGAGTTTTGAGTTCTGGAGTTTCTAGTTGTGGAGTTTCTAGTTGCGGAATCTCTAGCTGTGGATTTTCTAGTTGCGGAACTTAAGGTTGTGAGGTTTCAAGTTGTGGAGTTTCTAGTTGTGGAGTTTCTAGTTGTGGAGTTTCTAGTTGTGGAGTCTCTAGTTGTGGAGTTTCTAGCTGCGGAGTTTCTAATTGTGGAGTTTCTGTTTGTGGAGTTTCTAGCTGCAGAGTTTCTAGTTGCAGAGTCTCTGGCTGTGGAGTTTCTAGTTGCGGAGTCTCTAGTTGTAGAGTTTCTAGTTGTGGAGTTTCTAGTTGTGGAGTTTTTAGTTGTGGGGTTTTAGTTGTGAAGTTTCTATATATGGATTTTTTTTCTAGTTGCCGAGTCTCTATTTGTGGAGTTTGTTGTTGTGGAGTTTCTAGTTGTGGAGTTTTTTGTTGTGGAGTCTCTAGTTGCGAAGTTTCTTTTTGTGGAGTTTCTAGTTGTGGAGTTTCTAGTTGTAGAGTTTCTGGTTGTGGAGTTTCTAGTTGTGGAGTTTCAAGTTGTGGAGTTTCTAGTTGTGGAGTTTCTAGTTGCGGAGTTTCTAGTTGTGGAGTTTCAAGTTGTGGAGTTTCAAGTTGCGGAGTCTCAAGCTGTGCAGTTTCTAGTTGTTGAGTTTTTAGTTGTGGAGTTTTTAGTTGTTGAGTTTCTAGTTTGAAGTCTCTACTTGTAGATCTCTAGTTGTGGAGTCTCAAGTTTAGGAGTTTCTAGTTGAAGAGTTTTTAGTTGTGGAGTGTCCAGTTGTGGAGTTTCCAGTTGTGAAGTTTCGAGTTTTGGAGTTTCTAGTTGTGGAGTCTCTAGTTGTGTAGTTTCTAGCTGCGGAGTTTCTAGTTGCGGAGTTTTAATTTGTTGAGTTTCTAGTTGTGGAGTCTCAAGTTGTGGAGTTTAAAGTTGTGGAGTTTCAAGTTGTGGAGTTTCAAGTTGTGGAGTCTCTAGTTGTAGAGTTACTAGTTGCGGAGTATCTAGTTGTGGAGTTTCCAGTTGTGGAGTTTCTTGTTGTGGAGTTGCGGAGTCTCTGGTTGTGGAGTTTCTAGTTGTTGAGTTTCGAGTTGTGGAGTCTCTAGTTGTGGAGTTTCTATTTGTGGAGTTTCCAGTTGTGGAGTATCTAGTTGTGGAGTTTACAGTTGTGAAGTATCTAGTTGTGGAGTTTCCAGTTGTGGAGTATCTAGTTGTGGAGTTTTAAGTTGTGGAGTTTCTAGTTGCGAAGTTTCTAGTTGCGGAGTATTTAATAGCGGAGTTTCTACTTGCGAAGTTTCAAGTTGCGGAGTCTCAAGTTGTGGAGTTTCCAGTTGTGGAGTTTCTAGTTGTTGAGTTTCTAGTTGTGAATTCTCTAGTTTTGCAGTTTCTAGTTGTGGAGTTTCTAGATATAGAATTTCTAGTTGCCGAGTCCCTATTTGTAGAATTTCTAGTTGCGGAGTTTCTAGTTGTGGAGTTTTAAGTTGTGGAGTTTCAAGTTGCGGAGTATCAAGCTGTGCAGTTTCTAGTTGTTGAGTTTTTAGTTGTGGAGTTTTTAGTTGTTGAGTTTCTAGTTTGAAGTCTCTACTTGTAGATTCTCTAGTTGTGGAGTCTCAAGTTTAGGAGTTTCTAGTTGAAGAGTTTTCATTTGTTGAGTTTCTAGTTGTGGAGTCTCAAGTTGTGGAGTTTCAAGTTGTGGAGTTTCAAGTTGTGGAGTCTCTAGTTGTAGAGTTACTAGTTGCGGAGTATCTAGTTGTGGAGTTTCCAGTTGTGGAGTTTCTTGTTGTGGAGTTGCGGAGTCTCTGGTTGTGGAGTTTCTAGTTGTTGAGTTTCGAGTTGTGGAGTCTCTAGTTGTGGAGTTTCTAGTTGTGGAGTTTCCAGTTGTGGAGTATCTAGTTGTGGAGTTTCCAGTTGTGGAGTATCTAGTTGTGGAGTTTTAAGTTGTGGAGTTTCTAATTGCGGAGTTTCTAGTTGCGGAGTATTTAATAGCGGAGTTTCTACTTGTGAAGTTTCATGTTGCGCAGTCTCAAGTTGTGGAGTTTCCAGTTGTGGAGTTTTTAGTTGTGGAGTTTCTAGTTGTTTAGTTTCTAGTTGTGAAGTCTCTAGTTTTGCAGTTTCTAGTTGTGGAGTTTCTAGATATAAAATTTCTAGTTGCCGAGTCTCTATTTGTGGAATTTCTAGTTGCCGAGTCTCTAGTTGTGGAGTTTCTAGTTGCAGAGTCTCTAGTTGTGGAATTTCTAGTTGCCGAGTTTGTATTTTTGGAATTTCTAGTTGCCGAGTTTCTAATTGTGGAGTTTCTGTTTGTGGAGTTTCTAGCTGCAGAGTTTCTAGTTGCAGAGTCTCTGGCTGTGGAGTTTCTAGTTGCGGAGTCTCTAGTTGTAGAGTTTCTAGTTGTGGAGTTTTTAGTTGTGGAGTTTTTAGTTGAGGAGTTTCTAGATATGGAATTTCTAGTTGCCGAGTCTATATTTGTTGAGTTTGTTGTTGTGGAGTTTCTAGTTGTAGAGTGTTTAGTTGTGGAGTCTCTAGTTGCGGAGATTATAGTTGTGGAGTTTCTAGTTGTGGAGTTTCTAGTTGTACAGTTTCTGGTTGTGGAGTTTCTAGTTGTGGAGTTTCAAGTTGTGGAGTTTCTAGTTGTGGAGTCTCAAGCTGTGGAGTTTAAAGTTGTGGAGTTTCAAGTTGGGGAGTCTCTAGTTGTGGAGTTTCTAGTTGTGGAGTATCTAGTTGTGGAGTTTCCAGTTGTGGAGTTTCTATTTGTGGAGTTGCGGAGTCTCTAGTTGTGGAGTTTCTAGTTGTGGAGTTTCTAGTTGTGGAGTTTCGAGTTGTGGAGTTTCTAGGTGCAGAGTCTCTGGTTGTGGAGTTTCTAGCTGCGGAGTTTCTAGTTGCAGAGTCTCTGGTTGTGGAGATTCTAGTTGCGGAGTCTCTAGTTGTGGAGTTTTTACTTGTGGAGTTTCCAGATATGGAATTTCTAGTTGCCGAGTCTCTATTTGTGGAGTTTGTAGTTCTGGAGTTTCTAGTTGTGGAGTTTCAAGTTGTGGAGTTTCTGGTTGTGGAGTCTCTAGTTGCGGAGTTTCTAGTTGTTGAGTTTCTAGTTGTGGAGTTTCTAGTTATGGAGTTTCTAGTTGCGGAATCTCTAGCTGTGGATTTTCTAGTTGCGTAACTTAAGGTTGGGATGTTTAAAGTTGTGGAGTTTCTAGTTGTAGAGTTTCTATTTGTGGATTTTCTAGTTGTGGAGTGTCTAGTTGTGTAGTTTCTAGCTGCGGAGTTTCTAGTTGCGGAGTTTCTAGTTGTGGAGTTTCTAGCTGCGGAGTTTCTAGTTGCAGAGTCTCTGGTTGTGGAGTTTCTAGTTGCGGAGTCTCTAGTTGTGGAGTTTTTAGTTGTGAAGTTTAGAGATATGGAATTTCTAGTTGCCGAGTCTCTATTTGTGGAGTTTGTAGTTGTGGAGTATCTAGTTGTGGAGTTTCAAGTTGTGGAGTTTGAAGTTATGGAGTCTCAAGTTGCGGAGTTTCTAGTTGTTGATTTTTTAGTTGTGGAGTTTCTAGTTGCGGAATCTCTAGCTGTGGATTTTCTAGTTGCGTAACTTAAGGTTTTGAGGTTTCAAGTTGTGGAGTTGCTAGTTGTGGAGTTTCTAGTTGTGGAGTTTCTAGTTGTGGAGTCTCTAGTTGTGTAGTTTCTAGCTGCGCAGTTTCTAGTTGTGGAGTTTCTATTTGTGGAGTTTCTAGTTGTGGAGTTTCTAGTTGTGGAGTTTCTAGTTGCGGAATCTCTAGCTGTGGATTTTCTAGTTGTGGAACTTAAGGTTGTGAGGTTTCAAGTTGTGGAGTTTCTAGTTGTGGAGTTTCTGTTTGTGGAGTTTCTAGCTGCAGAGTTTCTAGTTGCAGAGTCTCTGGCTGTGGAGTTTCTAGTTGCGGAGTCTCTAGTTGTAGAGTTTCTAGTTGTGGAGTTTCTAGTTGTGGAGTTTTTAGTTGTGGGGTTTTTAGTTGAGGAGTTTCTAGATATGGAATTTCTAGTTGCCGAGTCTCTATTTGTTGAGTTTGTTGTTGTGGAGTTTCTAGTTGTAGAGTTTTTAGTTGTGGAGTCTCTAGTTGCGGAGATTATAGTTGTGGAGTTTCTAGTTGTGGAGTTTCTAGTTGTACAGTTTCTGGTTGTGGAGTTTCTAGTTGTGGAGTTTCAAGTTGTGGAGTTTCTAGTTGTGGAGTCTCAAGCTGTGGAGTTTAAAGTTGTGGAGTTTCAAGTTGGGGAGTCTCTAGTTGTGGAGTTTCTAGTTGTGGAGTATCTAGTTGTGGAGTTTCCAGTTGTGGAGTTTCTATTTGTGGAGTTGCGGAGTCTCTAGTTGTGGAGTTTCTAGTTGTGGAGTTTCTAGTTGTGGAGTTTCGAGTTGTGGAGTTTCTAGGTGCAGAGTCTCTGGTTGTGGAGTTTCTAGTTGCGGAGTTTCTAGTTGTAGATTTTCTGGTTGTGGAGTTTCTAGTTGTGAAGTTTAAAGTTGTGGAGTTTCTAGTTGTGGAGTATCAAGTTGTGGAGTTCAAAGTTGTGGAGTTTCAAGTTGGGGAGTCTCTAGTTGTGGAGTTTCTAGTTGTGGAGTATCTAGTTGTGGAGTTTCCAGTTGTGGAGTTTCTAGTTGTGGAAATGCGGAGTCTCTTCTTGTGGAGTTTCTAGTTGTGGAGTTTCGAGTTGCGGAGTTTCTAGTTGCAGAGTCTCTGTTTGTGGAGTTTCCAGTTGTGGAGTATCTAGTTGTGGAGTTTCCGGTTGTGAAGTTTCTAGTTGTGGAGTTTCCAGTTGGAGTATCTAGTTGTGGAGTTTCTAATTGCGGAGTTTTTAATAGCTGACTTTTCTAGTTGTGGAGTTTGAAGTTGCAGAGTCTCAAGTTGTGGAGTTTCCAGTTGTGGCGTTTTTAGTTGTGGAGTTTCTAGTTGTTGAGATTCTAGTTGTGAAGTCTCTAGTTTTGCAGATTCTAGTTGTAAAGTTTTTAGTTGTGGAGTATCTAGATATGGAATTTCTAGTTGCCGAGTCTCTATTTCTGGAGTTTGTAGTTGTGGAGTTTCTAGTTGTGGAGTTTCAAGTTGTGGAGTTTCTAGTTGTGGAGTCTCTAGCTGCGGAGTTTCTAGTTGTGGAGTTTCTAGTTGTGGAGTTTCTAGTTATGGAGTTTCTAGTTGCGGAATTTCTGGCTGTGGATTTTCTAGTTGCGTAACTTAAGGTTGGGAGGTTTCAAGTTGTGGAGTTTCTAGTTGTGGAGTTTCTAGTTGTGGAGTTTCTAGTTGTGGAGTCTCTAGTTGTGTAGTTTCTAGCTGCGGAGTTTCTAGTTGCTGAGTTTCTACTTGTGGAGTTTCTAGCTGCGGAGTTTCTAGTTGCAGAGTCTCTGGTTGTGGAGTTTCTAGTTGCGGAGTCTCTAGTTGTGGAGTTGCTAGTTGCGGAATCTCTAGCTGTGGATTTTCTAGTTGCGTAACTTAAGGTTGTGAGGTTTCAAGTTGTGGAGTTTCTAGTTGTGGAGTTTCTAGTTGTGGAGTTTCTAGTTGTGGAGTCTCTAGTTGTGTAGTTTCTAGCTGCGCAGTTTCTAGTTGCGGAGTTTCTATTTGTGGAGTTTCTAGCGGTGGAGTTTCTAGTTGCAGAGTCTCTGGTTGTGTAGTTTCTAGTTGCGGAGTTTCTAGTTGTTGAGTTTCTAGTTGTGGAGTTTCTAGTTGCGGAATCTCTAGCTGTGGATTTTCTAGTTGCGTAACTTAAGGTTGTGAGGTTTCAAGTTGTGGAGTTTCTAGTTGTGGAGTTTCTATTTGTGGAGTTTCTAGTTGTTGAGTTTGTAGTTGTGGTGTTTCTAGTTGTGGAATTTCTATTTGTGGAGTCTCTAGTTGCAGACATTCTAGTTGTGGAGTTTCTAGTTGTGGAGTTCCTGGTTGTGGAGTTTCTAGTTGTGGAGTCTCAAGTTGTGGAGTTTCAAGTTGTGGAGTTTAAAGTTGTGGAGTCTATAGTTGTGGAGTTTCTAGTTGCGCAGTATCTAGTTGTGGAGTTTCCAGTTGTGGAGTTTCTAGTTGTGGAGTTGCGGAGTCTCTGGTTGTGGAGTTTCTAGTTTTGGAGTTTCGAGTTGTGGAGTCTTTAGTTGTAGTTGTGGAGTTTCTAGTTGTGGAGTATCTAGTTGTGGTGTTTCCAGTTGTGTAGTTTCTAGCTGCGGAGTTTCTAGTTGCGGAGTTTCTATTTGTGGAGTTTCTAGCTGCGGAGTTTCTAGTTGCAGAGTCTCTGGTTGTGGAGTTTCTAGTTGCGGAGTCTCTAGTTGTGGAGTTTCTAGTTGTGGAGTTTCTAGATATGGAATTTCTAGTTGCCGAGTCTCTATTTGTGGAGTTTGTAGTTGTGGAGTTTCTCGTTGTGGAGTTTCAGGTTGTGGAGTTTCTAGTTGTGGAGTCTCTAGTTCCGGAGTTTCTAGTTGTTGAGTTTCTAGTTGTGGAGTTTCTAGTTGCGGAATCTCTAGCTGTGGATTTTCTAGTTGCGTAACTTAAGGTTGTGAGGTTTCAAGTTGTGGAGTTTCTAGTTGTGGAGTTTCTAGTTGTGGAGTCTCTAGTTGTGTAGTTTCTAGCTGCGGAGTTTCTAGTTGCGGAGTTTCTATTTGTGGAGTTTCTAGTTGCAGAGTCTCTGGTTGTGGAGTTTCTAGTTGCGGAGTCTCTAGTTGTGGTATTTCTAGTTGTGGGGTTTCTAGTTGTTGAGTTTAAAGTTGTGGAGTCTCTAGTTGTGGAGTTTCTAGTTGCGCAGTATCTAGTTGTGGAGTTTCCAGTTGTGGAGTTTCTAGTTGTGGAGTTGCGGAGTCTCTGGTTGTGGAGTTTTAGTTTTGGAGTTTCAAGTTGTGGAGTCTTTAGTTGTAGTTGTGGAGTTTCTAGTTGTGGAGTTTCCAGTTGTGGAGTATCTAGTTGTGGAGTTTCCAGTTGTGTAGTTTCTAGCTGCGGAGTTTCTAGTTGCGGAGTTTCTATTTGTGGAGTTTCTAGCTGCGGAGTTTCTAGTTGCAGAGTCTCTGGTTGTGGAGTTTGTAGTTGCGGAGTCTCTAGTTGTGGAGTTTTTAGTTGTGGAGTTTCTAGATATGAAATTTCCAGTTGCCGAGTCTCTATTTGTGGAGTTTGTAGTTGTGGAGATTCTAGTTGTGGAGTTTCAAGGTGTTGAGTTTCTAGTTGTGGAATCTCTAGTTCCGGAGCTTCGAGTTGTTGAGTTTCTAGTTGTGGAGTTTCTAGTTGTGGAGTTTGTAGTTGCGGAATCTCTAGCTGTGGATTTTCTAGTTGCGTAACTTAAGGTTGTGAGGTTTCAAGTTGTGGAGTTTCTAGTTGTGGAGTCTCTAGTTGTGTAGTTTCTAGCTGCGGAGTTTCTAGTTGCGGAGTTTCTATTTGTGGAGTTTCTAGCTGCGGAGTTTCTAGTTGCAGAGTCTCTAGTTGTTGAGTTTCTAGTTGTGGAGTTTCTAGTTGTGGAGTTTCAAGTTGTGGAGTTTCTAGTTATTGAGTTTCTAGTTTGAAGTCTCTAGTTGTAGTCTCTAGTTGTGGAGTCTCTAGTTTAGGAGTTTCTGGTTGTAGAGTTTTTAGTTGTGGAGTGTCTGGTTGTGGAGTTTAAAGTTGTGGAGTTTCCAGTTGTGGAGTTTCGAGTTGTGGAGTTTTGAGTTCTGGAGTTTCTAGTTGTGGAGTTTCTAGTTGCGGAATCTCTAGCTGTGGATTTTCTAGTTGCAGATTTTAAGGTTGTGAGGTTTCAAGTTGTGGAGTTTCTAGTTGTGGAGTTTCTAGTTGTGGAGTTTCTAGTTGTGGAGTCTCTAGTTGTGGAGTTTCTAGCTGCGGAGTTTCTAATTGTGGAGTTTCTGTTTGTGGAGTTTCTAGCTGCAGAGTTTCTAGTTGCAGAGTCTCTGGCTGTGGAGTTTCTAGTTGCGGAGTCTCTAGTTGTAGAGTTTCTAGTTGTGGAGTTTCTAGTTGTGGAGTTTTTAGTTGTGGGGTTTTAGTTGTGAAGTTTCTATATATGGATTTTTTTTCTAGTTGCCGAGTCTCTATTTGTGGAGTTTGTTGTTGTGGAGTTTCTAGTTGTGGAGTTTTTTGTTGTGGAGTCTCTAGTTGCGAAGTTTCTTTTTGTGGAGTTTCTAGTTGTGGAGTTTCTAGTTGTAGAGTTTCTGGTTGTGGAGTTTCTAGTTGTGGAGTTTCAAGTTGTGGAGTTTCTAGTTGTGGAGTTTCTAGTTGCGGAGTTTCTAGTTGTGGAGTTTCAAGTTGTGGAGTTTCAAGTTGCGGAGTCTCAAGCTGTGCAGTTTCTAGTTGTTGAGTTTTTAGTTGTGGAGTTTTTAGTTGTTGAGTTTCTAGTTTGAAGTCTCTACTTGTAGATCTCTAGTTGTGGAGTCTCAAGTTTAGGAGTTTCTAGTTGAAGAGTTTTTAGTTGTGGAGTGTCCAGTTGTGGAGTTTCCAGTTGTGAAGTTTCGAGTTTTGGAGTTTCTAGTTGTGGAGTCTCTAGTTGTGTAGTTTCTAGCTGCGGAGTTTCTAGTTGCGGAGTTTTAATTTGTTGAGTTTCTAGTTGTGGAGTCTCAAGTTGTGGAGTTTAAAGTTGTGGAGTTTCAAGTTGTGGAGTTTCAAGTTGTGGAGTCTCTAGTTGTAGAGTTACTAGTTGCGGAGTATCTAGTTGTGGAGTTTCCAGTTGTGGAGTTTCTTGTTGTGGAGTTGCGGAGTCTCTGGTTGTGGAGTTTCTAGTTGTTGAGTTTCGAGTTGTGGAGTCTCTAGTTGTGGAGTTTCTATTTGTGGAGTTTCCAGTTGTGGAGTATCTAGTTGTGGAGTTTACAGTTGTGAAGTATCTAGTTGTGGAGTTTCCAGTTGTGGAGTATCTAGTTGTGGAGTTTTAAGTTGTGGAGTTTCTAGTTGCGAAGTTTCTAGTTGCGGAGTATTTAATAGCGGAGTTTCTACTTGCGAAGTTTCAAGTTGCGGAGTCTCAAGTTGTGGAGTTTCCAGTTGTGGAGTTTCTAGTTGTTGAGTTTCTAGTTGTGAATTCTCTAGTTTTGCAGTTTCTAGTTGTGGAGTTTCTAGATATAGAATTTCTAGTTGCCGAGTCCCTATTTGTGGAATTTCTAGTTGCGGAGTTTCTAGTTGTGGAGTTTTAAGTTGTGGAGTTTCAAGTTGCGGAGTATCAAGCTGTGCAGTTTCTAGTTGTTGAGTTTTTAGTTGTGGAGTTTTTAGTTGTTGAGTTTCTAGTTTGAAGTCTCTACTTGTAGATTCTCTAGTTGTGGAGTCTCAAGTTTAGGAGTTTCTAGTTGAAGAGTTTTCATTTGTTGAGTTTCTAGTTGTGGAGTCTCAAGTTGTGGAGTTTCAAGTTGTGGAGTTTCAAGTTGTGGAGTCTCTAGTTGTAGAGTTACTAGTTGCGGAGTATCTAGTTGTGGAGTTTCCAGTTGTGGAGTTTCTTGTTGTGGAGTTGCGGAGTCTCTGGTTGTGGAGTTTCTAGTTGTTGAGTTTCGAGTTGTGGAGTCTCTAGTTGTGGAGTTTCTAGTTGTGGAGTTTCCAGTTGTGGAGTATCTAGTTGTGGAGTTTCCAGTTGTGGAGTATCTAGTTGTGGAGTTTTAAGTTGTGGAGTTTCTAATTGCGGAGTTTCTAGTTGCGGAGTATTTAATAGCGGAGTTTCTACTTGTGAAGTTTCATGTTGCGCAGTCTCAAGTTGTGGAGTTTCCAGTTGTGGAGTTTTTAGTTGTGGAGTTTCTAGTTGTTTAGTTTCTAGTTGTGAAGTCTCTAGTTTTGCAGTTTCTAGTTGTGGAGTTTCTAGATATAAAATTTCTAGTTGCCGAGTCTCTATTTGTGGAATTTCTAGTTGCCGAGTCTCTAGTTGTGGAGTTTCTAGTTGCAGAGTCTCTAGTTGTGGAATTTCTAGTTGCCGAGTTTGTATTTTTGGAATTTCTAGTTGCCGAGTTTCTAATTGTGGAGTTTCTGTTTGTGGAGTTTCTAGCTGCAGAGTTTCTAGTTGCAGAGTCTCTGGCTGTGGAGTTTCTAGTTGCGGAGTCTCTAGTTGTAGAGTTTCTAGTTGTGGAGTTTTTAGTTGTGGAGTTTTTAGTTGAGGAGTTTCTAGATATGGAATTTCTAGTTGCCGAGTCTATATTTGTTGAGTTTGTTGTTGTGGAGTTTCTAGTTGTAGAGTTTTTAGTTGTGGAGTCTCTAGTTGCGGAGATTATAGTTGTGGAGTTTCTAGTTGTGGAGTTTCTAGTTGTACAGTTTCTGGTTGTGGAGTTTCTAGTTGTGGAGTTTCAAGTTGTGGAGTTTCTAGTTGTGGAGTCTCAAGCTGTGGAGTTTAAAGTTGTGGAGTTTCAAGTTGGGGAGTCTCTAGTTGTGGAGTTTCTAGTTGTGGAGTATCTAGTTGTGGAGTTTCCAGTTGTGGAGTTTCTATTTGTGGAGTTGCGGAGTCTCTAGTTGTGGAGTTTCTAGTTGTGGAGTTTCTAGTTGTGGAGTTTCGAGTTGTGGAGTTTCTAGGTGCAGAGTCTCTGGTTGTGGAGTTTCTAGCTGCGGAGTTTCTAGTTGCAGAGTCTCTGGTTGTGGAGATTCTAGTTGCGGAGTCTCTAGTTGTGGAGTTTTTACTTGTGGAGTTTCCAGATATGGAATTTCTAGTTGCCGAGTCTCTATTTGTGGAGTTTGTAGTTCTGGAGTTTCTAGTTGTGGAGTTTCAAGTTGTGGAGTTTCTGGTTGTGGAGTCTCTAGTTGCGGAGTTTCTAGTTGTTGAGTTTCTAGTTGTGGAGTTTCTAGTTGTGGGGTTTCTAGTTGCGGAATCTCTAGCTGTGGATTTTCTAGTTGCGTAACTTAAGGTTGTGAGGTTTCAAGTTGTGGATTTTCTAGTTGCGGAGTTTCTAGTTGTGGAGTTTCTAGTTGTGGAGTCTCTAGTTGTGTAGTTTCTAGCTGCGGAGTTTTTAGTTGCGGAGTTTCTATTTGTGGAGTTTCTAGCTGCGAAGTTTCTAGTTGCCGAGTCTCTGGTTGTGGAGTTTCTAGTTACGGAGTCTCTAGTTGTGGTATTTCTAGTTGTGGAGTTTCTAGTTGTGGAGTTTCCAGTTGTGGATTTTTTAGTTGTGGACTTTCTAGACATGAAATTTCTTGTAGCCGAGTCTCTATTTGTGGAGTTTGTAGTTGTGGAGTTTCTAGTTTTTTGTTGTGGAGTTTCTAGATATGGAAGTTCTAGTTGCCCTGTCTCTATTTCTGGAGTTTGTAGTTGTGGAGTTTCTAGTTGTGGAGTTTCAAGTTGTGGAGTTTCTAGTTGTGGAGTCTCTAGCGGCGGAGTTTCTAGTTGTGGAGTTTCTTGTTGTGGAGTTTCTAGTTATGGAGTTTCTAGTTGCGGAATCTCTGGCTGTGGATTTTCTAGTTGCGTAACTTAAGGTTGTGAGGTTTCAAGTTGTGGAGTTTCTAGTTGTGGAGTTTCTAGTTGTTGAGTTTGTAGTTGTGGTGTTTCTAGTTGTGGAGTTTCTATTTGTGGAGTCTCTAGTTGCAGAGTTTCTAGTTGTGGAGTTTCTAGTTGTGGAGTTTCTGGTTGTGCAGTTTCTAGTTGTGGAGTTTCAAGTTGTGGAGTTTCTAGTTGTGGAGTCTCAAGTTGTGGAGTTTCAAGTTGTGGAGTTTAAAGTTGTGGAGTCTCTAGTTGTGGAGTTTCTAGTTGCGCAGTATCTAGTTGTGGAGTTTCCAGTTGTGGAGTTTCTAGTTGTGGAGTTGCGGAGTCTCTGGTTGTGGAGTTTCTAGTTTTGGAGTTTCGAGTTGTGGAGTCTTTAGTTGTAGTTGTGGAGTTTCTAGTTGTGGTGTTTCCAGTTGTGGAGTATCTAGTTGTGGAGTTTCCAGTTGTGTAGTTTCTAGCTGCGGAGTTTCTAGTTGCGGAGTTTCTATTTGTGGAGTTTCTAGCTGCGGAGTTTCTAGTTGCAGAGTCTCTGGTTGTGGAGTTTCTAGTTGCGGAGTCTCTAGTTGTGGAGTTTCTAGTTGTGGAGTTTCTAGATATGGAATTTCTAGTTGCCGAGTCTCTATTTGTGGAGTTTGTAGTTGTGGAGTTTCTAGTTGAGGAGTTTCATGTTGTGGAGTTTCTAGTTGTGGAGTCTCTAGTTCTGGAGTTTCTAGTTGTTGAGTTTCTAGTTGTGCAGTTTCTAGTTGCGGAATCTCTAGCTGTGGATTTTCTAGTAGCGTAATTTAAGGTTGTGAGGTTTCAAGTTGTGGAGTTTCTAGTTGTGGAGTTTCTATTTGTGGAGTTTCTAGCTGCGGAGTTTCTAGTTGCAGAGTCTCTGGTTGTGGAGTTTCTAGTTGCGGAGTCTCTATTTGTGGTATTTCTAGTTGTGGGGTTTCTAGTTGTGGAGTTTCCAGTTGTGGAGTTTTTAGTTGTGGAATTTCGAGACATGAAATTTCTTGTAGCCGAGTCTCTATTTGTGGAGTTTGTAGTTGTGGAGTTTCAAGTTGTGGAGTTTCTAGCTGCGGAGTTTCTAGTTCAGAGTCTCTAGTTTTGGAGTTTCTAGTTGCGAATTCTCTAGTTGAAGAGTCTCTAGTTGTAGAGTTTCTAGTTGTGGAGTTTCTAGTTGTGGGGTTTCAAGTTGTGGAGTTTCTAGTTGTTGAGTTTCTAGTTTGAAGTCTCTAGTTGTAATCTCTAGTTGTGGAGTCTCTAGTTTAGGAGTTTCTGGTTGTAGAGTTTTTAGTTGTGGAGTGTCTAGTTGTGGAGTTTCCAGTTGTGGAGTTTTCAGTTGTGGAGTTTCGAGTTGTGGAGTATTGAGTTCTGGAGTTTCTAGTTGTGGAGTTTCTAGTTGTGGAATCTCTAGCTGTGGATTTTCTAGTTGCGGAACTTAAGGTTGTGAGGTTTCAAGTTGTGGAGTTTCTAGTTGTGGAGTTTCTAGTTGTGGAGTTTCTAGCTGTGGAGTCTCTAGTTGTGGAGTTTCTAGCTGCAGAGTTTCTAATTGTGGAGTTTCTGTTTGTGGAGTTTCTAGCTGCAGAGTTTCTAGTTGCAGAGTCTCTGGCTGTGGAGTTTCTAGTTGCGGAGTCTCTAGTTGTAGAGTTTGTAGTTGTGGAGTTTCTAGTTGTGGAGTTTTTAGTTGTGGGGTTTTTAGTTGTGAAGTTTCTAGTTATGGAATTTTTTCTAGTTGCCGAGTCTCTATTTGTAGAGTTTGTTGTTGTGGAGTTTCTAGTTGTGTAGTTTTTAGTTGTGGAGTCTCTAGATGCGGAGTTTCTTGTTGTGTAGTTTCTAGTTGTAGAGTTTCTGGTTGTGGAGTTTCTACTTGTGGAGTTTCAAGTTGTGAAGTTTCTAGTAGTGGAGTTTCCAGTTGTGGAGTTTTTAGTTGTGGAGTTTCTAGTTGCGGAGTTTCTAGTTGTGGAGTTTCAAGTTGTGGAGTTTCAAGTTGCAGAGTCTCAAGCTGTGCAGTTTCTAGTTGTTGAGTTTTTAGTTGTGGAGTTTTTAGTTGTTGAGTTTCTAGTTTGAAGTCTCTACTTGTATATTCTCTAGTTGTGGAGTCTCAAGTTTAGGAGTTTTTAGTTGAAGAGTTTTTAGTTGTGGAGTGTCTAGTTGTGGAGTTTCCAGTTGTGGAGTTTCGAGTTTTGGAGTTTTTAGTTGTGGAGTCTCTAGTTATGTAGTTTCTAGCTGCGGAGTTTCTAGTTGCGGAGTGTTCATTTGTTGAGTTTCTAGTTGTGGAGTCTCAAGTTGTGGAGTTTAGAGTTGTGGAGTTTCAAGTTGTGGAGTCTCTAGTTGTAGAGTTACTAGTTGCGGAGTATCTAGTTGTGGAGTTTCGAGTTGTGGAGTTTCTTGTTTTGGAGTTGCGGAGTCTCTGGTTGTAGAGTTTCTAGTTGTTGAGTTTCGAGTTGTGGAGTTTCCAGTTATGGAGTATCTAGTTGTGGAGTTTTAAGTTGTGGAGTGACTAGTTGTGAAGTCTCTAGTTTTGCAGTTTCTAGTTGTGGAGTTTCTAGATATAGAATTTCTAGTTGCCGAGTCTCTATTTGTGGAGTTTCTAGTTGCCGAGTCTCTAGTTGTGGAGTTTCTAGTTGCAGAGTCTCTAGTTGTAGAATTTCTAGTTGCCGAGTCTCTATTTGTGGAATTTCTAGTTGCCGAGTCTCTATTTGTGGAGTTTGTAGTTGTGGAGTTTCTAGTTGGGGAGTTTCTAGTTGTGGAGTTTCTAGTTGCAGAGTTTCTAGTTGTGGAGTTTCAAGTTGTGGAGTCTCTAGATGTGAAGTTTCTAGTTGTCGAGTTTCCAGTTGTGGCGTATCTAGTAGTGGAGTTTCCAGTTGTGGAGATTCTAGTTGTGGAGTTTCTAGTTGCGGAGTCCCTAGTTGTGGAGTTTCTAGCTGTGGAGTTTCAAGTTGTGGAGTTTCTAGTTGTGGAGTCTCAAGTTGTGGAGTTTAAAGTTGTGGAGTTTCTAGTTGTGGAGTATCTAGTTGTGGAGTTTCCAGTTGTGGAGTTTCTATTTGTGGAGTTGCGGAGTCTCAAGTTGTGGAGTTTCTAGTTGTGGAGTTTCGAGTTGTGGAGTTTCTAGGTGCAGAGTCTCAGGTTGTGGAGTTTCTAGTTGCGGAGTTTCTAGTTGTAGATTTTCTGGTTGTGGAGTTTCTAGTTGTGGAGTTTCGAGTTGTGGAGTTTCTAGTTGTGGAAATGCGGAGTCTCTAGTTGTGGATATTCTAGTTGTGGAGATTCTAGTTGTGGATTTTCGAGTTGCGGAGTTTCTAGTTGCAGAGTCTCTGGTTGTGGAGTTTCCAGTTGTGGAGTATCTGGTTGTGGAGTTTCCGGTTGTGAAGTTTCTAGTTGTGGAGTTTCCAGTTGGAGTATCTAGTTGTGGAGTTTCTAGTTGTTGAGTTTCTAGTTGTGAAGTCTCTAGTTTTGCAGATTCTAGTTGTAAAGTTTTTAGTTGTGGAGTTTCTAGATATGGAATATCTAGTTGCCGAGTCTCTATTTGTGGAGTTTGTAGTTGTGGAATTTCTAATTGTGGAGTTTCAAGTTGTGGAGTTTCTAGTTGTGGAGTCTCTAGTTGCGGAGTTTCTAGTTGTTGAGTTTCTAGTTATGGAGTTTCTAGTTGCGGAATCTCTAGCTGTGGATTTTCTAGTTGCGTAACTTAAGGTTGGGATGTTTAAAGTTGTGGAGTTTCTAGTTGTGGAGTTTCTATTTGTGGATTTTCTAGTTGTGGAGTCTCTAGTTGTGTAGTTTCTAGCTGCGGAGCTTCTAGTTGCGGAGTTTCTAGTTGTGGAGTTTCTAGCTGCGGAGTTTCTAGTTGCAGAGTCTCTGGTTGTGGAGTTTCTAGTTGCGGAGTCTCTAGTTGTGGAGTTTTTAGTTGTGAAGTTTAGAGATATGAAATTTCTAGTTGCCGAGTCTCTATTTGTGGAGTTTGTAGTTGTGGAGTATATAGTTGTGGAGTTTCAAGTTGTGGAGTTTGAAGTTATGGAGTCTCAAGTTGCGGAGTTTCTAGTTGTTGAGTTTCTAGTTGTGGAGTTTCTAGTTGCGGAATCTCTAGCTGTGGATTTTCTAGTTGCGTAACTTAAGGTTTTGAGGTTTCAAGTTGTGGAGTTGCTAGTTGTGGAGTTTCTAGTTGTGGAGTTTCTAGTTGTGGAGTCTCTAGTTGTGTAGTTTCTAGCTGCGCAGTTTCTAGTTGTGGAGTTTCTATTTGTGGAGTTTCTAGTTGTGGAGTTTCTAGTTGTGGAGTTTCTAGTTGCGGAATCTCTAGCTGTGGATTTTCTAGTTGTGGAACTTAAGGTTGTGAGGTTTCAAGTTGTGGAGTTTCTAGTTGTGGAGTTTCTGTTTGTGGAGTTTCTAGCTGCAGAGTTTCTAGTTGCAGAGTCTCTGGCTGTGGAGTTTCTAGTTGCGGAGTCTCTAGTTGTAGAGTTTCTAGTTGTGGAGTTTCTAGTTGTGGAGTTTTTAGTTGTGGGGTTTTTAGTTGAGGAGATTCTAGATATGGAATTTCTAGTTGCCGAGTCTATATTTGTTGAGTTTGTTGTTGTGGAGTTTCTAGTTGTAGAGTTTTTAGTTGTGGAGTCTCTAGTTGCGGAGATTATAGTTGTGGAGTTTCTAGTTGTGGAGTTTCTAGTTGTGGAGTTTCTAGTTGTACAGTTTCTGGTTGTGGAGTTTCTAGTTGTGGAGTTTCAAGTTGTGGAGTTTCTAGTTGTGGAGTCTCAAGCTGTGGAGTTTAAAGTTGTGGAGTTTCAAGTTGGGGAGTCTCTAGTTGTGGAGTTTCTAGTTGTGGAGTATCTAGTTGTGGAGTTTCCAGTTGTGGAGTTTCTATTTGTGGAGTTGCGGAGTCTCTAGTTGTGGAGTTTCTAGTTGTGGAGTTTCTAGTTGTGGAGTTTCTAGTTGTGGAGTTTCGAGTTGTGGAGTTTCTAGGTGCAGAGTCTCTGGTTGTGGAGTTTCTAGTTGCGGAGTTTCTAGTTGTAGATTTTCTGGTTGTGGAGTTTCTAGTTGTGAAGTTTAAAGTTGTGGAGTTTCTAGTTGTGGAGTATCAAGTTGTGGAGTTCAAAGTTGTGGAGTTTCAAGTTGGGGAGTCTCTAGTTGTGGAGTTTCTAGTTGTGGAGTATCTAGTTGTGGAGTTTCCAGTTGTGGAGTTTCTAGTTGTGGAAATGCGGAGTCTCTTCTTGTGGAGTTTCTAGTTGTGGAGTTTCGAGTTGCGGAGTTTCTAGTTGCAGAGTCTCTGTTTGTGGAGTTTCCAGTTGTGGAGTATCTAGTTGTGGAGTTTCCGGTTGTGAAGTTTCTAGTTGTGGAGTTTCCAGTTGGAGTATCTAGTTGTGGAGTTTCTAATTGCGGAGTTTTTAATAGCTGAGTTTTATAGTTGTGGAGTTTGAAGTTGCAGAGTCTCAAGTTGTGGAGTTTCCAGTTGTGGCGTTTTTAGTTGTGGAGTTTCTAGTTGTTTAGTTTCTAGTTGTGAAGTCTCTAGTTTTGCAGATTCTAGTTGTAAAGTTTTTAGTTGTGGAGTATCTAGATATGGAATTTCTAGTTGCCGAGTCTCTATTTCTGGAGTTTGTAGTTGTGGAGTTTCTAGTTGTGGAGTTTCAAGTTGTGGAGTTTCTAGTTGTGGAGTCTCTAGCTGCGGAGTTTCTAGTTGTGGAGTTTCTAGTTGTGGAGTTTCTAGTTATGGAGTTTCTAGTTGCGGAATTTCTGGCTGTGGATTTTCTAGTTGCGTAACTTAAGGTTGGGAGGTTTCAAGTTGTGGAGTTTCTAGTTGTGGAGTTTCTAGTTGTGGAGTTTCTAGTTGTGGAGTCTCTAGTTGGGTAGTTTCTAGCTGCGGAGTTTCTAGTTGCGGAGTTTCTACTTGTGGAGTTTCTAGCTGCGGAGTTTCTAGTTGCAGAGTCTCTGGTTGTGGAGTTTCTAGTTGTGGAGTCTCTAGTTGTGGAGTTGCTAGTTGCGGAATCTCTAGCTGTGGATTTTCTAGTTGCGTAACTTAAGGTTGTGAGGTTTCAAGTTGTGGAGTTTCTAGTTGTGGAGTTTCTAGTTGTGGAGTTTCTAGTTGTGGAGTCTCTAGTTGTGTAGTTTCTAGCTGCGCAGTTTCTAGTTGCGGAGTTTCTATTTGTGGAGTTTCTAGCGGTGGAGTTTCTAGTTGCAGAGTCTCTGGTTGTGTAGTTTCTAGTTGCGGAGTTTCTAGTTGTTGAGTTTCTAGTTGTGGAGTTTCTAGTTGCGGAATCTCTAGCTGTGGATTTTCTAGTTGCGTAACTTAAGGTTGTGAGGTTTCAAGTTGTGGAGTTTCTAGTTGTGGAGTTTCTATTTGTGGAGTTTCTAGTTGTTGAGTTTGTAGTTGTGGTGTTTCTAGTTGTCGAGTTTCTATTTGTGGAGTCTCTAGTTGCAGACATTCTAGTTGTGGAGTTTCTAGTTGTGGAGTTTCTGGTTGTGGAGTTTCTAGTTGTGGAGTCTCAAGTTGTGGAGTTTCAAGTTGTGGAGTTTAAAGTTGTGGAGTCTATAGTTGTGGAGTTTCTAGTTGCGCAGTATCTAGTTGTGGAGTTTCCAGTTGTGGAGTTTCTAGTTGTGGAGTTGCGGAGTCTCTGGTTGTGGAGTTTCTAGTTTTGGAGTTTCGAGTTGTGGAGTCTTTAGTTGTAGTTGTGGAGTTTCTAGTTGTGGAGTATCTAGTTGTGGTGTTTCCAGTTGTGTAGTTTCTAGCTGCGGAGTTTCTAGTTGCGGAGTTTCTATTTGTGGAGTTTCTAGCTGCGGAGTTTCTAGTTGCAGAGTCTCTGGTTGTGGAGTTTCTAGTTGCGGAGTCTCTAGTTGTGGAGTTTCTAGTTGTGGAGTTTCTAGATATGGAATTTCTAGTTGCCGAGTCTCTATTTGTGGAGTTTGTAGTTGTGGAGTTTCTCGTTGTGGAGTTTCAGGTTGTGGAGTTTCCAGTTGTGGAGTTTCTAGTTGTGGAGTTGCGGAGTCTCTGGTTGTGGAGTTTCTAGTTTTGGAGTTTCGAGTTGTGGAGTCTTTAGTTGTAGTTGTGGAGTTTCTAGTTGTGGAGTTTCTAGTTGTGGAGTATCTAGTTGTGGTGTTTCCAGTTGTGTAGTTTCTAGCTGCGGAGTTTCTAGTTGCGGAGTTTCTATTTGTGGAGTTTCTAGCTGCGGAGTTTCTAGTTGCAGAGTCTCTGGTTGTGGAGTTTCTAGTTGCGGAGTCTCTAGTTGTGGAGTTTCTAGTTGTGGAGTTTCTAGATATGGAATTTCTAGTTGCCGAGTCTCTATTTGTGGAGTTTGTAGTTGTGGAGTTTCTCGTTGTGGAGTTTCAGGTTGTGGAGTTTCTAGTTGTGGAGTCTCTAGTTCCGGAGTTTCTAGTTGTTGAGTTTCTAGTTGTGGAGTTTCTAGTTGCGGAATCTCTAGCTGTGGATTTTCTAGTTGCGTAACTTAAGGTTGTGAGGTTTCAAGTTGTGGAGTTTCTAGTTGTGGAGTTTCTAGTTGTGGAGTCTCTAGTTGTGTAGTTTCTAGCTGCGGAGTTTCTAGTTGCGGAGTTTCTATTTGTGGAGTTTCTAGTTGCAGAGTCTCTGGTTGTGGAGTTTCTAGTTGCGGAGTCTCTAGTTGTGGTATTTCTAGTTGTGGGGTTTCTAGTTGTGAAGTTTCCAGTTGTGGAGTTTTTAGTTGTGGACTTTCGAGACATAAAATTTCTTGTAGCCGAGTCTCCATTTGTGGAGTTTGTAGTTGTTGAGTTTCAAGTTGTGGAGTTTCTACTCGTGGAGTTTCTAGCTGTGGAGTTTCTAGTTCAGAGTCTCTAGTTTTGGAGTTTCTAGTTGCGAATTCTCTAGTTGAAGAGTCTCTAGTTGTAGAGTTTCTAGTTGTGGAGTTTCTAGTTTTGGAGTTTCAAGTTGTGGAGTTTCTAGTTGTTGAGTTTCTAGTTTGAAGTCTCTAGTTGTAGTCTCTAGTTGTGGAGTCTCTAGTTTAGGAGTTTCTGGTTGTAGAGTTTTTAGTTGTGGAGTGTCTAGTTGTGGAGTTTCCAGTTGTGGAGTTTCCAGTTGTGGAGTTTCGAGTTGTGGAGTAATGAGTTCTGGAGTTTCTAGTTGTGGAGTTTCTAGTTGCGGAATCTCTAGCTGTGGATTTTCTAGTTGCGGAACTTATGGTTGTGAGGTTTCAAGTTGTGGAGTTTCTAGTTGTGGAGTCTCTAGTTGTGGAGTTTCTAGCTGCAGAGTTTCTAATTGTGGAGTTTCTGTTTGTGGAGTTTCTAGCTGCAGAGTTTCTAGTTGCAGAGTCTCTGGCTGTGGAGTTTCTAGTTTCGGAGTCTCTAGTTGTAGAGTTTCTAGTTGTGGAGTTTCAAGTTGTGGAGTTTTTAGTTGTGGGATTCTTAGTTGTGAAGTTTCTAGATATGAAATTTTTTCTAGTTGCCGAGTCTCTATTTGTAGAGTTTGTTGTTGTGGAGTTTCTAGTTGTGGAGTTTTTAGTTGTGGAGTCTCTAGATGTGGAGTTTCTTGTTGTGGATTTTCTAGTTGTAGAGTTTCTGGTTGTGGAGTTTCGAGTTTTGGAGTTTCTAGTTGTCTAGTCTCTAGTTATGTAGTTTCTAGCTGCGGAGTTTCTAGTTGCGGAGTTTTCATTTGTTGAGTTTCTAGTTGTGGAGTCTCAAGTTGTGGAGTTTAAAGTTGTGGAGTTTCAAGTTGTGGAGTCTCTAGTTGTAGAGTTACTAGTTGCGAAGTATCTAGTTGTGGAGTTTCCAGTTGTGGAGTTTCTTGTTGTGGAGTGGCGGAGTCTCTGGTTGTGCAGTTTCTAGTTGTTGAGTTTCGAGTTGTGGAGTCTCTAGTTGTGGAGTTTCTAGTTGTGGAGTTTCCAGTTGTGGAGTATCTAGTTGGGGAGTTTACAGTTGTGAAGTATCTAGTTGTGGAGTTTCCAGTTGTGGAGTATCTAGTAGTGGAGTTTTAAGTTGTGGAAATTCTAGTTGCGGAGTTTCTAGTTGCGGAGTATTTAATAGCGGAGTTTCTACTTGTGAAGTTTCAAGTTGCGGAGTCTCAAGTTGTGGCGTTTCCAGTTGTGGAGTTTTTAGTTGTGGAGTTTCTAGTTTTGCAGTTTCTAGTGGTGCAGTTTCTAGATATAGAATTTCTAGTTGCCGAGTCTCTATTTGTGGAATTTCTAGTTGCCGAGTCTCTAGTTGTGGAGTTTCTAGTTGCAGAGTCGCTAGTTGTGGAATTTCTTGTTGCCGAGTCTCTATTTGTGGAATTTCTAGTTGCCGAGTCTCCATTTGTGGAGTTTGTAGTTGTGGAGTTTCAAGTTGTGGAGTTTCTATTTGCAGAGTTTCTAGTTGTGGAGTTTCAAGTTGTGGAGTCTCTAGATGTGGAGTTTCTAGTTGTCGAGTTTCCAGTTGTGGCGTATCTAGTAGTGGAGTTTCCAGTTGTGGAGTTTCTAGTTGTGAAGTTTCTAGTTGCGGAGTCCCTAGTTGTGGAGTTTCTAATTGCGGAGTTTCTAGTTGTGGAGTTTCAAGTTGTGGAGTTTCAAGTTGCGGAGTCTCAAGCTGTGCAGTTTCTAGTTGTTGAGTTTTTAGTTGTGGAGTTTTTAGTTGTTGAGTTTCTAGTTTGAAGTCTCTACTTGTAGATTCTCTAGTTGTGGACTCTCAAGTTTAGGAGTTTCTTGTTGAAGAGTTTTTAGTTGTGGAGTGTCTAGTTGTGGAGTTTCCAGTTGTGGAGTTTCGAGTTTTGGAGTTTCTAGTTGTGGAGTCTCTAGTTGTGTAGTTTCTAGCTGCGGAGTTTCTAGTTGTGGAGTTTTCATTTGTTGAGTTGCTAGTTGTGGAGTCTCAAGTTGTGGAGTTTAAAGTTGTGGAGTTTCAAGTTGTGGAGTCTCTAGTTGTAGAGTTACTAGTAGCGGACTATCTAGTTGTGGAGTTTCCAGTTGTGGAGTTTCTTCTTGTGGAGTTGCGGAGTCTCTGGTTGTGGAGTTTCTAGTAGTTGAGTTTCGAGTTGTGGAGTCTCTAGTTGTGGAGTTTCTAGTTGCGGAGTTTCCAGTTGTGGAGTATCTAGTTGTGGAGTTTCCAGTTGTGAAGTATCTAGTTGTGGAGTTTCCAGTTGTGGAGTATCTAGTTGTGGAGTTTTAAGTTGTAGAGTTTCTATTTGCGGAGTTTCTAGTTGCGGAGTATTTAATAGCGGAGTTTCTAGTTGTGAAGTTTCAAGTTGCGGAGTCTCAAGTTGTGGAGTTTCCAGTTGTGGAGTTTTTAGTTGTGGAGTTTCTAGTTGTTGAGTTTCAAGTTGTGTAGTTCGTAGCTGCGCAGTTCCTAGTTGCGGAGTTTCTATCTGTGGAGTTTCTAGCTGCGGAGTTTCTAGTTGCAGAGTCTCTGGTTGTGGAGTTTCTAGTTGCGGAGTTTCTAGTTGTTGAGTTTCTAGTTGTGGAGTTTCTAGTTGTGGAGTTTCTAGTTGCGGAATCTCTAGCTGTGGATTTTCTAGTTGCGTAACTTCAGGTTGTGAGGTTTCAAGTTGTGGAGTTTCTAGTTGTGGAGTTTCTAGATGTGGAGTTTCTAGTTGTGGAGTTTCTATTTGTGGAGTCTCTAGTTGCAGAGTTTCTAGTTGTGGAGTTTCAAGTTGTGGAGTTTCTAGTTGTGGAGTCTCAAGTTGTGGAGTTTCAAGTTGTGGACTCTCAAGTTGTGGAGTTTCTAGTTGCGCAGTATCTAGTTGTGGAGTTTCCAGTTGTGGAGTTTCTAGTTGTGGAGTTGCGGAGTCTCTGGTTGTGGAGTTTCTAGTTTTGGAGTTTCGAGTTGTGGAGTCTTTAGTTGTAGTTGTGGAGTTTCTAGTTGTGGAGTTTCCAGTTGTGGAGTATCTAGTTGTGGAGTTTTCAGTTGTGTAGTTTCTAGCTGCGGAGTTTCTAGTTGCGGAGTTTCTAGTTGCAGAGTCTCTGGTTTTGGAGTTTCTAGTTGCGGAGTCTCTAGTTGTGGAGTTTTTAGTTGTGGAGTTTCTAGATATGGAATTTCTAGTTGCCGAGTCTCTATTTGTGGAGTTTGTAGTTGTGGAGTTTCTATTTGTGGAGTTTCAAGTTGTGGAGTTTCTAGTTGCGGAATCTCTAGCTGGGGATTTTCTAGTTGCGTAACTTAAGGTTGTCATGTTTCAAGTTGTGGAGTTTCTAGTGGTGGAGTTTCTAGTTGTGGATTTTCTAGTTGTGGAGTCTCTAGTTGTGTAGTTTCTAGCTGCGCAGTTTCTAGTTGAGGAGTTTCTATTTGTGGAGTTTCTAGCTGCAGAGTTTCTAGTTGCAGAGTCTCTGGTTGTGGAGTTTCTAGTTGCGGAGTTTCTAGTTGTTGAGTTTCTAGTTGTGGTGTTTCTAGTTGTGGAGTTTCTAGTTGCGGAATCTCTAGCTGTGGATTTTCTAGTTGCGTAACTTAAGGTTGTGAGGTTTCAAGTTGTGGAGTTTCTAGTTGTGGAGTTTCTAGTTGTGGACTTTCTAGTTGTGGAGTTTGTAGTTGTGGAGTTTCTAGTTGTGGAGTTTCTATTTGTAAAGTCTCTAGTTGCAGAGTTTCTAGTTGTGGAGTTTCTAGTTGGGGAGTTTCTGGTTGTGGAGTTTCTAGTTGTGGAGTTTCAAGTTGTGGAGTTTCTAGTTGTGGAGTCTCAAGTTGTGGAGTTTCAAGTTGTTGAGTTTAAAGTTGTGGAGTCTCTAGTTGTGGAGTTTCTAGTTGCGCAGTATCTAGTTGTGGAGTTTCCAGTTGTGGAGTTTCTAGTTGTGGAGTTGCGGAGTCTCTGGTTGTGGAGTTTTAGTTTTGGAGTTTCGAGTTGTGGAGTCTTTAGTTGTAGTTGTGGAGTTTCTAGTTGTGGAGTTTCCAGTTGTGGAGTATCTAGTTGTGGAGTTTCCAGTTGTGTAGTTTCTAGCTGCGGAGTTTCTAGTTGCGGAGTTTCTATTTGTGGAGTTTCTAGCTGCGGAGTTTCTAGTTGCAGAGTCTCTGGTTGTGGAGTTTGTAGTTGCGGAGTCTCTAGTTGTGGAGTTTTTAGTTGTGGAGTTTCTAGATATGAAATTTCCAGTTGCCGAGTCTCTATTTGTGGAGTTTGTAGTTGTGGAGTTTCTAGTTGTGGAGTTTCAAGGTGTTGAGTTTCTAGTTGTGGAGTCTCTAGTTCCGGAGCTTCGAGTTGTTGAGTTTCTAGTTGTGGAGTTTCTAGTTGTGGAGTTTGTAGTTGCGGAATCTCTAGCTGTGGATTTTCTAGTTGCGTAACTTAAGGTTGTGAGGTTTCAAGTTGTGGAGTTTCTTGTTGTGGAGTTTCTAGTTGTGGAGTCTCTAGTTGTGTAGTTTCTAGCTGCGGAGTTTCTAGTTGCGGAGTTTCTATTTGTGGAGTTTCTAGCTGCGGAGTTTCTAGTTGCAGAGTCTCTAGTTGTTGAGTTTCTAGTTGTGGAGTTTCTAGTTGTGGAGTTTCTAGTTGTGGAGTTTCTAGTTATTGAGTTTCTAGTTTGAAGTCTCTAGTTGTAGTCTCTAGTTGTGGAGTCTCTAGTTTAGGAGTTTCTGCTTGTAGAGTTTTTAGTTGTGGAGTGTCTGGTTGTGGAGTTTAAAGTTGTGGAGTTTCCAGTTGTGGAGTTTCGAGTTGTGGAGTTTTGAGTTCTGGAGTTTCTAGTTGTGGAGTTTCTAGTTGCGGAATCTCTAGCTGTGGATTTTCTAGTTGCGGAACTTAAGGTTGTGAGGTTTCAAGTTGTGGAGTTTCTAGTTGTGGAGTTTCTAGTTGTGGAGTTTCTAGTTGTGGAGTCTCTAGTTGTGGAGTTTCTAGCTGCGGAGTTTCTAATTGTGGAGTTTCTGTTTGTGGAGTTTCTAGCTGCAGAGTTTCTAGTTGCAGAGTCTCTGGCTGTGGAGTTTCTAGTTGCGGAGTCTCTAGTTGTAGAGTTTCTAGTTGTGGAGTTTCTAGTTGTGGAGTTTTTCTTTGTGGGGTTTTTAGTTGTGAAGTTTCTATATATGGATTTTTTTTCTAGTTGCCGAGTCTCTATTTGTGGAGTTTGTTGTTGTGGAGTTTCTAGTTGTGGAGTTTTTTGTTGTGGAGTCTCTAGTTGCGAAGTTTCTTTTTGTGGAGTTTCTAGTTGTGGAGTTTCTAGTTGTAGAGTTTCTGGTTGTGGAGTTTCTAGTTGTGGAGTTTCAAGTTGTGGAGTTTCTAGTTGTGGAGTTTCTAGTTGCGGAGTTTCTAGTTGTGGAGTTTCAAGTTGTGGAGTTTCAAGTTGCGGAGTCTCAAGCTGTGCAGTTTCTAGTTGTTGAGTTTTTAGTTGTGGAGTTTTTAGTTGTTGAGTTTCTAGTTTGAAGTCTCTACTTGTAGATCTCTAGTTGTGGAGTCTCAAGTTTAGGAGTTTCTAGTTGAAGAGTTTTTAGTTGTGGAGTGTCCAGTTGTGGAGTTTCCAGTTGTGAAGTTTCGAGTTTTGGAGTTTCTAGTTGTGGAGTCTCTAGTTGTGTAGTTTCTAGCTGCGGAGTTTCTAGTTGCGGAGTTTTAATTTGTTGAGTTTCTAGTTGTGGAGTCTCAAGTTGTGGAGTTTAAAGTTGTGGAGTTTCAAGTTGTGGAGTTTCAAGTTGTGGAGTCTCTAGTTGTAGAGTTACTAGTTGCGGAGTATCTAGTCGTGGAGTTTCCAGTTGTGGAGTTTCTTGTTGTGGAGTTGCGGAGTCTCTGGTTGTGGAGTTTCTAGTTGTTGAGTTTCGAGTTGTGGAGTCTCTAGTTGTGGAGTTTCTATTTGTGGAGTTTCCAGTTGTGGAGTATCTAGTTGTGGAGTTTACAGTTGTGAAGTATCTAGTTGTGGAGTTTCCAGTTGTGGAGTATCTAGTTGTGGAGTTTTAAGTTGTGGAGTTTCTAGTTGCGAAGTTTCTAGTTGCGGAGTATTTAATAGCGGAGTTTCTACTTGCGAAGTTTCAAGTTGCGGAGTCTCAAGTTGTGGAGTTTCCAGTTGTGGAGTTTCTAGTTGTTGAGTTTCTAGTTGTGAATTCTCTAGTTTTGCAGTTTCTAGTTGTGGAGTTTCTAGATATAGAATTTCTAGTTGCCGAGTCCCTATTTGTGGAATTTCTAGTTGCGGAGTTTCTAGTTGTGGAGTTTTAAGTTGTGGAGTTTCAAGTTGCGGAGTATCAAGCTGTGCAGTTTCTAGTTGTTGAGTTTTTAGTTGTGGAGTTTTTAGTTGTTGAGTTTCTAGTTTGAAGTCTCTACTTGTAGATTCTCTAGTTGTGGAGTCTCAAGTTTAGGAGTTTCTAGTTGAAGAGTTTTCATTTGTTGAGTTTCTAGTTGTGGAGTCTCAAGTTGTGGAGTTTCAAGTTGTGGAGTTTCAAGTTGTGGAGTCTCTAGTTGTAGAGTTACTAGTTGCGGAGTATCTAGTTGTGGAGTTTCCAGTTGTGGAGTTTCTTGTTGTGGAGTTGCGGAGTCTCTGGTTGTGGAGTTTCTAGTTGTTGACTTTCGAGTTGTGGAGTCTCTAGTTGTGGAGTTTCTAGTTGTGGAGTTTCCAGTTGTGGAGTATCTAGTTGTGGAGTTTCCAGTTGTGGAGTATCTAGTTGTGGAGTTTTAAGTTGTGGAGTTTCTAATTGCGGAGTTTCTAGTTGCGGAGTATTTAATAGCGGAGTTTCTACTTGTGAAGTTTCATGTTGCGCAGTCTCAAGTTGTGGAGTTTCCAGTTGTGGAGTTTTTAGTTGTGGAGTTTCTAGTTGTTTAGTTTCTAGTTGTGAAGTCTCTAGTTTTGCAGTTTCTAGTTGTGGAGTTTCTAGATATAAAATTTCTAGTTGCCGAGTCTCTATTTGTGGAATTTCTAGTTGCCGAGTTTGTATTTTTGGAATTTCTAGTTGCCGAGTTTCTATTTGTGGAGTTTCTAGTTGTGGAGTTTCTAGCTGTGGAGTGTCTAGTTGAGGAGTTTCTAGCTGCGCAGTTTCTAATTGTGGAGTTTCTGTTTGTGGAGTTTCTAGCTGCAGAGTTTCTAGTTGCAGAGTCTCTGGCTGTGGAGTTTCTAGTTGCGGAGTCTCTAGTTGTAGAGTTTCTAGTTGTGGAGTTTCTAGTTGTGGAGTTTTTAGTTGTGGAGTTTTTAGTTGAGGAGTTTCTAGATATGGAATTTCTAGTTGCCGAGTCTATATTTGTTGAGTTTGTTGTTGTGGAGTTTCTAGTTGTAGAGTTTTTAGTTGTGGAGTCTCTAGTTGCGGAGATTATAGTTGTGGAGTTTCTAGTTGTGGAGTTTCTAGTTGTACAGTTTCTGGTTGTTGAGTTTCTAGTTGTGGAGTTTCAAGTTGTGGAGTTTCTAGTTGTGGAGTCTCAAGCTGTGGAGTTTAAAGTTGTGGAGTTTCAAGTTGGGGAGTCTCTAGTTGTGGAGTTTCTAGTTGTGGAGTATCTAGTTGTGGAGTTTCCAGTTGTGGAGTTTCTATTTGTGGAGTTGCGGAGTCTCTAGTTGTGGAGTT
Source organism: Rhipicephalus microplus (assembly GCF_043290135.1). NCBI lineage: Eukaryota > Metazoa > Arthropoda > Arachnida > Ixodida > Ixodidae > Rhipicephalus > Rhipicephalus microplus. The sequence goes on along the minus strand of NW_027464626.1, from coordinate 979,393 downwards.
TCTAGTTGTGGAGTTTCTAGTTGTGGAGTTTCGAGTTGTGGAGTTTCTAGGTGCAGAGTCTCTGGTTGTGGAGTTTCTAGTTGCGGAGTTTCTAGTTGTAGATTTTCTGGTTGTGGAGTTTCTAGTTGTGAAGTTTAAAGTTGTGGAGTTTCTAGTTGTGGAGTATCAAGTTGTGGAGTTCAAAGTTGTGGAGTTTCAAGTTGGGGAGTCTCTAGTTGTGGAGTTTATAGTTGTGGAGTATCTAGTTGTGGAGTTTCTAGTTGTGGAAATGCGGAGTCTCTAGTTGTGGAGTTTCTAGTTGTGGAGTTTCGAGTTGCGGAGTTTCTAGTTGCAGAGTCTCTGTTTGTGGAGTTTCCAGTTGTGGAGTATCTAGTTGTAGAGTTTCCGGTTGTGAAGTTTCTAGTTGTGGAGTTTCCAGTTGGAGTATCTAGTTGTGGAGTTTCTAGTTGCGGAGTTTTTAATAGCTGAGTTTTCTAGTTGTGGAGTTTGAAGTTGCGGAGTCTCAAGTTGTGGAGTTTCCAGTTGTGGCGTTTTTAGTTGTGGAGTTTCTAGTTGTTGAGTTTCTAGTTTTGCAGATTCTACTTGTAAAGTTTTTAGTTGTGGAGTTTCTAGATATGGAATTTCTAGTTGCCGAGTCTCTATTTCTGGAGTTTGTAGTTGTGGAGTTTCTAGTTGTGGAGTTTCAAGTTGTGGAGTTTCTAGTTGTGGAGTCTCTAGCTGCGGAGTTTCTAGTTGTGGAGTTTCTAGTTGTGGAGTTTCTAGTTATGGAGTTTCTAGTTGCGGAATCTCTGGCTGTGGATTTTCTAGTTGCGTAACTTAAGGTTGGGAGGTTTCAAGTTGTGGAGTTTCTAGTTGTGGAGTTTCTAGTTGTGGAGTTTCTAGTTGTGGAGTCTCTAGTTGTGTAGTTTCTAGCTGCGGAGTTTCTAGTTGCGGAGTTTCTATTTGTGGAGTTTCTAGCTGCGGAGTTTCTAGTTGCAGAGTCTCTGGTTGTGGAGTTTCTAGTTGCGGAGTCTCTAGTTGTGGAGTTTCTAGTTGCGGAATCTCTAGCTGTGGATTTTCTAGTTTCGTAACTTAAGGTTGTGAGGTTTCAAGTTGTGGAGTTTCTAGTTGTGGAGTTTCTAGTTGTGGAGTTTCTAGTTGTGGAGTCTCTAGTTGTGTAGTTTCTAGCTGCGCAGTTTCTAGTTGCGGAGTTTCTATTTGTGGAGTTTCTAGCGGTGGAGTTTCTAGTTGCAGAGTCTCTGGTTGTGTAGTTTCTAGTTGCGGAGTTTAAAGTTGTTGAGTTTCTAGTTGTGGAGTTTCTAGTTGCGGAATCTCTAGCTGTGGATTTTCTAGTTGCGTAACTTAAGGTTGTGAGGTTTCAAGTTGTGGAGTTTCTAGTTGTGGAGTTTCTAGTTGTGGAGTTTCTAGTTGTTGAGTTTGTAGTTGTGGTGTTTCTAGTTGTGGAGTTTCTATTTGTGGAGTCTCTAGTTGCAGAGTTTCTAGTTGTGGAGTTTTTAGTTGTGGAGTTTCTGGTTGTGGAGTTTCTAGTTGTGGAGTCTCAAGTTGTGGAGTTTCAAGTTGTGGAGTTTAAAGTTGTGGAGTCTCTAGTTGTGGAGTTTCTAGTTGCGCAGTATCTAGTTGTGGAGTTTCCAGTTGTGGAGTTTCTAGTTGTGGAGTTGCGGAGTCTCTGGTTGTGGAGTTTCTAGTTTTGGAGTTTCGAGTTGTGGAGTCTTTAGTTTTAGTTGTGGAGTTTCTAGTTGTGGAGTATCTAGTTGTGGTGTTTCCAGTTGTGTAGTTTCTAGTTGCGGAGTCTCTAGTTGTGGAGTTTCTAGTTGTGGAGTTTCTAGATATGGAATTTCTAGTTGCCGAGTCTCTATTTGTGGAGTTTGTAGTTGTGGAGTTTCTCGTTGTGGAGTTTCAGGTTGTGGAGTTTCTAGTTGTGGAGTTTCTAGTTGCGGAATCTCTAGCTGTGAATTTTCTAGTTGCGTAATTTAAGGTTGTGAGGTTTCAAGTTGTGGAGTTTCTAGTTGTGGAGTTTCTAGTTGTGGAGTCTCTAGTTGTGTAGTTTCTAGCTGCGGAGTTTCTAGTTGCGGAGTTTCTATTTGTGGAGTTTCTAGTTGCAGAATCTCTGGTTGTGGAGTTTCTAGTTGCGGAGTCTCTAGTTGTGGTATTTCTAGTTGTGGGGTTTCTTGTTGTGGAGTTTCCAGTTTTGGAGTTTTTAGTTGTGGACTTTCGAGACATGAAATTTCTTGTAGCCGAGTCTCTATTTGTGGAGTTTGTAGTTGTTGAGTTTCAAGTTGTGGAGTTTCTACTCGTGGAGTTTCTAGCTGTGGAGTTTCTAGTTCAGAGTCTCTAGTTTTGGAGTTTCTAGTTGCGAATTCTCTAGTTGAAGAGTCTCTAGTTGTAGAGTTTCTAGTTGTGGAGTTTCTAGTTTTGGAGTTTCAAGTTGTGGAGTTTCTAGTTGTTGAGTTTCTAGTTTGAAGTCTCTAGTTGTAGTCTCTAGTTGTGGAGTCTCTAGTTTAGGAGTTTCTGGTTGTAGAGTTTTTAGTTGTGGAGTGTCTAGTTGTGGAGTTTCCAGTTGTGGAGTTTCCAGTTGTGGAGTTTCGAGTTGTGGAGTAATGAGTTCTGGAGTTTCTAGTTGTGGAGTTTCTAGTTGCGGAATCTCTAGCTGTGGATTTTCTAGTTGCGGAACTTATGGTTGTGAGGTTTCAAGTTGTGGAGTTTCTAGTTGTGGAGTCTCTAGTTGTGGAGTTTCTAGCTGCAGAGTTTCTAATTGTGGAGTTTCTGTTTGTGGAGTTTCTAGCTGCAGAGTTTCTAGTTGCAGAGTCTCTGGCTGTGGAGTTTCTAGTTTCGGAGTCTCTAGTTGTAGAGTTTCTAGTTGTGGAGTTTCAAGTTGTGGAGTTTTTAGTTGTGGGATTCTTAGTTGTGAAGTTTCTAGATATGAAATTTTTTCTAGTTGCCGAGTCTCTATTTGTAGAGTTTGTTGTTGTGGAGTTTCTAGTTGTGGAGTTTTTAGTTGTGGAGTCTCTAGATGTGGAGTTTCTTGTTGTGGATTTTCTAGTTGTAGAGTTTCTGGTTGTGGAGTTTCGAGTTTTGGAGTTTCTAGTTGTCTAGTCTCTAGTTATGTAGTTTCTAGCTGCGGAGTTTCTAGTTGCGGAGTTTTCATTTGTTGAGTTTCTAGTTGTGGAGTCTCAAGTTGTGGAGTTTAAAGTTGTGGAGTTTCAAGTTGTGGAGTCTCTAGTTGTAGAGTTACTAGTTGCGAAGTATCTAGTTGTGGAGTTTCCAGTTGTGGAGTTTCTTGTTGTGGAGTGGCGGAGTCTCTGGTTGTGCAGTTTCTAGTTGTTGAGTTTCGAGTTGTGGAGTCTCTAGTTGTGGAGTTTCTAGTTGTGGAGTTTCCAGTTGTGGAGTATCTAGTTGGGGAGTTTACAGTTGTGAAGTATCTAGTTGTGGAGTTTCCAGTTGTGGAGTATCTAGTAGTGGAGTTTTAAGTTGTGGAAATTCTAGTTGCGGAGTTTCTAGTTGCGGAGTATTTAATAGCGGAGTTTCTACTTGTGAAGTTTCAAGTTGCGGAGTCTCAAGTTGTGGCGTTTCCAGTTGTGGAGTTTTTAGTTGTGGAGTTTCTAGTTTTGCAGTTTCTAGTGGTGCAGTTTCTAGATATAGAATTTCTAGTTGCCGAGTCTCTATTTGTGGAATTTCTAGTTGCCGAGTCTCTAGTTGTGGAGTTTCTAGTTGCAGAGTCGCTAGTTGTGGAATTTCTTGTTGCCGAGTCTCTATTTGTGGAATTTCTAGTTGCCGAGTCTCCATTTGTGGAGTTTGTAGTTGTGGAGTTTCAAGTTGTGGAGTTTCTATTTGCAGAGTTTCTAGTTGTGGAGTTTCAAGTTGTGGAGTCTCTAGATGTGGAGTTTCTAGTTGTCGAGTTTCCAGTTGTGGCGTATCTAGTAGTGGAGTTTCCAGTTGTGGAGTTTCTAGTTGTGAAGTTTCTAGTTGCGGAGTCCCTAGTTGTGGAGTTTCTAATTGCGGAGTTTCTAGTTGTGGAGTTTCAAGTTGTGGAGTTTCAAGTTGCGGAGTCTCAAGCTGTGCAGTTTCTAGTTGTTGAGTTTTTAGTTGTGGAGTTTTTAGTTGTTGAGTTTCTAGTTTGAAGTCTCTACTTGTAGATTCTCTAGTTGTGGACTCTCAAGTTTAGGAGTTTCTTGTTGAAGAGTTTTTAGTTGTGGAGTGTCTAGTTGTGGAGTTTCCAGTTGTGGAGTTTCGAGTTTTGGAGTTTCTAGTTGTGGAGTCTCTAGTTGTGTAGTTTCTAGCTGCGGAGTTTCTAGTTGTGGAGTTTTCATTTGTTGAGTTGCTAGTTGTGGAGTCTCAAGTTGTGGAGTTTAAAGTTGTGGAGTTTCAAGTTGTGGAGTCTCTAGTTGTAGAGTTACTAGTAGCGGACTATCTAGTTGTGGAGTTTCCAGTTGTGGAGTTTCTTCTTGTGGAGTTGCGGAGTCTCTGGTTGTGGAGTTTCTAGTAGTTGAGTTTCGAGTTGTGGAGTCTCTAGTTGTGGAGTTTCTAGTTGCGGAGTTTCCAGTTGTGGAGTATCTAGTTGTGGAGTTTCCAGTTGTGAAGTATCTAGTTGTGGAGTTTCCAGTTGTGGAGTATCTAGTTGTGGAGTTTTAAGTTGTAGAGTTTCTATTTGCGGAGTTTCTAGTTGCGGAGTATTTAATAGCGGAGTTTCTAGTTGTGAAGTTTCAAGTTGCGGAGTCTCAAGTTGTGGAGTTTCCAGTTGTGGAGTTTTTAGTTGTGGAGTTTCTAGTTGTTGAGTTTCAAGTTGTGTAGTTCGTAGCTGCGCAGTTCCTAGTTGCGGAGTTTCTATCTGTGGAGTTTCTAGCTGCGGAGTTTCTAGTTGCAGAGTCTCTGGTTGTGGAGTTTCTAGTTGCGGAGTTTCTAGTTGTTGAGTTTCTAGTTGTGGAGTTTCTAGTTGTGGAGTTTCTAGTTGCGGAATCTCTAGCTGTGGATTTTCTAGTTGCGTAACTTCAGGTTGTGAGGTTTCAAGTTGTGGAGTTTCTAGTTGTGGAGTTTCTAGATGTGGAGTTTCTAGTTGTGGAGTTTCTATTTGTGGAGTCTCTAGTTGCAGAGTTTCTAGTTGTGGAGTTTCAAGTTGTGGAGTTTCTAGTTGTGGAGTCTCAAGTTGTGGAGTTTCAAGTTGTGGACTCTCAAGTTGTGGAGTTTCTAGTTGCGCAGTATCTAGTTGTGGAGTTTCCAGTTGTGGAGTTTCTAGTTGTGGAGTTGCGGAGTCTCTGGTTGTGGAGTTTCTAGTTTTGGAGTTTCGAGTTGTGGAGTCTTTAGTTGTAGTTGTGGAGTTTCTAGTTGTGGAGTTTCCAGTTGTGGAGTATCTAGTTGTGGAGTTTTCAGTTGTGTAGTTTCTAGCTGCGGAGTTTCTAGTTGCGGAGTTTCTAGTTGCAGAGTCTCTGGTTTTGGAGTTTCTAGTTGCGGAGTCTCTAGTTGTGGAGTTTTTAGTTGTGGAGTTTCTAGATATGGAATTTCTAGTTGCCGAGTCTCTATTTGTGGAGTTTGTAGTTGTGGAGTTTCTATTTGTGGAGTTTCAAGTTGTGGAGTTTCTAGTTGCGGAATCTCTAGCTGGGGATTTTCTAGTTGCGTAACTTAAGGTTGTCATGTTTCAAGTTGTGGAGTTTCTAGTTGTGGAGTTTCTAGTTGTGGATTTTCTAGTTGTGGAGTCTCTAGTTGTGTAGTTTCTAGCTGCGCAGTTTCTAGTTGCGGAGTTTCTATTTGTGGAGTTTCTAGCTGCGGAGTTTCTAGTTGCAGAGTCTCTGGTTGTGGAGTTTCTAGTTGCGGAGTTTCTAGTTGTTGAGTTTCTAGTTGTGGTGTTTCTAGTTGTGGAGTTTCTAGTTGCGGAATCTCTAGCTGTGGATTTTCTAGTTGCGTAACTTAAGGTTGTGAGGTTTCAAGTTGTGGAGTTTCTAGTTGTGGAGTTTCTAGTTGTGGACTTTCTAGTTGTGGAGTTTGTAGTTGTGGAGTTTCTAGTTGTGGAGTTTCTATTTGTGGAGTCTCTAGTTGCAGAGTTTCTAGTTGTGGAGTTTCTAGTTGGGGAGTTTCTGGTTGTGGAGTTTCTAGTTGTGGAGTTTCAAGTTGTGGAGTTTCTAGTTGTGGAGTCTCAAGTTGTGGAGTTTCAAGTTGTTGAGTTTAAAGTTGTGGAGTCTCTAGTTGTGGAGTTTCTAGTTGCGCAGTATCTAGTTGTGGAGTTTCCAGTTGTGGAGTTTCTAGTTGTGGAGTTGCGGAGTCTCTGGTTGTGGAGTTTTAGTTTTGGAGTTTCGAGTTGTGGAGTCTTTAGTTGTAGTTGTGGAGTTTCTAGTTGTGGAGTTTCCAGTTGTGGAGTATCTAGTTGTGGAGTTTCCAGTTGTGTAGTTTCTAGCTGCGGAGTTTCTAGTTGCGGAGTTTCTATTTGTGGAGTTTCTAGCTGCGGAGTTTCTAGTTGCAGAGTCTCTGGTTGTGGAGTTTGTAGTTGCGGAGTCTCTAGTTGTGGAGTTTTTAGTTGTGGAGTTTCTAGATATGAAATTTCCAGTTGCCGAGTCTCTATTTGTGGAGTTTGTAGTTGTGGAGTTTCTAGTTGTGGAGTTTCAAGGTGTTGAGTTTCTAGTTGTGGAGTCTCTAGTTCCAGAGCTTCGAGTTGTTGAGTTTCTAGTTGTGGAGTTTCTAGTTGTGGAGTTTGTAGTTGCGGAATCTCTAGCTGTGGATTTTCTAGTTGCGTAACTTAAGGTTGTGAGGTTTCAAGTTGTGGAGTTTCTTGTTGTGGAGTTTCTAGTTGTGGAGTCTCTAGTTGTGTAGTTTCTAGCTGCGGAGTTTCTAGTTGCGGAGTTTCTATTTGTGGAGTTTCTAGCTGCGGAGTTTCTAGTTGCAGAGTCTCTAGTTGTTGAGTTTCTAGTTGTGGAGTTTCTAGTTGTGGAGTTTCTAGTTGTGGAGTTTCTAGTTATTGAGTTTCTAGTTTGAAGTCTCTAGTTGTAGTCTCTAGTTGTGGAGTCTCTAGTTTAGGAGTTTCTGCTTGTAGAGTTTTTAGTTGTGGAGTGTCTGGTTGTGGAGTTTAAAGTTGTGGAGTTTCCAGTTGTGGAGTTTCGAGTTGTGGAGTTTTGAGTTCTGGAGTTTCTAGTTGTGGAGTTTCTAGTTGCGGAATCTCTAGCTGTGGATTTTCTAGTTGCGGAACTTAAGGTTGTGAGGTTTCAAGTTGTGGAGTTTCTAGTTGTGGAGTTTCTAGTTGTGGAGTTTCTAGTTGTGGAGTCTCTAGTTGTGGAGTTTCTAGCTGCGGAGTTTCTAATTGTGGAGTTTCTGTTTGTGGAGTTTCTAGCTGCAGAGTTTCTAGTTGCAGAGTCTCTGGCTGTGGAGTTTCTAGTTGCGGAGTCTCTAGTTGTAGAGTTTCTAGTTGTGGAGTTTCTAGTTGTGGAGTTTTTCTTTGTGGGGTTTTTAGTTGTGAAGTTTCTATATATGGATTTTTTTTCTAGTTGCCGAGTCTCTATTTGTGGAGTTTGTTGTTGTGGAGTTTCTAGTTGTGGAGTTTTTTGTTGTGGAGTCTCTAGTTGCGAAGTTTCTTTTTGTGGAGTTTCTAGTTGTGGAGTTTCTAGTTGTAGAGTTTCTGGTTGTGGAGTTTCTAGTTGTGGAGTTTCAAGTTGTGGAGTTTCTAGTTGTGGAGTTTCTAGTTGCGGAGTTTCTAGTTGTGGAGTTTCAAGTTGTGGAGTTTCAAGTTGCGGAGTCTCAAGCTGTGCAGTTTCTAGTTGTTGAGTTTTTAGTTGTGGAGTTTTTAGTTGTTGAGTTTCTAGTTTGAAGTCTCTACTTGTAGATCTCTAGTTGTGGAGTCTCAAGTTTAGGAGTTTCTAGTTGAAGAGTTTTTAGTTGTGGAGTGTCCAGTTGTGGAGTTTCCAGTTGTGAAGTTTCGAGTTTTGGAGTTTCTAGTTGTGGAGTCTCTAGTTGTGTAGTTTCTAGCTGCGGAGTTTCTAGTTGCGGAGTTTTAATTTGTTGAGTTTCTAGTTGTGGAGTCTCAAGTTGTGGAGTTTAAAGTTGTGGAGTTTCAAGTTGTGGAGTTTCAAGTTGTGGAGTCTCTAGTTGTAGAGTTACTAGTTGCGGAGTATCTAGTCGTGGAGTTTCCAGTTGTGGAGTTTCTTGTTGTGGAGTTGCGGAGTCTCTGGTTGTGGAGTTTCTAGTTGTTGAGTTTCGAGTTGTGGAGTCTCTAGTTGTGGAGTTTCTATTTGTGGAGTTTCCAGTTGTGGAGTATCTAGTTGTGGAGTTTACAGTTGTGAAGTATCTAGTTGTGGAGTTTCCAGTTGTGGAGTATCTAGTTGTGGAGTTTTAAGTTGTGGAGTTTCTAGTTGCGAAGTTTCTAGTTGCGGAGTATTTAATAGCGGAGTTTCTACTTGCGAAGTTTCAAGTTGCGGAGTCTCAAGTTGTGGAGTTTCCAGTTGTGGAGTTTCTAGTTGTTGAGTTTCTAGTTGTGAATTCTCTAGTTTTGCAGTTTCTAGTTGTGGAGTTTCTAGATATAGAATTTCTAGTTGCCGAGTCCCTATTTGTGGAATTTCTAGTTGCGGAGTTTCTAGTTGTGGAGTTTTAAGTTGTGGAGTTTCAAGTTGCGGAGTATCAAGCTGTGCAGTTTCTAGTTGTTGAGTTTTTAGTTGTGGAGTTTTTAGTTGTTGAGTTTCTAGTTTGAAGTCTCTACTTGTAGATTCTCTAGTTGTGGAGTCTCAAGTTTAGGAGTTTCTAGTTGAAGAGTTTTCATTTGTTGAGTTTCTAGTTGTGGAGTCTCAAGTTGTGGAGTTTCAAGTTGTGGAGTTTCAAGTTGTGGAGTCTCTAGTTGTAGAGTTACTAGTTGCGGAGTATCTAGTTGTGGAGTTTCCAGTTGTGGAGTTTCTTGTTGTGGAGTTGCGGAGTCTCTGGTTGTGGAGTTTCTAGTTGTTGACTTTCGAGTTGTGGAGTCTCTAGTTGTGGAGTTTCTAGTTGTGGAGTTTCCAGTTGTGGAGTATCTAGTTGTGGAGTTTCCAGTTGTGGAGTATCTAGTTGTGGAGTTTTAAGTTGTGGAGTTTCTAATTGCGGAGTTTCTAGTTGCGGAGTATTTAATAGCGGAGTTTCTACTTGTGAAGTTTCATGTTGCGCAGTCTCAAGTTGTGGAGTTTCCAGTTGTGGAGTTTTTAGTTGTGGAGTTTCTAGTTGTTTAGTTTCTAGTTGTGAAGTCTCTAGTTTTGCAGTTTCTAGTTGTGGAGTTTCTAGATATAAAATTTCTAGTTGCCGAGTCTCTATTTGTGGAATTTCTAGTTGCCGAGTTTGTATTTTTGGAATTTCTAGTTGCCGAGTCTCTATTTGTGGAGTTTCTAGTTGTGGAGTTTCTAGCTGTGGAGTGTCTAGTTGAGGAGTTTCTAGCTGCGGAGTTTCTAATTGTGGAGTTTCTGTTTGTGGAGTTTCTAGCTGCAGAGTTTCTAGTTGCAGAGTCTCTGGCTGTGGAGTTTCTAGTTGCGGAGTCTCTAGTTGTAGAGTTTCTAGTTGTGGAGTTTCTAGTTGTGGAGTTTTTAGTTGTGGAGTTTTTAGTTGAGGAGTTTCTAGATATGGAATTTCTAGTTGCCGAGTCTATATTTGTTGAGTTTGTTGTTGTGGAGTTTCTAGTTGTAGAGTTTTTAGTTGTGGAGTCTCTAGTTGCGGAGATTATAGTTGTGGAGTTTCTAGTTGTGGAGTTTCTAGTTGTACAGTTTCTGGTTGTTGAGTTTCTAGTTGTGGAGTTTCAAGTTGTGGAGTTTCTAGTTGTGGAGTCTCAAGCTGTGGAGTTTAAAGTTGTGGAGTTTCAAGTTGGGGAGTCTCTAGTTGTGGAGTTTCTAGTTGTGGAGTATCTAGTTGTGGAGTTTCCAGTTGTGGAGTTTCTATTTGTGGAGTTGCGGAGTCTCTAGTTGTGGAGTTTCTAGTTGTGGAGTTTCTAGTTGTGGAGTTTCGAGTTGTGGAGTTTCTAGGTGCAGAGTCTCTGGTTGTGGAGTTTCTAGTTGCGGAGTTTCTAGTTGTAGATTTTCTGGTTGTGGAGTTTCTAGTTGTGAAGTTTAAAGTTGTGGAGTTTCTAGTTGTGGAGTATCAAGTTGTGGAGTTCAAAGTTGTGGAGTTTCAAGTTGGGGAGTCTCTAGTTGTGGAGTTTATAGTTGTGGAGTATCTAGTTGTGGAGTTTCTAGTTGTGGAAATGCGGAGTCTCTAGTTGTGGAGTTTCTAGTTGTGGAGTTTCGAGTTGCGGAGTTTCTAGTTGCAGAGTCTCTGTTTGTGGAGTTTCCAGTTGTGGAGTATCTAGTTGTAGAGTTTCCGGTTGTGAAGTTTCTAGTTGTGGAGTTTCCAGTTGGAGTATCTAGTTGTGGAGTTTCTAGTTGCGGAGTTTTTAATAGCTGAGTTTTCTAGTTGTGGAGTTTGAAGTTGCGGAGTCTCAAGTTGTGGAGTTTCCAGTTGTGGCGTTTTTAGTTGTGGAGTTTCTAGTTGTTGAGTTTCTAGTTTTGCAGATTCTACTTGTAAAGTTTTTAGTTGTGGAGTTTCTAGATATGGAATTTCTAGTTGCCGAGTCTCTATTTCTGGAGTTTGTAGTTGTGGAGTTTCTAGTTGTGGAGTTTCAAGTTGTGGAGTTTCTAGTTGTGGAGTCTCTAGCTGCGGAGTTTCTAGTTGTGGAGTTTCTAGTTGTGGAGTTTCTAGTTATGGAGTTTCTAGTTGCGGAATCTCTGGCTGTGGATTTTCTAGTTGCGTAACTTAAGGTTGGGAGGTTTCAAGTTGTGGAGTTTCTAGTTGTGGAGTTTCTAGTTGTGGAGTTTCTAGTTGTGGAGTCTCTAGTTGTGTAGTTTCTAGCTGCGGAGTTTCTAGTTGCGGAGTTTCTATTTGTGGAGTTTCTAGCTGCGGAGTTTCTAGTTGCAGAGTCTCTGGTTGTGGAGTTTCTAGTTGCGGAGTCTCTAGTTGTGGAGTTTCTAGTTGCGGAATCTCTAGCTGTGGATTTTCTAGTTTCGTAACTTAAGGTTGTGAGGTTTCAAGTTGTGGAGTTTCTAGTTGTGGAGTTTCTAGTTGTGGAGTTTCTAGTTGTGGAGTCTCTAGTTGTGTAGTTTCTAGCTGCGCAGTTTCTAGTTGCGGAGTTTCTATTTGTGGAGTTTCTAGCGGTGGAGTTTCTAGTTGCAGAGTCTCTGGTTGTGTAGTTTCTAGTTGCGGAGTTTAAAGTTGTTGAGTTTCTAGTTGTGGAGTTTCTAGTTGCGGAATCTCTAGCTGTGGATTTTCTAGTTGCGTAACTTAAGGTTGTGAGGTTTCAAGTTGTGGAGTTTCTAGTTGTGGAGTTTCTAGTTGTGGAGTTTCTAGTTGTTGAGTTTGTAGTTGTGGTGTTTCTAGTTGTGGAGTTTATATTTGTGGAGTCTCTAGTTGCAGAGTTTCTAGTTGTGGAGTTTTTAGTTGTGGAGTTTCTGGTTGTGGAGTTTCTAGTTGTGGAGTCTCAAGTTGTGGAGTTTCAAGTTGTGGAGTTTAAAGTTGTGGAGTCTCTAGTTGTGGAGTTTCTAGTTGCGCAGTATCTAGTTGTGGAGTTTCCAGTTGTGGAGTTTCTAGTTGTGGAGTTGCGGAGTCTCTGGTTTTGGAGTTTCGAGTTGTGGAGTCTTTAGTTTTAGTTGTGGAGTTTCTAGTTGTGGAGTATCTAGTTGTGGTGTTTCCAGTTGTGTAGTTTCTAGTTGCGGAGTCTCTAGTTGTGGAGTTTCTAGTTGTGGAGTTTCTAGATATGGAATTTCTAGTTGCCGAGTCTCTATTTGTGGAGTTTGTAGTTGTGGAGTTTCTCGTTGTGGAGTTTCAGGTTGTGGAGTTTCTAGTTGTGGAGTTTCTAGTTGCGGAATCTCTAGCTGTGAATTTTCTAGTTGCGTAATTTAAGGTTGTGAGGTTTCAAGTTGTGGAGTTTCTAGTTGTGGAGTTTCTAGTTGTGGAGTCTCTAGTTGTGTAGTTTCTAGCTGCGGAGTTTCTAGTTGCGGAGTTTCTATTTGTGGAGTTTCTAGTTGCAGAATCTCTGGTTGTGGAGTTTCTAGTTGCGGAGTCTCTAGTTGTGGTATTTCTAGTTGTGGGGTTTCTTGTTGTGGAGTTTCCAGTTTTGGAGTTTTTAGTTGTGGACTTTCGAGACATGAAATTTCTTGTAGCCGAGTCTCTATTTGTGGAGTTTGTAGTTGTTGAGTTTCAAGTTGTGGAGTTTCTACTCGTGGAGTTTCTAGCTGTGGAGTTTCTAGTTCAGAGTCTCTAGTTTTGGAGTTTCTAGTTGCGAATTCTCTAGTTGAAGAGTCTCTAGTTGTAGAGTTTCTAGTTGTGGAGTTTCTAGTTTTGGAGTTTCAAGTTGTGGAGTTTCTAGTTGTTGAGTTTCTAGTTTGAAGTCTCTAGTTGTAGTCTCTAGTTGTGGAGTCTCTAGTTTAGGAGTTTCTGGTTGTAGAGTTTTTAGTTGTGGAGTGTCTAGTTGTGGAGTTTCCAGTTGTGGAGTTTCCAGTTGTGGAGTTTCGAGTTGTGGAGTATTGAGTTCTGGAGTTTCTAGTTGTGGAGTTTCTAGTTGCGGAATCTCTAGCTGTGGATTTTCTAGTTGCGGAACTTATGGTTGTGAGGTTTCAAGTTGTGGAGTTTCTAGTTGTGGAGTTTCTAGTTGTGGAGTCTCTAGTTGTGGAGTTTCTAGCTGCGGAGTTTCTAATTGTGGAGTTTCTGTTTGTGGAGTTTCTAGCTGCAGAGTTTCTAGTTGCAGAGTCTCTGGCTGTGGAGTTTCTAGTTGCGGAGTCTCTAGTTGTGGAGTTTCCAGTTGTGGAGTTTCTAGTTGTGGAAATGCGGAGTCTCTAGTTGTGGAGTTTCTAGTTGTGGAGTTTCTAGTTGTGGAGTTTCGAGTTGCGGAGTTTCTAGTTGCAGAGTCTCTGTTTGTGGAGTTTCCAGTTGTGGAGTATCTAGTTGTGGAGTTTCCGGTTGTGAAGTTTCTAGTTGTGGAGTTTCCAGTTGGAGTATCTAGTTGTGGAGTTTCTAGTTGCGGAGTTTTTAATAGCTGAGTTTTCTAGTTGTGGAGTTTGAAGTTGCGGAGTCTCAAGTTGTGGAGTTTCCAGTTGTGGCGTTTTTAGTTGTGGAGTTTCTAGTTGTTGAGTTTCTAGTTGTGAAGTCTCTAGTTTTGCAGATTCTTGTTGTAAAGTTTTCAGTTGTGGAGTTTCTAGATATGGAATTTCTAGTTGCCGAGTCTCTATTTCTGGAGTTTGTAGTTGTGGAGTTTCTAGTTGTGGAGTTTCAAGTTGTGGAGTTTCTAGTTGTGGAGTCTCTAGCTGGGGAGTTTCTAGTTGTGGAGTTTCTAGTTGTGGAGTTTCTAGTTATGGAGTTTCTAGTTGCGGAATCTCTGGCTGTGGATTTTCTAGTTGCGTAACTTAAGGTTGGGAGGTTTCAAGTTGTGGAGTTTCTAGTTGTGGAGTTTCTAGTTGTGGAGTTTCTAGTTGTGGAGTCTCTAGTTGTGTAGTTTCTAGCTGCGGAGTTTCTAGTTGCGGAGTTTCTATTTGTGGAGTTTCTAGCTGCGGAGTTTCTAGTTGCAGAGTCTCTGGTTGTGGAGTTTCTAGTTGCGGAGTCTCTAGTTGTGGAGTTTCTAGTTGCGGAATCTCTAGCTGTGGATTTTCTAGTTGCGTAACTTAAGGTTGTGAGGTTTCAAGTTGTGGAGTTTCTAGTTGTGGAGTTTCTAGTTGTGGAGTTTCTAGTTGTGGAGTCTAGTTGTGTAGTTTCTAGCTGCGGAGTTTCTAGTTGCGGAGTTTCTATTTGTGGAGTTTCTAGCGGTGGAGTTTCTAGTTGCAGAGTCTCTGGTTGTGTAGTTTCTAGTTGCGGAGTTTCTAGTTGTTGAGTTTCTGGTTGTGGAGTTTCTAGTTGCGGAATCTCTAGCTGTGGATTTTCTAGTTGCGTAACTTAAGGTTGTGAGGTTTCAAGTTGTGGAGTTTCTAGTTGTGGAGTTTCTAGTTGTGGAGTTTCTAGTTGTTGAGTTTGTAGTTGTGGTGTTTCTAGTTGTGGAGTTTCTATTTGTGGAGTCTCTAGTTGCAGAGTTTCTAGTTGTGGAGTTTCTAGTTGTGGAGTTTCTGGTTGTGGAGTTTCTAGTTGTGGAGTCTCAAGTTGTGGAGTTTCAAGTTGTGGAGTTTAAAGTTGTGGAGTCTCTAGTTGTGGAGTTTCTAGTTGTACAGTTTCTGGTTGTGGAGTTTCTAGTTGTGGAGTTTCAAGTTGTGGAGTTTCTAGTTGTGGAGTCTCAAGCTGTGGAGTTTAGAGTTGTGGAGTTTCAAGTTGGGGAGTCTCTAGTTGTGGAGTTTCTAGTTGTGGAGTATCTAGTTGTGGAGTTTCCAGTTGTGGAGTTTCTATTTGTGGAGTTGCGGAGTCTCTAGTTGTGGAGTTTCTAGTTGTGGAGTTTCTAGTTGTGGAGTTTCGAGTTGTGGAGTTTCTAGGTGCAGAGTCTCTGGTTGTGGAGTTTCTAGTTGCGGAGTTTCTAGTTGTAGATTTTCTGGTTGTGGAGTTTCTAGTTGTGAAGTTTAAAGTTGTGGAGTTTCTAGTTGTGGAGTATCAAGTTGTGGAGTTCAAAGTTGTGGAGTTTCAAGTTGGGGAGTCTCTAGTTGTGGAGTTTCTAGTTGTGGAGTATCTAGTTGTGGAGTTTCCAGTTGTGGAGTTTCTAGTTGTGGAAATGCGGAGTCTCTAGTTGTGGAGTTTCTAGTTGTGGAGTTTCGAGTTGCGGAGTTTCTAGTTGCAGAGTCTCTGTTTGTGGAGTTTCCAGTTGTGGAGTATCTAGTTGTGGAGTTTCCGGTTGTGAAGTTTCTAGTTGTGGAGTTTCCAGTTGGAGTATCTAGTTGTGGAGTTTCTAGTTGCGGAGTTTTTAATAGCTGAGTTTTCTAGTTGTGGAGTTTGAAGTTGCGGAATTTCAAGTTGTGGAGTTTCCAGTTGTGGCGTTTTTAGTTGTGGAGTTTCTAGTTGTTGAGTTTCTAGTTGTGAAGTCTCTAGTTTTGCAGATTCTAGTTGTAAAGTTTTTAGTTGTGGAGTTTCTAGATATGGAATTTCTAGTTGCCGAGTCTCTATTTCTGGAGTTTGTAGTTGTGGAGTTTCTAGTTGTGGAGTTTCAAGTTGTGGAGTTTCTAGTTGTGGAGTCTCTAGCTGCGGAGTTTCTAGTTGTGGAGTTTCTAGTTGTGGAGTTTCTAGTTATGGAGTTTCTAGTTGCGGAATCTCTAGCTGTGGATTTTCTAGTTGCGGAACTTAAGGTTGTGAGGTTTCAAGTTGTGGAGTTTCTAGTTGTGGAGTTTCTAGTTGTGGAGTTTCTAGTTGTGGAGTCTCTAGTTGTGGAGTTTCTAGCTGCGGAGTTTCTAATTGTGGAGTTTCTGTTTGTGGAGTTTCTAGCTGCAGAGTTTCTAGTTGCAGAGTCTCTGGCTGTGGAGTTTCTAGTTGCGGAGTCTCTAGTTGTAGAGTTTCTAGTTGTGGAGTTTCTAGTTGTGGAGTTTTTAGTTGTGGGGTTTTTAGTTGTGAAGTTTCTATATATGGATTTTTTTTCTAGTTGCCGAGTCTCTATTTGTGGAGTTTGTTGTTGTGGAGTTTCTAGTTGTGGAGTTTTTTGTTGTGGAGTCTCTAGTTGCGAAGTTTCTTTTTGTGGAGTTTCTAGTTGTGGAGTTTCTAGTTGTAGAGTTTCTGGTTGTGGAGTTTCTAGTTGTGGAGTTTCAAGTTGTGGAGTTTCTAGTTGTGGAGTTTCTAGTTGCGGAGTTTCTAGTTGTGGAGTTTCAAGTTGTGGAGTTTCAAGTTGCGGAGTCTCAAGCTGTGCAGTTTCTAGTTGTTGAGTTTTTAGTTGTGGAGTTTTTAGTTGTTGAGTTTCTAGTTTGAAGTCTCTACTTGTAGATCTCTAGTTGTGGAGTCTCAAGTTTAGGAGTTTCTAGTTGAAGAGTTTTTAGTTGTGGAGTGTCCAGTTGTGGAGTTTCCAGTTGTGAAGTTTCGAGTTTTGGAGTTTCTAGTTGTGGAGTCTCTAGTTGTGTAGTTTCTAGCTGCGGAGTTTCTAGTTGCGGAGTTTTAATTTGTTGAGTTTCTAGTTGTGGAGTCTCAAGTTGTGGAGTTTAAAGTTGTGGAGTTTCAAGTTGTGGAGTTTCAAGTTGTGGAGTCTCTAGTTGTAGAGTTACTAGTTGCGGAGTATCTAGTCGTGGAGTTTCCAGTTGTGGAGTTTCTTGTTGTGGAGTTGCGGAGTCTCTGGTTGTGGAGTTTCTAGTTGTTGAGTTTCGAGTTGTGTAGTCTCTAGTTGTGGAGTTTCTATTTGTGGAGTTTCCAGTTGTGGAGTATCTAGTTGTGGAGTTTACAGTTGTGAAGTATCTAGTTGTGGAGTTTCCAGTTGTGGAGTATCTAGTTGTGGAGTTTTAAGTTGTGGAGTTTCTAGTTGCGAAGTTTCTACTTGCGGAGTATTTAATAGCGGAGTTTCTACTTGCGAAGTTTCAAGTTGCGGAGTCTCAAGTTGTGGAGTTTCCAGTTGTGGAGTTTCTAGTTGTTGAGTTTCTAGTTGTGAATTCTCTAGTTTTGCAGTTTCTAGTTGTGGAGTTTCTAGATATAGAATTTCTAGTTGCCGAGTCCCTATTTGTGGAATTTCTAGTTGCGGAGTTTCTAGTTGTGGAGTTTTAAGTTGTGGAGTTTCAAGTTGCGGAGTATCAAGCTGTGCAGTTTCTAGTTGTTGAGTTTTTAGTTGTGGAGTTTTTAGTTGTTGAGTTTCTAGTTTGAAGTCTCTACTTGTAGATTCTCTAGTTGTGGAGTCTCAAGTTTAGGAGTTTCTAGTTGAAGAGTTTTCATTTGTTGAGTTTCTAGTTGTGGAGTCTCAAGTTGTGGAGTTTCAAGTTGTGGAGTTTCAAGTTGTGGAGTCTCTAGTTGTAGAGTTACTAGTTGCGGAGTATCTAGTTGTGGAGTTTCCAGTTGTGGAGTTTCTTGTTGTGGAGTTGCGGAGTCTCTGGTTGTGGAGTTTCTAGTTGTTGACTTTCGAGTTGTGGAGTCTCTAGTTGTGGAGTTTCTAGTTGTGGAGTTTCCAGTTGTGGAGTATCTAGTTGTGGAGTTTCCAGTTGTGGAGTATCTAGTTGTGGAGTTTTAAGTTGTGGAGTTTCTAATTGCGGAGTTTCTAGTTGCGGAGTATTTAATAGCGGAGTTTCTACTTGTGAAGTTTCATGTTGCGCAGTCTCAAGTTGTGGAGTTTCCAGTTGTGGAGTTTCTAGTTGTGGAGTTTCTAGTTGTTTAGTTTCTAGTTGTGAAGTCTCTAGTTTTGCAGTTTCTAGTTGTGGAGTTTCTAGATATAAAATTTCTAGTTGCCGAGTCTCTATTTGTGGAATTTCTAGTTGCCGAGTCTCTAGTTGTGGAGTTTCTAGTTGCAGAGTCTCTAGTTGTGGAATTTCTAGTTGCCGAGTTTGTATTTTTGGAATTTCTAGTTGCCGAGTCTCTATTTGTGGAGTTTCTAGTTGTGGAGTTTCTAGCTGTGGAGTGTCTAGTTGAGGAGTTTCTAGCTGCGGAGTTTCTAATTGTGGAGTTTCTGTTTGTGGAGTTTCTAGCTGCAGAGTTTCTAGTTGCAGAGTCTCTGGCTGTGGAGTTTCTAGTTGCGGAGTCTCTAGTTGTAGAGTTTCTAGTTGTGGAGTTTCTAGTTGTGGAGTTTTTAGTTGTGGAGTTTTTAGTTGAGGAGTTTCTAGATATGGAATTTCTAGTTGCCGAGTCTATATTTGTTGAGTTTGTTGTTGTGGAGTTTCTAGTTGTAGAGTTTTTAGTTGTGGAGTCTCTAGTTGCGGAGATTATAGTTGTGGAGTTTCTAGTTGTGGAGTTTCTAGTTGTACAGTTTCTGGTTGTTGAGTTTCTAGTTGTGGAGTTTCAAGTTGTGGAGTTTCTAGTTGTGGAGTCTCAAGCTGTGGAGTTTAAAGTTGTGGAGTTTCAAGTTGGGGAGTCTCTAGTTGTGGAGTTTCTAGTTGTGGAGTATCTAGTTGTGGAGTTTCCAGTTGTGGAGTTTCTATTTGTGGAGTTGCGGAGTCTCTAGTTGTGGAGTTTCTAGTTGTGGAGTTTCTAGTTGTGGAGTTTCGAGTTGTGGAGTTTCTAGGTGCAGAGTCTCTGGTTGTGGAGTTTCTAGTTGCGGAGTTTCTAGTTGTAGATTTTCTGGTTGTGGAGTTTCTAGTTGTGAAGTTTAAAGTTGTGGAGTTTCTAGTTGTGGAGTATCAAGTTGTGGAGTTCAAAGTTGTGGAGTTTCAAGTTGGGGAGTCTCTAGTTGTGGAGTTTATAGTTGTGGAGTATCTAGTTGTGGAGTTTCTAGTTGTGGAAATGCGGAGTCTCTAGTTGTGGAGTTTCTAGTTGTGGAGTTTCGAGTTGCGGAGTTTCTAGTTGCAGAGTCTCTGTTTGTGGAGTTTCCAGTTGTGGAGTATCTAGTTGTAGAGTTTCCGGTTGTGAAGTTTCTAGTTGTGGAGTTTCCAGTTGGAGTATCTAGTTGTGGAGTTTCTAGTTGCGGAGTTTTTAATAGCTGAGTTTTCTAGTTGTGGAGTTTGAAGTTGCGGAGTCTCAAGTTGTGGAGTTTCCAGTTGTGGCGTTTTTAGTTGTGGAGTTTCTAGTTGTTGAGTTTCTAGTTTTGCAGATTCTACTTGTAAAGTTTTTAGTTGTGGAGTTTCTAGATATGGAATTTCTAGTTGCCGAGTCTCTATTTCTGGAGTTTGTAGTTGTGGAGTTTCTAGTTGTGGAGTTTCAAGTTGTGGAGTTTCTAGTTGTGGAGTCTCTAGCTGCGGAGTTTCTAGTTGTGGAGTTTCTAGTTGTGGAGTTTCTAGTTATGGAGTTTCTAGTTGCGGAATCTCTGGCTGTGGATTTTCTAGTTGCGTAACTTAAGGTTGGGAGGTTTC
The DNA here is from genome assembly GCF_043290135.1 of Rhipicephalus microplus. Classification (NCBI taxonomy): domain Eukaryota; kingdom Metazoa; phylum Arthropoda; class Arachnida; order Ixodida; family Ixodidae; genus Rhipicephalus; species Rhipicephalus microplus. Next base: position 960,578 of record NW_027464626.1, on the reverse strand, counting down.
AAGTTGTGGAGTTTCTAGTTGTGGAGTTTCTAGTTGTGGAGTTTCTAGTTGTGGAGTCTCTAGTTGTGTAGTTTCTAGCTGCGGAGTTTCTAGTTGCGGAGTTTCTATTTGTGGAGTTTCTAGCTGCGGAGTTTCTAGTTGCAGAGTCTCTGGTTGTGGAGTTTCTAGTTGCGGAGTCTCTAGTTGTGGAGTTTCTAGTTGCGGAATCTCTAGCTGTGGATTTTCTAGTTTCGTAACTTAAGGTTGTGAGGTTTCAAGTTGTGGAGTTTCTAGTTGTGGAGTTTCTAGTTGTGGAGTTTCTAGTTGTGGAGTCTCTAGTTGTGTAGTTTCTAGCTGCGCAGTTTCTAGTTGCGGAGTTTCTATTTGTGGAGTTTCTAGCGGTGGAGTTTCTAGTTGCAGAGTCTCTGGTTGTGTAGTTTCTAGTTGCGGAGTTTAAAGTTGTTGAGTTTCTAGTTGTGGAGTTTCTAGTTGCGGAATCTCTAGCTGTGGATTTTCTAGTTGCGTAACTTAAGGTTGTGAGGTTTCAAGTTGTGGAGTTTCTAGTTGTGGAGTTTCTAGTTGTGGAGTTTCTAGTTGTTGAGTTTGTAGTTGTGGTGTTTCTAGTTGTGGAGTTTCTATTTGTGGAGTCTCTAGTTGCAGAGTTTCTAGTTGTGGAGTTTTTAGTTGTGGAGTTTCTGGTTGTGGAGTTTCTAGTTGTGGAGTCTCAAGTTGTGGAGTTTCAAGTTGTGGAGTTTAAAGTTGTGGAGTCTCTAGTTGTGGAGTTTCTAGTTGCGCAGTATCTAGTTGTGGAGTTTCCAGTTGTGGAGTTTCTAGTTGTGGAGTTGCGGAGTCTCTGGTTGTGGAGTTTCTAGTTTTGGAGTTTCGAGTTGTGGAGTCTTTAGTTTTAGTTGTGGAGTTTCTAGTTGTGGAGTATCTAGTTGTGGTGTTTCCAGTTGTGTAGTTTCTAGTTGCGGAGTCTCTAGTTGTGGAGTTTCTAGTTGTGGAGTTTCTAGATATGGAATTTCTAGTTGCCGAGTCTCTATTTGTGGAGTTTGTAGTTGTGGAGTTTCTCGTTGTGGAGTTTCAGGTTGTGGAGTTTCTAGTTGTGGAGTTTCTAGTTGCGGAATCTCTAGCTGTGAATTTTCTAGTTGCGTAATTTAAGGTTGTGAGGTTTCAAGTTGTGGAGTTTCTAGTTGTGGAGTTTCTAGTTGTGGAGTCTCTAGTTGTGTAGTTTCTAGCTGCGGAGTTTCTAGTTGCGGAGTTTCTATTTGTGGAGTTTCTAGTTGCAGAATCTCTGGTTGTGGAGTTTCTAGTTGCGGAGTCTCTAGTTGTGGTATTTCTAGTTGTGGGGTTTCTTGTTGTGGAGTTTCCAGTTTTGGAGTTTTTAGTTGTGGACTTTCGAGACATGAAATTTCTTGTAGCCGAGTCTCTATTTGTGGAGTTTGTAGTTGTTGAGTTTCAAGTTGTGGAGTTTCTACTCGTGGAGTTTCTAGCTGTGGAGTTTCTAGTTCAGAGTCTCTAGTTTTGGAGTTTCTAGTTGCGAATTCTCTAGTTGAAGAGTCTCTAGTTGTAGAGTTTCTAGTTGTGGAGTTTCTAGTTTTGGAGTTTCAAGTTGTGGAGTTTCTAGTTGTTGAGTTTCTAGTTTGAAGTCTCTAGTTGTAGTCTCTAGTTGTGGAGTCTCTAGTTTAGGAGTTTCTGGTTGTAGAGTTTTTAGTTGTGGAGTGTCTAGTTGTGGAGTTTCCAGTTGTGGAGTTTCCCGTTGTGGAGTTTCGAGTTGTGGAGTATTGAGTTCTGGAGTTTCTAGTTGTGGAGTTTCTAGTTGCGGAATCTCTAGCTGTGGATTTTCTAGTTGCGGAACTTATGGTTGTGAGGTTTCAAGTTGTGGAGTTTCTAGTTGTGGAGTTTCTAGTTGTGGAGTCTCTAGTTGTGGAGTTTCTAGCTGCGGAGTTTCTAATTGTGGAGTTTCTGTTTGTGGAGTTTCTAGCTGCAGAGTTTCTAGTTGCAGAGTCTCTGGCTGTGGAGTTTCTAGTTGCGGAGTCTCTAGTTGTGGAGTTTCCAGTTGTGGAGTTTCTAGTTGTGGAAATGCGGAGTCTCTAGTTGTGGAGTTTCTAGTTGTGGAGTTTCTAGTTGTGGAGTTTCGAGTTGCGGAGTTTCTAGTTGCAGAGTCTCTGTTTGTGGAGTTTCCAGTTGTGGAGTATCTAGTTGTGGAGTTTCCGGTTGTGAAGTTTCTAGTTGTGGAGTTTCCAGTTGGAGTATCTAGTTGTGGAGTTTCTAGTTGCGGAGTTTTTAATAGCTGAGTTTTCTAGTTGTGGAGTTTGAAGTTGCGGAGTCTCAAGTTGTGGAGTTTCCAGTTGTGGCGTTTTTAGTTGTGGAGTTTCTAGTTGTTGAGTTTCTAGTTGTGAAGTCTCTAGTTTTGCAGATTCTTGTTGTAAAGTTTTCAGTTGTGGAGTTTCTAGATATGGAATTTCTAGTTGCCGAGTCTCTATTTCTGGAGTTTGTAGTTGTGGAGTTTCTAGTTGTGGAGTTTCAAGTTGTGGAGTTTCTAGTTGTGGAGTCTCTAGCTGGGGAGTTTCTAGTTGTGGAGTTTCTTGTTGTGGAGTTTCTAGTTATGGAGTTTCTAGTTGCGGAATCTCTGGCTGTGGATTTTCTATTTGCGTAACTCAAGGTTGGGAGGTTTCAAGTTGTGGAGTTTCTAGTTGTGGAGTTTCTAGTTGTGGAGTTTCTAGTTGTGGAGTCTCTAGTTGTGTAGTTTCTAGCTGCGGAGTTTCTAGTTGCGGAGTTTCTATTTGTGGAGTTTCTAGCTGCGGAGTTTCTAGTTGCAGAGTCTCTGGTTGTGGAGTTTCTAGTTGCGGAGTCTCTAGTTGTGGAGTTTCTAGTTGCGGAATCTCTAGCTGTGGATTTTCTAGTTGCGTAACTTAAGGTTGTGAGGTTTCAAGTTGTGGAGTTTCTAGTTGTGGAGTTTCTAGTTGTGGAGTTTCTAGTTGTGGAGTCTCTAGTTGTGTAGTTTCTAGCTGCGCAGTTTCTAGTTGCGGAGTTTCTATTTGTGGAGTTTCTAGCGGTGGAGTTTCTAGTTGCAGAGTCTCTGGTTGTGTAGTTTCTAGTTGCGGAGTTGCTAGTTGTTGAGTTTCTAGTTGTGGAGTTTCTAGTTGCGGAATCTCTAGCTGTGGATTTTCTAGTTGCGTAACTTAAGGTTGTGAGGTTTCAAGTTGTGGAGTTTCTAGTTGTAGAGTTTCTAGTTGTGGAGTTTCTAGTTGTTGAGTTTGTAGTTGTGGTGTTTCTAGTTGTGGAGTTTCTATTTGTGGAGTCTCTAGTTGCAGAGTTTCTAGTTGTGGAGTTTCTAGTTGTGGAGTTTCTGGTTGTGGAGTTTCTAGTTGTGGAGTCTCAAGTTGTGGAGTTTCAAGTTGTGGAGTTTAAAGTTGTGGAGTCTCTAGTTGTGGAGTTTCTAGTTGCGCAGTATCTAGTTGTGGAGTTTCCAGTTGTGGAGTTTCTAGTTGTGGAGTTGCGGAGTCTCTGGTTGTGGAGTTTCTAGTTTTGGAGTTTCGAGTTGTGGAGTCTTTAGTTGTAGTTGTGGAGTTTCTAGTTGTGGAGTATCTAGTTGTGGTGTTTCCAGTTGTGTAGTTTCTAGTTGCGGAGTCTCTAGTTGTGGAGTTTCTAGTTGTGGAGTTTCTAGTTGCGGAATCTCTAGCTGTGGGTTTTCTAGTTGCGTAATTTAAGGTTGTGAGGTTTCAAGTTGTGGAGTTTCTAGTTGTGGAGTTTCTAGTTGTGGAGTCTCTAGTTGTGAAGTTTCTAGCTGCGGAGTTTCTAGTTGCGGAGTTTCTATTTGTGGAGTTTCTAGTTGCAGAGTCTCTGGTTGTGGAGTTTCTAGTTGCGGAGTCTCTAGTTGTGGTATTTCTAGTTGTGGGGTTTCTAGTTGTGGAGTTTCCAGTTCTAGAGTTTTTAGTTGTGGACTTTCGAGACATGAAATTTCTTGTAGCCGAGTCTCTATTTGTGGAGTTTGTAGTTGTTGAGTTTCAAGTTGTGGAGTTTCTACTCGTGGAGTTTCTAGCTGTGGAGTTTCTAGTTCAGAGTCTCTTGTTTTGGAGTTTCTAGTTGCGAATTCTCTAGTTGAAGAGTCTCTAGTTGTAGAGTTTCTAGTTGTGGAGTTTCTAGTTTTGGAGTTTCAAGTTGTGGAGTTTCTAGTTGTTGAGTTTCTAGTTTGAAGTCTCTAGTTGTAGTCTCTAGTTGTGGAGTCTCTAGTTTAGGAGTTTCTGGTTGTAGAGTTTTTAGTTGTGGAGTGTCTAGTTGTGGAGTTTCCAGTTGTGGAGTTTCCAGTTGTGGAGTTTCGAGTTGTGGAGTATTGAGTTCTGGAGTTTCTAGTTGTGGAGTTTCTAGTTGCGGAATCTCTAGCTGTGGATTTTCTAGTTGCGGAACTTATGGTTGTGAGGTTTCAAGTTGTGGAGTTTCTAGTTGTGGAGTTTCTAGTTGTGGAGTCTCTAGTTGTGGAGTTTCTAGCTGCGGAGTTTCTAATTGTGGAGTTTCTGTTTGTGGAGTTTCTAGCTGCAGAGTTTCTAGTTGCAGAGTCTCTGGCTGTGGAGTTTCTAGTTGCGGAGTCTCTAGTTGTCGAGTTTCCAGTTGTGGAGTTTCTAGTTGTGGAAATGCGGAGTCTCTAGTTTTGGAGTTTCTAGTTGTGGAGTTTCTAGTTGTGGAGTTTCGAGTTGCGGAGTTTCTAGTTGCAGAGTCTCTGTTTGTGGAGTTTCCAGTTGTGGAGTATCTAGTTGTGGAGTTTCCGTTTGTGAAGTTTCTAGTTGTGGAGTTTCCAGTTGGAGTATCTAGTTGTGGAGTTTCTAGTTGCGGAGTTTTTAATAGCTGAGTTTTCTAGTTGTGGAGTTTGAAGTTGCGGAGTCTCAAGTTGTGGAGTTTCCAGTTGTGGCGTTTTTAGTTGTGGAGTTTCTAGTTGTTGAGTTTCTAGTTGTGAAGTCTCTAGTTTTGCAGATTCTTGTTGTAAAGTTTTCAGTTGTGGAGTTTCTAGATTTGGAATTTCTTGTTGCCGAGTCTCTATTTCTGGAGTTTGTAGTTGTGGAGTTTCTAGTTGTGGAGTTTCAAGTTGTGGAGTTTCTAGTTGTGGAGTCTCTAGCTGGGGAGTTTCTAGTTGTGGAGTTTCTAGTTGTGGAGTTTCTAGTTATGGAGTTTCTAGTTGCGGAATCTCTGGCTGTGGATTTTCTAGTTGCGTAACTTAAGGTTGGGAGGTTTCAAGTTGTGGAGTTTCTAGTTGTGGAGTTTCTAGTTGTGGAGTTTCTAGTTGTGGAGTCTCTAGTTGTGTAGTTTCTAGCTGCGCAGTTTCTAGTTGCGGAGTTTCTATTTGTGGAGTTTCTAGCGGTGGAGTTTCTAGTTGCAGAGTCTCTGGTTGTGTAGTTTCTAGTTGCGGAGTTTAAAGTTGTTGAGTTTCTAGTTGTGGAGTTTCTAGTTGCGGAATCTCTAGCTGTGGATTTTCTAGTTGCGTAACTTAAGGTTGTGAGGTTTCAAGTTGTGGAGTTTCTAGTTGTGGAGTTTCTAGTTGTGGAGTTTCTAGTTGTTGAGTTTGTAGTTGTGGTGTTTCTAGTTGTGGAGTTTCTATTTGTGGAGTCTCTAGTTGCAGAGTTTCTAGTTGTGGAGTTTTTAGTTGTGGAGTTTCTGGTTGTGGAGTTTCTAGTTGTGGAGTCTCAAGTTGTGGAGTTTCAAGTTGTGGAGTTTAAAGTTGTGGAGTCTCTAGTTGTGGAGTTTCTAGTTGCGCAGTATCTAGTTGTGGAGTTTCCAGTTGTGGAGTTTCTAGTTGTGGAGTTGCGGAGTCTCTGGTTGTGGAGTTTCTAGTTTTGGAGTTTCGAGTTGTGGAGTCTTTAGTTTTAGTTGTGGAGTTTCTAGTTGTGGAGTATCTAGTTGTGGTGTTTCCAGTTGTGTAGTTTCTAGTTGCGGAGTCTCTAGTTGTGGAGTTTCTAGTTGTGGAGTTTCTAGATATGGAATTTCTAGTTGCCGAGTCTCTATTTGTGGAGTTTGTAGTTGTGGAGTTTCTCGTTGTGGAGTTTCAGGTTGTGGAGTTTCTAGTTGTGGAGTTTCTAGTTGCGGAATCTCTAGCTGTGAATTTTCTAGTTGCGTAATTTAAGGTTGTGAGGTTTCAAGTTGTGGAGTTTCTAGTTGTGGAGTTTCTAGTTGTGGAGTCTCTAGTTGTGTAGTTTCTAGCTGCGGAGTTTCTAGTTGCGGAGTTTCTATTTGTGGAGTTTCTAGTTGCAGAATCTCTGGTTGTGGAGTTTCTAGTTGCGGAGTCTCTAGTTGTGGTATTTCTAGTTGTGGGGTTTCTTGTTGTGGAGTTTCCAGTTTTGGAGTTTTTAGTTGTGGACTTTCGAGACATGAAATTTCTTGTAGCCGAGTCTCTATTTGTGGAGTTTGTAGTTGTTGAGTTTCAAGTTGTGGAGTTTCTACTCGTGGAGTTTCTAGCTGTGGAGTTTCTAGTTCAGAGTCTCTAGTTTTGGAGTTTCTAGTTGCGAATTCTCTAGTTGAAGAGTCTCTAGTTGTAGAGTTTCTAGTTGTGGAGTTTCTAGTTTTGGAGTTTCAAGTTGTGGAGTTTCTAGTTGTTGAGTTTCTAGTTTGAAGTCTCTAGTTGTAGTCTCTAGTTGTGGAGTCTCTAGTTTAGGAGTTTCTGGTTGTAGAGTTTTTAGTTGTGGAGTGTCTAGTTGTGGAGTTTCCAGTTGTGGAGTTTCCCGTTGTGGAGTTTCGAGTTGTGGAGTATTGAGTTCTGGAGTTTCTAGTTGTGGAGTTTCTAGTTGCGGAATCTCTAGCTGTGGATTTTCTAGTTGCGGAACTTATGGTTGTGAGGTTTCAAGTTGTGGAGTTTCTAGTTGTGGAGTTTCTAGTTGTGGAGTCTCTAGTTGTGGAGTTTCTAGCTGCGGAGTTTCTAATTGTGGAGTTTCTGTTTGTGGAGTTTCTAGCTGCAGAGTTTCTAGTTGCAGAGTCTCTGGCTGTGGAGTTTCTAGTTGCGGAGTCTCTAGTTGTGGAGTTTCCAGTTGTGGAGTTTCTAGTTGTGGAAATGCGGAGTCTCTAGTTGTGGAGTTTCTAGTTGTGGAGTTTCTAGTTGTGGAGTTTCGAGTTGCGGAGTTTCTAGTTGCAGAGTCTCTGTTTGTGGAGTTTCCAGTTGTGGAGTATCTAGTTGTGGAGTTTCCGGTTGTGAAGTTTCTAGTTGTGGAGTTTCCAGTTGGAGTATCTAGTTGTGGAGTTTCTAGTTGCGGAGTTTTTAATAGCTGAGTTTTCTAGTTGTGGAGTTTGAAGTTGCGGAGTGTCAAGTTGTGGAGTTTCCAGTTGTGGCGTTTTTAGTTGTGGAGTTTCTAGTTGTTGAGTTTCTAGTTGTGAAGTCTCTAGTTTTGCAGATTCTTGTTGTAAAGTTTTCAGTTGTGGAGTTTCTAGATATGGAATTTCTAGTTGCCGAGTCTCTATTTCTGGAGTTTGTAGTTGTGGAGTTTCTAGTTGTGGAGTTTCAAGTTGTGGAGTTTCTAGTTGTGGAGTCTCTAGCTGGGGAGTTTCTAGTTGTGGAGTTTCTAGTTGTGGAGTTTCTAGTTATGGAGTTTCTAGTTGCGAAATCTCTGGCTGTGGATTTTCTAGTTGCGTAACTCAAGGTTGGGAGGTTTCAAGTTGTGGAGTTTCTAGTTGTGGAGTTTCTAGTTGTGGAGTTTCTAGTTGTGGAGTCTCTAGTTGTGTAGTTTCTAGCTGCGGAGTTTCTAGTTGCGGAGTTTCTATTTGTGGAGTTTCTAGCTGCGGAGTTTCTAGTTGCAGAGTCTCTGGTTGTGGAGTTTCTAGTTGCGGAGTCTCTAGTTGTGGAGTTTCTAGTTGCGGAATCTCTAGCTGTGGATTTTCTAGTTGCGTAACTTAAGGTTGTGAGGTTTCAAGTTGTGGAGTTTCTAGTTGTGGAGTTTCTAGTTGTGGAGTTTCTAGTTGTGGAGTCTCTAGTTGTGTAGTTTCTAGCTGCGCAGTTTCTAGTTGCGGAGTTTCTATTTGTGGAGTTTCTAGCGGTGGAGTTTCTAGTTGCAGAGTCTCTGGTTGTGTAGTTTCTAGTTGCGGAGTTGCTAGTTGTTGAGTTTCTAGTTGTGGAGTTTCTAGTTGCGGAATCTCTAGCTGTGGATTTTCTAGTTGCGTAACTTAAGGTTGTGAGGTTTCAAGTTGTGGAGTTTCTAGTTGTAGAGTTTCTAGTTGTGGAGTTTCTAGTTGTTGAGTTTGTAGTTGTGGTGTTTCTAGTTGTGGAGTTTCTATTTGTGGAGTCTCTAGTTGCAGAGTTTCTAGTTGTGGAGTTTCTAGTTGTGGAGTTTCTGGTTGTGGAGTTTCTAGTTGTGGAGTCTCAAGTTGTGGAGTTTCAAGTTGTGGAGTTTAAAGTTGTGGAGTCTCTAGTTGTGGAGTTTCTAGTTGCGCAGTATCTAGTTGTGGAGTTTCCAGTTGTGGAGTTTCTAGTTGTGGAGTTGCGGAGTCTCTGGTTGTGGAGTTTCTAGTTTTGGAGTTTCGAGTTGTGGAGTCTTTAGTTGTAGTTGTGGAGTTTCTAGTTGTGGAGTATCTAGTTGTGGTGTTTCCAGTTGTGTAGTTTCTAGTTGCGGAGTCTCTAGTTGTGGAGTTTCTAGTTGTGGAGTTTCTAGTTGCGGAATCTCTAGCTGTGGGTTTTCTAGTTGCGTAATTTAAGGTTGTGAGGTTTCAAGTTGTGGAGTTTCTAGTTGTGGAGTTTCTAGTTGTGGAGTCTCTAGTTGTGAAGTTTCTAGCTGCGGAGTTTCTAGTTGCGGAGTTTCTATTTGTGGAGTTTCTAGTTGCAGAGTCTCTGGTTGTGGAGTTTCTAGTTGCGGAGTCTCTAGTTGTGGTATTTCTAGTTGTGGGGTTTCTAGTTGTGGAGTTTCCAGTTCTAGAGTTTTTAGTTGTGGACTTTCGAGACATGAAATTTCTTGTAGCCGAGTCTCTATTTGTGGAGTTTGTAGTTGTTGAGTTTCAAGTTGTGGAGTTTCTACTCGTGGAGTTTCTAGCTGTGGAGTTTCTAGTTCAGAGTCTCTTGTTTTGGAGTTTCTAGTTGCGAATTCTCTAGTTGAAGAGTCTCTAGTTGTAGAGTTTCTAGTTGTGGAGTTTCTAGTTTTGGAGTTTCAAGTTGTGGAGTTTCTAGTTGTTGAGTTTCTAGTTTGAAGTCTCTAGTTGTAGTCTCTAGTTGTGGAGTCTCTAGTTTAGGAGTTTCTGGTTGTAGAGTTTTTAGTTGTGGAGTGTCTAGTTGTGGAGTTTCCAGTTGTGGAGTTTCCAGTTGTGGAGTTTCGAGTTGTGGAGTATTGAGTTCTGGAGTTTCTAGTTGTGGAGTTTCTAGTTGCGGAATCTCTAGCTGTGGATTTTCTAGTTGCGGAACTTATGGTTGTGAGGTTTCAAGTTGTGGAGTTTCTAGTTGTGGAGTTTCTAGTTGTGGAGTCTCTAGTTGTGGAGTTTCTAGCTGCGGAGTTTCTAATTGTGGAGTTTCTGTTTGTGGAGTTTCTAGCTGCAGAGTTTCTAGTTGCAGAGTCTCTGGCTGTGGAGTTTCTAGTTGCGGAGTCTCTAGTTGTGGAGTTTCCAGTTGTGGAGTTTCTAGTTGTGGAAATGCGGAGTCTCTAGTTGTGGAGTTTCTAGTTGTGGAGTTTCTAGTTGTGGAGTTTCGAGTTGCGGAGTTTCTAGTTGCAGAGTCTCTGTTTGTGGAGTTTCCAGTTGTGGAGTATCTAGTTGTGGAGTTTCTAGTTGCGGAGTTTTTAATAGCTGAGTTTTCTAGTTGTGGAGTTTGAACTTGCGGAGTCTCAAGTTGTGGAGTTTCCAGTTGTGGCGTTTTTAGTTGTGGAGTTTCTAGTTGTTGAGTTTCTAGTTGTGAAGTCTCTAGTTTTGCAGATTCTAGTTGTAAAGTTTTTAGTTGTGGAGTTTCTAGATATGGAATTTCTAGTTGCCGAGTCTCTATTTCTGGAGTTTGTAGTTGTGGAGTTTCTAGTTGTGGAGTTTCAAGTTGTGGAGTTTCTAGTTGTGGAGTCTCTAGCTGCGGAGTTTCTAGTTGTGGAGTTTCTAGTTGTGGAGTTTCTAGTTATGGAGTTTCTAGTTGCGGAATCTCTGGCTGTGGATTTTCTAGTTGCGTAACTTAAGGTTGGGAGGTTGCAAGTTGTGGAGTTTCTAGTTGTGGAGTTTCTAGTTGTGGAGTTTCTAGTTGTGGAGTCTCTAGTTGTGTAGTTTCTAGTTGTGGAGTCTCTAGTTGTGTAGTTTCTTGTTGCGGAGTTTCTAGTTGCGGAGTATTTAATAGCGGAGTTTCTACTTGCGAAGTTTCAAGTTGCGGAGTCCCAAGTTGTGGAGTTTCCAGTTGTGGAGTTTCTAGTTGTTGAGTTTCTAGTTGGAATTCTCTAGTTTTGCAGTTTCTAGTTGTGGAGTTTCTAGATATAGAATTTCTAGTTGCCGAGTCCCTATTTGTGGAATTTCTAGTTGCGGAGTTTCTAGTTGTGGAGTTTTAAGTTGTGGAGTTTCAAGTTGCGGAGTATCAAGCTGTGCAGTTTCTAGTTGTTGAGTTTTTAGTTGTGGAGTTTTTAGTTGTTGAGTTTCTAGTTTGAAGTCTCTACTTGTAGATTCTCTAGTTGTGGAGTCTCAAGTTTAGGAGTTTCTAGTTGAAGAGTTTTCATTTGTTGAGTTTCTAGTTGTGGAGTCTCAAGTTGTGGAGTTTCAAGTTGTGGAGTTTCAAGTTGTGGAGTCTCTAGTTGTAGAGTTACTAGTTGCGGAGTATCTAGTTGTGGAGTTTCCAGTTGTGGAGTTTCTTGTTGTGGAGTTGCGGAGTCTCTGGTTGTGGAGTTTCTAGTTGTTGAGTTTCGAGTTGTGGAGTCTCTAGTTGTGGAGTTTCTAGTTGTGGAGTTTCCAGTTGTGGAGTATCTAGTTGTGGAGTTTCCAGTTGTGGAGTATCTAGTTGTGGAGTTTTAAGTTGTGGAGATTCTAATTGCGGAGTTTCTAGTTGCGGAGTATTTAATAGCGGAGTTTCTACTTGTGAAGTCTCATGTTGCGCAGTCTCAAGTTGTGGAGTTTCCAGTTGTGGAGTTTTTAGTTGTGGAGTTTCTAGTTGTTTAGTTTCTAGTTGTGAAGTCTCTAGTTTTGCAGTTTCTAGTTGTGGAGTTTCTAGATATAAAATTTCTAGTTGCCGAGTCTCTATTTGTGGAATTTCTAGTTGCCGAGTCTCTAGTTGTGGAGTTTCTAGTTGCAGAGTCTCTAGTTGTGGAATTTCTAGTTGCCGAGTTTGTATTTTTGGAATTTCTAGTTGCCGAGTCTCTATTTGTGGAGTTTCTAGTTGTGGAGTTTCTAGCTGTGGAGTGTCTAGTTGAGGAGTTTCTAGCTGCGGAGTTTCTAATTGTGGAGTTTCTGTTTGTGGAGTTTCTAGCTGCAGAGTTTCTAGTTGCAGAGTCTCTGGCTGTGGAGTTTCTAGTTGCGGAGTCTCTAGTTGTAGAGTTTCTAGTTGTGGAGTTTCTAGTTGTGGAGTTTTTAGTTGTGGGGTTTTTAGTTGAGGAGTTTCTAGATATGGAATTTCTAGTTGCCGAGTCTATATTTGTTGAGTTTGTTGTTGTGGAGTTTCTAGTTGTAGAGTTTTTAGTTGTGGAGTCTCTAGTTGCGGAGATTATAGTTGTGGAGTTTCTAGTTGTGGAGTTTCTAGTTGTACAGTTTCTGGTTGTGGAGTTTCTAGTTGTGGAGTTTCAAGTTGTGGAGTTTCTAGTTGTGGAGTCTCAAGCTGTGGAGTTTAAAGTTGTGGAGTTTCAAGTTGGGGAGTCTCTAGTTGTGGAGTTTCTAGTTGTGGAGTATCTAGTTGTGGAGTTTCCAGTTGTGGAGTTTCTATTTGTGGAGTTGCGGAGTCTCTAGTTGTGGAGTTTCTAGTTGTGGAGTTTCTAGTTGTGGAGTTTCTAGTTGTGGAGTTTCTAGGTGCAGAGCCTCTGGTTGTGGAGTTTCTAGTTGCGGAGTTTCTAGTTGTAGATTTTCTGGTTGTGGAGTTTCTAGTTGTGAAGTTTAAAGTTGTGGAGTTTCTAGTTGTGGAGTATCAAGTTGTGGAGTTCAAAGTTGTGGAGTTTCAAGTTGGGGAGTCTCTAGTTGTGGAGTTTCTAGTTGTGGAGTATCTAGTTGTGGAGTTTCCAGTTGTGGAGTTTCTAGTTGTGGAAATGCGGAGTCTCTAGTTGTGGAAATGCGGAGTCTCTAGTTGTGGAGTTTCTAGTTGTGGAGTTTCGAGTTGCGGAGTTTCTAGTTGCAGAGTCTGTTTGTGGAGTTTCCAGTTGTGGAGTATCTAGTTGTGGAGTTTCCGGTTGTGAAGTTTCTAGTTGTGGAGTTTCCAGTTGGAGTATCTAGTTGTGGAGTTTCTAGTTGCGGAGTTTTTAATAGCTGAGTTTTCTAGTTGTGGAGTTTGAAGTTGCGGAGTCTCAAGTTGTGGAGTTTCCAGTTGTGGCGTTTTTAGTTGTGGAGTTTCTAGTTGTTGAGTTTCTAGTTGTGAAGTCTCTAGTTTTGCAGATTCTAGTTGTAAAGTTTTTAGTTGTGGAGTTTCTAGATATGGAATTTCTAGTTGCCGAGTCTCTATTTCTGGAGTTTGTAGTTGTGGAGTTTCTAGTTGTGGAGTTTCGAGTTGTGGAGTTTCTAGTTGTGGAGTCTCTAGCTGCGGAGTTTCTAGTTGTGGAGTTTCTAGTTGTGGAGTTTCTAGTTATGGAGTTTCTAGTTGCGGAATCTCTGGCTGTGGATTTTCTAGTTGCGTAACTTAAGGTTGGGAGGTTTCAAGTTGTGGAGTTTCTAGTTGTGGAGTTTCTAGTTGTGGAGTTTCTAGTTGTGGAGTCTCTAGTTGTGTAGTTTCTAGCTGCGAAGTTTCTAGTTGCGGAGTTTCTATTTGTGGAGTTTCTAGCTGCGGAGTTTCTAGTTGCAGGGTCTCTGGTTGTGGAGTTTCTAGTTGCGGAGTCTTTAGTTGTGGAGTTTCTAGTTGCGGAATCTCTAGCTGTGGATTTTCTAGTTGCGTAACTTAAGGTTGTGAGGTTTCAAGTTGTGGAGTTTCTAGTTGTGGAGTTTCTAGTTGTGGAGTTTCTAGTTGTGGAGTCTCTAGTTGTGTAGTTTCTAGCTGCGCAGTTTCTAGTTGCGGAGTTTCTATTTGTGGAGTTTCTAGCGGTGGAGTTTCTAGTTGCAGAGTCTCTGGTTGTGTAGTTTCTAGTTGCGGAGTTTAAAGTTGTTGAGTTTCTAGTTGTGGAGTTTCTAGTTGCGGAATCTCTAGCTGTGGATTTTCTAGTTGCGTAACTTAAGGTTGTGAGGTTTCAAGTTGTGGAGTTTCTAGTTGTGGAGTTTCTAGTTGTGGAGTTTCTAGTTGTTGAGTTTGTAGTTGTGGTGTTTCTAGTTGTGGAGTTTCTATTTGTGGAGTCTCTAGTTGCAGAGTTTCTAGTTGTGGAGTTTTTAGTTGTGGAGTTTCTGGTTGTGGAGTTTCTAGTTGTGGAGTCTCAAGTTGTGGAGTTTCAAGTTATGGAGTTTAAAGTTGTGGAGTCTCTAGTTGTGGAGTTTCTAGTTGCGCAGTATCTAGTTGTGGAGTTTCTAGTTGTGGAGTTTCTAGTTGTGGAGTTTCTAGTTGTGGAGTCTCTAGTTGTGTAGTTTCTAGCTGCGCAGTTTCTAGTTGCGGAGTTTCTATTTGTGGAGTTTCTAGCGGTGGAGTTTCTAGTTGCAGAGTCTCTGGTTGTGTAGTTGCGGAATCTCTAGCTGTGGATTTTCTAGTTGCGTAACTTAAGGTTGTGAGGTTTCTAGTTGTGGAGTCTCTAGTTGTGTAGTTTCTAGCTGCGGAGTTTCTAGTTGCGGAGTTTCTATTTGTGGAGTTTCTAGCTGCGGAGTTTCTAGTTGCAGAGTCTCTGGTTGTGGAGTTTCTAGTTGCGGAGTCTCTAGTTGTGGAGTTTCTAGTTGCGGAATCTCTAGCTGTGGATTTTCTAGTTGCGTAACTTAAGGTTGTGAGGTTTCAAGTTGTGGAGTTTCTAGTTGTGGAGTTTCTAGTTGTGGAGTTTCTAGTTGTGGAGTCTCTAGTTGTGTAGTTTCTAGCTGCGCAGTTTCTAGTTGCGGAGTTTCTATTTGTGGAGTTTCTAGCGGTGGTGTTTCTAGTTGCAGAGTCTCTGGTTGTGTAGTTTCTAGTTGCGGAGTTTCTAGTTGTTGAGTTTCTAGTTGTGGAGTTTCTAGTTGCGGAATCTCTAGCTGTGGATTTTCTAGTTGCGTAACTTAAGGTTGTGAGGTTTCAAGTTGTGGAGTTTCTAGTTGTGGAGTTTCTAGTTGTGGAGTTTCTAGTTGTTGAGTTTGTAGTTGTGGTGTTTCTAGTTGTGGAGTTTCTATTTGTGGAGTCTCTAGTTGCAGAGTTTCTAGTTGTGGAGTTTCTAGTTGTGGAGTTTCTGGTTGTGGAGTTTCTAGTTGTGGAGTCTCAAGTTGTGGAGTTTCAAGTTGTGGAGTTTAAAGTTGTGGAGTCTCTAGTTGTGGAGTTTCTAGTTGCGCAGTATCTAGTTGTGGAGTTTCCAGTTGTGGAGTTTCTAGTTGTGGAGTTGCGGAGTCTCTGGTTGTGGAGTTTCTAGTTTTGGAGTTTCGAGTTGTGGAGTCTTTAGTTGTAGTTGTGGAGTTTCTAGTTGTGGAGTATCTAGTTGTGGTGTTTCCAGTTGTGTAGTTTCTAGTTGCGGAGTCTCTAGTTGTGGAGTTTCTAGTTGTGGAGTTTCTAGTTGCGGAATCTCTAGCTGTGGGTTTTCTAGTTGCGTAATTTAAGGTTGTGAGGTTTCAAGTTGTGGAGTTTCTAGTTGTGGAGTTTCTAGTTGTGGAGTCTCTAGTTGTGTAGTTTCTAGCTGCGGAGTTTCTAGTTGCGGAGTTTCTATTTGTGGAGTTTCTAGTTGCAGAGTCTCTGGTTGTGGAGTTTCTAGTTGCGGAGTCTCTAGTTGTGGTATTTCTAGTTGTGGGGTTTCTAGTTGTGGAGTTTCCAGTTGTAGAGTTTTTAGTTGTGGACTTTCGAGACATGAAATTTCTTGTAGCCGAGTCTCTATTTGTGGAGTTTGTAGTTGTTGAGTTTCAAGTTGTGGAGTTTCTACTCGTGGAGTTTCTAGCTGTGGAGTTTCTAGTTCAGAGTCTCTAGTTTTGGAGTTTCTAGTTGCGAATTCTCTAGTTGAAGAGTCTCTAGTTGTAGAGTTTCTAGTTGTGGAGTTTCTAGTTTTGGAGTTTCAAGTTGTGGAGTTTCTAGTTGTTGAGTTTCTAGTTTGAAGTCTCTAGCTGTAGTCTCTAGTTGTGGAGTCTCTAGTTTAGGAGTTTCTGGTTGTAGAGTTTTTAGTTGTGGAGTGTCTAGTTGTGGAGTTTCCAGTTGTGGAGTTTCCAGTTGTGGAGTTTCGAGTTGTGGAGTATTGAGTTCTGGAGTTTCTAGTTGTGGAGTTTCTAGTTGCGGAATCTCTAGCTGTGGATTTTCTAGTTGCGGAACTTATGGTTGTGAGGTTTCAAGTTGTGGAGTTTCTAGTTGTGGAGTTTCTAGTTGTGGAGTCTCTAGTGGAGTTTCTAGCTGCGGAGTTTCTAATTGTGGAGTTTCTGTTTGTGGAGTTTCTAGCTGCAGAGTTTCTAGTTGCAGAGTCTCTGGCTGTGGAGTTTCTAGTTGCGGAGTCTCTAGTTGTGGAGTTTCCAGTTGTGGAGTTTCTAGTTGTGGAAATGCGGAGTCTCTAGTTGTGGAGTTTCTAGTTGTGGAGTTTCTAGTTGTGGAGTTTCGAGTTGCGGAGTTTCTAGTTGCAGAGTCTCTGTTTGTGGAGTTTCCAGTTGTGGAGTATCTAGTTGTGGAGTTTCTAGTTGCGGAGTTTTTAATAGCTGAGTTTTCTAGTTGTGGAGTTTGAACTTGCGGAGTCTCAAGTTGTGGAGTTTCCAGTTGTGGCGTTTTTAGTTGTGGAGTTTCTAGTTGTTGAGTTTCTAGTTGTGAAGTCTCTAGTTTTGCAGATTCTAGTTGTAAAGTTTTTAGTTGTGGAGTTTCTAGATATGGAATTTCTAGTTGCCGAGTCTCTATTTCTGGAGTTTGTAGTTGTGGAGTTTCTAGTTGTGGAGTTTCAAGTTGTGGAGTTTCTAGTTGTGGAGTCTCTAGCTGCGGAGTTTCTAGTTGTGGAGTTTCTAGTTGTGGAGTTTCTAGTTATGGAGTTTCTAGTTGCGGAATCTCTGGCTGTGGATTTTCTAGTTGCGTAACTTAAGGTTGGGAGGTTGCAAGTTGTGGAGTTTCTAGTTGTGGAGTTTCTAGTTGTGGAGTTTCTAGTTGTGGAGTCTCTAGTTGTGTAGTTTCTAGCTGCGGAGTTTTAAGTTGTGGAGTTTCTAGTTGCGGAGTTTCTAGTTGCGGAGTATTTAATAGCGGAGTTTCTACTTGCGAAGTTTCAAGTTGCGGAGTCTCAAGTTGTGGAGTTTCCAGTTGTGGAGTTTCTAGTTGTTGAGTTTCTAGTTGTGAATTCTCTAGTTTTGCAGTTTCTAGTTGTGGAGTTTCTAGATATAGAATTTCTAGTTGCCGAGTCCCTATTTGTGGAATTTCTAGTTGCGGAGTTTCTAGTTGTGGAGTTTTAAGTTGTGGAGTTTCAAGTTGCGGAGTATCAAGCTGTGCAGTTTCTAGTTGTTGAGTTTTTAGTTGTGGATTTTTTAGTTGTTGAGTTTCTAGTTTGAAGTCTCTACTTGTAGATTCTCTAGTTGTTGAGTCTCAAGTTTAGGAGTTTCTAGTTGAAGAGTTTTCATTTGTTGAGTTTCTAGTTGTGGAGTCTCAAGTTGTGGAGTTTCAAGTTGTGGAGTTTCAAGTTGTGGAGTCTCTAGTTGTAGAGTTACTAGTTGCGGAGTATCTAGTTGTGGAGTTTCCAGTTGTGGAGTTTCTTGTTGTGGAGTTGCGGAGTCTCTGGTTGTGGAGTTTCTAGTTGTTGAGTTTCGAGTTGTGGAGTCTCTAGTTGTGGAGTTTCTAGTTGTGGAGTTTCCAGTTGTGGAGTATCTAGTTGTGGAGTTTCCAGTTGTGGAGTATCTAGTTGTGGAGTTTCCAGTTGTGGAGTTTCTTGTTGTGGAGTTGCGGAGTCTCTGGTTGTGGAGTTTCTAGTTGTTGAGTTTCGAGTTGTGGAGATTCTAATTGCGGAGTTTCTAGTTGCGGAGTATTTAATAGCGGAGTTTCTACTTGTGAAGTTTCATGTTGCGCAGTCTCAAGTTGTGGAGTTTCCAGTTGTGGAGTTTTTAGTTGTGGAGTTTCTAGTTGTTTAGTTTCTAGTTGTGAAGTCTCTAGTTTTGCAGTTTCTAGTTGTGGAGTTTCTAGATATAAAATTTCTAGTTGCCGAGTCTCTATTTGTGGAATTTCTAGTTGCCGAGTCTCTAGTTGTGGAGTTTCTAGTTGCAGAGTCTCTAGTTGTGGAATTTCTAGTTGCCGAGTTTGTATTTTTGGAATTTCTAGTTGCCGAGTCTCTATTTGTGGAGTTTCTAGTTGTGGAGTTTCTAGCTGTGGAGTGTCTAGTTGAGGAGTTTCTAGCTGTGGAGTTTCTAATTGTGGAGTTTCTGTTTGTGGAGTTTCTAGCTGCAGAGTTTCTAGTTGCAGAGTCTCTGGCTGTGGAGTTTCTAGTTGCGGAGTCTCTAGTTGTAGAGTTTCTAGTTGTGGAGTTTCTAGTTGTGGAGTTTTTAGTTGTGGGGTTTTTAGTTGAGGAGTTTCTAGATATGGAATTTCTAGTTGCCGAGTCTATATTTGTTGAGTTTGTTGTTGTGGAGTTTCTAGTTGTAGAGTTTTTAGTTGTGGAGTCTCTAGTTGCGGAGATTATAGTTGTGGAGTTTCTAGTTGTGGAGTTTCTAGTTGTACAGTTTCTGGTTGTGGAGTTTCTAGTTGTGGAGTTTCAAGTTGTGGAGTTTCTAGTTGTGGAGTCTCAAGCTGTGGAGTTTAAAGTTGTGGAGTTTCAAGTTGGGGAGTCTCTAGTTGTGGAGTTTCTAGTTGTGGAGTATCTAGTTGTGGAGTTTCCAGTTGTGGAGTTTCTATTTGTGGAGTTGCGGAGTCTCTAGTTGTGGAGTTTCTAGTTGTGGAGTTTCTAGTTGTGGAGTTTCGAGTTGTGGAGTTTCTAGGTGCAGAGTCTCTGGTTGTGGAGTTTCTAGTTGCGGAGTTTCTAGTTGTAGATTTTCTGGTTGTGGAGTTTCTAGTTGTGAAGTTTAAAGTTGTGGAGTTTCTAGTTGTGGAGTATCAAGTTGTGGAGTTCAAAGTTGTGGAGTTTCAAGTTGGGGAGTCTCTAGTTGTGGAGTTTCTAGTTGTGGAGTATCTAGTTGTGGAGTTTCCAGTTGTGGAGTTTCTAGTTGTGGAAATGCGGAGTCTCTAGTTGTGGAGTTTCTAGTTGTGGAGTTTCGAGTTGCGGAGTTTCTAGTTGCAGAGTCTCTGTTTGTGGAGTTTCCAGTTGTGGAGTATCTAGTTGTGGAGTTTCTAGTTGCGGAGTTTTTAATAGCTGAGTTTTCTAGTTGTGGAGTTTGAAGTTGCGGAGTCTCAAGTTGTGGAGTTTCCAGTTGTGGCGTTTTTAGTTGTGGAGTTTCTAGTTGTTGAGTTTCTAGTTGTGAAGTCTCTAGTTTTGCAGATTCTAGTTGTAAAGTTTTTAGTTGTGGAGTTTCTAGATATGGAATTTCTAGTTGCCGAGTCTCTATTTCTGGAGTTTGTAGTTGTGGAGTTTCTAGTTGTGGAGTTTCAAGTTGTGGAGTTTCTAGTTGTGGAGTCTCTAGCTGCGGAGTTTCTAGTTGTGGAGTTTCTAGTTGTGGAGTTTCTAGTTATGGAGTTTCTAGTTGCGGAATCTCTGGCTGTGGATTTTCTAGTTGCGTAACTTAAGGTTGGGAGGTTTCAAGTTGCGGAGTTTCTAGTTGCGGAGTATTTAATAGCGGAGTTTCTACTTGCGAAGTTTCAAGTTGCGGAGTCTCAAGTTGTGGAGTTTCCAGTTGTGGAGTTTTTAGTTGTGGAGTTTCTAGTTGTTGAGTTTCTAGTTGTGAAGTCTCTAGTTTTACAGTTTCTAGTTGTGGAGTTTCTATATATAGAATTTCTAGTTGCCGAGTCCCTATTTGTGGAATTTCTAGTTGCGGAGTTTCTAGTTGTGGAGTTTTAAGTTGTGGAGTTTCAAGTTGCGGAGTATCATGCTGTGCAGTTTCTAGTTGTTGAGTTTTTAGTTGTGGAGTTTTTAGTTGTTGAGTTTCTAGTTTGAAGTCTCTACTTGTAGATTCTCTAGTTGTGGAGTCTCAAGTTGTGGAGTTTCAAGTTGTGGAGTTTCAAGTTGTGGAGTCTCTAGTTGTAGAGTTACTAGTTGCGGAGTATCTAGTTGTGGAGTTTCCAGTTGTGGAGTTTCTTGTTGTGGAGTTGCGGAGTCTCTGGTTGTGGAGTTTCTAGTTGTTGAGTTTCGAGTTGTGGAGTCTCTAGTTGTGGAGTTTCAGGTTGTGGAGTTTCCAGTTGTGGAGTATCAAGTTGTGGAGTTTCCAGTTGTGGAGTATCTAGTTGTGGAGTTTTAAGTTGTGGAGTTTCTAATTGCGGAGTTTCTAGTTGCGGAGTATTTAATAGCGGAGTTTCTACTTGTGAAGTTTCATGTTGCGCAGTCTCAAGTTGTGGAGTTTCCAGTTGTGGAGTTTTTAGTTGTGGAGTTTCTAGTTGTTTAGTTTCTAGTTGTGAAGTCTCTAGTTTTGCAGTTTCTAGTTGTGGAGTTTCTAGATATAGAATTTCTAGTTGCCGAGTCTCTATTTGTGGAATTTCTATTTGCCGAGTCTCTAGTTGTGGAGTTTCTAGTTGGAGAGTCTCTAGTTGTGGAATTTCTAGTTGCCGAGTTTGTATTTTTGGAATTTCTAGTTACCGAGTCTCTATTTGTGGAGTTTGTAGTTGTGGAGTTTCTAGTTGTGGAGTCTCTAGTGTGGAGTTTCTAGTTGTGAAGTTTCTAGTTATGGAGTTTCCAGTTGTGGAGTTTCTTGTTGTGGAGTTGCAGAGTCTCTGGTTGTGGAGTTTCTAGTAGTTGAGTTTCGAGTTGTGGAGTCTCTAGTTGTGTAGTTTCTAGCTGCGGAGTTTTTAGTTGCGGAGTTTCTATTTGTGGAGTTTCTAGCTGCGGAATTTCTAGTTGCAGAGTCTCTGGTTGTGGAGTTTCTAGGTACGGAGTCTCTAGTTGTGGTATTTCTAGTTGTGGAGTTTCTAGTTGTGGAGTTTCCAGTTGTGGAGTTTTTAGTTGTGGACTTTCTAGACATAAAATTTCTTGTAGCCGAGTCTCTATTTGTGGAGTTTGTAGTTGTGAAGTTTCTAGTTGTGGAGTTTCTATTTGTGGAGTCTCTAGTTTCAGAGTTTCTAGTTGTGGAGCTTCTAGTTGTGGAGTTTCTAGTTGTGGAGTTTCTAGTTGTGGAGTCTCAAGTTGTGGAGTTTCAAGTTGTGGAGTTTCAAGTTGTGGAGTCTCTAGTTGTGGAGTTTCTAGTTGCGCAGTATCTAGTTGTGGAGTTTCCAGTTAAAGAGTTTCTAGTTGTGGAGTTGCGGAGTCTCTGGTTGTGGAGTTTCTAGTTGTGGAGTTTCGAGTTGTGGAGTCTTTAGTTGTAGTTGTGGAGTTTCTAGTTGTGGAGTTTCCAGTTGTGGAGTATCTAGTTGTGGAGTTTCCAGTTGTGTAGTTTCTAGCTGCGGAGTTTCTAGTTGCGGAGTTTCTATTTGTGGAGTTTCTAGCTGCGGAGTTTCTAGTTGCAGAGTCTCTGGTTGTGGAGTTTCTAGTTGCGGAGTCTCTAGTTGTGGAGTTTTTAGTTGTGGAGTTTCTAGATATGGAATTTCTAGTTGCCGAGTCTCTATTTGTAGAGTTTGTAGTTGTGGAGTTTCTAGTTGTGGAGTTTCTAGTTGTGGAGTTTCAAGTTGTGGAGTTTTTGGTTGTGGAGTCTCTAGTTGCGGAGTTTCTAGTTGTTGAGTTTCTAGTTGTGGAGTTTCTAGTTGTGGAGTTTCTAGTTGCGGAATCTCAAGCTGTGGATTTTCTAGTTGCGTAACTTAAGATTGTGAGGTTTCATTTTGTGGAGTTTCTAGTCGTGGAGTTTCTAGATGTGGACTCTCTAGTTGTGTAGTTTCTAGCTGCGGAGTTTCTAGCTGCGGAGTTTCTAGTTGCAGAGTCTCTTGTTGTGGAGTTTCTAGTTGCGGAGTCTCTAGTTGTGGTATTTCTAGTTGTGGAGTTTCTAGTTGTGGAGTTTCCAGTTGTGGAGTTTTTAGTTGTGGACTTTCTAGATATGGAATTTCTAGTTGCCGAGTCTCTATTTGTGGAGTTTGTTGTTGTGAGGTTTCTAGTTGTGGAGTTTTTAGTTGTGGAGTCTCTAGTTGCAGAGTTTCTAGTTGTGGAGTTTCTAATTGTGGAGTTTCTGTTTGTGGAGTTTCTAGCTGCAGAGTTTCTAGTTGCAGAGTCTCTGGCTGTGGAGTTTCTAGTCGCGGAGTCTCTAGTTGTAGAGTTTCTAGTTGTGGAGTTTCTAGTTGTGGAGTTTTTAGTTGTGGGATTCTTAGTTGTGAAGTTTCTAGATATGAAATTTTTTCTAGTTGCCGAGTCTCTATTTGTAGAGTTTGTTGTTGTGGAGTTTCTAGTTGTGGAGTTTTTAGTTGTGGAGTCTCTAGATGTGGAGTTTCTTGTTGTGGAGTTTCTAGTTGTAGAGTTTCTGGTTGTGGAGTTTCGAGTTTTGGAGTTTCTAGTTGTGGAGTCTCTAGGTATGTAGTTTCTAGCTGCGGAGTTTCTAGTTGCGGAGTTTTCATTTGTTGAGTTTCTAGTTGTGGAGTCTCAAGTTGTGGAGTTTAAAGTTGTGGAGTTTCAAGTTGTGGAGTCTCTAGTTGTAGAGTTACTAGTTGCGGAGTATCTAGTTGTGGAGTTTCCAGTTGTGGAGTTTCTTGTTGTGGAGTGGCGGAGTCTCTGGTTGTGGAGTTTCTAGTTGTTGAGTTTCGAGTTTTGGAGTCTCTAGTTGTGGAGTTTCTAGTTGTGGAGTTCCCAGTTGTGGAGTATCTAGTTGGGGAGTTTATAGTTGTGAAGTATCTAGTTGTGGAGTTTCCAGTTGTGGAGTATCTAGTAGTGGAGTTTTAAGTTGTGGAGTTTCTAGTTGCGGAGTTTCTAGTTGCGGAGTATTTAATAGCGGAGTTTCTACTTGTGAAGTTTCAAGTTGCGGAGTCTCAAGTTGTGGCGTTTCCAGTTGTGGAGTTTTTAGTTGTGGAGTTTCTAGTTGTTGAGTTTCTAGTTGTGAAGTCTCTAGTTTTGCAGTTTCTAGTTGTGGAGTTTCTAGATATAGAATTTCTAGTTGCCGAGTCTCTATTTGTAAAATTTCTAGTTGCCGAGTCTCTAGTTGTGGAGTTTCTAGTTGCAGAGTCGCTAGTTGTGGAATTTGTTGTTGCCGAGTCTCTATTTGTGGAATTTCTAGTTGCCGAGTCTCCATTTGTGGAGTTTGTAGTTGTGGAGTTTCAAGTTGTGGAGTTTCTAGTTGTGGAGTTTCTAGTTGTGGAGTTTCTAGTTGTGGAGTCTCTAGTTGTGTAGTTTCTAGCTGCGGAGTTTCTAGTTGCGGAGTTTTTTGTTGTGGAGTTTTTAGTTGTTGAGTTTCTAGTTTGAAGTCTCTACTTGTAGATTCTCTAGTTGTGGAGTCTCAAGTTTAGGAGTTTCTAGTTGAAGAGTTTTTAGTTGTGGAGTGTCTAGTTGTGGAGTTTCCAGTTGTGGAGTTTCGAGTTTTGGAGTTTCTAGTTGTGGAGTCTCTAGTTGTGTAGTTTCTAGCTGCGGAGTTTCTAGTTGTGGTGTTTTCATTTGTTGAGTTTCTAGTTGTGGAGTCTCAAGTTGTGGAGTTTAAAGTTGTGGAGTTTCAAGTTCTGAAGTCTCTAGTTGTAGAGTTACTAGTAGCGGACTATCTAGTTGTGGAGTTTCCAGTTGTGGAGTTTCTTGTTGTGGAGTTGCGGAGTCTCTGGTTGTGGAGTTTCTAGTAGTTGAGTTTCGAGTTGTGGAGTCTCTATTGTGGAGTTTCTAGTTGCGGAGTTTCCAGTTGTGGAGTATCTAGTTGTGGAGTTTCCAGTTGTGAAGTATCTAGTTGTGGAGTTTCCAGTTGTGGAGTATCTAGTTGTGGAGTTTTAAGTTGTAGAGTTTCTATTTGCGGAGTTTCTAGTTGCGGAGTATTTAATAGCGGAGTTTCTAGTTGTGAAGTTTCAAGTTGCGGAGTCTCAAGTTGTGGAGTTTCCAGTTGTGGAGTTTTTAGTTGTGGAGTTTCTAGTTGTTGAGTTTCAAGTTGTGTAGTTCCTAGCTGCACAGTTCCTAGTTGCGGAGTTTCTATCTGTAGAGTTTCTAGCTGCGGAGTTTCTAGTTGCAGAGTCTCTGGTTGTGGAGTTTCTAGTTGCGGAGTTTCTAGT
Organism: Rhipicephalus microplus; assembly: GCF_043290135.1. Classification (NCBI taxonomy): domain Eukaryota; kingdom Metazoa; phylum Arthropoda; class Arachnida; order Ixodida; family Ixodidae; genus Rhipicephalus; species Rhipicephalus microplus. Next base: position 937,291 of record NW_027464626.1, on the reverse strand, counting down.
TGTTGAGTTTCTAGTTGTGGAGTTTCTAGTTGTGGAGTTTCTAGTTGCGGAATCTCTAGCTGTGGATTTTCTAGTTGCGTAACTTAAGGTTGTGAGGTTTCAAGTTGTGGAGTTTCTAGTTGTGGAGTTTCTAGTTGTGGAGTTTCTAGTTGTGGAGTTTCTATTTGTGGAGTCTCTAGTTGCAGAGTTTCTAGTTGTGGAGTTTCAAGTTGTGGAGTTTCTAGTTGTGGAGTCTCAAGTTGTGGAGTTTCAGGTTGTGGAGTCTGAAGTTGTGGAGTTTCTAGTTGCGCAGTATCTAGTTGTGGAGTTTCCAGTTGTGGAGTTTCTAGTTGTGGAGTTGCGGAGTCTCTGGTTGTGGAGTTTCTAGTTTTGGAGTTTCGAGTTGTGGAGTCTTTAGTTGTAGTTGTGGGGTTTCTAGTTGTGGAGTTTCCCGTTGTGGAGTATCTAGTTGTGGAGTTTTCAGTTGTGTAGTTTCTAGCTGCGGAGTTTCTAGTTGCGGAGTTTTTATTTGTGGAGTTTCTAGCTGCGGAGTTTCTAGTTGCAGATTCTCTGGTTTTGGAGTTTCTAGTTGCGGAGTCTCTAGTTGTGGAGTTTTTAGTTGTGGAGTTTCTAGATATGGAATTTCTAGTTGCCGAGTCTCTATTTGTGGAATTTGTAGTTGTGGAGTTTCTATTTGTGGAGTTTCAAGTTGTGGAGTTTCTAGTTGCGGAATCTCTAGCTGGGGATTTTCTAGTTGCGTAACTTAAGGTTGTCAGGTTTCAAGTTGTGGAGTTTCTAGTTGTGGAGTTTCTAGTTGTGGATTTTCTAGTTGTGGAGTCTCTAGTTGTGTAGTTTCTAGCTGCGCAGTTTCTAGTTGCGGAGTTTCTATTTGTAGAGTTTCTAGCTGCGGAGTTTCTAGTTGCAGAGTCTCTGGTTGTGGAGTTTCTAGTTGCGGAGTTTCTAGTTGTTGAGTTTCTAGTTGTGGTGTTTCTAGTTGTGGAGTTTCTAGTTGCGGAATCTCTAGCTGTGGATTTTCTAGTTGCGTAACTTAAGGTTGTGAGGTTTCAAGTTGTGGAGTTTCTAGTTGTGGACTTTCTAGTTGTGGACTTTCTAGTTGTGGAGTTTGTAGTTGTGGAGTTTCTAGTTGTGGAGTTTCTATTTGTGGAGTCTCTAGTTGCAGAGTTTCTAGTTGTGGAGTTTCTAGTTGGGGAGTTTCTGGTTGTGGAGTTTCTAGTTGTGGAGTTTCAAGTTGTGGAGTTTCTAGTTGTGGAGTCTCAAGTTGTGGACTTTCAAGTTGTGGAGTCTCTGGTTGTGGAGTTTGTAGTTGCGGAGTCTCTAGTTGTGGAGTTTTTAGTTGTGGAGTTTCTAGATATGAAATTTCCAGTTGCCGAGTCTCTATTTGTGGAGTTTGTAGTTGTGGAGTTTCTAGTTGTGGAGTTTCAAGTTGTTGAGTTTCTAGTTGTGGAGTCTCTAGTTCCGGAGTTTCTAGTTGTTGAGTTTCTAGTTGTGGAGTTTCTAGTTGTGGAGTTTCTAGTTGCGAAATCTCTAGCTGTGGATTTTCTAGTTGCGTAACTTAAGGTTGTGAGGTTTCAAGTTGTGGAGTTTCTAGTTGTGGAGTTTCTAGTTGTGGAGTCTCTAGTTGTGTAGTTTCTAGCTGCGGAGTTTCTAGTTGCGGAGTTTCTATTTGTGGAGTTTCTAGCTGCGGAGTTTCTAGTTGCAGAGTCTCTAGTTGTTGAGTTTCTAGTTGTGGAGTTTCTAGTTGTGGAGTTTCAAGTTGTGGAGTTTCTAGTTATTGAGTTTCTAGTTTGAAGTCTCTAGTTGTAGTCTCTAGTTGTGGAGTCTCTAGTTTAGGAGTTTCTGGTTGTAGAGTTTTTAGTTGTGAAGTGTCTGGTTGTGGAGTTTCCAGTTGTGGAGTTTCCAGTTGTGGAGTTTCGAGTTGTGGAGTTTTGAGTTCTGGAGTTTCTAGTTGTGGAGTTTCTAGTTGCGGAATCTCTAGCTGTGGATTTTCTAGTTGCGGAACTTAAGGTTGTGAGGTTTCAAGTTGTGGAGTTTCTAGTTGTGGAGTTTCTAGTTGTGTAGTCTCTACTTGTGGAGTTTCTAGCTGCGGAGTTTCTAATTGTGGAGTTTCTGTTTGTGGAGTTTCTAGCTGCAGAGTTTCTAGTTGCAGAGTCTCTGGCTGTGGAGTTTCTAGTTGCGGAGTCTCTAGTTGTAGAGTTTCTAGTTGTGGAGTTTCTAGTTGTGGAGTTTTTAGTTGTGGGGTTTTTAGTTGTGAAGTTTCTATATATGGATTTTTTTTCTAGTTGCCGAGTCTCTATTTGTGGAGTTTGTTGTTGTGGAGTTTCTAGTTGTGGAGTTTTTTGTTGTGGAGTCTCTAGTTGCGAAGTTTCTTTTTGTGGAGTTTCTAGTTGTGGAGTTTCTAGTTGTAGAGTTTCTGGTTGTGGAGTTTCTAGTTGTGGAGTTTCAAGTTGTGGAGTTTCTAGTTGTGGAGTTTCTAGTTGCGGAGTTTCTAGTTGTGGAGTTTCAAGTTGTGGAGTTTCAAGTTGCGGAGTCTCAAGCTGTGCAGTTTCTAGTTGTTGAGTTTTTAGTTGTGGAGTTTTTAGTTGTTGAGTTTCTAGTTTGAAGTCTCTACTTGTAGATTCTCTAGTTGTGGAGTCTCAAGTTTAGGAGTTTCTAGTTGAAGAGTTTTTAGTTGTGGAGTGTCTAGTTGTGGAGTTTCCAGTTGTGAAGTTTCGAGTTTTGGAGTTTCTAGTTGTGGAGTCTCTAGTTGTGTAGTTTCTAGCTGCGGAGTTTCTAGTTGCGGAGTTTTCATTTGTTGAGTTTCTACTTGTGGAGTCTCAAGTTGTGGAGTTTAAGGTTGTGGAGTTTCAAGTTGTGGAGTTTCAAGTTGTGGAGTCTCTAGTTGTAGAGTTACTAGTTGCGGAGTATCTAGTTGTGGAGTTTCCAGTTGTGGAGTTTCTTGTTGTGGAGTTGCGGAGTCTCTGGTTGTGGAGTTTCTAGTTGTTGAGTTTCGAGTTGTGGAGTCTCTAGTTGTGGAGTTTTTATTTGTGGAGTTTCCAGTTGTGGAGTATCTAGTTGTGGAGTTTTCAGTTGTGAAGTATCTAGTTGTGGAGTTTCCAGTTGTGGAGTATCTAGTTGTGGAGTTTTAAGTTGTGGAGTTTCTAGTTGCGGAGTTTCTAGTTGCGGAGTATTTAATAGCGGAGTTTCTACTTGCGAAGTTTCAAGTTGCGAAGTCTCAAGTTGTGGAGTTTCCAGTTGTGGAGTTTTTAGTTGTGGAGTTTCTAGTTGTTGAGTTTCTAGTTGTGAAGTCTCTAGTTTTACAGTTTCTAGTTGTGGAGTTTCTAGATATAGAATTTCTAGTTGCCGAGTCCCTATTTGTGGAATTTCTAGTTGCGGAGTTTCTAGTTGTGGAGTTTTAAGTTGTGGAGTTTCAAGTTGCGGAGTATCATGCTGTGCAGTTTCTAGTTGTTGAGTTTTTAGTTGTGGAGTTTTTAGTTGTTGAGTTTCTAGTTTGAAGTCTCTACTTGTAGATTCTCTAGTTGTGGAGTCTCAAGTTTAGGAGTTTCTAGTTGAAGAGTTTTCATTTGTTGAGTTTCTAGTTGTGGAGTCTCAAGTTGTGGAGTTTCAAGTTGTGGAGTTTCAAGTTGTGGAGTCTCTAGTTGTAGAGTTACTAGTTGCGGAGTATCTAGTTGTGGAGTTTCCAGTTGTGGAGTTTCTTGTTGTGGAGTTGCGGAGTCTCTGGTTGTGGAGTTTCTAGTTGTTGAGTTTCGAGTTGTGGAGTCTCTAGTTGTGGAGTTTCTAGTTGTGGAGTTTCCAGTTGTGGAGTATCAAGTTGTGGAGTTTCCAGTTGTGGAGTATCTAGTTGTGGAGTTTTAAGTTGTGGAGTTTCTAATTGCGGAGTTTCTAGTTGCGGAGTATTTAATAGCGGAGTTTCTACTTGTGAAGTTTCATGTTGCGCAGTCTCAAGTTGTGGAGTTTCCAGTTGTGGAGTTTTTAGTTGTGGAGTTTCTAGTTGTTTAGTTTCTAGTTGTGAAGTCTCTAGTTTTGCAGTTTCTAGTTGTGGAGTTTCTAGATATAGAATTTCTAGTTGCCGAGTCTCTATTTGTGGAATTTCTATTTGCCGAGTCTCTAGTTGTGGAGTTTCTAGTTGGAGAGTCTCTAGTTGTGGAATTTCTAGTTGCCGAGTTTGTATTTTTGGAATTTCTAGTTACCGAGTCTCTATTTGTGGAGTTTGTAGTTGTGGAGTTTCTAGTTGTGGAGTCTCTAGTGTGGAGTTTCTAGTTGTGAAGTTTCTAGTTATGGAGTTTCCAGTTGTGGAGTTTCTTGTTGTGGAGTTGCAGAGTCTCTGGTTGTGGAGTTTCTAGTAGTTGAGTTTCGAGTTGTGGAGTCTCTAGTTGTGTAGTTTCTAGCTGCGGAGTTTTTAGTTGCGGAGTTTCTATTTGTGGAGTTTCTAGGTACGGAGTCTCTAGTTGTGGTATTTCTAGTTGTGGAGTTTCTAGTTGTGGAGTTTCCAGTTGTGGAGTTTTTAGTTGTGGACTTTCTAGACATAAAATTTCTTGTAGCCGAGTCTCTATTTGTGGAGTTTGTAGTTGTGAAGTTTCTAGTTGTGGAGTTTCTATTTGTGGAGTCTCTAGTTTCAGAGTTTCTAGTTGTGGAGCTTCTAGTTGCGGAGTTTCTAGTTGTGGAGTTTCTAGTTGTGGAGTCTCAAGTTGTGGAGTTTCAAGTTGTGGAGTTTCAAGTTGTGGAGTCTCTAGTTGTGGAGTTTCTAGTTGCGCAGTATCTAGTTGTGGAGTTTCCAGTTAAAGAGTTTCTAGTTGTGGAGTTGCGGAGTCTCTGGTTGTGGAGTTTCTAGTTGTGGAGTTTCGAGTTGTGGAGTCTTTAGTTGTAGTTGTGGAGTTTCTAGTTGTGGAGTTTCCAGTTGTGGAGTATCTAGTTGTGGAGTTTCCAGTTGTGTAGTTTCTAGCTGCGGAGTTTCTAGTTGCGGAGTTTCTATTTGTGGAGTTTCTAGCTGCGGAGTTTCTAGTTGCAGAGTCTCTGGTTGTGGAGTTTCTAGTTGCGGAGTCTCTAGTTGTGGAGTTTTTAGTTGTGGAGTTTCTAGATATGGAATTTCTAGTTGCCGAGTCTCTATTTGTAGAGTTTGTAGTTGTGGAGTTTCTAGTTGTGGAGTTTCTAGTTGTGGAGTTTCAAGTTGTGGAGTTTTTGGTTGTGGAGTCTCTAGTTGCGGAGTTTCTAGTTGTTGAGTTTCTAGTTGTGGAGTTTCTAGTTGTGGAGTTTCTAGTTGCGGAATCTCAAGCTGTGGATTTTCTAGTTGCGTAACTTAAGATTGTGAGGTTTCATTTTGTGGAGTTTCTAGTCGTGGAGTTTCTAGATGTGGAGTCTCTAGTTGTGTAGTTTCTAGCTGCGGAGTTTCTAGCTGCGGAGTTTCTACTTGTGGAGTTTCTAGCTGCGGAGTTTCTAGTTGCAGAGTCTCTTGTTGTGGAGTTTCTAGTTGCGGAGTCTCTAGTTGTGGTATTTCTAGTTGTGGAGTTTCTAGTTGTGGAGTTTCCAGTTGTGGAGTTTTTAGTTGTGGACTTTCTAGATATGGAATTTCTAGTTGCCGAGTCTCTATTTGTGGAGTTTGTTGTTGTGAGGTTTCTAGTTGTGGAGTTTTTAGTTGTGGAGTCTCTAGTTGCGGAGTTTCTAGTTGTGGAGTTTCTAATTGTGGAGTTTCTGTTTGTGGAGTTTCTAGCTGCAGAGTTTCTAGTTGCAGAGTCTCTGGCTGTGGAGTTTCTAGTCGCGGAGTCTCTAGTTGTAGAGTTTCTAGTTGTGGAGTTTCTAGTTGTGGAGTTTTTAGTTGTGGGATTCTTAGTTGTGAAGTTTCTAGATATGAAATTTTTTCTAGTTGCCGAGTCTCTATTTGTAGAGTTTGTTGTTGTGGAGTTTCTAGTTGTGGAGTTTTTAGTTGTGGAGTCTCTAGATGTGGAGTTTCTTGTTGTGGAGTTTCTAGTTGTAGAGTTTCTGGTTGTGGAGTTTCGAGTTTTGGAGTTTCTAGTTGTGGAGTCTCTAGGTATGTAGTTTCTAGCTGCGGAGTTTCTAGTTGCGGAGTTTTCATTTGTTGAGTTTCTAGTTGTGGAGTCTCAAGTTGTTGAGTTTAAAGTTGTGGAGTTTCAAGTTGTAGAGTTACTAGTTGCGGAGTATCTAGTTGTGGAGTTTCCAGTTGTGGAGTTTCTTGTTGTGGAGTGGCGGAGTCTCTGGTTGTGGAGTTTCTAGTTGTTGAGTTTCGAGTTTTGGAGTCTCTAGTTGTGGAGTTTCTAGTTGTGGAGTTCCCAGTTGTGGAGTATCTAGTTGGGGAGTTTATAGTTGTGAAGTATCTAGTTGTGGAGTTTCCAGTTGTGGAGTATCTAGTAGTGGAGTTTTAAGTTGTGGAGTTTCTAGTTGCGGAGTTTCTAGTTGCGGAGTATTTAATAGCGGAGTTTCTACTTGTGAAGTTTCAAGTTGCGGAGTCTCAAGTTCTGGCGTTTCCAGTTGTGGAGTTTTTAGTTGTGGAGTTTCTAGTTGTTGAGTTTCTAGTTGTGAAGTCTCTAGTTTTGCAGTTTCTAGTTGTGGAGTTTCTAGATATAGAATTTCTAGTTGCCGAGTCTCTATTTGTGGAATTTCTAGTTGCCGAGTCTCTAGTTGTGGAGTTTCTAGTTGCAGAGTCGCTAGTTGTGGAATTTGTTGTTGCCGAATCTATTTGTGGAATTTCTAGTTGCCGAGTCTCCATTTGTGGAGTTTGTAGTTGTGGAGTTTCAAGTTGTGGAGTTTCTAGTTGTGGAGTTTCTAGTTGTGGAGTTTCTAGTTGTGGAGTCTCTAGTTGTGTAGTTTCTAGCTGCGGAGTTTCTAGTTGCGGAGTTTTTTGTTGTGGAGTTTTTAGTTGTTGAGTTTCTAGTTTGAAGTCTCTACTTGTAGATTCTCTAGTTGTGGAGTCTCAAGTTTAGGAGTTTCTAGTTGAAGAGTTTTTAGTTGTGGAGTGTCTAGTTGTGGAGTTTCCAGTTGTGGAGTTTCTAGTTGTGGAGTTTCAAGTTGTGGAGTTTCTAGTTGTGGAGTTTCTAGTTGCGGAGTTTCTAGTTGTGGAGTTTCAAGTTGTGGAGTTTCAAGTTGCGGAGTCTCAAGCTGTGCAGTTTCTAGTTGTTGAGTTTTTAGTTGTGGAGTTTTTAGTTGTTGAGTTTCTAGTTTGAAGTCTCTACTTGTAGATTCTCTAGTTGTGGAGTCTCAAGTTTAGGAGTTTCTAGTTGAAGAGTTTTTAGTTGTGGAGTGTCTAGTTGTGGAGTTTCCAGTTGTGAAGTTTCGAGTTTTGGAGTTTCTAGTTGTGGAGTCTCTAGTTGTGTAGTTTCTAGCTGCGGAGTTTCTAGTTGCGGAGTTTTCATTTGTTGAGTTTCTACTTGTGGAGTCTCAAGTTGTGGAGTTTAAGGTTGTGGAGTTTCAAGTTGTGGAGTTTCAAGTTGTGGAGTCTCTAGTTGTAGAGTTACTAGTTGCGGAGTATCTAGTTGTGGAGTTTCCAGTTGTGGAGTTTCTTGTTGTGGAGTTGCGGAGTCTCTGGTTGTGGAGTTTCTAGTTGTTGAGTTTCGAGTTGTGGAGTCTCTAGTTGTGGAGTTTTTATTTGTGGAGTTTCCAGTTGTGGAGTATCTAGTTGTGGAGTTTACAGTTGTGAAGTATCTAGTTGTGGAGTTTCCAGTTGTGGAGTATCTAGTTGTGGAGTTTTAAGTTGTGGAGTTTCTAGTTGCGGAGTTTCTAGTTGCGGAGTATTTAATAGCGGAGTTTCTACTTGCGAAGTTTCAAGTTGCGAAGTCTCAAGTTGTGGAGTTTCCAGTTGTGGAGTTTTTAGTTGTGGAGTTTCTAGATATAGAATTTCTAGTTGCCGAGTCCCTATTTGTGGAATTTCTAGTTGCGGAGTTTCTAGTTGTGGAGTTTTAAGTTGTGGAGTTTCAAGTTGCGGAGTATCATGCTGTGCAGTTTCTAGTTGTTGAGTTTTTAGTTGTGGAGTTTTTAGTTGTTGAGTTTCTAGTTTGAAGTCTCTACTTGTAGATTCTCTAGTTGTGGAGTCTCAAGTTTAGGAGTTTCTAGTTGAAGAGTTTTCATTTGTTGAGTTTCTAGTTGTGGAGTCTCAAGTTGTGGAGTTTCAAGTTGTGGAGTTTCAAGTTGTGGAGTCTCTAGTTGTAGAGTTACTAGTTGCGGAGTATCTAGTTGTGGAGTTTCCAGTTGTGGAGTTTCTTGTTGTGGAGTTGCGGAGTCTCTGGTTGTGGAGTTTCTAGTTGTTGAGTTTCGAGTTGTGGAGTCTCTAGTTGTGGAGTTTCTAGTTGTGGAGTTTCCAGTTGTGGAGTATCAAGTTGTGGAGTTTCCAGTTGTGGAGTATCTAGTTGTGGAGTTTTAAGTTGTGGAGTTTCTAATTGCGGAGTTTCTAGTTGCGGAGTATTTAATAGCGGAGTTTCTACTTGTGAAGTTTCATGTTGCGCAGTCTCAAGTTGTGGAGTTTCCAGTTGTGGAGTTTTTAGTTGTGGAGTTTCTAGTTGTTTAGTTTCTAGTTGTGAAGTCTCTAGTTTTGCAGTTTCTAGTTGTGGAGTTTCTAGATATAGAATTTCTAGTTGCCGAGTCTCTATTTGTGGAATTTCTATTTGCCGAGTCTCTAGTTGTGGAGTTTCTAGTTGGAGAGTCTCTAGTTGTGGAATTTCTAGTTGCCGAGTTTGTATTTTTGGAATTTCTAGTTACCGAGTCTCTATTTGTGGAGTTTGTAGTTGTGGAGTTTCTAGTTGTGGAGTCTCTAGTGGGGAGTTTCTAGTTGTGAAGTTTCTAGTTATGGAGTTTCCAGTTGTGGAGTTTCTTGTTGTGGAGTTGCAGAGTCTCTGGTTGTGGAGTTTCTAGTAGTTGAGTTTCGAGTTGTGGAGTCTCTAGTTGTGTAGTTTCTAGCTGCGGAGTTTTTAGTTGCGGAGTTTCTATTTGTGGAGTTTCTAGGTACGGAGTCCTTAGTTGTGGTATTTCTAGTTGTGGAGTTTCTAGTTGTGGAGTTTCCAGTTGTGGAGTTTTTAGTTGTGGACTTTCTAGACATAAAATTTCTTGTAGCCGAGTCTCTATTTGTGGAGTTTGTAGTTGTGAAGTTTCTAGTTGTGGAGTTTCTATTTGTGGAGTCTCTAGTTTCAGAGTTTCTAGTTGTGGAGCTTCTAGTTGTGGAGTTTCTAGTTGTGGAGTTTCTAGTTGTGGAGTCTCAAGTTGTGGAGTTTCAAGTTGTGGAGTTTCAAGTTGTGGAGTCTCTAGTTGTGGAGTTTCTAGTTGCGCAGTATCTAGTTGTGGAGTTTCCAGTTAAAGAGTTTCTAGTTGTGGAGTTGCGGAGTCTCTGGTTGTGGAGTTTCTAGTTGTGGAGTTTCGAGTTGTGGAGTCTTTAGTTGTAGTTGTGGAGTTTCTAGTTGTGGAGTTTCCAGTTGTGGAGTATCTAGTTGTGGAGTTTCCAGTTGTGTAGTTTCTAGCTGCGGAGTTTCTAGTTGCGGAGTTTCTATTTGTGGAGTTTCTAGCTGCGGAGTTTCTAGTTGCAGAGTCTCTGGTTGTGGAGTTTCTAGTTGCGGAGTCTCTAGTTGTGGAGTTTTTAGTTGTGGAGTTTCTAGATATGGAATTTCTAGTTGCCGAGTCTCTATTTGTAGAGTTTGTAGTTGTGGAGTTTCTAGTTGTGGAGTTTCTAGTGGTGGAGTTTCAAGTTGTGGAGTTTTTGGTTGTGGAGTCTCTAGTTGCGGAGTTTCTAGTTGTTGAGTTTCTAGTTGTGGAGTTTCTAGTTGTGGAGTTTCTAGTTGCGGAATCTCAAGCTGTGGATTTTCTAGTTGCGTAACTTAAGATTGTGAGGTTTCATTTTGTGGAGTTTCTAGTCGTGGAGTTTCTAGATGTGGAGTCTCTAGTTGTGTAGTTTCTAGCTGCGGAGTTTCTAGCTGCGGAGTTTCTACTTGTGGAGTTTCTAGCTGCGGAGTTTCTAGTTGCAGAGTCTCTTGTTGTGGAGTTTCTAGTTGCGGAGTCTCTAGTTGTGGTATTTCTAGTTGTGGAGTTTCTAGTTGTGGAGTTTCCAGTTGTGGAGTTTTTAGTTGTGGACTTTCTAGATATAGAATTTCTAGTTGCCGAGTCTCTATTTGTGGAGTTTGTTGTTGTGAGGTTTCTAGTTGTGGAGTTTTTAGTTGTGGAGTCTCTAGTTGCGGAGTTTCTAGTTGTGGAGTTTCTAATTGTGGAGTTTCTGTTTGTGGAGTTTCTAGCTGCAGAGTTTCTAGTTGCAGAGTCTCTGGCTGTGGAGTTTCTAGTCGCGGAGTCTCTAGTTGTAGAGTTTCTAGTTGTGGAGTTTCTAGTTGTGGAGTTTTTAGTTGTGGGATTCTTAGTTGTGAAGTTTCTAGATATGAAATTTTTTCTAGTTGCCGAGTCTCTATTTGTAGAGTTTGTTGTTGTGGAGTTTCTAGTTGTGGAGTTTTTAGTTGTGGAGTCTCTAGATGTGGAGTTTCTTGTTGTGGAGTTTCTAGTTGTAGAGTTTCTGGTTGTGGAGTTTCGAGTTTTGGAGTTTCTAGTTGTGGAGTCTCTAGGTATGTAGTTTCTAGCTGCGGAGTTTCTAGTTGCGGAGTTTTCATTTGTTGAGTTTCTAGTTGTGGAGTCTCAAGTTGTGGAGTTTAAAGTTGTGGAGTTTCAAGTTGTGGAGTCTCTAGTTGTAGAGTTACTAGTTGCGGAGTATCTAGTTGTGGAGTTTCCAGTTGTGGAGTTTCTTGTTGTGGAGTGGCGGAGTCTCTGGTTGTGGAGTTTCTAGTTGTTGAGTTTCGAGTTTTGGAGTCTCTAGTTGTGGAGTTTCTAGTTGTGGAGTTCCCAGTTGTGGAGTATCTAGTTGGGGAGTTTATAGTTGTGAAGTATCTAGTTGTGGAGTTTCCAGTTGTGGAGTATCTAGTAGTGGAGTTTTAAGTTGTGGAGTTTCTAGTTGCGGAGTTTCTAGTTGCGGAGTATTTAATAGCGGAGTTTCTACTTGTGAAGTTTCAAGTTGCGGAGTCTCAAGTTGTGGCGTTTCCAGTTGTGGAGTTTTTAGTTGTGGAGTTTCTAGTTGTTGAGTTTCTAGTTGTGAAGTCTCTAGTTTTGCAGTTTCTAGTTGTGGAGTTTCTAGATATAGAATTTCTAGTTGCCGAGTCTCTATTTGTGGAATTTCTAGTTGCCGAGTCTCTAGTTGTGGAGTTTCTAGTTGCAGAGTCGCTAGTTGTGGAATTTGTTGTTGCCGAGTCTCTATTTGTGGAATTTCTAGTTGCCGAGTCTCCATTTGTGGAGTTTGTAGTTGTGGAGTTTCAAGTTGTGGAGTTTCTAGTTGTGGAGTTTCTAGTTGTGGAGTTTCTAGTTGTGGAGTCTCTAGTTGTGTAGTTTCTAGCTGCGGAGTTTCTAGTTGCGGAGTTTTTTGTTGTGGAGCTTTTAGTTGTTGAGTTTCTAGTTTGAAGTCTCTACTTGTAGATTCTCTAGTTGTGGAGTCTCAAGTTTAGGAGTTTCTAGTTGAAGAGTTTTTAGTTGTGGAGTGTCTAGTTGTGGAGTTTCCAGTTGTGGAGTTTCGAGTTTTGGAGTTTCTAGTTGTGGAGTCTCTAGTTGTGTAGTTTCTAGCTGCGGAGTTTCTAGTTGTGGAGTTTTCATTTGTTGAGTTTCTAGTTGTGGAGTCTCAAGTTGTGGAGTTTAAAGTTGTGGAGTTTCAAGTTCTGAAGTCTCTAGTTGTAGAGTTACTAGTAGCGGACTATCTAGTTGTGGAGTTTCCAGTTGTGGAGTTTCTTGTTGTGGAGTTGCGGAGTCTCTGGTTGTGGAGTTTCTAGTAGTTGAGTTTCGAGTTGTGGAGTCTCTAGTTGTGGAGTTTCTAGTTGCGGAGTTTCCAGTTGAGGAGTATCTAGTTGTGGAGTTTCCAGTTGTGAAGTATCTAGTTGTGGAGTTTCCAGTTGTGGAGTATCTAGTTGTGGAGTTTTAAGTTGTAGAGTTTCTATTTGCGGAGTTTCTAGTTGCGGAGTATTTAATAGCGGAGTTTCTAGTTGTGAAGTTTCAAGTTGCGGAGTCTCAAGTTGTGGAGTTTCCAGTTGTGGAGTTTTTAGTTGTGGAGTTTCTAGTTGTTGAGTTTCAAGTTGTGTAGTTCCTAGCTGCACAGTTCCTAGTTGCGGAGTTTCTATCTGTAGAGTTTCTAGCTGCGGAGTTTCTAGTTGCAGAGTCTCTGGTTGTGGAGTTTCTAGTTGCGGAGTTTCTAGTTGTTGAGTTTCTAGTTGTGGAGTTTCTAGTTGTGGAGTTTCTAGTTGCGGAATCTCTAGCTGTGGATTTTCTAGTTGCGTAACTTAAGGTTGTGAGGTTTCAAATTGTGGAGTTTCTAGTTGTGGAGTTTCTAGTTGTGGAGTTTCTAGTTGTGGAGTTTCTATTTGTGGAGTCTCTAGTTGCAGAGTTTCTAGTTGTGGAGTTTCAAGTTGTGGAGTTTCTAGTTGTGGAGTCTCAAGTTGTGGAGTTTCAGGTTGTGGAGTCTGAAGTTGTGGAGTTTCTAGTTGCGCAGTATCTAGTTGTGGAGTTTCCAGTTGTGGAGTTTCTAGTTGTGGAGTTGCGGAGTCTCTGGTTGTGGAGTTTCTAGTTTTGGAGTTTCGAGTTGTGGAGTCTTTAGTTGTAGTTGTGGGGTTTCTAGTTGTGGAGTTTCCCGTTGTGGAGTATCTAGTTGTGGAGTTTTCAGTTGTGTAGTTTCTAGCTGCGGAGTTTCTAGTTGCGGAGTTTTTATTTGTGGAGTTTCTAGCTGCGGAGTTTCTAGTTGCAGATTCTCTGGTTTTGGAGTTTCTAGTTGCGGAGTCTCTAGTTGTGGAGTTTTTAGTTGTGGAGTTTCTAGATATGGAATTTCTAGTTGCCGAGTCTCTATTTGTGGAATTTGTAGTTGTGGAGTTTCTATTTGTGGAGTTTCAAGTTGTGGAGTTTCTAGTTGCGGAATCTCTAGCTGGGGATTTTCTAGTTGCGTAACTTAAGGTTGTCAGGTTTCAAGTTGTGGAGTTTCTAGTTGTGGAGTTTCTAGTTGTGGATTTTCTAGTTGTGGAGTCTCTAGTTGTGTAGTTTCTAGCTGCGCAGTTTCTAGTTGCGGAGTTTCTATTTGTAGAGTTTCTAGCTGCGGAGTTTCTAGTTGCAGAGTCTCTGGTTGTGGAGTTTCTAGTTGCGGAGTTTCTAGTTGTTGAGTTTCTAGTTGTGGTGTTTCTAGTTGTGGAGTTTCTAGTTGCGGAATCTCTAGCTGTGGATTTTCTAGTTGCGTAACTTAAGGTTGTGAGGTTTCAAGTTGTGGAGTTTCTAGTTGTGGACTTTCTAGTTGTGGACTTTCTAGTTGTGGAGTTTGTAGTTGTGGAGTTTCTAGTTGTGGAGTTTCTATTTGTGGAGTCTCTAGTTGCAGAGTTTCTAGTTGTGGAGTTTCTAGTTGGGGAGTTTCTGGTTGTGGAGTTTCTAGTTGTGGAGTTTCAAGTTGTGGAGTTTCTAGTTGTGGAGTCTCAAGTTGTGGACTTTCAAGTTGTGGAGTCTCTGGTTGTGGAGTTTGTAGTTGCGGAGTCTCTAGTTGTGGAGTTTTTAGTTGTGGAGTTTCTAGATATGAAATTTCCAGTTGCCGAGTCTCTATTTGTGGAGTTTGTAGTTGTGGAGTTTCTAGTTGTGGAGTTTCAAGTTGTTGAGTTTCTAGTTGTGGAGTCTCTAGTTCCGGAGTTTCTAGTTGTTGAGTTTCTAGTTGTGGAGTTTCTAGTTGTGGAGTTTCTAGTTGCGAAATCTCTAGCTGTGGATTTTCTAGTTGCGTAACTTAAGGTTGTGAGGTTTCAAGTTGTGGAGTTTCTAGTTGTGGAGTTTCTAGTTGTGGAGTCTCTAGTTGTGTAGTTTCTAGCTGCGGAGTTTCTAGTTGCGGAGTTTCTATTTGTGGAGTTTCTAGCTGCGGAGTTTCTAGTTGCAGAGTCTCTAGTTGTTGAGTTTCTAGTTGTGGAGTTTCTAGTTGTGGAGTTTCAAGTTGTGGAGTTTCTAGTTATTGAGTTTCTAGTTTGAAGTCTCTAGTTGTAGTCTCTAGTTGTGGAGTCTCTAGTTTAGGAGTTTCTGGTTGTAGAGTTTTTAGTTGTGAAGTGTCTGGTTGTGGAGTTTCCAGTTGTGGAGTTTCCAGTTGTGGAGTTTCGAGTTGTGGAGTTTTGAGTTCTGGAGTTTCTAGTTGTGGAGTTTCTAGTTGCGGAATCTCTAGCTGTGGATTTTCTAGTTGCGGAACTTAAGGTTGTGAGGTTTCAAGTTGTGGAGTTTCTAGTTGTGGAGTTTCTAGTTGTGTAGTCTCTACTTGTGGAGTTTCTAGCTGCGGAGTTTCTAATTGTGGAGTTTCTGTTTGTGGAGTTTCTAGCTGCAGAGTTTCTAGTTGCAGAGTCTCTGGCTGTGGAGTTTCTAGTTGCGGAGTCTCTAGTTGTAGAGTTTCTAGTTGTGGAGTTTCTAGTTGTGGAGTTTTTAGTTGTGGGGTTTTTAGTTGTGAAGTTTCTATATATGGATTTTTTTTCTAGTTGCCGAGTCTCTATTTGTGGAGTTTGTTGTTGTGGAGTTTCTAGTTGTGGAGTTTTTTGTTGTGGAGTCTCTAGTTGCGAAGTTTCTTTTTGTGGAGTTTCTAGTTGTGGAGTTTCTAGTTGTAGAGTTTCTGGTTGTGGAGTTTCAAGTTGTGGAGTTTCTAGTTGTGGAGTTTCTAGTTGCGGAGTTTCTAGTTGTGGAGTTTCAAGTTGTGGAGTTTCAAGTTGCGGAGTCTCAAGCTGTGCAGTTTCTAGTTGTTGAGTTTTTAGTTGTGGAGTTTTTAGTTGTTGAGTTTCTAGTTTGAAGTCTCTACTTGTAGATTCTCTAGTTGTGGAGTCTCAAGTTTAGGAGTTTCTAGTTGAAGAGTTTTTAGTTGTGGAGTGTCTAGTTGTGGAGTTTCCAGTTGTGAAGTTTCGAGTTTTGGAGTTTCTAGTTGTGGAGTCTCTAGTTGTGTAGTTTCTAGCTGCGGAGTTTCTAGTTGCGGAGTTTTCATTTGTTGAGTTTCTACTTGTGGAGTCTCAAGTTGTGGAGTTTAAGGTTGTGGAGTTTCAAGTTGTGGAGTTTCAAGTTGTGGAGTCTCTAGTTGTAGAGTTACTAGTTGCGGAGTATCTAGTTGTGGAGTTTCCAGTTGTGGAGTTTCTTGTTGTGGAGTTGCGGAGTCTCTGGTTGTGGAGTTTCTAGTTGTTGAGTTTCGAGTTGTGGAGTCTCTAGTTGTGGAGTTTTTATTTGTGGAGTTTCCAGTTGTGGAGTATCTAGTTGTGGAGTTTACAGTTGTGAAGTATCTAGTTGTGGAGTTTCCAGTTGTGGAGTATCTAGTTGTGGAGTTTTAAGTTGTGGAGTTTCTAGTTGCGGAGTATTTAATAGCGGAGTTTCTACTTGCGAAGTTTCAAGTTGCGAAGTCTCAAGTTGTGGAGTTTCCAGTTGTGGAGTTTTTAGTTGTGGAGTTTCTAGTTGTTGAGTTTCTAGTTGTGAAGTCTCTAGTTTTACAGTTTCTAGTTGTGGAGTTTCTAGATATAGAATTTCTAGTTGCCGAGTCCCTATTTGTGGAATTTCTAGTTGCGGAGTTTCTAGTTGTGGAGTTTTAAGTTGTGGAGTTTCAAGTTGCGGAGTATCATGCTGTGCAGTTTCTAGTTGTTGAGTTTTTAGTTGTGGAGTTTTTAGTTGTTGAGTTTCTAGTTTGAAGTCTCTACTTGTAGATTCTCTAGTTGTGGAGTCTCAAGTTTAGGAGTTTCTAGTTGAAGAGTTTTCATTTGTTGAGTTTCTAGTTGTGGAGTCTCAAGTTGTGGAGTTTCAAGTTGTGGAGTTTCAAGTTGTGGAGTCTCTAGTTGTAGAGTTACTAGTTGCGGAGTATCTAGTTGTGGAGTTTCCAGTTGTGGAGTTTCTTGTTGTGGAGTTGCGGAGTCTCTGGTTGTGGAGTTTCTAGTTGTTGAGTTTCGAGTTGTGGAGTCTCTAGTTGTGGAGTTTCTAGTTGTGGAGTTTCCAGTTGTGGAGTATCAAGTTGTGGAGTTTCCAGTTGTGGAGTATCTAGTTGTGGAGTTTTAAGTTGTGGAGTTTCTAATTGCGGAGTTTCTAGTTGCGGAGTATTTAATAGCGGAGTTTCTACTTGTGAAGTTTCATGTTGCGCAGTCTCAAGTTGTGGAGTTTCCAGTTGTGGAGTTTTTAGTTGTGGAGTTTCTAGTTGTTTAGTTTCTAGTTGTGAAGTCTCTAGTTTTGCAGTTTCTAGTTGTGGAGTTTCTAGATATAGAATTTCTAGTTGCCGAGTCTCTATTTGTGGAATTTCTATTTGCCGAGTCTCTAGTTGTGGAGTTTCTAGTTGGAGAGTCTCTAGTTGTGGAATTTCTAGTTGCCGAGTTTGTATTTTTGGAATTTCTAGTTACCGAGTCTCTATTTGTGGAGTTTGTAGTTGTGGAGTTTCTAGTTGTGGAGTCTCTAGTGTGGAGTTTCTAGTTGTGAAGTTTCTAGTTATGGAGTTTCCAGTTGTGGAGTTTCTTGTTGTGGAGTTGCAGAGTCTCTGGTTGTGGAGTTTCTAGTAGTTGAGTTTCGAGTTGTGGAGTCTCTAGTTGTGTAGTTTCTAGCTGCGGAGTTTTTAGTTGCGGAGTTTCTATTTGTGGAGTTTCTAGCTGCGGAATTTCTAGTTGCAGAGTCTCTGGTTGTAGAGTTTCTAGTTACGGAGTCTCTAGTTGTGGTATTTCTAGTTGTGGAGTTTCTAGTTGTGGAGTTTCCAGTTGTGGAGTTTTTAGTTGTGGACTTTCTAGACATGAAATTTCTTGTAGCCGAGTCTCTATTTGTGGAGTTTGTAGTTGTGAAGTTTCTAGTTGTGGAGTTTCTATTTGTGGAGTCTCTAGTTGCAGAGTTTCTAGTTGTGGAGCTTCTAGTTGTGGAGTTTCTAGTTGTGGAGTTTCTAGTTGTGGAGTCTCAAGTTGTGGAGTTTCAAGTTGTGGAGTTTCAAGTTGTGGAGTCTCTAGTTGTGGAGTTTCTAGTTGCGCATTATCTAGTTGTGGAGTTTCCAGTTAAAGAGTTTCTAGTTGTGGAGTTGCGGAGTCTCTGGTTGTGGAGTTTCTAGTTGTGGAGTTTCGAGTTGTGGAGTCTTTAGTTGTAGTTGTGGAGTTTCTAGTTGTGGAGTTTCCAGTTGTGGAGTATCTAGTTGTGGAGTTTCCAGTTGTGTAGTTTCTAGCTGCGGAGTTTCTAGTTGCAGAGTTTCTATTTGTGGAGTTTCTAGCTGCGGAGTTTCTAGTTGCAGAGTCTCTGGTTGTGGAGTTTCTAGTTGCGGAGTCTCTAGTTGTGGAGTTTTTAGTTGTGGAGTTTCTAGATATGGAATTTCTAGTTGCCGAGTCTCTATTTGTAGAGTTTGTAGTTGTGGAGTTTCTAGTTGGGGAGTTTCTAGTTGTGGAGTTTCAAGTTGTGGAGTTTTTGGTTGTGGAGTCTCTAGTTGCGGAGTTTCTAGTTGTTGAGTTTCTAGTTGTGGAGTTTCTAGTTGTGGAGTTTCTAGTTGCGGAATCTCTAGCTGTGGATTTTCTAGTTGCGTAACTTAAGATTGTGAGGTTTCAATTTGTGGAGTTTCTAGTCGTGGAGTTTCTAGATGTGGAGTCTCTAGTTGTGTAGTTTCTAGCTGCGGAGTTTCTACTTGTGGAGTTTCTAGCTGCGGAGTTTCTAGTTGCAGAGTCTCTTGTTGTGGAGTTTCTAGTTGCGGAGTCTCTAGTTGTGGTATTTCTAGTTTTGGAGTTTCTAGTTGTGGAGTTTCCAGTTGTGGAGTTTTTAGTTGTGGACTTTCTAGATATGGAATTTCTAGTTGCCGAGTCTCTATTTGTGGAGTTTGTTGTTGTGGGGTTTCTAGTTGTGGAGTTTTTAGTTGTGGAGTCTCTAGTTGCGGAGTTTCTAGTTGTGGAGTTTCTAGTTGTAGAGTTTCTGGTTGTCAAGTTTCTAGTTGTGGAGTTTCATGTTGTGGAGTTTCTAGTTGTGGAGTTTCTAGTTGTGGAGTATCTAGTTGCGGAGTTTCTAGTTGTTGAGTTTCTAGTTGTGGTGTTTCTAGTTGTGGAGTTTCTAGTTGCGGAATCTCTAGCTGTGGATTTTCTAGTTGCGTAACTTAAGGTTGTGAGGTTTCAAGTTGTGGAGTTTCTAGTTGTGGACTTTCTAGTTGTGGACTTTCTAGTTGTGGAGTTTGTAGTTGTGGAGTTTCTAGTTGTGGAGTTTCTATTTGTGGAGTCTCTAGTTGCAGAGTTTCTAGTTGTGGAGTTTCTAGTTGGGGAGTTTCTGGTTGTGGAGTTTCTAGTTGTGGAGTTTCAAGTTGTGGAGTTTCTAGTTGTGGAGTCTCAAGTTGTGGACTTTCAAGTTGTGGAGTCTCTGGTTGTGGAGTTTGTAGTTGCGGAGTCTCTAGTTGTGGAGTTTTTAGTTGTGGAGTTTCTAGATATGAAATTTCCAGTTGCCGAGTCTCTATTTGTGGAGTTTGTAGTTGTGGAGTTTCTAGTTGTGGAGTTTCAAGTTGTTGAGTTTCTAGTTGTGGAGTCTCTAGTTCCGGAGTTTCTAGTTGTTGAGTTTCTAGTTGTGGAGTTTCTAGTTGTGGAGTTTCTAGTTGCGAAATCTCTAGCTGTGGATTTTCTAGTTGCGTAACTTAAGGTTGTGAGGTTTCAAGTTGTGGAGTTTCTAGTTGTGGAGTTTCTAGTTGTGGAGTCTCTAGTTGTGTAGTTTCTAGCTGCGGAGTTTCTAGTTGCGGAGTTTCTATTTGTGGAGTTTCTAGCTGCGGAGTTTCTAGTTGCAGAGTCTCTAGTTGTTGAGTTTCTAGTTGTGGAGTTTCTAGTTGTGGAGTTTCAAGTTGTGGAGTTTCTAGTTATTGAGTTTCTAGTTTGAAGTCTCTAGTTGTAGTCTCTAGTTGTGGAGTCTCTAGTTTAGGAGTTTCTGGTTGTAGAGTTTTTAGTTGTGAAGTGTCTGGTTGTGGAGTTTCCAGTTGTGGAGTTTCCAGTTGTGGAGTTTCGAGTTGTGGAGTTTTGAGTTCTGGAGTTTCTAGTTGTGGAGTTTCTAGTTGCGGAATCTCTAGCTGTGGATTTTCTAGTTGCGGAACTTAAGGTTGTGAGGTTTCAAGTTGTGGAGTTTCTAGTTGTGGAGTTTCTAGTTGTGTAGTCTCTACTTGTGGAGTTTCTAGCTGCGGAGTTTCTAATTGTGGAGTTTCTGTTTGTGGAGTTTCTAGCTGCAGAGTTTCTAGTTGCAGAGTCTCTGGCTGTGGAGTTTCTAGTTGCGGAGTCTCTAGTTGTAGAGTTTCTAGTTGTGGAGTTTCTAGTTGTGGAGTTTTTAGTTGTGGGGTTTTTAGTTGTGAAGTTTCTATATATGGATTTTTTTTCTAGTTGCCGAGTCTCTATTTGTGGAGTTTGTTGTTGTGGAGTTTCTAGTTGTGGAGTTTTTTGTTGTGGAGTCTCTAGTTGCGAAGTTTCTTTTTGTGGAGTTTCTAGTTGTGGAGTTTCTAGTTGTAGAGTTTCTGGTTGTGGAGTTTCAAGTTGTGGAGTTTCTAGTTGTGGAGTTTCTAGTTGCGGAGTTTCTAGTTGTGGAGTTTCAAGTTGTGGAGTTTCAAGTTGCGGAGTCTCAAGCTGTGCAGTTTCTAGTTGTTGAGTTTTTAGTTGTGGAGTTTTTAGTTGTTGAGTTTCTAGTTTGAAGTCTCTACTTGTAGATTCTCTAGTTGTGGAGTCTCAAGTTTAGGAGTTTCTAGTTGAAGAGTTTTTAGTTGTGGAGTGTCTAGTTGTGGAGTTTCCAGTTGTGAAGTTTCGAGTTTTGGAGTTTCTAGTTGTGGAGTCTCTAGTTGTGTAGTTTCTAGCTGCGGAGTTTCTAGTTGCGGAGTTTTCATTTGTTGAGTTTCTACTTGTGGAGTCTCAAGTTGTGGAGTTTAAGGTTGTGGAGTTTCAAGTTGTGGAGTTTCAAGTTGTGGAGTCTCTAGTTGTAGAGTTACTAGTTGCGGAGTATCTAGTTGTGGAGTTTCCAGTTGTGGAGTTTCTTGTTGTGGAGTTGCGGAGTCTCTGGTTGTGGAGTTTCTAGTTGTTGAGTTTCGAGTTGTGGAGTCTCTAGTTGTGGAGTTTTTATTTGTGGAGTTTCCAGTTGTGGAGTATCTAGTTGTGGAGTTTACAGTTGTGAAGTATCTAGTTGTGGAGTTTCCAGTTGTGGAGTATCTAGTTGTGGAGTTTTAAGTTGTGGAGTTTCTAGTTGCGGAGTATTTAATAGCGGAGTTTCTACTTGCGAAGTTTCAAGTTGCGAAGTCTCAAGTTGTGGAGTTTCCAGTTGTGGAGTTTTTAGTTGTGGAGTTTCTAGTTGTTGAGTTTCTAGTTGTGAAGTCTCTAGTTTTACAGTTTCTAGTTGTGGAGTTTCTAGATATAGAATTTCTAGTTGCCGAGTCCCTATTTGTGGAATTTCTAGTTGCGGAGTTTCTAGTTGTGGAGTTTTAAGTTGTGGAGTTTCAAGTTGCGGAGTATCATGCTGTGCAGTTTCTAGTTGTTGAGTTTTTAGTTGTGGAGTTTTTAGTTGTTGAGTTTCTAGTTTGAAGTCTCTACTTGTAGATTCTCTAGTTGTGGAGTCTCAAGTTTAGGAGTTTCTAGTTGAAGAGTTTTCATTTGTTGAGTTTCTAGTTGTGGAGTCTCAAGTTGTGGAGTTTCAAGTTGTGGAGTTTCAAGTTGTGGAGTCTCTAGTTGTAGAGTTACTAGTTGCGGAGTATCTAGTTGTGGAGTTTCCAGTTGTGGAGTTTCTTGTTGTGGAGTTGCGGAGTCTCTGGTTGTGGAGTTTCTAGTTGTTGAGTTTCGAGTTGTGGAGTCTCTAGTTGTGGAGTTTCTAGTTGTGGAGTTTCCAGTTGTGGAGTATCAAGTTGTGGAGTTTCCAGTTGTGGAGTATCTAGTTGTGGAGTTTTAAGTTGTGGAGTTTCTAATTGCGGAGTTTCTAGTTGCGGAGTATTTAATAGCGGAGTTTCTACTTGTGAAGTTTCATGTTGCGCAGTCTCAAGTTGTGGAGTTTCCAGTTGTGGAGTTTTTAGTTGTGGAGTTTCTAGTTGTTTAGTTTCTAGTTGTGAAGTCTCTAGTTTTGCAGTTTCTAGTTGTGGAGTTTCTAGATATAGAATTTCTAGTTGCCGAGTCTCTATTTGTGGAATTTCTATTTGCCGAGTCTCTAGTTGTGGAGTTTCTAGTTGGAGAGTCTCTAGTTGTGGAATTTCTAGTTGCCGAGTTTGTATTTTTGGAATTTCTAGTTACCGAGTCTCTATTTGTGGAGTTTGTAGTTGTGGAGTTTCTAGTTGTGGAGTCTCTAGTGTGGAGTTTCTAGTTGTGAAGTTTCTAGTTATGGAGTTTCCAGTTGTGGAGTTTCTTGTTGTGGAGTTGCAGAGTCTCTGGTTGTGGAGTTTCTAGTAGTTGAGTTTCGAGTTGTGGAGTCTCTAGTTGTGTAGTTTCTAGCTGCGGAGTTTTTAGTTGCGGAGTTTCTATTTGTGGAGTTTCTAGCTGCGGAATTTCTAGTTGCAGAGTCTCTGGTTGTAGAGTTTCTAGTTACGGAGTCTCTAGTTGTGGTATTTCTAGTTGTGGAGTTTCTAGTTGTGGAGTTTCCAGTTGTGGAGTTTTTAGTTGTGGACTTTCTAGACATGAAATTTCTTGTAGCCGAGTCTCTATTTGTGGAGTTTGTAGTTGTGAAGTTTCTAGTTGTGGAGTTTCTATTTGTGGAGTCTCTAGTTGCAGAGTTTCTAGTTGTGGAGCTTCTAGTTGTGGAGTTTCTAGTTGTGGAGTTTCTAGTTGTGGAGTCTCAAGTTGTGGAGTTTCAAGTTGTGGAGTTTCAAGTTGTGGAGTCTCTAGTTGTGGAGTTTCTAGTTGCGCATTATCTAGTTGTGGAGTTTCCAGTTAAAGAGTTTCTAGTTGTGGAGTTGCGGAGTCTCTGGTTGTGGAGTTTCTAGTTGTGGAGTTTCGAGTTGTGGAGTCTTTAGTTGTAGTTGTGGAGTTTCTAGTTGTGGAGTTTCCAGTTGTGGAGTATCTAGTTGTGGAGTTTCCAGTTGTGTAGTTTCTAGCTGCGGAGTTTCTAGTTGCAGAGTTTCTATTTGTGGAGTTTCTAGCTGCGGAGTTTCTAGTTGCAGAGTCTCTGGTTGTGGAGTTTCTAGTTGCGGAGTCTCTAGTTGTGGAGTTTTTAGTTGTGGAGTTTCTAGATATGGAATTTCTAGTTGCCGAGTCTCTATTTGTAGAGTTTGTAGTTGTGGAGTTTCTAGTTGGGGAGTTTCTAGTTGTGGAGTTTCAAGTTGTGGAGTTTTTGGTTGTGGAGTCTCTAGTTGCGGAGTTTCTAGTTGTTGAGTTTCTAGTTGTGGAGTTTCTAGTTGTGGAGTTTCTAGTTGCGGAATCTCTAGCTGTGGATTTTCTAGTTGCGTAACTTAAGATTGTGAGGTTTCAATTTGTGGAGTTTCTAGTCGTGGAGTTTCTAGATGTGGAGTCTCTAGTTGTGTAGTTTCTAGCTGCGGAGTTTCTACTTGTGGAGTTTCTAGCTGCGGAGTTTCTAGTTGCAGAGTCTCTTGTTGTGGAGTTTCTAGTTGCGGAGTCTCTAGTTGTGGTATTTCTAGTTTTGGAGTTTCTAGTTGTGGAGTTTCCAGTTGTGGAGTTTTTAGTTGTGGACTTTCTAGATATGGAATTTCTAGTTGCCGAGTCTCTATTTGTGGAGTTTGTTGTTGTGGGGTTTCTAGTTGTGGAGTTTTTAGTTGTGGAGTCTCTAGTTGCGGAGTTTCTAGTTGTGGAGTTTCTAGTTGTAGAGTTTCTGGTTGTCAAGTTTCTAGTTGTGGAGTTTCATGTTGTGGAGTTTCTAGTTGTGGAGTTTCTAGTTGTGGAGTATCTAGTTGTGGAGTTTCCAGTTGTGGAGTTTTTAGTTGTGGAGTTTCTAGTTGTGGAGTTTCTAGTTGTGGAGTTTCTAGTTGTGGAGTTTCGAGTTGTGGAGTTTCTAGTTGCGAAGTCTCTGGTTGTGGAGTTTCTAGTTGCGGAGTTTCTAGTTGTAGATTTTCTGGTTGCGGAGTTTCTAGTTGTGGAGTTTAAAGTTGTGGAGTTTCTAGTTGTGGAGTATCAAGTTGTGGAGCTCAAAGTTGTGGAGTTTCAAGTTGGGGAGCCTCTAGTTGTGGAGTTTCTAGTTGTGGAGTATCTAGTTGTGGAGTTTCCAGTTGTGGAGTTTCTAGTTGTGGAAATGCGGAGTCTCTAGTTGTGGAGTTTCTAGTTGTGGAGTTTCGAGTTGCGGAGTTTCTAGTTGCAGAGTCTCTGGTTGTGGAGTTTCCAGTTGTGGAGTATCTAGTTGTGGAGTTTCTAGTTGCGGAGTTTTTAATTGCGGAGTTTCTAGTTGCGGAGTTTCAATTTGCGGAGTCTCAAGTTGTGGAGTTTCCAGTTGTGGAGTTTTTAGTTGTGGAGTTTCTAGTTGTTGAGTTTCTAGTTGTGAAGTCTCTAGTTTTGCAGTTTCTAGTTGTAAAGTTTTAGTTGTGGAGTTTCTAGATATGGAATTTCTAGTTGCCGAGTCTCTATTTGTGGAGTTTGTAGTTGTGGAGTTTCTAGTTGTGGAGTTTCAAGTTGTGGAGTTTCTAGTTGTGGAGTCTCTAGTTGAGGATTTTCTAGTTGTGGAGTTTCTAGTTATGGAGTTTCTTGTTGCGGAATCTCTAGCTGTGGATTTTCTAGTTGCGGAACTTAAGGTTGTGAGGTTTCAAGTTGTGGAGTTTCTAGTTGTGGAGTTTCTAGTTGTGGAGTTTCTAGTTGTGGAGCCTCTAGTTGGGGAGTTTCTAGCTGCGGAGTTTCTAATTGTGGAGTTTCTAGCTGCGGAGTTTCTAGCTGCAGAGTTTCTAGTTGCAGAGTCTCTGGCTGTGGAGTTTCTAGTTGCGGAGTCTCTAGTTGTAGAGTTTCTAGTTGTGGAGTTTCTAGTTGTGGAGTTTTTAGTTGTGGGGTCTTTAGTTGTGGAGTTTCTAGATATGGAATTTCTAGTTGCCGAGTCTCTATTTGTGGAGTTTGTTGTGGTGGAGTTTCTAGTTGTGGAGTTTTTAGTTGTGGAGTTTCTAGTTGTGGAGTTTCTAGTTGCGGAGTTTCTAGTTGTGGAGTTTCAAGTTGTGGAGTTTCAAGTTGCGGAGTCTCAAGCTGTGCAGTTTCTAGTTGTTGAGTTTTTAGTTGTGGAGTTTTTAGTTGTTGAGTTTCTAGTTTGAAGTCTCTACTTGTAGATTCTCTAGTTGTGGAGTCTCAAGTTTAGGAGTTTTTAGTTGAAGAGTTTTTAGTTGTGGACTGCCTAGTTGTGGAGTTTCCAGTTGTGGAGTTTCAAGTTTTGAGGTTCTAGTTCTGGAGTCTCTAGTTGTGTAGTTTCTAGCTGCGGAGTTTCTAGTTGCGGAGTTTTCATTTGTTGAGTTTCTAGTTGTGGAGTCTCAAGTTGTGGAGTCTCTAGTTGTAGAGTTACTAGTTGCGGAGTATCTAGTTGTGGAGTTTTCAGTTGTGGAGTTTCCTGTTGTGGAGTTGCGGAGTCTCTGGTTGTGGAGTTTCTAGTTGTTGAGTTTCGAGTTGTGGAGTCTGTAGTTGTGGAGTTTCTAGTTGTGGAGTTTCCAGTTGTGGAGTTTCTACTTGTGAAGTTTCAAGTTGCGGAGTCTCAAGTTGTGGAGTTTCCAGTTGTGGAGTTTTAGTTGTGGAGTTTCTAGTTGTTGAGTTTCTAGTTGTGAAGTCTCTAGTTTTGCAGTTTCTAGTTGTGGAGTTTCTAGATATAGAATTACTAGTTGCCGAGTCTCTATTTGTGGAATTTCTAGTTGCCGAGTCTCTAGTTGTGGAGTTTCTAGTGGCAGAGTCTCTAGTTGTGGAATTTCTAGTTGCCGAGTCTCTATTTGTGGAATTTCTAGTTGCCGAGTCTCTATTTGTGGAGTTTGTAGTTGTGGAGTTTCTAGTTGTGGAGTTTCTAGTTGCAGAATTTCTAGTTGTGGAGTTTCAAGTTGTGGAGTCTCTAGATGTGGAGTTTCTAGTTGTCGAGTTTCCAGTTGTGGCGTATCTAGTAGTGGAGTTTCAAGTTGTGGAGTTTCTAGTTGTGGAGTTTCTAGTTGCGGAGTGCCTAGTTGTGGAGTTTCTAGTTGCGGAGTTTCTAGTTGTGGAGTTTCAAGTTGTGGAGTTTCAAGTTGCGGAGTCTCAAGCTGTGCAGTTTCTAGTTGTTGAGTTTTTAGTTGTGGAGTTTTTAGTTGTTGAGTTTCTAGTTTGAAGTCTCTAATTGTAGATTCTCTAGTTGTGGAGTCTCAAGTTTAGGAGTTTCTAGTTGAAGAGTTTTTAGTTTTGGAGTGTCTAGTTGTGGAGTTTCCAGTTGTGGAGTTTCGAGTTTTGGAGTTTCTAGTTGTGGAGTCTCTAGTTGTGTAGTTTCTAGCTGCGGAGTTTCTAGTTGCGGAGTTTTCATTTGTGAAGTTTCTAGTTGTGTAGTCTCAAGTTGTGCAGTTTAAAGTTGTGGAGTTTCAAGTTGTGGAGTCTCTAGTTGTAGTTGTGGAGTTTCTAGATGTGGAGTTTCCAGTTGTGGAGTATCTAGTTGAGGAGTTTCCAGTTGTGCAGTTTCTAGCTGCGGAGTTTCTAGTTGCGGAATTTCTATTTGTGGAGTTTCTAGCTGCGGAGTTTCTAGTTGCAGAGTCTCTGGTTGTGGAGTTTCTAGTTGCGGAGTCTCTAGTGGAGTTTTAGTTGTGGAGTTTCTAGATATGGAATTTCTAGTTGCCGAGTCTCTATTTGTGGAGTTTGTAGTTGTGGAGTTTCTAGTTGTGGAGTTTCAAGTTGTGGAGTTTTTGGTTGTGGAGTCTCTAGTTGCGGAGTTTCTAGTTGTTGAGTTTCTAGTTGTGGAGTTTCTAGTTGTGGAGTTTCTTGTTGTGGAGTTTTTTTTATTTTTTTATTCAAGTACCCTAAAGGCCTGGGTAGGCATTACATAGGGGAGTTGTAGCACAATAAAGCTGTTACAATTACAGTGTATAATTTGAATAACAAATACAAACGATTGATATAAATATGCACATACATATGTAGAGATATTATTACTTAACAGTACAGAGATGCTACGTGGAGGAATAAAGAAAGTACTACTAAAAAAGAAACAAAAAAAAAGAAAAGAACAGGACAACAAAACTCTAAGGAAAATTTTCGCAGTGTTCAAAACAACAAAAGGATGCAAAGAAAGGATAATTCACGTTCATTGAAATACCGCGTACAAGAACAACGACAACAAGTACAACAAAACAGATATGCACAAGAACAATATTAACTTTCATTAAAATAACTTTTAAGTTTATTCATGAAATCTTCATGATTTTGGGAAGAAACGACGTCGGCAGGTAGCTTGTTCCAGTGATATATTGCGAGAAAGAGGGGGGATTTACTTAAGAAGTTTGTTCGAGCAAAAACGGGTTGTACTTTAAAGGGATGATCCAGGCGCGGAAAGATACGATGGGCGGCCGTGATGTGGCGTACGCGGAACGATGATGATGAGTGATAAAGTTTGTGGAAATGAGATAGAAGTGCTATGATTCTTCTATTCTCTAGGGTGCTTAAATTCAGAGATTTTTTTAGGTTAGTTATGCTTGATGTTCGTGAATAATCTTTGGTAATGAAGCGGGTTGCTTTATTTTGAATTGCTTCGAGTTTGTTGATGAGATAAGACTGGTGCGGGTTCCAAATAAAAGATGCATATTCTAGTTTTGCGCGAACCAACGTCGCATAGGCCAATAATTTAGTAGACTTGTTTGCCAAATAAAGGTTACGCCTGATAAAACCAAGAGTTTTGCATGCACTGCTACAGATTGCTTCGATGTGGTCACTCCATGAAATGTTAGAAGATAAATGAACTCCCAAGTATTTTATTGTATGCGCACGCGCGATGACTGAGTCATTTATCAAATAATGAGTAAGCTTAGGATTAGACACTCTAGTGAAGGCTACAGCCTTAGTTTTGTTGCGGAGTCTCTGGTTGTGGAGTTTCCAGTTGTGAAGTATCTAGTTGTGGAGTTTCCAGTTATGGAGTATCTAGTTGTGGAGTTTTAAGTTGTGGAGTTACTAATTGCGGAGTTTCTAGTTGCGGAGTATTTAATAGCGGAGTTTCTACTTGTGAAGTTTCATGTTGCGGAGTCTCAAGTTGTGAAGTTTCCAGTTGTGGAGTTTTTAGTTGTGGAGTTTCTAGTTGTTGAGTTTCTAGTTGTGAAGTCTCTAGTTTTGCAGTTTCTAGTTGTGGAGTTTCTAGATATAGAATTTCTAGTTGCCGAGTCTCTATTTGTGGAATTTCTAGTTGCCGAGTCTTAGTTGTGGAGTTTCTAGTTGCAGAGTGTCTAGTTGTGGAATTTCTAGTTGCCGAGTTTGTATTTTTGGAATTTCTAGTTGCCGAGTCTCTATTTGTGGAGTTTGTAGTTGTGGAGTTTCTAGTTGTGGAGTCTCTAGTTGCGGAGTTTCTAGTTTGGAGTTTCTAGTTGTGGAGTTTCTAGATTTGGAGTTTCCAGTTGCGGAATCTCTAGCTGTGGATTTTCTAGTTCCGTAACTTACGGTTGTGAGGTTTCAAGTTCTGGAGTTTCTAGTTGTGGAGTTTCTAGTTGTGGAGTCTCTAGTTGTGTAGTTTCTAGCTGCGGAGTTTCTAGTTGCGGAGTTTCTATTTGTGGAGTTTCTAGCTGCGGAGTTTCTAGTTGCAGAGTCTCTGGTTGTGGAGTTTCTAGTTGCGGAGTCTGTAGTTGTGGAGTTTTTACTTGTCGAGTTTCCAGATATGAAATTTCTAGTTGCCGAGTCTCTATTTGGGGAGTTTGTAGTTCTGGAGTTTGTAGTTGTGGAGTTTCAAGTTGTGGAGTTTCTGGTTGTGGAGTCTCTAGTTGCGGAGTTTCTAGTTGTTGAGTTTCTAGTTGTGGAGTTTCTAGTTGTGGGATTTCTAGTTGCGGAATCTCTAGCTGTGGATTTTCTAGTTGCGTAACTTAAGGTTGTGAGGTTTCAAGTTGTGGAGTTTCTAGTTGCGGAGTTTCTAGTTGTGGAGTTTCTAGTTGTGGAGTCTCAAGTTGTGTAGTTTCTAGCTGCGGAGTTTTTAGTTGCGGAGTTTCTATTTGTGGAGTTTCTAGCTGCGCAGTTTCTAGTTGCAGAGTCTCTGGTTGTGGAGTTTCTAGTTGCGGAGTCTCTAGTGGTGGTATTTCTAGTTGTGGAGTTTCTAGTTGTGGAGTTTCCAGTTGTGGAGTTTTTAGTTGTGGACTTTCTAGACATGAAATTTCTTGTAGCCGAGTCTCTATTTGTGGAGTTTGTAGTTGTGGAGTTTCTAGTTGTGGGGTTTCTATTTGTGGAGTCTCTAGTTGCAGAGTTTCTAGTTGTGGAGTTTCTAGTTGTGGAGTCTCAAGTTGTGGAGTTTCAAGTTGTGGAGTTTCAAGTTGTGGAGTCTCTAGTTGTGGAGTTTCTAGTTGCGCAGTATCTAGTTGTGGAGTTTCCAGTTGTGAAGTTTCTAGTTGTGGAGTTGCGGAGTCTCTGGTTGTGGAGTTTCTAGTTGTGGAGTTTCTAGTTGTGGAGTCTTTAGTTGTAGTTGTGGAGTTTCTAGATGTGGAGTTTCCAGTTGTGGAGTATCTAGTTGAGGAGTTTCCAGTTGTGCAGTCTCTAGCTGCGGAGTTTCTAGTTGCGGAATTTCTATTTGTGGAGTTTCTAGCTGCGGAGTTTCTAGTTGCAGAGTCTCTGGTTGTGGAGTTTCTAGTTGCGGAGTCTCTAGTGGAGTTTTAGTTGTGGAGTTTCTAGATATGGAATTTCTAGTTGCCGAGTCTCTATTTGTGGAGTTTGTAGTTGTGGAGTTTCTAGTGGAGGAGTTTCAAGTTGTGGAGTTTTTGGTTGTGGAGTCTCTAGTTGCGGAGTTTCTAGTTGTTGAGTTTCTAGTTGTGGAGTTTCTAGTTGTGGAGTTTCTTGTTGTGGAGTTGCGGAGTCTCTGGTTGTGGAGTTTCCAGTTGTGAAGTATCTAGTTGTGGAGTTTCCAGTTATGGAGTATCTAGTTGTGGAGTTTTAAGTTGTGGAGTTTCTAATTGCGGAGTTTCTAGTTGCGGAGTATTTAATAGCGGAGTTTCTACTTGTGAAGTTTCATGTTGCGGAGTCTCAAGTTGTGGAGTTTCCAGTTGTGGAGTTTTTAGTTGTGGAGTTTCTAGTTGTTTAGTTTCTAGTTGTGAAGTCTCTAGTTTTGCAGTTTCTAGTTGTGGAGTTTCTAGATATAGAATTTCTAGTTGCCGAGTCTCTATTTGTGGAATGTCTAGTTGCCGAGTCTTAGTTGTGGAGTTTCTAGTTGCAGAGTGTCTAGTTGTGGAATTTCTAGTTGCCGAGTTTGTATTTTTGGAATTTCTAGTTGCCGAGTCTCTATTTGTGGAGTTTGTAGTTGTGGAGTTTCTAGTTGTGGAGTCTCTAGTTGCGGAGTTTCTAGTTTGGAGTTTCTAGTTGTGGAGTTTCTAGATTTGGAGTTTCCAGTTGCGGAATCTCTAGCTGTGGATTTTCTAGTTCCGTAACTTAAGGTTGTGAGGTTTCAAGTTCTGGAGTTTCTAGTTGTGGAGTCTCTAGTTGTGTAGTTTCTAGCTGCGGAGTTTCTAGTTGCGGAGTTTCTATTTCTGGAGTTTCTAGCTGCGGAGTTTCTAGTTGCAGAGTCTCTGGTTGTGGAGTTTCTAGTTGCGGAGTCTCTAGTTGTGGAGGTTTTACTTGTCGAGTTTCCAGATATGAAATTTCTAGTTGCCGAGTCTCTATTTGGGGAGTTTGTAGTTCTGGAGTTTGTAGTTGTGGAGTTTACAGTTGTGGAGTTTCTGGTTGTGGAATCTCTAGTTGCGGAGTTTCTAGTTGTTGAGTTTCTAGTTGTGGAGTTTCTAGTTGTGGGGTTTCTAGTTGCGGAATCTCTAGCTGTGGATTTTCTAGTTGCGTAACTTAAGGTTGTGAGGTTTCAAGTTGTGGAGTTTCTAGTTGCGGAGTTTCTAGTTGTGGAGTTTCTAGTTGTGGAGTCTCAAGTTGTGTAGTTTCTAGCTGCGGAGTTTTTAGTTGCGGAGTTTCTATTTGTGGAGTTTCTAGCTGCGCAGTTTCTAGTTGCAGAGTCTCTGGTTTTGGAGTTTCTAGTTGCGGAGTTTCTACTTGTGGAATTTCTAGTTGC
This sequence comes from Rhipicephalus microplus, assembly GCF_043290135.1. Classification (NCBI taxonomy): domain Eukaryota; kingdom Metazoa; phylum Arthropoda; class Arachnida; order Ixodida; family Ixodidae; genus Rhipicephalus; species Rhipicephalus microplus. The sequence goes on along the minus strand of NW_027464626.1, from coordinate 907,246 downwards.
CGAGTCTCTATTTGTGGAGTTTGTTGTTGTGGGGTTTCTAGTTGTGGAGTTTTTAGTTGTGGAGTCTCTAGGTGCGGAGTTTCTAGTTGTAGAGTTTCTGGTTGTGAAGTTTCTAGTTGTGGAGTTTCATGTTGTGGAGTTTCTAGTTGTGGAGTCTCAAGTTGTGGAGTTTAAAGTTGTGGAGTTTCAAGTTGGGGAGTCTCTAGTTGTGGAGTTTCTAGTTGTGGAGTTTCTAGTTTTGGAGTTTCGAGTTGTGGAGTTTCTAGTTGCGAAGTCTCTGGTTGTGGAGTTTCTAGTTGCGGAGTTTCTAGTTGTAGATTTTCTGGTTGCGGAGTTTCTCGTTGTGGAGTTTAAAGTTGCAGATTTTCTGGTTGTGGAGTATGAAGTTGTGGAGTTTAAAGTTGTGGAGTTTCAAGTTGGGGAGTCTCTAGTTGTGGAGTTTCTAATTGTGGAGTATCTAGTTGTGGAGTTTCCAGTTGTGGAGTTTCTAGTTGTGGAGTATCTAGTTGTGGAGTTTCCAGTTGTGGAGTTTCTAGTTGTGGAAATGCAGAGTCTCTAGTTGTGGAGTTTCTAGTTGTGGAGTTTCTAGTTGTGGAGTTTCGAGTTGCGGAGTTTCTAGTTGCCGAGCCTCTATTTGTGGAGTTTGTAGTTGTGGAGTTTCTAGTTGTGGAGTTTCAAGTTGTGGAGTTTCTAGTTGTGGAGTCTCTAGTTGCGGAATTTCTAGTTGTGGAGTTTCTAATTGTGGAGTTTCTAGTTATGGAGTTTCTTGTTGCGGAATCTCTAGCTGTGGATTTTCTAGTTGCGGAACTTAAGGTTGTGAGGTTTGAAGTTGTGGAGTTTCTAGTTGTGGAGTTTCTAGTTGTGGAGTCTCTAGTTGTTGAGTTTCTAGCTGCGGAGTTTCTAATTGTGGAGTTTCTGTTTGTGGAGTTTCTAGCTGCAGAGTTTCTAGTTGGCAGAGTCTCTGGCTGTGGAGTTTCTAGTTGCGGAGTCTCTAGTTGTAGAGTTTCTAGTTGTGGAGTTTATAGTTGTGGAGTTTTTAGTTGTGGGGTTTTTAGTTGTGTAGTTTCTAAATATGGAATTTCTAGTTGCCGAGTCTCTATTTGTGGAGTTTGTTGTTGTGGAGTTTTTAGTTGTGGAGTCTCTAGTTGCGGAGTTTCTAGTTGTGGAGTTTCTAGTTGTGGAGTTTCGAGTTGTAGAGTTTCTGGTTGTGGAGTTTCTAGTTGTGGAGTTTCAAGTTGTGGAGTTTCTAGTTGTGGAGTCTCAAGTTGTGGAGTTTAAAGTTGTGGAGTTTCAAGTTGGGGAGTCTCTAGTTGTGGAGTTTCTAGTTGTGGAGTATCTAGTTGTGGAGTTGCGGAGTTTCTAGTTGTGGAGTTTCTAGATATAGAATTTCTAGTTGCCGAGTCTCTATTTGTGGAATTTCTAGTTGTAGAGTCTCTATTTGTTGAGTTTGTAGTTGTGGAGTTTCTAGTTGCAGAGTTTCTAGTTGTGGAGTTTCAAGTTGTGGAGTCTCTAGATGTGGAGTTTCTTGTTGTCGAGTTTCCAGTTGCGGCGTATCTAGTAGTGGAGTTTCCAGTTGTGGAGTTTCTAGTTGTGGAGTTTCCAGTTGCGGAGTCCCTAGTTGTGGAGTTTTTAGTTGCGAAGTTTCTAGTTGTGGAGTTTCAAGTTGTGAAGTTTCAAGTTGCGGAGTCTCAAGCTGTGCAGTTTCTAGTTGTTGAGTTTTTAGTTGTGGAGTTTTTAGTTGTTGAGTTTCTAGTTTGAAGTCTCTACTTGTAGATTCTCTAGTTGTTGAGTCTCAAGTTTAGGAGTTTCTAGTTGAAGAGTTTTTAGTTGTGGAGTGCCTAGTTGTGGAGTTTCCAGTTGTGGAGTTTCAAGTTTTGAGTTTCTAGTTGTGGAGTCTCAAGTTGTGGAGTCTCTAGTTGTAGAGTTACTAGTTGCGGAGTATCTAGTTGTGGAGTTTCCAGTTGTGGAGTTTCTTGTTGTGGAGTTGCGGAGTCTCTGGTTGTGGAGTTTCTAGTTGGTGAGTTTCGAGTTGTGGAGTCTGTAGTTGTGGAGTTTCTAGTTGTGGATTTTCCAGTTGTGGAGTTTTTACTTGTGAAGTTTCAAGTTGCGGAGTCTCAAGTTGTGGAGTTTCCAGTTGTGGAGTTTTTAGTTGTGGAGTTTCTAGTTGTTGAGTTTCTAGTTGTGAAGTCTCTAGTTTTGCAGTTTCTAGTTGTGGAGTTTCTAGATATAGAATTACTAGTTGCCGAGTCTCTATTTGTGGAATTTCTAGTTGCCGAGTCTCTAGTTGTGGAGTTTCTAGTTGCAGAGTCTCTAGTTGTGGAATTTCTAGTTGCCGAGTCTCTATTTGTGGAATTTCTAGTTGCCTAGTCTCTATTTGTGGAGTTTGTAGTTGTGAAGTTTCTAGTTGTGGAGTTTCTAGTTGCAGAATTTCTAGTTGTGGAGTTTCAAGTTGTGGAGTCTCTAGATGTGGAGTTTCTAGTTGTCGAGTTTCCAGTTGTGGCGTATCTAGTAGTAGAGTTTCAAGTTGTGGAGTTTCTAGTTGTGGAGTTTCTAGTTGCGGAGTCCCTAGTTGTGGAGTTTCTAGTTGCGGAGTTTCTAGTTGTGGAGTTTCAAGTTGTGGAGTTTCAAGTTGCGGAGTCTCAAGCTGTGCAGTTTCTAGTTGTTGAGTTTTTAGTTGTGGAGTTTTTAGTTGTTGAGTTTCTAGTTTGAAGTCTCTACTTGTAGATTCTCTAGTTGTGGAGTCTCAAGTTTAGGAGTTTCTAGTTGAAGAGTTTTTAGTTTTCGAGTGTCTAGTTGTGGAGTTTCCAGTTGTGGAGTTTCGAGTTGTGGAGTTTCAAGTTGTGGAGTCTCTAGTTGTAGAGTTACTTGTTGCGGAGTATCTAGTTATGGAGTTTCCAGTTGTGGAGTTTCTTGTTGTGGAGTTGCGGAGTCTCTGGTTGTGGAGTTTCCAGTTGTGGAGTATCTAGTTGTGGAGTTTCCAGTTATGGAGTATCTAGTTGTTGAGTTTCTAGTTGTTGAGTTTCTAGTTGTGGAGTTTCTAGTTGTGGTGTTTCTAGTTGCGGAATCTCAAGCTGTGGATTTTCTAGTTGCGTAACTTAACGTTGTGAGGTTTCAATTTGTGGAGTTTCTAGTTGTGGAGTTTCTAGTTGTGGAGTCTCTAGTTGTGTAGTTTCTAGCTGTGGAGTTTCTAGTTGCGGAGTTTCTACTTGTGGAGTTTCTAGCTGCGGAGTTTCTAGTTGCAGAGTCTCTGGTTGTGGAGTTTCTAGTTGCGGAGTCTCTAGTTGTGTTATTTCTAGTTGTGGAGTTTCTAGTTGTGGAGTTTCCAGTTGTGGAGTTTTTAGTTGTGGACTTTCTAGATATGGAATTTCTAGTTGCCGAGTCTCTATTTGTGGAGTTTGTTGTTGTGGGGTTTCTAGTTGTGGAGTTTTTAGTTGTGGAGTCTCTAGTTGCGGAGTTTCTAGTTGTAGAGTTTCTGGTTGTGAAGTTTCTAGTTGTGGAGTTTCATGTTGTGGAGTTTCTAGTTGTGGAGTCTCAAGTTGTGGAGTTTAAAGTTGTGGAGTTTCAAGTTGGGGAGTCTCTAGTTGTGGAGTTTCTAGTTGTGGAGTTGCGGAGTCTCTAGTTGTGGAGTTTCTAGTTGTGGAGTTTCTAGTTTTGGAGTTTCGAGTTGTGGAGTTTCTAGTTGCGAAGTCTCTGGTTGTGGAGTTTCTAGTTGCGGAGTTTCTAGTTGTAGATTTTCTGGTTGCGGAGTTTCTAGTTGTGGAGTTTAAAGTGGTAGATTTTCTGGTTGTGGAGTATGAAGTTGTGGAGTTTAAAGTTGTGGAGTTTCAAGTTGGGGAGTCTCTAGTTGTGGAGTTTCTAATTGTGGAGTATCTAGTTGTGGAGTTTCCAGTTGTGGAGTTTCTAGTTGTGGAGTATCTAGTTGTGGAGTTTCCAGTTGTGGAGTTTCTAGTTGTGGAAATGCAGAGTCTCTAGTTGTGGAGTTTCTAGTTGTGGAGTTTCTAGTTGTGGAGTTTCGAGTTGCGGAGTTTCTAGTTGCCGAGCCTCTATTTGTGGAGTTTGTAGTTGTGGAGTTTCTAGTTGTGGAGTTTCAAGTTGTGGAGTTTCTAGTTGTGGAGTCTCTAGTTGCGGAATTTCTAGTTGTGGAGTTTCTAATTGTGGAGTTTCTAGTTATGGAGTTTCTTGTTGCGGAATCTCTAGCTGTGGATTTTCTAGTTGCGGAACTTAAGGTTGTGAGGTTTCAAGTTGTGGAGTTTCTAGTTGTGGAGTTTCTAGTTGTGGAGTCTCTAGTTGTGGAGTTTCTAGCTGCGGAGTTTCTAATTGTGGAGTTTCTGTTTGTGGAGTTTCTAGCTGCAGAGTTTCTAGTTGCAGAGTCTCTGGCTGTGGAGTTTCTAGTTGCGGAGTCTCTAGTTGTAGAGTTTCTAGTTGTGGAGTTTCTAGTTGTGGAGTTTTTAGTTGTGGGGTTTTTAGTTGTGGAGTTTCTAGATATGGAATTTGTAGTTGCCGAGTCTCTATTTGTGGAGTTTGTTGTTGTGGAGTTTTTAGTTGTGGAGTCTCTAGTTGCGGAGTTTCTAGTTGTGGAGTTTCTAGTTGTGTAGTTTCCAGTTGTAGAGTTTCTGGTTGTGGAGTTTCTAGTTGTGGAGTTTCAAGTTGTGGAGTTTCTAGTTGTGGAGTCTCAAGTTGTGGAGTTTAAAGTTGTGGATTTTCAAGTTGGGGAGTCTCTAGTTGTGGAGTTTCTAGTTGCGGAGTTTCTAGTTGTGGAGTTTTTAGATATAGAATTTCTAGTTGCCGAGTCTCTATTTGTGGAATTTCTAGTTGCCGAGTCTCTATTTGTGGAGTTTGTAGTTGTGGAGTTTCTAGTTGCAGAGTTTCTAGTTGTGGAGTCTCTAGATGTGGAGTTTCTTGTTGTCGAGTTTCCAGTTGCGGCGTATCTAGTAGTGGAGTTTCCAGTTGTGGAGTTTCTAGTTGTGGAGTTTCTAGTTGCGGAGTCCCTAGTTGTGGAGTTTTTAGTTGCGGAGTTTCTAGTTGTGGAGTTTCAAGTTGTGAAGTTTCAAGTTGCGGAGTCTCAAACTGTGCAGTTTCTAGTTGTTGAGTTTTTAGTTGTGGAGTTTTTAGTTGTTGAGTTTCTAGTTTGAAGTTTCTACTTGTAGATTCTCTAGTTGTTGAGTCTCTAGTTTAGGAGTTTCTAGTTGAAGAGTTTTTAGTTGTGGAGTGCCTAGTTGTGGAGTTTCCAGTTGTGGAGTTTCAAGTTTTGAGTTTCTAGTTGTGGAGTCTCAAGTTGTGGAGTCTCTAGTTGTAGAGTTACTAGTTGCGGAGTATCTAGTTGTGGAGTTTCCAGTTGTGGAGTTTCTTGTTGTGGAGTTGCGGAGTCTCTGGTTGTGGAGTTTCTAGTTGGTGAGTTTCGAGTTGTGGAGTCTGTAGTTGTGGAGTTTCTAGTTGTGGATTTTCCAGTTGTGGAGTTTTTACTTGTGAAGTTTCAAGTTGCGGAGTCTCAAGTTGTGGAGTTTCCAGTTGTGGAGTTTTTAGTTGTGGAGTTTCTAGTTGTTGAGTTTCTAGTTGTGAAGTCTCTAGTTTTGCAGTTTCTAGTTGTGGAGTTTCTAGATATAGAATTACTAGTTGCCGAGTCTCTATTTGTGGAATTTCTAGTTGCCGAGTCTCTAGTTGTGGAGTTTCTAGTTGCAGAGTCTCTAGTTGTGGAATTTCTAGTTGCCGAGTCTCTATTTGTGGAATTTCTAGTTGCCTAGTCTCTATTTGTGGAGTTTGTAGTTGTGAAGTTTCTAGTTGTGGAGTTTCTAGTTGCAGAATTTCTAGTTGTGGAGTTTCAAGTTGTGGAGTCTCTAGATGTGGAGTTTCTAGTTGTCGAGTTTCCAGTTGTGGCGTATCTAGTAGTAGAGTTTCAAGTTGTGGAGTTTCTAGTTGTGGAGTTTCTAGTTGCGGAGTCCCTAGTTGTGGAGTTTCTAGTTGCGGAGTTTCTAGTTGTGGAGTTTCAAGTTGTGGAGTTTCAAGTTGCGGAGTCTCAAGCTGTGCAGTTTCTAGTTGTTGAGTTTTTAGTTGTGGAGTTTTTAGTTGTTGAGTTTCTAGTTTGAAGTCTCTACTTGTAGATTCTCTAGTTGTGGAGTCTCAAGTTTAGGAGTTTCTAGTTGAAGAGTTTTTAGTTTTCGAGTGTCTAGTTGTGGAGTTTCCAGTTGTGGAGTTTCGAGTTGTGGAGTTTCAAGTTGTGGAGTCTCTAGTTGTAGAGTTACTTGTTGCGGAGTATCTAGTTATGGAGTTTCCAGTTGTGGAGTTTCTTGTTGTGGAGTTGCGGAGTCTCTGGTTGTGGAGTTTCCAGTTGTGGAGTATCTAGTTGTGGAGTTTCCAGTTATGGAGTATCTAGTTGTTGAGTTTCTAGTTGTTGAGTTTCTAGTTGTGGAGTTTCTAGTTGTGGTGTTTCTAGTTGCGGAATCTCAAGCTGTGGATTTTCTAGTTGCGTAACTTAACGTTGTGAGGTTTCAATTTGTGGAGTTTCTAGTTGTGGAGTTTCTAGTTGTGGAGTCTCTAGTTGTGTAGTTTCTAGCTGTGGAGTTTCTAGTTGCGGAGTTTCTACTTGTGGAGTTTCTAGCTGCGGAGTTTCTAGTTGCAGAGTCTCTGGTTGTGGAGTTTCTAGTTGCGGAGTCTCTAGTTGTGTTATTTCTAGTTGTGGAGTTTCTAGTTGTGGAGTTTCCAGTTGTGGAGTTTTTAGTTGTGGACTTTCTAGATATGGAATTTCTAGTTGCCGAGTCTCTATTTGTGGAGTTTGTTGTTGTGGGGTTTCTAGTTGTGGAGTTTTTAGTTGTGGAGTCTCTAGTTGCGGAGTTTCTAGTTGTAGAGTTTCTGGTTGTGAAGTTTCTAGTTGTGGAGTTTCATGTTGTGGAGTTTCTAGTTGTGGAGTCTCAAGTTGTGGAGTTTAAAGTTGTGGAGTTTCAAGTTGGGGAGTCTCTAGTTGTGGAGTTTCTAGTTGTGGAGTTGCGGAGTCTCTAGTTGTGGAGTTTCTAGTTGTGGAGTTTCTAGTTTTGGAGTTTCGAGTTGTGGAGTTTCTAGTTGCGAAGTCTCTGGTTGTGGAGTTTCTAGTTGCGGAGTTTCTAGTTGTAGATTTTCTGGTTGCGGAGTTTCTAGTTGTGGAGTTTAAAGTGGTAGATTTTCTGGTTGTGGAGTATGAAGTTGTGGAGTTTAAAGTTGTGGAGTTTCAAGTTGGGGAGTCTCTAGTTGTGGAGTTTCTAATTGTGGAGTATCTAGTTGTGGAGTTTCCAGTTGTGGAGTTTCTAGTTGTGGAGTATCTAGTTGTGGAGTTTCCAGTTGTGGAGTTTCTAGTTGTGGAAATGCAGAGTCTCTAGTTGTGGAGTTTCTAGTTGTGGAGTTTCTAGTTGTGGAGTTTCGAGTTGCGGAGTTTCTAGTTGCCGAGCCTCTATTTGTGGAGTTTGTAGTTGTGGAGTTTCTAGTTGTGGAGTTTCAAGTTGTGGAGTTTCTAGTTGTGGAGTCTCTAGTTGCGGAATTTCTAGTTGTGGAGTTTCTAATTGTGGAGTTTCTAGTTATGGAGTTTCTTGTTGCGGAATCTCTAGCTGTGGATTTTCTAGTTGCGGAACTTAAGGTTGTGAGGTTTCAAGTTGTGGAGTTTCTAGTTGTGGAGTTTCTAGTTGTGGAGTCTCTAGTTGTGGAGTTTCTAGCTGCGGAGTTTCTAATTGTGGAGTTTCTGTTTGTGGAGTTTCTAGCTGCAGAGTTTCTAGTTGCAGAGTCTCTGGCTGTGGAGTTTCTAGTTGCGGAGTCTCTAGTTGTAGAGTTTCTAGTTGTGGAGTTTCTAGTTGTGGAGTTTTTAGTTGTGGGGTTTTTAGTTGTGGAGTTTCTAGATATGGAATTTGTAGTTGCCGAGTCTCTATTTGTGGAGTTTGTTGTTGTGGAGTTTTTAGTTGTGGAGTCTCTAGTTGCGGAGTTTCTAGTTGTGGAGTTTCTAGTTGTGTAGTTTCCAGTTGTAGAGTTTCTGGTTGTGGAGTTTCTAGTTGTGGAGTTTCAAGTTGTGGAGTTTCTAGTTGTGGAGTCTCAAGTTGTGGAGTTTAAAGTTGTGGATTTTCAAGTTGGGGAGTCTCTAGTTGTGGAGTTTCTAGTTGCGGAGTTTCTAGTTGTGGAGTTTTTAGATATAGAATTTCTAGTTGCCGAGTCTCTATTTGTGGAATTTCTAGTTGCCGAGTCTCTATTTGTGGAGTTTGTAGTTGTGGAGTTTCTAGTTGCAGAGTTTCTAGTTGTGGAGTCTCTAGATGTGGAGTTTCTTGTTGTCGAGTTTCCAGTTGCGGCGTATCTAGTAGTGGAGTTTCCAGTTGTGGAGTTTCTAGTTGTGGAGTTTCTAGTTGCGGAGTCCCTAGTTGTGGAGTTTTTAGTTGCGGAGTTTCTAGTTGTGGAGTTTCAAGTTGTGAAGTTTCAAGTTGCGGAGTCTCAAACTGTGCAGTTTCTAGTTGTTGAGTTTTTAGTTGTGGAGTTTTTAGTTGTTGAGTTTCTAGTTTGAAGTCTCTACTTGTAGATTCTCTAGTTGTTGAGTCTCTAGTTTAGGAGTTTCTAGTTGAAGAGTTTTTAGTTGTGGAGTGCCTAGTTGTGGAGTTTCCAGTTGTGGAGTTTCAAGTTTTGAGTTTCTAGTTGTGGAGTCTCAAGTTGTGGAGTCTCTAGTTGTAGAGTTACTAGTTGCGGAGTATCTAGTTGTGGAGTTTCCAGTTGTGGAGTTTCTTGTTGTGGAGTTGCGGAGTCTCTGGTTGTGGAGTTTCTAGTTGGTGAGTTTCGAGTTGTGGAGTCTGTAGTTGTGGAGTTTCTAGTTGTGGATTTTCCAGTTGTGGAGTTTTTACTTGTGAAGTTTCAAGTTGCGGAGTCTCAAGTTGTGGAGTTTCCAGTTGTGGAGTTTTTAGTTGTGGAGTTTCTAGTTGTTGAGTTTCTAGTTGTGAAGTCTCTAGTTTTGCAGTTTCTAGTTGTGGAGTTTCTAGATATAGAATTACTAGTTGCCGAGTCTCTATTTGTGGAATTTCTAGTTGCCGAGTCTCTAGTTGTGGAGTTTCTAGTTGCAGAGTCTCTAGTTGTGGAATTTTTAGTTGCCGAGTTTCTATTTGTGGAATTTCTAGTTGCCTAGTCTCTATTTGTGGAGTTTGTAGTTGTGGAGTTTCTAGTTGTGGAGTTTCTAGTTGCAGAATTTCTAGTTGTGGAGTTTCAAGTTGTGGAGTCTCTAGATGTGGAGTTTCTAGTTGTCGAGTTTCCAGTTGTGGCGTATCTAGTAGTGGAGTTTCAAGTTGTGGAGTTTCTAGTTGTGGAGTTTCTAGTTGCGGAGTCCCTAGTTGTGGAGTTTCTAGTTGCGGAGTTTCTAGTTGTGGAGTTTCAAGTTGTGGAGTTTCAAGTTGCGGAGTCTCAAGCTGTGCAGTTTCTAGTTGTTGAGTTTTTAGTTGTGGAGTTTTTAGTTGTTGAGTTTCTAGTTTGAAGTCTCTACTTGTAGATTCTCTAGTTGTGGAGTCTCAAGTTTAGGAGTTTCTAGTTGAAGAGTTTTTAGTTTTCGAGTGTCTAGTTGTGGAGTTTCCAGTTGTGGAGTTTCGAGTTTTGGAGTTTCTAGTTGTGGAGTCTCTAGTTGTGTAGTTTCTAGCTGCGGAGTTTCTAGTTGCGGAGTTTTCATTTGTGAAGTTTCTAGTTGTGTAGTCTCAATTTGTGGAGTTTAAAGTTGTGGAGTTTCAAGTTGTGGAGTCTCTAGTTGTAGAGTTACTTGTTGCGGAGTATCTAGTTATGGAGTTTCCAGTTGTGGAGTTTCGTGTTGTGGAGTTGCGGAGTCTCTGGTTGTGGAGTTTCCAGTTGTGGAGTATCTAGTTGTGGAGTTTCCAGTTATGGAGTATCTAGTTGTGGAGTTTCTAGTTGTTGAGTTTCTAGTTGTGGAGTTTCTAGTTGTGGTGTTTCTAGTTGCGGAATCTCAAGCTGTGGATTTTCTAGTTGCGTAACTTAACGTTGTGAGGTTTCAATTTGTGGAGTTTCTAGTTGTGGAGTTTCTAGTTGTGGAGTCTCTAGTTGTGTAGTTTCTAGCTGCGGAGTTTCTAGTTGCGGAATTTCTACTTGTGGAGTTTCTAGCTGCGGAGTTTCTAGTTGCAGAGTCTCTGGTTGTGGAGTTTCTAGTTGCGGAGTCTCTAGTTGTGTTATTTCTAGTTGTGGAGTTTCTAGTTGTGGAGTTTCCAGTTGTGGAGTTTTTAGTTGTGGACTTTCTAGATATGGAATTTCTAGTTGCCGAGTCTCTATTTGTGGAGTTTGTTGTTGTGGGGTTTCTAGTTGTGGAGTTTTTAGTTGTGGAGTCTCTAGTTGCGGAGTTTCTAGTTGTAGAGTTTCTGGTTGTGAAGTTTCTAGTTGTGGAGTTTCATGTTGTGGAGTTTCTAGTTGTGGAGTCTCAAGTTGTGGAGTTTAAAGTTGTGGAGTTTCAAGTTGGGGAGTCTCTAGTTGTGGAGTTTCTAGTTGTGGAGTTGCGGAGTCTCTAGTTGTGGAGTTTCTAGTTGTGGAGTTTCTAGTTTCGGAGTTTCGAGTTGTGGAGTTTCTAGTTGCGAAGTCTCTGGTTGTGGAGTTTCTAGTTGCGGAGTTTCTAGTTGTAGATTTTCTGGTTGCGGAGTTTCTAGTTGTGGAGTTTAAAGTTGTAGATTTTCTGGTTGTGGAGTATGAAGTTGTGGAGTTTAAAGTTGTGGAGTTTCAAGTTGGGGAGTCTCTAGTTGTGGAGTTTCTAATTGTGGAGTATCTAGTTGTGGAGTTTCCAGTTGTGGAGTTTCTAGTTGTGGAGTATCTAGTTGTGGAGTTTCCAGTTGTGGAGTTTCTAGTTGTGGAAATGCAGAGTCTCTAGTTGTGGAGTTTCTAGTTGTGGAGTTTCTAGTTGTGGAGTTTCGAGTTGCGGAGTTTCTAGTTGCCGAGCCTCTATTTGTGGAGTTTGTAGTTGTGGAGTTTCTAGTTGTGGAGTTTCAAGTTGTGGAGTTTCTAGTTGTGGAGTCTCTAGTTGCGGAATTTCTAGTTGTGGAGTTTCTAATTGTGGAGTTTCTAGTTATGGAGTTTCTTGTTGCGGAATCTGTAGCTGTGGATTTTCTAGTTGCGGAACTTAAGGTTGTGAGGTTTCAAGTTGTGGAGTTTCTAGTTGTGGAGTTTCTAGTTGTGGAGTCTCTAGTTGTGGAGTTTCTAGCTGCGGAGTTTCTAATTGTGGAGTTTCTGTTTGTTGAGTTTCTAGCTGCAGAGTTTCTAGTTGCAGAGTCTGGCTGTGGAGTTTCTAGTTGCGGAGTCTCTAGTTGTAGAGTTTCTAGTTGTGAAGTTTCTAGTTGTGGAGTTTTTAGTTGTGGGGTTTTTAGTTGTGGAGTTTCTAGATATGGAATTTGTAGTTGCCGAGTCTCTATTTGTGGAGTTTGTTGTTGTGGAGTTTTTAGTTGTGGAGTCTCTAGTTGCGGAGTTTCTAGTTGTGGAGTTTCTAGTTGTGTAGTTTCCAGTTGTAGAGTTTCTGGTTGTGGAGTTTCTAGTTGTGGAGTTTCAAGTTGTGGAGTTTCTAGTTGTGGAGTCTCAAGTTGTGGAGTTTAAAGTTGTGGAGTTTCAAGTTGGGGAGTCTCTAGTTGTGGAGTTTCTAGTTGTGGAGTATTTAGTTGTGGAGTTGCGGAGTTTCTAGTTGTGGAGTTTTTAGATATAGAATTTCTAGTTGCCGAGTCTCTATTTGTGGAATTTCTAGTTGCCGAGTCTCTATTTGTGGAGTTTGTAGTTGTGGAGTTTCTAGTTGCAGAGTTTCTAGTTGTGGAGTCTCTAGATGTGGAGTTTCTTGTTGTCGAGTTTTCAGTTGCGGCGTATCTAGTAGTGGAGTTTCCAGTTGTGGAGTTTCTAGTTGTGGAGTTTCTAGTTGCGGAGTCCCTAGTTGTGGAGTTTTTAGTTGCGGAGTTTCTAGTTGTGGAGTTTCAAGTTGTGAAGTTTCAAGTTGCGGAGTCTCAAACTGTGCAGTTTCTAGTTGTTGAGTTTTTAGTTGTGGAGTTTTTAGTTGTTGAGTTTCTAGTTTGAAGTCTCTACTTGTAGATTCTCTAGTTGTTGAGTCTCTAGTTTAGGAGTTTCTAGTTGAAGAGTTTTTAGTTGTGGAGTGCCTAGTTGTGGAGTTTCCAGTTGTGGAGTTTCAAGTTTTGAGTTTCTAGTTGTGGAGTCTCAAGTTGTGGAGTCTCTAGTTGTAGAGTTACTAGTTGCGGAGTATCTAGTTGTGGAGTTTCCAGTTGTGGAGTTTCTTGTTGTGGAGTTGCGGAGTCTCTGGTTGTGGAGTTTCTAGTTGTTGAGTTTCGAGTTGTGGAGTCTGTAGTTGTGGAGTTTCTAGTTGTGGATTTTCCAGTTGTGGAGTTTCTACTTGTGAAGTTTCAAGTTGCGGAGTCTCAAGTTGTGGAGTTTCCAGTTGTGGAGTTTTTAGTTGTGGAGTTTCTAGTTGTTGAGTTTCTAGTTGTGAAGTCTCTAGTTTTGCAGTTTCTAGTTGTGGAGTTTCTAGATATAGAATTACTAGTTGCCGAGTCTCTATTTGTGGAATTTCTAGTTGCCGAGTCTCTAGTTGTGGAGTTTCTAGTTGCAGAGTCTCTAGTTGTGGAATTTCTAGTTGCCGAGTCTCTATTTGTGGAATTTCTAGTTGCCGAGTCTCTATTTGTGGAGTTTGTAGTTGTGGAGTTTCTAGTTGTGGAGTTTCTAGTTGCAGAATTTCTAGTTGTGGAGTTTCAAGTTGTGGAGTCTCTAGATGTGGAGTTTCTAGTTGTCGAGTTTCCAGTTGTGGCGTATCTAGTAGTGGAGTTTCAAGTTGTGGAGTTTCTAGTTGTGGAGTTTCTAGTTGCGGAGTCCCTAGTTGTGGAGTTTCTAGTTGCGGAGTTTCTAGTTGTGGAGTTTCAAGTTGTGGAGTTTCAAGTTGCGGAGTCTCAAGCTGTGCAGTTTCTAGTTGTTGAGTTTTTAGTTGTGGAGTTTTTAGTTGTTGAGTTTCTAGTTTGAAGTCTCTACTTGTAGATTCTCTAGTTGTGGAGTCTCAAGTTTAGGAGTTTCTAGTTGAAGAGTTTTTAGTTTTCGAGTGTCTAGTTGTGGAGTTTCCAGTTGTGGAGTTTCGAGTTTTGGAGTTTCTAGTTGTGGAGTCTCTAGTTGTGTAGTTTCTAGCTGCGGAGTTTCTAGTTGCGGAGTTTTCATTTGTGAAGTTTCCAGTTGTGGAGTTTCTAGTTGTGGAAATGCGGAGTCTCTAGTTGTGGAGTTTCTAGTTGTGGAGTTTCTAGTTGTGGAGTTTCTAGATATGGAATTTCTAGTTGCCGAGCCTCTATTTGTGGAGTTTGTAGTTTTGGAGTTTCTAGTTGTGGAGTTTCAAGTTGTGGAGTTTCTAGTTGTGGAGTCTCTAGTTGCGGAATTTCTAGTTGTGGAGTTTCTAGTTGTGGAGTTTCTAGTTATGGAGTTTCTTGTTGCGGAATCTCTAGCTGTGGATTTTCTAGTTGCGGAACTTAAGGTTGTGAGGTTTCAAGTTCTGGAGTTTCTAGTTGTGGAGTCTCTAGTTGTGTAGTTTCTAGCTGCGGAGTTTCTAGTTGCGGAGTTTCTATTTCTGGAGTTTCTAGCTGCGGAGTTTCTAGTTGCAGAGTCTCTGGTTGTGGAGTTTCTAGTTGCGGAGTCTCTAGTTGTGGAGTTTTTACTTGTCGAGTTTCCAGATATGAAATTTCTAGTTGCCGAGTCTCTATTTGGGGAGTTTGTAGTTCTGGAGTTTGTAGTTGTGGAGTTTACAGTTGTGGAGTTTCTGGTTGTGGAATCTCTAGTTGCGGAGTTTCTAGTTGTTGAGTTTCTAGTTGTGGAGTTTCTAGTTGTGGGGTTTCTAGTTGCGGAATCTCTAGCTGTGGATTTTCTAGTTGCGTAACTTAAGGTTGTGAGGTTTCAAGTTGTGGAGTTTCTAGTTGCGGAGTTTCTAGTTGTGGAGTTTCTAGTTGTGGAGTCTCAAGTTGTGTAGTTTCTAGCTGCGGAGTTTTTAGTTGCGGAGTTTCTATTTGTGGAGTTTCTAGCTGCGCAGTTTCTAGTTGCAGAGTCTCTGGTTTTGGAGTTTCTAGTTGCGGAGTTTCTACTTGTGGAATTTCTAGTTGCCGAGTCTCTATTTGTGGAGTTTGTTGTTGTGGGGTTTCTAGTTGTGGAGTTTTTAGTTGTGGAGTCTCTAGGTGCGGAGTTTCTAGTTGTAGAGTTTCTGGTTGTGAAGTTTCTAGTTGTGGAGTTTCATGTTGTGGAGTTTCTAGTTGTGGAGTCTCAAGTTGTGGAGTTTAAAGTTGTGGAGTTTCAAGTTGGGGAGTCTCTAGTTGTGGAGTTTCTAGTTGTGGAGTTTCTAGTTTTGGAGTTTCGAGTTGTGGAGTTTCTAGTTGCGAAGTCTCTGGTTGTGGAGTTTCTAGTTGCGGAGTTTCTAGTTGTAGATTTTCTGGTTGCGGAGTTTCTCGTTGTGGAGTTTAAAGTTGCAGATTTTCTGGTTGTGGAGTATGAAGTTGTGGAGTTTAAAGTTGTGGAGTTTCAAGTTGGGGAGTCTCTAGTTGTGGAGTTTCTAATTGTGGAGTATCTAGTTGTGGAGTTTCCAGTTGTGGAGTTTCTAGTTGTGGAGTATCTAGTTGTGGAGTTTCCAGTTGTGGAGTTTCTAGTTGTGGAAATGCAGAGTCTCTAGTTGTGGAGTTTCTAGTTGTGGAGTTTCTAGTTGTGGAGTTTCGAGTTGCGGAGTTTCTAGTTGCCGAGCCTCTATTTGTGGAGTTTGTAGTTGTGGAGTTTCTAGTTGTGGAGTTTCAAGTTGTGGAGTTTCTAGTTGTGGAGTCTCTAGTTGCGGAATTTCTAGTTGTGGAGTTTCTAATTGTGGAGTTTCTAGTTATGGAGTTTCTTGTTGCGGAATCTCTAGCTGTGGATTTTCTAGTTGCGGAACTTAAGGTTGTGAGGTTTGAAGTTGTGGAGTTTCTAGTTGTGGAGTTTCTAGTTGTGGAGTCTCTAGTTGTTGAGTTTCTAGCTGCGGAGTTTCTAATTGTGGAGTTTCTGTTTGTGGAGTTTCTAGCTGCAGAGTTTCTAGTTGGCAGAGTCTCTGGCTGTGGAGTTTCTAGTTGCGGAGTCTCTAGTTGTAGAGTTTCTAGTTGTGGAGTTTATAGTTGTGGAGTTTTAAGTTGTGGGGTTTTTAGTTGTGGAGTTTCTAAATATGGAATTTCTAGTTGCCGAGTCTCTATTTGTGGAGTTTGTTGTTGTGGAGTTTTTAGTTGTGGAGTCTCTAGTTGCGGAGTTTCTAGTTGTGGAGTTTCTAGTTGTGGAGTTTCGAGTTGTAGAGTTTCTGGTTGTGGAGTTTCTAGTTGTGGAGTTTCAAGTTGTGGAGTTTCTAGTTGTGGAGTCTCAAGTTGTGGAGTTTAAAGTTGTGGAGTTTCAAGTTGGGGAGTCTCTAGTTGTGGAGTTTCTAGTTGTGGAGTATCTAGTTGTGGAGTTGCGGAGTTTCTAGTTGTGGAGTTTCTAGATATAGAATTTCTAGTTGCCGAGTCTCTATTTGTGGAATTTCTAGTTGTAGAGTCTCTATTTGTTGAGTTTGTAGTTGTGGAGTTTCTAGTTGCAGAGTTTCTAGTTGTGGAGTTTCAAGTTGTGGAGTCTCTAGATGTGGAGTTTCTTGTTGTCGAGTTTCCAGTTGCGGCGTATCTAGTAGTGGAGTTTCCAGTTGTGGAGTTTCTAGTTGTGGAGTTTCCAGTTGCGGAGTCCCTAGTTGTGGAGTTTTTAGTTGCGAAGTTTCTAGTTGTGGAGTTTCAAGTTGTGAAGTTTCAAGTTGCGGAGTCTCAAGCTGTGCAGTTTCTAGTTGTTGAGTTTTTAGTTGTGGAGTTTTTAGTTGTTGAGTTTCTAGTTTGAAGTCTCTACTTGTAGATTCTCTAGTTGTTGAGTCTCAAGTTTAGGAGTTTCTAGTTGAAGAGTTTTTAGTTGTGGAGTGCCTAGTTGTGGAGTTTCCAGTTGTGGAGTTTCAAGTTTTGAGTTTCTAGTTGTGGAGTCTCAAGTTGTGGAGTCTCTAGTTGTAGAGTTACTAGTTGCGGAGTATCTAGTTGTGGAGTTTCCAGTTGTGGAGTTTCTTGTTGTGGAGTTGCGGAGTCTCTGGTTGTGGAGTTTCTAGTTGGTGAGTTTCGAGTTGTGGAGTCTGTAGTTGTGGAGTTTCTAGTTGTGGATTTTCCAGTTGTGGAGTTTTTACTTGTGAAGTTTCAAGTTGCGGAGTCTCAAGTTGTGGAGTTTCCAGTTGTGGAGTTTTTAGTTGTGGAGTTTCTAGTTGTTGAGTTTCTAGTTGTGAAGTCTCTAGTTTTGCAGTTTCTAGTTGTGGAGTTTCTAGATATAGAATTACTAGTTGCCGAGTCTCTATTTGTGGAATTTCTAGTTGCCGAGTCTCTAGTTGTGGAGTTTCTAGTTGCAGAGTCTCTAGTTGTGGAATTTCTAGTTGCCGAGTCTCTATTTGTGGAATTTCTAGTTGCCTAGTCTCTATTTGTGGAGTTTGTAGTTGTGAAGTTTCTAGTTGTGGAGTTTCTAGTTGCAGAATTTCTAGTTGTGGAGTTTCAAGTTGTGGAGTCTCTAGATGTGGAGTTTCTAGTTGTCGAGTTTCCAGTTGTGGCGTATCTAGTAGTAGAGTTTCAAGTTGTGGAGTTTCTAGTTGTGGAGTTTCTAGTTGCGGAGTCCCTAGTTGTGGAGTTTCTAGTTGCGGAGTTTCTAGTTGTGGAGTTTCAAGTTGTGGAGTTTCAAGTTGCGGAGTCTCAAGCTGTGCAGTTTCTAGTTGTTGAGTTTTTAG
The DNA here is from genome assembly GCF_043290135.1 of Rhipicephalus microplus. Lineage (NCBI taxonomy): Eukaryota > Metazoa > Arthropoda > Arachnida > Ixodida > Ixodidae > Rhipicephalus > Rhipicephalus microplus. The sequence goes on along the minus strand of NW_027464626.1, from coordinate 890,484 downwards.
TTGTGGAGTTTTTAGTTGTTGAGTTTCTAGTTTGAAGTCTCTACTTGTAGATTCTCTAGTTGTGGAGTCTCAAGTTTAGGAGTTTCTAGTTGAAGAGTTTTTAGTTTTCGAGTGTCTAGTTGTGGAGTTTCCAGTTGTGGAGTTTCGAGTTGTGGAGTTTCAAGTTGTGGAGTCTCTAGTTGTAGAGTTACTTGTTGCGGAGTATCTAGTTATGGAGTTTCCAGTTGTGGAGTTTCTTGTTGTGGAGTTGCGGAGTCTCTGGTTGTGGAGTTTCCAGTTGTGGAGTATCTAGTTGTGGAGTTTCCAGTTATGGAGTATCTAGTTGTTGAGTTTCTAGTTGTTGAGTTTCTAGTTGTGGAGTTTCTAGTTGTGGTGTTTCTAGTTGCGGAATCTCAAGCTGTGGATTTTCTAGTTGCGTAACTTAACGTTGTGAGGTTTCAATTTGTGGAGTTTCTAGTTGTGGAGTTTCTAGTTGTGGAGTCTCTAGTTGTGTAGTTTCTAGCTGTGGAGTTTCTAGTTGCGGAGTTTCTACTTGTGGAGTTTCTAGCTGCGGAGTTTCTAGTTGCAGAGTCTCTGGTTGTGGAGTTTCTAGTTGCGGAGTCTCTAGTTGTGTTATTTCTAGTTGTGGAGTTTCTAGTTGTGGAGTTTCCAGTTGTGGAGTTTTTAGTTGTGGACTTTCTAGATATGGAATTTCTAGTTGCCGAGTCTCTATTTGTGGAGTTTGTTGTTGTGGGGTTTCTAGTTGTGGAGTTTTTAGTTGTGGAGTCTCTAGTTGCGGAGTTTCTAGTTGTAGAGTTTCTGGTTGTGAAGTTTCTAGTTGTGGAGTTTCATGTTGTGGAGTTTCTAGTTGTGGAGTCTCAAGTTGTGGAGTTTAAAGTTGTGGAGTTTCAAGTTGGGGAGTCTCTAGTTGTGGAGTTTCTAGTTGTGGAGTTGCGGAGTCTCTAGTTGTGGAGTTTCTAGTTGTGGAGTTTCTAGTTTTGGAGTTTCGAGTTGTGGAGTTTCTAGTTGCGAAGTCTCTGGTTGTGGAGTTTCTAGTTGCGGAGTTTCTAGTTGTAGATTTTCTGGTTGCGGAGTTTCTAGTTGTGGAGTTTAAAGTGGTAGATTTTCTGGTTGTGGAGTATGAAGTTGTGGAGTTTAAAGTTGTGGAGTTTCAAGTTGGGGAGTCTCTAGTTGTGGAGTTTCTAATTGTGGAGTATCTAGTTGTGGAGTTTCCAGTTGTGAAGTTTCTAGTTGTGGAGTATCTAGTTGTGGAGTTTCCAGTTGTGGAGTTTCTAGTTGTGGAAATGCAGAGTCTCTAGTTGTGGAGTTTCTAGTTGTGGAGTTTCTAGTTGTGGAGTTTCGAGTTGCGGAGTTTCTAGTTGCCGAGCCTCTATTTGTGGAGTTTGTAGTTGTGGAGTTTCTAGTTGTGGAGTTTCAAGTTGTGGAGTTTCTAGTTGTGGAGTCTCTAGTTGCGGAATTTCTAGTTGTGGAGTTTCTAATTGTGGAGTTTCTAGTTATGGAGTTTCTTGTTGCGGAATCTCTAGCTGTGGATTTTCTAGTTGCGGAACTTAAGGTTGTGAGGTTTCAAGTTGTGGAGTTTCTAGTTGTGGAGTTTCTAGTTGTGGAGTCTCTAGTTGTGGAGTTTCTAGCTGCGGAGTTTCTAATTGTGGAGTTTCTGTTTGTGGAGTTTCTAGCTGCAGAGTTTCTAGTTGCAGAGTCTCTGGCTGTGGAGTTTCTAGTTGCGGAGTCTCTAGTTGTAGAGTTTCTAGTTGTGGAGTTTCTAGTTGTGGAGTTTTTAGTTGTGGGGTTTTTAGTTGTGGAGTTTCTAGATATGGAATTTGTAGTTGCCGAGTCTCTATTTGTGGAGTTTGTTGTTGTGGAGTTTTTAGTTGTGGAGTCTCTAGTTGCGGAGTTTCTAGTTGTGGAGTTTCTAGTTGTGTAGTTTCCAGTTGTAGAGTTTCTGGTTGTGGAGTTTCTAGTTGTGGAGTTTCAAGTTGTGGAGTTTCTAGTTGTGGAGTCTCAAGTTGTGGAGTTTAAAGTTGTGGATTTTCAAGTTGGGGAGTCTCTAGTTGTGGAGTTTCTAGTTGCGGAGTTTCTAGTTGTGGAGTTTTCAGATATAGAATTTCTAGTTGCCGAGTCTCTATTTGTGGAATTTCTAGTTGCCGAGTCTCTATTTGTGGAGTTTGTAGTTGTGGAGTTTCTAGTTGCAGAGTTTCTAGTTGTGGAGTCTCTAGATGTGGAGTTTCTTGTTGTCGAGTTTCCAGTTGCGGCGTATCTAGTAGTGGAGTTTCCAGTTGTGGAGTTTCTAGTTGTGGAGTTTCTAGTTGCGGAGTCCCTAGTTGTGGAGTTTTTAGTTGCGGAGTTTCTAGTTGTGGAGTTTCAAGTTGTGAAGTTTCAAGTTGCGGAGTCTCAAACTGTGCAGTTTCTAGTTGTTGAGTTTTTAGTTGTGGAGTTTTTAGTTGTTGAGTTTCTAGTTTGAAGTCTCTACTTGTAGATTCTCTAGTTGTTGAGTCTCTAGTTTAGGAGTTTCTAGTTGAAGAGTTTTTAGTTGTGGAGTGCCTAGTTGTGGAGTTTCCAGTTGTGGAGTTTCAAGTTTTGAGTTTCTAGTTGTGGAGTCTCAAGTTGTGGAGTCTCTAGTTGTAGAGTTACTAGTTGCGGAGTATCTAGTTGTGGAGTTTCCAGTTGTGGAGTTTCTTGTTGTGGAGTTGCGGAGTCTCTGGTTGTGGAGTTTCTAGTTGGTGAGTTTCGAGTTGTGGAGTCTGTAGTTGTGGAGTTTCTAGTTGTGGATTTTCCAGTTGTGGAGTTTTTACTTGTGAAGTTTCAAGTTGCGGAGTCTCAAGTTGTGGAGTTTCCAGTTGTGGAGTTTTTAGTTGTGGAGTTTCTAGTTGTTGAGTTTCTAGTTGTGAAGTCTCTAGTTTTGCAGTTTCTAGTTGTGGAGTTTCTAGATATAGAATTACTAGTTGCCGAGTCTCTATTTGTGGAATTTCTAGTTGCCGAGTCTCTAGTTGTGGAGTTTCTAGTTGCAGAGTCTCTAGTTGTGGAATTTTTAGTTGCCGAGTTTCTATTTGTGGAATTTCTAGTTGCCTAGTCTCTATTTGTGGAGTTTGTAGTTGTGGAGTTTCTAGTTGTGGAGTTTCTAGTTGCAGAATTTCTAGTTGTGGAGTTTCAAGTTGTGGAGTCTCTAGATGTGGAGTTTCTAGTTGTCGAGTTTCCAGTTGTGGCGTATCTAGTAGTGGAGTTTCAAGTTGTGGAGTTTCTAGTTGTGGAGTTTCTAGTTGCGGAGTCCCTAGTTGTGGAGTTTCTAGTTGCGGAGTTTCTAGTTGTGGAGTTTCAAGTTGTGGAGTTTCAAGTTGCGGAGTCTCAAGCTGTGCAGTTTCTAGTTGTTGAGTTTTTAGTTGTGGAGTTTTTAGTTGTTGAGTTTCTAGTTTGAAGTCTCTACTTGTAGATTCTCTAGTTGTGGAGTCTCAAGTTTAGGAGTTTCTAGTTGAAGAGTTTTTAGTTTTCGAGTGTCTAGTTGTGGAGTTTCCAGTTGTGGAGTTTCGAGTTTTGGAGTTTCTAGTTGTGGAGTCTCTAGTTGTGTAGTTTCTAGCTGCGGAGTTTCTAGTTGCGGAGTTTTCATTTGTGAAGTTTCTAGTTGTGTAGTCTCAATTTGTGGAGTTTAAAGTTGTGGAGTTTCAAGTTGTGGAGTCTCTAGTTGTAGAGTTACTTGTTGCGGAGTATCTAGTTATGGAGTTTCCAGTTGTGGAGTTTCGTGTTGTGGAGTTGCGGAGTCTCTGGTTGTGGAGTTTCCAGTTGTGGAGTATCTAGTTGTGGAGTTTCCAGTTATGGAGTATCTAGTTGTGGAGTTTCTAGTTGTTGAGTTTCTAGTTGTGGAGTTTCTAGTTGTGGTGTTTCTAGTTGCGGAATCTCAAGCTGTGGATTTTCTAGTTGCGTAACTTAACGTTGTGAGGTTTCAATTTGTGGAGTTTCTAGTTGTGGAGTTTCTAGTTGTGGAGTCTCTAGTTGTGTAGTTTCTAGCTGCGGAGTTTCTAGTTGCGGAATTTCTACTTGTGGAGTTTCTAGCTGCGGAGTTTCTAGTTGCAGAGTCTCTGGTTGTGGAGTTTCTAGTTGCGGAGTCTCTAGTTGTGTTATTTCTAGTTGTGGAGTTTCTAGTTGTGGAGTTTCCAGTTGTGGAGTTTTTAGTTGTGGACTTTCTAGATATGGAATTTCTAGTTGCCGAGTCTCTATTTGTGGAGTTTGTTGTTGTGGGGTTTCTAGTTGTGGAGTTTTTAGTTGTGGAGTCTCTAGTTGCGGAGTTTCTAGTTGTAGAGTTTCTGGTTGTGAAGTTTCTAGTTGTGGAGTTTCATGTTGTGGAGTTTCTAGTTGTGGAGTCTCAAGTTGTGGAGTTTAAAGTTGTGGAGTTTCAAGTTGGGGAGTCTCTAGTTGTGGAGTTTCTAGTTGTGGAGTTGCGGAGTCTCTAGTTGTGGAGTTTCTAGTTGTGGAGTTTCTAGTTTTGGAGTTTCGAGTTGTGGAGTTTCTAGTTGCGAAGTCTCTGGTTGTGGAGTTTCTAGTTGCGGAGTTTCTAGTTGTAGATTTTCTGGTTGCGGAGTTTCTAGTTGTGGAGTTTAAAGTTGTAGATTTTCTGGTTGTGGAGTATGAAGTTGTGGAGTTTAAAGTTGTGGAGTTTCAAGTTGGGGAGTCTCTAGTTGTGGAGTTTCTAATTGTGGAGTATCTAGTTGTGGAGTTTCCAGTTGTGGAGTTTCTAGTTGTGGAGTATCTAGTTGTGGAGTTTCCAGTTGTGGAGTTTCTAGTTGTGGAAATGCAGAGTCTCTAGTTGTGGAGTTTCTAGTTGTGGAGTTTCTAGTTGTGGAGTTTCGAGTTGCGGAGTTTCTAGTTGCCGAGCCTCTATTTGTGGAGTTTGTAGTTGTGGAGTTTCTAGTTGTGGAGTTTCAAGTTGTGGAGTTTCTAGTTGTGGAGTCTCTAGTTGCGGAATTTCTAGTTGTGGAGTTTCTAATTGTGGAGTTTCTAGTTATGGAGTTTCTTGTTGCGGAATCTGTAGCTGTGGATTTTCTAGTTGCGGAACTTAAGGTTGTGAGGTTTCAAGTTGTGGAGTTTCTAGTTGTGGAGTTTCTAGTTGTGGAGTCTCTAGTTGTGGAGTTTCTAGCTGCGGAGTTTCTAATTGTGGAGTTTCTGTTTGTTGAGTTTCTAGCTGCAGAGTTTCTAGTTGCAGAGTCTGGCTGTGGAGTTTCTAGTTGCGGAGTCTCTAGTTGTAGAGTTTCTAGTTGTGAAGTTTCTAGTTGTGGAGTTTTTAGTTGTGGGGTTTTTAGTTGTGGAGTTTCTAGATATGGAATTTGTAGTTGCCGAGTCTCTATTTGTGGAGTTTGTTGTTGTGGAGTTTTTAGTTGTGGAGTCTCTAGTTGCGGAGTTTCTAGTTGTGGAGTTTCTAGTTGTGTAGTTTCCAGTTGTAGAGTTTCTGGTTGTGGAGTTTCTAGTTGTGGAGTTTCAAGTTGTGGAGTTTCTAGTTGTGGAGTCTCAAGTTGTGGAGTTTAAAGTTGTGGAGTTTCAAGTTGGGGAGTCTCTAGTTGTGGAGTTTCTAGTTGTGGAGTATTTAGTTGTGGAGTTGCGGAGTTTCTAGTTGTGGAGTTTTTAGATATAGAATTTCTAGTTGCCGAGTCTCTATTTGTGGAATTTCTAGTTGCCGAGTCTCTATTTGTGGAGTTTGTAGTTGTGGAGTTTCTAGTTGCAGAGTTTCTAGTTGTGGAATCTCTAGATGTGGAGTTTCTTGTTGTCGAGTTTTCAGTTGCGGCGTATCTAGTAGTGGAGTTTCCAGTTGTGGAGTTTCTAGTTGTGGAGTTTCTAGTTGCGGAGTCCCTAGTTGTGGAGTTTTTAGTTGCGGAGTTTCTAGTTGTGGAGTTTCAAGTTGTGAAGTTTCAAGTTGCGGAGTCTCAAACTGTGCAGTTTCTAGTTGTTGAGTTTTTAGTTGTGGAGTTTTTAGTTGTTGAGTTTCTAGTTTGAAGTCTCTACTTGTAGATTCTCTAGTTGTTGAGTCTCTAGTTTAGGAGTTTCTAGTTGAAGAGTTTTTAGTTGTGGAGTGCCTAGTTGTGGAGTTTCCAGTTGTGGAGTTTCAAGTTTTGAGTTTCTAGTTGTGGAGTCTCAAGTTGTGGAGTCTCTAGTTGTAGAGTTACTAGTTGCGGAGTATCTAGTTGTGGAGTTTCCAGTTGTGGAGTTTCTTGTTGTGGAGTTGCGGAGTCTCTGGTTGTGGAGTTTCTAGTTGTTGAGTTTCGAGTTGTGGAGTCTGTAGTTGTGGAGTTTCTAGTTGTGGATTTTCCAGTTGTGGAGTTTCTACTTGTGAAGTTTCAAGTTGCGGAGTCTCAAGTTGTGGAGTTTCCAGTTGTGGAGTTTTTAGTTGTGGAGTTTCTAGTTGTTGAGTTTCTAGTTGTGAAGTCTCTAGTTTTGCAGTTTCTAGTTGTGGAGTTTCTAGATATAGAATTACTAGTTGCCGAGTCTCTATTTGTGGAATTTCTAGTTGCCGAGTCTCTAGTTGTGGAGTTTCTAGTTGCAGAGTCTCTAGTTGTGGAATTTCTAGTTGCCGAGTCTCTATTTGTGGAATTTCTAGTTGCCGAGTCTCTATTTGTGGAGTTTGTAGTTGTGGAGTTTCTAGTTGTGGAGTTTCTAGTTGCAGAATTTCTAGTTGTGGAGTTTCAAGTTGTGGAGTCTCTAGATGTGGAGTTTCTAGTTGTCGAGTTTCCAGTTGTGGCGTATCTAGTAGTGGAGTTTCAAGTTGTGGAGTTTCTAGTTGTGGAGTTTCTAGTTGCGGAGTCCCTAGTTGTGGAGTTTCTAGTTGCGGAGTTTCTAGTTGTGGAGTTTCAAGTTGTGGAGTTTCAAGTTGCGGAGTCTCAAGCTGTGCAGTTTCTAGTTGTTGAGTTTTTAGTTGTGGAGTTTTTAGTTGTTGAGTTTCTAGTTTGAAGTCTCTACTTGTAGATTCTCTAGTTGTGGAGTCTCAAGTTTAGGAGTTTCTAGTTGAAGAGTTTTTAGTTTTCGAGTGTCTAGTTGTGGAGTTTCCAGTTGTGGAGTTTCGAGTTTTGGAGTTTCTAGTTGTGGAGTCTCTAGTTGTGTAGTTTCTAGCTGCGGAGTTTCTAGTTGCGGAGTTTTCATTTGTGAAGTTTCCAGTTGTGGAGTTTCTAGTTGTGGAAATGCGGAGTCTCTAGTTGTGGAGTTTCTAGTTGTGGAGTTTCTAGTTGTGGAGTTTCTAGATATGGAATTTCTAGTTGCCGAGCCTCTATTTGTGGAGTTTGTAGTTTTGGAGTTTCTAGTTGTGGAGTTTCAAGTTGTGGAGTTTCTAGTTGTGGAGTCTCTAGTTGCGGAATTTCTAGTTGTGGAGTTTCTAGTTGTGGAGTTTCTAGTTATGGAGTTTCTTGTTGCGGAATCTCTAGCTGTGGATTTTCTAGTTGCGGAACTTAAGGTTGTGAGGTTTCAAGTTGTGGAGTTTCTAGTTGTGGAGTTTCTAGTTGTGGAGTCTCTAGTTGTGGAGTTTCTAGTTGTGGAGTTTTTAGTTGTGGGGTTTTTAGTTGTGGAGTTTCTAGATATAGAATTTCTAGTTGCCGAGTCTCTATTTGTGGAGTTTGTTGTTGTGGAGTTTTTAGTTGTGGAGTCTCTAGTTGCGGAGTTTCTAGTTGTGGAGTTTCTAGTTGTGGAGTTTCCAGTTGTAGAGTTTCTGGTTGTGGAGTTTCTAGTTGTGGAGTTTCAAGTTGTGGAGTTTCTAGTTGTGGAGTCTCAAGTTGTGGAGTTTAAAGTTGTGGAGTTTCAAGTTGGGGAGTCTCTAGTTGTGGAGTTTCTAGTTGTGGAGTATCTAGTTGTGGAGTTGCGGAGTCTCTAGTTGTGGAGGTTCTAGTTGGGGAGTTTCTAGTTGTGGAGTTTCGAGTTGTGGAGTTTCTAGTTGCAGAGTCTCTGGTTGTGGAGTTTTTAGTTGCGGAGTTTCTAGTTGTAGATTTTCTGGTTGCGGAGTTTCTAGTTGTGGAGTTTCAAGTTGTGGAGTTTCAAGTTGCGGAGTCTCAAGCTGTGCAGTTTCTAGTTGTTAAGTTTTTAGTTGTGGAGTTTTTAGTTGTTGAGTTTCTAGTTTGAAGTCTCTACTTGTAGATTCTCTAGTTGTGGAGTCTCAAGTTTAGGAATTTCTAGTTGAAGAGTTTTTAGTTGTGGAGTGTCTAGTTGTGGAGTTTCCAGTTGTGAAGTTTCGAGTTTTGGAGTTTCTAGTTGTGGAGTCTCTAGTTTTGTAGTTTCAAGCTTCGAAGTTTCTAGTTGCGGAGTTTTCATTTGTTGAGTTTCTAGTTGTGGAGTCTCAAGTTGTGGAGTTTAAAGTTGTGGAGTTTCAAGTTGTGGAGTTTCTAGTTGTTGAGTTTCAAGTTGTGGAGTTTCTAGTTGTGGAGTTTCTAGTTGTGGAGTTTCCAGTTGTGGAGTATCTAGTTGTGGAGTTTACAGTTGTGAAGTATCTAGTTGTGGAGTTTCCAGTTGTGGAGTATCTAGTTGTGGAGTTTTAAGTTGTGGAGTTTCTAGTGGCGGAGTTTCTAGTTGCGGAGTATTTAATAGCGGAGTTTCTACTTGCGAAGTTTTAAGTTGCGGAGTCTCAAGTTGTGGAGTTTTCAGTTGTGGAGTTTTTAGTTGTGGAGTTTCTAGTTGTTGAGTTTCTAGTTGTGAAGTCTCTAGTTTTGCAGTTTCTAGTTGTGGAGTTTCTAGATATAGAATTTCTAGTTGCCGAGTCTCTATTTGTGGAATTTCTAGTTGCCGAGTCTCTAGTTGGAGTTTCTAGTTGCAGAGTCTCTTGTTGTGGAATTTCTAGTTGCCGAGTCTCTATTTGCGGAATTTCTAGTTGCCGAGTCTCTATTTGTGGAGTTTGTAGTTGTGGAGTTTCTTGTTGCAGAGTTTCAAGTTGTGGAGTTTCAAGTTGTGGAGTCTCTAGATGTGGAGTTTCTTGTTGTCGAGTTTCCAGTTGCGGCGTATCTAGTAGTGGAGTTTCCAGTTGTGGAGTTTCTAGTTGTGGAGTTTCTAGTTGCGGAGTCCCTAGTTGTGGAGTTTTCAGTTGCGGAGTTTCTAGTTGTGGAGTTTCAAGTTGTGAAGTTTCAAGTTGCGGAGTCTCAAGCTGTGCAGTTTCTAGTTGTTGAGTTTTTAGTTGTGGAGTTTTTAGTTGTTGAGTTTCTAGTTTGAAGTCTCTACTTGTAGATTCTCTAGTTGTTGAGTCTCAAGTTTAGGAGTTTCTAGTTGAAATGTTTTTAGTTGTGGAGTGCCTAGTTGTGGAGTTTCCAGTTGTGGAGTTTCAAGTTTTGTGTTTCTAGTTGTGGAGTCTCAAGTTGTGGAGTCTCTAGTTGTAGAGTTACTAGTTGCGGAGTATCTAGTTGTGGAGTTTCCAGTTGTGGAGTTTCTTGTTGTGGAGTTGCGGAGTCTCTGGTTGTGGAGTTTCTAGTTGTTGAGTTTCGAGTTGTGGAGTCTGTAGTTGTGGAGTTTCTAGTTGTGGAGTTTCCAGTTGTGGAGTATCTAGTTGTGGAGTTTCCAGTTGTGAAGTATCTAGTTGTGGAGTTTCCAGTTGTGGAGTATCTAGTTGTCGAGTTTTAAGTTGTGGAGTTTCTATTTGCGGAGTTTCTAGTTGCGGAGTATTTGATAGCGGAGTTTCTACTTGTGAAGTTTCAAGTTGCGGAGTCTCAAGATGTGGAGTTTCCAGTTGTGGAGTTTTTAGTTGTGGAGTTTCAATTGTTGAGTTTCTAGTTGTGAAGTCTCTAGTTTTGCAGTTTCTAGTTGTGGAGTTTCTAGATATAGAATTACTAGTTGCCGAGTCTCTATTTGTGGAATTTCTAGTTGCCGAGTCTCTAGTTGTGGAGTTTCTAGTTGCAGAGTCTCTAGTTGTGGAATTTCTAGTTGCCGAGTCTCTATTTGTGGAATTTCTAGGTGCCGAGTCTCTATTTGTGGAGTGCCTAGTTGTGGAGTTTCCAGTTGTGGAGTTTCGAGTTTTGGAGTTTCTAGTTGTGGAGTCTCTAGTTTTGTAGTTTCTAGCTGCGGAGTTTCTAGTTGCGGAGTTTTCATTTTTTGAGTTTCTAGTTGTGGAGTCTCAAGTTGTGGAGTTTAAAGTTGTGGAGTTTCAAGTTGTGGAGTCTCTAGTTCTAGAGTTACTAGTTGCGGAGTATCTAGTTGTGGAGTTTCCAGTTGTGGAGTTTCTTGTTGTGGAGTTGCCGAGTCTCTGGTTGTGGAGTTTCTAGTTGTTGAGTTTCGAGTTGTGGAGTCTCTAGTTGTGGAGTATCTAGTTGTGGAGTTTCAAGTTGTGGAGTATCTAGTTGTGGAGTTTCCAGATGTGGAGTATCTAGTTGTGGAGTTTTAAGTTGTGGAGTTTCTAATTGCGGAGTTTCTAGTTGCGGAGTATTTAATAGCGGAGTTTCTACTTGAGAAGTTTCATGTTGCGGAGTCTCAAGTTGTGGAGTTTCCAGTTGTGGAGTTTTTAGTTGTGGAGTTTCTAGTTGTTGAGTTTCTAGTTGTGAAGTCTCTAGTTTTGCACTTTCTAGTTGTGGAGATTCTAGATACAGAATTTCTAGTTGCCGAGTCTCTATTTGTGGAATTTCTAGTTGCCGAGTCTCTAGTTGTGGAGTTTCTTGTTGCAGAGTCTCTAGTTGTGGAATTTCTAGTTGCCGAGTTTGTATTTTTGGAAATTCTAGTTGCCGAGTCTCTATTTGTGGAGTTTGTAGTTGTGGAGTTTCTAGTTGTGGAGTCTCTAGTTGCGGAGTTTCTAGTTTGGAGTTTCTAGTTGTGGAGTTTCTAGTTATGGAGTTTCCAGTTGCGGAATCTCTAGCTGTGGATTTTCTAGTTGCGTAACCTAAGGTTGTGAGGTTTCAAGTTGTGGAGTTTCTAGTTGTGGAGTTTCTAGTTGTGGAGTTTCTAGTTGTGGAGTCTCTAGTTGCGGAATTTCTAGTTGTGGAGTTTCTAGTTGTGGAGTTTCTAGTTATGGAGTTTCTTGTTGCGGAATCTCTAGCTGTGGATTTTCTAGTTGCGGAACTTAAGGTTGTGAGGTTTCAAGTTGTGGAGTTTCTAGTTGTGCAGTTTCTAGTTGTGGAGTCTCTAGTTGTGGAGTTTCTAGCTGCGGAGTTTCTAATTGTGGAGTTTTTGTTTGTGGAGTTTCTAGCTGCAGAGTTTCTAGTTGCAGAGTCTCTGGCTGTGGAGTTTCTAGTTGCGGAGTCTCTAGTTGTAGAGTTTCTAGTTGTGGAGTTTCTAGTTGTGGAGTTTTTAGTTGTGGGGTTTTTAGTTGTGGAGTTTCTAGATATGGAATTTCTAGTTGCCGAGTCTCTATTTGTGGAGTTTTGTTGTTGTGGACTTTCTAGTTGTGGAGTTTTTAGTTGTGGAGTCTCTAGTTGCGGACTTTCTAGTTGTGGAGTTTCTAGTTGTGGAGTTTCCAGTTGTAGAGTTTCTGGTTGTGGGGTTTCTAGTTGTGGAGTTTCAAGTTGTGGAGTTTCTAGTTGTGGAGTCTCAAGTTGTGGAGTTTAAAGTTGTGGAGTTTCAAGTTGGGGAGTCTCTAGTTGTGGAGTTTCTAGTTGTGGAGTATCTAGTTGTGGAGTTGCGGAGTCTCTAGTTGTGGAGGTTCTAGTTGTGGAGTTTCTAGTTGTGGAGTTTCGATTTGTGGAGTTTCTAGTTGCAGAGTCTCTGGTTGTGGAGTTTGTAGTTGCGGAGTTTCTAGTTGTAGATTTTCTGGTTGCGGAGTTTCTAGTTGTGGAGTTTCAAGTTGTGGAGTTTCAAGTTGCGGAGTCTCAAGCTGTGCAGTTTCTAGTTGTTAAGTTTTTAGTTGTGGAGTTTTTAGTTGTTGAGTTTCTAGTTTGAAGTCTCTACTTGTAGATTCTCTAGTTGTGGAGTCTCAAGTTTAGGAATTTCTAGTTGAAGAGTTTTTAGTTGTGGAGTGTCTAGTTGTGGAGTTTCCAGTTGTGAAGTTTCGAGTTTTGGAGTTTCTAGTTGTGGAGTCTCTAGTTTTGTAGTTTCAAGCTTCGAAGTTTCTAGTTGCGGAGTTTTCATTTGTTGAGTTTCTAGTTGTGGAGTCTCAAGTTGTGGAGTTTAAAGTTGTGGAGTTTCAAGTTGTGGAGTTTCTAGTTGTTGAGTTTCAAGTTGTGGAGTTTCTAGTTGTGGAGTTTCTAGTTGTGGAGTTTCCAGTTGTGGAGTATCTAGTTGTGGAGTTTACAGTTGTGAAGTATCTAGTTGTGGAGTTTCCAGTTGTGGAGTATCTAGTTGTGGAGTTTTAAGTTGTGGAGTTTCTAGTGGCGGAGTTTCTAGTTGCGGAGTATTTAATAGCGGAGTTTCTACTTGCGAAGTTTTAAGTTGCGGAGTCTCAAGTTGTGGAGTTTTCAGTTGTGGAGTTTTTAGTTGTGGAGTTTCTAGTTGTTGAGTTTCTAGTTGTGAAGTCTCTAGTTTTGCAGTTTCTAGTTGTGGAGTTTCTAGATATAGAATTTCTAGTTGCCGAGTCTCTATTTGTGGAATTTCTAGTTGCCGAGTCTCTAGTTGGAGTTTCTAGTTGCAGAGTCTCTTGTTGTGGAATTTCTAGTTGCCGAGCCTCTATTTGCGGAATTTCTAGTTGCCGAGTCTCTATTTGTGGAGTTTGTAGTTGTGGAGTTTCTTGTTGCAGAGTTTCAAGTTGTGGAGTTTCAAGTTGTGGAGTCTCTAGATGTGGAGTTTCTTGTTGTCGAGTTTCCAGTTGCGGCGTATCTAGTAGTGGAGTTTCCAGTTGTGGAGTTTCTAGTTGTGGAGTTTCTAGTTGCGGAGTCCCTAGTTGTGGAGTTTTCAGTTGCGGAGTTTCTAGTTGTGGAGTTTCAAGTTGTGAAGTTTCAAGTTGCGGAGTCTCAAGCTGTGCAGTTTCTAGTTGTTGAGTTTTTAGTTGTGGAGTTTTTAGTTGTTGAGTTTCTAGTTTGAAGTCTCTACTTGTAGATTCTCTAGTTGTTGAGTCTCAAGTTTAGGAGTTTCTAGTTGAAATGTTTTTAGTTGTGGAGTGCCTAGTTGTGGAGTTTCCAGTGGTGGAGTTTCAAGTTTTGAGTTTCTAGTTGTGGAGTCTCAAGTTGTGGAGTCTCTAGTTGTAGAGTTACTAGTTGCGGAGTATCTAGTTGTGGAGTTTCCAGTTGTGGAGTTTCTTGTTGTGGAGTTGCGGAGTCTCTGGTTGTGGAGTTTCTAGTTGTTGAGTTTCGAGTTGTGGAGTCTGTAGTTGTGGAGTTTCTAGTTGTGGAGTTTCCAGTTGTGGAGTATCTAGTTGTGGAGTTTCCAGTTGTGAAGTATCTACTTGTGGAGTTTCCAGTTGTGGAGTATCTAGTTGTCGAGTTTTAAGTTGTGGAGTTTCTATTTGCGGAGTTTCTAGTTGCGGAGTATTTGATAGCGGAGTTTCTACTTGTGAAGTTTCAAGTTGCGGAGTCTCAAGATGTGGAGTTTCCAGTTGTGGAGTTTTTAGTTGTGGAGTTTCAATTGTTGAGTTTCTAGTTGTGAAGTCTCTAGTTTTGCAGTTTCTAGTTGTGGAGTTTCTAGATATAGAATTACTAGTGGCCGAGTCTCTATTTGTGGAATTTCTAGTTGCCGAGTCTCTAGTTGTGGAGTTTCTAGTTGCAGAGTCTCTAGTTGTGGAATTTCTAGTTGCCGAGTCTCTATTTGTGGAATTTCTAGGTGCCGAGTCTCTATTTGTGGAGTGCCTAGTTGTGGAGTTTCCAGTTGTGGAGTTTCGAGTTTTGGAGTTTCTAGTTGTGGAGTCTCTAGTTTTGTAGTTTATAGCTGCGGAGTTTCTAGTTGCGGAGTTTTCATTTGTTGAGTTTCTAGTTGTGGAGTCTCAAGTTGTGGAGTTTAAAGTTGTGGAGTTTCAAGTTGTGGAGTCTCTAGTTGTAGAGTTACTAGTTGCGGAGTATCTAGTTGTGGAGTTTCCAGTTGTGGAGTTTCTTGTTGTGGAGTTGCCGAGTCTCTGGTTGTGGAGTTTCTAGTTGTTGAGTTTCGAGTTGTGGAGTCTCTAGTTGTGGAGTATCTAGTTGTGGAGTTTCAAGTTGTGGAGTATCTAGTTGTGGAGTTTCCAGATGTGGAGTATCTAGTTGTGGAGTTTTAAGTTGTGGAGTTTCTAATTGCGGAGTTTCTAGTTGCGGAGTATTTAATAGCGGAGTTTCTACTTGTGAAGTTTCATGTTGCGGAGTCTCAAGTTGTGGAGTTTCCAGTTGTGGAGTTTTTAGTTGTGGAGTTTCTAGTTGTTGAGTTTCTAGTTGTGAAGTCTCTAGTTTTGCACTTTCTAGTTGTGGAGATTCTAGATACAGAATTTCTAGTTGCCGAGTCTCTATTTGTGGAATTTCTAGTTGCCGAGTCTCTAGTTGTGGAGTTTCTTGTTGCAGAGTCTCTAGTTGTGGAATTTCTAGTTGCCGAGTTTGTATTTTTGGAAATTCTAGTTGCCGAGTCTCTATTTGTGGAGTTTGTAGTTGTGGAGTTTCTAGTTGTGGAGTCTCTAGTTGCGGAGTTTCTAGTTTGGAGTTTCTAGTTGTGGAGTTTCTAGTTATGGAGTTTCCAGTTGCGGAATCTCTAGCTGTGGATTTTCTAGTTGCGTAACCTAAGGTTGTGAGGTTTCAAGTTGTGGAGTTTCTAGTTGTGGAGTTTCTAGTTGTGGAGTTTCTAGTTGTGGAGTTTCTAGTTGTGGAGTCTCTAGTTGCGGAATTTCTAGTTGTGGAGTTTCTAGTTGTGGAGTTTCTAGTTATGGAGTTTCTTGTTGCGGAATCTCTAGCTGTGGATTTTCTAGTTGCGGAACTTAAGGTTGTGAGGTTTCAAGTTGTGGAGTTTCTAGTTGTGCAGTTTCTAGTTGTGGAGTCTCTAGTTGTGGAGTTTCTAGCTGCGGAGTTTCTAATTGTGGAGTTTTTGTTTGTGGAGTTTCTAGCTGCAGAGTTTCTAGTTGCAGAGTCTCTGGCTGTGGAGTTTCTAGTTGCGGAGTCTCTAGTTGTAGAGTTTCTAGTTGTGGAGTTTCTAGTTGTGGAGTTTTTAGTTGTGGGGTTTTTAGTTGTGGAGTTTCTAGATATGGAATTTCTAGTTGCCGAGTCTCTATTTGTGGAGTTTTGTTGTTGTGGACTTTCTAGTTGTGGAGTTTTTAGTTGTGGAGTCTCTAGTTGCGGACTTTCTAGTTGTGGAGTTTCTAGTTGTGGAGTTTCCAGTTGTAGAGTTTCTGGTTGTGGGGTTTCTAGTTGTGGAGTTTCAAGTTGTGGAGTTTCTAGTTGTGGAGTCTCAAGTTGTGGAGTTTAAAGTTGTGGAGTTTCAAGTTGGGGAGTCTCTAGTTGTGGAGTTTCTAGTTGTGGAGTATCTAGTTGTGGAGTTGCGGAGTCTCTAGTTGTGGAGGTTCTAGTTGTGGAGTTTCTAGTTGTGGAGTTTCGATTTGTGGAGTTTCTAGTTGCAGAGTCTCTGGTTGTGGAGTTTGTAGTTGCGGAGTTTCTAGTTGTAGATTTTCTGGTTGCGGAGTTTCTAGTTGTGGAGTTTCAAGTTGTGGAGTTTCAAGTTGCGGAGTCTCAAGCTGTGCAGTTTCTAGTTGTTAAGTTTTTAGTTGAGGAGTTTTTAGTTGTTGAGTTTCTAGTTTGAAGTCTCTACTTGTAGATTATCTAGTTGTGGAGTCTCAAGTTTAGGAGTTTCTAGTTGAAGAGTTTTTAGTTGTGGAGTCTCAAGTTGTGGAGTTTAAAGTTGTGGAGTTTCAAGTTGTGGAGTTTCTAGTTGTTGAGTTTCGAGTTGTGGAGTTTCTAGTTGTGGAGTTTCCAGTTGTGGAGTATCTAGTTGTGGAGTTTACAGTTGTGAAGTATCTAGTTGTGGAGTTTCCAGTTGTGGAGTATCTAGTTGTGGAGTTTTAAGTTGTGGAGTTTCTAGTGGCGGAGTTTCTAGTTGTGGAGTATTTAATAGCGGAGTTTCTACTTGCGAAGTTTCAAGTTGCGGAGTCTCAAGTTGTGGAGTTTCCAGTTGTGGAGTTTTTAGTTGTGGAGTTTCTAGTTGTTGAGTTTCTAGTTGTGAAGTCTCTAGTTTTGCAGTTTCTAGTTGTGGAGTTTCTAGATATAGAATTTCTAGTTGCCGAGTCTCTATTTGTGGAAATTCTAGTTGCCGAGTCTCTGGTTGGAGTTTCTAGTTGCAGAGTCTCTAGTTGTGGAATTTCTAGTTGCTGAGTCTCTATTTGTGGAATTTCTAGTTGCCGAGTCTCTATTTGTGGAGTTTGTAGTTGTGGAGTTTCTAGTTGCAGAGTTTCTAGTTGTGGAGTTTCAAGTTGTGGAGTCTCTAGATGTGGAGTTTCTTGTTGTCGAGTTTCCAGTTGCGGCGTATCTAGTAGTGGAGTTTCCAGTTGTGGAGTTTCTAGTTGTGGAGTTTCTAGTTGCGGAGTCCCTAGTTGTGGAGTTTCTAGTTGCGGAGTTTCTAGTTGTGGAGTTTCAAGTTGTGGAGTTTCAAGTTGCGGAGTCTCAAGCTGTGCAGTTTCTAGTTGTTGAGCTTTTAGTTGTGGAGTTTTTAGTTGTTGAGTTTCTAGTTTGAAGTCTCTAATTGTAGATTCTCTAGTTGTTGAGTCTCAAGTTTAGGAGTTTCTAGTTGAAGAGTTTTTAGTTGTGGAGTGCCTAGTTGTGGAGTTTCCAGTTGTGGAGTTTCGAGTTTTGGAGTTTCTAGTTGTGGAGTCTCTAGTTGTGTAGTTTCTAGCTGCGGAGTTTCTAGTTGCGGAGTTTTCATTTTTTTGAGTTTCTAGTTGCGGAGTCTCAAGTTGTGGAGTTTGCAGTTGTGGAGTTTTTAGTTGTGGAGTTTCTAGTTGTTGAGTTTCTAGTTGTGAAGTCTCTAGTTTTGCAGTTTCTAGTTGTGGAGTTTCTAGATATAGAATTTCTAGTTGCCGAGTCTTTATTTGTGGAATTTCTAGTTGCCGAGTCTCTAGTTGTGGAGTTTCTAGTTGCAGAGTCTCTAGTTGTGGAATTTCTAGTTGCCGAGTTTGTATTTTTGGAATTTCTAGTTGCCGAGTCTCTATTTGTGGAGTTTGTAGTTGTGGAGTTTCTAGTTGTGGAGTCTCTAGTTGCGGAGTTTCTAGTTTGGAGTTTCTAGTTGTGGAGTTTCTAGTTATGGAGTTTCCAGTTGCGGAATCTCTAGCTGTGGATTTTCTAGTTGCGTAATCTAAGGTTGTGAGGTTTCAAGTTGTGGAGTTTCTAGTTGTGGAGTCTCTAGTTGTGTAGTTTCTGGCTGCGGAGTTTCTAGTTGCGGAGTTTCTATTTGTGGAGTTTCTAGCTGCGGAGTTTCTAGTTGCAGAGTCTGTGGTTGTGGAGTTTCTAGTTGCGGAGTCTCTAGTTGGGGAGTTTTTACTTGTGGAGTTTCCAGATATGGAATTTCTAGTTGCCGAGTCTCTTTTTGTGGAGTTTGTAGTTCTGGAGTTTCTAGTTGTGGAGTTTCAAGTTGTGGAGTTTCTGGTTGTGGAGTCTCTAGTTGCGGAGTTTCTAGTTGTTGAGTTTCTAGTTGTGGAGTTTCTAGTTGTGGGGTTTCTAGTTGCGGAATCTCTAGCTGTGGATTTTCTAGTTGCGTAACATAAGGTTGTGAGGTTTCAAGTTGTGGAGTTTCTAGTTGCGGAGTTTCTAGTTGTGGAGTTTCTAGTTGTTGAGTCTCTAGTTATGTAGTTTCTAGCTGCGGAGTTTTCAGTAGCGGAGTTTCTATTTGTGGAGTTTCTAGCTGCGGAGTTTCTAGTTGCAGAGTCTCTGGTTGTGGAGTTTCTAGTGTCGGAGTCTCTAGTTGTAGTATTTCTAGTTGTGGAGTTTCTAGTTGTGGAGTTTCCAGTTGTGGAGTTTTTAGTTGTGGACTTTCTAGACATAAAATTTCTTGTAGCCGAGTCTCTATTTGTGGAGTTTCTAGTTGCGGAGTTTCTAGTTGTGGAGTTTCT
This sequence comes from Rhipicephalus microplus, assembly GCF_043290135.1. Classification (NCBI taxonomy): domain Eukaryota; kingdom Metazoa; phylum Arthropoda; class Arachnida; order Ixodida; family Ixodidae; genus Rhipicephalus; species Rhipicephalus microplus. Next base: position 872,645 of record NW_027464626.1, on the reverse strand, counting down.
AGTTGTGGAGTCTCAAGTTGTGGAGTTTCAAGTTGTGGAGTTTCAAGTTGTGGAGTCTCTAGTTGTGGAGTTTGTATTTGCGCAGTATCTAGTTGTGGAGTTTCCAGGTGTGGAGTTTTTAGTTGTGGAGTTGCGGAGTCTCTGGTTGTGGAGTTCTAGTTGTGGAGCTTCGAGTTGTGGAGTCTTTAGTTGTAGTTGTGGAGTTTCTAGTTGTGGAGTTTCCAGTTGTGGAGTATCTAGTTGTGGAGTTTCCAGTTGTGTAGTTTCAAGTTGCGGAGTTTCCAGTTGTGGAGTTTTTAGTTGTGGAGTTTCTAGTTGTTGAGTTTCTAGTTGTGAAGTCTCTAGTTTTGCAGTTTCTAGTTGTAAAGTTTTTAGTTGTGGAGTTTCTAGATATGGAATTTCTAGTTGCCGAGTCTCTATTTGTGGAGTTTGTAGTTGTGGAGTTTCTAGTTGTGGAGTTTCAAGTTGTGGAGTTTCTAGTTGTGGAGTCTCTAGTTGCGGAATTTCTAGTTGTGGAGTTTCTAGTTGTTGAGTTTCTAGTTATGGAGTTTCTTGTTGCGGAATCTCTAGCTGTGGATTTTCTAGTTGCGGAACTTAAGGTTGTGAGGTTTCAAGTTGTGGAGTTTCTAGTTGTGGAGTTTCCAGTTGTGGAGTTTCTAGTTGTGGAGTCTCTAGTTGTGGAGTTTCTAGCTGCGGAGTTTCTAATTGTGGAGTTTCTGTTTGCGGAGTTTCTAGCTGCAGAGTTTCTAGTTGCAGAGTCTCTGGCTGTGGAGTTTCTAGTTGCGGAGTCTCTAGTTGTAGAGTTTCTAGTTGTGGAGTTTCTAGTTGTGGAGTTTTTAGTTGTGGGGTTTTTAGTTGTGGAGTTTCTAGATATGGAATTTCTAGTGGCCGAGTCTTTATTTGTGAAGTTTGTTGTTGTGGAGTTTCTAGTTGTGGAGTCTCAAGTTGTGGATTTTAAAGTTGTGGAGTTTCAAGTTGGGGAGTATCTAGTTGTGGAGTTGCGGAGTCTCTAGTTGTGGAGGTTCTAGTTGTGGAGTTTCTAGTTGTGGAGTTTCGAGTTGTGGAGTTTCTAGTTGCAGAGTCTCTGGTTGTGGAGTTTGTAGTTGCGGAGTTTCTAGCTGTAGATTTTCTGGTTGTGGAGTTTCTAGTTGTGGAGTTTAAAGTTGTGGAGTTTCTAGTTGTGGAGTATCAAGTTGTGGAGTTCAAAGTTGTGGAGTTTTAAGTTGGGGAGTCTCTAATTGTGGAGTTTCCAGTTGTGAAGCTTCTAGTTGTGGAGTTTTCAGTTGGAGTATCTAGTTGCGGAGTTTCTAGTTGTGGAGTTTCAAGTTGAGGAGTTTCAAGTTGTGGAGTTTCCAGTTGTGGAGTTTTTAGTTGTGGAGTTTCTAGTTGTTAAGTTTCTAGTTGTGAAGTCTCTAGTTTTGCAGTTTCTAGTTGTAAAGTTTTAGTTGTGGAGTTTCTAGATATGGAATTTCTAGTTGCGGAGTCTCTATTTGTGGAGTTTGTAGTTGTGGAGCTTCTAGTTGTGGAGTTTCAAGTTGCGGAGTTTCTAGTTGTGGAGTTTCTAGTTGCGGAATCTCTAGCTGTGGATTTTCTAGTTGCGTAACTTAAGGTTGTGAGGTTTCAAGTTGTGGAGTTTCTAGTTGTGGAGTCTCTAGTTGTATAGTTTATAGCTGCGGAGTTTTTAGTTGCGGAGTTTCTATTTGTGGAGTTTCTAGCTGCGGAGTTTCTAGTTGCAGAGTCTCTGGTTGTGGAGTTTCTAGTTGCGGAGTCTCTAGTTGTGGTATTTCTAGTTGTGGAGTTTCTAGTTGTGGAGTTTCTAGTTGCGGAGTTTCTAGTTGTGGAGTTTCAAGTTGTGGAGTTTCAAGTTGCGGATACTCAAGCTGTGCAGTTTCTAGTTGTTGAGTTTTTAGTTGTGGAGTTTTTAGTTGTTGAGTTTCTAGTTTGAAGTATCTACTTGTATATTCTCTAGTTGTTGAGTCTCAAGTTTAGGAGTTTCTAGTTGAAGAGTTTTTAGTTTTGGAGTGCCTAGTTGTGGAGTTTCTAGTTGTGGAGTTTCAAGTTTTGAGTTTCTAGTTGTGGAGTCTCTAGTTGTGTAGTTTCTAGTTGCGCAGTATCTAGTTGTGGAGTTTCCAGTTGTGGAGTTTCTAGTTGTGGAGTTGCGGAGGCTCTGGTTGTGGAGTTTCTAGTTGTGGAGTCTTTAGTTGTAGTTGTGGAGTTTCTAGTTGTGGAGTTTCCAGTTGTGGAGTATCTAGTTGTGGAGTTTCCAGTTGTGTAGTTTCTAGCTGCGGAGTTTCTAGTTGCGGAGTTTCTATTTGTGGAGTTTGTAGTTGTGGAGTTTCTAGTTGTGGAGTTTCAAGTTGTGGAGTTTCTAGTTGTGGAGTCTCTAGTTGCGGAGTTTCTAGTTGTTAAGTTTCTAGTTGTGGAGTTTCTAGTTATGGAGTTTCTCTTTGCGGAATCTCTAGCTGTGGATTTTCTACTTGCGTAACTTAAGGTTGTGAGGTTTCAATTTGTGGAGTTTCTAGTTGTGGAGTTTCTAGTTGTGGAGTCTCTAGTTGTGTAGTTTCTAGCTACGGAGTTTCTAGTTGCGGAGTTTCTATTTGTGGAGTTTCTAGCTGCGGAGTTTCTAGTTGCAGAGTCTCTGGTTGTGGAGTTTCCAGTTGCGGAGTCTCTAGTTGTAATATTTCTAGTTGTGGAGTTTCTAGTTGTGGAGTTTCCAGTTGTGGAGTTTTTATATGTGGACTTTCTAGATATAGAATTTCTAGTTGCTGAGTCTCTATTTGTGGAGTTTGTTGTTGTGGGGTTTCTAGTTGTGGAGTTTTTAGTTGGGGAGTCTCTAGTTGCGGAGTTTCTAGTTGTGGAGTTTCTAGTTGTGGAGTTTCTAGTTGTGGAGTCTCAAGTTGTGGAGTTTAAAGTTGTGGAGTTTCTAGTTGTGGGGTTTTTAGTTGTGGAGTTTCTAGATATGGAATTTCTAGTTGCCGAGTCTCTATTTGTGGAGTTTGTTGTTGTGAAGTTTCTAGTTGTGGAGTTTTTAGTTGTGGAGTATCTAGTTGCGGAGTTTCTAGTTGTAGAGTTTCTGGTTGTGGAGTTTCTAGTTGTGGAGTTTCAAGTTGGGGAGTTTCTAGTTGTGGAGTCTCAAGTTGTGGAGTTTAAAGTTGTGGAGTTTCAAGTTGGGGAGTCTCTAGTTGTGGAGTTTCTAGTTGTGGAGTATCTAGTTGTGGAGTTGCGGAGTCTCTAGTTGTGGAGGTACTAGTTGTGGAGTTTCTAGTTGTGGAGTTTCGAGTTGTGGAGTTTCTAGTTGCAGAGTCTCTGGTTGTGGAGTTTGTAGTTGCGGAGTTTCTAGTTGTAGATTTTCTGGTTGTGGAGTTTCTAGTTGTGGAGTTTAAAGTTGTGGAGTTTCTAGTTGTGGAGTATCAAGTTGTGGAGTTCAAAGTTGTGGAGTTTTCAGTTGGGGAGTCTCTAATTGTGGAGTTTCCAGTTGTGAAGCTTCTAGTTGTGGAGTTTCCAGTTGGAGTATCTAGTTGCGGAGTTTCTAGTTGTGGAGTTTCAAGTTGCGGAGTTTCAAGTTGTGGAGTTTCCAGTTGTGGAGTTTTTAGTTGTGGAGTTTCTAGTTGTTAAGTTTCTAGTTGTGAAGTCTCTAGTTTTGCAGTTTCTAGTTGTAACGTTTTAGTTGTGGAGTTTTTAGATATGGAATTTCTAGTTGCAGAGTTTCTAGTTGTGGAGCTTCTAGTTGTGGAGTTTCTAGTTGTGGAGTTTCTAGTTGTGGAGTCTCAAGTTGTGGAGTTTCAAGTTGTGGAGTTTCAAGTTGTGGAGTCTCTAGTTGTGGAGTTTCTAGTTGCGCAGTATCTAGTTGTGGAGTTTCCAGTTGTGGAGTTTCTAGTTGTGGAGTTGCGGAGTCTCTGGTTGTGGAGTTTCTAGTTGTGGAGTTTCGAGTTGTGGAGTCTTTAGTTGTAGTTGTGGAGTTTCTAGTTGTGGAGTTTCCAGTTGTGGAGTATCTAGTTGTGGAGTTTCCAGTTGTGTAGTTTCTAGCTGCGGAGTTTCTAGTTGCGGAATTTCTATTTGTGGAGTCTCTAGTTGCGGAGTTTCTAGTTGTTGAGTTTCTAGTTGTGGAGTTTCTAGTTGTGGTGTTTCTAGTTGCGGAATCTCTAGCTGTGGATTTTCTAGTTGTGTAACTTAAGGTTGTGAGGTTTCAATTTGTGGAGTTTCTGGTGGTGGAGTTTCTAGTTGTGGAGTCTGTAGTTGTGCAGTTTCTAGCTGCGGAGTTTCTAGTTGCGGAGTTTCTACTTGTGGAGTTTCTAGCTGCGGAGTTTCTAGTTGCAGAGTCTCTGGTTGTGGAGTTTCTAGTTGCGGAGTCTCTAGTTGTGTTATTTCTAGTTGTGGAGTTTCTAGTTGTGGAGTTTCCAGTTGTGGAGTTTTTAGTTGTGGACTTTCTAGATATGGAATTTCTAGTTGCCGAGTCTCTATTTGTGGAGTTTGTTGTTGTGGGGTTTCTAGTTGTGGAGTTTTTAGTTGTGGAGTCTCTAGTTGCGGAGTTTCTAGTTGTGGAGTTTCTAGTTGTGGAGTTTCTACTTGTAGAGTTTCTGGTTGTGAAGTTTCTAGTTGGGGAGTCTCTAGTTGTTGAGTTTCTAGTTGTGGAGTTGCGGAGTCTCTAGTTGTGGAGTTTCTAGTTGTGGAGTTTCTAGTTTTGGAGTTTCGAGTTGTGGAGTTTCTAGTTGCGAAGTCTCTGGTTGTGGAGTTTCTAGTTGCGGAGTTTCTAGTTGTAGATTTTCTGGTTGCGGAGTTTCTAGTTGTGGAGTTTAAAGTTGTGGAGTTTCTAGTTGTGGAGTATCAAGTTGTGGAGTTTAAAGTTGTGGAGTTTCTAGTTGTGGAGTATCAAGTTGTGGAGTTCAAAGTTGTGGAGTATCAAGTTGGGGAGTCTCTAGTTGTGGAGTTTCTAGTTGTGGAGTATCTAGTTGTGGAGTTTCCAGTTGTGGAGTTTCTAGTTGTGGAAATGCGGAGTCTCTAGTTTTGGAGTTTCTAGTTGTGGAGTTTCAAGTTGTGGAGTTTCTAGTTGTGGAGTCTCTAGTTGCGGAATTTCTAGTTGTGGAGTTTCTAGTTGTGGAGTTTCTAGTTATGGAGTTTCTTGTTGCGGAATCTCTAGCTGTGGATTTTCTAGTTGCGGAACTTAAGGTTGTGAGGTTTCAAGTTGTGGAGTTTCTAGTTGTGGAGTTTCTAGTTGTGGAGTCTCTAGTTGTGGAGTTTCTAGTTGTGGAGTTTTTAGTTGTGGGGTTTTTAGTTGTGGAGTTTCTAGATATATAATTTCTAGTTGCCGAGTCTCTATTTGTGGAGTTTGTTGTTGTGGAGTTTTTAGTTGTGGAGTCTCTAGTTGCGGAGTTTCTAGTTGTGGAGTTTCTAGTTGTGGAGTTTCCAGTTGTAGACTTTATGGTTGTGGAGTTTCTAGTTGTGGAGTTTCAAGTTGTGGAGTTTCTAGTTGTGGAGTCTCAAGTTGTGGAGTTTAAAGTTGTGGAGTTTCAAGTTGGGGAGTCTCTAGTTGTGGAGTTTCTAGTTGTGGAGTATCTAGTTGTGGAGTTGCGGAGTCTCTAGTTGTGGAGGTTCTAGTTGGGGAGTTTCTAGTTGTGGAGTTTCGAGTTGTGGAGTTTCTAGTTGCAGAGTCTCTGGTTGTGGAGTTTGTAGTTGCGGAGTTTCTAGTTGTAGATTTTCTGGTTGCGGAGTTTCTAGTTGTGGAGTTTCAAGTTGTGGAGTTTCAAGTTGCGGAGTCTCAATCTGTGCAGTTTCTAGTAGTTAAGTTTTTAGTTGTGGAGTTTTTAGTTGTTGAGTTTCTAGTTTGAAGTCTCTACTTGTAGATTCTCTAGTTGTGGAGTCTCAAGTTTAGGAGTTTCTAGTTGAAGAGTTTTTAGTTGTGGAGTGTCTAGTTGTGGAGTTTGCAGTTGTGAAGTTTCGAGTTTTGGAGTTTCTAGTTGTGGAGTCTCTAGTTTTGTAGTTTCAAGCTTCGGAGTTTCTAGTTGCGGAGTTTTCATTTGTTGAGTTTCTAGTTGTGGAGTCTCAAGTTGTGGAGTTTAAAGTTGTGGAGTTTCTAGTTGTTGAGTTTCGAGTTGTGGAGTTTTCTAGTTGTGGAGTTTCTAGTTGTGGAGTTTCCAGTTGTGGAGTATCTAGTTGTGGAGTTTACAGTTGTGAAGTATCTAGTTGTGGAGTTTCCAGTTGTGGAGTATCTAGTTGTGGAGTTTTAAGTTGTGGAGTTTCTAGTGGCGGAGTTTCTAGTTGCGGAGTATTTAATAGCGGAGTTTCTACTTGCGAAGTTTCAAGTTGCGGAGTCTCAAGTTGTGGAGTTTCCAGTTGTGGAGTTTTTAGTTGTGGAGTTTCTAGTTGTTGAGTTTCTAGTTGTGAAGTCTCTAGTTTTGCAGTTTCTAGTTGTGGAGTTTCTAGATATAGAATTTCTAGTTGCCGAGTCTCTATTTGTGGAATTTCTAGTTGCCGAGTCTCTAGTTGGAGTTTCTAGTTGCAGAGTCTCTAGTTGTGGAATTTCTAGTTGCCGAGTCTCTATTTGTGGAATTTCTAGTTGCCGAGTCTCTATTTGTGGAGTTTGTAGTTGTGGAGTTTCTAGTTGCAGAGTTTCTAGTTGTGGAGTTTCAAGTTGTGGAGTCTCTAGATGTGGAGTTTCTTGTTGTTGAGTTTCCAGTTGCGGCGTATCTAGTAGTGGAGTTTCCAGTTGTGGAGTTTCTAGTTTTGGAGTTTCTAGTTGCGGAGTCCCTAGTTGTGGAGTTTTCCGTTGCGGAGTTTCAAGTTGTGGAGTTTCAAGTTGTGAAGTTTCAAGTTGCGGAGTCTCAAGCTGTGCAGTTTCTAGTTGTTGAGTTTTTAGTTGTGGAGTTTTTAGTTGTTGAGTTTCTAGTTTGAAGTATCTACTTGTATATTCTCTAGTTGTTGAGTCTCAAGTTTAGGAGTTTCTAGTTGAAGAGTTTTTAGTTTTGGAGTGCCTAGTTGTGGAGTTTCTAGTTGTGGAGTTTCAAGTTTTGAGTTTCTAGTTGTGGAGTCTCTAGTTGTGTAGTTTCTAGTTGCGCAGTATCTAGTTGTGGAGTTTCCAATTGTGGAGTTTCTAGTTGTGGAGTTGCGGAGGCTCTGGTTGTGGAGTTTCTAGTTGTGGAGTCTTTAGTTGTAGTTGTGGAGTTTCTAGTTGTGGAGTTTCCAGTTGTGGAGTATCTAGTTGTGGAGTTTCCAGTTGTGTAGTTTCTAGCTGCGGAGTTTCTAGTTGCGGAGTTTCTATTTGTGGAGTTTGTAGTTGTGGAGTTTCTAGTTGTGGAGTTTCAAGTTGTGGAGTTTCTAGTTGTGGAGTCTCTAGTTGCGGAGTTTCTAGTTGTTAAGTTTCTAGTTGTGGAGTTTCTAGTTATGGAGTTTCTAGTTGCGGAATCTCTAGCTGTGGATTTTCTACTTGCGTAACTTAAGGTTGTGAGGTTTCAATTTGTGGAGTTTCTAGTTGTGGAGTTTCTAGTTGTGGAGTCTCTAGTTGTGTAGTTTCTAGCTATGGAGTTTCTAGTTGCGGAGTTTCTATTTGTGGAGTTTCTAGCTGCGGAGTTTCTAGTTGCAGAGTCTCTGGTTGTGGAGTTTCTAGTTGCGGAGTCTCTAGTTGTAATATTTCTAGTTGTGGAGTTTCTAGTTGTGGAGATTCCAGTTGTGGAGTTTTTATATGTGGACTTTCTAGATATAGAATTTCTAGTTGCTGAGTCTCTATTTGTGGAGTTTGTTGTTGTGGGGTTTCTAGTTGTGGAGTTTTTAGTTGGGGAGTCTCTAGTTGCGGAGTTTCTAGTTGTGGAGTTTCTAGTTGTGGAGTTTCTAGTTGTGGAGTCTCAAGTTGTGGAGTTTAAAGTTGTGGAGTTTCTAGTTGTGGGGTTTTTAGTTGTGGAGTTTCTAGATATGGAATTTCTAGTTGCCGAGTCTCTATTTGTGGAGTTTGTTGTTGTGAAGTTTCTAGTTGTGGAGTTTCTAGTTGCAGAGTCTCTGGTTGTGGAGTTTCCAGTTGTGGAGTATCTAGTTGTGGAGTTTGCGGTTGTGAAGTTTCTAGTTGTGGAGTTTCCAGTTGGAGTATCTAGTTGTGGAGTTTCTAGTTGTGGAGTTTTTAGTTGTGGGGTTTTTAGTTGTGGAGTTTCTAGATATAGAATTTCTAGTTGCCGAGTCTCTATTTGTGGAGTTTGTTGTTGTGAAGTTTCTAGTTGTGGAGTTTTTAGTTGTGGAGTATCTAGTTGCGGAGTTTCTAGTTGTAGAGTTTCTGGTTGTGGAGTTTCTAGTTGTGGAGTTTCAAGTTGTGGAGTTTCTAGTTGTGGAGTCTCAAGTTGTGGAGTTTAAAGTTGTGGAGTTTCAAGTTGGGGAGTCTCTAGTTGTGGAGTTTCTAGTTGTGGAGTATCTAGTTGTGGAGTTGCGGAGTCTCTAGTTGTGGAGGTTCTAGTTGTGGAGTTTCTAGTTGTGGAGTTTCGAGTTGTGGAGTTTCTAGTTGCAGAGTCTCTGGTTGTGGAGTTTGTAGTTGCGGAGTTTCTAGTTGTAGATTTTCTGGTTGTGGAGTTTCTAGTTGTGGAGTTTAAAGTTGTGGAGTTTCTAGTTGTGGAGTATCAAGTTGTGGAGTTCAAAGTTGTGGAGTTTTCAGTTGGGGAGTCTCTAATTGTGGAGTTTCCAGTTGTGAAGCTTCTAGTTGTGGAGTTTCCAGTTGGAGTATCTAGTTGCGGAGTTTCTAGTTGTGGAGTTTCAAGTTGCGGAGTTTCAAGTTGTGGAGTTTCCAGTTGTGGAGTTTTTAGTTGTGGAGTTTCTAGTTGTTAAGTTTCTAGTTGTGAAGTCTCTAGTTTTGCAGTTTCTAGTTGTAACGTTTTAGTTGTGGAGTTTCTAGATATGGAATTTCTAGTTGCAGAGTTTCTAGTTGTGGAGCTTCTAGTTGTGGAGTTTCTAGTTGTTGAGTTTCTGGTTGTGAAGTCTCTAGTTTTGCAGTTTCTAGTTGTGGAGTTTCTAGATATAGAATTACTAGTTGCCGAGTCTCTATTTGTGGAATTTCTAGTTGCCGAGTCTCTAGTTGTGGAGTTTCTAGTTGCAGAGTCTCTAGTTGTGGAATTTCTAGTTTCCGAGTCTCTATTTGTGGAATTTCTAGGTGCCGAGTCTCTATTTGTGGAGTGCCTAGTTGTGGAGTTTCCAGTTGTGGAGTTTCGAGTTTTGGAGTTTCTAGTTGTGGAGTCTCTAGTTGTGTAGTTTCTAGCTGCGGAGTTTCTAGTTGCGTAGTTTTCATTTGTTGAGTTTCTAGTTGTGGAGTCTCAAGTTGTGGAGTTTAAAGTTGTGGAGTTTCAAGTTGTGGAGTCTCTAGTTGTAGAGTTACTAGTTGCGGAGTATCTAGTTGTGGAGTTTCCAGTTGTGGAGTTTCTTGTTGTGGAGTTGCCGAGTCTCTGGTTGTGGAGTTTCTAGTTGTTGAGTTTCGAGTTGTGGAGTCTCTAGTTGTGGAGTATCTAGTTGTGGAGTTTCAAGTTGTGGAGTATCTAGTTGTGGAGTTTCCAGTTGTGGAGTATCTAGTTGTGGAGTTTTAAGTTGTGGAGTTTCTAATTGCGGAGTTTCTAGTTGCGGAGTATTTAATAGCGGAGTTTCTACTTGTGAAGTTTCATGTTGCGGAGTCTCAAGTTGTGGAGTTTCCAGTTGTGGAGTTTTTAGTTGTGGAGTTTCTAGTTGTTGAGTTTCTAGTTGTGAAGTCTCTAGTTTTGCACTTTCTAGTTGTGGAGTTTCTAGATACAGAATTTCTAGTTGCCGAGTCTCTATTTGTGGAATTTCTAGTTGCCGAGTCTCTAGTTGTGGAGTTTCTTGTTGCAGAGTCTCTAGTTGTGGAATTTCTAGTTGCCGAGTTTGTATTTTTGGAATTTCTAGTTGCCGAGTCTCTATTTGTGGAGTTTGTAGTTGTGGAGTTTCTAGTTGTGGAGTCTCTAGTTGCGGAGTTTCTAGTTTGGAGTTTCTAGTTGTGGAGTTTCTAGTTATGGAGTTTCCAGTTGCGGAATCTCTAGCTGTGGATTTTCTAGTTGCGTAACCTAAGGTTGTGAGGTTTCAAGTTGTGGAGTTCCTAGTTGTGGAGTTTCTAGTTGCGGAGTCTCTAGTTGTGTAGTTTCTGGCTGCGGAGTTTCTAGTTGCGGAGTTTCTATTTGTGGAGTTTCTAGCTGCGGAGTTTCTAGTTGCAGAGTCTCTGGTTGTGGAGTTTCTAGTTGCGGAGTCTCTAGTTGTGGAGTTTTTACTTGTGGAGTTTCCAGATATGGAATTTCTAGTTGCCGAGTCTCTATTTGTGGAGTTTGTAGTTCTGGAGTTTCTAGTTGTGGAGTTTCAAGTTGTGGAGTTTTTGGTTGTGGAGTCTCTAGTTGCGGAGTTTCTAGTTGTTGAGTTTCTAGCTGTGGAGTTTCTAGTTGTGGAGTTTCTAGTTGCGGAATCTCTAGCTGTGGATTTTCTAGTTGCGTAACTTAAGGTTGTGAGGTTTCAATTTGTGGAGTTTCTAGTTGTGGAGTTTCTAGTTGTGGAGTCTCTAGTTGTGTAGTTTCTAGCTGCGGAGTTTCTAGTTGCGGAGTTTCTACTTGTGGAGTTTCTAGCTGCGGAGTTTCTAGTTGCAGAGTCTCTGGTTGTGGAGTTTCTAGTTGCGGAGTCTCTAGTTGTGTTATTTCTAGTTGTGGAGTTTCTAGTTGTGGAGTTTCCAGTTGTGGAGTTTTTAGTTGTGCACTTTGTAGATATGGAATTTCTAGTTGCCGAGTCTCTATTTGTGGAGTTTGTTGTTGTGGGGTTTCAAGTTGTGGAGTTTTTAGTTGTGGAGTCTCTAGTTGCGGAGTTTCTAGTTGTGGAGTTTCTAGTTGTGGAGTTTCTAGTTGTGGAGTTTCTAGTTGTAGAGTTTCTGGTTGTGAAGTTTCTAGTTGTGGAGTCTCAAGTTGTGGAGTTTAAAGTTGTGGAGTTTCAAGTTGGGGAGTCTCTAGTTGTGGAGTTTCTAGTTGTGGAGTATCTAGTTGTGGAGTTTCCAGTTGTGGAGTTTCTAGTTGTGGAGTTGCGGAGTCTCTAGTTGTGGAGTTTCTAGTTGTGGAGTTTCTAGTTGTGGAGTTTCGAGTTGTGGAGTTTCTAGTTGCGAAGTCTCTGGTTGTGGAGTTTCTAGTTGCGGTGTTTCTAGTTGTATATTTTCTGGTTGCGGAGTTTCTAGTTGTGGAGTTTAAAGTTGTGGAGTTTCTAGTTGTGGAGTATCAAGTTGTGGAGTTGAAAGTTGTGGAGTTTCAAGTTGGGGAGTCTCTAGTTGTGGAGTTTCTAGTTGTGGAGTATCTAGTTGTTAAGTTTCCAGTTGTGGAGTTTCTAGTTGTGGAAATGCGGAGTCTCTAGTTGTGGAGTTTCTAGTTGTGGAGTTTCTAGTTGTGGAGTTTCGAGTTGCGGAGTTTCTAGTTGCAGAGTCTCTGGTTGTGGAGTTTCCAGTTGTGGAGTATCTAGTTGTGGAGTTTGCGGTTGTGAAGTTTCTAGTTGTGGAGTTTCCAGTTGGAGTATCTAGTTGTGGAGTTTCTAGTTGCGGAGTTTTTGATAGCGGAGTTTCTAGTTGTGGAGTTTCAAGTTGCGGAGTCTCAAGTTGTGGAGTTTCCAGTTGTGGAGTTTTTATTTGTGGAGTTTCTAGTTGTTGAGTTTCTAGTTGTAAAGTCTCTAGTTTTGCAGTTTCTAGTTGTAAAGTTTTTAGTTGTGGAGTTTCTAGATATGGAATTTCTAGTTGCCGAGTCTCTATTTGTGGAGTGTGTAGTTGTGGAGTTTCTAGTTGTGGAGTTTCAAGTTGTGGAGTTTCTAGTTGTGGAGTCTCTAGTTGCGGAATTTCTAGTTGTGGAGTTTCTAGTTGTGGAGTTTCTAGTTGTGGAGTTTCTAGTTGCGGAATCTGTAGCTGTGGATTTTCTAGTTGCGGAACTTAAGGTTGTGAGGTTTCAAGTTGTGGAGTTTCTAGTTGTGGAGTTTCTAGTTGTGGAGTCTCTAGTTGTGGAGTTTCTAGCTGCGGAGTTTCCAATTGTGGAGTTTCTGTTTGTGGAGTTTCTAGCTGCAGAGTTTCTAGTTGCAGAGACTCTGGCTGTGGAGTTTCTAGTTGCGGAGTCTCTAGTTGTAGAGTTTCTAGTTGTGGAGTTTCTAGTTGTGGAGTTTTTAGTTGTGGGGTTTTTAGTTGTGGAGTTTCAAGATATGGAATTTCTAGTTGCCGAGTCTCTATTTGTGGAGTTTGTTGTTGTGGAGTTTCTAGTTGTGGAGTTTTTAGTTGTGGAGTCTCTAGTTGCGGAGTATCTAGTTGTGGAATTTCTAGGTGCCGAGTCTCTATTTGTGGAGTGCCTAGTTGTGGAGTTTCCAGTTGTGGAGTTTCGAGTTTTGGAGTTTCTAGTTGTGGAGTCTCTCGTTGTGTAGTTTCTAGCTGCGCAGTATCTAGTTGTGGAGTTTCTAGTTGTGGAGTATCTAGTTGTGGAGTTGCGGAGTCTCTAGTTGTGGAGGTTCTAGTTGTGGAGTTTCTAGTTGTGGAGTTTCGAGTTGTGGAGTTTCTAGTTGCAGAGTCTCTGGTTGTGGAGTTTGTAGTTGCAGAGTTTCTAGCTGTAGATTTTCTGGTTGTGGAGTTTCTAGTTGTGGAGTTTAAAGTTGTGGAGTTTCTAGTTGTGGAGTATCAAGTTGTGGAGTTCAAAGTTGTGGAGTTTTAAGTTGGGGAGTCTCTAATTGTGGAGTTTCCAGTTGTGAAGCTTCTAGTTGTGGAGTTTCCAGTTGGAGTATCTAGTTGCGGAGTTTCTAGTTGTGGAGTTTCAAGTTGCGGAGTTTCAAGTTGTGGAGTTTCCAGTTGTGGAGTTTTTAGTTGTGGAGTTTCTAGCTGTTAAGTTTCTAGTTGTGAAGTCTCTAGTTTTGCAGTTTCTAGTTGTAAAGTTTTAGTTGTGGAGTTTCTAGATATGGAATTTCTAGTTGCGGAGTCTCTATTTGTGGAGTTTGTAGTTGTGGAGCTTCTAGTTGTGGAGTTTCAAGTTGCGGAGTTTCTAGTTGTGGAGTTTCTAGTTGCGGAATCTCTAGCTGTGGATTTTCTAGTTGCGTAACTTAAGGTTGTGAGGTTTCAAGTTGTGGAGTTTCTAGTTGTGGAGTCTCTAGTTGTATAGTTTATAGCTGCGGAGTTTTTAGTTGCGGAGTTTCTATTTGTGGAGTTTCTAGCTGCGGAGTTTCTAGTTGCAGAGTCTCTGGCTGTGGAGTTTCTAGTTGCGGAGTCTCTAGTTGTAGAGTTTCTAGTTGTGGAGTTTCTAGTTGTGGAGTTTTTAGTTGTGGGGTTTTTAGTTGTGGAGTTTCTAGATATGGAATTTCTAGTTGCCGAGTCTCTATTTGTGGAGTTTGTTGTTGTGGAGTTTCTAGTTGTGGAGTTTTTAGTTGTGGAGTCTCTAGTTGCGGAGTATCTAGTTGTGGAATTTCTAGGTGCCGAGTCTCTATTTGTGGAGTGCCTAGTTGTGGAGTTTCCAGTTGTGGAGTTTCGAGTTTTGGAGTTTCTAGTTGTGGAGTCTCTCGTTGTGTAGTTTCTAGCTGCGCAGTATCTAGTTGTGGAGTTTCTAGTTGTGGAGTATCTAGTTGTGGAGTTGCGGAGTCTCTAGCTGTGGAGGTTCTAGTTGTGGAGTTTCTAGTTGTGGAGTTTCGAGTTGTGGAGTTTCTAGTTGCAGAGTCTCTGGTTGTGGAGTTTGTAGTTGCGGAGTTTCTAGCTGTAGATTTTCTGGTTGTGGAGTTTCTAGTTGTGGAGTTTAAAGTTGTGGAGTTTCTAGTTGTGGAGTATCAAGTTGTGGAGTTCAAAGTTGTGGAGTTTTAAGTTGGGGAGTCTCTAATTGTGGAGTTTCCAGTTGTGAAGCTTCTAGTTGTGGAGTTTCCAGTTGGAGTATCTAGTTGCGGAGTTTCTAGTTGTGGAGTTTCAAGTTGCGGAGTTTCAAGTTGTGGAGTTTCCAGTTGTGGAGTTTTTAGTTGTGGAGTTTCTAGTTGTTAAGTTTCTAGTTGTGAAGTCTCTAGTTTTGCAGTTTCTAGTTGTAAAGTTTTAGTTGTGGAGTTTCTAGATATGGAATTTCTAGTTGCGGAGTCTCTATTTGTGGAGTTTGTAGTTGTGGAGCTTCTAGTTGTGGAGTTTCAAGTTGCGGAGTTTCTAGTTGTGGAGTTTCTAGTTGCGGAATCTCTAGCTGTGGATTTTCTAGTTGCGTAACTTAAGGTTGTGAGGTTTCAAGTTGTGGAGTTTCTAGTTGTGGAGTCTCTAGTTGTATAGTTTATAGCTGCGGAGTTTTTAGTTGCGGAGTTTCTATTTGTGGAGTTTCTAGCTGCGGAGTTTCTAGTTGCAGAGTCTCTGGTTGTGGAGTTTCTAGTTGCGGAGTCTCTAGTTGTGGTATTTCTAGTTGTGGAGTTTCTAGTTGTGGAGTTTCTAGTTGCGGAGTTTCTAGTTGTGGAGTTTCAAGTTGTGGAGTTTCAAGTTGCGGAGACTCAAGCTGTGCAGTTTCTAGTTGTTGAGTTTTTAGTTGTGGAGTTTTTAGTTGTTGAGTTTCTAGTTTGAAGTATCTACTTGTATATTCTCTAGTTGTTGAGTCTCAAGTTTAGGAGTTTCTAGTTGAAGAGTTTTTAGTTTTGGAGTGCCTAGTTGTGAAGTTTCTAGTTGTGGAGTTTCAAGTTTTGAGTTTCTAGTTGTGGAGTCTCTAGTTGTGTAGTTTCTAGTTGCGCAGTATCTAGTTGTGGAGTTTCCAGTTGTGGAGTTTCTAGTTGTGGAGTTGCGGAGGCTCTGGTTGTGGAGTTTCTAGTTGTGGAGTCTTTAGTTGTAGTTGTGGAGTTTCTAGTTGTGGAGTTTCCAGTTGTGGAGTATCTAGTTGTGGAGTTTCCAGTTGTGTAGTTTCAAGTTGTGGAGTTTCTAGTTGTGGAGTCTCTAGTTGCGGAGTTTCTAGTTGTTAAGTTTCTAGTTGTGGAGTTTCTAGTTATGGAGTTTCTAGTTGCGGAATCTCTAGCTGTGGATTTTCTACTTGCGTAACTTAAGGTTGTGAGGTTTCAATTTGTGGAGTTTCTAGTTGTGGAGTTTCTAGTTGTGGAGTCTCTAGTTGTGTAGTTTCTAGCTACGGAGTTTCTAGTTGCGGAGTTTCTATTTGTGGAGTTTCTAGCTGCGGAGTTTCTAGTTGCAGAGTCTCTGGTTGTGGAGTTTCTAGTTGCGGAGTCTCTAGTTGTAATATTTCTAGTTGTGGAGTTTCTAGTTGTGGAGTTTCCAGTTGTGGAGTTTTTATATGTGGACTTTCTAGATATAGAATTTCTAGTTGCTGAGTCTCTATTTGTGGAGTTTGTTGTTGTGGGGTTTCTAGTTGTGGAGTTTTTAGTTGGGGAGTCTCTAGTTGCGGAGTTTCTAGTTGTGGACTTTCTAGTTGTGGAGTTTCTAGTTGTGGAGTCTCAAGTTGTGGAGTTTAAAGTTGTGGAGTTTCTAGTTGTGGGGTTTTTAGTTGTGGAGTTTCTAGATATGGAATTTCTAGTTGCCGAGTCTCTATTTGTGGAGTTTGTTGTTGTGAAGTTTCTAGTTGTGGAGTTTCTAGTTGCAGAGTCTCTGGTTGTGGAGTTTCCAGTTGTGGAGTATCTAGTTGTGGAGTTTGCGGTTGTGAAGTTTCTAGTTGTGGAGTTTCCAGTTGGAGTATCTAGTTGTGGAGTTTCTAGTTGTGGAGTTTTTAGTTGTGGGGTTTTTAGTTGTGGAGTTTCTAGATATGGAATTTCTAGTTGCCGAGTCTCTATTTGTGGAGTTTGTTGTTGTGAAGTTTCTAGTTGTGGAGTTTTTAGTTGTGGAGTATCTAGTTGCGGAGTTTCTAGTTGTAGAGTTTCTGGTTGTGGAGTTTCTAGTTGTGGAGTTTCAAGTTGTGGAGTTTCTAGTTGTGGAGTCTCAAGTTGTGGAGTTTAAAGTTGTGGAGTTTCAAGTTGGGGAGTCTCTAGTTGTGGAGTTTCTAGTTGTGGAGTATCTAGTTGTGGAGTTGCGGAGTCTCTAGTTGTGGAGGTTCTAGTTGTGGAGTTTCTAGTTGTGGAGTTTCGAGTTGTGGAGTTTCTAGTTGCAGAGTCTCTGGTTGTGGAGTTTGTAGTTGCGGAGTTTCTAGTTGTAGATTTTCTGGTTGTGGAGTTTCTAGTTGTGGAGTTTAAAGTTGTGGAGATTCTAGTTGTGGAGTATCAAGTTGTGGAGTTCAAAGTTGTGGAGTTTTCAGTTGGGGAGTCTCTAATTGTGGAGTTTCCAGTTGTGAAGCTTCTAGTTGTGGAGTTTCCAGTTGGAGTATCTAGTTGCGGAGTTTCTAGTTGTGGAGTTTCAAGTTGTGGAGTTTCAAGTTGTGGAGTTTCCAGTTGTGGAGTTTTTAGTTGTGGAGTTTCTAGTTGTTAAGTTTCTAGTTGTGAAGTCTCTAGTTTTGCAGTTTCTAGTTGTAACGTTTTAGTTGTGGAGTTTCTAGATATGGAATTTCTAGTTGCAGAGTTTCTAGTTGTGGAGCTTCTAGTTGTGGAGTTTCTTGTTGTGGAGTTTCTAGTTGTGGAGTCTCAAGTTGTGGAGTTTCAAGTTGTGGAGTTTCAAGTTGTGGAGTCTCTAGTTGTGGAGTATCTAGTTGCGCAGTATCTAGTTGTGGAGTTTCCAGTTGTGGAGTTTCTAGTTGTGGAGTTGCGGAGTCTCTGGTTGTGGAGTTTCTAGTTGTGGAGTTTCGAGTTGTGGAGTCTTTAGTTGTAGTTGTGGAGTTTCTAGTTGTGGAGTTTCCAGTTGTGGAGTATCTAGTTGTGGAGTTTCCAGTTGTGTAGTTTCTAGCTGCGGAGTTTCTAGTTGCGGAATTTCTATTTGTGGAGTTTCTAGCTGCGGAGTTTCTAGTTGCAGAGTCTCTGGTTGTGGAGTTTCTAGTTGCGGAGTCTCTAGTGGAGTTTTTAGTTGTGGAGTTTCAAGTTGTGGAGTTTTGGTTGTGGAGTCTCTAGTTGCGGAGTTTCTAGTTGTTGAGTTTCTAGTTGTGGAGTTTCTAGATGTGGTGTTTCTAGTTGCGGAATCTCTAGCTGTGGATTTTCTAGTTGTGTAACTTAAGGTTGTGAGGTTTCAATTTGTGGAGTTTCTGGTGGTGGAGTTTCTAGTTGTGGAGTCTGTAGTTGTGCAGTTTCTAGCTGCGGAGTTTCTAGTTGCGGAGTTTCTACTTGTGGAGTTTCTAGCTGCGGAGTTTCTAGTTGCAGAGTCTCTGGTTGTGGAGTTTCTAGTTGCGGAGTCGCTAGTTGTGTTATTTCTAGTTGTGGAGTTTCTAGTTGTGGAGTTTCCAGTTGTGGAGTTTTTAGTTGTGGACTTTCTAGATATGGAATTTCTAGTTGCCGAGTCTCTATTTGTGGAGTTTGTTGTTGTGGGGTTTCTAGTTGTGGAGTTTTTAGTTGTGGAGTCTCTAGTTGCGGAGTTTCTAGTTGTGGAGTTTCTAGTTGTGGAGTTTCTACTTGTAGAGTTTCTGGTTGTGAAGTTTCTAGTTGGGGAGTCTCTAGTTGTTGAGTTTCTAGTTGTGGAGTTGCGGAGTCTCTAGTTGTGGAGTTTCTAGTTGTGGAGTTTCTAGTTTTGGAGTTTCGAGTTGTGGAGTTTCTAGTTGCGAAGTCTCTGGTTGTGGAGTTTCTAGTTGCGGAGTTTCTAGTTGTAGATTTTCTGGTTGCGGAGTTTCTAGTTGTGGAGTTTAAAGTTGTGGAGTTTCTAGTTGTGGAGTATCAAGTTGTGGAGTTCAAAGTTGTGGAGTATCAAGTTGGGGAGTCTCTAGTTGTGGAGTTTCTAGTTGTGGAGTATCTAGTTGTGGAGTTTCCAGTTGTGGAGTTTCTAGTTGTGGAAATGCGGAGTCTCTAGTTGTGGAGTTTCTAGTTGTGGAGTTTCTAGTTGTGGAGTTTCTAGATATGGAATTTCTAGTTGCCGAGCCTCTATTTGTGGAGTTTGTAGTTTTGGAGTTTCTAGTTGTGGAGTTTCAAGTTGTGGAGTTTCTAGTTGTGGAGTCTCTAGTTGCGGAATTTCTAGTTGTGGAGTTTCTAGTTGTGGAGTTTCTAGTTATGGAGTTTCTTGTTGCGGAATCTCTAGCTGTGGATTTTCTAGTTGCGGAACTTAAGGTTGTGAGGTTTCAAGTTGTGGAGTTTCTAGTTGTGGAGTTTCTAGTTGTGGAGTCTCTAGTTGTGGAGTTTCTAGTTGTGGAGTTTTTAGTTGTGGGGTTTTTAGTTGTGGAGTTTCTAGATATATAATTTCTAGTTGCCGAGTCTCTATTTGTGGAGTTTGTTGTTGTGGAGTTTTTAGTTGTGGAGTCTCTAGTTGCGGAGTTTCTAGTTGTGGAGTTTCTAGTTGTGGAGTTTCCAGTTGTAGACTTTATGGTTGTGGAGTTTCTAGTTGTGGAGTTTCAAGTTGTGGAGTTTCTAGTTGTGGAGTCTCAAGTTGTGGAGTTTAAAGTTGTGGAGTTTCAAGTTGGGGAGTCTCTAGTTGTGGAGTTTCTAGTTGTGGAGTATCTAGTTGTGGAGTTGCGGAGTCTCTAGTTGTGGAGGTTCTAGTTGGGGAGTTTCTAGTTGTGGAGTTTCGAGTTGTGGAGTTTCTAGTTGCAGAGTCTCTGGTTGTGGAGTTTGTAGTTGCGGAGTTTCTAGTTGTAGATTTTCTGGTTGCGGAGTTTCTAGTTGTGGAGTTTCAAGTTGTGGAGTTTCAAGTTGCGGAGTCTCAAGCTGTGCAGTTTCTAGTAGTTAAGTTTTTAGTTGTGGAGTTTTTAGTTGTTGAGTTTCTAGTTTGAAGTCTCTACTTGTAGATTCTCTAGTTGTGGAGTCTCAAGTTTAGGAGTTTCTAGTTGAAGAGTTTTTAGTTGTGGAGTGTCTAGTTGTGGAGTTTCCAGTTGTGAAGTTTCGAGTTTTGGAGTTTCTAGTTGTGGAGTCTCTAGTTTTGTAGTTTCAAGCTTCGGAGTTTCTAGTTGCGGAGTTTTCATTTGTTGAGTTTCTAGTTGTGGAGTCTCAAGTTGTGGAGTTTAAAGTTGTGGAGTTTCAAGTTGTGGAGTTTCTAGTTGTTGAGTTTCGAGTTGTGGAGTTTTCTAGTTGTGGAGTTTCTAGTTGTGGAGTTTCCAGTTGTGGAGTATCTAGTTGTGGAGTTTACAGTTGTGAAGTATCTAGTTGTGGAGTTTCCAGTTGTGGAGTATCTAGTTGTGGAGTTTTAAGTTGTGGAGTTTCTAGTGGCGGAGTTTCTAGTTGCGGAGTATTTAATAGCGGAGTTTCTACTTGCGAAGTTTCAAGTTGCGGAGTCTCAAGTTGTGGAGTTTCCAGTTGTGGAGTTTTTAGTTGTGGAGTTTCTAGTTGTTGAGTTTCTAGTTGTGAAGTCTCTAGTTTTGCAGTTTCTAGTTGTGGAGTTTCTAGATATAGAATTTCTAGTTGCCGAGTCTCTATTTGTGGAATTTCTAGTTGCCAAGTCTCTAGTTGGAGTTTCTAGTTGCAGAGTCTCTAGTTGTGGAATTTCTAGTTGCCGAGTCTCTATTTGTGGAATTTCTAGTTGCCGAGTCTCTATTTGTGGAGTTTGTAGTTGTGGAGTTTCTAGTTGCAGAGTTTCTAGTTGTGGAGTTTCAAGTTGTGGAGTCTCTAGATGTGGAGTTTCTTGTTGTTGAGTTTCCAGTCGGCGTAACTAGTAGTGGAGTTTCCAGTTGTGGAGTTTCTAGTTTTGGAGTTTCTAGTTGCGGAGTCCCTAGTTGTGGAGTTTTCCGTTGCGGAGTTTCTAGTTGTGGAGTTTCAAGTTGTGAAGTTTCAAGTTGCGGAGTCTCAAGCTGTGCAGTTTCTAGTTGTTGAGTTTTTAGTTGTGGAGTTTTTAGTTGTTGAGTTTCTAGTTTGAAGTCTCTACTTGTAGATTCTCTAGTTGTTGAGTCTCAAGTTTAGGAGTTTCTAGTTGAAGAGTTTTTAGTTGTGGAGTGCCTAGTTGTGGAGTTTCCAGTCGTGGAGTTTCAAGTTTTGAGTTTCTAGTTGTGGAGTCTCAAGTTGTGGAGTCTCTAGTTGTAGAGTTACTAGTTGCGGAGTATCTAGTTGTGGAGTTTCCAGTTGTGGAGTTTCTTGTTGTGGAGTTGCGGAGTCTCTGGTTGTGGAGTTTCTAGTTGTTGAGTTTCGAGATGTGGAGTCTGTAGTTTTGGAGTTTCTAGTTGTGGAGTTTCCAGTTGTGGAGTATCTAGTTGTGGAGTTTCCAGTTGTGAAGTATCTAGTTGTGGAGTTTCCAGTTGTGGAGTATCTAGTTGTCGAGTTTTAAGTTGTGGAGTTTCTATTTGCGGAGTTTTTAGTTGCGGAGTATTTGATAGCGGAGTTTCTACTTGTGAAGTTTCAAGTTGCGGAGTCTCAAGATGTGGAGTTTCCAGTTGTGGAGTTTTTAGTTGTGGAGTTTCTAGTTGTTGAGTTTCTGGTTGTGAAGTCTCTAGTTTTGCAGTTTCTAGTTGTGGAGTTTCTAGATATAGAATTACTAGTTGCCGAGTCTCTATTTGTGGAATTTCTAGTTGCCGAGTCTCTAGTTGTGGAGTTTCTAGTTGCAGAGTCTCTAGTTGTGGAATTTCTAGTTTCCGAGTCTCTATTTGTGGAATTTCTAGGTGCCGAGTCTCTATTTGTGGAGTGCCTAGTTGTGGAGTTTCCAGTTGTGGAGTTTCGAGTTTTGGAGTTTCTAGTTGTGGAGTCTCTAGTTGTGTAGTTTCTAGCTGCGGAGTTTCTAGTTGCGGAGTTTTCATTTGTTGAGTTTCTAGTTGTGGAGTCTCAAGTTGTGGAGTTTAAAGTTGTGGAGTTTCAAGTTGTGGAGTCTCTAGTTGTAGAGTTACTAGTTGCGGAGTATCTAGTTGTGGAGTTTCCAGTTGTGGAGTTTCTTGTTGTGGAGTTGCCGAGTCTCTGGTTGTGGAGTTTCTAGTTGTTGAGTTTCGAGTTGTGGAGTCTCTAGTTGTGGAGTATCTAGTTGTAGAGTTTCAAGTTGTGGAGTATCTAGTTGTGGAGTTTCCAGTTGTGGAGTATCTAGTTGTGGAGTTTTAAGTTGTGGAGTTTCTAATTGCGGAGTTTCTAGTTGCGGAGTATTTAATAGCGGAGTTTCTACTTGTGAAGTTTCATGTTGCGGAGTCTCAAGTTGTGAAGTTTCCAGTTGTGGAGTTTTTAGTTGTGGAGTTTCTAGTTGTTGAGTTTCTAGTTGTGAAGTCTCTAGTTTTGCACTTTCTAGTTGTGGAGTTTCTAGATACAGAATTTCTAGTTGCCGAGTCTCTATTTTTGGAATTTCTAGTTGCCGAGTCTCTATTTGTGGAGTTTGTAGTTGTGGAGTTTCTAGTTGTGGAGTCTCTAGTTGCGGAGTTTCTAGTTTGGAGTTTCTAGTTGTGGAGTTTCTAGTTATGGAGTTTCCAGTTGCGGAATCTCTAGCTGTGGATTTTCTAGTTGCGTAACCTAAGGTTGTGAGGTTTCAAGTTGTGGAGTTTCTAGTTGTGGAGTTTCTAGTTGCGGAGTCTCTAGTTGTGTAGTTTCTGGCTGCGGAGTTTCTAGTTGCGGAGTTTCTATTTGTGGAGTTTCTAGCTGCGGAGTTTCAAGTTGCAGAGTCTCTGGTTGTGGAGTTTCTAGTTGCGGAGTCTCTAGTTGTGGAGTTTTTACTTGTGCAGTTTCCAGATATGGAATTTCTAGTTGCCGAGTCTCTATTTGTGGAGTTTGTAGTTCTGGAGTTTCTAGTTGTGGAGTTTCAAGTTGTGGAGTTTTTGGTTGTGGAGTCTCTAGTTGCGGAGTTTCTAGTTGTTGAGTTTCTAGCTGTGGAGTTTCTAGTTGTGGAGTTTCTAGTTGCGGAATCTCTAGCTGTGGATTTACTAGTTGCGTAACTTAAGGTTGTGAGGTTTCAATTTGTGGAGTTTCTAGTTGTGGAGTTTCTAGTTGTGGAGTCTCTAGTTGTGTAGTTTCTAGCTGCGGAGTTTCTAGTTGCGGAGTTTCTACTTGTGGAGTTTCTAGCTGCGGAGTTTCTAGTTGCAGAGTCTCTGGTTGTGGAGTTTCTAGTTGCGGAGTCTCTAGTTGTGTTATTTCTAGTTGTGGAGTTTCTAGTTGTGGAGTTTCCAGTTGTGGAGTTTTTAGTTGTGGACTTTGTAGATATGGAATTTCTAGTTGCCGAGTCTCTATTTGTGGAGTTTGTTGTTGTGGGGTTTCTAGTTGTGGAGTTTTTAGTTGTGGAGTCTCTAGTTGCGGAGTTTCTAGTTGTGGAGTTTCTAGTTGTGGAGTTTCTAGTTGTAGAGTTTCTGGTTGTGAAGTTTCTAGTTGTGGAGTTTCATGTTGTGGAGTTTCTAGTTGTGGAGTCTCAAGTTGTGGAGTTTAAAGTTGTGGAGTTTCAAGTTGGGGAGTCTCTAGTTGTGGAGTTTCTAGTTGTGGAGTATCTAGTTGTGGAGTTTCCAGTTGTGGAGTTTCTAGTTGTGGAGTTGCGGAGTCTCTAGTTGTGGAGTTTCTAGTTGTGGAGTTTCTAGTTGTGGAGTTTCGAGTTGTGGAGTTTCTAGTTGCGAAGTCTCTGGTTGTGGAGTTTCTAGTTGCGGAGTTTCTAGTTGTAGATTTTCTGGTTGCGGAGTTTCTAGTTGTGGAGTTTAAAGTTGTGGAGTTTCTAGTTGTGGAGTATCAAGTTGTGGAGTTGAAAGTTGTGGAGTTTCAAGTTGGGGAGTCTCTAGTTGTGGAGTTTCTAGTTGTGGAGTATCTAGTTGTTAAGTTTCCAGTTGTGGAGTTTCTAGTTGTGGAAATGCGGAGTCTCTAGTTGTGGAGTTTCTAGTTGTGGAGTTTCTAGTTGCGGAGTTTCTAGTTGCAGAGTCTCTGGTTGTGGAGTTTCCAGTTGTGGAGTATCTAGTTATGGAGTTTGCGGTTGTGAAGTTTCTAGTTGTGGAGTTTCCATTTGGAGTATCTAGTTGTGGAGTTTCTAGTTGCGGAGTTTTTGAAAGCGGAGTTTCTAGTTGTGGAGTTTCAAGTTGCGGAGTCTCAAGTTGTGGAGTTTCCAGTTGTGGAGTTTTTAGTTGTGGAGTTTCTAGTTGTTGAGTTTCTAGTTGTGAAGTCTCTAGTTTTGCAAATTCTAGTTGTAAAGTTTTTAGTTGTGGAGTTTCTAGATATGGAATTTCTAGTTGCCGAGTCTCTATTTGTGGAGTTTGTAGTTGTGGAGTTTCTAGTTGTGGAGTTTCAAGTTGTGGAGTTTCTAGTTGTGGAGTCTCTAGTTGCGGAATTTCTAGTTGTGGAGTTTCTAGTTGTGGAGTTTCTAGTTGTGGAGTTTCTAGTTGCGGAATCTCTAGCTGTGGATTTTCTAGTTGCGGAACTTAAGGTTGTGAGGTTTCAAGTTGTGGAGTTTCTAGTTGTGGAGTTTCTAGTTGTGGAGTCTCTAGTTGTGGAGTTTCTAGCTGCGGAGTTTCCAATTGTGGAGTTTCTGTTTGTGGAGTTTCTAGCTGCAGAGTTTCTAGTTGCAGAGACTCTGGCTGTGGAGTTTCTAGTTGCGGAGTCTCTAGTTGTAGAGTTTCTAGTTGTGGAGTTTCTAGTTGTGGAGTTTCAAGTTGTGGAGTTTCTAGTTGTGGAGTCTCAAGTTGTGGAGTTTAAAGTTGTGGAGTTTCAAGTTGGGGAGTCTCTAGTTGTGGAGTTTCTAGTTGTGGAGTATCTAGTTGTGGAGTTGCGGAGTCTCTAGTTGTGGAGGTTCTAGTTGTGGAGTTTCTAGTTGTGGAGTTTCGATTTGTGGAGTTTCTATTTGCAGAGTCTCTGGTTGTGGAGTTTGTAGTTGCGGAGTTTCTAGTTGTAGATTTTCTGGTTGCGGAGTTTCTAGTTGTGGAGTTTCAAGTTGTGGAGTTTCAAGTTGCGGAGTCTCAAGCTGTGCAGTTTCTAGTTGTTAAGTTTTTAGTTGAGGAGTTTTTAGTTGTTGAGTTTCTAGTTTGAAGTCTCTACTTGTAGATTCTCTAGTTGTGGAGTCTCAAGTTTAGGAGTTTCTAGTTGAAGAGTTTTTAGTTGTGGAGTCTCAAGTTGTGGAGTTTAAAGTTGTGGAGTTTCAAGTTGTGGAGTTTCTAGTTGTTGAGTTTCGAGTTGTGGAGTTTCTAGTTGTGGAGTTTCCAGTTGTGGAATATCTAGTTTTGGAGTTTACAGTTGTGAAGTATCTAGTTGTGGAGTTTCCAGTTGTGGAGTATCTAGTTGTGGAGTTTTAAGTTGTGGAGTTTCTAGTGGCGGAGGTTCTAGTTGCGGAGTATTTAATAGCGGAGTTTCTACTTGCGAAGTTTCAAGTTGCGGAGTCTCAAGTTGTGGAGTTTCCAGTTGTGGAGTTTTTAGTTGTGGAGTTTCTAGTTGTTGAGTTTCTAGTTGTGAAGTCTCTAGTTTTGCAGTTTCTAGTTGTGGAGTTTCTAGATATAGAATTTCTAGTTGCCGAGTCTCTATTTGTGGAATTTCTAGTTGCCGAGTCTCTAGTTGGAGTTTCTAGTTGCAGAGTCTCTAGTTGTGGAATTTCTAGTTGCCGAGTCTCTATTTGTGGAATTTCTAGTTGCCGAGTCTTATTTGTGGAGTTTGTAGTTGTGGAGTTTCTAGTTGCAGAGTTTCTAGTTGTGGAGTTTCAAGTTGTGGAGTCTCTAGATGTGGAGTTTCTTGTTGTCGAGTTTCCAGTTGCGGCGTATCTTGTAGTGGAGTTTCCAGTTGCGGAGTCCCTAGTTGTGGAGTTTCTAGTTGCGGAGTTTCTAGTTGTGGAGTTTCAAGTTGTGGAGTTTCAAGTTGCGGAGTCTCAAGCTGTGCAGTTTCTAGTTGTTGAGCTTTTAGTTGTGGAGTTTTTAGTTGTTGAGTTTCTAGTTTGAAGTCTCTACTTGTAGATTCTCTAGTTGTTGAGTCTCAAGTTTAGGAGTTTCTAGTTGAAGAGTTTTTAGTTGTGGAGTGCCTAGTTGTGGAGTTTCCAGTTGTGGAGTTTCAAGTTTTGAGTTTCTAGTTGTGGAGTCTCTAGTTGTGTAGTTTTTAGCTGCGGAGTTTCTAGTTGCGGAGTTTTCATTTGTTGAGTTTCTAGTTGTGGAGTCTCAAGTTGTGGAGTCTCTAGTTGTAGAGTTACTAGTTGCGGAGTATCTAGTTGTGGAGTTTGTTGTGGAGTTTCTTGTTGTGGAGTTGCGGAGTCTCTGGTTGTGGAGTTTCTAGTTGTTGAGTTTCGAGTTGTGGAGTCTGTAGTTGTGGAGTTTCTAGTTGTGGAGTTTCCAGTTGTGGAGTATCTAGTTGTGGAGTTTCCAGTTGTGAAGTATCTAGTTGTGGAGTTTCCAGTTGTGGAGTATCTAGTTGTGGAGTTTTAGGTTGTGGAGTTTCTATTTGCGGAGTTTCTAGTTGCGGAGTATTCAATAGCGGAGTTTCTACTTGTGAAGTTTCAAGTTGCGGAGTCTCAAGTTCTGGAGTTTCCAGTTGTGGAGTTTTTAGTTGTGGAGTTTCTAGTTGTTGAGTTTCTAGTTCTGAAGTCTCTAGTTTTGCAGTTTCTAGTTGTGGAGTTTCTAGATACAGAATTACTAGTTGCCGAGTCTCTATTTGTGGAATTTCTAGTTGCCGAGTCTCTAGTTGTGGAGTTTCTAGTTGCAGAGTCTCTAGTTGTGGAATTTCTAGTTGCCGAGTCTCTATTTGTGGAATTTATAGTTGCCGAGTCTCTATTTGTGGAGTTTGTAGTTGTGGAGTTTCTAGTTGTGGAGTTTCTAGTTGCAGAATTTCTAGTTGTGGAGTTTCAAGTTGTGGAGTCTCTAGATGTGGAGTTTCTAGTTGTCGAGTTTCCAGTTGTGGCGTATCTAGTAGTGGAGTTTCCAGTTGTGGAGTTTCTAGTTCTGGAGTTTCTAGTTGCAGAGTTCCTAGTTGTGGAGTTTCTAGTTGCGGAGTTTCGAGTTGTGGAGTTTCAAGTTGTGGAGTTTCAAGTTGCGGAGTCTCAAGCTGTGCAGTTTCTAGTTGTTGAGTTTTTAGTTGTGGAGTTTTTAGTTGTTGAGTTTCTAGTTTGAAGTCTCTACTTGTACATTCTCTAGTTGTGGAGTCTCAAGTTTAGGAGTTTCTAGTTGAAGAGTTTTTAGTTGTGGAGTGTCTAGTTGTGGAGTTTCCAGTTGTGGAGTTTCGAGTTTTGGAGTTTCTAGTTGTGGAGTCTCTAGTTGTGTAGTTTCTAGCTGCGGAGTTTCTAGTTGCGGAGTTTTCATTTGTTGAGTTTCTAGTTGCGGAGTCTCAAGTTGTGGAGTTTCCAGTTGTGGAGTTTTTAGTTGTGGAGTTTCTAGTTGTGGAGTTTCTAGTTGTGAAGTCTCTAGTTTTGCAGTTTCTAGTTGTGGAGTTTCTAGATATAGAATTTCTAGTTGCCGAGTCTCTATTTGTGGAATTTCTAGTTGCCGAGTCTCTAGTTGTGGAGTTTCTAGTTGCAGAGTCTCTAGTTGTGGAATTTCTAGTTGCCGAGTTTGTATTTTTGGAATTTCTAGTTGCCGAGTCTCTATTTGTGGAGTTTGTAGTTGTGGAGTTTCTAGTTGTGGAGTCTCTAGTTGCGGAGTTTCTAGTTTGGAGTTTCTAGTTGTGGAGTTTCTAGTTATGGAGTTTCCAATTGCGGAATCTCTAGCTGTGGATTTTCTAGTTGCGTAATCTAAGGTTGTGAGGTTTCAAGTTGTGGAGTTTCTAGTTGTGGAGTCTCTAGTTGTGTAGTTTCTGGCTGCGGAGTTTCTAGTTGCGGAGTTTCTATTTGTGGAGTTTCTAGCTGCGGAGTTTCTAGTTGCAGAGTCTCTGGTTGTGCAGTTTCTAGTTGCGGAGTCTCTAGTTGGGGAGTTTTTACTTGTGGAGTTTCCAGATATGGAATTTCTAGTTGCCGAGTTTCTTTTTGTGGAGTTTGTAGTTCTGGAGTTTCTAGTTGTGGAGTTTCAAGTTGTGGAGTTTCTGGTTGTGGAGTCTCTAGTTGCGGAGTTTCTAGTTGTTGAGTTTCTAGTTGTGGAGTTTCTAGTTGTGGGGTTTCTAGTTGCGGAATCTCTAGCTGTGGATTTTCTAGTTGCGTAACATAAGGTTGTGAGGTTTCAAGTTGTGGAGTTTCTACTTGCGGAGTTTCTAGTTGTGTAGTTTCTAGTTGTTGAGTCTCTAGTTGTGTAGTTTCTAGCTGCGGAGTTTTCAGTTGCGGAGTTTCTATTTGTGGAGTTTCTAGCTGCGGAGTTTCTAGTTGCAGAGTCTCTGGTTGTGGAGTTTCTAGTTGCGGAGTCTCTAGTTGTGGTATTTCTAGTTGTGGAGTTTCTAGTTGTGGAGTTTCCAGTTGTGCAGTTTTTAGTTGTGGACTTTCTAGACATGAAATTTCTTGTAGCCGAGTCTCAATTTGTGGAGTTTCTAGTTGTGGAGTTTCTAGTTGTGGAGTTTCTATTTGTGGAGTCTCAAGTTGTGGAATTTCAAGTTGTGGAGTTTCAAGTTGTGGAGTCTCTAGTTGTGGAGTTTGTAGTTGTGCAGTATCTAGTTGTGGAGTTTCCAGGTGTGGAGTTTCTAGTTGTGGAGTTGCGGAGTCTCTGGTTGTGGAGTTCTAGTTGTGGAGCTTCGAGTTGTGGAGTCTTTAGTTGTAGTTGTGGAGTTTCTAGTTGTGGAGTTTCCAGTTGTGTAGTATCTAGTTGTGGAGTTTCCAGTTGTGTAGTTTCAAGTTGCGGAGTCTCAAGTTGTGGAGTTTCCAGTTGTGGAGTTTTTAGTTGTGGAGTTTCTAGTTGTTGAGTTTCTAGTTGTGAAGTCTCTAGTTTTGCAGTTTCTAGTTTTGCAGTTTCTAGTTGTGGAGTTTCTAGATATAGAATTTCTAGTTGCCGAGTCTCTGTTTGTGGAATTTCTAGTTGCCGAGTCTCTAGTTGTGGAGTTTCTAGTTGCAGAGTCTCTAGTTGTGGAATTTCTAGTTGCCGAGTTTGTATTTTTGGAATTTCTAGTTGCCGAGTCTCTATTTGTGGAGTTTGTAGTTGTGGAGTTTCTAGTTGTGGAGTCTCTAGTTGCGGAGTTTCTAGTTTGGAGTTTCTAGTTGTGGAGTTTCTAGTTATGGAGTTTCCAATTGCGGAATCTCTAGCTGTGGATTTTCTAGTTGCGTAATCTAAGGTTGTGAGGTTTCAAGTTGTGGAGTTTCTAGTTGTGGAGTCTCTAGTTGTGTAGTTTCTGGCTGCGGAGTTTCTAGTTGCGGAGTTTCTATTTGTGGAGTTTCTAGCTGCGGAGTTTCTAGTTGCAGAGTCTCTGGTTGTGCAGTTTCTAGTTGCGGAGTCTCTAGTTGGGGAGTTTTTACTTGTGGAGTTTCCAGATATGGAATTTCTAGTTGCCGAGTTTCTTTTTGTGGAGTTTGTAGTTCTGGAGTTTCTAGTTGTGGAGTTTCAAGTTGTGGAGTTTCTGGTTGTGGAGTCTCTAGTTGCGGAGTTTCTAGTTGTTGAGTTTCTAGTTGTGGAGTTTCTAGTTGTGGGGTTTCTAGTTGCGGAATCTCTAGCTGTGGATTTTCTAGTTGCGTAACATAAGGTTGTGAGGTTTCAAGTTGTGGAGTTTCTAGTTGCGGAGTTTCTAGTTGTGTAGTTTCTAGTTGTTGAGTCTCTAGTTGTGTAGTTTCTAGCTGCGGAGTTTTCAGTTGCGGAGTTTCTATTTGTGGAGTTTCTAGCTGCGGAGTTTCTAGTTGCAGAGTCTCTGGTTGTGGAGTTTCTAGTTGCGGAGTCTCTAGTTGTGGTATTTCTAGTTGTGGAGTTTCTAGTTGTGGAGTTTCCAGTTGTGCAGTTTTTAGTTGTGGACTTTCTAGACATGAAATTTCTTGTAGCCGAGTCTCAATTTGTGGAGTTTCTAGTTGTGGAGTTTCTAGTTGTGGAGTTTCTATTTGTGGAGTCTACAGTTGTGGAGTTTCAAGTTGTGGAGTTTCAAGTTGTGGAGTCTCTAGTTGTGGAGTTTGTAGTTGTGCAGTATCTAGTTGTGGAGTTTCCAGGTGTGGAGTTTCTAGTTGTGGAGTTGCGGAGTCTCTGGTTGTGGAGTTCTAGTTGTGGAGCTTCGAGTTGTGGAGTCTTTAGTTGTAGTTGTGGAGTTTCTAGTTGTGGAGTTTCCAGTTGTGTAGTATCTAGTTGTGGAGTTTCCAGTTGTGTAGTTTCAAGTTGCGGAGTCTCAAGTTGTGGAGTTTCCAGTTGTGGAGTTTTTAGTTGTGGAGTTTCTAGTTGTTGAGTTTCTAGTTGTGAAGTCTCTAGTTTTGCAGTTTCTAGTTGTAAAGTTTTTAGTTGTGGAGTTTCTAGATAAGGAATTTCTAGTTGCCGAGTCTCTATTTGTGGAGTTTGTAGTTGTGGAGTTTCTAGTTGTGGAGTTTCAAGTTGTGGAGTTTCTAGTTGTGGAGTCTCTAGTTGCGGAATTTCTAGTTGTGGAGTTTCTAGTTGTTGAGTTTCTAGTTATGGAGTTTCTTGTTGCGGAATCTCTAGCTGTGGATTTTCTAGTTGCGGAACTTAAGGTTGTGAGGTTTCAAGTTGTGGAGTTTCTAGTTGTGGAGTTTCCAGTTGTGGAGTTTCTAGTTGTGGAGTCTCTAGTTGTGGAGTTTCTAGCTGCGGAGTTTCTAATTGTGGAGTTTCTGTTTGCGGAGTTTCTAGCTGCAGAGTTTCTAGTTGCAGAGTCTCTGGCTGTGGAGTTTCTAGTTGTGGAGTCTCTAGTTGTAGAGTTTCTAGTTGTGGAGTTTCTAGTTGTGGAGTTTTTAGTTGTGGGGTTTTTAGTTGTGGAGTTTCTAGATATGGAATTTCTAGTGGCCGAGTCTCTATTTGTGAAGTTTGTTGTTGTGGAGTTTCTAGTTGTGGAGTTTTTAGTTTTGGAGTCTCTAGTTGCGGAGTTTCTAGTTGTGGAGTTTCTAGTTGTGGAGTTTCCAGTTGTAGAGTTTCTGGTTGTGGAGTTTCTAGTTGTGGAGTTTCAAGTTATGGAGTTTCTAGTTGTGGAGTCTCAAGTTGTGGATTTTAAAGTTGTGGAGTTCCAAGTTGGGGAGTCTCTAGTTGTGGAGTTTCTAGTTGTGGAGTATCTAGTTGTGGAGTTGCGGAGTCTCTAGTTGTGGAGGTTCTAGTTGTGGAGTTTCTAGTTGTGGAGTTTCGAGTTGTGGAGTTTCTAGTTGCAGAGTCTCTGGTTGTGGAGCTTGTAGTTGCGGAGTTTCTAGCTGTAGATTTTCTGGTTGTGGAGTTTCTAGTTGTGGAGTTTAAAGTTGTGGAGTTTCTAGTTGTGGAGTATCAAGTTGTGGAGTTCAAAGTTGTGGAGTTTTAAGTTGGGGAGTCTCTAATTGTGGAGTTTCCAGTTGTGAAGTTTCTAGTTGTGGAGTTTCCAGTTGGAGTATCTAGTTGCGGAGTTTCTAGTTGTGGAGTTTCAAGTTGCGGAGTTTCAAGTTGTGGAGTTTCCAGTTGTGGAGTTTTTAGTTGTGGAGTTTCTAGTTGTGGAGTTTCTAGTTGTGAAGTCTCTAGTTTTGCAGTTTCTAGTTGTGGAGTTTCTAGATATAGAATTTCTAGTTGCCGAGTCTCTATTTGTGGAATTTTTAGTTGCCGAGTCTCTAGTTGTGGAGTTTCTAGTTGCAGAGTCTCTAGTTGTGGAATTTCTAGTTGCCGAGTTTGTATTTTTGGAATTTCTAGTTGCCGAGTCTCTATTTGTGGAGTTTGTAGTTGTGGAGTTTCTAGTTGTGGAGTCTCTAGTTGCGGAGTTTCTAGTTTGGAGTTTCTAGTTGTGGTGTTTCTAGTTATGGAGTTTCCAGTTGCGGAATCTCTAGCTGTGGATTTTCTAGTTGCGTAATCTAAGGTTGTGAGGTTTCAAGTTGTGGAGTTTCTAGTTGCGGAGTTTCTAGTTGTGGAGTTTCAAGTTGTGGAGTTTCAAGTTGCGGAGTCTCAAGCTGTGCAGTTTCTAGTTGTTGAGCTTTTAGTTGTGGAGTTTTTAGTTGTTGAGTTTCTAGTTTGAAGTCTCTACTTGTAGATTCTCTAGTTGTTGAGTCTCAAGTTTAGGAGTTTCTAGTTGAAGAGTTTTTAGTTGTGGAGTGCCTAGTTGTGGACTTTCCAGTTGTGGAGTTTCAAGTTTTGAGTTTCTAGTTGTGGAGTCTCTAGTTGTGTAGTTTTTAGCTGCGGAGTTTCTAGTTGCGGAGTTTTCATTTGTTGAGTTTCTAGTTGTGGAGTCTCAAGTTGTGGAGTCTCTAGTTGTAGAGTTACTAGTTGCGGAGTATCTAGTTGTGGAGTTTGTTGTGGAGTTTCTTGTTGTGGAGTTGCGGAGTCTCTGGTTGTGGAGTTTCTAGTTGTTGAGTTTCGAGTTGTGGAGTCTGTAGTTGTGGAGTTTCTAGTTGTGGAGTTTCCAGTTGTGGAGTATCTAGTTGTGGAGTTTCCAGTTGTGAAGTATCTAGTTGTGGAGTTTCCAGTTGTGGAGTATCTAGTTGTGGAGTTTTAGGTTGTGGAGTTTCTATTTGCGGAGTTTCTAGTTGCGGAGTATTCAATAGCGGAGTTTCTACTTGTGAAGTTTCAAGTTGCGGAGTCTCAAGTTCTGGAGTTTCCAGTTGTGGAGTTTTTAGTTGTGGAGTTTCTAGTTGTTGAGTTTCTAGTTCTGAAGTCTCTAGTTTTGCAGTTTCTAGTTGTGGAGTTTCTAGATACAGAATTACTAGTTGCCGAGTCTCTATTTGTGGAATTTCTAGTTGCCGAGTCTCTAGTTGTGGAGTTTCTAGTTGCAGAGTCTCTAGTTGTGGAATTTCTAGTTGCCGAGTCTCTATTTGTGGAATTTATAGTTGCCGAGTCTCTATTTGTGGAGTTTGTAGTTGTGGAGTTTCTAGTTGTGGAGTTTCTAGTTGCAGAATTTCTAGTTGTGGAGTTTCAAGTTGTGGAGTCTCTAGATGTGGAGTTTCTAGTTGTCGAGTTTCCAGTTGTGGCGTATCTAGTAGTGGAGTTTCCAGTTGTGGAGTTTCTAGTTCTGGAGTTTCTAGTTGCAGAGTTCCTAGTTGTGGAGTTTCTAGTTGCGGAGTTTCGAGTTGTGGAGTTTCAAGTTGTGGAGTTTCAAGTTGCGGAGTCTCAAGCTGTGCAGTTTCTAGTTGTTGAGTTTTTAGTTGTGGAGTTTTTAGTTGTTGAGTTTCTAGTTTGAAGTCTCTACTTGTACATTCTCTAGTTGTGGAGTCTCAAGTTTAGGAGTTTCTAGTTGAAGAGTTTTTAGTTGTGGAGTGTCTAGTTGTGGAGTTTCCAGTTGTGGAGTTTCGAGTTTTGGAGTTTCTAGTTGTGGAGTCTCTAGTTGTGTAGTTTCTAGCTGCGGAGTTTCTAGTTGCGGAGTTTTCATTTGTTGAGTTTCTAGTTGCGGAGTCTCAAGTTGTGGAGTTTCCAGTTGTGGAGTTTTTAGTTGTGGAGTTTCTAGTTGTGGAGTTTCTAGTTGTGAAGTCTCTAGTTTTGCAGTTTCTAGTTGTGGAGTTTCTAGATATAGAATTTCTAGTTGCCGAGTCTCTATTTGTGGAATTTCTAGTTGCCGAGTCTCTAGTTGTGGAGTTTCTAGTTGCAGAGTCTCTAGTTGTGGAATTTCTAGTTGCCGAGTTTGTATTTTTGGAATTTCTAGTTGCCGAGTCTCTATTTGTGGAGTTTGTAGTTGTGGAGTTTCTAGTTGTGGAGTCTCTAGTTGCGGAGTTTCTAGTTTGGAGTTTCTAGTTGTGGAGTTTCTAGTTATGGAGTTTCCAATTGCGGAATCTCTAGCTGTGGATTTTCTAGTTGCGTAATCTAAGGTTGTGAGGTTTCAAGTTGTGGAGTTTCTAGTTGTGGAGTCTCTAGTTGTGTAGTTTCTGGCTGCGGAGTTTCTAGTTGCGGAGTTTCTATTTGTGGAGTTTCTAGCTGCGGAGTTTCTAGTTGCAGAGTCTCTGGTTGTGCAGTTTCTAGTTGCGGAGTCTCTAGTTGGGGAGTTTTTACTTGTGGAGTTTCCAGATATGGAATTTCTAGTTGCCGAGTTTCTTTTTGTGGAGTTTGTAGTTCTGGAGTTTCTAGTTGTGGAGTTTCAAGTTGTGGAGTTTCTGGTTGTGGAGTCTCTAGTTGCGGAGTTTCTAGTTGTTGAGTTTCTAGTTGTGGAGTTTCTAGTTGTGGGGTTTCTAGTTGCGGAATCTCTAGCTGTGGATTTTCTAGTTGCGTAACATAAGGTTGTGAGGTTTCAAGTTGTGGAGTTTCTACTTGCGGAGTTTCTA
This sequence comes from Rhipicephalus microplus, assembly GCF_043290135.1. Lineage (NCBI taxonomy): Eukaryota > Metazoa > Arthropoda > Arachnida > Ixodida > Ixodidae > Rhipicephalus > Rhipicephalus microplus. The sequence continues at coordinate 839,614 of NW_027464626.1, read as the reverse complement.
GTTGTGTAGTTTCTAGTTGTTGAGTCTCTAGTTGTGTAGTTTCTAGCTGCGGAGTTTTCAGTTGCGGAGTTTCTATTTGTGGAGTTTCTAGCTGCGGAGTTTCTAGTTGCAGAGTCTCTGGTTGTGGAGTTTCTAGTTGCGGAGTCTCTAGTTGTGGTATTTCTAGTTGTGGAGTTTCTAGTTGTGGAGTTTCCAGTTGTGCAGTTTTTAGTTGTGGACTTTCTAGACATGAAATTTCTTGTAGCCGAGTCTCAATTTGTGGAGTTTCTAGTTGTGGAGTTTCTAGTTGTGGAGTTTCTATTTGTGGAGTCTCAAGTTGTGGAGTTTCAAGTTGTGGAGTTTCAAGTTGTGGAGTCTCTAGTTGTGGAGTTTGTAGTTGTGCAGTATCTAGTTGTGGAGTTTCCAGGTGTGGAGTTTCTAGTTGTGGAGTTGCGGAGTCTCTGGTTGTGGAGTTCTAGTTGTGGAGCTTCGAGTTGTGGAGTCTTTAGTTGTAGTTGTGGAGTTTCTAGTTGTGGAGTTTCCAGTTGTGTAGTATCTAGTTGTGGAGTTTCCAGTTGTGTAGTTTCAAGTTGCGGAGTCTCAAGTTGTGGAGTTTCCAGTTGTGGAGTTTTTAGTTGTGGAGTTTCTAGTTGTTGAGTTTCTAGTTGTGAAGTCTCTAGTTTTGCAGTTTCTAGTTTTGCAGTTTCTAGTTGTGGAGTTTCTAGATATAGAATTTCTAGTTGCCGAGTCTCTATTTGTGGAATTTCTAGTTGCCGAGTCTCTAGTTGTGGAGTTTCTAGTTGCAGAGTCTCTAGTTGTGGAATTTCTAGTTGCCGAGTTTGTATTTTTGGAATTTCTAGTTGCCGAGTCTCTATTTGTGGAGTTTGTAGTTGTGGAGTTTCTAGTTGTGGAGTCTCTAGTTGCGGAGTTTCTAGTTTGGAGTTTCTAGTTGTGGAGTTTCTAGTTATGGAGTTTCCAATTGCGGAATCTCTAGCTGTGGATTTTCTAGTTGCGTAATCTAAGGTTGTGAGGTTTCAAGTTGTGGAGTTTCTAGTTGTGGAGTCTCTAGTTGTGTAGTTTCTGGCTGCGGAGTTTCTAGTTGCGGAGTTTCTATTTGTGGAGTTTCTAGCTGCGGAGTTTCTAGTTGCAGAGTCTCTGGTTGTGCAGTTTCTAGTTGCGGAGTCTCTAGTTGGGGAGTTTTTACTTGTGGAGTTTCCAGATATGGAATTTCTAGTTGCCGAGTTTCTTTTTGTGGAGTTTGTAGTTCTGGAGTTTCTAGTTGTGGAGTTTCAAGTTGTGGAGTTTCTGGTTGTGGAGTCTCTAGTTGCGGAGTTTCTAGTTGTTGAGTTTCTAGTTGTGGAGTTTCTAGTTGTGGGGTTTCTAGTTGCGGAATCTCTAGCTGTGGATTTTCTAGTTGCGTAACATAAGGTTGTGAGGTTTCAAGTTGTGGAGTTTCTAGTTGCGGAGTTTCTAGTTGTGTAGTTTCTAGTTGTTGAGTCTCTAGTTGTGTAGTTTCTAGCTGCGGAGTTTTCAGTTGCGGAGTTTCTATTTGTGGAGTTTCTAGCTGCGGAGTTTCTAGTTGCAGAGTCTCTGGTTGTGGAGTTTCTAGTTGCGGAGTCTCTAGTTGTGGTATTTCTAGTTGTGGAGTTTCTAGTTGTGGAGTTTCCAGTTGTGCAGTTTTTAGTTGTGGACTTTCTAGACATGAAATTTCTTGTAGCCGAGTCTCAATTTGTGGAGTTTCTAGTTGTGGAGTTTCTAGTTGTGGAGTTTCTATTTGTGGAGTCTCAAGTTGTGGAGTTTCAAGTTGTGGAGTTTCAAGTTGTGGAGTCTCTAGTTGTGGAGTTTGTAGTTGTGCAGTATCTAGTTGTGGAGTTTCCAGGTGTGGAGTTTCTAGTTGTGGAGTTGCGGAGTCTCTGGTTGTGGAGTTCTAGTTGTGGAGCTTCGAGTTGTGGAGTCTTTAGTTGTAGTTGTGGAGTTTCTAGTTGTGGAGTTTCCAGTTGTGTAGTATCTAGTTGTGGAGTTTCCAGTTGTGTAGTTTCAAGTTGCGGAGTCTCAAGTTGTGGAGTTTCCAGTTGTGGAGTTTTTAGTTGTGGAGTTTCTAGTTGTTGAGTTTCTAGTTGTGAAGTCTCTAGTTTTGCAGTTTCTAGTTGTAAAGTTTTTAGTTGTGGAGTTTCTAGATAAGGAATTTCTAGTTGCCGAGTCTCTATTTGTGGAGTTTGTAGTTGTGGAGTTTCTAGTTGTGGAGTTTCAAGTTGTGGAGTTTCTAGTTGTGGAGTCTCTAGTTGCGGAATTTCTAGTTGTGGAGTTTCTAGTTGTTGAGTTTCTAGTTATGGAGTTTCTTGTTGCGGAATCTCTAGCTGTGGATTTTCTAGTTGCGGAACTTAAGGTTGTGAGGTTTCAAGTTGTGGAGTTTCTAGTTGTGGAGTTTCCAGTTGTGGAGTTTCTAGTTGTGGAGTCTCTAGTTGTGGAGTTTCTAGCTGCGGAGTTTCTAATTGTGGAGTTTCTGTTTGCGGAGTTTCTAGCTGCAGAGTTTCTAGTTGCAGAGTCTCTGGCTGTGGAGTTTCTAGTTGTGGAGTCTCTAGTTGTAGAGTTTCTAGTTGTGGAGTTTCTAGTTGTGGAGTTTTTAGTTGTGGGGTTTTTAGTTGTGGAGTTTCTAGATATGGAATTTCTAGTGGCCGAGTCTCTATTTGTGAAGTTTGTTGTTGTGGAGTTTCTAGTTGTGGAGTTTTTAGTTTTGGAGTCTCTAGTTGCGGAGTTTCTAGTTGTGGAGTTTCTAGTTGTGGAGTTTCCAGTTGTAGAGTTTCTGGTTGTGGAGTTTCTAGTTGTGGAGTTTCAAGTTATGGAGTTTCTAGTTGTGGAGTCTCAAGTTGTGGATTTTAAAGTTGTGGAGTTTCAAGTTGGGGAGTCTCTAGTTGTGGAGTTTCTAGTTGTGGAGTATCTAGTTGTGGAGTTGCGGAGTCTCTAGTTGTGGAGGTTCTAGTTGTGGAGTTTCTAGTTGTGGAGTTTCGAGTTGTGGAGTTTCTAGTTGCAGAGTCTCTGGTTGTGGAGCTTGTAGTTGCGGAGTTTCTAGCTGTAGATTTTCTGGTTGTGGAGTTTCTAGTTGTGGAGTTTAAAGTTGTGGAGTTTCTAGTTGTGGAGTATCAAGTTGTGGAGTTCAAAGTTGTGGAGTTTTAAGTTGGGGAGTCTCTAATTGTGGAGTTTCCAGTTGTGAAGTTTCTAGTTGTGGAGTTTCCAGTTGGAGTATCTAGTTGCGGAGTTTCTAGTTGTGGAGTTTCAAGTTGCGGAGTTTCAAGTTGTGGAGTTTCCAGTTGTGGAGTTTTTAGTTGTGGAGTTTCTAGTTGTGGAGTTTCTAGTTGTGAAGTCTCTAGTTTTGCAGTTTCTAGTTGTGGAGTTTCTAGATATAGAATTTCTAGTTGCCGAGTCTCTATTTGTGGAATTTTTAGTTGCCGAGTCTCTAGTTGTGGAGTTTCTAGTTGCAGAGTCTCTAGTTGTGGAATTTCTAGTTGCCGAGTTTGTATTTTTGGAATTTCTAGTTGCCGAGTCTCTATTTGTGGAGTTTGTAGTTGTGGAGTTTCTAGTTGTGGAGTCTCTAGTTGCGGAGTTTCTAGTTTGGAGTTTCTAGTTGTGGTGTTTCTAGTTATGGAGTTTCCAGTTGCGGAATCTCTAGCTGTGGATTTTCTAGTTGCGTAATCTAAGGTTGTGAGGTTTCAAGTTGTGGAGTTTCTAGTTGTGGAGTCTCTAGTTGTGTAGTTTCTGGCTGCGGAGTTTCTAGTTGCGAAGTTTCTATTTGTGGAGTTTCTAGCTGCGGAGTTTCTAGTTGCAGAGTCTCTGGTTGTGCAGTTTCTAGTTGCGGAGTCTCTAGTTGGGGAGTTTTTACTTGTGGAGTTTCCAGATATGGAATTTCTAGTTGCCGAGTTTCTTTTTGTGGAGTTTGTAGTTCTGGAGTTTCTAGTTGTGGAGTTTCAAGTTGTGGAGTTTCTGGTTGTGGAGTCTCTAGTTGCGGAGTTTCTAGTTGTTGAGTTTCTAGTTGTGGAGTTTCTAGTTGTGGGGTTTCTAGTTGCGGAATCTCTAGCTGTGGATTTTCTAGTTGCGGAACTTAAGGTTGTGAGGTTTCAAGTTGTGGAGTTTCTAGTTGTGGAGTTTCCAGTTGTGGAGTTTCTAGTTGTGGAGTCTCTAGTTGTGGAGTTTCTAGCTGCGGAGTTTCTAATTGTGGAGTTTCTGTTTGCGGAGTTTCTAGCTGCAGAGTTTCTAGTTGCAGAGTCTCTGGCTGTGGAGTTTCTAGTTGTGGAGTCTCTAGTTGTAGAGTTTCTAGTTGTGGAGTTTCTAGTTGTGGAGTTTTTAGTTGTGGGGTTTTTAGTTGTGGAGTTTCTAGATATGGAATTTCTAGTGGCCGAGTCTCTATTTGTGAAGTTTGTTGTTGTGGAGTTTCTAGTTGTGGAGTTTTTAGTTTTGGAGTCTCTAGTTGCGGAGTTTCTAGTTGTGGAGTTTCTAGTTGTGGAGTTTCCAGTTGTAGAGTTTCTGGTTGTGGAGTTTCTAGTTGTGGAGTTTCAAGTTATGGAGTTTCTAGTTGTGGAGTCTCAAGTTGTGGATTTTAAAGTTGTGGAGTTTCAAGTTGGGGAGTCTCTAGTTGTGGAGTTTCTAGTTGTGGAGTATCTAGTTGTGGAGTTGCGGAGTCTCTAGTTGTGGAGGTTCTAGTTGTGGAGTTTCTAGTTGTGGAGTTTCGAGTTGTGGAGTTTCTAGTTGCAGAGTCTCTGGTTGTGGAGCTTGTAGTTGCGGAGTTTCTAGCTGTAGATTTTCTGGTTGTGGAGTTTCTAGTTGTGGAGTTTAAAGTTGTGGAGTTTCTAGTTGTGGAGTATCAAGTTGTGGAGTTCAAAGTTGTGGAGTTTTAAGTTGCGGAGTCTCTAATTGTGGAGTTTCCAGTTGTGAAGCTTCTAGTTGTGGAGTTTCCAGTTGGAGTATCTAGTTGCGGAGTTTCTAGTTGTGGAGTTTCAAGTTGCGGAGTTTCAAGTTGTGGAGTTTCCAGTTGTGGAGTTTTTAGTTGTGGAGTTTCTAGTTGTTAGGTTCTAGTTGTGAAGTCTCTAGTTTTGCAGTTTCTAGTTGTAAAGTTTTAGTTGTGGAGTTTCTAGATATGGAATTTCTAGTTGCGGAGTCTCTATTTGTGGAGTTTGTAGTTGTGGAGCTTCTAGTTGTGGAGTTTCAAGTTGCGGAGTTTCTAGTTGTGGAGTTTCTAGTTGCGGAATCTCTAGCTGTGGATTTTCTAGTTGCGTAACTTAAGGTTGTGAGGTTTCAAGTTGTGGAGTTTCTAGTTGTGGAGTTTCTAGTTGTGGAGTCTCTAGTTGTATAGTTTATAGCTGCGGAGTTTTTAGTTGCGGAGTTTCTATTTGTGGAGTTTCTAGCTGCGGAGTTTCAAGTTGCAGAGTCTCTGGTTGTGGAGTTTCTAGTTGCGGAGTCTCTAGTTGTGGTATTTCTAGTTGTGGAGTTTCTAGTTGTGGAGTTTCTAGTTGCGGAGTTTCTAGTTGTGGAGTTTCAAGTTGTGGAGTTTCAAGTCGCGGAGTCTCAAGCTGTGCAGTTTCTAGTTGTTGAGTTTTTAGTTGTGGAGTTTTTAGTTGTTGAGTTTCTAGTTTGAAGTATCTACTTGTAGATTCTCTAGTTGTTGAGTCTCAAGTTTAGGAGTTTCTAGTTGAAGAGTTTTTAGTTTTGGAGTGCCTAGTTGTGGAGTTTCTAGTTGTGGAGTTTCAAGTTTTGAGTTTCTAGTTGTGGAGTCTCTAGTTGTGTAGTTTCTAGTTGCGCAGTATCTAGTTGTGGAGATTCCAGTTGTGGAGTTTCTAGTTGTGGAGTTGCGGAGGCTCTGGTTGTGGAGTTTCTAGTTGTGGAGTCTTTAGTTGTAGTTGTGGAGTTTCTAGTTGTGGAGTTTCCAGTTGTGGAGTATCTAGTTGTGGAGTTTCTAGTTGTGTAGTTTCTAGCTGCGGAGTTTCTCGTTGCGGAGTTTCTATTTGTGGAGTTTGTAGTTGTGGAGTTTCTAGTTGTGGAGTTTCAAGTAGTGGAGTTTCTAGTTGTGGAGTCTCTAGTTGCGGAGTTTCTAGGTTTTAAGTTTCTAGTTGTGGAGTTTCTAGTTATGGAGTTTCTAGTTGCGGAATCTCTAGCTGTGGATTTTCTACTTGCGTAACTTAAGGTTGTGAGGTTTCAATTTGTTGAGTTTCTAGTTGTGGAGTTTCTAGTTGTGGAGTCTCTAGTTGTGTAGTTTCTAGCTACGGAGTTTCTAGTTGCGGAGTTTCTATTTGTGGAGTTTCTAGCTGCGGAGTTTCTAGTTGCAGAGTCTCTGGTTGTGGAGTTTCTAGTTGCGGAGTCTCTAGTTGTAATATTTCTAGTTGTGGAGTTTCTAGTTGTGGAGTTTCCAGTTGTGGAGTTTTTATATGTGGACTTTCTAGATATAGAATTTCTAGTTGCTGAGTCTCTATTTGTGGAGTTTGTTGTTGTGGGGTTTCTAGTTGTGGAGTTTTTAGTTGGGGAGTCTCTAGTTGCGGAGTTTCTAGTTGTGGAGTTTCTAGTTGTGGAGTTTCTAGTTGTGGAGTCTCAAGTTGTGGAGTTTAAAGTTGTGGAGTTTCAAGTTGGGGAGTCTCTAGTTGTGGAGCTTCTAGTTGTGGAGTATCTAGTTGTGTAGTTTCCAGTTGTGGAGTTTCTAGTTGTGGAAATGCGGAGTCTCTAGTTGTGGAGTTTCTAGTTGTGGAGTTTCTAGTTGTGGGGTTTTTAGTTGTGGAGTTTCTAGATATGGAATTTCTAGTTGCCGAGTCTCTATTTGTGGAGTTTGTTGTTGTGAAGTTTCTAGTTGTGGAGTTTCTAGTTGCAGAGTCTCTGGTTGTGGAGTTTCCAGTTGTGGAGTATCTAGTTGTGGAGTTTGCGGTTGTGAAGTTTCTAGTTGTGGAGTTTCCAGTTGGAGTATCTAGTTGTGGAGTTTCTAGTTGTGGAGTTTTTAGTTGTGGGGTTTTTAGTTTTGGAGTTTCTAGATATGGAATTTCTAGTTGCCGAGTCTCTATTTGTGGAGTTTGTTGTTGTGAAGTTTCTAGTTGTGGAGTTTTTAGTTGTGGAGTATCTAGTTGCGGAGTTTCTAGTTGTAGAGTTTCTGGTTGTGGAGTTTCTAGTTGTGGAGTTTCAAGTTGTGGAGTTTCTAGTTGTGGAGTCTCAAGTTGTGGAGTTTAAAGTTGTGGAGTTTCAAGTTGGGGAGTCTCTAGTTGTGGAGTTTCTAGTTGTGGAGTATCTAGTTGTGGAGTTGCGGAGTCTCTAGTTGTGGAGGTTCTAGTTGTGGAGTTTCTAGTTGTGGAGTTTCGAGTTGTGGAGTTTCTAGTTGCAGAGTCTCTGGTTGTGGAGTTTGTAGTTGCGGAGTTTCTAGTTGTAGATTTTCTGGTTGTGGAGTTTCTAGTTGTGGAGTTTAAAGTTGTGGAGTTTCTAGTTGTGGAGTATCAAGTTGTGGAGTTCAAAGTTGTGGAGTTTTCAGTTGGGGAGTCTCTAATTGTGGAGTTTCCAGTTGTGAAGCTTCTAGTTGTGGAGTTTCCAGTTGGAGTATCTAGTTGCGGAGTTTCTAGTTGTGGAGTTTCAAGTTGCGGAGTTTCAAGTTGTGGAGTTTCCAGTTGTGGAGTTTTTAGTTGTGGAGTTTCTAGTTGTTAAGTTTCTAGTTGTGAAGTCTCTAGTTTTGCAGTTTCTAGTTGTAAAGTTTTAGTTGTGGAGTTTCTAGATATGGAATTTCTAGTTGCGGAGTCTCTATTTGGGGAGTTTGTAGTTGTGGAGCTTCTAGTTGTGGAGTTTCAAGTTGCGGAGTTTCTAGTTGTGGAGTTTCTAGTTGCGGAATCTCTAGCTGTGGATTTTCTAGTTGCGTAACTTAAGGTTGTGAGGTTTCAAGTTGTGGAGTTTCTAGTTGTGGAGTTTCTAGTTGTGGAGTCTCAAGTTGTGTATTTTCAAGCTGCGGAGTTTTTAGTTGCGGAGTTTCTATTTGTGGAGTTTCTAGCTGCGGAGTTTCTAGTTGCAGAGTCTCTGGTTGTGGAGTTTCTAGTTGCGGAGTCTCTAGTTGTGGTATTTCTAGTTGCGGAGTTTCTAGTTGTGGAGTTTCAAGTTGTGGAGTTTCAAGTTGCGGAGTCTCAAGCTGTGCAGTTTGTAGTTGTTGAGTTTTTAGTTGTTGAGTTTCTAGTTTGAAGTCTCTACTTGTAGATTCTCTAGTTGTTGAGTCTCAAGTTTAGGAGTTTCTAGTTGAAGAGTTTTTAGTTGGGGAGTGCCTAGTTGTGGAGTTTCAAGTTTTGAGTTTCTAGTTGTGGAGTCTCTAGTTGTGTAGTTTCTAGCTGCGGAGTTTCTAGTTGCGGAGTTTTCATTTGTTGAGTTTCTAGTTGTGGAGTCTCAAGTTGTGGAGTCTCTAGTTGTGGAGTTTGTAGTTGCGCAGTATCTAGTTGTGGAGTTTCCAGTTGTGGAGTTTCTTGTTGTGGAGTGGCGGAGTCTCTGGTTGTGGAGTTCTAGTTGTGGAGCTTCGAGTTGTGGAGTCTTTAGTTGTAGTTGTGGAGTTTCTAGTTGTGGAGTTTCCAGTTGTGTAGTATCTAGTTGTGGAGTTTCCAGTTGTGTAGTTTCAAGTTGCGGAGTCTCAAGTTGTGGAGTTTCCAGTTGTGGAGTTTTTAGTTGTGGAGTTTCTAGTTGTTGAGTTTCTAGTTGTGAAGTCTCTAGTTTTGCAGTTTCTAGTTGTAAAGTTTTTAGTTGTGGAGTTTCTAGATAAGGAATTTCTAGTTGCCGAGTCTCTATTTGTGGAGTTTGAAGTTGTGGAGTTTCTAGTTGTGGAGTTTCAAGTTGTGGAGTTTCTAGTTGTGGAGTCTCTAGTTGCGGAATTTCTAGTTGTGGAGTTTCTAGTTGTTGAGTTTCTAGTTATGGAGTTTCTTGTTGCGGAATCTCTAGCTGTGGATTTTCTAGTTGCGGAACTTAAGGTTGTGAGGTTTCAAGTTGTGGAGTTTCTAGTTGTGGAGTTTCCAGTTGTGGAGTTTCTAGTTGTGGAGTCTCTAGTTGTGGAGTTTCTAGCTGCGGAGTTTCTAATTGTGGAGTTTCTGTTTGCGGAGTTTCTAGCTGCAGAGTTTCTAGTTGCAGAGTCTCTGGCTGTGGAGTTTCTAGTTGTGGAGTCTCTAGTTGTAGAGTTTCTAGTTGTGGAGTTTCTAGTTGTGGAGTTTTTAGTTGTGGGGTTTTTAGTTGTGGAGTTTCTAGATATGGAATTTCTAGTGGCCGAGTCTCTATTTGTGAAGTTTGTTGTTGTGGAGTTTCTAGTTGTGGAGTTTTTAGTTTTGGAGTCTCTAGTTGCGGAGTTTCTAGTTGTGGAGTTTCTAGTTGTGGAGTTTCCAGTTGTAGAGTTTCTGGTTGTGGAGTTTCTAGTTGTGGAGTTTCAAGTTATGGAGTTTCTAGTTGTGGAGTCTCAAGTTGTGGATTTTAAAGTTGTGGAGTTTCAAGTTGGGGAGTCTCTAGTTGTGGAGTTTCTAGTTGTGGAGTATCTAGTTGTGGAGTTGCGGAGTCTCTAGTTGTGGAGGTTCTAGTTGTGGAGTTTCTAGTTGTGGAGTTTCGAGTTGTGGAGTTTCTAGTTGCAGAGTCTCTGGTTGTGGAGCTTGTAGTTGCGGAGTTTCTAGCTGTAGATTTTCTGGTTGTGGAGTTTCTAGTTGTGGAGTTTAAAGTTGTGGAGTTTCTAGTTGTGGAGTATCAAGTTGTGGAGTTCAAAGTTGTGGAGTTTTAAGTTGGGGAGTCTCTAATTGTGGAGTTTCCAGTTGTGAAGCTTCTAGTTGTGGAGTTTCCAGTTGGAGTATCTAGTTGCGGAGTTTCTAGTTGTGGAGTTTCAAGTTGCGGAGTTTCAAGTTGTGGAGTTTCCAGTTGTGGAGTTTTTAGTTGTGGAGTTTCTAGTTGTTAGGTTCTAGTTGTGAAGTCTCTAGTTTTGCAGTTTCTAGTTGTAAAGTTTTAGTTGTGGAGTTTCTAGATATGGAATTTCTAGTTGCGGAGTCTCTATTTGTGGAGTTTGTAGTTGTGGAGCTTCTAGTTGTGGAGTTTCAAGTTGCGGAGTTTCTAGTTGTGGAGTTTCTAGTTGCGGAATCTCTAGCTGTGGATTTTCTAGTTGCGTAACTTAAGGTTGTGAGGTTTCAAGTTGTGGAGTTTCTAGTTGTGGAGTTTCTAGTTGTGGAGTCTCTAGTTGTATAGTTTATAGCTGCGGAGTTTTTAGTTGCGGAGTTTCTATTTGTGGAGTTTCTAGCTGCGGAGTTTCAAGTTGCAGAGTCTCTGGTTGTGGAGTTTCTAGTTGCGGAGTCTCTAGTTGTGGTATTTCTAGTTGTGGAGTTTCTAGTTGTGGAGTTTCTAGTTGCGGAGTTTCTAGTTGTGGAGTTTCAAGTTGTGGAGTTTCAAGTCGCGGAGTCTCAAGCTGTGCAGTTTCTAGTTGTTGAGTTTTTAGTTGTGGAGTTTTTAGTTGTTGAGTTTCTAGTTTGAAGTATCTACTTGTAGATTCTCTAGTTGTTGAGTCTCAAGTTTAGGAGTTTCTAGTTGAAGAGTTTTTAGTTTTGGAGTGCCTAGTTGTGGAGTTTCTAGTTGTGGAGTTTCAAGTTTTGAGTTTCTAGTTGTGGAGTCTCTAGTTGTGTAGTTTCTAGTTGCGCAGTATCTAGTTGTGGAGTTTCCAGTTGTGGAGTTTCTAGTTGTGGAGTTGCGGAGGCTCTGGTTGTGGAGTTTCTAGTTGTGGAGTCTTTAGTTGTAGTTGTGGAGTTTCTAGTTGTGGAGTTTCCAGTTGTGGAGTATCTAGTTGTGGAGTTTCTAGTTGTGTAGTTTCTAGCTGCGGAGTTTCTAGTTGCGGAGTTTCTATTTGTGGAGTTTGTAGTTGTGGAGTTTCTAGTTGTGGAGTTTCAAGTAGTGGAGTTTCTAGTTGTGGAGTCTCTAGTTGCGGAGTTTCTAGGTTTTAAGTTTCTAGTTGTGGAGTTTCTAGTTATGGAGTTTCTAGTTGCGGAATCTCTAGCTGTGGATTTTCTACTTGCGTAACTTAAGGTTGTGAGGTTTCAATTTGTTGAGTTTCTAGTTGTGGAGTTTCTAGTTGTGGAGTCTCTAGTTGTGTAGTTTCTAGCTACGGAGTTTCTAGTTGCGGAGTTTCTATTTGTGGAGTTTCTAGCTGCGGAGTTTCTAGTTGCAGAGTCTCTGGTTGTGGAGTTTCTAGTTGCGGAGTCTCTAGTTGTAATATTTCTAGTTGTGGAGTTTCTAGTTGTGGAGTTTCCAGTTGTGGAGTTTTTATATGTGGACTTTCTAGATATAGAATTTCTAGTTGCTGAGTCTCTATTTGTGGAGTTTGTTGTTGTGGGGTTTCTAGTTGTGGAGTTTTTAGTTGGGGAGTCTCTAGTTGCGGAGTTTCTAGTTGTGGAGTTTCTAGTTGTGGAGTTTCTAGTTGTGGAGTCTCGAGTTGTGGAGTTTAAAGTTGTGGAGTTTCAAGTTGGGGAGTCTCTAGTTGTGGAGTTTCTAGTTGTGGAGTATCTAGTTGTGTAGTTTCCAGTTGTGGAGTTTCTAGTTGTGGAAATGCGGAGTCTCTAGTTGTGGAGTTTCTAGTTGTGGAGTTTCTAGTTGTGGGGTTTTTAGTTGTGGAGTTTCTAGATATGGAATTTCTAGTTGCCGAGTCTCTATTTGTGGAGTTTGTTGTTGTGAAGTTTCTAGTTGTGGAGTTTCTAGTTGCAGAGTCTCTGGTTGTGGAGTTTCCAGTTGTGGAGTATCTAGTTGTGGAGTTTGCGGTTGTGAAGTTTCTAGTTGTGGAGTTTCCAGTTGGAGTATCTAGTTGTGGAGTTTCTAGTTGTGGAGTTTTTAGTTGTGGGGTTTTTAGTTTTGGAGTTTCTAGATATGGAATTTCTAGTTGCCGAGTCTCTATTTGTGGAGTTTGTTGTTGTGAAGTTTCTAGTTGTGGAGTTTTTAGTTGTGGAGTATCTAGTTGCGGAGTTTCTAGTTGTAGAGTTTCTGGTTGTGGAGTTTCTAGTTGTGGAGTTTCAAGTTGTGGAGTTTCTAGATGTGGAGTCTCAAGTTGTGGAGTTTAAAGTTGTGGAGTTTCAAGTTGGGGAGTCTCTAGTTGTGGAGTTTCTAGTTGTGGAGTATCTAGTTGTGGAGTTGCGGAGTCTCTAGTTGTGGAGGTTCTAGTTGTGGAGTTTCTAGTTGTGGAGTTTCGAGTTGTGGAGTTTCTAGTTGCAGAGTCTCTGGTTGTGTAGTTTGTAGTTGCGGAGTTTCTAGTTGTAGATTTTCTGGTTGTGGAGTTTCTAGTTGTGGAGTTTAAAGTTGTGGAGTTTCTAGTTGTGGAGTATCAAGTTGTGGAGTTCAAAGTTTTGGAGTTTTCAGTTGGGGAGTCTCTAATTGTGGAGTTTCCAGTTGTGAAGCTTCTAGTTGTGGAGTTTCCAGTTGGAGTATCTAGTTGCGGAGTTTCTAGTTGTGGAGTTTCAAGTTGCGGAGTTTCAAGTTGTGGAGTTTCCAGTTGTGGAGTTTTTAGTTGTGGAGTTTCTAGTTGTTAAGTTTCTAGTTGTGAAGTCTCTAGTTTTGCAGTTTCTAGTTGTAAAGTTTTAGTTGTGGAGTTTCTAGATATGGAATTTCTAGTTGCGGAGTCTCTATTTGTGGAGTTTGTAGTTGTGGAGCTTCTAGTTGTGGAGTTTCAAGTTGCGGAGTTTCTAGTTGTGGAGTTTCTAGTTGCGGAATCTCTAGCTGTGGATTTTCTAGTTGCGTAACTTAAGGTTGTGAGGTTTCAAGTTGTGGAGTTTCTAGTTGTGGAGTTTCTAGTTGTGGAGTCTCAAGTTGTGTAGTTTCTAGCTGCGGAGTTTTTAGTTGCGGAGTTTCTATTTGTGGAGTTTCTAGCTGCGGAGTTTCTAGTTGCAGAGTCTCTGGTTGTGGAGTTTCTAGTTGCGGAGTCTCTAGTTGTGGTATTTCTAGTTGCGGAGTTTCTAGTTGTGGAGTTTCAAGTTGCGGAGTCTCAAGCTGTGCAGTTTGTAGTTGTTGAGTTTTTAGTTTTGGAGTTTTTAGTTGTTGAGTTTCTAGTTTGAAGTCTCTACTTGTAGATTCTCTAGTTGTTGAGTCTCAAGTTTAGGAGTTTCTAGTTGAAGAGTTTTTAGTTGTGGAGTGCCTAGTTGTGGAGTTTCAAGTTTTGAGTTTCTAGTTGTGGAGTCTCTAGTTGTGTAGTTTCTAGCTGCGGAGTTTCTAGTTGCGGAGTTTTCATTTGTTGAGTTTCTAGTTGTGGAGTCTCAAGTTGTGGAGTCTCTTGTTGTAAAGTTACTAGTTGCGGAGTATCTAGTTGTGGAGTTTCAAGTTGTGGAGTTTCTTGTTGTGGAGTGGCGGAGTCTCTGGTTGTGGAGTTTCTAGTTGTTGAGTTTCGAGTTGTGGGGTCTGTAGTTGTGGAGTTTCTAGTTGTGGAGTTTCCAGTTGTGGAGTATCTAGTTGTGGAGTTTCCAGTTGTGGAGTATCTAGTTGTGGAGTTTTAGGTTGTGGAGTTTCTATTTGCGGAGTTTCTAGTTGCGGAGTATTTAACAGTGGAGTTTCTACTTGTTAAGTTTCAAGTTGCGGAGTCTCAAGTTGTGGAGTTTCCAGTTGTGGAGTTTTTAGTTGTGGAGTTTCTAGTTGTTGAGTTTCTAGCTGTGAAGTCTTTAGTTTTGCAGTTTCTAGTTGTGGAGTTTCTAGATATAGAATTACTAGTTGCCGAGTCTCTATTTGTGGAATTTCTAGTTGCCGAGTCTCTAGTTGTGGAGTTTCTAGTTGCAGAGTCTCTATTTGTGGAATTTCTAGTTGCCGAGTCTCTATTTGTGGAATTTCTAGTTGCCGAGTCTCTATTTGTGGAGTTTGTAGTTTTGGAGTTTCTAGTTGTGGAGTCTCTAGTTGCAGAATTTCCAGTTGTGGAGTTTCAAGTTGTGGAGTCTCTAGATGTGGAGTTTCTAGTTGTCGAGTTTCCAGTTGTGGCGTATCTAGTAGTGGAGTTTCCAGTTGTGGAGTTTCTAGTTGTGGAGTTTCTAGTTGCGGAGTCCCTAGTTGTGGAGTTTCTAGTTGCGGAGTTTCTAGTTGTGGAGTTTCAAGTTGTGGAGTTTCAAGTTGCGGAGTCTCAAGCTGTGCAGTTTCTAGTTTTGAGTTTTTAGTTGTGGAGTTTTTAGTTGTTGAGTTTCTAGTTTGAAGTCTCTACTTGTAGATTCTCTAGTTGTGGAGTCTCAAGTTTAGGAGTTTCTAGTTGAAGAGTTTTTAGTTGTGGAGTGTCTAGTTGTGGAGTTTCCAGTTGTGGAGTTTTGAGTTTTGGAGTTTCTAGTTGTGGAGTCTCTAGTTGTGTAGTTTCTAGCTGCTGAGTTTCTAGTTGCGGAGTTTTCATTTGTTGAGTTTCTAGTTGTGGAGTCTCAAGTTGTGGAGTTTAAAGTTGTGGAGTTTCAAGTTGTGGAGTCTCAAGTTGTAGAGTTACTAGTTGCGGAGTATCTAGTTGTGGAGTTTCCAGTTGTGGAGTTTCTTGTTGTGGAGTTGCGGAGTCTCTGGTTGTGGAGTTTCTAGTTGTTGAGTTTCGAGTTGTGGAGTCTCTAGTTGTGGAGTTTCTAGTTGTGGAGTTTCTAGTTGTGGAGTTTCCAGTTGCCGAGTATCTAGTTGTGGAGTTTTAAGTTGTGGTGTTTCTAATTGCGGAGTTTCTAGTGGCGGAGTATTTAATAGCGGAGTTTCTACTTGTGAAGTTTCATGTTGCGGAGTCTCAAGTTGTGGAGTTTCCAGTTGTGGAGTTTTTAGTTGTGGAGTTTCTAGTTGTTGAGTTTCTAGTTGTGAAGTCTCTAGTTTTGCAGTTTCTAGTTGTGGAGTTTCTAGATATAGAATTTCTAGTTGCCGAGTCTCTATTTGTGGAATTTCTAGTTGCCGAGTCTCTAGTTGTGGAGTTTCTAGTTGCAGAGTCTCTAGTTGTGGAATTTCTAGTTGCCGAGTTTGTATTTTTGGAATTTTTAGTTGCCGAGTCTCTATTTGTGGAGTTTGTAGTTGTGGAGTTTCTAGTTGTGGAGTCTCTAGTTACGGAGTTTCTAGTTTGGAGTTTCTAGTTGTGGAGTTTCTAGTTATGGAGTTTCCAGTTGCGAAATCTCTAGCTGTGGATTTTCTAGTTGCGTAACCTAAGGTTGTGAGGTTTCAAGTTGTGGAGTTTCTAGTTGTGGAGTTTCTAGTTGTGGAGTCTCTAGTTGTGTAGTTTCTGGCTGCGGAGTTTCTAGTTGCGGAGTTTCTATTTGTGGAGTTTCTAGCTGCGGAGTTTCTAGTTGCAGAGTCTCTGGTTGTGGAGTTTCTAGTTGCGGAGTCTCTAGTTGTGGAGTTTTTACTTGTGGAGTTTCCAGATATGGAATTTCTAGTTGCCGAGTCTCTATTTGTGGAGTTTGTAGTTCTGGAGTTTCTAGTTGTGGAGTTTCAAGTTGTGGAGTTTCTGGTTGTGGAGTCTCTAGTTGCGGAGTTTCTAGCTGCGGAGTTTTCAGTTGCGGAGTTTCTATTTGTGGAGTTTCTAGCTGCGGAGTTTCTAGTTGCAGAGTCTCTGGTTGTGGAGTTTCTAGTTGCGGAGTCTCTAGTTGTGGTATTTCTAGTTGTGGAGTTTCTAGTTGAGGAGTTTCCAGTTGTGGAGTTTTTAGTTGTGGACTTTCTAGACATGAAATTTCTTGTAGCCGAGTCTCTATTTGTGGAGTTTCTAGTTGTGGAGTTTCTAGTTGTGGAGTTTCTAGTTGTGGAGTCTCAAGTTGTGGAGTTTCAAGTTGTAAAGTTTCAAGTTGTGGAGTCTCTAGTTGTGGAGTTTGTATTTGCGCAGTATCTAGTTGTGGAGTTTCCAGGTGTGGAGTTTCTAGTTGTGGAGTTGCGGAGTCTCTGGTTGTGGAGTTTCTAGTTGTGGAGTTTCGAGTTGTGGAGTCTTTAGTTGTAGTTGTGGAGTTTCTAGTTGTGGAGTTTCCAGTTGTGGAGTATCTAGTTGTGGAGTTTCCAGTTGTGTAGTTTCTAGCTGTGGAGTTTCTAGTTGCGGAGTTTCTATTTGTGGAGTTTCTAGCTGCAGAGTTTCTAGTTGCAGAGTCTCTGGTTGTGGAGTTTCTAGTTGCGGAGTCTCTAGTTGTGGAGTTTTTAGTTGTGGAGTTTCTAGATATGGAATTTCTAGTTGCTGAGTCTCTATTTGTGGAGTTTGTAGTTGTGGAGTTTCTAGTTGTGGAGTTTCTAGTTGCAGAGTCTCTGGTTGTGGAGTTTCCAGTTGTGGAGTATCTAGTTGTGGAGTTTGCGGTTGTGAAGTTTCTAGTTGTGGAGTTTCCAGTTGGAGTATCTAGTTGTGGAGTTTCTAGTTGTGGAGTTTTTAGTTGTGGGGTTTTTAGTTTTGGAGTTTCTAGATATGGAATTTCTAGTTGCCGAGTCTCTATTTGTGGAGTTTGTTGTTGTGAAGTTTCTAGTTGTGGAGTTTTTAGTTGTGGAGTATCTAGTTGCGGAGTTTCTAGTTGTAGAGTTTCTGGTTGTGGAGTTTCTAGTTGTGGAGTTTCAAGTTGTGGAGTTTCTAGTTGTGGAGTCTCAAGTTGTGGAGTTTAAAGTTGTGGAGTTTCAAGTTGGGGAGTCTCTAGTTGTGGAGTTTCTAGTTGTGGAGTATCTAGTTGTGGAGTTGCGGAGTCTCTAGTTGTGGAGGTTCTAGTTGTGGAGTTTCTAGTTGTGGAGTTTCGAGTTGTGGAGTTTCTAGTTGCAGAGTCTCTGGTTGTGGAGTTTGTAGTTGCGGAGTTTCTAGTTGTAGATTTTCTGGTTGTGGAGTTTCTAGTTGTGGAGTTTAAAGTTGTGGAGTTTCTAGTTGTGGAGTATCAAGTTGTGGAGTTCAAAGTTGTGGAGTTTTCAGTTGGGGAGTCTCTAATTGTGGAGTTTCCAGTTGTGAAGCTTCTAGTTGTGGAGTTTCCAGTTGGAGTATCTAGTTGCGGAGTTTCTAGTTGTGGAGTTTCAAGTTGCGGAGTTTCAAGTTGTGGAGTTTCCAGTTGTGGAGTTTTTAGTTGTGGAGTTTCTAGTTGTTAAGTTTCTAGTTGTGAAGTCTCTAGTTTTGCAGTTTCTAGTTGTAAAGTTTTAGTTGTGGAGTTTCTAGATATGGAATTTCTAGTTGCGGAGTCTCTATTTGTGGAGTTTGTAGTTGTGGAGCTTCTAGTTGTGGAGTTTCAAGTTGCGGAGTTTCTAGTTGTGGAGTTTCTAGTTGCGGAATCTCTAGCTGTGGATTTTCTAGTTGCGTAACTTAAGGTTGTGAGGTTTCAAGTTGTGGAGTTTCTAGTTGTGGAGTTTCTAGTTGTGGAGTCTCAAGTTGTGTAGTTTCTAGCTGCGGAGTTTTTAGTTGCGGAGTTTCTATTTGTGGAGTTTCTAGCTGCGGAGTTTCTAGTTGCAGAGTCTCTGGTTGTGGAGTTTCTAGTTGCGGAGTCTCTAGTTGTGGTATTTCTAGTTGCGGAGTTTCTAGTTGTGGAGTTTCAAGTTGTGGAGTTTCAAGTTGCGGAGTCTCAAGCTGTGCAGTTTGTAGTTGTTGAGTTTTTAGTTTTGGAGTTTTTAGTTGTTGAGTTTCTAGTTTGAAGTCTCTACTTGTAGATTCTCTAGTTGTTGAGTCTCAAGTTTAGGAGTTTCTAGTTGAAGAGTTTTTAGTTGTGGAGTGCCTAGTTGTGGAGTTTCAAGTTTTGAGTTTCTAGTTGTGGAGTCTCTAGTTGTGTAGTTTCTAGCTGCGGAGTTTCTAGTTGCGGAGTTTTCATTTGTTGAGTTTCTAGTTGTGGAGTCTCAAGTTGTGGAGTATCTTGTTGTAGAGTTACTAGTTGCGGAGTATCTAGTTGTGGAGTTTCCAGTTGTGGAGTTTCTTGTTGTGGAGTGGCGGAGTCTCTGGTTGTGGAGTTTCTAGTTGTTGAGTTTCGAGTTGTGGGGTCTGTAGTTGTGGAGTTTCTAGTTGTGGAGTTTCCAGTTGTGGAGTATCTAGTTGTGGAGTTTCCAGTTGTGGAGTATCTAGTTGTGGAGTTTTAGGTTGTGGAGTTTCTATTTGCGGAGTTTCTAGTTGCGGAGTATTTAATAGTGGAGTTTCTACTTGTTAAGTTTCAAGTTGCGGAGTCTCAAGTTGTGGAGTTTCCAGTTGTGGAGTTTTTAGTTGTGGAGTTTCTAGTTGTTGAGTTTCTAGCTGTGAAGTCTTTAGTTTTGCAGTTTCTAGTTGTGGAGTTTCTAGATATAGAATTACTAGTTGCCGAGTCTCTATTTGTGGAATTTCTAGTTGCCGAGTCTCTAGTTGTGGAGTTTCTAGTTGCAGAGTCTCTATTTGTGGAATTTCTAGTTGCCGAGTCTCTATTTGTGGAATTTCTAGTTGCCGAGTCTCTATTTGTGGAGTTTGTAGTTTTGGAGTTTCTAGTTGTGGAGTCTCTAGTTGCAGAATTTCCAGTTGTGGAGTTTCAAGTTGTGGAGTCTCTAGATGTGGAGTTTCTAGTTGTCGAGTTTCCAGTTGTGGCGTATCTAGTAGTGGAGTTTCCAGTTGTGGAGTTTCTAGTTGTGGAGTTTCTAGTTGCGGAGTCCCTAGTTGTGGAGTTTCTAGTTGCGGAGTTTCTAGTTGTGGAGTTTCAAGTTGTGGAGTTTCAAGTTGCGGAGTCTCAAGCTGTGCAGTTTCTAGTTTTGAGTTTTTAGTTGTGGAGTTTTTAGTTGTTGAGTTTCTAGTTAGAAGTCTCTACTTGTAGATTCTCTAGTTGTGGAGTCTCAAGTTTAGGAGTTTCTAGTTGAAGAGTTTTTAGTTGTGGAGTGTCTAGTTGTGGAGTTTCCAGTTGTGGAGTTTTGAGTTTTGGAGTTTCTAGTTGTGGAGTCTCTAGTTGTGTAGTTTCTAGCTGCTGAGTTTCTAGTTGCGGAGTTTTCATTTGTTGAGTTTCTAGTTGTGGAGTCTCAAGTTGTGGAGTTTAAAGTTGTGGAGTTTCAAGTTGTGGAGTCTCAAGTTGTAGAGTTACTAGTTGCGGAGTATCTAGTTGTGGAGTTTCCAGTTGTGGAGTTTCTTGTTGTGGAGTTGCGGAGTCTCTGGTTGTGGAGTTTCTAGTTGTTGAGTTTCGAGTTGTGGAGTCTCTAGTTGTGGAGTTTCTAGTTGTGGAGTTTCTAGTTGTGGAGTTTCCAGTTGCCGAGTATCTAGTTGTGGAGTTTTAAGTTGTGGTGTTTCTAATTGCGGAGTTTCTAGTGGCGGAGTATTTAATAGCGGAGTTTCTACTTGTGAAGTTTCATGTTGCGGAGTCTCAAGTTGTGGAGTTTCCAGTTGTGGAGTTTTTAGTTGTGGAGTTTCTAGTTGTTGAGTTTCTAGTTGTGAAGTCTCTAGTTTTGCAGTTTCTAGTTGTGGAGTTTCTAGATATAGAATTTCTAGTTGCCGAGTCTCTATTTGTGGAATTTCTAGTTGCCGAGTCTCTAGTTGTGGAGTTTCTAGTTGCAGAGTCTCTAGTTGTGGAATTTCTAGTTGCCGAGTTTGTATTTTTGGAATTTTTAGTTGCCGAGTCTCTATTTGTGGAGTTTGTAGTTGTGGAGTTTCTAGTTGTGGAGTCTCTAGTTACGGAGTTTCTAGTTTGGAGTTTCTAGTTGTGGAGTTTCTAGTTATGGAGTTTCAAGTTGCGGAATCTCTAGCTGTGGATTTTCTAGTTGCGTAACCTAAGGTTGTGAGGTTTCAAGTTGTGGAGTTTCTAGTTGTGGAGTTTCTAGTTGTGGAGTCTCTAGTTGTGTAGTTTCTGGCTGCGGAGTTTCTAGTTGCGGAGTTTCTATTTGTGGAGTTTCTAGCTGCGGAGTTTCTAGTTGCAGAGTCTCTGGTTGTGGAGTTTCTAGTTGCGGAGTCTCTAGTTGTGGAGTTTTTACTTGTGGAGTTTCCAGATATGGAATTTCTAGTTGCCGAGTCTCTATTTGTGGAGTTTGTAGTTCTGGAGTTTCTAGTTGTGGAGTTTCAAGTTGTGGAGTTTCTGGTTGTGGAGTCTCTAGTTGCGGAGTTTCTAGCTGCGGAGTTTTCAGTTGCGGAGTTTCTATTTGTGGAGTTTCTAGCTGCGGAGTTTCTAGTTGCAGAGTCTCTGGTTGTGGAGTTTCTAGTTGCGGAGTCTCTAGTTGTGGTATTTCTAGTTGTGGAGTTTCTAGTTGTGGAGTTTCCAGTTGTGGAGTTTTTAGTTGTGGACTTTCTAGACATGAAATTTCTTGTAGCCGAGTCTCTATTTGTGGAGTTTCTAGTTGTGGAGTTTCTAGTTGTGGAGTTTCTAGTTGTGGAGTCTCAAGTTGTGGAGTTTCAAGTTGTAAAGTTTCAAGTTGTGGAGTCTCTAGTTGTGGAGTTTGTAGTTGCGCAGTATCTAGTTGTGGAGTTTCCAGGTGTGGAGTTTCTAGTTGTGGAGTTGCGGAGTCTCTGGTTGTGGAGTTTCTAGTTGTGGAGTTTCGAGTTGTGGAGTCTTTAGTTGTAGTTGTGGAGTTTCTAGTTGTGGAGTTTCCAGTTGTGGAGTATCTAGTTGTGGAGTTTCCAGTTGTGTAGTTTCTAGCTGTGGAGTTTCTAGTTGCGGAGTTTCTATTTGTGGAGTTTCTAGCTGCAGAGTTTCTAGTTGCAGAGTCTCTGGTTGTGGAGTTTCTAGTTGCGGAGTCTCTAGTTGTGGAGTTTTTAGTTGTGGAGTTTCTAGATATAGAATTTCTAGTTGCTGAGTCTCTATTTGTGGAGTTTGTAGTTGTGGAGTTTCAAGTTGTGGAGTTTTTGGTTGTGGAGTCTCTAGTTGCGAAGTTTCTAGTTGTTGAGTTTCTAGTTGTGGAGTTTCTAGTTGTGGAGTTTCTAGTTGCGGAATCTCTAGCTGTGGATTTTCTAGTTGCGTAGCTTAAGGTTGTGAGGTTTCAATTTGTGGAGTTTCTAGTTTTGGAGTTTCTAGTTGTGGAGTCTCTAGTTGTGTAGTTTCTAGCTGCGGAGTTTCTAGTTGCGGAGTTTCTACTTGTGGAGTTTCTAGCTGCGGAGTTTCTAGTTGCAGAGTCTCTGGTTGTGGAGTTTCTAGTTGCGGAGTCTCTAGTTGTGTTATTTCTAGTTGTGGAGTTTCTAGTTGTGGAGTTTCCAGTTGTGGAGTTTTTAGTTGTGGACTTTCTAGATATGGAATTTCTAGTTGCCGATTCTCTATTTGTGGAGTTTGTTGTTGTGGAGTTTCTAGTTGTGGAGTTTTTAGTTGTGGAGTCTCTAGTTGCGGAGTTTCTTGTTGTGGAGTTTCTAGTTGTGGAGTTTCCAGTTGTAGAGTTTCTGGTTGTGGAGTTTGTAGTTGTGGAGTTTCAAGTTGTGGAGTTTCTAGTTGTGGAGTCTCAAGTTGTGGATTTTAAAGTTGTGGAGTTTCAAGTTGGGGAGTCTCTAGTTGTGGAGTCTCAAGTTTAGGAGTTTCTAGCTGAAGAGTTTTTAGTTGTGGAGTGTCTAGTTGTGGAGTTTCCAGTTGTGAAGTTTCGAGTTTTGGAGTTTCTAGTTGTGGAGTCTCTAGTTGTGTAGTTTCCAGCTTCGGAGTTTCTAGTTGCGGAGTTTTCATTTGTTGAGTTTCTAGTTGTGGAGTCTCAAGTTGTGGAGTTTAAAGTTGTGCCATTTCAAGTTGTGGAGTTTCAAGTTGTGGAGTCTCTAGTTGTAGAGTTACTAGTTGCAGAGTATCTAGTTGTGGAGTTTCCAGTTGTGGAGTTTCTTGTTGTGGAGTTGCGGAGTCTCTGGTTGTGGAGTTTCTAGTTGTTGAGTTTCGAGTTGTGGAGTCTGTAGTTGTGGAGTTTCTAGTTGTGGAGTTTCCAGTTGTGGAGTATCTAGTTGTGGAGTTTCCAGTTGTGAAGTATCTAGTTGTGGAGTTTTCAGTTGTGGAGTATCTAGTTGTGGAGTTTCAAGTTGTGGAGTTTCCAGTTGTGGAGTTTTTAGTTGTGGAGTTTCTAGGTGTTGAGTTTCTAGTTGTGAAGTCTCTAGTTTTGCAGTTTCTAGTTGTGGAGTTTCTAGATATAGAATTTCTAGTTGCCGAGTCTCTATTTGTGGAATTTCTAGTTGCCGAGTCTCTAGTTGTGGAGTTTCTAGTTGCAGAGTCTCTAGTTGTGGAATTTCTAGTTGCCGAGTGTGTATTTTTGGAATTTCTAGTTGCCGAGTCTCTATTTGTGGAGTTTGTAGTTGTGGAGTTTCTAGTTGTGGAGTCTCTAGTTGCGGAGTTTCTAGTTTGGAGTTTCTAGTTGTGGAGTTTCTAGTTATGGAGTTTCCAGTTGCGGAATCTCTAACTGTGGATTTTCTAGTTGCGTAATCTAAGGTTGTGAGGTTTCAAGTTGCGGAGTTTCTAGTTGTGGAGTCTCTAGTTGTGTAGTTTCTGGCTGCGGAGTTTCTAGTTGCGGAGTTTCTATTTGTGGAGTTTCTAGCTGCGGAGTTTTTAGTTGCAGAGTCTCTGGTTGTGGAGTTTCTAGTTGCGGAGTCTCTAGTTGGGTAGTTTTTACTTGTGGAGTTTCCAGATATGGAATTTCTAGTTGCCGAGTCTCTTTTTGTGGAGTTTGTAGTTCTGGAGTTTCTAGTTGTTGAGTTTCTAGTTGTGGAGTTTCTAGTTGTGGGGTTTCTAGTTGCGGAATCTCTAGCTGTGGATTTTCTAGTGGCGTAACATAAGGTTGTGAGGTTTCAAGTTGTGGAGTTTCTAGTTGCGGAGTTTCTAGTTGTGGAGTTTCTAGTTGTTCAGTCTCTAGTTATGTAGTTTCTAGCTGCGGAGTTTTCAGTTGCGGAGTTTCTATTTGTGGAGTTTCTAGCTGCGGAGTTTCTAGTTGCAGAGTCTCTGGTTGTGGAGTTTCTAGTTGCGGAGTCTCTAGTTGTGGTATTTCTAGTTGTGGAGTTTCTAGTTGTGGAGTTTCCAGTTGTGGAGTTTTTAGTTGTGGACTTTCTAGACATGAAATTTCTTGTAGCCGAGTCTCTATTTGTGGAGTTTCTAGTTGTGGAGTTTCTAGTTGTGGAGTTTCTAGTTGTGGAGTTTCTAGTTGTGGAGTCTCAAGTTGTGGAGTTTCAAGCTATGGAGTTTCAAGTTGTGGAGTCTCTAGTTGTGGAGTTTGTAGTTGCGCAGTATCTAGTTGTGGAGTTTCCAAGTGAGGAGTTTCTAGTTGTGGAGTTGCGGAGTCTCTGGTTGTGGAGTTCTAGTTGTAGAGCTTCGAGTTGTGGAGTCTTTAGTTGTAGTTGTGGAGTTTCTAGTGGTGGAGTTTCCAGTTGTGGAGTATCTAGTTGTGGAGTTTCCAGTTGTGTAGTTTCAAGTTGCGGAGTCTCAAGTTGTGGAGTTTCCAGTTGTGGAGTTTTTAGTTGTGGAGTTTCTAGTTGTTGAGTTTCTAGTTGTGAAGTCTCTAGTTTTGCAGTTTCTAGTTGTAAAGTTTTTAGTTGTGGAGTTTCTAGATATGGAATTTCTAGTTGCCGAGTCTCTATTTGTGGAGTTTGTAGTTGTGGAGTTTCTAGTTGTGGAGTTTCAAGTTGTGGAGTTTCTAGTTGTGGAGTCTCTAGTTGCGGAATTTCTAGTTGTGGAGTTTCTAGTTGTTGAGTTTCTAGTTATGGAGTTTCTTGTTGCGGAATCTCTAGCTGTGGATTTTCTAGTTGCGGAACTTAAGGTTGTGAGGTTTCAAGTTGTGGAGTTTCTAGTTGTGGAGTTTCCAGTTGTGGAGTTTCTAGTTGTGGAGTCTCTAGTTGTGGAGTTTCTAGCTGCGGAGTTTCTAATTGTGGAGTTTCTGTTTGCGGAGTTTCTAGCTGCAGAGTTTCTAGTTGCAGAGTCTCTGGCTGTGGAGTTTCTAGTTGCGGAGTCTCTAGTTGTAGAGTTTCTAGTTGTGGAGTTTCTAGTTGTGGAGTTTTTAGTTGTGGGGTTTTTAGTTGTGGAGTTTCTAGATATGAAATTTCTAGTGGCCGAGTCTCTATTTGTGAAGTTTGTTGTTGTGGAGTTTCTAGTTGTGGAGTTTTTAGTTTTGGAGTCTCTAGTTGCGGAGTTTCTAGTTGTGGAGTTTCTGGTTGTGGAGTTTCCAGTTGTAGAGTTTCTGGTTGTGGAGTTTCTAGTTGTGGAGTTTCAAGTTATAGAGTTTCTAGTTGTGGAGTCTCAAGTTGTGGATTTTAAAGTTGTGGAGTTTCAAGTTGGGGAGTCTCTAGTTGTGGAGTTCCTAGTTGTGGAGTATCTAGTTGTGGAGTTGCGGAGTCTCTAGTTGTGGAGGTTCTAGTTGTGGAGTTTCTAGTTGTGGAGTTTCTAGTTATGGAGTTTCCAGTTGCGGAATCTCTAGCTGTGGATTTTCTAGTTGCGTAACCTAAGGTTGTGAGGTTTCAAGTTGTGGAGTTTCTAGTTGTGGAGTTTCTAGTTGTGGAGTCTCCAGTTGTGTAGTTTCTGGCTGCGGAGTTTCT
The DNA here is from genome assembly GCF_043290135.1 of Rhipicephalus microplus. Taxonomy (NCBI): domain Eukaryota; kingdom Metazoa; phylum Arthropoda; class Arachnida; order Ixodida; family Ixodidae; genus Rhipicephalus; species Rhipicephalus microplus. The sequence goes on along the minus strand of NW_027464626.1, from coordinate 815,334 downwards.
AGTTGCGGAGTTTCTATTTGTGGAGTTTCTAGCTGCGGAGTTTCTAGTTGCAGAGTCTCTGGTTGTGGAGTTTCTAGTTGCGGAGTCTCTAGTTGTGGAGTTTTTACTTGTGGAGTTTCCAGATATGGAATTTCTAGTTGCCGAGTCTATTTGTGGAGTTTGTAGTTCTGGAGTTTCTAGTTGTGGAGTTTCAATTTGTGGAGTTTCTGGTTGTGGAGTCTCCAGTTGCGGAGTTTCTAGCTGCGGAGTTTTCAGTTGCGGAGTTTCTATTTGTGGAGTTTCTAGCTGCGGAGTTTCTAGTTGCAGAGTCTTTGGTTGTGGAGTTTCTAGTTGCGGAGTCTCTAGTTGTGGTATATCTAGTTGTGGAGTTTCTAGTTGTGGAGTTTCCAGTTGTGGAGTTTTTAGTTGTGGACTTTCTAGACATGAAATTTCTTGTAGCCGAGTCTCTATTTGTGGAGTTTCTAGTTGTGGAGTCTCAAGTTGTGGAGTTTCAAGTTGTGGAGTTTCAAGTTGTGGAGTCTCTAGTTGTGGAGTTTGTAGTTGCGCAGTATCTAGTTGTGGAGTTTCCAGGTGTGGAGTTTCTAGTTGTGGAGTTGCGGAGTCTCTGGTTGTGGAGTTTCTAGTTGTGGAGTTTCGAGTTGTGGAGTCTTTAGTTGTAGTTGTGGAGTTTCTAGTTGTGGAGTTTCCAGTTGTGGAGTATCTAGTTGTGGAGTTTCCAGTTGTGTAGTTTCTAGCTGCGGAGTTTCTAGTTGCGGAGTTTCTATTTGTGGAGTTTCTAGCTGCAGAGTTTCATGTTGCAGAGTCTCTGGTTGTGGAGTTTCTAGTTGCGGAGTCTCTAGTTGTGGAGTTTTTAGTTGTGGAGTTTCTAGATATGGAATTTCTAGTTGCTGAGTCTCTATTTGTGGAGTTTGTAGTTGTGGAGTTTCTAGTTGTGGAGTTTCAAGTTGTGGAGTTTTTTGTTGTGGCGTATCTAGTAGTGGAGTTTCCAGTTGTGGAGTTTCTAGTTGTGGAGTTTCTAGTTGTGGAGTTTCAAGTTGTGGAGTTTCAAGTTGCGGAGTCTCAAGCTGTGCAGTTTCAAGTTGTTGAGTTTTTAGTTGTGGAGTTTTTAGTTGTTGAGTTTCTAGTTTGAAGTCTCTACTTGTAGATTCTCTAGTTGTTGAGTCTCAAGTTTAGGAGTTTCTAGTTGAAGAGTTTTTAGTTGTGGAGTGCCTAGTTGTGGAGTTTCTAGTTGTGGAGTTTCAAGTTTTGAGTTTCTACTTGTGGAGTCTCTTATTGTGTAGTTTCTAGCTGCGGAGTTTCTAGTTGTGGAGTTTTCATTTGTTGAGTTTCTAGTTGTGGAGTCTCAAGTTGTGGAGTCTCTTGTTGTAGAGTTACTAGTTGCGGAGTATCTAGTTGTGGAGTTTCCAGTTGTGGAGTTTCTTGTTGTGGAGTTGCGGAGTCTCTGGTTGTGGAGTTTCTAGTTGTTGAGTTTCGAGTTGTGGAGTCTGTAGTTGTGGAGTTTCTAGTTGTGGAGTTTCCAGTTGTGGAGTATCTAGTTGTGGAGTTTCCAGTTGTGAAGTATCTAGTTGTGGAGTTTCCAGTTGTGGAGTATCTAGTTGTGGAGTTTTAGGTTGTGGAGTTTCTATTTGCGGAGTTTCTAGTTGCGGAGTATTTAATAGCGGAGTTTCTACTTGTGAAGTTTCGAGCTGCGGAGTCTCAAGTTGTGGAGTTTCCAGTTGTGGAGTTTTTAGTTGTGGAGTTTCTAGTTGTTAAGTTTCAAGTTGTGAAATATCTAGTTTTGCAGTTTCTAGTTGTGGAGTTTCTAGATATAGAATTACTAGTTGCCGAGTCTCTATTTGTGGAATTTCTAGTTGCCGAGTCTCTAGTTGTGGAGTTTCTAGTTGCAGAGTCTCTAGTTGTGGAATTTCTAGTTGCCGAGTCTCTATTTGTGGAATTTCTAGTTGCCGAGTCTCTATTTGTGGAGTTTGTAGTTTTGGAGTTTCTAGTTGTGGAGTTTCTAGTTGCAGAATTTCTAGTTGTGGAGTTTCCAGTTGTGGAGTCTCCAGATGTGGAGTTTCTAGTTGTCGAGTTTCCAGTTGTGGCGTATCTAGTAGTGGAGTTTCCAGTTGTGGAGTTTCTAGTTGTGGAGTTTCTAGTTGCGGAGTCCCTAGTTGTGGAGTTTCTAGTTGCGGAGTTTCTAGTTGTGGAGTTTCAAGTTGTGGAGTTTCAAGTTGCGGAGTCTCAAGCTGTGCAGTTTATAGTTGTTGAGTTTTTAGTTGTGGAGTTTTTAGTTGTTGTTTTCTAGTTTGAAGTCTCTACTTGTAGATTCTCTAGTTGTGGAGTCTCACTTTTAGGAGTTTTTAGTTGAAGAGTTTTTAGTTGTGGAGTGTCTAGTGGTGGAGTTTCCAGTTGTGGAGTTTCGAGTTTTGGAGTTTCTAGTTGTGGAGTCTCTAGTTGTGTAGTTTCTAGCTGCTGAGTTTCTAGTTGCGGAGTTTTCATTTGTTGAGTTTCTAGGTGTGGAGTCTCAAGTTGTGGAGTTTAAAGTTGTGGAGTTTTAAGTTGTGGAGTCTCTAGTTGTAGAGTTACTAGTTGCGGAGTATCTAGTTGTGGAGTTTCCAGTTCTGGAGTTTCTTGTTGTGGAGTTGCGGAGTCTCTGGTTGTGGAGTTTCTAGTTGTTGAGTTTCGAGTTGTGGAGTCTCTAGTTGTGGAGTTTCTAGTTGTGGAGTTTCCAGTTGTGGAGTATCTATTTGTGGAGTTTCCAATTGCCGAGTATCTAGTTGTGGAGTTTTAAGTTGTGGAGTTACTAATTGCGGAGTTTCTAGTTGCGGAGTATTTAATAGCGGAGTTTCTACTTGTGAAGTTTCATGTTGCGGAGTCTCAAGTTGTGAAGTTTCCAGTTGTGGAGTTTTTAGTTGTGGAGTTTCTAGTTGTTGAGTTTCTAGTTGTGAAGTCTCTAGTTTTGCAGTTTCTAGTTCTGGAGTTTCTAGATATAGAATTTCTAGTTGCCGAGTCTCTATTTGTGGAATTTCTAGTTGCCGAGTCTCTAGTTGTGGAGTTTCTAGTTGCAGAGTCTCTAGTTGTGGAATTTCTAGTTGCCGAGTGTGTATTTTTGGAATTTTTAGTTGCCGAGTCTCTATTTGTGGAGTTTGTAGTTGTGGAGTTTCTAGTTGTGGAGTCTCTAGTTGCGGAGTTTCTAGTTGTTGAGTTTCTAGTTGTGGAGTTTCTAGTTGTGGAGTTTCTAGTTGCGGAATCTCTAGCTGTGGATTTTCTAGTTGCGTAGCTTAAGGTTGTGAGGTTTCAATTTGTGGAGTTTCTAGTTTTGGAGTTTCTAGTTGTGGAGTCTCTAGTTGTGTTGTTTCTAGCTGCGGAGTTTCTAGTTGCGGAGTTTCTACTTGTGGAGTTTCTAGCTGCGGAGTTTCTAGTTGCAGAGTCTCTGGTTGTGGAGTTTCTAGTTGCGGAGTCTCTAGTTGTGTTATTTCTAGTTGTGGAGTTTCATGTTGTGGAGCTTGTAGTTGTGGAGTCTCAAGTTGTGGAGTTTAAAGTTGTGGAGTTTCAAGTTGGGGAGTCTCTAGTTATGGAGTTTCTAGTTGTGGAGTTTCTAGTTGTGGAGTTTCCAGTTGTGGAGTTCCTAGTTGTGGAGTTGCGGAGTCTCTAGTTGTGGAGTTTCTAGTTGTGGAGTTTCTAGTTGTGGAGTTTCGAGTTGTGGAGTTTCTAGTTGCGAAGTCTCTGGTTGTGGAGTTTCTAGTTGCGGAGTTTCTAGTTGCAGATTTTCTGGTTGCGGAGTTTCTAGTTGTGGAGTTTAAAGTTGTGGAGTTTCTAGTTGTGGAGTATCAAGTTGTGGAGTTCAAATTTGTGAAGTTTCAAGTTGGGGAGTCTGTAGTTGTGGAGTTTCTAGTTGTGGAGTATCTAGTTGTGGAGTTTCCAGTTGTGGAGTTTCTAGTTGTGGAAATGCGGAGTTTCTAGTTGTGGAGTTTCGAGTTGCGGAGTTTCTAGTTGCAGAGTCTCTGATTGCGGAGTTTCCAGTTGTGGAGTATCTAGTTGTGGAGTTTGTGCTTGTGAAGTTTCTAGTTGTGGAGTTTCCAGTTGGAGTATCTAGTTGTGGAGTTTCTAGTTGCGGAGTTTTTAATAGCGGAGTTTCTAGTTGTGGAGTTTCAAGTTGCGGAGTCTCAAGTTGTGGAGTTTCCAGTTGTGGAGTTTTTAGTTGTGGAGTTTCTTGTTGTTGAGTGTCTAGTTGTGAAGTCTCAAGTTTTGCAGTTTCTAGTTGTAAAGTTTTTAGTTGTGGAGTTTCTAGATATGGAATTTCTAGTTGCCGAGTCTCTATTTGTGGAGTTTGTAGTTGTGGAGTTTCTAGTTGTGGATTTTCAAGTTGTGGAGTTTCTAGTTGTGGAGTCTCTAGTTGCGGAATTTCTAGTTGTGGAGTTTCTAGTTGTTGAGTTTCTAGTTATGGAGTTTCTTGTTGCGGAATCTCTAGCTGTGGATTTTCTAGTTGCGGAATTTAAGGTTGTGAGGTTTCAAGTTGTGGAGTTTCTAGTTGTGGAGTTTCTAGTTGTGGAGTTTCTAGTTGTGGAGTCTGTAGTTGTGGAGTTTCTAGCTGCGGAGTTTCTAATTGTGGAGTTTCTGTTTGTGGAGTTCCTAGCTGCAGAGTTTCTAGTTGCAGAGTCTCTGGCTGTGGAGTTTCTAGTTGCGGAGTCTCTAGTTGTAAAGTTTCTAGTTGTGGAGTTTCTAGTTGTGGAGTTTTTAGTTGTGGGGTTTTTAGTTGTAGAGTTTCTAGATATGGAATTTCTAGTTGCCGAATCTCTATTTGTGGAGTTTGTTGTTGTGGAGTTTCTAGTTGTGGAGTTTTTAGTTGTGGAGTCTCTAGTTGCGGAGTTTCTAGTTGTGGAGTTTCTAGTTGTGGAGTTTCCAGTTGTAGAGTTTCTGGTTGTGGAGTTTCTAGTTGTGGAGTTTCAAGTTGTGGAGTGTCTAGTTTTGGAGTCTCAAGTTGTGGATTTTAAAGTTGTGGAGTTTCAAGTTGGGGAGTCTCTAGTTGTGGAGTTTCTAGTTGTGGAGTATCTAGTTGTGGAGGTTCTAGTTGAGGAGTTTCTAGTTGTGGAGTTTCGAGTTGTGGAGTTTCTAGTTGCAGAGTCTCTGGTTGTGGAGTTTGTAGTTGCGGAGTTTCTAGTTGTAGATTCTCTAGTTGTGGAGTCTCAAGTTTAGGAGTTTCTAGCTGAAGAGTTTTTAGTTGTGGAGTGTCTAGTTGTGGAGTTTCCAGTTGTGAAGTTTCGAGTTTTGGAGTTTCTAGTTGTGGAGTCTCTAGTTGTGTAGTTTCCAGCTTCGGAGTTTCTAGTTGCGGAGTTTTCATTTGTTGAGTTTCTAGTTGTGGAGTCTCAAGTTGTGGAGTTTAAAGTTGTGCCATTTCAAGTTGTGGAGTTTCAAGTTGTGGAGTCTCTAGTTGTAGAGTTACTAGTTGCAGAGTATCTAGTTGTGGAGTTTCCAGTTGTGGAGTTTCTTGTTGTGGAGTTGCGGAGTCTCTGGTTGTGGAGTTTCTAGTTGTTGAGTTTCGAGTTGTGGAGTCTGTAGTTGTGGAGTTTCTAGTTGTGGAGTTTCCAGTTGTGGAGTATCTAGTTGTGGAGTTTCCAGTTGTGAAGTATCTAGTTGTGGAGTTTTCAGTTGTGGAGTATCTAGTTGTGGAGTTTCAAGTTGTGGAGTTTCTATTTGCGGAGTTTCTAGTTGCGGAGTATTTATTAGCGGAGTTTCTACTTGTGAAGTTTCAAATTGCGGAGTCTCAAGTTGTGGAGTTTCCAGTTGTGGAGTTTTTAGTTGTGGAGTTTCTAGGTGTTGAGTTTCTAGTTGTGAAGTCTCTAGTTTTGCAGTTTCTAGTTGTGGAGTTTCTAGATATAGAATTTCTAGTTGCCGAGTCTCTATTTGTGGAATTTCTAGTTGCCGAGTCTCTAGTTGTGGAGTTTCTAGTTGCAGAGTCTCTAGTTGTGGAATTTCTAGTTGCCGAGTGTGTATTTTTGGAATTTCTAGTTGCCGAGTCTCTATTTGTGGAGTTTGTAGTTGTGGAGTTTCTAGTTGTGGAGTCTCTAGTTGCGGAGTTTCTAGTTTGGAGTTTCTAGTTGTGGAGTTTCTAGTTGTTGAGTTTCTAGTTATGGAGTTTCTTGTTGCGGAATCTCTAGCTGTGGATTTTCTAGTTGCGGAACTTAAGGTTGTGAGGTTTCAAGTTGTGGAGTTTCTAGTTGTGGAGTTTCCAGTTGTGGAGTTTCTAGTTGTGGAGTCTCTAGTAGTGGAGTTTCTAGCTGCGGAGTTTCTAATTGTGGAGTTTCTGTTTGCGGAGTTTCTAGCTGCAGAGTTTCTAGTTGCAGAGTCTCTGGCTGTGGAGTTTCTAGTTGCGGAGTCTCTAGTTGTAGAGTTTCTAGTTGTGGAGTTTCTAGTTGTGGAGTTTTTAGTTGTGGGGTTTTTAGTTGTGGAGTTTCTAGATATGGAATTTCTAGTGGCCGAGTCTCTATTTGTGAAGTTTGTTGTTGTGGAGTTTCTAGTTGTGGAGTTTTTAGTTTTGGAGTCTCTAGTTGCGGAGTTTCTAGTTGTGGAGTTTCTGGTTGTGGAGTTTCCAGTTGTAGAGTTTCTGGTTGTGGAGTTTCTAGTTGTGGAGTTTCAAGTTATAGAGTTTCTAGTTGTGGAGTCTCAAGTTGTGGATTTTAAAGTTGTGGAGTTTCAAGTTGGGGAGTCTCTAGTTGTGGAGTTCCTAGTTGTGGAGTATCTAGTTGTGGAGTTGCGGAGTCTCTAGTTGTGGAGGTTCTAGTTGTGGAGTTTCTAGTTGTGGAGTTTCTAGTTATGGAGTTTCCAGTTGCGGAATCTCTAGCTGTGGATTTTCTAGTTGCGTAACCTAAGGTTGTGAGGTTTCAAGTTGTGGAGTTTCTAGTTGTGGAGTTTCTAGTTGTGGAGTCTCCAGTTGTGTAGTTTCTGGCTGCGGAGTTTCTAGTTGCGGAGTTTCTATTTGTGGAGTTTCTAGCTGCGGAGTTTCTAGTTGCAGAGTCTCTGGTTGTGGAGTTTCTAGTTGCGGAGTCTCTAGTTGTGGAGTTTTTACTTGTGGAGTTTCCAGATATGGAATTTCTAGTTGCCGAGTCTATTTGTGGAGTTTGTAGTTCTGGAGTTTCTAGTTGTGGAGTTTCAATTTGTGGAGTTTCTGGTTGTGGAGTCTCCAGTTGCGGAGTTTCTAGCTGCGGAGTTTTCAGTTGCGGAGTTTCTATTTGTGGAGTTTCTAGCTGCGGAGTTTCTAGTTGCAGAGTCTTTGGTTGTGGAGTTTCTAGTTGCGGAGTCTCTAGTTGTGGTATATCTAGTTGTGGAGTTTCTAGTTGTGGAGTTTCCAGTTGTGGAGTTTTTAGTTGTGGACTTTCTAGACATGAAATTTCTTGTAGCCGAGTCTCTATTTGTGGAGTTTCTAGTTGTGGAGTCTCAAGTTGTGGAGTTTCAAGTTGTGGAGTTTCAAGTTGTGGAGTCTCTAGTTGTGGAGTTTGTAGTTGCGCAGTATCTAGTTGTGGAGTTTCCAGGTGTGGAGTTTCTAGTTGTGGAGTTGCGGAGTCTCTGGTTGTGGAGTTTCTAGTTGTGGAGTTTCGAGTTGTGGAGTCTTTAGTTGTAGTTGTGGAGTTTCTAGTTGTGGAGTTTCCAGTTGTGGAGTATCTAGTTGTGGAGTTTCCAGTTGTGTAGTTTCTAGCTGCGGAGTTTCTAGTTGCGGAGTTTCTATTTGTGGAGTTTCTAGCTGCAGAGTTTCTAGTTGCAGAGTCTCTGGTTGTGGAGTTTCTAGTTGCGGAGTCTCTAGTTGTGGAGTTTTTAGTTGTGGAGTTTCTAGATATGGAATTTCTAGTTGCTGAGTCTCTATTTGTGGAGTTTGTAGTTGTGGAGTTTCTAGTTGTGGAGTTTCAAGTTGTGGAGTTTTTTGTTGTGGCGTATCTAGTAGTGGAGTTTCCAGTTGTGGAGTTTCTAGTTGTGGAGTTTCTAGTTGTGGAGTTTCAAGTTGTGGAGTTTCAAGTTGCGGAGTCTCAAGCTGTGCAGTTTCAAGTTGTTGAGTTTTTAGTTGTGGAGTTTTTAGTTGTTGAGTTTCTAGTTTGAAGTCTCTACTTGTAGATTCTCTAGTTGTTGAGTCTCAAGTTTAGGAGTTTCTAGTTGAAGAGTTTTTACTTGTGGAGTGCCTAGTTGTGGATTTTCTTGTTGTAGAGTTTCAAGTTTTGAGTTTCTACTTGTGGAGTCTCTTATTGTGTAGTTTCTAGCTGCGGAGTTTCTAGTTGTGGAGTTTTCATTTGTTGAGTTTCTAGTTGTGGAGTCTCAAGTTGTGGAGTCTCTTGTTGTAGAGTTACTAGTTGCGGAGTATCTAGTTGTGGAGTTTCCAGTTGTGGAGTTTCTTGTTGTGGAGTTGCGGAGTCTCTGGTTGTGGAGTTTCTAGTTGTTGAGTTTCGAGTTGTGGAGTCTGTAGTTGTGGAGTTTCTAGTTGTGGAGTTTCCAGTTGTGGAGTATCTAGTTGTGGAGTTTCCAGTTGTGAAGTATCTAGTTGTGGAGTTTCCAGTTGTGGAGTATCTAGTTGTGGAGTTTTAGGTTGTGGAGTTTCTATTTGCGGAGTTTCTAGTTGCGGAGTATTTAATAGCGGAGTTTCTACTTGTGAAGTTTCGAGCTGCGGAGTCTCAAGTTGTGGAGTTTCCAGTTGTGGAGTTTTTAGTTGTGGAGTTTCTAGTTGTTAAGTTTCTAGTTGTGAAATATCTAGTTTTGCAGTTTCTAGTTGTGGAGTTTCTAGATATAGAATTACTAGTTGCCGAGTCTCTATTTGTGGAATTTCTAGTTGCCGAGTCTCTAGTTGTGGAGTTTCTAGTTGCAGAGTCTCTAGTTGTGGAATTTCTAGTTGCCGAGTCTCTATTTGTGGAATTTCTAGTTGCCGAGTCTCTATTTGTGGAGTTTGTAGTTTTGGAGTTTCTAGTTGTGGAGTTTCTAGTTGCAGAATTTCTAGTTGTGGAGTTTCCAGTTGTGGAGTCTCCAGATGTGGAGTTTCTAGTTGTCGAGTTTCCAGTTGTGGCGTATCTAGTAGTGGAGTTTCCAGTTGTGGAGTTTCTAGTTGTGGAGTTTCTAGTTGCGGAGTCCCTAGTTGTGGAGTTTCTAGTTGCGGAGTTTCTAGTTGTGGAGTTTCAAGTTGTGGAGTTTCAAGTTGCGGAGTCTCAAGCTGTGCAGTTTCTAGTTGTTGAGTTTTTAGTTGTGGAGTTTTTAGTTGTTGTTTTCTAGTTTGAAGTCTCTACTTGTAGATTCTCTAGTTGTGGAGTCTCAAGTTTAGGAGTTTTTAGTTGAAGAGTTTTTAGTTGTGGAGTGTCTAGTGGTGGAGTTTCCAGTTGTGGAGTTTCGAGTTTTGGAGTTTCTAGTTGTGGAGTCTCTAGTTGTGTAGTTTCTAGCTGCTGAGTTTCTAGTTGCGGAGTTTTCATTTGTTGAGTTTCTAGGTGTGGAGTCTCAAGTTGTGGAGTTTAAAGTTGTGGAGTTTTAAGTTGTGGAGTCTCTAGTTGTAGAGTTACTAGTTGCGGAGTATCTAGTTGTGGAGTTTCCAGTTCTGGAGTTTCTTGTTGTGGAGTTGCGGAGTCTCTGGTTGTGGAGTTTCTAGTTGTTGAGTTTCGAGTTGTGGAGTCTCTAGTTGTGGAGTTTCTAGTTGTGGAGTTTCCAGTTGTGGAGTATCTATTTGTGGAGTTTCCAATTGCCGAGTATCTAGTTGTGGAGTTTTAAGTTGTGGAGTTACTAATTGCGGAGTTTCTAGTTGCGGAGTATTTAATAGCGGAGTTTCTACTTGTGAAGTTTCATGTTGCGGAGTCTCAAGTTGTGAAGTTTCCAGTTGTGGAGTTTTTAGTTGTGGAGTTTCTAGTTGTTGAGTTTCTAGTTGTGAAGTCTCTAGTTTTGCAGTTTCTAGTTGTGGAGTTTCTAGATATAGAATTTCTAGTTGCCGAGTCTCTATTTGTGGAATTTCTAGTTGCCGAGTCTCTAGTTGTGGAGTTTCTAGTTGCAGAGTCTCTAGTTGTGGAATTTCTAGTTGCCGAGTGTGTATTTTTGGAATTTTTAGTTGCCGAGTCTCTATTTGTGGAGTTTGTAGTTGTGGAGTTTCTAGTTGTGGAGTCTCTAGTTGCGGAGTTTCTAGTTGTTGAGTTTCTAGTTGTGGAGTTTCTAGTTGTGGAGTTTCTAGTTGCGGAATCTCTAGCTGTGGATTTTCTAGTTGCGTAGCTTAAGGTTGTGAGGTTTCAATTTGTGGAGTTTCTAGTTTTGGAGTTTCTAGTTGTGGAGTCTCTAGTTGTGTAGTTTCTAGCTGCGGAGTTTCTAGTTGCGGAGTTTCTACTTGTGGAGTTTCTAGCTGCGGAGTTTCTAGTTGCAGAGTCTCTGGTTGTGGAGTTTCTAGTTGCGGAGTCTCTAGTTGTGTTATTTCTAGTTGTGGAGTTTCATGTTGTGGAGCTTGTAGTTGTGGAGTCTCAAGTTGTGGAGTTTAAAGTTGTGGAGTTTCAAGTTGGGGAGTCTCTAGTTATGGAGTTTCTAGTTGTGGAGTTTCTAGTTGTGGAGTTTCCAGTTGTGGAGTTTCTAGTTGTGGAGTTGCGGAGTCTCTAGTTGTGGAGTTTCTAGTTGTGGAGTTTCTAGTTGTGGAGTTTCGAGTTGTGGAGTTTCTAGTTGCGAAGTCTCTGGTTGTGGAGTTTCTAGTTGCGGAGTTTCTAGTTGCAGATTTTCTGGTTGCGGAGTTTCTAGTTGTGGAGTTTAAAGTTGTGGAGTTTCTAGTTGTGGAGTATCAAGTTGTGGAGTTCAAATTTGTGAAGTTTCAAGTTGGGGAGTCTGTAGTTGTGGAGTTTCTAGTTGTGGAGTATCTAGTTGTGGAGTTTCCAGTTGTGGAGTTTCTAGTTGTGGAAATGCGGAGTTTCTAGTTGTGGAGTTTCGAGTTGCGGAGTTTCTAGTTGCAGAGTCTCTGATTGCGGAGTTTCCAGTTGTGGAGTATCTAGTTGTGGAGTTTGTGCTTGTGAAGTTTCTAGTTGTGGAGTTTCCAGTTGGAGTATCTAGTTGTGGAGTTTCTAGTTGCGGAGTTTTTAATAGCGGAGTTTCTAGTTGTGGAGTTTCAAGTTGCGGAGTCTCAAGTTGTGGAGTTTCCAGTTGTGGAGTTTTTAGTTGTGGAGTTTCTTGTTGTTGAGTGTCTAGTTGTGAAGTCTCAAGTTTTGCAGTTTCTAGTTGTAAAGTTTTTAGTTGTGGAGTTTCTAGATATGGAATTTCTAGTTGCCGAGTCTCTATTTGTGGAGTTTGTAGTTGTGGAGTTTCTAGTTGTGGAGTTTCAAGTTGTGGAGTTTCTAGTTGTGGAGTCTCTAGTTGCGGAATTTCTAGTTGTGGAGTTTCTAGTTGTTGAGTTTGTAGTTATGGAGTTTCTTGTTGCGGAATCTCTAGCTGTGGATTTTCTAGTTGCGGAATTTAAGGTTGTGAGGTTTCAAGTTGTGGAGTTTCTAGTTGTGGAGTTTCTAGTTGTGGAGTTTCTAGTTGTGGAGTCTGTAGTTGTGGAGTTTCTAGCTGCGGAGTTTCTAATTGTGGAGTTTCTGTTTGTGGAGTTCCTAGCTGCAGAGTTTCTAGTTGCAGAGTCTCTGGCTGTGGAGTTTCTAGTTGCGGAGTCTCTAGTTGTAGAGTTTCTAGTTGTGGAGTTTCTAGTTGTGGAGTTTTTAGTTGTGGGGTTTTTAGTTGTAGAGTTTCTAGATATGGAATTTCTAGTTGCCGAATCTCTATTTGTGGAGTTTGTTGTTGTGGAGTTTCTAGTTGTGGAGTTTTTAGTTGTGGAGTCTCTAGTTGCGGAGTTTCTAGTTGTGGAGTTTCTAGTTGTGGAGTTTCCAGTTGTAGAGTTTCTGGTTGTGGAGTTTCTAGTTGTGGAGTTTCAAGTTGTGGAGTGTCTAGTTTTGGAGTCTCAAGTTGTGGATTTTAAAGTTGTGGAGTTTCAAGTTGGGGAGTCTCTAGTTGTGGAGTTTCTAGTTGTGGAGTATCTAGTTGTGGAGGTTCTAGTTGAGGAGTTTCTAGTTGTGGAGTTTCGAGTTGTGGAGTTTCTAGTTGCAGAGTCTCTGGTTGTGGAGTTTGTAGTTGCGGAGTTTCTAGTTGTAGATTCTCTAGTTGTGGAGTCTCAAGTTTAGGAGTTTCTAGCTGAAGAGTTTTTAGTTGTGGAGTGTCTAGTTGTGGAGTTTCCAGTTGTGAAGTTTCGAGTTTTGGAGTTTCTAGTTGTGGAGTCTCTAGTTGTGTAGTTTCCAGCTTCGGAGTTTCTAGTTGCGGAGTTTTCATTTGTTGAGTTTCTAGTTGTGGAGTCTCAAGTTGTGGAGTTTAAAGTTGTGCCATTTCAAGTTGTGGAGTTTCAAGTTGTGGAGTCTCTAGTTGTAGAGTTACTAGTTGCAGAGTATCTAGTTGTGGAGTTTCCAGTTGTGGAGTTTCTTGTTGTGGAGTTGCGGAGTCTCTGGTTGTGGAGTTTCTAGTTGTTGAGTTTCGAGTTGTGGAGTCTGTAGTTGTGGAGTTTCTAGTTGTGGAGTTTCCAGTTGTGGAGTATCTAGTTGTGGAGTTTCCAGTTGTGAAGTATCTAGTTGTGGAGTTTTCAGTTGTGGAGTATCTAGTTGTGGAGTTTCAAGTTGTGGAGTTTCTATTTGCGGAGTTTCTAGTTGCGGAGTATTTATTAGCGGAGTTTCTACTTGTGAAGTTTCAAATTGCGGAGTCTCAAGTTGTGGAGTTTCCAGTTGTGGAGTTTTTAGTTGTGGAGTTTCTAGGTGTTGAGTTTCTAGTTGTGAAGTCTCTAGTTTTGCAGTTTCTAGTTGTGGAGTTTCTAGATATAGAATTTCTAGTTGCCGAGTCTCTATTTGTGGAATTTCTAGTTGCCGAGTCTCTAGTTGTGGAGTTTCTAGTTGCAGAGTCTCTAGTTGTGGAATTTCTAGTTGCCGAGTGTGTATTTTTGGAATTTCTAGTTGCCGAGTCTCTATTTGTGGAGTTTGTAGTTGTGGAGTTTCTAGTTGTGGAGTCTCTAGTTGCGGAGTTTCTAGTTTGGAGTTTCTAGTTGTGGAGTTTCTAGTTATGGAGTTTCCAGTTGCGGAATCTCTAACTGTGGATTTTCTAGTTGCGTAATCTAAGGTTGTGAGGTTTCAAGTTGTGGAGTTTCTAGTTGTGGAGTCTCTAGTTGTGTAGTTTCTGGCTGCGGAGTTTCTAGTTGCGGAGTTTCTATTTGTGGAGTTTCTAGCTGCGGAGTTTCTAGTTGCAGAGTCTCTGGTTGTGGAGTTTCTAGTTGCGGAGTCTCTAGTTGGGTAGTTTTTACTTGTGGAGTTTCCAGATATGGAATTTCTAGTTGCCGAGTCTCTTTTTGTGGAGTTTGTAGTTCTGGAGTTTCTAGTTGTTGAGTTTCTAGTTGTGGAGTTTCTAGTTGTGGGGTTTCTAGTTGCGGAATCTCTAGCTGTGGATTTTCTAGTGGCGTAACATAAGGTTGTGAGGTTTCAAGTTGTGGAGTTTCTAGTTGCGGAGTTTCTAGTTGTGGAGTTTCTAGTTGTTCAGTCTCTAGTTATGTAGTTTCTAGCTGCGGAGTTTTCAGTTGCGGAGTTTCTATTTGTGGAGTTTCTAGCTGCGGAGTTTCTAGTTGCAGAGTCTCTGGTTGTGGAGTTTCTAGTTGCGGAGTCTCTAGTTGTGGTATTTCTAGTTGTGGAGTTTCTAGTTGTGGAGTTTCCAGTTGTGGAGTTTTTAGTTGTGGACTTTCTAGACATGAAATTTCTTGTAGCCGAGTCTCTATTTGTGGAGTTTCTAGTTGTGGAGTTTCTAGTTGTGGAGTTTCTAGTTGTGGAGTCTCAAGTTGTGGAGTTTCAAGCTATGGAGTTTCAAGTTGTGGAGTCTCTAGTTGTGGAGTTTGTAGTTGCGCAGTATCTAGTTGTGGAGTTTCCAGGTGAGGAGTTTCTAGTTGTGGAGTTGCGGAGTCTCTGGTTGTGGAGTTCTAGTTGTAGAGCTTCGAGTTGTGGAGTCTTTAGTTGTAGTTGTGGAGTTTCTAGTTGTGGAGTTTCCAGTTGTGGAGTATCTAGTTGTGGAGTTTCCAGTTGTGTAGTTTCAAGTTGCGGAGTCTCAAGTTGTGGAGTTTCCAGTTGTGGAGTTTTTAGTTGTGGAGTTTCTAGTTGTTGAGTTTCTAGTTGTGAAGTCTCTAGTTTTGCAGTTTCTTGTTGTAAAGTTTTTAGTTGTGGAGTTTCTAGATATGGAATTTCTAGTTGCCGAGTCTCTATTTGTGGAGTTTGTAGTTGTGGAGTTTCTAGTTGTGGAGTTTCAAGTTGTGGAGTTTCTAGTTGTGGAGTCTCTAGTTGCGGAATTTCTAGTTGTGGAGTTTCTAGTTGTTGAGTTTCTAGTTATGGAGTTTCTTGTTGCGGAATCTCTAGCTGTGGATTTTCTAGTTGCGGAACTTAAGGTTGTGAGGTTTCAAGTTGTGGAGTTTCTAGTTGTGGAGTTTCCAGTTGTGGAGTTTCTAGTTGTGGAGTCTCTAGTTGTGGAGTTTCTAGCTGCGGAGTTTCTAATTGTGGAGTTTCTGTTTGCGGAGTTTCTAGCTGCAGAGTTTCTAGTTGCAGAGTCTCTGGCTGTGGAGTTTCTAGTTGCGGAGTCTCTAGTTGTAGAGTTTCTAGTTGTGGAGTTTCTAGTTGTGGAGTTTTTAGTTGTGGGGTTTTTAGTTGTGGAGTTTCTAGATATGGAATTTCTAGTGGCCGAGTCTCTATTTGTGAAGTTTGTTGTTGTGGAGTTTCTAGTTGTGGAGTTTTTAGTTTTGGAGTCTCTAGTTGCGGAGTTTCTAGTTGTGGAGTTTCTGGTTGTGGAGTTTCCAGTTGTAGAGTTTCTGGTTGTGGAGTTTCTAGTTGTGGAGTTTCAAGTTATAGAGTTTCTAGTTGTGGAGTCTCAAGTTGTGGATTTTAAAGTTGTGGAGTTTCAAGTTGGGGAGTCTCTAGTTGTGGAGTTCCTAGTTGTGGAGTATCTAGTTGTGGAGTTGCGGAGTCTCTAGTTGTGGAGGTTCTAGTTGTGGAGTTTCTAGTTGTGGAGTTTCGAGTTGTGGAGTTTCTAGTTGCAGAGTCTCTGGTTGTGGAGTTTGTAGTTGCGGAGTTTCTAGCTGTAGATTTTCTGGTTTTGGAGTTTCTAGTTGTGGAGTTTAAAGTTGTGGAGTTTCTAGTTGTGGAGTTTCAAGTTGTGGAGTTTCCAGTTGTGGAGTTTTTAGTTGTGGAGTTTCTAGTTGTTAAGTTTCTAGTTGTGAAGTCTCTAGTTTTGCAGTTTCTAGTTGTAAAGTTTTAGTTGTGGAGTTTCTAGATATGGAATTTCTAGTTGTGGAGTCTCTATTTGTGGAGTTTGTAGTTGTGGAGCTTCTAGTTGTGGAGTTTCAAGTTGCGGAGTTTCTAGTTGTGGAGTTTCTAGTTGCGGAATCTCTAGCTGTGGATTTTCTAGTTGCGTAACTTAAGGTTGTGAGGTTTCAAGTTGTGGAGTTTCTAGTTGTGGAGTTTCTAGTTGTGGAGTCTCTAGTTGTATAGTTTATAGCTGCGGAGTTTTTAGTTGCGGAGTTTCTATTTGTGGAGTTTCTAGCTGCGGAGTTTCTAGTTGCAGAGTCTCTGGTTGTGGAGTTTCTATTTGCGGAGTCTCTAGTTGTGGTATTTCTAGTTGTGGAGTTTCTAGTTGTGGAGTTTCTAGTTGCGGAGTTTCTAGTTGTGGAGTTTCAAGTTGTGGAGTTTCAAGTTGCGGAGTCTCAAGCTGTGCAGTTTCTAGTTGTTGAGTTTTTAGTTGTGGAGTTTTTAGTTGTTGAGTTTCTAGTTTGAAGTATCTACTTGTAGATTCTCTAGTTGTTGAGTCTCAAGTTTAGGAGTTTCTAGTTAAAGAGTTTTTAGTTTTGGAGTGCCTAGTTGTGGAGTTTCAAGTTTTGAGTTTCTAGTTGTGGAGTCTCTAGTTGTGTAGTTTCTAGTTGCGCAGTATCTAGTTGTGGAGTTTCCAGTTGTGGAGTTTCTAGTTGTGGAGTTGCGGAGGCTCTGGTTGTGGAGTTTCTAGTTGTGGAGTCTTTAGTTGTAGTTGTGGAGTTTCTAGTTTTGGAGTTTCCAGTTGTGGAGTATCTAGTTGTGGAGTTTCCAGTTGTGTAGTTTCTAGCTGCGGAGTTTCTAGTTGCGGAGTTTCTATTTGTGGAGTTTGTAGTTGTGGAGTTTCTAGTTGTGGAGTTTCAAGTTGTGGAGTTTCTAGTTGTGGAGTCTCTAGTTGCGGAGTTTCTAGTTGTTAAGTTTCTAGTTGTGGAGTTTCTAGTTATGGAGTTTCTAGTTGCGGAATCTCTAGCTGTGGATTTTCTACTTGCGTAACTTAAGGTTGTGAGGTTTCAATTTGTGGAGTTTCTAGTTGTGGAGTTTCTAGTTGTGGAGTCTCTAGTTGTGTAGTTTCTAGCTACGGAGTTTCTAGTTGCGGAGTTTCTATGTGTGGAGTTTCTAGCTGCGGAGTTTCTAGTTGCAGAGTCTCTGGTTGTGGAGTTTCTAGTTGCGGAGTCTCTAGTTGTAATATTTCTAGTTGTAAAGTTTCTAGTTGTGGAGTTTCCAGTTGTGGAGTTTTTATATGTGGACTTTCTAGATATAGAATTTCTAGTTGCTGAGTCTCTATTTGTGGAGTTTGTTGTTGTGGGGTTTCTAGTTGTGGAGTTTTTAGTTGGGGAGTCTCTAGTTGCGGAGTTTCTAGTTGTGGAGTTTCTAGTTGTGGAGTTTCTAGTTGTGGAGTCTCAAGTTGTGGAGTTTAAAGTTGTGGAGTTTCAAGTTGGGGAGTCTCTAGTTGCGGAGTTTCTAGTTGTGGAGTATCTAGTTGTGTAGTTTCCAGTTGTGGAGTTCCTAGTTGTGGAAATGCGGAGTCTCTAGTTGTGGAGTTTCTAGTTGTGGAGTTTCTAGTTGTGGGGTTTTTAGTTGTGGAGTTTCTAGATATGGAATTTCTAGTTGCCGAGTCTCTATTTGTGGAGTTTGTTGTTGTGAAGTTTCTAGTTGTGGAGTTTCTAGTTGCAGAGTCTCTGGTTGTGGAGTTTCCAGTTGTGGAGTATCTAGTTGTGGAGTTTGCGGTTGTGAAGTTTCTAGTTGTGGAGTTTCCAGTTGGAGTATCTAGTTGTGGATTTTCTAGTTGTGGAGTTTTTAGTTGTGGGGTTTTTAGTTGTGGAGTTTCTAGATATGGAATTTCTAGTTGCCGAGTCTCTATTTGTGGAGTTTATGGTTGTGAAGTTTCTAGTTGTGGAGTTTTTAGTTGTGGAGTATCTAGTTGCGGAGTTTCTAGTTGTAGAGTTTCTGGTTGTGGAGTTTCTAGTTGTGGAGTTTCAAGTTGTGGAGTTTCTAGTTGTGGAGTCTCAAGTTGTGGAGTTTAAAGTTGTGGAGTTTCAAGTTGGGGAGTCTCTAGTTGTGGAGTTTCTAGTTGTGGAGTATCTAGTTGTGGAGTTGCGGAGTCTCTAGTTGTGGAGGTTCTAGTTGTGGAGTTTCTAGTTGTGAAGTTTCGAGTTGTGGAGTTTCTAGTTGCAGAGTCTCTGGTTGTGGAGTTTGTAGTTGCGGAGTTTCTAGTTGTAGATTTTCTGGTTGTGGAGTTTCTAGTTGTGGAGTTTAAAGTTGTGGAGTTTCTAGTTGTGGAGTATCAAGTTGTGGAGTTCAAAGTTGTGGAGTTTTCAGTTGGGGAGTCTCTAATTGTGGAGTTTCCAGTTGTGAAGCTTCTAGTTGTGGAGTTTCCAGTTGGAGTATCTAGTTGCGGAGTTTCTAGTTGTGGAGTTTCAAGTTGCGGAGTTTCAAGTTGTGGAGTTTCCAGTTGTGGAGTTTTTAGTTGTGGAGTTTCTAGTTGTTAAGTTTCTAGTTGTGAAGTCTCTAGTTTTGCAGTTTCTAGTTGTAAAGTTTTAGTTGTGGAGTTTCTAGATATGGAATTTCTAGTTGCGGAGTCTCTATTTGTGGAGTTTGTAGTTGTGGAGCTTCTTGTTGTGGAGTTTCAAGTTGCGGAGTTTCTAGTTGTGGAGTTTCTAGTTGTGGAATCTCTAGCTGTGGATTTTCTAGTTGCGTAACTTAAGGTTGTGAGGTTTCAAGTTGTGGAGTTTCTAGTTGTAGAGTTTCTAGTTGTGGAGTCTCTAGTTGTGTAGTTTCTAGCTGCGGAGTTTTTAGTTGGGGAGTTTCTATTTGTGGAGTTTCTAGCTGCGGAGTTTCTAGTTGCAGAGTCTCTGGTTGTGGAGTTTCTAGTTGCGGAGTCTCTAGTTGTGGTATTTCTAGTTGCGGAGTTTCTAGTTGTGGAGTTTCCAGTTGTGGAGTTTCAAGTTGCGGAGACTCAAGCTGTGCAGTTTCTAGTTGTTGAGTTTTTAGTTTTGGAGTTTTTAGTTGTTGAGTTTCTAGTTTGAAGACTCTACTTGTACATTCTCTAGTTGTTGAGTCTCAAGTTTAGGAGTTTCTAGTTGAAGAGTTTTTAGTTGTGGAGTGCCTAGTTGTGGAGTTTCAAGTTTTGAGTTTCTAGTTGTGGAGTCTCTAGTTGTGTAGTTTCTAGCTGCGGAGTTTCTAGTTGCGGAGTTTTCATTTGTTGAGTTTCTAGTTGTGGACTTTCTAGACATGAAATTTCTTGTAGCCGAGTCTCTATTTGTGGAGTTTCTAGTTGTGGAGTTTCTAGTTGTGGAGTTTCTAGTTGTGGAGTCTCAAACTGTGGAGTTTCAAGTTGTGGAGTTTGTAGTTGCGCAGTATCTAGTTGTGGAGTTTCCAGGTGTGGAGTTTCTAGTTGTGGAGTTGCGGAGTCTCTGGTTGTGGAGTTTCTAGTTGTGGAGTTTCGAGTTGTGGAGTCTTTAGTTGTAGTTGTGGAGTTTCTAGTTGTGGAGTTTCCAGTTGTGGAGTATCTAGTTGTGGAGTTTCCAGTTGTGTAGTTTCTAGCTGTGGAGTTTCTAGTTGCGGAGTTTCTATTTGTGGAGTTTCTAGCTGCAGAGTTTCTAGTTGCAGAGTCTCTGGTTGTGGAGTTTCTAGTTGCGGAGTCTCTAGTTGTGGAGTTTTTAGTTGTGGAGTTTCTAGATATGGAATTTCTAGTTGCTGAGTCTCTATTTGTGGAGTTTGTAGTTGTGGAGTTTCAAGTTGTGGAGTTTTTGGTTGTGGAGTCTCTAGTTGCGATGTTTCTAGTTGTTGAGTTTCTAGTTGTGGAGTTTCTAGTTGTGGAGTTTCTAGTTGCGGAATCTCTAGCTGTGGATTTTCTAGTTGCGTAGCTTAAGGTTGTGAGGTTTCAATTTGTGGAGTTTCTAGTTTTGGAGTTTCTAGTTGTGGAGTCTCTAGTTGTGTTGTTTCTAGCTGCGGAGTTTCTAGTTGCGGAGTTTCTACTTGTGGAGTTTCTAGCTGCGGAGTTTCTAGTTGCAGAGTCTCTGGTTGTGGAGTTTCTAGTTGCGGAGTCTCTAGTTGTGTTATTTCTAGTTGTGGAGTTTCTAGTTGTGGAGTTTCCAGTTGTGGAGTTTTTAGTTGTGGACTTTCTAGATATGGAATTTCTAGTTGCTGATTCTCTATTTGTGGAGTTTGTTGTTGTGGGGTTTCTAGTTGTGGAGTTTATAGTTGTCGAGTCTCTAGTTGCGGAGTTTCTAGTTGTGGAATCCCTAGTTGTGGAGTTTTTAGTTGTAGAGTTTCTGGTTGTGAAGTTTCTAGTTGTGGAGTTTCATGTTGTGGAGCTTCTAGTTGTGGAGTCTCAAGTTGTGGAGTTTAAAGTTGTGGAGTTTCAAGTTGGGGAGTCTCTAGTTATGGAGTTTCTAGTTGTGGAGTTTCTAGTTGTGGAGTTTCCAGTTGTGGAGTTTCTAGTTGTGGAGTTGCGGAGTCTCTAGTTGTGGAGTTTCTAGTTGTGGAGTTTCTAGTTGTGGAGATTCGAGTTGTGGAGTTTCTAGTTGCGAAGTCTCTGGTTGTGGAGTTTCTAGTTGCGGAGTTTCTAGTTGCAGATTTTCTGGTTGCGGAGTTTCTAGTTGTGGAGTTTAAAGTTGTGGAGTTTCTAGTTGTGGAGTATCAAGTTGTGGAGTTCAAATTTGTGGAGTTTCAAGTTGGGGAGTCTGTAGTTGTGGAGTTTCTAGTTGTGGAGTATCTAGTTGTGGAGTTTCCAGTTGTGGAGTTTCTAGTTGTGGAGTTTCGAGTTGCGGAGTTTCTAGTTGCAGAGTCTCTGATTGCGGAGTTTCCAGTTGTGGAGTATCTAGTTGTGGAGTTTGCGCTTGTGAAGTTTCTAGTTGTGGAGTTTCCAGTTGGAGTATCTAGTTGTGGAGTTTCTAGTTGCGGTGTTTTTAATAGCGGAGTTTCTAGTTGTGGAGTTTCAAGTTGCGGAGTCTCAAGTTGTGGAGTTTCCAGTTGTGGAGTTTTTAGTTGTGGAGTTTCTTGTTGTTGAGTATCTAGTTGTGAAGTCTCTCGTTTTGCAGTTTCTAGTTGTAAAGTTTTTAGTTGTGGAGTTTCTAGATATGGAATTTCTAGTTGCCGAGTCTCTATTTGTGGAGTTTGTAGTTGTGGAGTTTGTAGTTGTGGAGTTTCAAGTTGTGGAGTTTCTATTTGCGGAGTTTCTAGTTGCGGAGTATTTATTAGCGGAGTTTCTACTTGTGAAGTTTCAAGTTGCGGAGTCTCAAGTTGTGGAGTTTCCAGTTGTGGAGTTTTTAGTTGTGGAGTTTCTAGTTGTTGAGTTTCTAGTTGTGAAGTCTCTAGTTTTGCAGTTTCTAGTTGTGGAGTTTCTAGATATAGAATTACTAGTTGCCGAGTCTCTATTTGTGGAATTTCTAGTTGCCGAGTCTCTAGTTGTGGAGTTTCTAGTTGCAGAGTCTCTAGTTGTGGAATTTCTAGCTGCCGAGACTCTATTTGTAGAATTTCTAGGTTCCGAGTCTCTATTTGTGGAGTTTGTAGTTGTGGAGTTTCTAGTTGTGGAGTTTCTAGTTGCAGAATTTCTAGTTGTGGAGTTTCAAGTTGTGGAGTCTCTAGATGTGGAGTTTCTAGTTGTCGAGTTTCCAGTTGTGGCGTATCTAGTAGTGGAGTTTCCAGTTGTGGAGTTTCTAGTTGTGGAGTTTCTAGTTGCGGAGTCCCTAGTTGTGGAGTTTCTAGTTGCGGAGTTTCTAGTTGTGGAGTTTCAAGTTGTGGAGTTTCAAGTTGCGGAGTCTCAAGCTGTGCAGTTTCAAGTTGTTGAGTTTTTAGTTGTGGAGTTTTTAGTTGTTGAGTTTCTAGTTTCAAGTCTCTACTTGTAGATTCTCTAGTTGTTGAGTCTCAAGTTTAGGAGTTTCTAGTTGAAGAGTTTTTAGTTGTGGAGTGCCTAGTTGTGGAGTTTCTAGTTGTGGAGTTTCAAGTTTTGAGTTTCTAGTTGTGGAGTCTCTAGTTGTGTAGTTTCTAGCTGCGGAGTTTCTAGTTGTGGAGTCTCAAGTTGTGGAGTTTAAAGGTTGGAGTTTCAAGTTGTGGAGTCTCTAGTTGTAGAGTTACTAGTTGCGGAGTATCTAGTTGTGGAGTTTCCAGTTGTGGAGTTTCTTGTTGTGGAGTTGCCGAGTCTCTGGTTGTGGAGTTTCTAGTTGTTGAGTTTCGAGTTGTGGAGTCTCTAGTTGTGGAGTTTCTAGTTGTGGAGTTTCCAGTTGTGGAGTATCTAGTTGTGGAGTTTCCAATTGCCGAGTATCTAGTTGTGGAGTTTTAAGTTGTGGAGTTACTAATTGCGGAGTTTCTAGTTGCGGAGTATTTAATAGCGGAGTTTCTACTTGTGAAGTTTCATGTTGCGGAGTCTCAAGTTGTGGAGTTTCCAGTTGTTGAGTTTCTAGTTGTGAAGTCTCTAGATTTGCAGTTTCTAGTTGTGGAGTTTCTAGATATAGAATTTCTAGTTGCCGAGTCCCCATTTGTGGAATTTCTAGTTGCCGAGTCTCTAGTTGTGGAATTTCTAGTTGCCGAGTTTGTATTTTTGGAATTTCTAGTTGCCGAGTTTGTATTTTTGGAATTTCTAGTTGCCGAGTCTCTATTTGTGGAGTTTGTAGTTGTGGAGTTTGTAGTTGTGGAGTCTCTAGTTACGGAGTTTCTAGTTAAGAGTTTCTAGTTGTGGAGTTTCTAGTTATGGAGTTTCCAGTTGCGGAATCTCTAGCTGTGGGTTTTCTAGTTGCGTAACCTAAGGTTGTGAGGTTTCAAGTTGTGGAGTTTCTAGTTGTGGAGTTTCTAGTTGTGGAGTCTCCAGTTGTGTAGTTTCTGGCTGCGGAGTTTCTAGTTGCGGAGTTTCTATTTGTGGAGTTTCTAGCTGCGGAGTTTCTAGTTGCAGAGTCTCTGGTTGTGGAGTTTCTAGTTGCGGAGTCTCTAGTTGTGGAGTTTTTACTTGTGGAGTTTCCAGATATGGAATTTCTAGTTGCCGAGTCTATTTGTGGAGTTTGTAGTTCTGGAGTTTCTAGTTGTGGAGTTTCAATTTGTGGAGTTTCTGGTTGTGGAGTCTCTAGTTGCGGAGTTTCTAGCTGCGGAGTTTTCAGTTGCGGAGTTTCTATTTGTGGAGTTTCTAGCTGCGGAGTTTCTAGTTGCAGTCTTTGGTTGTGGAGTTTCTAGTTGCGGAGTCTCTAGTTGTGGTATATCTAGTTGTGGAGTTTCTAGTTGTGGAGTTTCCAGTTGTGGAGTTTTTAGTTGTGGACTTTCTAGACATGAAATATCTTGTAGTCGAGTCTCTATTTGTGGAGTTTCTAGTTGTGGAGTTTCTAGTTGTGGAGTTTCTAGTTGTGGAGTCTCAAGTTGTGGAGTTTCAAGTTGTGGAGTTTCAAGTTGTGGAGTCTCTAGTTGTGGAGTTTGTAGTTGCGCAGTATCTAGTTGTGGAGTTTCCAGGTGTGGAGTTTCTAGTTGTGGAGTTGCGGAGTCTCTGGTTGTGGAGTTTCTAGTTGTGGAGTTTCGAGTTGTGGAGTCTTTACTTGTAGTTGTGGAGTTTCTAGTTGTGGAGTTTCCAGTTGTGGAGTATCTAATTGTGGAGTTTCCAGTTGTGTAGTTTCTAGCTGCGGAGTTTCTAGTTGCGGAGTTTCTATTTGTGGAGTTTCTAGCTGCAGAGTTTCTAGTTGCAGGGTCTCTGGTTGTGGAGTTTCTTGTTGCGGAGTCTCTAGTTGTGGAGTTTTTAGTTGTGGAGTTTCTAGATATGGAATTTCTAGTTGCTGAGTCTCTATTTGTGGAGTTTGTAGTTGTGGAGTTTCTAGTTGTGGAGTTTCAAGTTGTGGAGTTTTTTGTTGTGGCGTATCTAGGAGTGGAGTTTCCAGTTGTGGAGTTTCTAGTTGTGGAGTTTCTAGTTGTGGAGTTTCAAGTTGTGGAGTTTCAAGTTGCGGAGTCTCAAGCTGTGCAGTTTCAAGTTGTTGAGTTTTTAGTTGTGGAGTTTTTAGTTGTTGAGTTTCTAGTTTAGGAGTTTCTAGTTGAAGAGTTTTTAGTTGTGGAGTGCCTAGTTGTGGAGTTTCTAGTTGTGGAGTTTCAAGTTTTGAGTTTCTAGTTGTGGAGTCTCTAGTTGTGTAGTTTCTAGCTGCGGAGTTTCTAGTTGTGGAGTTTTCATTTGTTGAGTTTCTAGTTGTGGAGTCTCAAGTTGTGGAGTCTCTTGTTGTAGAGTTACTAGTTGCGGAGTATCTAGTTGTGGAGTTTTCAGTTGTGGAGTTTCTTGTTGTGGAGTTGCGGAGTCTCTGGTTGTGGAGTTTCTAGTTGTTGAGTTTCGAGTTGTGGAGTCTGTAGTTGTGGAGTTTCTAGTTGTGGAATTTCCAGTTGTGGAGTATCTAGTGGTGGAGTTTCCAGTTGTGAAGTTTCAAGCTGCGGAGTCTCAAGTTGTGGAGTTTCCAGTTGTGGAGTTTTTAGTTGTGGAGTTTCTAGTTGTTAAGTTTCTAGTTTTGCAGTTTCTAGTTGTGGAGTTTCTAGATATAGAATTACTAGTTGCCGAGTCTCTATTTGTGGAATTTCTAGTTGCCGAGTCTCTAGTTGTGGAGTTTCTAGTTGCAGAGTCTCTAGTTGGGGAATTTCTAGTTGCCGAGTCTCTATTTGTGGAATTTCTAGTTGCCGAGTCTCTATTTGTGGAGTTTGTAGTTTTGGAGTTTCTAGTTGTGGAGTTTCTAGTTGCAGAATTTCTAGTTGTGGAGTTTCCAGTTGTGGAGTCTCTAGATGTGGAGTTTCTAGTTGTCGAGTTTCCAGTTGTGGCGTATCTAGTAGTGGAGTTTCCAGTTGTGGAGTTTCTAGTTGTGGAGTTTCTAGTTGCGGAGTCCCTAGTTGTGGAGTTTCTAGTTGCGGAGTTTCTAGTTGTGGAGTTTCAAGTTGTGGAGTTTCAAGTTGCGGAGTTTCAAGCTGTGCAGTTTCTAGTTGTTGAGTTTTTAGTTGTGGAGTTTTTAGTTGTTATTTTCTAGTTTGAAGTCTCTACTTGTAGATTCTCTAGTTGTGGAGTCTCAAGTTTAGGAGTTTTTAGTTGAAGAGTTTTTAGTTGCGGAGTGTCTAGTTGTGGAGTTTCCAGTTGTGGAGTTTCGAGTTTTGGAGTTTCTAGTTGTGGAGTCTCTAGTTGTGTAGTTTCTAGCTGCTGAGTTTCTAGTTGCGGAGTTTTCATTTGTTGAGTTTCTAGTTGTGGAGTCTCAAGTTGTGGAGTTTAAAGTTGTGGAGTCTCTAGTTGTAGAGTTACTAGTTGCGGAGTATCTAGTTGTGGAGTTTCCAGTTCTGGAGTTTCTTGTTGTGGAGTTGCGGAGTCTCTGGTTGTGGAGTTTCTAGTTGTTGAGTTTCGAGTTGTGGAGTCTCTAGTTGTGGAGTTTCTAGTTGTGGAGTTTCCAATTGCCGAGTATCTAGTTGTGGAGTTTTAAGTTGAGGAGTTACTAATTGCGGTGTTTCTAGTTGCGGAGTATTTAATAGCGGAGTTTCTACTTGTGAAGTTTCATGTTGCGGAGTCTCAAGTTGTGAAGTTTCCAGTTGTGGAGTTTTTAGTTGTGGAGTTTCTAGTTGTTGAGTTTCTAGTTGTGAAGTCTCTAGTTTTGCAGTTTCTAGTTGTGGAGTTTCTAGATATAGAATTTCTAGATGCCGAGTCTCTATTTGTGGAATTTCTAGTTGCCGAGTCTCTAGTTGTGGAGTTTCTAGTTGCAGAGTCTCTAGTTGTGGAATTTCTAGTTGCCGAGTTTGTATTTTTGGAATTTCTAGTTGCCGAGTCTCTATTTGTGGAGTTTGTAGTTGTGGAGTTTGTAGTTGTGGAGTCTCTAGTTACGGAGTTTCTAGTTAAGAGTTTGTAGTTGTGGAGTTTCCAGTTGCGGAATCTCTTGCTGTGGATTTTCTAGTTGCGTAACCTAAGGTTGTGAGGTTTCAAGTTGTGGAGTTTCCAGTTGTGGAGTTTCTAGTTGTGGAGTCTCTAGTTGTGTAGTTTCTGGCTGCGGAGTTTCCAGATATGGAATTTCTAGTTGCCGAGTCTCTATTTGTGGAGTTTGTAGTTCTGGAGTTTCTAGTTGTGGAGTTTCAAGTTGTGGAGTTTCTGGTTGTGGAGTCTCTAGTTGCGGAGTTTCTAGCTGCGGAGTTTTCAGTTGCGGAGTTTCTATTTGTGGAGTTTCTAGCTGCGGAACTTCTAGTTGCAGAGTCTCTGGTTGTGGAGTTTCTAGTTGCGGAGTCTCTAGTTGTGGTATTTCTAGTTGTGGAGTTTCTAGTTGTGGAGTTTCCAGTTGTGGAGTTTTTAGTTGTGGACTTTCTAGACATGAAATTTCTTGTAGCCGAGTCTCTATTTGTGGAGTTTCTAGTTGTGGAGTTTCTAGTTGTGGAGTTTCTAGTTGTGGAGTCTCAAGTTGTGGAGTTTCAAGTTGTGGAGTTTCAAGTTGTGGAGTCTCTAGTTGTGGAGTTTGTAGTTGCGCAGTATCTAGTTGTGGAGTTTCCAGGTGTGGAGTTTCTAGTTGTGGAGTTGCGGAGTCTCTGGTTGTGGAGTTTCTAGTTGTGAAGTTTCGAGTTGTGGAGTCTTTAGTTGTAGTTGTGGAGTTTCTTGTTGTGTAGATTCCAGTTGTGGAGTATCTAGTTGCGGAGTTTCCAGTTGTGTAGTTTCTAGCTGTGGAGTTTCTAGTTGCGGAGTTTCTATTTGTGGAGTTTCTAGCTGCAGAGTTTCTAGTTGCAGAGTCTCTGGTTGTGGAGTTTCTAGTTGCGGAGTCTCTAGTTGTGGAGTTTTTAGTTGTGGAGTTTCTAGATATGGAATTTCTAGTTGCTGAGTCTCTATTTGTGGAGTTTGTAGTTGTGGAGTTTCTAGTTGTGGAGTTTCAAGTTGTGGAGTTTTTGGTTGTGGAGTCTCTAGTTGCGAAGTTTCTAGTTGTTGAGTTTCTAGTTGTGGAGTTTCTAGTTGTGGAGTTTCTAGTTGCGGAATCTCTAGCTGTGGATTTTCTAGTTGCGTAGCTTAAGGTTGTGAGGTTTCAATTTGTGGAGTTTCTAGTTTTGGAGTTTCTAGTTGTGGAGTCTCTAGTTGTGTAGTTTCTAGCTGCGGAGTTTCTAGTTGCGGAGTTTCTACTTGTGGAGTTTCTAGCTGCGGAGTTCCTAGTTGCAGAGTCTCTGGTTGTGGAGTTTCTAGTTGCGGAGTCTCTAGTTGTGTTATTTCTAGTTGTGGAGTTTCTAGTTGTGGAGTTTCCAGTTGTGGAGTTTTTAGTTGTGGACTTTCTAGATATGGAATTTCTAGTTGCCGATTCTCTATTTGTGGAGTTTGTTGTTGTGGGGTTTCTAGTTGTGGAGTTTATAGTTGTGGAGTCTCTAATTTCGGAGTTTCTAGTTGTGGAGTCTCTAGTTGTGGAGTTTCTAGTTGTAGAGTTTCTGGTTGTGAAGTTTCTAGTTGTGGAGTTTCTAGTTGTGGAGTTTCTAGTTGTGGAGTTTCTAGTTGTGGAGTCTCTAGTAGTGGAGTTTCTAGCTGCGGAGTTTCTAATTGTGGAGTTTCTGTTTGTGGAGTTTCTAGCTGCAGAGTTTCTAGTTGCAGAGTCTCTGGCTGTGGAGTTTCTAGTTGCGGAGTCTCTAGTTGTAGAGTTTCCAGTTGTGAAGTTTCTAGTTGTGGAGTTTTTAGTTGTGGGGTTTTTAGTTGTGGAGTTTCTAGATATGGAATTTCTAGTTGCCGAGTCTCTATTTGTGGAGTTTGTTGTTGTGGAGTTTCTAGTTGTGGAGTTTTTAGTTGTGGAGTCTCTAGTTGCGGAGTTTCTAGTTGTGGAGTTTCTAGTTGTGGAGTTTCCAGTTGTAGAGTTTCTGGTTGTGGAGTTTCTAGTTGTGGAGTCTCAAGTTGTGGATTTTAAAGTTGTGGAGTTTCAAGTTGGGGAGTCTCTAGTTGTGGAGTTTCTAGTTGTGGAGTATCTAGTTGTGGAGGTTCTAGTTGGGGAGTTTCTAGTTGTGGAGTTTCGAGTTGTGGAGTTTCTAGTTGCAGAGTCTCTGGTTGTGGAGTTTGTAGTTGCGGAGTTTCTAGTTGTAGATTTTCTGGTTGCGGAGTTTCTAGTTGTGGAGTTTCAAGTTGTGGAGTTTCAAGTTGCGGATTCACAAGCTGTGCAGTTTCTAGTTGTTGAGTTTTTAGTTGTGGAGTTTTTAGTTGTTGAGTTTCTAGTTTGAAGTCTCTACTTGTAGATTCTCTAGTTGTGGAGTCTCAAGTTTAGGAGTTTCTAGTTGAAGAGTTTTTAGTTGTGGAGTGTCTAGTTGTGGAGTTTCCAGTTGTGAAGTTTCGAGTTTTGGAGTTTCTAGTTGTGGAGTCTCTAGTTGTGTAGTTTTTAGCTTCGGAGTTTCTAGTTGCGGAGTTTTCATTTATTGAGTTTCTAGTTGTGGAGTCTCAAGTTGTGGAGTTTAAAGTTGTGCCGTTTCAAGTTGTGGAGTTTCAAGTTGTGGAGTCTCTAGTTGTAGAGTTACTAGTTGCAGAGTATCTAGTTGTGGAGTTTCCAGTTGTGGAGTTTCTTGTTGTGGAGTTGCGGAGTCTCTGGTTGTGGAGTTTCTAGTTGTTGAGTTTCGAGTTGTGGAGTCTGTAGTTGTGGAGTTTCTAGTTGTGGAGTTTCCAGTTGTGGAGTATCTAGTTGTGGAGTTTCCAGTTGTGAAGTATCTAGCTGTGGAGTTTCCAGTTGTGGAGTATCTAATTGTGGAGTTTTAAGTTGTGGAGTTTCTATTTGCGGAGTTTCTAGTTGCGGAGTATTTATTAGCGGAGTTTCTACTTGTGAAGTTTCAAGTTGCGGAGTCTCTATTTGTGGAATTTCTAGTTGCCGAGTCTCTAGTTGTGGAGTTTCTAGTTGCAGAGTCTCTAGTTGTGGAATTTCTAGTTGCCGAGTCTCTATTTGTAGAATTTCTAGGTTCCGAGTCTCTATTTGTGGAGTTTGTAGTTTTGGAGTTTCTAGTTGTGGAGTTTCTAGTTGCAGAATTTCTAGTTGTGGAGTTTCCAGTTGTGGAGTCTCTAGATGTGGAGTTTCTAGTTGTCGAGTTTCCAGTTGTGGCGTATCTAGTAGTGGAGTTTCCAGTTGTGGAGTTTCTAGTTGTGGAGTTTCTAGTTGCGGAGTCCCTAGTTGTGGAGTTTCTAGTTGCGGAGTTTCTAGTTGTGGAGTTTCAAGTTGTGGAGTTTCAAGTTGCGGAGTTTCAAGCTGTGCAGTTTCTAGTTGTTGAGTTTTTAGTTGTGGAGTTTTTAGTTGTTATTTTCTAGTTTGAAGTCTCTACTTGTAGATTCTCTAGTTGTGGAGTCTCAAGTTTAGGAGTTTTTAGTTGAAGAGTTTTTAGTTGCGGAGTGTCTAGTTGTGGAGTTTCCAGTTGTGGAGTTTCGAGTTTTGGAGTTTCTAGTTGTGGAGTCTCTAGTTGTGTAGTTTCTAGCTGCTGAGTTTCTAGTTGCGGAGTTTTCATTTGTTGAGTTTCTAGTTGTGGAGTCTCAAGTTGTGGAGTTTAAAGTTGTGGAGTTTCAAGTTGTGGAGTCTCTAGTTGTAGAGTTACTAGTTGCGGAGTATCTAGTTGTGGAGTTTCCAGTTCTGGAGTTTCTTGTTGTGGAGTTGCGGAGTCTCTGGTTGTGGAGTTTCTAGTTGTTGAGTTTCGAGTTGTGGAGTCTCTAGTTGTGGAGTTTCTAGTTGTGGAGTTTCCAGTTGTGGAGTATCTAGTTGTGGAGTTTCCAATTGCCGAGTATCTAGTTGTGGAGTTTTAAGTTGAGGAGTTACTAATTGCGGTGTTTCTAGTTGCGGAGTATTTAATAGCGGAGTTTCTACTTGTGAAGTTTCATGTTGCGGAGTCTCAAGTTGTGAAGTTTCCAGTTGTGGAGTTTTTAGTTGTGGAGTTTCTAGTTGTTGAGTTTCTAGTTGTGAAGTCTCTAGTTTTGCAGTTTCTAGTTGTGGAGTTTCTAGATATAGAATTTCTAGTTGCCGAGTCTCTATTTGTGGAATTTCTAGTTGCCGAGTCTCTAGTTGTGGAGTTTCTAGTTGCAGAGTCTCTAGTTGTGGAATTTCTAGTTGCCGAGTTTGTATTTTTGGAATTTCTAGTTGCCGAGTCTCTATTTGTGGAGTTTGTAGTTGTGGAGTTTGTAGTTGTGGAGTCTCTAGTTACGGAGTTTCTAGTTAAGAGTTTGTAGTTGTGGAGTTTCCAGTTGCGGAATCTCTTGCTGTGGATTTTCTAGTTGCGTAACCTAAGGTTGTGAGGTTTCAAGTTGTGGAGTTTCTAGTTGTGGAGTTTCTAGTTGTGGAGTCTCTAGTTGTGTAGTTTCTGGCTGCGGAGTTTCTAGTTGCGGAGTTTCTATTTGTGGAGTTTCTAGCTGCGGAGTTTCTAGTTGCAGAGTCTCTGGTTGTGGAGTTTCTAGTTGCGGAGTCTCTAGTTGTGGAGTTTTTACTTGTGGAGTTTCCAGATATG
This sequence comes from Rhipicephalus microplus, assembly GCF_043290135.1. NCBI lineage: Eukaryota > Metazoa > Arthropoda > Arachnida > Ixodida > Ixodidae > Rhipicephalus > Rhipicephalus microplus. Next base: position 785,641 of record NW_027464626.1, on the reverse strand, counting down.
GAATTTCTAGTTGCCGAGTCTCTATTTGTGGAGTTTGTAGTTCTGGAGTTTCTAGTTGTGGAGTTTCAAGTTGTGGAGTTTCTGGTTGTGGAGTCTCTAGTTGCGGAGTTTCTAGCTGCGGAGTTTTCAGTTGCGGAGTTTCTATTTGTGGAGTTTCTAGCTGCGGAGTTTCTAGTTGCAGAGTCTCTGGTTGTGGAGTTTCTAGTTGCGGAGTCTCTAGTTGTGGTATTTCTAGTTGTGGAGTTTCTAGTTGTGGAGTTTCCAGTTGTGGAGTTTTTAGTTGTGGACTTTCTAGACATGAAATTTCTTGTAGCCGAGTCTCTATTTGTGGAGTTTCTAGTTGTGGAGTTTCTAGTTGTGGAGTTTCTAGTTGTGGAGTCTCAAGTTGTGGAGTTTCAAGTTGTGGAGTTTCAAGTTGTGGAGTCTCTAGTTGTGGAGTTTGTAGTTTCGCAGTATCTAGTTGTGGAGTTTCCAGGTGTGGAGTTTCTAGTTGTGGAGTTGCGGAGTCTCTGGTTGTGGAGTTTCTAGTTGTGAAGTTTCGAGTTGTGGAGTCTTTAGTTGTAGTTGTGGAGTTTCTTGTTGTGGAGATTCCAGTTGTGGAGTATCTAGTGTTGGAGTTTCCAGTTGTGTAGTTTCTAGCTGTGGAGTTTCTAGTTGCGGAGTTTCTATTTGTGGAGTTTCTAGCTGCAGAGTTTCTAGTTGCAGAGTCTCTGGTTGTGGAGTTTCTAGTTGCGGAGTCTCTAGTTGTGGAGTTTTTAGTTGTGGAGTTTCTAGTTATGGAATTTCTAGTTGCTGAGTCTCTATTTGTGGAGTTTGTAGTTGTGGAGTTTCTAGTTGTGGAGTTTCAAGTTGTGGAGTTTTTGGTTGTGGAGTCTCTAGTTGCGAAGTTTCTAGTTGTTGAGTTTCTAGTTGTGGAGTTTCTAGTTGTGGAGTTTCTAGTTGCGGAATCTCTAGCTGTGGATTTTCTAGTTGCGTAGCTTAAGGTTGTGAGGTTTCAATTTGTGGAGTTTCTAGTTTTGGAGTTTCTAGTTGTGGAGTCTCTAGTTGTGTAGTTTCTAGCTGCAGAGTTTCTAGTTGCGGAGTTTCTACTTGTGGAGTTTCTAGCTGCGGAGTTTCTAGTTGCAGAGTCTCTGGTTGTGGAGTTTCTAGTTGCGGAGTCTCTAGTTGTGTTATTTCTAGTTGTGGAGTTTCTAGTTGTGGAGTTTCCAGTTGTGGAGTTTTTAGTTGTGGACTTTCTAGATATGGAATTTCTAGTTGCCGATTCTCTATTTGTGGAGTTTGTTGTTGTGGGGTTTCTAGTTGTGGAGTTTCTAGTTGTGGAGTCTCTAGTTGCGGAGTTTCTAGTTGTGGAGTCTCTAGTTGTGGAGTTTCTAGTTGTAGAGTTTCTGGTTGTGAAGTTTCTAGTTGTGGAGTTTCATGTTGTGGAGCTTCTAGTTGTGGAGTCTCAAGTTGTGGAGTTTAAAGTTGTGGAGTTTCAAGTTGGGGAGTCTCTAGTTATGGAGTTTCTAGTTGTGGAGTTTCTAGTTGTGGAGTTTCCAGTTGTGGAGTTTCTAGTTGTGGAGTTGCGGAGTCTCTAGTTGTGGAGTTTCTAGTTGTGGAGTTTCTAGTTGTGGAGTTTCGAGTTGTGGAGTTTCTAGTTGTGGAGTATCAAGTTGTGGAGTTCAAATTTGTGGAGTTTCAAGTTGGGGAGTCTGTAGTTGTGGAGTTTCTAGTTGTGGAGTATCTAGTTGTGCAGTTTCCAGTTGTGGAGTTTCTAGTTGTGGAAATGCGGAGTTTCTAGTTGTGGAGTTTCGAGTTGCGGAGTTTCTAGTGGCAGAGTCTCTGATTGCGGAGTTTCCAGTTGTGGAGTATCTAGTTGTGGAGTTTGCGCTTGTGAAGTTTCTAGTTGTGGAGTTTCCAGTTGGAGTATCTAGTTGTGGAGTTTCTAGTTGCGGTGTTTTTAATAGCGGAGTTTCTAGTTGTGGAGTTTCAAGTTGCGGAGTCTCAAGTTGTGGAGTTTCCAGTTGTGGAGTTTTTAGTTGTGGAGTTTCTTGTTGTTGAGTGTCTAGTTGTGAAGTCTCTAGTTTTGCAGTTTCTAGTTGTAAAGTTTTTAGTTGTGGAGTTTCTAGATATGGAATTTCTAGTTGCCGAGTCTCTATTTGTGGAGTTTGTAGTTGTGGAGTTTCTAGTTGTGGAGTTTCAAGTTGTGGAGTTTCTAGTTGTGGAGTTTCTTGTTGCGGAATCTCTAGCTGTGGATTTTCTAGTTGCGGAATTTAAGGTTGTGAGGTTTCAAGTTGTGGAGTTTCTAGTTGTGGAGTTTCTAGTTGTGGAGTTTCTAGTTGTGGAGTCTCTAGTAGTGGAGTTTCTAGCTGCGGAGTTTCTAATTGTGGAGTTTCTGTTTGTGGAGTTTCTAGCTGCAGAGTTTCTAGTTGCAGAGTCTCAGGCTGTGGAGTTTCTAGTTGCGGAGTCTCTAGTTGTAGAGTTTCCAGTTGTGAAGTTTCTAGTTGTGGAGTTTTTAGTTGTGGGGTTTTTAGTTGTGGAGTTTCTAGATATGGAATTTCTAGTTGCCGAGTCTCTATTTGTGGAGTTTGTTGTTGTGGAGTTTCTAGTTGTGGAGTTTTTAGTTGTGGAGTCTCTAGTTGCGGAGTTTCTAGTTGTGGAGTATCTAGTTGTGGAGTTTCCAGTTGTAGAGTTTCTGGTTGTGGAGTTTCTAGTTGTGGAGTTTCAAGTTGTGGAGTTTCTAGTTGTGGAGTCTCAAGTTGTGGATTTTAAAGTTGTGGAGTTTCAAGTTGGGGAGTCTCTAGTTGTGGAGTTTCTAGTTGTGGAGTATATAGTTGTGGAGGTTCTAGTTGGGGAGTTTCTAGTTGTGGAGTTTCGAGTTGTGGAGTTTCTAGTTGCAGAGTCTCTGGTTGTGGAGTTTGTAGTTGCGGAGTTTCTAGTTGTAGATTTTCTGGTTGCGGAGTGTCTAGTTGTGGAGTTTCAAGTTGTGGAGTTTCAAGTTGCGGATTCACAAGCTGTGCAGTTTCTAGTTGTTGAGTTTTTAGTTGTGGAGTTTTTAGTTGTTGAGTTTCTAGTTTGAAGTCTCTACTTGTAGATTCTCTAGTTGTGGAGTCTCAAGTTTAGGAGTTTCTAGTTGAAGAGTTTTTAGTTGTGGAGTGTCTAGTTGTAGAGTTTCCAGTTGTGAAGTTTCGAGTTTTGGAGTTTCTAGTTGTGGAGTCTCTAGTTGTGTAGTTTATAGCTTCGGAGTTTCTAGTTGCGGAGTTTTCATTTATTGAGTTTCTAGTTGTGGAGTCTCAAGTTGTGGAGTTTAAAGTTGTGCCGTTTCAAGTTGTGGAGTTTCAAGTTGTGGAGTCTCTAGTTGTAGAGTTACTAGTTGCAGAGTATCTAGTTGTGGAGTTTCCAGTTGTGGAGTTTCTTGTTGTGGAGTTGCGGAGTCTCTGGTTGTGGAGTTTCTAGTTGTTGAGTTTCGAGTTGTGGAGTCTGTAGTTGTGGAGTTTCTAGTTGTGGAGTTTCCAGTTGTGGAGTATCTAGTTGTGGAGTTTCCAGTTGTGAAGTATCTAGCTGTGGAGTTTCCAGTTGTGGAGTATCTAATTGTGGAGTTTTAAGTTGTGGAGTTTCTATTTGCGGAGTTTCTAGTTGCGGAGTATTTATTAGCGGAGTTTCTACTTGTGAAGTTTCAAGTTGCGGAGTCTCAAGTTGTGGAGTTTCCAGTTGTGGAGTTTTTAGTTGTGGAGTTTCTAGTTGTTGAGTTTCAAGTTGTGAAGTCTCTAGTTTTGCAGTTTCTAGTTGTGGAGTTTCTAGATATAGAATTACTAGTTGCCGAGTCTCTATTTGTGGAATTTCTAGTTGCCGAGTCTCTAGTTGTGGAGTTTCTAGTTGCAGAGTCTCTAGTTGTGGAATTTCTAGTTGCCGAGTCTCTATTTGTAGAATTTCTAGGTTCCGAGTCTCTATTTGTGGAGTTTGTATTTGTGGAGTTTCTAGTTGCAGAATTTCGAGTTGTGGAGTTTCAAGTTGTGGAGTCTCTAGATGTGGAGTTTCTAGTTGTCGAGTTTCCAGTTGTGGCGTATCTAGTAGTGGAGTTTCCAGTTGTGGAGTTTCTAGTTGTGGAGTTTCTAGTTGCGGAGTCCCTAGTTGTGGAGTTTCTAGTTGCGGAGTTTCTAGTTGTGGAGTTTCAAGTTGTGGAGTTTCAAGTTGTGGAGTTTCAAGTTGCGGAGTCTCAAGCTGTGCAGTTTCAAGTTGTTGAGTTTTTAGTTGTGGAGTTTTTAGTTGTTGAGTTTCTAGTTTGAAGTCTCTACTTGTAGATTCTCTAGTTGTTGAGTCTCAAGTTTAGGAGTTTCTAGTTGAAGAGTTTTAGTTGTGGAGTGCCTAGTTGTGGAGTTTCTAGTTGTGCAGTTTCAAGTTTTGAGTTTCTAGTTGTGGAGTCTCTAGTTGTAGAGTTACTAGTTGCGGAGTATCTAGTTGTGGAGTTTCCACTTGTGGAGTTTCTTGTTGTGGAGTTGCGGAGTCTCTGGTTGTGGAGTTTCTAGTTGTTGAGTTTCGAGTTGTGGAGTCTCTAGTTGTGGAGTTTCTAGTTGTGGAGTTTCCAGTTGTGGAGTATCTAGTTGTGGAGTTTCCAATTGCCGAGTATCTAGTTGTGGAGTTTTAAGTTGTGGAGTTACTAATTGCGGAGTTTCTAGTTGCGGAGTATTTAATAGCGGAGTTTCTACTTGTGACGTATCATGTTGCGGAGTCTCAAGTTGTGGAGTTTCCAGTTGTTGAGTTTCTAGTTGTGAAGTCTCTAGTTTTGCAGTTTCTAGTTGTGGAGTTTCTAGATATAGAATTTCTAGTTGCCGAGTCCCTATTTGTGGAATTTCTAGTTGCCGAGTCTCTAGTTGTGGAGTTTCTAGTTGCAGAGTCTCTAGTTGTGGAATTTCTAGTTGCCGAGTTTGTATTTTTGGAATTTCTAGTTGCCGAGTCTCTATTTGTGGAGTTTGTAGTTGTGGAGTTTGTAGTTGTGGAGTCTCTAGTTACGGAGTTTCTAGTTAAGAGTTTCTAGTTGTGGAGTTTCTAGTTATGGAGTTTCCAGTTGCGGAATCTCTAGCTGTGGATTTTCTAGTTGCGTAACCTAAGGTTGTGAGGTTTCAAGTTGTGGAGTTTCTAGTTGTGGAGTTTCTAGTTGTGGAGTCTCCAGTTGTGTAGTTTCTGGCTGCGGAGTTTCTAGTTGCGGAGTTTCTATTTGTGGAGTTTCTAGCTGCGGAGTTTCTAGTTGCAGAGTCTCTGGTTGTGGAGTTTGTAGTTGTGGAGTTTCAAGTTGTGGAGTTTTTTGTTGTGGAGTCTCTAGTTGTGGAGTTTCCAGTTGTGGAGTTTCTAGTTGTGGAAATGCGGAGTTTCTAGTTGTGGAGTTTCGAGTTGCGGAGTTTCTAGTTGCAGAGTCTCTGATTGTGGAGTTTCCAGTTGTGGAGTATCTAGTTGTGGAGTTTGCGGTTGTGAAGTTTCTAGTTGTGGAGTTTCCAGTTGGAGTATCTAGTTGTGGAGTTTCTAGTTGCGGAGTTTTTAATAGCGGAGTTTCTAGTTGTGGAGTTTCAAGTTGCGGAGTCTCAAGTTGTGGAGTTTCCAGTTGTGAAGTTTTTAGTTGTGAAGTCTCTAGTTTTGCAGTTTCTAGTTGTAAAGTTTTTAGTTGTGGAGTTTCTAGATATGGAATTTCTAGTTGCCGAGTCTCTATTTGTGGAGTTTGTAGTTGTGGAGTTTCTAGTTGTGGAGTTTCGGGTTGTGGAGTTTCTAGTTGTGGAGTCTCTAGTTGCGGAATTTCTAGTTGTGAAGTTTCTAGTTGTTGAGTTTCTAGTTATGGAGTTTCTTGTTGCGGAGTATCAAGTTGTGGAGTTTAAAGTTGTGGAGTTTCAAGTTGGGGAGTCTCTAGTTGTGGAGTTTCTAGTTGTGGAGTTTCTAGTGTTGGAGTTTTCAGTTGTGGAGTTTCCAGTTGGAGTATCTAGTTGTGGAGTTTCTAGTTGCGGAGTTTTTAATAGCGGAGTTTCTAGTTGTGGAGTTTCAAGTTGCGGAGTCTCAAGTTGTGGAGTTTCCAGTTGTGGAGTTTTTAGTTGTAGAGTTTCTAGTTGTTGAGTGTCTAGTTGTGAAGTCTCTAGTTTTGCAGTTTCTAGTTGTAAAGTTTTTAGTTGTGGAGTTTCTAGATATGGAATTTCTAGTTGCCGAGTCTCTATTTGTGGAGTTTGTAGTTGTGGAGTTTCTAGTTGTGGAGTTTCTAGTTGTGGAGTCTCTAGTTGCGGAGTTTCTAGTTGCGGAGTTTCTAGCTGTGGAGTTTCTGGTTGTGGAGTTTCTATTTGAGGAGTTTCAAGTTGTGAAGTTTCTAGTTGTGGAGTCTCTAGTTTTGCAGTTTCTAGTTGTGGAGTTTCTAGATATAGAATTACTAGTTGCCGAGTCTTTATTTGTGGAGTTTCTAGTTGCAGAGTCTCTAGTTGTGGAATTTCTAGTTGCCGAGTCTCTATTTGTGGAATTTCTAGTTGCCGAGTCTCTATTTGTGGAGTTTGTAGTTGTGGAGTTTCTAGTTGTGGAGTTTCTAGTTGCAGAATTTCTAGTTGTGGAGTTTCAAGTTGTAGAGTTACTAGTTGCGGAGTATCTAGTTGTGGAGTTTCCACTTGTGGAGTTTCTTGTTGTGGAGTTGCGGAGTCTCTGGTTGTGGAGTTTCTAGTTGTTGAGTTTCGAGTTGTGGAGTCTCTAGTTGTGGAGTTTCTAGTTGTGGAGTTTCCAGTTGTGGAGTATCTAGTTGTGGAGTTTCCAATTGCCGAGTATCTAGTTGTGGAGTTTCCACTTGTGGAGTTTCTTGTTGTGGAGTTGCGGAGTCTCTAGATGTGGAGTTTCTAGTTGTCGAGTTTCCAGTTGTGGCGTATCTAGTAGTAGAGTTTCCAGTTGTGGAGTTTCTAGTTGTGGAGTTTCTAGTTGCGGAGTCCCTAGTTGTGGAGTTTCTAGTTGCGGAGTTTCTAGTTGTGGAGTTTCAAGTTGTGGAGTTTCAAGTTGCGGAGTCTCAAGCTGTGCAGTTTCAAGTTGTTGAGTTTTTAGTTGTGGAGTTTTTAGTTGTTGAGTTTCTAGTTTGAAGTCTCTACTTGTAGATTCTCTAGTTGTGGAGTCTCAAGTTTAGGAGTTTCTAGTTGAAGAGTTTTTAGTTGTGGAGTGCCTAGTTGTGGAGTTTCCAGTTGTGGAGTTTCGAGTTTTGGAGTTTCTAGTTGTGGAGTCTCTAGTTGTGTAGTTTCTAGCTGCGGAGTTTCGAGTTGCGGAGTTTTCATTTGTTGAGTTTCTAGTTGTGGAGTCTCAAGTTGTGGAATTTAAAGTTGTGGAGTCTCTAGTTGTAGAGTTACTAGTTGCGGAGTATCTAGTTGTGGAGTTTCCAGTTGTGGAGTTTCTTGTTGTGGAGTTGCGGTGTCTCTGGTTGTGGAGTTTCTAGTTGTTGAGTTTCGAGTTGTGGAGTCTCTAGTTGTGGAGTATCTAGTTGTGGAGTTTCCAGTTGTGGAGTATATAGTTGTGGAGTTTTAAGTTGTGGAGTTTCTAATTGCGGAGTTTCTAGTTGCGGAGTATTTAATAGCGGAGTTTTTACTTGTGAAGTTTCAAGTTGCGGAGTCTCAAGTTGTGGAGTTTCTAGTTGTTGAGTTTCTAGTTGTGAAGTCTCTAGTTTTGCAGTTTCTAGTTGTGGAGTTTCTAGATATAGAATTTCTAGTTGCCGAGTCTCTATTTGTGTAATTTCTAGTTTGCGAGTCTCTAGTTGTGGAGTTTCTAGTGGCAGAGTCTCTAGTTGTGGAATTTCTAGTTGCCGAGTTTGTATTTTTGGAATTTCTAGTTGCCGAGTCTCTAATTGTGGAGTTTGTAGTTGTGGAGTTTCTAGTTGTGGAGTTTCTAGTTATGGAGTTTCCAGTTGCGGAATCTCTAGCTGTAGATTTTCTAGTTTTGTACCCTAAGGTCGTGAGGTTTCAAGTTGTGGAGTTTCTAGTTGTGGAGTTTCTAGTTGTGGAGTCTCTAGTTGTGTAGTTTCTGGCTGCGGAGTTTCTAGTTGCGGAGTTTCTATTTGTGGAGTTTCTAGCTGCGGAGTTTCTAGTTGCAGAGTCTCTGGTTGTGGAGTTTCTAGTTGCGGAGTCTCTAGTTGTGGAGTTTTTACTTGTGGAGTTTCCAGATATGGAATTTCTAGTTGCCGAGTCTCTATTTGTGGAGTTTGTAGTTCTGCAGTTTCTAGTTGTGGAGTTTCAAGTTGTGGAGTTTCTGGTTGTGGAGTCTCTAGTTGCGGAGTTTCTAGTTGTTGAGTTTCTAGTTGTGGAGTTTCTAGTTGTGGGGTTTCTAGTTGCGGAATCTGTAGCTGTGGATTTTCTAGTTGCGTAACTTAAGGTTGTGAGGTTTCAAGTTGTGGAGTTTCTAGTTGCGGAGTTTCTAGTTGTGGAGTTTCTAGTTGTGGAGTCTCTAGTTGTGTAGTTTCTAGCTGCTGAGTTTTCAGTTGCGGAGTTTCTTTTTGTGGAGTTTCTAGCTGCGGAGTTTCTAGTTGCAGAGTCTCTGGTTGTGGAGTTTCTAGTTGCGGAGTCTCTAGTTGTGGTATTTCTAGTTGTGGAGTTTCTAGTAGTGGAGTTTCCAGTTGTGGAGTTTTTAGTTGTGGACTTTCTAGACATGAAATTTCTTGTAGCCGAGTCTCTATTTGTGGAGTTTCTAGTTGTGGAGTTTCTAGTTGTGGAGTTTCTAGTTGTGGAGTTTCTAGTTGTGGAATCTCAAGTTGTGGAGTTTCAAGTTGTGGAGTTTCAAGTTGTGGAGTCTCTAGTTGTGGAGTTTGTAGTTGCGCAGTATCTAGTTGTGGAGTTTCAAGGTGTGGAGTTTCTAGTTGTGGAGTTGCGGAGTCTCTGGTTGTGGAGTTTCTAGTTGTGGAGTTTCGAGTTGTGGAGTCTATAGTTGTAGTTGTGGAGTTTCTAGTTGTGGAGTATCTAGTTGTGGAGTATCTAGTTGTGGAGTTTCCAGTTGTGTAAATTCTAGCTGCGGAGTTTCTAGTTGCAGAGTCTCTGGTTGTGGAGTTTGTAGTTGTGGAGTTTGTAGTTGTGGAGTTTCAAGTTGTGGAGTTTTTCGTTGTGGAGTCTGTAGTTGTGGAGTTTCCAGTTGTGGAGTTTCTAGTTGTGGAAATGCGGAGTTTCTAGTTGTGGAGTTTCGAGTTGCGGAGTTTCTAGTTGCAGAGTCTCTGATTGTGGAGTTTCCAGTTGTGGAGTATCTAGTTGTGGAGTTTGCGGTTGTGAAGTTTCTAGTTGTGGAGTTTCCAGTTGGAGTATCTAGTTGTGGAGTTTCTAGTTGCGGAGTTTTTAATAGAGGAGTTTCTAGTTGTGGAGTTTCAAGTTGCGGAGTCTCAAGTTGTGGAGTTTCCAGTTGTGGAGTTTTTAGTTGTAGAGTTTCTAGTTGTTGAGTGTCTAGTTGTGAAGTCTCTAGTTTTGCAGTTTCTAGTTGTAAAGTTTTTAGTTGTGGAGTTTCTAGATATGGAATTTCTAGTTGCCGAGTCTCTATTTGTGGAGTTTGTAGTTGTGGAGTTTCTAGTTGTGGAGTTTCAAGTTGTGGAGTTTCTAGTTGTGGAGTCTCTAGTTGCGGAATTTCTAGTTGTGGAGTTTCTAGTTGTTGAGTTTCAAGTTATGGAGTTTCTTGTTGCGGAGTCTCAAGTTGTGGAGTTTAAAGTTGTGGAGTTTCAAGTTGGGGAGTCTCTAGTTGTGGAGTTTCTAGTTGTGGAGTTTCTAGTGTTGGAGTTTTCAGTTGTGGAGTTTCCAGTTGGAGTATCTAGTTGTGGAGTTTCTAGTGGCGGAGTTTTTAATAGCGGAGTTTCTAGTTGTGGAGTTTCAAGTTGCGGAGTCTCAAGTTTTGGAGTTTCCAGTTGTGGAGTTTTTAGTTGTAGAGTTTCTAGTTGTTGAGTGTCTAGTTGTGAAGTCTCTAGTTTTGCAGTTTCTAGTTGTAAAGTTTTTAGTTGTGGAGTTTCTAGATATGGAATTTCTAGTTGCCGAGTCTCTATTTGTGGAGTTTGTAGTTGTGGAGTTTCTAGTTGTGGAGTCTCTAGTTGCGGAGTTTCTAGTTGCGGAGTTTCTAGCTGTGGAGTTTCTGGTTGTGGAGTTTCTATTTGAGGAGTTTCAAGTTGTGAAGTTTCTAGTTGTGGAGTCTCTAGTTTTGCAGTTTCTAGTTGTGGATTTTCTAGATATAGAATTACTAGTTGCCGAGTCTTTATTTGTGGAATTTCTAGTTGCCGAGTCTCTAGTTGTGGAGTTTCTAGTTGCAGAGTCTCTAGTTGTGGAATTTCTAGTTGCCGAGTCTCTATTTGTGGAATTTCTAGTTGCCGAGTCTCTATTTGTGGAGTTTGTAGTTGTGGAGTTTCTAGTTGTGGAGTTTCTAGTTGCAGAATTTCTAGTTGTGGAGTTTCAAGTTGTGGAGTCTCTAGATGTGGAGTTTCTAGTTGTCCAGTTTCCAGTTGTGGCGTATCTAGTAGTGGAGTTTCCAGTTGTGGAGTTTCTAGTTGCGGAGTCCCTAGTTGTGGAGTTTCTAGTTGCGGAGTTTCTAGTTGTGGAGTTTCAAGTTGTGGAGTTTCAAGTTGCGGAGTCTCAAGCTCTGCAGTTTCAAGTTGTTGAGTTTTTAGTTGTGGAGTTTTTAGTTGTTGAGTTTCTAGTTTGAAGTCTCTACTTGTAGATTCTCTAGTTGTGGAGTCTCAAGTTTAGGAGTTTCTAGTTGAAGAGTTTTTAGTTGTGGAGTGCCTAGTTGTGGAGTTTCCAGATCTGGAGTTTCGAGTTTTGGAGTTTCTAGTTGTGGAGTCTCTAGTTTTGTAGTTTCTAGCTGCGGAGTTTCTAGTTGCGGAGTTTTCAGTTGTTGAGTTTCTAGTTGTGGAGTCTCAAGTTGGAGTTTAAAGTTGTGGAGTCTCTAGTTGTAGAGTTACTAGTTGCAGAGTATCTAGTTGTGGAGTTTCCAGTTGTGGAGTTTCTTGTTGTGGAGTTGTGGAGTCTCTGGTTGTGGAGTTTCTAGTTGTTGAGTTTCGAGTTGTGGAGTCTCTAGTTGTGGAGTATCTAGTTGTGGAGTTTCCAGTTGTGGAGTATATAGTTGTGGAGTTTTAAGTTGTGGAGTTTCTAATTGCGGAGTTTCTAGTTGCGGAGTATTTAATAGCGGAGTTTCTACTTGTGAAGTTTCAAGTTGCGGAGTCTCAAGTTGTGGAGTTTCCAGTTGTGGAATTTTAGTTGTGGAGTTTCTAGTTGTTGAGTTTCTAGTTGTGAAGTCTCTAGTTTTGCAGTTTCTAGTTGGGGAGTTTCTAGATATAGAATTTCTAGTTGCCGAGTCTCTATTTGTGTAATTTCTAGTTGCCGAGTCTCTAGTTGTGGAGTTTCTAGTTGCAGAGTCTCTAGTTGTGGAATTTCTAGTTGCCGAGTTTGTATTTTTGGAATTTCTAGTTGCCGAGTCTCTAATTGTGGAGTTTGTAGTTGTTGAGTTTCTAGTTATGGAGTTTCCAGTTGCGGAATCTCTAGCTGTGGATTTTCTAGTTGCGTAACCTAAGGTTGCGAGGTTTCAAGTTGTGGAGTTTCTAGTTGTGGAGTTTCTAGTTGTGGAGTCTCTAGTTGTGTAGTTTCTGGCTGCGGAGTTTCTAGTTGCGGAGTTTCTATTTGTGGAGTTTCGAGCTGCGGAGTTTCTAGTTGCAGAGTCTCTGGTTGTGGAGTTTCTAGTTGCGGAGTCTCTAGTTGTGGAGTTTTTACTTGTGGAGTTTCCAGATATGGAATTTCTAGTTGCCGAGTCTCTATTTGTGGAGTTTGTAGTTCTGGAGTTTCTAGTTGTAGAGTTTCAAGTTGTGGAGTTTCTGGTTGTGGAGTCTCTAGTTGCGGAGTTTCTAGTTGTTGAGTTTCTAGTTGTGGAGTTTCTAGTTGTGGGGTTTCTAGTTGCGGAATCTCTAGCTGTGGATTTTCTAGTTGCGTAACTTAAGGTTGTGAGGTTTCAAGTTGTGGAGTTTCTAGTTGCGGAGTTTCTAGTTGTGGAGTTTCTAGTTGTGGAGTCTCTAGTTGTGTAGTTTCTAGCTGCGGAGTTTTCAGTTGCGGAGTTTCTATTTGTGGAGTTTCTAGCTGCGGAGTGTCTAGTTGCAGAGTCTCTGGTTGTGGAGTTTCTAGTTGCGGAGTCTCTAGTTGCGGTATTTCTAGTTGTGGAGTTTCTAGTTGTGGAGTTTCCAGTTGTGGAGTTTTTAGTTGTGGACTTTCTAGACATGAAATTTCTTGTAGCCGAGTCTCTATTTGTGGAGTTTCTAGTTGTGGAGTTTCTAGTTGTGGAGTTTCTAGTTGTGGAGTCTCAAGTTGTGGAGTTTCAAGTTGTGGAGTTTCAAGTTGTGGAGTCTCTAGTTGTGGAGTTTGTAGTTGCGCAGTATCTAGTTGTGGAGTTTCAAGGTGTGGAGTTTCTAGTTGTGGAGTTGCGGAGTCTCTGGTTGTGGAGTTTCTAGTTGTGGAGTTTCGAGTCGTGGAGTCTTTAGTTGTAGTTGTGGAGTTTCTAGTTGTGGAGTTTCCAGTTGTGGAGTATCTAGTTGTGGAGTTTCCAGTTGTGTAGTTTCTAGCTGCGGAGTTTCTAGTTGCGGAGTTTCTATTTGTGGAGTTTCTAGCTGCGGAGTTTCTAGTTGCAGAGTCTCTGGTTGTGGAGTTTGTAGTTGTGGAGTTTCTAGTTGTGGAGTTTCAAGTTGTGGAGTTTTTGGTTGTGGAGTCTCTAGTTGCGGAGTTTCTAGTTGTTGAGTTTCTAGTTGTGGAGTTTCTAGTTGTGGAGTTTCTAGTTGCGGAATCTCTAGCTGTGGATTTTCTAGTTGCGTAACCTAAGGTTGTGAGGTTTCAATTTGTGGAGTTTCTAGTTTTGGAGTTTCTAGTTGTGGAGTCTCTAGTTGTGTAGTTTCTAGCTGCGGAGTTTCTAGTTGCGGAGTTTCTACTTGTGGAGTTTCTAGCTGCGGAGTTTCTAGTTCAAGAGTCTCTGGTTTTGGAGTTTCTAGTTGCGGAGTCTCTAGTTGTGGTATTTCTAGTTGTGGAGTTTCTAGTTGAGGAGTTTCCAGTTGTGGAGTTTTTAGTTGTGGACTTTCTAGATATGGAATTTCGTGTTGCCGAGTCTCTATTTGTGGAGTTTGTTGTTGTGGGGTTTCTAGTTGTGGAGTTTTTAGTTGTGGAGTCTCTAGTTGTGGAGTTTCTAGTTGTAGAGTTTCTGGTTGTGAAGTTTCTAGTTGTGGAGTTTCATGTTGTGGAGCTTCTAGTTGTGGAGTCTCAAGTTGTGGAGTTTCAAGTTGGGGAGTCTCTAGTTGTGGAGTTTCTAGTTGTGGAGTTTCTAGTGTTGGAGTTTCCAGTTGTGGAGTTTCCAGTTGGAGTATCTAGTTGTGGAGTTTCTAGTTGCGGAGTTTTTAATAGTGGAGTTTCTATTTGTGGAGTTTCAAGTTGTGGAGTCTCAAGTTGTGGAGTTTCCAGTTGTGGAGTTTTTAGTTGTAGAGTTTCTAGTTGTTGAGTGTCTAGTTGTGAAGTCTCTAGTTTTGCAGTTTCCAGTTGTAAAGTTTTTAGTGGTGGAGTTTCTAGATATGGAATTTCTAGTTGCCGAGTCTCTATTTGTGGAGTTTGTAGTTGTGGAGTTTCTAGTTGTGGAGTTTCTAGTTGTGGAGTCTCTAGTTGCGGAGTTTCTAGTTGCGGAGTTTCTAGCTGTGGAGTTTCTGGTTGTGGAGTGTCTATTTGAGGAGTTTCAAGTTGTGAAGTTTCTAGTTGTGGAGTCTCTAGTTGCGGAGTTTCTAGTTGTGAAGTTTCTAGTTGTGGAGTTTCTAGTTTTCGAGTTTCAAGTTGTGGAGTTTCTAGTTGTAGAGTCTCCTGTTGCGGAGTTTCTAGTTGCGGAGTTTCTTGTTGGGGAGTTTCCAGTTGTGGAGTTTCTAGTTGTGGAGTTTCTAGTTGTGGAGTCTCAAGTTGTGGAGTTTAAACTTGTGGAGTTTCAAGTTGTGGAGTCTATAGTTGTGGAGTTTCTAGTTGTAGATTTTCTAGTTGTGGAGTATCTAGTTGTGGATTTTCCAGTTGTGGAGTTTCTAGTTGTTCAGTTGCGGAGTATCTAGTTGTCGAGTTTCCAGTTGTGGAGTTTCTAGCTGTGGAGTTTCAAGTTGTGGAGTCTCTCGTTGTGGAGTTTCTAGTTGCCGAGTTTCCAGTTGTGGAGTATCTAGTAGTGGAGTTTCCAGTTTTGGAGTTTCTAGTTGTGGAGTTTCTAGTTGCGGAGTCCATAGTTGTGGAGTTTCTAGTTGCCGAGTCTCAAGCTGCGGAGTTTCAAGTTGTGGAGTTTCTAGTTGTGGAGTCTCAAGTTGTGGAGTTTCAAGTTGTGAAGTTTCAAGTTGTGGAGTCTCTAGTTGTGGAGTTTCTAGTTGCAGAGTATCTAGTTGTGGAGCTTCCAGTTGTGGAGTTTCTAATTGTGAAGTTGTGGAGTCTCTGGTTGTGGAGTTTTTAGTTGTGGAGTTTATAGTTGTGGAGTATCTAGTTGTGTAGTTTTCAGTTGTGAAGTATCTAGTTGTGGAGTTTCCAGTTGTGGAGTATCTAGTTGTGGAGTTTTGAGTTGTGGAGTTTCTAGTTGCGGAGTTTCTAGTTGTGGAGTTTTTAATAGCGGAGTTTCTAGTTGTGAAGTTTCAAGTTGCGGAGTCTCAAGATGTGGAGTTTCCAGTTGTGGAGTTTTTAGTTGTGGAGTTTTTAGCTGTTGAGTTTCTAGTTGTGAAGTCTCTAGTTTTGCAGTTACTAGTTGTGGAGTTTCTAGATATGGAATTTCTAGTTGCCGAGTCTGTATTTGTGGAGTTTGTAGTTGTGGAGTTTCTAGTCGTGGAGTTTCTAGTTGTGGAGTCTCTAGTTGCGGAGTTTCTAGTTGCGAAGTTTCTACTTGTGGAGTTTCTGGTTGTGGAGTTTCTAGTTGAGGAGTTTCAAGTTGTGGAGTTTCTAGTTGTGGAGTCTCAAGTTGTGGAGTTTAAACTTGTGGAGTTTCTAGTTGTGGAGTTTCTCGTTTTGGAGTTTCTAGTTGTGGAGTTTCTAGTTGTAGAGTCTCCTGTTGCGGAGTTTCTAGTTGTGGAGTTTCTAGTTGGGGAGTTTTCAGTTGTGGAGTTTCTAGTTGTGGAGTCTCAAGTTGTGGAGTTTAAACTTGTGGAGTTTAAATTTGTGGAGTGTATAGTTGTGGAGTTTCTAGTTGTATATTTTCTAGTTGTGGAGTATCTAGTTGTGGATTTTCCAGTTGTGGAGTTTCTAGTTGTTGAGGTGCGCAGTCTCTAGTTGTTGAGTTTCTAGTTGCAGAGTCTCTAGTTGTGGAGTTTCAAGTTGTGGAGTCTCTAGATGTGGAGTTTCTAGTTGTGGAGTTTCAAGTTGCGGAGTCTGAGGCTGTGGAGTTTTAGTTGTTGAGTTTTTAGTTGTGGAGTTTCTAGTTGTTTAGTTTCTAGTTTGAAGTCTCTAGTTGTAGATTCTCTAGTTGTGGAGTCTTTAGTTTAGGAATTTCTAGTTGAAGCGTTTTTTCTTGTGGAGTGTCTAGTTGTGGAGTTTCGAGTTGTGGAGTTTCTAGTTGCAGAGTCTCTAGTTGTGGAGTTTCAAGTTGTGAAGTCTCCAGTCGTGGAGTTTCTAGTTGCCGAGTTTCTAGTTGCGGAGTTTCTAGTTGTGGAGTTTCTAGTTGTGGAGTTTCTGGTTGTGGAGTTTCTATTTGAGGAGTTTCAAGTTGTGAAGTTTCTAGTTGTGGAGTCTCTAGTTGCGGAGTTTCTTGTTGTGAAGTTTCTAGTTGTGGAGTTTCTAGTTTTCGAGTTTCTAGTTGTGGAGTTTCTAGTTGTAGATTCTCCTGTTGCGGAGTTTCTAGTTGCGGAGTTTCTAGTTGGGGAGTTTCTAGTTGTGGAGTTTCTAGTTGTGGAGTCTCAAGTTGTGGAGTTTAAACTTGTGGAGTTTCAAGTTGTGGAGTCTGTAGTTGTGGAGTTTCTAGTTGTAGATTTTCTAGTTTTGGAGTATCCAGTTGTGGAGTTTCAAGTTGAGAAGTTTCTAGTTGTGGAGTTTCTAGTTGTGGAGTTTTTAGTTGTGGAGTTTCAAGTTGTGGAGACTCTAGTTGCGCAGTTTCGAGTTGTGGAGTCTCTAGATGCGGAGTTTCTAGTTGAGGAGTTGCTAGTGTTGGAGTTTCTAGTTGTGGAGTTTCAGGTTGTGGAGTTTCTAGTTGCAGAGATTCTAGTTGCGGAGTCTCTGGTTGTGGAGGTTCTAGTTATGGAGTTTCTAGTTGTGGAGTTTCTAGTCGTGGAGTTTTTGGTTGTGGAGTCTAGGGTTGTGGAGTTTAAAGTGGTGGAGTCTCAAGTTGTGGAATTTCTAGTTGTAGAGTTTTTAGTTGTGGAGCTTCTAGTTGTTGAGTTTCTAGTTTTGAAGTCTCTAGTTGTGGAGTCTCTAGTTATGGAGTCTCTAGTTTAGAACTTTCTAGTTGTAGAAATTTTAGTTGTGGAGTCTCTAGTTGTGGAGTTTCTAGTTGTGGAGTTTCTAGTTGTGGAGTATCTAGTTGTGGAGTTACCAGTTGTGTAGTTTCTAGCTGCGGAGTTTCTAGTTGCGGAGTTTCTATTTGTGGAGTTTCGAGGTGCGGAGTTTCTAGTTGCAGAGTCTCTGGTTGTGGAGTTTGTAGTTGTGGAGTTTGTAGTTGTGGAGTTTCAAGTTGTGGAGTTTTTCGTTGTGGAGTCTCTAGGTGTGGAGTTTCCAGTTGTGGAGTTTCTAGTTGTGGAAATGCGGAGTTTCTAGTTGTGGAGTTTCGAGTTGCGGAGTTTCTAGTTGCAGAGTCTCTGATTGTGGAGTATCCAGTTGTGGAGTATCTAGTTGTGGAGTTTGCGGTTGTGAAGTTTCTAGTTGTGGAGTTTCCAGTTGGAGTATCTAGTTGTGGAGTTTGTAGTTGCTGAGTTTTTAATAGCGGAGTTTCTGGTTGTGGAGTTTCAAGTTGCGGAGTCTCAAGTTGTGGAGTTTCCAGTTGTGGAGTTTTTAGTTGTAGAGTTTCTAGTTGTTGAGTGTCTAGTTGTGAAGTCTCTAGTTTTGCAGTTTCTAGTTGTAAAGTTTTTAGTTGTGGAGTTTCTAGATATGGAATTTCTAGTTGCCGAGTCTCTATTTGTGGAGTTTGTAGTTGTGGAGTTTCTAGTTGTGGAGTTTCAAGTTGTGGAGTTTCTAGTTGTGGAGTCTCTAGTTGCGGAATTTCTAGTTGTGGAGTTTCTAGTTGTTGAGTTTCTAGTTATGGAGTTTCTTGTTGCGGAGTCTCAAGTTGTGGAGTTTAAAGTTGTGGAGTTTCAAGTTGGGGAGTCTCTAGTTGTGGAGTTTCTAGTTGTGGAGTTTCTAGTGTTGGAGTTTTCAGTTGTGGAGTTTCCAGTTGGAGTATCTAGTTGTGGAGTTTCTAGTTGCGGAGTTTTTAATAGCGGAGTTTCTAGTTGTGGAGTTTCAAGTTGCGGAGTCTCAAGTTGTGGAGTTTCCAGTTGTGGAGTTTTTAGTTGTAGAGTTTCTAGTTGTTGAGTGTCTAGTTGTGAAGTTTCTAGCTGTGGAGTTTCTGGTTGTGGAGTTTCTATTTGAGGAGTTTCAAGTTGTGAAGTTTCTAGTTGTGGAGTCTCTAGTTTTGCAGTTTCTAGTTGTGGAGTTTCTAGATATAGAATTACTAGTTGCCGAGTCTTTATTTGTGGAATTTCTAGTTGCCGAGTCTCTAGTTGTGGAGTTTCTAGTTGCAGAGTCTCTAGTTGTGGAATTTCTAGTTGCCGAGTCTCTATTTGTGGAATTTCTAGTTGCCGAGTCTCTATTTGTGGAGTTTGTAGTTGTGGAGTTTCTAGTTGTGGAGTTTCTAGTTGCAGAATTTCTAGTTGTGGAGTTTCAAGTTGTGGAGTCTCTAGATGTGGAGTTTCTAGTTGTCGAGTTTCCAGTTGTTGCGTATCTAGTAGTGGAGTTTCCAGTTGTGGAGTTTCTAGTTGTGGAGTTTCTAGTTGCGGAGTCCCTAGTTGTGGAGTTTCTAGTTGCGGAGTTTCTAGTTGTGGAGTTTCAAGTTGTGGAGTTTCAAGTTGCGGAGTCTCAAGCTGTGCAGTTTCAAGTTGTTGAGTTTTTAGTTGTGGAGTTTTTAGTTGTTGAGTTTCTAGTTTGAAGTCTCTACTTGTAGATTCTCTAGTTGTGGAGTCTCAAGTTTAGGAGTTTCTAGTTGAAGAGTTTTTAGTTGTGGAGTGCCTAGTTGTGGAGTTTCCCGTTGTGGAGTTTCGAGTTTTGGAGTTTCTAGTTGTGGAGTCTCTAGTTGTGTAGTTTCTAGCTGCGGAGTTTCTAGTTGCGAAGTTTTCATTTGTTGAGTTTCTAGTTGTGGAGTCTCAAGTTGTGGAGTTTAAAGTTGTGGAGTCTCTAGTTGTAGAGTTACTAGTTGCGGAGTATCTAGTTGTGGAGCTTCCAGTTGTGGAGTTTCTTGTTGTGGAGTTGTGGAGTCTCTGGTTGTGGAGTTTCTAGTTGTTGAGTTTCGAGTTGTGGAGTCTCTAGTTGTGGAGTATCTAGTTGTGGAGTTTCCAGTTTTGGAGTATATAGTTGTGGAGTTTTAAGTTGTGGAGTTTCTAATTGCGGAGTTTCTAGTTGCGGAGTATTTAATAGCGGAGTTTCTACTTGCGAAGTTTCAAGTTGCGGAGTCTCAAGTTGTGGAGTTTCCAGTTGTGGAATTTTAGTTGTGGAGTTTCTAGTTGTTGAGTTTCTAGTTGTGAAGTCTCTAGTTTTGCAGTTTCTAGTTGTGGAGTTTCTAGATATAGAATTTCTAGTTGCCGAGTCTCTATTTGTGTAATTTCTAGTTGCCGAGTCTCTAGTTGTGGAGTTTCTAGTTGCAGAGTCTCTAGTTGTGGAATTTCTAGTTGCCGAGTTTGTATTTTTGGAATTTCTTGTTGCCGAGTCTCTAATTGTGGAGTTTGTAGTTGTGGAGTTTCTAGTTGTGGAGTTTCTATTTATGGAGTTTCCAGTTGCGGAATCTCTAGCTGTGGATTTTCTAGTTGCGTGACCTAAGGTTGCGAGGTTTCAAGTTGTGGAGTTTCTAGTTGTGGAGTTTCTAGTTGTGGAGTCTCTAGTTGTGTAGTTTCTGGCTGCGGAGTTTCTAGTTGCGGAGTTTCTATTTGTGGAGTTTCGAGCTGCGGAGTTTCTAGTTGCAGAGTCTCTGGTTGTGGAGTTTCTAGTTGCGGAGTCTCTAGTTGTGGAGTTTTTACTTGTGGAGTTTCCAGATATGGAATTTCTAGTTGCCGAGTCTCTATTTGTGGAGTTTGTAGTTCTGGAGTTTCTAGTTGTAGAGTTTCAAGTTGTGGAGTTTCTGGTTGTGGAGTCTCTAGTTGCGGAGTTTCTAGTTGTTGAGTTTCTAGTTGTGGAGTTTCTAGTTGTGGGGTTTCTAGTTGCGGAATCTCTAGCTGTGGATTTTCTAGTTGCGTAACTTAAGGTTGTGAGGTTTCAAGTTGTGGAGTTTCTAGTTGCGGAGTTTCTAGTTGTGGAGTTTCTAGTTGTGGAGTCTCTAGTTGTGTAGTTTCTAGCTGCGGAGTTTTCAGTTGCGGAGTTTCTATTTGTGGAGTTTCTAGCTGCGGAGTTTCTAGTTGCAGAGTCTCTGGTTGTGGAGTTTCTAGTTGCGGAGTCTCTAGTTGTGGTATTTCTAGTTGTGGAGTTTCTAGTTGTGGAGTTTCCAGTTATGGAGTTTTTAGTTGTCGACTTTCTAGACATGAAATTTCTTGTAGCCGAGTCTCTATTTGTGGAGTTTCTAGTTGTGGAGTTTCAAGTTGTGGAGTTTCAAGTTGTGGAGTTTCAAGTTGTGGAGTCTCTAGTTGTGGAGTTTGTAGTTGCGCAGTATCTAGTTGTGGAGTTTCAAGGTGTGGAGTTTCTAGTTGTGGAGTTGCGGAGTCTCTGGTTGTGGAGTTTCTAGTTGTGGAGTTTCGAGTTGTGGAGTCTTTAGTTGTAGTTGTGGAGTTTCTAGTTGTGGAGTTTCCAGTTGTGGAGTATCTAGTTGTGGAGTTTGCAGTTGTGTAGTTTCTAGCTGCGGAGTTTCTAGTTGCAGAGTTTCTATTTGTGGAGTTTCTAGCTGCGGAGTTTCTAGTTGCAGAGTCTCTGGTTGTGGAGTTTGTAGTTGTTAAGTTTCTAGTTGTGGAGTTTCAAGTTGTGGAGTTTTTGGTTGTGGAGTCTCTAGTTGCGGAGTTTCTAGTTGTTGAGTTTCTAGTTGTGGAGTTTCTAGTTGTGGAGTTTCTAGTTGCGGAATCTCTAGCTGTGGATTTTCTATTTGCGTAACTTAAGGTTGTGAGGTTTCAATTTGTGGAGTTTCTAGTTTTGGAGTTTCTAGTTGTGGAGTCTCTAGTTGTGTAGTTTCTAGATGCGGAGTTTCTAGTTGCGGAGTTTCTACTTGTGGAGTTTCTAGCTGCGGAGTTTCTAGTTCAAGAGTCTCTGGTTGTGGAGTTTCTAGTTGCGGAGGATCTAGTTGTGTTATTTCTAGTTGTGGAGTTTCCAGTTGTGGAGTTTTTAGTTGTGGACTTTCTAGATATGGAATTTCTTGTTGCCGAGTCTCTATTTGTGGAGTTTGTTGTTGTGGGGTTTCTAGTTGTGGAGTCTTTAGTTGTGGAGTCTCTAGTTGCGGAGTTTCTAGTTGTAGAGTTTCTGGTTGTGAAGTTTCTAGTTGTGGAGTTTCATGTTGTGGAGCTTCTAGTTGTGGAGTCTGAAGTTGTGGAGTTTAAAGTTGTGGAGTTTCAAGTTGGGGAGTCTCTAGTTGTGGAGTTTCTAGTTGTGGAGTTTCTAGTGTTGGAGTTTCCAGTTGTGGAGTTTCCAGTTGGTGTATCTAGTTGTGGAGTTTCTAGTTGCGGAGTTTTTAATAGCGGAGTTTCTAGTTGTGGAGTTTCAAGTTGCGGAGTCTCATGTTGTGGAGTTTCCAGTTGTGGAGTTTTTAGTTGTAGAGTTTCTAGTTGTTGAGTGTCTAGTTGTGAAGTCTCTAGTTTTGCAGTTTCTAGTTGTAAAGTTTTTAGTTGTGGAGTTTCTAGATATAGAATTTCTAGTTGCCGAGTCTCTATTTGTGGAGTTTGTAGTTGTGGAGTTTCTAGTTGTGGAGTTTCTAGTTGTGGAGTCTCTAGTTGCGGAGTTTATAGTTGCGGAGTTTCTAGCTGTGGAGTTTCTGGTTGTGGAGTTTCTATTTGAGGAGTTTCAAGTTGTGAAGTTTCTAGTTGTGGAGTCTCTAGTTGCGGAGTTTCTAGTTGTGAAGTTTCTAGTTGTGGAGTTTCTAGTTTTCGAGTTTCTAGTTGTGGAGTTTCTAGTTGTAGAGTCTCCTGTTGCGGAGTTTCTAGTTGCGGAGTTTCTAGTTGGGGAGTTTCCAGTTGTGGAGTTTCTAGTTGTGGAGTTTCTAGTTGTGAAGTCTCAAGTTGTGGAGTTTAAACTTGTGGAGTTTCAAGTTGTGGAGTCTATAGTTGTGGAGTTTCTAGTTGTAGATTTTCTAGTTGTGGAGTATCTAGTTGTGGATTTTCCAGTTGTGGAGTTTCTAGTTGTTCAGTTGCGGAGTATCTAGTTGTTGAGTTTCTAGTTGCAGAGTCTCTAGTTGTGGAGTTTCAAGTTGTGGAGTCTCTAGATGTGGAGTTTCTAGTTGTCGAGTTTCCAGTTGTGGAGTTTCTAGCTGTAGAGTTTCAAGTTGTGGAGTCTCTAGTTGTGGAGTTTCTAGTTGCCGAGTTTCCAGTTGTGGAGTATCTAGTAGTGGAGTTTCCAGTTTTGGAGTTTCTAGTTGTGGAGTTTCTAGTTGCGGAGTCCCTAGTTGTGGAGTTTCTAGTTGCCGAGTCTCAAGCTGCGGAGTTTCAAGTTGTGGAGTTTCTAGTTGTGGAGTCTCAAGTTGTGGAGTTTCAAGTTGTGAAGTTTCAAGTTGTGGAGTCTCTAGTTGTGGAGTTTCTAGTTGCAGAGTATCTAGTTGTGGAGCTTCCAGTTGTGGAGTTTCTAATTGTGAAGTTGTGGAGTCTCTGGTTGTGGAGTTTTTAGTTGTGGAGTTTATAGTTGTGGAGTTTCGAGTTGTGGAGTCTCTAGTTATGGAGTTTCTAGTTGTGGAGTTTCCAGTTGTGGAGTATCTAGTTGTGGAGTTTCCAGTTGTGAAGTATCTAGTTGTGGAGTTTCCAGTTGTGGAGTATCTAGTTGTGGAGTTTTGAGTTGTGGAGTTTCTAGTTGCGGAGTTTCTAGTTGTGGAGTTTTTAATAGCGGAGTTTCTAGTTGTGAAGTTTCAAGTTGCGGAGTCTCAAGTTGTGGAGTTTCCAGTTGTGGAGTTTTTAGTTGTGGAGTTTTTAGCTGTTGAGTTTCTAGTTGTGAAGTCTCTAGTTTTGCAGTTACTAGTTGTGGAGTTTCTAGATATGGAATTTCTAGTTGCCGAGTCTGTATTTGTGGAGTTTGTAGTTGTGGAGTTTCTAGTCGTGGAGTTTCTAGTTGTGCAGTCTCTAGTTGCGGAGTTTCTAGTTGCGAAGTTTCTACTTGTGGAGTTTCTGGTTGTGGAGTTTCTAGTTGAGGAGTTTCAAGTTGTGGAGTTTCTAGTTGTGGAGTCTCAAGTTGTGGAGTTTAAACTTGTGGAGTTTCTAGTTGTGGAGTTTCTCGTTTTGGAGTTTCTAGTTGTGGAGTTTCTAGTTATAGAGTCTCCTGTTGCGGAGTTTCTAGTTGTGGAGTTTCTAGTTGGGGAGTTTTCAGTTGTGGAGTTTCTAGTTGTGGAGTCTCAAGTTGTGGAGTTTAAACTTGTGGAGTTTAAATTTGTGGAGTGTATAGTTGTGGAGTTTCTAGTTGTATATTTTGTAGTTGTGGAGTATCTAGTTGTGGATTTTCCAGTTGTGGAGTTTCTAGTTGTTGAGGTGCGCAGTCTCTAGTTGTTGAGTTTCTAGTTGCAGAGTCTCTAGTTGTGGAGTTTCAAGTTGTGGAGTCTCTAGATGTGGAGTTTCTAGTTGTGGAGTTTCAAGTTGCGGAGTCTGAGGCTGTGGAGTTTTAGATGTTGAGTTTTTAGTTGTGGAGTTTCTAGTGGTTGTGTTTCTAGTTTGAAGTCTCTAGTTGTAGATTCTCTAGTTGTGGAGTCTTTAGTTTAGGAATTTCTAGTTGAAGAGTTTTTTCTTGTGGAGTGTCTAGTTGTGGAGTTTCGAGTTGTGGAGTTTCTAGTTGCAGAGTCTCTAGTTGCGGAGTTTCTAGTTGTGGAATTTCTAGTTGTGGAGTTTCTGGTTGTGGAGTTTCTATTTGAGGAGTTTCAAGTTGTGAAGTTTCTAGTTGTGGAGTCTCTAGTTGCGGAGTTTCTAGTTGCGGAGTTTCTAGTTGGGGAGTTTCCAGTTGTGGAGTTTCTAGTTGTGGAGTTTCTAGTTGTGGAGTTTCTAGTTGTGGAGTTTCTGGTTGTGGAGTTTTTAGTTGTGGAGTTTCAAGTTGTGGAGACTCTAGTTGTGCAGTTTCTAGTTGTGGAGTCTCTAGATGCGGAGTTTCTAGTTGAGGAGTTGTTAGTGTTGGAGTTTCTAGTTGTGGAGTTTCAGGTTGTGGAGTTTCTAGTTGCAGAGATTCTAGTTGCGGAGTCTCTGGTTGTGGAGGTTCTAGTTATGGAGTTTCTAGTTGTGGAGTTTCTAGTCGTGGAGTTTTTAGTTGTGGAGTCTAGGGTTGTGGAGTTTAAAGTGGCGGAGTCTCAAGTTGTGGAATTTCTAGTTGTAGAGTTTTTAGTTGTGGAGCTTCTAGTTGTTGAGTTTCTAGTTTTGAAGTCTCTAGTTGTGGAGTCTCTAGTTATGGAGTCTCTAGTTTAGAACTTTCTAGTTGTAGAAATTTTAGTTGTGGAGTGTCTAGTTGTGAAGTTTCCAGTTGTGGAGTTTCCAGTTGTGGAGTTTCGAGTTGTGGAGTTTCTTGTTGTGGAGGTTTGAGTAGTGGAGTTTCTAGTTGCGGCGTCTCAAGTGTTGGAGTTTGTAGTTGCGGAGTGTCTAGTTGTGGTGTTTCTAGCTGTGGAATTTCTTGTTGCGGAGTTTCTAAATGCGGAGTTTCTAGTAGCGGAGTTCCATAGTTGCAGAGTCTCTAGTTGTGGAGTTTCTAGTTGTGGAGTGTCTAGTTGTGGAGTTTCTAGTTTGAAGTCTCTAGTTGTAGATTCTCTTGTTGTGGAGTCTCTAGTTTAGGAGTTTCTAGTTGAAGAGTTTTTAGTTGTGGAGTGTCTAGTTGTGGAGTTTCCAGTTGTGGAGTTTCGAGTTGTGGAGTTTCGAATTTTGGAGTTTCTAGTTGTGGAATTTTTAGTTGTGGAGTTTCTAGTTGTGGAGTTTCAAGTTGCGGAGTCTCATGTTGTGGAGTTTCCAGTTGTGGAGTTTTTAGTTGTAGAGTTTCTAGTTGTTGAGTGTCTAGTTGTGAAGTCTCTAGTTTTGCAGTTTCTAGTTGTAAAGTTTTTAGTTGTGGAGTTTCTAGATATAGAATTTCTAGTTGCCGAGTCTCTATTTGTGGAGTTTGTAGTTGTGGAGTTTCTAGTTGTGGAGTTTCTAGTTGTGGAGTCTCTAGTTGCGGAGTTTATAGTTGCGGAGTTTCTAGCTGTGGAGTTTCTGGTTGTGGAGTTTCTATTTGAGGAGTTTCAAGTTGTGAAGTTTCTAGTTGTGGAGTCTCTAGTTGCGGAGTTTCTAGTTGTGAAGTTTCTAGTTGTGGAGTTTCTAGTTTTCGAGTTTCTAGTTGTGGAGTTTCTAGTTGTAGAGTCTCCTGTTGCGGAGTTTCTAGTTGCGGAGTTTCTAGTTGGGGAGTTTCCAGTTGTGGAGTTTCTAGTTGTGGAGTTTCTAGTTGTGAAGTCTCAAGTTGTGGAGTTTAAACTTGTGGAGTTTCAAGTTGTGGAGTCTATAGTTGTGGAGTTTCTAGTTGTAGATTTTCTAGTTGTGGAGTATCTAGTTGTGGATTTTCCAGTTGTGGAGTTTCTAGTTGTTCAGTTGCGGAGTATCTAGTTGTTGAGTTTCTAGTTGCAGAGTCTCTAGTTGTGGAGTTTCAAGTTTTGGAGTCTCTAGATGTGGAGTTTCTAGTTGTCGAGTTTCCAGTTGTGGAGTTTCTAGCTGTGGAGTTTCAAGTTGTGGAGTCTCTAGTTGTGGAGTTTCTAGTTGCCGAGTTTCCAGTTGTGGAGTATCTAGTAGTGGAGTTTCCAGTTTTGGAGTTTCTAGTTGTGGAGTTTCTAGTTGCGGAGTCCCTAGTTGTGGAGTTTCTAGTTGCCGAGTCTCAAGCTGCGGAGTTTCAAGTTGTGGAGTTTCTAGTTGTGGAGTCTCAAGTTGTGGAGTTTCAAGTTGTGAAGTTTCAAGTTGTGGAGTCTCTAGTTGTGGAGTTTCTAGTTGCAGAGTATCTAGTTGTGGAGCTTCCAGTTGTGGAGTTTCTAATTGTGAAGTTGTGGAGTCTCTGGTTGTGGAGTTTTTAGTTGTGGAGTTTATAGTTGTGGAGTTTCGAGTTGTGGAGTCTCTAGTTATGGAGTTTCTAGTTGTGGAGTTTCCAGTTGTGGAGTATCTAGTTGTGGAGTTTCCAGTTGTGAAGTATCTAGTTGTGGAGTTTCCAGTTGTGGAGTATCTAGTTGTGGAGTTTTGAGTTGTGGAGTTTCTAGTTGCGGAGTTTCTAGTTGTGGAGTTTTTAATAGCGGAGTTTCTAGTTGTGAAGTTTCAAGTTGCGGAGTCTCAAGTTGTGGAGTTTCCAGTTGTGGAGTTTTTAGTTGTGGAGTTTTTAGCTGTTGAGTTTCTAGTTGTGAAGTCTCTAGTTTTGCAGTTACTAGTTGTGGAGTTTCTAGATATGGAATTTCTAGTTGCCGAGTCTGTATTTGTGGAGTTTGTAGTTGTGGAGTTTCTAGTCGTGGAGTTTCTAGTTGTGGAGTCTCTAGTTGCGGAGTTTCTAGTTGCGAAGTTTCTACTTGTGGAGTTTCTGGTTGTGGAGTTTCTAGTTGAGGAGTTTCAAGTTGTGGAGTTTCTAGTTGTGGAGTCTCAAGTTGTGGAGTTTAAACTTGTGGAGTTTCTAGTTGTGGAGTTTCTCGTTTTGGAGTTTCTAGTTGTGGAGTTTCTAGTTATAGAGTCTCCTGTTGCGGAGTTTCTAGTTGTGGAGTTTCTAGTTGGGGAGTTTTCAGTTGTGGAGTTTCTAGTTGTGGAGTCTCAAGTTGTGGAGTTTAAACTTGTGGAGTTTAAATTTGTGGAGTGTATAGTTGTGGAGTTTCTAGTTGTATATTTTGTAGTTGTGGAGTATCTAGTTGTGGATTTTCCAGTTGTGGAGTTTCTAGTTGTTGAGGTGCGCAGTCTCTAGTTGTTGAGTTTCTAGTTGCAGAGTCTCTAGTTGTGGAGTTTCAAGTTGTGGAGTCTCTAGATGTGGAGTTTCTAGTTGTGGAGTTTCAAGTTGCGGAGTCTGAGGCTGTGGAGTTTTAGATGTTGAGTTTTTAGTTGTGGAGTTTCTAGTGGTTGTGTTTCTAGTTTGAAGTCTCTAGTTGTAGATTCTCTAGTTGTGGAGTCTTTAGTTTAGGAATTTCTAGTTGAAGAGTTTTTTCTTGTGGAGTGTCTAGTTGTGGAGTTTCGAGTTGTGGAGTTTCGAGTTGTGGAGTTTCTAGTTGCAGAGTCTCTAGTTGCGGAGTTTCTAGTTGTGGAATTTCTAGTTGTGGAGTTTCTGGTTGTGGAGTTTCTATTTGAGGAGTTTCAAGTTGTGAAGTTTCTAGTTGTGGAGTCTCTAGTTGCGGAGTTTCTAGTTGCGGAGTTTCTAGTTGGGGAGTTTCCAGTTGTGGAGTTTCTAGTTGTGGAGTTTCTAGTTGTGGAGTTTCTAGTTGTGGAGTTTCTGGTTGTGGAGTTTTTAGTTGTGGAGTTTCAAGTTGTGGAGACTCTAGTTGTGCAGTTTCTAGTTGTGGAGTCTCTAGATGCGGAGTTTCTAGTTGAGGAGTTGTTAGTGTTGGAGTTTCTAGTTGTGGAGTTTCAGGTTGTGGAGTTTCTAGTTGCAGAGATTCTAGTTGCGGAGTCTCTGGTTGTGGAGGTTCTAGTTATGGAGTTTCTAGTTGTGGAGTTTCTAGTCGTGGAGTTTTTAGTTGTGGAGTCTAGGGTTGTGGAGTTTAAAGTGGCGGAGTCTCAAGTTGTGGAATTTCTAGTTGTAGAGTTTTTAGTTGTGGAGCTTCTAGTTGTTGAGTTTCTAGTTTTGAAGTCTCTAGTTGTGGAGTCTCTAGTTATGGAGTCTCTAGTTTAGAACTTTCTAGTTGTAGAAATTTTAGTTGTGGAGTGTCTAGTTGTGAAGTTTCCAGTTGTGGAGTTTCCAGTTGTGGAGTTTCGAGTTGTGGAGTTTCTTGTTGTGGAGGTTTGAGTAGTGGAGTTTCTAGTTGCGGCGTCTCAAGTGTTGGAGTTTGTAGTTGCGGAGTGTCTAGTTGTGGTGTTTCTAGCTGTGGAATTTCTTGTTGCGGAGTTTCTAAATGCGGAGTTTCTAGTAGCGGAGTTCCATAGTTGCAGAGTCTCTAGTTGTGGAGTTTCTAGTTGTGGAGTGTCTAGTTGTGGAGTTTCTAGTTTGAAGTCTCTAGTTGTAGATTCTCTTGTTGTGGAGTCTCTAGTTTAGGAGTTTCTAGTTGAAGAGTTTTTAGTTGTGGAGTGTCTAGTTGTGGAGTTTCCAGTTGTGGAGTTTCGAGTTGTGGAGTTTCGAATTTTGGAATTTCTAGTTGTGGAATTTTTAGTTGTGGAGTTTCTAGTTGTGGAGTTTCTAGTTTTGAATCTCTAGCTGTGGATTTTCTAGTTGCGTAACTTAAGGTCGTGAGGTTTCAAGTTGTGGAGTTTCTAGTTGTGGAGTTTCTAGTTGTGGAGTCTGTAGTTGTGTAGTTTCTAGCTGCGGAGTTTCTATTTGTGGAGTATCTAGCTGCGGAGTTTCTAGTTGCGGAGTCTCTAGTTGTGGAGTTTTTAGTTGTGGAGTTTCTAGTTGTGGAGTTTCCATTTCTGGAGTTATAGTTGTGGACTTTCTAGACATGAAATTTCTTGTAGCCGAGTCTCTATTTGTGGAGCTTGTAGTTGTGGAGTTTTTAGTTGTTGAGTTTCTAGTTGTGGAGTCTCTAGTTTTGCAGTTTCTAGTTGTGGAGTTTCTAGATATAGAATTTGTAGTTGCCGAGTCTGTATTTGTGAAGTTTGAAGTTCTGGAGTTTCTTGTTGTGGAGTTTCTAGTTGTGGAGTCTCTAGTTGCGGAGTTTCTAGTTGCGGAGTTTCTAGTTGTGGAGTTTCTGGTTGTGGAGTTTCTATTTGAGGAGTTTCAAGTTGTGAAGTTTCTAGTTGTGGAGTCTCTAGTTGCGGAGTTTCTAGTTGTGAAGTTTCTAGTTGTGGAGTTTCTAGTTTTCGAGTTTCTAGTTGTGGAGTTTCTAGTTGTAGAGTCTCCTGTTGCGGAGTTTCTAGTTGCGGAGTTTCAAGTTGTGGAGTCTCTAGTCGTGGAGTTTCTAGTTGCCGAGTTTCTAGTTGCGGAGTCCCTAGTTGTGGAGTTTCTAGTTGCGGAGTCTCAAGCTGCGGAGTTTCAAGTTGTGGAGTTTCTAGTTGTGGAGTCTCAAGTTGTGGAGCTTAAAGTTGTGGAGTTTCAAGTTGTGGAGTCTCTAGTTGTGGAGGTACTAGTTGCAGAGTATCTAGTTGTGGAGTTTCCAGTTGTGGAGTTTCTAGTTGTGGAGTTGCGGAGTCTCTGGTTGAGGAGTTTCTAGTTGTGGAGTTTCTAGTTGCGGAGTTTCAAGTTGTGGAGTCTCTAGTTGTGGAGTTTCTAGTTGTGGAGTTTCCAGTTGTGGAGTATCTAGTTGTGGAGTTTCCAGTTGTGACGTATCTAGTTGTGGAGTTTCCAGTTGAGGAGTATCTAGTTGTGGAGTTTTAAGTTGTGGAGTTTCTAGTTGTGGAGTTTTAAGTTGTGGAGTTTTTAGTTGTGGAGTTTCTAGTGTTGAAGTCTCTAGTTTTGCATTTTCTAGTTGTGGAGTTTCTAGATACGGAATTTCTAGTTGCCGAGTCTGTTTTAATGGAGTTTGAAGTTGTGGAGTTTCTAGTTGTGGAGTTTCTAGTTGTGGAGTCTCTAGTTGCGGAGTTTCTAGTTGTGGAGTTTCTAGTTGTGGACTTTCTGGATGTGGAGTTTCTATATGAGGAGTTTCAAGTTGTGAAGTTTCTAGTTGTGGAGTCTCTAGTTGCGGAGTTTGTAGTTGTGAAGTTTCTAGTTGTGGAGTTTCTACTTTTCGAGTTTCTAGTTGTGGAGTTTCTAGTTGTAGAGTCTCCTGTTGCGGAGTTTCTAGTTGCGGAGTTTCTAGTTGGGGAGTTTCCAGTTGTGGAGTTTCTAGTTGTGGAGTCGCTAGTTGTGGAGTCTCAAGTTGTGGAGTTTAAACTTGTGAAGTTTCAAGTTGTGGAGTCTATAGTTGTGGAGTTTCTAGTTGTAGATTTTCTAGTTGTGGAGTATCTAGTTGTGGATTTTCCAGTTGTGGAGTTTCTAGTTGTTCAGTTGCGGAGTATCTAGTTGTTGAGTTTCTAGTTGCAGAGTCTCTAGTTGTGGAGTTTCAAGTTGTGGAGTCTCTAGATGTGGAGTTTCTAGTTGTCGAGTTTCCAGTTGTGGAGTTTCTAGCTGTGGAGTTTCAAGTTGTGGAGTCTCTAGTTTTGGAGTTTCTAGTTGCCGAGTTTCCAGTTGTGGAGTATCTAGTAGTGGAGTTTCCAGTTTTGGAGTTTCTAGTTGTGGAGTTTCTAGTTGCGGAGTCCTTAGTTGTGGAGTTTCTAGTTGCCGAGTCTCAAGCTGCGGAGTTTCAAGTTGTGGAGTTTCTAGTTGTGGAGTCTCAAGTTGTGGAGTTTCAAGTTGTGAAGTTTCAAGTTGTGGAGTCTCTAGTTGTGGAGTTTCTAGTTGCAGAGTATCTAGTTGTGGAGCTTCCAGTTGTGGAGATTCTAATTGTGAAGTTGTGGAGTCTCTGGTTGTGGAGTTTTTAGTTGTGGAGTTTATAGTTGTGGAGTTTCGAGTAGTGGAGTCTCTAGTTATGGAGTTTCTAGTTGTGGAGTTTCCAGTTGTGGAGTATCTAGTTGTGGAGTTTCCAGTTGTGAAGTATCTAGTTGTGGAGTTTCCAGTTGTGGAGTATCTAGTTGTGGAGTTTTGAGTTGTGGAGTTTCTAGTTGCGGAGTTTCTAGTTGTGGAGTTTTTAATAGCGGAGTTTCTAGTTGTGAAGTTTCAAGTTGCGGAGTCTCAAGTTGTGGAGTTTCCAGTTGTGGAGTTTTTAGTTGTGGAGTTTTTAGCTGTTGAGTTTCTAGTAGTGAAGTCTCTAGTTTTGCAGTTACTAGTTGTGGAGTTTCTAGATATGGAATTTCTAGTTGCCGAGTCTGTATTTGTGGAGTTTGTAGTTGTGGAGTTTCTAGTCGTGGAGTTTCTAGTTGTGGAGTCTCTAGTTGCGGAGTTTCTAGTTTCGAAGTTTCTACTTGTGGAGTTTCTGGTTGTGGAGTTTCTAGTTGAGGAGTTTCAAGTTGTGGAGTTTCTAGTTGTGGAGTCTCAAGTTGTGGAGTTTAAACTTGTGGAGTTTCTAGTTGTGGAGTTTCTCGTTTTGGAGTTTCTAGTTGTGGAGTTTCTAGTTATAGAGTCTCCTGTTGCGGAGTTTCTAGTTGTGGAGTTTCTAGTTGGGGAGTTTTCAGTTGTGAAGTTTCTAGTTGTGGAGTCTCAAGTTGTGGAGTTTAAACTTGTGGAGTTTAAATTTGTGGAGTGTATAGTTGTGGAGTTTCTAGTTGTATATTTTCTAGTTGTGGAGTATCTAGTTGTGGATTTTCCAGTTGTGGAGTTTCTAGTTGTTAAGGTGCGCAGTCTCTAGTTGTTGAGTTTCTAGTTGCAGAGTCTCTAGTTGTGGAGTTTCAAGTTGTGGAGTCTCTAGATGTGGAGTTTCTAGTTGTGGAGTTTCAAGTTGCGGAGTCTGAGGCTGTGGAGTTTTAGTTGTTGAGTTTTTAGTTGTGGAGTTTCTAGTTGTTGTGTTTCTAGTTTGAAGTCTCTAGTTGTAGATTCTCTAGTTGTGGAGTCTTTAGTTTAGGAATTTCTAGTTGAAGAGTTTTTTCTTGTGGAGTGTCTAGTTGTGGAGTTTCGAGTTGTGGAGTTTCTAGTTGCAGAGTCTCTAGTTGTGGAGTTTCAAGTTGTGGAGTCTCCAGTCGTGGAGTTTCTAGTTGCCGAGTTTCTAGTTGCGGAGTTTCTAGTTGTGGAATTTCTAGTTGTGGAGTTTCTGGTTGTGGAGTTTCTATTTGAGGAGTTTCAAGTTGTGAAGTTTCTAGTTGTGGAGTCTCTAGTTGCGGAGTTTCTAGTTGTGAAGTTTCTAGTTGTGGAGTTTCTAGTTTTCGAGTTTCTAGTTGTGGAGTTTCTAGTTGTAGATTCTCCTGTTGCGGAGTTTCTAGTTGCGGAGTTTCTAGTTGGGGAGTTTCCAGTTGTGGAGTTTCTAGTTGTGGAGTTTCTAGTTGTGGAGTTTCTAGTTGTGGAGTTTCTGGTTGTGGAGTTTTTAGTTGTGGAGTTTCAAGTTGTGGAGACTCTAGTTGTGCAGTTTCTAGTTGTGGAGTCTCTAGATGCGGAGTTTCTAGTTGAGGAGTTGCTAGTGTTGGAGTTTCTAGTTGTGGAGTTTCAGGTTGTGGAGTTTCTAGTTGCAGAGATTCTAGTTGCGGAGTCTCTGGTTGTGGAGGTTCTAGTTATGGAGTTTCTAGTTGTGGAGTTTCTAGTCGTGGAGTTTTTAGTTGTGGAGTCTAGGGTTGTGGAGTTTAAAGTGGCGGAGTCTCAAGTTGTGGAATTTCTAGTTGTAGAGTTTTTAGTTGTGGAGCTTCTAGTTGTTGAGTTTCTAGTTTTGAAGTCTCTAGTTGTGGAGTCTCTAGTTATGGAGTCTCTAGTTTAGAACTTTCTAGTTGTAGAAATTTTAGTTGTGGAGTGTCTAGTTGTGAAGTTTCCAGTTGTGGAGTTTCCAGTTGTGGAGTTTCGAGTTGTGGAGTTTCTTGTTGTGGAGATTTGAGTAGTGGAGTTTCTAGTTGCGGCGTCTCAAGTGTTGGAGTTTGTAGTTGCGGAGTGTCTAGTTGTGGTGTTTCTAGCTGTGGAATTTCTTGTTGCGGAGTTTCTAAATGCGGAGTTTCTAGTAGCGGAGTTCCATAGTTGCAGAGTCTCTAGTTGTGGAGTTTCTAGTTGTGGAGTGTCTAGTTGTGGAGTTTCAAGTTGTGGAGTTTCTAGTAGAGTTTCGAATTTTGAAGTTTCTAGTTGTTGAGTTTCTAGTTTGAAGTCTCTAGTTGTAGATTCTCTTGTTGTGGAGTCTCTAGTTTAGGAGTTTCTAGTTGAAGAGTTTTTAGTTGTGGAGTGTCTAGTTGTGGAGTTTCCAGTTGTGGAGTTTCGAGTTGTGGAGTTTCGAATTTTGGAGTTTCTAGTTGTGGAATTTTTAGTTGTGGAGTTTCTAGTTGTGGAGTTTCTAGTTTTGAATCTCTAGCTGTGGATTTTCTAGTTGCGTAACTTAAGGTCGTGAGGTTTCAAGTTGTGGAGTTTCTAGTTGTGGAGTTTCTAGTTGTGGAGTCTGTAGTTGTGTAGTTTCTAGCTGCGGAGTTTCTATTTGTGGAGTATCTAGCTGCGGAGTTTCTAGTTGCGGAGTCTCTAGTTGTGGAGTTTTTAGTTGTGGAGTTTCTAGTTGTGGAGTTTCCATTTCTGGAGTTATAGTTGTGGACTTTCTAGACATGAAATTTCTTGTAGCCGAGTCTCTATTTGTGGAGCTTGTAGTTGTGGAGTTTTTAGTTGTTGAGTTTCTAGTTGTGGAGTCTCTAGTTTTGCAGTTTCTAGTTGTGGAGTTTCTAGATATGGAATTTGTAGTTGCCGAGTCTGTATTTGTGAAGTTTGAAGTTCTGGAGTTTCTAGTTGTGGAGTTTCTAGTTGTGGAGTCTCTAGTTGCGGAGTTTCTAGTTGCGGAGTTTCTGGTTGTGGAGTTTCTGGTTGTGGAGTTTCTATTTGAGGAGTTTCAAGTTGTGAAGTTTCTAGTTGTGGAGTCTCTAGTTGCGGAGTTTCTAGTTGTGAAGTTTCTAGTTGTGGAGTTTCTAGTTTTCGAGTTTCTAGTTGTGGAGTTTCTAGTTGTAGAGTCTCCTGTTGCGGAGTTTCTAGTTGCGGAGTTTCAAGTTGTGGAGTCTCTAGTCGTGGAGTTTCTAGTTGCCGAGTTTCTAGTTGCGGAGTCCCTAGTTGTGGAGTTTCTAGTTGCGGAGTCTCAAGCTGCGGAGTTTCAAGTTGTGGAGTTTCTAGTTGTGGAGTCTCAAGTTGTGGAGCTTAAAGTTGTGGAGTTTCAAGTTGTGGAGTCTCTAGTTGTGGAGGTACTAGTTGCAGAGTATCTAGTTGTGGAGTTTCCAGTTGTGGAGTTTCTAGTTGTGGAGTTGCGGAGTCTCTGGTTGAGGAGTTTCTAGTTGTGGAGTTTCTAGTTGTGGAGTTTCAAGTTGTGGAGTCTCTAGTTGTGGAGTTTCTAGTTGTGGAGTTTCCAGTTGTGGAGTATCTAGTTGTGGAGTTTCCAGTTGTGAAGTATCTAGTTGTGGAGTTTCCAGTTGTGGAGTATCTAGTTGTGGAGTTTTAAGTTGTGGAGTTTCTAGTTGTGGAGTTTTAAGTTGTGGAGTTTTTAGTTGTGGAGTTTCTAGTGTTTAAGTCTCTAGTTTTGCATTTTCTAGTTGTGGAGTTTCTAGATACGGAATTTCTAGTTGCCGAGTCTGTTTTAATGGAGTTTGAAGTTGTGGAGTTTCTAGTTGTGGAGTTTCTAGTTGTGGAGTCTCTAGTTGCGGAGTTTCTAGTTGTGGAGTTTCTAGTTGTGGACTTTCTGGTTGTGGAGTTTCTATATGAGGAGTTTCAAGTTGTGAAGTTTCTAGTTGTGGAGTCTCTAGTTGCGGAGTTTGTAGTTGTGAAGTTTCTAGTTGTGGAGTTTCTACTTTTCGAGTTTCTAGTTGTGGAGTTTCTAGTTGTAGAGTCTCCTGTTGCGGAGTTTCTAGTTGCGGAGTTTCTAGTTGGGGAGTTTCCAGTTGTGGAGTTTCTAGTTGTGGAGTCGCTAGTTGTGGAGTCTCAAGTTGTGGAGTTTAAACTTGTGAAGTTTCAAGTTGCGGAGTCTATAGTTGTGGAGTTTCTAGTTGTAGATTTTCTAGTTGTGGAGTATCTAGTTGTGGATTTTCCAGTTGTGGAGTTTCTAGTTGTTCAGTTGCGGAGTATCTAGTTGTTGAGTTTCTAGTTGCAGAGTCTCTAGTTGTGGAGTTTCAAGTTGTGGAGTCTCTAGATGTGGAGTTTCTAGTTGTCGAGTTTCCAGTTGTGGAGTTTCTAGCTGTGGAGTTTCAAGTTGTGGAGTCTCTAGTTTTGGAGTTTCTAGTTGCCGAGTTTCCAGTTGTGGAGTATCTAGTAGTGGAGTTTCCAGTTTTGGAGTTTCTAGTTGTGGAGTTTCTAGTTGCGGAGTCCCTAGTTGTGGAGTTTCTAGTTGCCGAGTCTCAAGCTGCGGAGTTTCAAGTTGTGGAATTTCTAGTTGTGGAGTCTCAAGTTGTGGAGTTTCAAGTTGTGAAGTTTCAAGTTGTGGAGTCTCTAGTTGTGGAGTTTCTAGTTGCAGAGTATCTAGTTGTGGAGCTTCCAGTTGTGGAGTTTCTAATTGTGAAGTTGTGGAGTCTCTGGTTGTGGAGTTTTTAGTTGTGGAGTTTATAGTTGTGGAGTTTCGAGTTGTGGAGTCTCTAGTTATGGAGTTTCTAGTTGTGGAGTTTCCAGTTGTGGAGTATCTAGTTGTGGAGTTTCCAGTTGTGAAGTATCTAGTTGTGGAGTTTCCAGTTGTGGAGTATCTAGTTGTGGAGTTTTGAGTTGTGGAGTTTCTAGTTGCGGAGTTTCTAGTTGTGGAGTTTTTAATAGCGGAGTTTCTAGTTGTGAAGTTTCAAGTTGCGGAGTCTCAAGTTGTGGAGTTTCCAGTTGTGGAGTTTTTAGTTGTGGAGTTTTTAGCTGTTGAGTTTCTAGTTGTGAAGTCTCTAGTTTTGCAGTTACTAGTTGTGGAGTTTCTAGATATGGAATTTCTAGTTGCCGAGTCTGTATTTGTGGAGTTTGTAGTTGTGGAGTTTCTAGTCGTGGAGTTTCTAGTTGTGGAGTCTCTAGTTGCGGAGTTTCTAGTTGCGAAGTTTCTACTTGTGGAGTTTCTGGTTGTGGAGTTTCTAGTTGAGGAGTTTCAAGTTGTGGAGTTTCTAGTTGTGGAGTCTCAAGTTGTGGAGTTTAAACTTGTGGAGTTTCTAGTTGTGGAGTTTCTCGTGTTGGAGTTTCTAGTTGTGGAGTTTCTAGTTATAGAGTCTCCTGTTGCGGAGTTTCTAGTTGTGGAGTTTCTAGTTGGGGAGTTTTCAGTTGTGGAGTTTCTAGTTGTGGAGTCTCAAGTTGTGGAGTTTAAACTTGTGGAGTTTAAATTTGTGGAGTGTATAGTTGTGGAGTTTCTAGTTGTATATTTTGTAGTTGTGGAGTATCTAGTTGTGGATTTTCCAGTTGTGGAGTTTCTAGTTGTTGAGGTGCGCAGTCTCTAGTTGTTGAGTTTCTAGTTGCAGAGTCTCTAGTTGTGGAGTTTCAAGTTGTGGAGTCTCTAGATGTGGAGTTTCTAGTTGTGGAGTTTCAAGTTGCGGAGTCTGAGGCTGTGGAGTTTTAGTTGTTGAGTTTTTAGTTGTGGAGTTTCTAGTTGTTGTGTTTCTAGTTTGAAGTCTCTAGTTGTAGATTCTCTAGTTGTGGAGTCTTTAGTTTAGGAATTTCTAGTTGAAGAGTTTTTTCTTGTGGAGTGTCTAGTTGTGGAGTTTCGAGTTGTGGAGTTTCGAGTTGTGGAGTTTCTAGTTGCAGAGTCTCTAGTTGTGGAGTTTCAAGTTGTGGAGTCTCCAGTCGTGGAGTTTCTAGTTGCCGAGTTTCTAGTTGCGAAGTTTCTAGTTGTGGAATTTCTAGTTGTGGAGTTTCTGGTTGTGGAGTTTCTATTTGAGGAGTTTCAAGTTGTGAAGTTTCTAGTTGTGGAGTCTCTAGTTCCGGAGTTTCTAGTTGCGGAGTTTCTAGTTGGGGAGTTTCTAGTTGTGGAGTTTCTAGTTTTGGAGTTTCTAGTTGTGGAGTTTCTAGTTGTGGAGTTTCTGGTTGTGGAGTTTTTAGTTGTGGAGTTTCAAGTTGTGGAGACTCTAGTTGTGCAGTTTCTAGTTGTGGAGTCTCTAGATGCGGAGTTTCTAGTTGAGGAGTTGTTAGTGTTGGAGTTTCTAGTTGTGGAGTTTCAGGTTGTGGAGTTTCTAGTTGCAGAGATTCTAGTTGCGGAGTCTCTGGTTGTGGAGGTTCTAGTTATGGAGTTTCTAGTTGTGGAGTTTCTAGTCGTGGAGTTTTTAGTTGTGGAGTCTAGGGTTGTGGAGTTTAAAGTGGCGGAGTCTCAAGTTGTGGAATTTCTAGTTGTAGAGTTTTAGTTGTGGAGCTTCTAGTTGTTGAGTTTCTAGTTTTGAAGTCTCTAGTTGTGGAGTCTCTAGTTATGGAGTCTCTAGTTTAGAACTTTCTAGTTGTAGAAATTTTAGTTGTGGAGTGTCTAGTTGTGAAGTTTCCATTTGTGGAGTTTCCAGTTGTGGAGTTTCGAGTTGTGGAGTTTCTTGTTGTGGAGGTTTGAGTAGTGGAGTTTCTAGTTGCGGCGTCTCAAGTGTTGGAGTTTGTAGTTGCGGAGTGTCTAGTTGTGGTGTTTCTAGCTGTGGAATTTCTTGTTGCGGAGTTTCTAAATGCGGAGTTTCTAGTAGCGGAGTTCCATAGTTGCAGAGTCTCTAGTTGTGGAGTTTCTAGTTGTGGAGTGTCTAGTTGTGGAGTTTCAAGTTGTGGAGTTTCTAGTAGAGTTTCGAATTTTGAAGTTTCTAGTTGTTGAGTTTCTAGTTTGAAGTCTCTAGTTGTAGATTCTCTTGTTGTGGAGTCTCTAGTTTAGGAGTTTCTAGTTGAAGAGTTTTCAGTTGTGGAGTGTCTAGTTGTGGAGTTTCCAGTTGTGGAGTTTCGAGTTGTGGAGTTTCGAATTTTGGAGTTTCTAGTTGTGGAATTTTTAGTTGTGGAGTTTCTAGTTGTGGAGTTTCTAGTTTTGAATCTCTAGCTGTGGATTTTCTAGTTGCGTAACTTAAGGTCGTGAGGTTTCAAGTTGTGGAGTTTCTAGTTGTGGAGTTTCTAGTTGTGGAGTCTGTAGTTGTGTAGTTTCTAGCTGCGGAGTTTCTATTTGTGGAGTATCTAGCTGCGGAGTTTCTAGTTGCGGAGTCTCTAGTTGTGGAGTTTTTAGTTGTGGAGTTTCTAGTTGTGGAGTTTCCATTTCTGGAGTTATAGTTGTGGACTTTCTAGACATGAAATTTCTTGTAGCCGAGTCTCTATTTGTGGAGCTTGTATTTGTGGAGTTTTTAGTTGTTGAGTTTCTAGTTGTGGAGTCTCTAGTTTTGCAGTTTCTAGTTGTGGAGTTTCTAGATATGGAATTTGTAGTTGCCGAGTCTGTATTTGTGAAGTTTGAAGTTCTGGAGTTTCTAGTTGTGGAGTTTCTAGTTGTGGAGTCTCTAGTTGCGGAGTTTCTAGTTGCGGAGTTTCTGGTTGTGGAGTTTCTGGTTGTGGAGTTTCTATTTGAGGAGTTTCAAGTTGTGAAGTTTCTAGTTGTGGAGTCTCTAGTTGCGGAGTTTCTAGTTGTGAAGTTTCTAGTTGTGGAGTTTCTAGTTTTCGAGTTTCTAGTTGTGGAGTTTCTAGTTGTAGAGTCTCCTGTTGCGGAGTTTCTAGTTGCGGAGTTTCAAGTTGTGGAGTCTCTAGTCGTGGAGTTTCTAGTTGCCGAGTTTCTAGTTGCGGAGTCCCTAGTTGTGGAGTTTCTAGTTGCGGAGTCTCAAGCTGCGGAGTTTCAAGTTGTGGAGTTTCTAGTTGTGGAGTCTCAAGTTGTGGAGCTTAAAGTTGTGGAGTTTCAAGTTGTGGAGTCTCTAGTTGTGGAGGTACTAGTTGCAGAGTATCTAGTTGTGGAGTTTCCAGTTGTGGAGTTTCTAGTTGTGGAGTTGCGGAGTCTCTGGTTGAGGAGTTTCTAGTTGTGGAGTTTCTAGTTGTGGAGTTTCAAGTTGTGGAGTCTCTAGTTGTGGAGTTTCTAGTTGTGGAGTTTCCAGTTGTGGAGTATCTAGTTGTGGAGTTTCCAGTTGTGAAGTATCTAGTTGTGGAGTTTCCAGTTGTGGAGTATCTAGTTGTGGAGTTTTAGGTTGTGGAGTTTCTATTTGCGGAGTTTCTAGTTGCGGAGTATTTAATAGCGGAGTTTCTACTTGTGAAGTTTCGAGCTGCGGAGTCTCAAGTTGTGGAGTTTCCAGTTGTGGAGTTTTTAGTTGTGGAGTTTCTAGTTGTTAAGTTTCTAGTTGTGAAATATCTAGTTTTGCAGTTTCTAGTTGTGGAGTTTCTAGATATAGAATTACTAGTTGCCGAGTCTCTATTTGTGGAATTTCTAGTTGCCGAGTCTCTAGTTGTGGAGTTTCTAGTTGCAGAGTCTCTAGTTGTGGAATTTCTAGTTGCCGAGTCTCTATTTGTGGAATTTCTAGTTGCCGAGTCTCTATTTGTGGAGTTTGTAGTTTTGGAGTTTCTAGTTGTGGAGTTTCTAGTTGCAGAATTTCTAGTTGTGGAGTTTCCAGTTGTGGAGTCTCCAGATGTGGAGTTTCTAGTTGTCGAGTTTCCAGTTGTGGCGTATCTAGTAGTGGAGTTTCCAGTTGTGGAGTTTCTAGTTGTGGAGTTTCTAGTTGCGGAGTCCCTAGTTGTGGAGTTTCTAGTTGCGGAGTTTCTAGTTGTGGAGTTTCAAGTTGTGGAGTTTCAAGTTGCGGAGTCTCAAGCTGTGCAGTTTATAGTTGTTGAGTTTTTAGTTGTGGAGTTTTTAGTTGTTGTTTTCTAGTTTGAAGTCTCTACTTGTAGATTCTCTAGTTGTGGAGTCTCAAGTTTAGGAGTTTTTAGTTGAAGAGTTTTTAGTTGTGGAGTGTCTAGTGGTGGAGTTTCCAGTTGTGGAGTTTCGAGTTTTGGAGTTTCTAGTTGTGGAGTCTCTAGTTGTGTAGTTTCTAGCTGCTGAGTTTCTAGTTGCGGAGTTTTCATTTGTTGAGTTTCTAGGTGTGGAGTCTCAAGTTGTGGAGTTTAAAGTTGTGGAGTTTTAAGTTGTGGAGTCTCTAGTTGTAGAGTTACTAGTTGCAGAGTATCTAGTTGTGGAGTTTCCAGTTCTGGAGTTTCTTGTTGTGGAGTTGCGGAGTCTCTGGTTGTGGAGTTTCTAGTTGTTGAGTTTCGAGTTGTGGAGTCTCTAGTTGTGGAGTTTCTAGTTGTGGAGTTTCCAGTTGTGGAGTATCTATTTGTGGAGTTTCCAATTGCCGAGTATCTAGTTGTGGAGTTTTAAGTTGTGGAGTTACTAATTGCGGAGTTTCTACTTGTGAAGTTTCATGTTGCGGAGTCTCAAGTTGTGAAGTTTCCAGTTGTGGAGTTTTTAGTTGTGGAGTTTCTAGTTGTTGAGTTTCTAGTTGTGAAGTCTCTAGTTTTGCAGTTTCTAGTTGTGGAGTTTCTAGATATAGAATTTCTAGTTGCCGAGTCTCTATTTGTGGAATTTCTAGTTGCCGAGTCTCTAGTTGTGGAGTTTCTAGTTGCAGAGTCTCTAGTTGTGGAATTTCTAGTTGCCGAGTGTGTATTTTTGGAATTTTTAGTTGCCGAGTCTCTATTTGTGGAGTTTGTAGTTGTGGAGTTTCTAGTTGTGGAGTCTCTAGTTGCGGAGTTTCTAGTTGTTGAGTTTCTAGTTGTGGAGTTTCTAGTTGTGGAGTTTCTAGTTGCGGAATCTCTAGCTGTGGATTTTCTAGTTGCGTAGCTTAAGGTTGTGAGGTTTCAATTTGTGGAGTTTCTAGTTTTGGAGTTTCTAGTTGTGGAGTCTCTAGTTGTGTAGTTTCTAGCTGCGGAGTTTCTAGTTGCGGAGTTTCTACTTGTGGAGTTTCTAGCTGCGGAGTTTCTAGTTGCAGAGTCTCTGGTTGTGGAGTTTCTAGTTGCGGAGTCTCTAGTTGTGTTATTTCTAGTTGTGGAGTTTCATGTTGTGGAGCTTGTAGTTGTGGAGTCTCAAGTTGTGGAGTTTAAAGTTGTGGAGTTTCAAGTTGGGGAGTCTCTAGTTATGGAGTTTCTAGTTGTGGAGTTTCTAGTTGTGGAGTTTCCAGTTGTGGAGTTCCTAGTTGTGGAGTTGCGGAGTCTCTAGTTGTGGAGTTTCTAGTTGTGGAGTTTCTAGTTGTGGAGTTTCGAGTTGTGGAGTTTCTAGTTGCGAAGTCTCTGGTTGTGGAGTTTCTAGTTGCGGAGTTTCTAGTTGCAGATTTTCTGGTTGCGGAGTTTCTAGTTGTGGAGTTTAAAGTTGTGGAGTTTCTAGTTGTGGAGTATCAAGTTGTGGAGTTCAAATTTGTGAAGTTTCAAGTTGGGGAGTCTGTAGTTGTGGAGTATCTAGTTGTGGAGTTTCCAGTTGTGGAGTTTCTAGTTGTGGAAATGCGGAGTTTCTAGTTGTGGAGTTTCGAGTTGCGGAGTTTCTAGTTGCAGAGTCTCTGATTGCGGAGTTTCCAGTTGTGGAGTATCTAGTTGTGGAGTTTGTGCTTGTGAAGTTTCTAGTTGTGGAGTTTCCAGTTGGAGTATCTAGTTGTGGAGTTTCTAGTTGCGGAGTTTTTAATAGCGGAGTTTCTAGTTGTGGAGTTTCAAGTTGCGGAGTCTCAAGTTGTGGAGTTTCCAGTTGTGGAGTTTTTAGTTGTGGAGTTTCTTGTTGTTGAGTGTCTAGTTGTGAAGTCTCAAGTTTTGCAGTTTCTAGTTGTAAAGTTTTTAGTTGTGGAGTTTCTAGATATGGAATTTCTAGTTGCCGAGTCTCTATTTGTGGAGTTTGTAGTTGTGGAGTTTCTAGTTGTGGATTTTCAAGTTGTGGAGTTTCTAGTTGTGGAGTCTCTAGTTGCGGAATTTCTAGTTGTGGAGTTTCTAGTTGTTGAGTTTCTAGTTATGGAGTTTCTTGTTGCGGAATCTCTAGCTGTGGATTTTCTAGTTGCGGAATTTAAGGTTGTGAGGTTTCAAGTTGTGGAGTTTCTAGTTGTGGAGTTTCTAGTTGTGGAGTTTCTAGTTGTGGAGTCTGTAGTTGTGGAGTTTCTAGCTGCGGAGTTTCTAATTGTGGAGTTTCTGTTTGTGGAGTTCCTAGCTGCAGAGTTTCTAGTTGCAGAGTCTCTGGCTGTGGAGTTTCTAGTTGCGGAGTCTCTAGTTGTAGAGTTTCTAGTTGTGGAGTTTCTAGTTGTGGAGTTTTTAGTTGTGGGGTTTTTAGTTGTAGAGTTTCTAGATATGGAATTTCTAGTTGCCGAATCTCTATTTGTGGAGTTTGTTGTTGTGGAGTTTCTAGTTGTGGAGTTTTTAGTTGTGGAGTCTCTAGTTGCGGAGTTTCTAGTTGTGGAGTTTCTAGTTGTGGAGTTTCCAGTTGTAGAGTTTCTGGTTGTGGAGTTTCTAGTTGTGGAGTTTCAAGTTGTGGAGTGTCTAGTTTTGGAGTCTCAAGTTGTGGATTTTAAAGTTGTGGAGTTTCAAGTTGGGGAGTCTCTAGTTGTGGAGTTTCTAGTTGTGGAGTATCTAGTTGTGGAGGTTCTAGTTGAGGAGTTTCTAGTTGTGGAGTTTCGAGTTGTGGAGTTTCTAGTTGCAGAGTCTCTGGTTGTGGAGTTTGTAGTTGCGGAGTTTCTAGTTGTAGATTCTCTAGTTGTGGAGTCTCAAGTTTAGGAGTTTCTAGCTGAAGAGTTTTTAGTT
The DNA here is from genome assembly GCF_043290135.1 of Rhipicephalus microplus. Taxonomy (NCBI): domain Eukaryota; kingdom Metazoa; phylum Arthropoda; class Arachnida; order Ixodida; family Ixodidae; genus Rhipicephalus; species Rhipicephalus microplus. Next base: position 744,071 of record NW_027464626.1, on the reverse strand, counting down.
GTGGAGTGTCTAGTTGTGGAGTTTCCAGTTGTGAAGTTTCGAGTTTTGGAGTTTCTAGTTGTGGAGTCTCTAGTTGTGTAGTTTCCAGCTTCGGAGTTTCTAGTTGCGGAGTTTTCATTTGTTGAGTTTCTAGTTGTGGAGTCTCAAGTTGTGGAGTTTAAAGTTGTGCCATTTCAAGTTGTGGAGTTTCAAGTTGTGGAGTCTCTAGTTGTAGAGTTACTAGTTGCAGAGTATCTAGTTGTGGAGTTTCCAGTTGTGGAGTTTCTTGTTGTGGAGTTGCGGAGTCTCTGGTTGTGGAGTTTCTAGTTGTTGAGTTTCGAGTTGTGGAGTCTGTAGTTGTGGAGTTTCTAGTTGTGGAGTTTCCAGTTGTGGAGTATCTAGTTGTGGAGTTTCCAGTTGTGAAGTATCTAGTTGTGGAGTTTTCAGTTGTGGAGTATCTAGTTGTGGAGTTTCAAGTTATGGAGTTTCTATTTGCGGAGTTTCTAGTTGCGGAGTATTTATTAGCGGAGTTTCTACTTGTGAAGTTTCAAATTGCGGAGTCTCAAGTTGTGGAGTTTCCAGTTGTGGAGTTTTTAGTTGTGGAGTTTCTAGGTGTTGAGTTTCTAGTTGTGAAGTCTCTAGTTTTGCAGTTTCTAGTTGTGGAGTTTCTAGATATAGAATTTCTAGTTGCCGAGTCTCTATTTGTGGAATTTCTAGTTGCCGAGTCTCTAGTTGTGGAGTTTCTAGTTGCAGAGTCTCTAGTTGTGGAATTTCTAGTTGCCGAGTGTGTATTTTTGGAATTTCTAGTTGCCGAGTCTCTATTTGTGGAGTTTGTAGTTGTGGAGTTTCTAGTTGTGGAGTCTCTAGTTGCGGAGTTTCTAGTTTGGAGTTTCTAGTTGTGGAGTTTCTAGTTGTTGAGTTTCTAGTTATGGAGTTTCTTGTTGCGGAATCTCTAGCTGTGGATTTTCTAGTTGCGGAACTTAAGGTTGTGAGGTTTCAAGTTGTGGAGTTTCTAGTTGTGGAGTTTCCAGTTGTGGAGTTTCTAGTTGTGGAGTCTCTAGTTGTGGAGTTTCTAGCTGCGGAGTTTCTAATTGTGGAGTTTCTGTTTGCGGAGTTTCTAGCTGCAGAGTTTCTAGTTGCAGAGTCTCTGGCTGTGGAGTTTCTAGTTGCGGAGTCTCTAGTTGTAGAGTTTCTAGTTGTGGAGTTTCTAGTTGTGGAGTTTTTAGTTGTGGGGTTTTTAGTTGTGGAGTTTCTAGATATGGAATTTCTAGTGGCCGAGTCTCTATTTGTGAAGTTTGTTGTTGTGGAGTTTCTAGTTGTGGAGTTTTTAGTTTTGGAGTCTCTAGTTGCGGAGTTTCTAGTTGTGGAGTTTCTGGTTGTGGAGTTTCCAGTTGTAGAGTTTCTGGTTGTGGAGTTTCTAGTTGTGGAGTTTCAAGTTATAGAGTTTCTAGTTGTGGAGTCTCAAGTTGTGGATTTTAAAGTTGTGGAGTTTCAAGTTGGGGAGTCTCTAGTTGTGGAGTTCCTAGTTGTGGAGTATCTAGTTGTGGAGTTGCGGAGTCTCTAGTTGTGGAGGTTCTAGTTGTGGAGTTTCTAGTTGTGGAGTTTCTAGTTATGGAGTTTCCAGTTGCGGAATCTCTAGCTGTGGATTTTCTAGTTGCGTAACCTAAGGTTGTGAGGTTTCAAGTTGTGGAGTTTCTAGTTGTGGAGTTTCTAGTTGTGGAGTCTCCAGTTGTGTAGTTTCTGGCTGCGGAGTTTCTAGTTGCGGAGTTTCTATTTGTGGAGTTTCTAGCTGCGGAGTTTCTAGTTGCAGAGTCTCTGGTTGTGGAGTTTCTAGTTGCGGAGTCTCTAGTTGTGGAGTTTTTACTTGTGGAGTTTCCAGATATGGAATTTCTAGTTGCCGAGTCTATTTGTGGAGTTTGTAGTTCTGGAGTTTCTAGTTGTGGAGTTTCAATTTGTGGAGTTTCTGGTTGTGGAGTCTCCAGTTGCGGAGTTTCTAGCTGCGGAGTTTTCAGTTGCGGAGTTTCTATTTGTGGAGTTTCTAGCTGCGGAGTTTCTAGTTGCAGAGTCTTTGGTTGTGGAGTTTCTAGTTGCGGAGTCTCTAGTTGTGGTATATCTAGTTGTGGAGTTTCTAGTTGTGGAGTTTCCAGTTGTGGAGTTTTTAGTTGTGGACTTTCTAGACATGAAATTTCTTGTAGCCGAGTCTCTATTTGTGGAGTTTCTAGTTGTGGAGTCTCAAGTTGTGGAGTTTCAAGTTGTGGAGTTTCAAGTTGTGGAGTCTCTAGTTGTGGAGTTTGTAGTTGCGCAGTATCTAGTTGTGGAGTTTCCAGGTGTGGAGTTTCTAGTTGTGGAGTTGCGGAGTCTCTGGTTGTGGAGTTTCTAGTTGTGGAGTTTCGAGTTGTGGAGTCTTTAGTTGTAGTTGTGGAGTTTCTAGTTGTGGAGTTTCCAGTTGTGGAGTATCTAGTTGTGGAGTTTCCAGTTGTGTAGTTTCTAGCTGCGGAGTTTCTAGTTGCGGAGTTTCTATTTGTGGAGTTTCTAGCTGCAGAGTTTCTAGTTGCAGAGTCTCTGGTTGTGGAGTTTCTAGTTGCGGAGTCTCTAGTTGTGGAGTTTTTAGTTGTGGAGTTTCTAGATATGGAATTTCTAGTTGCTGAGTCTCTATTTGTGGAGTTTGGAGTTGTGGAGTTTCTAGTTGTGGAGTTTCAAGTTGTGGAGTTTTTTGTTGTGGCGTATCTAGTAGTGGAGTTTCCAGTTGTGGAGTTTCTAGTTGTGGAGTTTCTAGTTGTGGAGTTTCAAGTTGTGGAGTTTCAAGTTGCGGAGTCTCAAGCTGTGCAGTTTCAAGTTGTTGAGTTTTTAGTTGTGGAGTTTTTAGTTGTTGAGTTTCTAGTTTGAAGTCTCTACTTGTAGATTCTCTAGTTGTTGAGTCTCAAGTTTAGGAGTTTCTAGTTGAAGAGTTTTTAGTTGTGGAGTGCCTAGTTGTGGAGTTTCTAGTTGTAGAGTTTCAAGTTTTGAGTTTCTACTTGTGGAGTCTCTTATTGTGTAGTTTCTAGCTGCGGAGTTTCTAGTTGTGGAGTTTTCATTTGTTGAGTTTCTAGTTGTGGAGTCTCAAGTTGTGGAGTCTCTTGTTGTAGAGTTACTAGTTGCGGAGTATCTAGTTGTGGAGTTTCCAGTTGTGGAGTTTCTTGTTGTGGAGTTGCGGAGTCTCTGGTTGTGGAGTTTCTAGTTGTTGAGTTTCGAATTGTGGAGTCTGTAGTTGTGGAGTTTCTAGTTGTGGAGTTTCCAGTTGTGGAGTATCTAGTTGTGGAGTTTCCAGTTGTGAAGTATCTAGTTGTGGAGTTTCCAGTTGTGGAGTATCTAGTTGTGGAGTTTTAGGTTGTGGAGTTTCTATTTGCGGAGTTTCTAGTTGCGGAGTATTTAATAGCGGAGTTTCTACTTGTGAAGTTTCGAGCTGCGGAGTCTCAAGTTGTGGAGTTTCCAGTTGTGGAGTTTTTAGTTGTGGAGTTTCTAGTTGTTAAGTTTCTAGTTGTGAAATATCTAGTTTTGCAGTTTCTAGTTGTGGAGTTTCTAGATATAGAATTACTAGTTGCCGAGTCTCTATTTGTGGAATTTCTAGTTGCCGAGTCTCTAGTTGTGCAGTTTCTAGTTGCAGAGTCTCTAGTTGTGGAATTTCTAGTTGCCGAGTCTCTATTTGTGGAATTTCTAGTTGCCGAGTCTCTATTTGTGGAGTTTGTAGTTTTGGAGTTTCTAGTTGTGGAGTTTCTAGTTGCAGAATTTCTAGTTGTGGAGTTTCCAGTTGTGGAGTCTCCAGATGTGGAGTTTCTAGTTGTCGAGTTTCCAGTTGTGGCGTATCTAGTAGTGGAGTTTCCAGTTGTGGAGTTTCTAGTTGTGGAGTTTCTAGTTGCGGAGTCCCTAGTTGTGGAGTTTCTAGTTGCGGAGTTTCTAGTTGTGGAGTTTCAAGTTGTGGAGTTTCAAGTTGCGGAGTCTCAAGCTGTGCAGTTTCTAGTTGTTGAGTTTTTAGTTGTGGAGTTTTTAGTTGTTGTTTTCTAGTTTGAAGTCTCTACTTGTAGATTCTCTAGTTGTGGAGTCTCAAGTTTAGGAGTTTTTAGTTGAAGAGTTTTTAGTTGTGGAGTGTCTAGTGGTGGAGTTTCCAGTTGTGGAGTTTCGAGTTTTGGAGTTTCTAGTTGTGGAGTCTCTAGTTGTGTAGTTTCTAGCTGCTGAGTTTCTAGTTGCGGAGTTTTCATTTGTTGAGTTTCTAGGTGTGGAGTCTCAAGTTGTGGAGTTTAAAGTTGTGGAGTTTTAAGTTGTGGAGTCTCTAGTTGTAGAGTTACTAGTTGCGGAGTATCTAGTTGTGGAGTTTCCAGTTCTGGAGTTTCTTGTTGTGGAGTTGCGGAGTCTCTGGTTGTGGAGTTTCTAGTTGTTGAGTTTCGAGTTGTGGAGTCTCTAGTTGTGGAGTTTCTAGTTGTGGAGTTTCCAGTTGTGGAGTATCTATTTGTGGAGTTTCCAATTGCCGAGTATCTAGTTGTGGAGTTTTAAGTTGTGGAGTTACTAATTGCGGAGTTTCTAGTTGCGGAGTATTTAATAGCGGAGTTTCTACTTGTGAAGTTTCATGTTGCGGAGTCTCAAGTTGTGAAGTTTCCAGTTGTGGAGTTTTTAGTTGTGGAGTTTCTAGTTGTTGAGTTTCTAGTTGTGAAGTCTCTAGTTTTGCAGTTTCTAGTTGTGGAGTTTCTAGATATAGAATTTCTAGTTGCCGAGTCTCTATTTGTGGAATTTCTAGTTGCCGAGTCTCTAGTTGTGGAGTTTCTAGTTGCAGAGTCTCTAGTTGTGGAATTTCTAGTTGCCGAGTGTGTATTTTTGGAATTTTTAGTTGCCGAGTCTCTATTTGTGGAGTTTGTAGTTGTGGAGTTTCTAGTTGTGGAGTCTCTAGTTGCGGAGTTTCTAGTTGTTGAGTTTCTAGTTGTGGAGTTTCTAGTTGTGGAGTTTCTAGTTGCGGAATCTCTAGCTGTGGATTTTCTAGTTGCGTAGCTTAAGGTTGTGAGGTTTCAATTTGTGGAGTTTCTAGTTTTGGAGTTTCTAGTTGTGGAGTCTCTAGTTGTGTAGTTTCTAGCTGCGGAGTTTCTAGTTGCGGAGTTTCTACTTGTGGAGTTTCTAGCTGCGGAGTTTCTAGTTGCAGAGTCTCTGGTTGTGGAGTTTCTAGTTGCGGAGTCTCTAGTTGTGTTATTTCTAGTTGTGGAGTTTCATGTTGTGGAGCTTGTAGTTGTGGAGTCTCAAGTTGTGGAGTTTAAAGTTGTGGAGTTTCAAGTTGGGGAGTCTCTAGTTATGGAGTTTCTAGTTGTGGAGTTTCTAGTTGTGGAGTTTCCAGTTGTGGAGTTTCTAGTTGTGGAGTTGCGGAGTCTCTAGTTGTGGAGTTTCTAGTTGTGGAGTTTCTAGTTGTGGAGTTTCGAGTTGTGGAGTTTCTAGTTGCGAAGTCTCTGGTTGTGGAGTTTCTAGTTGCGGAGTTTCTAGTTGCAGATTTTCTGGTTGCGGAGTTTCTAGTTGTGGAGTTTAAAGTTGTGGAGTTTCTAGTTGTGGAGTATCAAGTTGTGGAGTTCAAATTTGTGAAGTTTCAAGTTGGGGAGTCTGTAGTTGTGGAGTTTCTAGTTGTGGAGTATCTAGTTGTGGAGTTTCCAGTTGTGGAGTTTCTAGTTGTGGAAATGCGGAGTTTCTAGTTGTGGAGTTTCGAGTTGCGGAGTTTCTAGTTGCAGAGTCTCTGATTGCGGAGTTTCCAGTTGTGGAGTATCTAGTTGTGGAGTTTGTGCTTGTGAAGTTTCTAGTTGTGGAGTTTCCAGTTGGAGTATCTAGTTGTGGAGTTTCTAGTTGCGGAGTTTTTAATAGCGGAGTTTCTAGTTGTGGAGTTTCAAGTTGCGGAGTCTCAAGTTGTGGAGTTTCCAGTTGTGGAGTTTTTAGTTGTGGAGTTTCTTGTTGTTGAGTGTCTAGTTGTGAAGTCTCAAGTTTTGCAGTTTCTAGTTGTAAAGTTTTTAGTTGTGGAGTTTCTAGATATGGAATTTCTAGTTGCCGAGTCTCTATTTGTGGAGTTTGTAGTTGTGGAGTTTCTAGTTGTGGAGTTTCAAGTTGTGGAGTTTCTAGTTGTGGAGTCTCTAGTTGCGGAATTTCTAGTTGTGGAGTTTCTAGTTGTTGAGTTTGTAGTTATGGAGTTTCTTGTTGCGGAATCTCTAGCTGTGGATTTTCTAGTTGCGGAATTTAAGGTTGTGAGGTTTCAAGTTGTGGAGTTTCTAGTTGTGGAGTTTCTAGTTGTGGAGTTTCTAGTTGTGGAGTCTGTAGTTGTGGAGTTTCTAGCTGCGGAGTTTCTAATTGTGGAGTTTCTGTTTGTGGAGTTCCTAGCTGCAGAGTTTCTAGTTGCAGAGTCTCTGGCTGTGGAGTTTCTAGTTGCGGAGTCTCTAGTTGTAGAGTTTCTAGTTGTGGAGTTTCTAGTTGTGGAGTTTTTAGTTGTGTGGTTTTTAGTTGTAGAGTTTCTAGATATGGAATTTCTAGTTGCCGAATCTCTATTTGTGGAGTTTGTTGTTGTGGAGTTTCTAGTTGTGGAGTTTTTAGTTGTGGAGTCTCTAGTTGCGGAGTTTCTAGTTGTGGAGTTTCTAGTTGTGGAGTTTCCAGTTGTAGAGTTTCTGGTTGTGGAGTTTCTAGTTGTGGAGTTTCAAGTTGTGGAGTGTCTAGTTTTGGAGTCTCAAGTTGTGGATTTTAAAGTTGTGGAGTTTCAAGTTGGGGAGTCTCTAGTTGTGGAGTTTCTAGTTGTGGAGTATCTAGTTGTGGAGGTTCTAGTTGAGGAGTTTCTAGTTGTGGAGTTTCGAGTTGTGGAGTTTCTAGTTGCAGAGTCTCTGGTTGTGGAGTTTGTAGTTGCGGAGTTTCTAGTTGTAGATTCTCTAGTTGTGGAGTCTCAAGTTTAGGAGTTTCTAGCTGAAGAGTTTTTAGTTGTGGAGTGTCTAGTTGTGGAGTTTCCAGTTGTGAAGTTTCGAGTTTTGGAGTTTCTAGTTGTGGAGTCTCTAGTTGTGTAGTTTCCAGCTTCGGAGTTTCTAGTTGCGGAGTTTTCATTTGTTGAGTTTCTAGTTGTGGAGTCTCAAGTTGTGGAGTTTAAAGTTGTGCCATTTCAAGTTGTGGAGTTTCAAGTTGTGGAGTCTCTAGTTGTAGAGTTACTAGTTGCAGAGTATCTAGTTGTGGAGTTTCCAGTTGTGGAGTTTCTTGTTGTGGAGTTGCGGAGTCTCTGGTTGTGGAGTTTCTAGTTGTTGAGTTTCGAGTTGTGGAGTCTGTAGTTGTGGAGTTTCTAGTTGTGGAGTTTCCAGTTGTGGAGTATCTAGTTGTGGAGTTTCCAGTTGTGAAGTATCTAGTTGTGGAGTTTTCAGTTGTGGAGTATCTAGTTGTGGAGTTTCAAGTTGTGGAGTTTCTATTTGCGGAGTTTCTAGTTGCGGAGTATTTATTAGCGGAGTTTCTACTTGTGAAGTTTCAAATTGCGGAGTCTCAAGTTGTGGAGTTTCCAGTTGTGGAGTTTTTAGTTGTGGAGTTTCTAGGTGTTGAGTTTCTAGTTGTGAAGTCTCTAGTTTTGCAGTTTCTAGTTGTGGAGTTTCTAGATATAGAATTTCTAGTTGCCGAGTCTCTATTTGTGGAATTTCTAGTTGCCGAGTCTCTAGTTGTGGAGTTTCTAGTTGCAGAGTCTCTAGTTGTGGAATTTCTAGTTGCCGAGTGTGTATTTTTGGAATTTCTAGTTGCCGAGTCTCTATTTGTGGAGTTTGTAGTTGTGGAGTTTCTAGTTGTGGAGTCTCTAGTTGCGGAGTTTCTAGTTTGGAGTTTCTAGTTGTGGAGTTTCTAGTTATGGAGTTTCCAGTTGCGGAATCTCTAACTGTGGATTTTCTAGTTGCGTAATCTAAGGTTGTGAGGTTTCAAGTTGTGGAGTTTCTCGTTGTGGAGTCTCTAGTTGTGTAGTTTCTGGCTGCGGAGTTTCTAGTTGCGGAGTTTCTATTTGTGGAGTTTCTAGCTGCGGAGTTTCTAGTTGCAGAGTCTCTGGTTGTGGAGTTTCTAGTTGCGGAGTCTCTAGTTGGGTAGTTTTTACTTGTGGAGTTTCCAGATATGGAATTTCTAGTTGCCGAGTCTCTTTTTGTGGAGTTTGTAGTTCTGGAGTTTCTAGTTGTTGAGTTTCTAGTTGTGGAGTTTCTAGTTGTGGGGTTTCTAGTTGCGGAATCTCTAGCTGTGGATTTTCTAGTGGCGTAACATAAGGTTGTGAGGTTTCAAGTTGTGGAGTTTCTAGTTGCGGAGTTTCTAGTTGTGGAGTTTCTAGTTGTTCAGTCTCTAGTTATGTAGTTTCTAGCTGCGGAGTTTTCAGTTGCGGAGTTTCTATTTGTGGAGTTTCTAGCTGCGGAGTTTCTAGTTGCAGAGTCTCTGGTTGTGGAGTTTCTAGTTGCGGAGTCTCTAGTTGTGGTATTTCTAGTTGTGGAGTTTCTAGTTGTGGAGTTTCCAGTTGTGGAGTTTTTAGTTGTGGACTTTCTAGACATGAAATTTCTTGTAGCCGAGTCTCTATTTGTGGAGTTTCTAGTTGTGGAGTTTCTAGTTGTGGAGTTTCTAGTTGTGGAGTCTCAAGTTGTGGAGTTTCAAGCTATGGAGTTTCAAGTTGTGGAGTCTCTAGTTGTGGAGTTTGTAGTTGCGCAGTATCTAGTTGTGGAGTTTCCAGGTGAGGAGTTTCTAGTTGTGGAGTTGCGGAGTCTCTGGTTGTGGAGTTCTAGTTGTAGAGCTTCGAGTTGTGGAGTCTTTAGTTGTAGTTGTGGAGTTTCTAGTTGTGGAGTTTCCAGTTGTGGAGTATCTAGTTGTGGAGTTTCCAGTTGTGTAGTTTCAAGTTGCGGAGTCTCAAGTTGTGGAGTTTCCAGTTGTGGAGTTTTTAGTTGTGGAGTTTCTAGTTGTTGAGTTTCTAGTTGTGAAGTCTCTAGTTTTGCAGTTTCTAGTTGTAAAGTTTTTAGTTGTGGAGTTTCTAGATATGGAATTTCTAGTTGCCGAGTCTCTATTTGTGGAGTTTGTAGTTGTGGAGTTTCTAGTTGTGGAGTTTCAAGTTGTGGAGTTTCTAGTTGTGGAGTCTCTAGTTGCGGAATTTCTAGTTGTGGAGTTTCTAGTTGTTGAGTTTCTAGTTATGGAGTTTCTTGTTGCGGAATCTCTAGCTGTGGATTTTCTAGTTGCGGAACTTAAGGTTGTGAGGTTTCAAGTTGTGGAGTTTCTAGTTGTGGAGTTTCCAGTTGTGGAGTTTCTAGTTGTGGAGTCTCTAGTTGTGGAGTTTCTAGCTGCGGAGTTTCTAATTGTGGAGTTTCTGTTTGCGGAGTTTCTAGCTGCAGAGTTTCTAGTTGCAGAGTCTCTGGCTGTGGAGTTTCTAGTTGCGGAGTCTCTAGTTGTAGAGTTTCTAGTTGTGGAGTTTCTAGTTGTGGAGTTTTTAGTTGTGGGGTTTTTAGTTGTGGAGTTTCTAGATATGGAATTTCTAGTGGCCGAGTCTCTATTTGTGAAGTTTGTTGTTGTGGAGTTTCTAGTTGTGGAGTTTTTAGTTTTGGAGTCTCTAGTTGCGGAGTTTCTAGTTGTGGAGTTTCTGGTTGTGGAGTTTCCAGTTGTAGAGTTTCTGGTTGTGGAGTTTCTAGTTGTGGAGTTTCAAGTTATAGAGTTTCTAGTTGTGGAGTCTCAAGTTGTGGATTTTAAAGTTGTGGAGTTTCAAGTTGGGGAGTCTCTAGTTGTGGAGTTCCTAGTTGTGGAGTATCTAGTTGTGGAGTTGCGGAGTCTCTAGTTGTGGAGGTTCTAGTTGTGGAGTTTCTAGTTGTGGAGTTTCGAGTTGTGGAGTTTCTAGTTGCAGAGTCTCTGGTTGTGGAGTTTGTAGTTGCGGAGTTTCTAGCTGTAGATTTTCTGGTTTTGGAGTTTCTAGTTGTGGAGTTTAAAGTTGTGGAGTTTCTAGTTGTGGAGTTTCAAGTTGTGGAGTTTCCAGTTGTGGAGTTTTTAGTTGTGGAGTTTCTAGTTGTTAAGTTTCTAGTTGTGAAGTCTCTAGTTTTGCAGTTTCTAGTTGTAAAGTTTTAGTTGTGGAGTTTCTAGATATGGAATTTCTAGTTGTGGAGTCTCTATTTGTGGAGTTTGTAGTTGTGGAGCTTCTAGTTGTGGAGTTTCAAGTTGCGGAGTTTCTAGTTGTGGAGTTTCTTGTTGCGGAATCTCTAGCAGTGGATTTTCTAGTTGCGTAACTTAAGGTTGTGAGGTTTCAAGTTGTGGAGTTTCTAGTTGTGGAGTTTCTAGTTGTGGAGTCTCTAGTTGTATAGTTTATAGCTGCGGAGTTTTTAGTTGCGGAGTTTCTATTTGTGGAGTTTCTAGCTGCGGAGTTTCTAGTTGCAGAGTCTCTGGTTGTGGAGTTTCTATTTGCGGAGTCTCTAGTTGTGGTATTTCTAGTTGTGGAGTTTCTAGTTGTGGAGTTTCTAGTTGCGGAGTTTCTAGTTGTGGAGTTTCAAGTTGTGGAGTTTCAAGTTGCGGAGTCTCAAGCTGTGCAGTTTCTAGTTGTTGAGTTTTTAGTTGTGGAGTTTTTAGTTGTTGAGTTTCTAGTTTGAAGTATCTACTTGTAGATTCTCTAGTTGTTGAGTCTCAAGTTTAGGAGTTTCTAGTTAAAGAGTTTTTAGTTTTGGAGTGCCTAGTTGTGGAGTTTCAAGTTTTGAGTTTCTAGTTGTGGAGTCTCTAGTTGTGTAGTTTCTAGTTGCGCAGTATCTAGTTGTGGAGTTTCCAGTTGTGGAGTTTCTAGTTGTGGAGTTGCGGAGGCTCTGGTTGTGGAGTTTCTAGTTGTGGAGTCTTTAGTTGTAGTTGTGGAGTTTCTAGTTTTGGAGTTTCCAGTTGTGGAGTATCTAGTTGTGGAGTTTGCGGTTGTGAAGTTTCTAGTTGTGGAGTTTCCAGTTGGAGTATCTAGTTGTGGATTTTCTAGTTGTGGAGTTTTTAGTTGTGGGGTTTTTAGTTGTGGAGTTTCTAGATATGGAATTTCTAGTTGCCGAGTCTCTATTTGTGGAGTTTATGGTTGTGAAGTTTCTAGTTGTGGAGTTTTTAGTTGTGGAGTATCTAGTTGCGGAGTTTCTAGTTGTAGAGTTTCTGGTTGTGGAGTTTCTAGTTGTGGAGTTTCAAGTTGTGGAGTTTCTAGTTGTGGAGTCTCAAGTTGTGGAGTTTAAAGTTGTGGAGTTTCAAGTTGGGGAGTCTCTAGTTGTGGAGTTTCTAGTTGTGGAGTATCTAGTTGTGGAGTTGCGGAGTCTCTAGTTGTGGAGGTTCTAGTTGTGGAGTTTCTAGTTGTGAAGTTTCGAGTTGTGGAGTTTCTAGTTGCAGAGTCTCTGGTTGTGGAGTTTGTAGTTGCGGAGTTTCTAGTTGTAGATTTTCTGGTTGTGGAGTTTCTAGTTGTGGAGTTTAAAGTTGTGGAGTTTCTAGTTGTGGAGTATCAAGTTGTGGAGTTCAAAGTTGTGGAGTTTTCAGTTGGGGAGTCTCTAATTGTGGAGTTTCCAGTTGTGAAGCTTCTAGTTGTGGAGTTTCCAGTTGGAGTATCTAGTTGCGGAGTTTCTAGTTGTGGAGTTTCAAGTTGCGGAGTTTCAAGTTGTGGAGTTTCCAGTTGTGGAGTTTTTAGTTGTGGAGTTTCTAGTTGTTAAGTTTCTAGTTGTGAAGTCTCTAGTTTTGCAGTTCCTAGTTGTAAAGTTTTAGTTGTGGAGTTTGTAGATATGGAATTTCTAGTTGCGGAGTCTCTATTTGTGGAGTTTGTAGTTGTGGAGCTTCTTGTTGTGGAGTTTCAAGTTGCGGAGTTTCTAGTTGTGGAGTTTCTAGTTGTGGAATCTCTAGCTGTGGATTTTCTAGTTGCGTAACTTAAGGTTGTGAGGTTTCAAGTTGTGGAGTTTCTAGTTGTAGAGTTTCTAGTTGTGGAGTCTCTAGTTGTGTAGTTTCTAGCTGCGGAGTTTTTAGTTGGGGAGTTTCTATTTGTGGAGTTTCTAGCTGCGGAGTTTCTAGTTGCAGAGTCTCTGGTTGTGGAGTTTCTAGTTGCGGAGTCTCTAGTTGTGGTATTTCTAGTTGCGGAGTTTCTAGTTGTGGAGTTTCCAGTTGTGGAGTTTCAAGTTGCGGAGACTCAAGCTGTGCAGTTTCTAGTTGTTGAGTTTTTAGTTTTGGAGTTTTTAGTTGTTGAGTTTCTAGTTTGAAGACTCTACTTGTACATTCTCTAGTTGTTGAGTCTCAAGTTTAGGAGTTTCTAGTTGAAGAGTTTTTAGTTGTGGAGTGCCTAGTTGTGGAGTTTCAAGTTTTGAGTTTCTAGTTGTGGAGTCTCTAGTTGTGTAGTTTCTAGCTGCGGAGTTTCTAGTTGCGGAGTTTTCATTTGTTGAGTTTCTAGTTGTGGAGTCTCAAGTTGTGGAGTCTCTTGTTGTAGAGTTACTAGTTGCGGAGTATCTAGTTGTGGAGTTTCCAGTTGTGGAGTTTCTTGTGGAGTTGCGGAGTCTCTGGTTGTGGAGTTTCTAGTTGTGGAGTTTCTAGTTGTGGAGTTTCCCGTTGTGGAGTATCTAGTTGTGGAGTTTCCAGTTGTGAAGTATCTAGTTGTGGAGTTTCCAGTTGTGGAGTATCTAGTTGTGGAGTTTTAGGTTGTGGAGTTTCTATTTGCGGAGTTTTTAGTTGCGGAGTATTTAATAGTGGAGTTTCTACTTGTTAAGTTTCAAGTTGCGGAGTCTCAAGTTGTGGAGTTTCCAGTTGTGGAGTTTTTAGTTGTGGAGTTTCTATTTGTTGAGTTTCTAGTTGTGAAGTCTCTAGTTTTGCAGTTTCTAATTGTGGAGTTTCTAGATATAGAATTACTAGTTGCCGAGTCTCTATTTGTGGAATTTCTAGTTGCCGAGTCTCTAGTTGTGGAGTTTCTAGTTTCAGAGTCTCTAGTTGTGGAATTTCTAGTTGCCGAGTCTCTATTTGTGGAATTTCTAGTTGCCGAGTCTCTATTTGTGGAGTTTGTAGTTTTGGAGTTTCTAGTTGTGGAGTTTCTAGTTGCAGAATTTCTAGTTGTGGAGTTTCAAGTTGTGGAGTCTCTAGATGTGGAGTTTCTAGTTGTCGAGTTTCCAGTTGTGGCGTATCTAGTAGTGGAGTTTCCAGTTGTGGAGTTTCTAGTTGTGGAGTTTCTAGTTGCGGAGTCCCTAGTTGTGGAGTTTCTAGTTGCGGAGTTTCTAGTTGTGGAGTTTCAAGTTGTGGAGTTTCAAGTTGCGGAGTCTCAAGCTGTGCAGTTTCTAGTTGTTGAGTTTTTAGTTGTGGAGTTTTTAGTTGTTGAGTTTCTAGTTTGAAGTCTCTACTTGTAGATTCTCTAGTTGTGGAGTCTCAAGTTTAGGAGTTTCTAGTTGAAGAGTTTTTAGTTGTGGAGTGTCTAGTTGTGGAGTTTCCAGTTGTGGAGTTTCGAGTTTTGGAGTTTCTAGTTGTGGAGTCTCTAGTTGTGTAGTTTCTAGCTGCTGAGTTTCTAGTTGCGGAGTTTTCATTTGTTGAGTTTCTAGTTCTGGAGTCTCAAGTTGTGGAGTTTAAAGTTGTGGAGTTTCAAGTTGTGGAGTCTCAAGTTGTAGAGTTACTAGTTGCGGAGTATCTAGTTGTGGAGTTTCCAGTTGTGGAGTTTCTTGTTGTGGAGTTGCGGAGTCTCTGGTTGTGGAGTTTCTAGTTGTTGAGTTTCGAGTTGTGGAGTCTCTAGTTGTGGAGTTTCTAGTTGTGGAGTTTCTAGTTGTGGAGTTTCTAGTTGCGGAGTCTCTAGTTGTAGAGTTTCTAGTTGTGGAGTTTCTAGTTGTGGAGTTTTTAGTTGTGGGGTTTTTAGTTGTGGAGTTTCTAGATATGGAATTTCTAGTGGCCGAGTCTCTATTTGTGAAGTTTGTTGTTGTGGAGTTTCTAGTTGTGGAGTTTTTAGTTTTGGAGTCTCTAGTTGCGGAGTTTCTAGTTGTGGAGTTTCTGGTTGTGGAGTTTCCAGTTGTAGAGTTTCTGGTTGTGGAGTTTCTAGTTGTGGAGTTTCAAGTTATAGAGTTTCTAGTTGTGGAGTCTCAAGTTGTGGATTTTAAAGTTGTGGAGTTTCAAGTTGGGGAGTCTCTAGTTGTGGAGTTCCTAGTTGTGGAGTATCTAGTTGTGGAGTTGCGGAGTCTCTAGTTGTGGAGGTTCTAGTTGTGGAGTTTCTAGTTGTGGAGTTTCGAGTTGTGGAGTTTCTAGTTGCACAGTCTCTGGTTGTGGAGTTTGTAGTTGCGGAGTTTCTAGCTGTAGATTTTCTGGTTTTGGAGTTTCTAGTTGTGGAGTTTAAAGTTGTGGAGTTTCTAGTTGAGGAGTTTCAAGTTGTGGAGTTTCCAGTTGTGGAGTTTTTAGTTGTGGAGTTTCTAGTTGTTAAGTTTCTAGTTGTGAAGTCTCTAGTTTTGCAGTTTCTAGTTGTAAAGTTTTAGTTGTGGAGTTTCTAGATATGGAATTTCTAGTTGTGGAGTCTCTATTTGTGGAGTTTGTAGTTGTGGAGCTTCTAGTTGTGGAGTTTCAAGTTGCGGAGTTTCTAGTTGTGGAGTTTCTAGTTGCGGAATCTCTAGCTGTGGATTTTCTAGTTGCGTAACTTAAGGTTGTGAGGTTTCAAGTTGTGGAGTTTCTAGTTGTGGAGTTTCTAGTTGTGGAGTCTCTAGTTGTATAGTTTATAGCTGCGGAGTTTTTAGTTGCGGAGTTTCTATTTGTGGAGTTTCTAGCTGCGGAGTTTCTAGTTGCAGAGTCTCTGGTTGTGGAGTTTCTAGTTGCGGAGTCTCTAGTTGTGGTATTTCTAGTTGTGGAGTTTCTAGTTGTGGAGTTTCTAGTTGCGGAGTTTCTAGTTGTGGAGTTTCAAGTTGTGGAGTTTCCAGTTGTGGAGTTTTTAGTTGTGGAGTTTCTAGTTGTTAAGTTTCTAGTTGTGAAGTCTCTAGTTTTGCAGTTCCTAGTTGTAAAGTTTTAGTTGTGGAGTTTGTAGATATGGAATTTCTAGTTGCGGAGTCTCTATTTGTGGAGTTTGTAGTTGTGGAGCTTCTTGTTGTGGAGTTTCAAGTTGCGGAGTTTCTAGTTGTGGAGTTTCTAGTTGTGGAATCTCTAGCTGTGGATTTTCTAGTTGCGTAACTTAAGGTTGTGAGGTTTCAAGTTGTGGAGTTTCTAGTTGTAGAGTTTCTAGTTGTGGAGTCTCTAGTTGTGTAGTTTCTAGCTGCGGAGTTTTTAGTTGGGGAGTTTCTATTTGTGGAGTTTCTAGCTGCGGAGTTTCTAGTTGCAGAGTCTCTGGTTGTGGAGTTTCTAGTTGCGGAGTCTCTAGTTGTGGTATTTCTAGTTGCGGAGTTTCTAGTTGTGGAGTTTCCAGTTGTGGAGTTTCAAGTTGCGGAGACTCAAGCTGTGCAGTTTCTAGTTGTTGAGTTTTTAGTTTTGGAGTTTTTAGTTGTTGAGTTTCTAGTTTGAAGACTCTACTTGTACATTCTCTAGTTGTTGAGTCTCAAGTTTAGGAGTTTCTAGTTGAAGAGTTTTTAGTTGTGGAGTGCCTAGTTGTGGAGTTTCAAGTTTTGAGTTTCTAGTTGTGGAGTCTCTAGTTGTGTAGTTTCTAGCTGCGGAGTTTCTAGTTGCGGAGTTTTCATTTGTTGAGTTTCTAGTTGTGGAGTCTCAAGTTGTGGAGTCTCTTGTTGTAGAGTTACTAGTTGCGGAGTATCTAGTTGTGGAGTTTCCAGTTGTGGAGTTTCTTGTGGAGTTGCGGAGTCTCTGGTTGTGGAGTTTCTAGTTGTGGAGTTTCTAGTTGTGGAGTTTCCCGTTGTGGAGTATCTAGTTGTGGAGTTTCCAGTTGTGAAGTATCTAGTTGTGGAGTTTCCAGTTGTGGAGTATCTAGTTGTGGAGTTTTAGGTTGTGGAGTTTCTATTTGCGGAGTTTTTAGTTGCGGAGTATTTAATAGTGGAGTTTCTACTTGTTAAGTTTCAAGTTGCGGAGTCTCAAGTTGTGGAGTTTCCAGTTGTGGAGTTTTTAGTTGTGGAGTTTCTATTTGTTGAGTTTCTAGTTGTGAAGTCTCTAGTTTTGCAGTTTCTAATTGTGGAGTTTCTAGATATAGAATTACTAGTTGCCGAGTCTCTATTTGTGGAATTTCTAGTTGCCGAGTCTCTAGTTGTGGAGTTTCTAGTTTCAGAGTCTCTAGTTGTGGAATTTCTAGTTGCCGAGTCTCTATTTGTGGAATTTCTAGTTGCCGAGTCTCTATTTGTGGAGTTTGTAGTTTTGGAGTTTCTAGTTGTGGAGTTTCTAGTTGCAGAATTTCTAGTTGTGGAGTTTCAAGTTGTGGAATCTCTAGATGTGGAGTTTCTAGTTGTCGAGTTTCCAGTTGTGGCGTATCTAGTAGTGGAGTTTCCAGTTGTGGAGTTTCTAGTTGTGGAGTTTCTAGTTGCGGAGTCCCTAGTTGTGGAGTTTCTAGTTGCGGAGTTTCTAGTTGTGGAGTTTCAAGTTGTGGAGTTTCAAGTTGCGGAGTCTCAAGCTGTGCAGTTTCTAGTTGTTGAGTTTTTAGTTGTGGAGTTTTTAGTTGTTGAGTTTCTAGTTTGAAGTCTCTACTTGTAGATTCTCTAGTTGTGGAGTCTCAAGTTTAGGAGTTTCTAGTTGAAGAGTTTTTAGTTGTGGAGTGTCTAGTTGTGGAGTTTCCAGTTGTGGAGTTTCGAGTTTTGGAGTTTCTAGTTGTGGAGTCTCTAGTTGTGTAGTTTCTAGCTGCTGAGTTTCTAGTTGCGGAGTTTTCATTTGTTGAGTTTCTAGTTCTGGAGTCTCAAGTTGTGGAGTTTAAAGTTGTGGAGTTTCAAGTTGTGGAGTCTCAAGTTGTAGAGTTACTAGTTGCGGAGTATCTAGTTGTGGAGTTTCCAGTTGTGGAGTTTCTTGTTGTGGAGTTGCGGAGTCTCTGGTTGTGGAGTTTCTAGTTGTTGAGTTTCGAGTTGTGGAGTCTCTAGTTGTGGAGTTTCTAGTTGTGGAGTTTCTAGTTGTGGAGTTTCTAGTTGCGGAGTCTCTAGTTGTAGAGTTTCTAGTTGTGGAGTTTCTAGTTGTGGAGTTTTTAGTTGTGGGGTTTTTAGTTGTGGAGTTTCTAGATATGGAATTTCTAGTGGCCGAGTCTCTATTTGTGAAGTTTGTTGTTGTGGAGTTTCTAGTTGTGGAGTTTTTAGTTTTGGAGTCTCTAGTTGCGGAGTTTCTAGTTGTGGAGTTTCTGGTTGTGGAGTTTCCAGTTGTAGAGTTTCTGGTTGTGGAGTTTCTAGTTGTGGAGTTTCAAGTTATAGAGTTTCTAGTTGTGGAGTCTCAAGTTGTGGATTTTAAAGTTGTGGAGTTTCAAGTTGGGGAGTCTCTAGTTGTGGAGTTCCTAGTTGTGGAGTATCTAGTTGTGGAGTTGCGGAGTCTCTAGTTGTGGAGGTTCTAGTTGTGGAGTTTCTAGTTGTGGAGTTTCGAGTTGTGGAGTTTCTAGTTGCACAGTCTCTGGTTGTGGAGTTTGTAGTTGCGGAGTTTCTAGCTGTAGATTTTCTGGTTTTGGAGTTTCTAGTTGTGGAGTTTAAAGTTGTGGAGTTTCTAGTTGAGGAGTTTCAAGTTGTGGAGTTTCCAGTTGTGGAGTATTTAGTTGTGGAGTTTCTAGTTGTTAAGTTTCTAGTTGTGAAGTCTCTAGTTTTGCAGTTTCTAGTTGTAAAGTTTTAGTTGTGGAGTTTCTAGATATGGAATTTCTAGTTGTGGAGTCTCTATTTGTGGAGTTTGTAGTTGTGGAGCTTCTAGTTGTGGAGTTTCAAGTTGCGGAGTTTCTAGTTGTGGAGTTTCTAGTTGCGGAATCTCTAGCTGTGGATTTTCTAGTTGCGTAACTTAAGGTTGTGAGGTTTCAAGTTGTGGAGTTTCTAGTTGTGGAGTTTCTAGTTGTGGAGTCTCTAGTTGTATAGTTTATAGCTGCGGAGTTTTTAGTTGCGGAGTTTCTATTTGTGGAGTTTCTAGCTGCGGAGTTTCTAGTTGCAGAGTCTCTGGTTGTGGAGTTTCTAGTTGCGGAGTCTCTAGTTGTGGTATTTCTAGTTGTGGAGTTTCTAGTTGTGGAGTTTCTAGTTGCGGAGTTTCTAGTTGTGGAGTTTCAAGTTGTGGAGTTTCAAGTTGCGGAGTCTCAAGCTGTGCAGTTTCTAGTTGTTGAGTTTTTAGTTGTGGAGTTTTTAGTTGTTGAGTTTCTAGTTTGAAGTATCTACTTGTAGATTCTCTAGTTGTTGAGTCTCAAGTTTAGGAGTTTCTAGTTAAAGAGTTTTTAGTTTTGGAGTGCCTAGTTGTGGAGTTTCAAGTTTTGAGTTTCTAGTTGTGGAGTCTCTAGTTGTGTAGTTTCTAGTTGCGCAGTATCTAGTTGTGGAGTTTCCAGTTGTGGAGTTTCTAGTTGTGGAGTTGCGGAGGCTCTGGTTGTGGAGTTTCTAGTTGTGGAGTCTTTAGTTGTAGTTGTGGAGTTTCTAGTTTTGGAGTTTCCAGTTGTGGAGTATCTAGTTGTGGAGTTTCCAGTTGTGTAGTTTCTAGCTGCGGAGTTTCTAGTTGCGGAGTTTCTATTTGTGGAGTTTGTAGTTGTGGAGTTTCTAGTTGTGGAGTTTCTAGTTGTGGAGTTTCAAGTTGTGGAGTTTCTAGTTGTGGAGTCTCTAGTTGCGGAGTTTCTAGTTGTTAAGTTTCTAGTTGTGGAGTTTCTAGTTATGGAGTTTCTAGTTGCGGAATCTCTAGCTGTGGATTTTCTACTTGCGTAACTTAAGGTTGTGAGGTTTCAATTTGTGGAGTTTCTAGTTGTGGAGTTTCTAGTTGTGGAGTCTCTAGTTGTGTAGTTTCTAGCTACGGAGTTTCTAGTTGCGGAGTTTCTGTGTGGAGTTTCTAGCTGCGGAGTTTCTAGTTGCAGAGTCTCTGGTTGTGGAGTTTCTAGTTGCGGAGTCTCTAGTTGTAATATTTCTAGTTGTGGAGTTTCCAGTTGTGGAGTTTTTATATGTGGACTTTCTAGATATAGAATTTCTAGTTGCTGAGTCTCTATTTGTGGAGTTTGTTGTTGTGGGGTTTCTAGTTGTGGAGTTTTTAGTTGGGGAGTCTCTAGTTGCGGAGTTTCTAGTTGTGGAGTTTCTAGTTGTGGAGTTTCTAGTTGTGGAGTCTCAAGTTGTGGAGTTTAAAGTTGTGGAGTTTCAAGTTGGGGAGTCTCTAGTTGCGGAGTTTCTAGTTGTGGAGTATCTAGTTGTGTAGTTTCCAGTTGTGGAGTTCCTAGTTGTGGAAATGCGGAGTCTCTAGTTGTGGAGTTTCTAGTTGTGGAGTTTCTAGTTGTGGGGTTTTTAGTTGTGGAGTTTCTAGATATGGAATTTCTAGTTGCCGAGTCTCTATTTGTGGAGTTTGTTGTTGTGAAGTTTCTAGTTGTGGAGTTTCTAGTTGCAGAGTCTCTGGTTGTGGAGTTTCCAGTTGTGGAGTATCTAGTTGTGGAGTTTGCGGTTGTGAAATTTCTAGTTGTGGAGTTTCCAGTTGGAGTATCTAGTTGTGGATTTTCTAGTTGTGGAGTTTTTAGTTGTGGGGTTTTTAGTTGTGGAGTTTCTAGATATGGAATTTCTAGTTGCCGAGTCTCTTTTTGTGGAGTTTATGGTTGTGAAGTTTCTAGTTGTGGAGTTTTTAGTTGTGGAGTATCTAGTTGCGGAGTTTCTAGTTGTAGAGTTTCTGGTTGTGGAGTTTCTAGTTGTGGAGTTTCAAGTTGTGGAGTTTCTAGTTGTGGAGTCTCAAGTTGTGGAGTTTAAAGTTGTGGAGTTTCAAGTTGGGGAGTCTCTAGTTGTGGAGTTTCTAGTTGTGGAGTATCTAGTTGTGGAGTTGCGGAGTCTCTAGTTGTGGAGGTTCTAGTTGTGGAGTTTCTAGTTGTGAAGTTTCGAGTTGTGGAGTTTCTAGTTGCAGAGTCTCTGGTTGTGGAGTTTGTAGTTGCGGAGTTTCTAGTTGTAGATTTTCTGGTTGTGGAGTTTCTAGTTGTGGAGTTTAAAGTTGTGGAGTTTCTAGTTGTGGAGTATCAAGTTGTGGAGTTCAAAGTTGTGGAGTTTTCAGTTGGGGAGTCTCTAATTGTGGAGTTTCCAGTTGTGAAGCTTCTAGTTGTGGAGTTTCCAGTTGGAGTATCTAGTTGCGGAGTTTCTAGTTGTGGAGTTTCAAGTTGCGGAGTTTCAAGTTGTGGAGTTTCCAGTTGTGGAGTTTTTAGTTGTGGAGTTTCTAGTTGTTAAGTTTCTAGTTGTGAAGTCTCTAGTTTTGCAGTTTCTAGTTGTAAAGTTTTAGTTGTGGAGTTTCTAGATATGGAATTTCTAGTTGCGGAGTCTCTATTTGTGGAGTTTGTAGTTGTGGAGCTTCTTGTTGTGGAGTTTCAAGTTGCGGAGTTTCTAGTTGTGGAGTTTCTAGTTGTGGAATCTCTAGCTGTGGATTTTCTAGTTGCGTAACTTAAGGTTGTGAGGTTTCAAGTTGTGGAGTTTCTAGTTGTGGAGTTTCTAGTTGTGGAGTCTCTAGTTGTGTAGTTTCTAGCTGCGGAGTTTTTAGTTGGGGAGTTTCTATTTGTGGAGTTTCTAGCTGCGGAGTTTCTAGTTGCAGAGTCTCTGGTTGTGGAGTTTCTAGTTGCGGAGTCTCTAGTTGTGGTATTTCTAGTTGCGGAGTTTCTAGTTGTGGAGTTTCCAGTTGTGGAGTTTCAAGTTGCGGAGACTCAAGCTGTGCAGTTTCTAGTTGTTGAGTTTTTAGTTTTGGAGTTTTTAGTTGTTGAGTTTCTAGTTTGAAGACTCTACTTGTACATTCTCTAGTTGTTGAGTCTCAAGTTTAGGAGTTTCTAGTTGAAGAGTTTTTAGTTGTGGAGTGCCTAGTTGTGGAGTTTCAAGTTTTGAGTTTCTAGTTGTGGAGTCTCTAGTTGTGTAGTTTCTAGCTGCGGAGTTTCTAGTTGCGGAGTTTTCATTTGTTGAGTTTCTAGTTGTGGAGTCTCAAGTTGTGGAGTCTCTTGTTGTAGAGTTACTAGTTGCGGAGTATCTAGTTGTGGAGTTTCCAGTTGTGGAGTTTCTTGTGGAGTTGCGGAGTCTCTGGTTGTGGAGTTTCTAGTTGTGGAGTTTCTAGTTGTGGAGTTTCCCGTTGTGGAGTATCTAGTTGTGGAGTTTCCAGTTGTGAAGTTTCAAGTTGCGGAGTCTCAAGTTGTGGAGTTTCCAGTTGTGGAGTTTTTAGTTGTGGAGTTTCTATTTGTTGAGTTTCTAGTTGTGAAGTCTCTAGTTTTGCAGTTTCTAATTGTGGAGTTTCTAGATATAGAATTACTAGTTGCCGAGTCTCTATTTGTGGAATTTCTAGTTGCCGAGTCTCTAGTTGTGGAGTTTCTAGTTTCAGAGTCTCTAGTTGTGGAATTTCTAGTTGCCGAGTCTCTATTTGTGGAATTTCTAGTTGCCGAGTCTCTATTTGTGGAGTTTGTAGTTTTGGAGTTTCTAGTTGTGGAGTTTCTAGTTGCAGAATTTCTAGTTGTGGAGTTTCAAGTTGTGGAGTCTCTAGATGTGGAGTTTCTAGTTGTCGAGTTTCCAGTTGTGGCGTATCTAGTAGTGGAGTTTCCAGTTGTGAAGTTTCTAGTTGTGGAGTTTCTAGTTGCGGAGTCCCTAGTTGTGGAGTTTCTAGTTGCGGAGTTTCTAGTTGTGGAGTTTCAAGTTGTGGAGTTTCAAGTTGCGGAGTCTCAAGCTGTGCAGTTTCTAGTTGTTGAGTTTTTAGTTGTGGAGTTTTTAGTTGTTGAGTTTCTAGTTTGAAGTCTCTACTTGTAGATTCTCTAGTTGTGGAGTCTCAAGTTTAGGAGTTTCTAGTTGAAGAGTTTTTAGTTGTGGAGTGTCTAGTTGTGGAGTTTCCAGTTGTGGAGTTTCGAGTTTTGGAGTTTCTAGTTGTGGAGTCTCTAGTTGTGTAGTTTCTAGCTGCTGAGTTTCTAGTTGCGGAGTTTTCATTTGTTGAGTTTCTAGTTCTGGAGTCTCAAGTTGTGGAGTTTAAAGTTGTGGAGTTTCAAGTTGTGGAGTCTCAAGTTGTAGAGTTACTAGTTGCGGAGTATCTAGTTGTGGAGTTTCCAGTTGTGGAGTTTCTTGTTGTGGAGTTGCGGAGTCTCTGGTTGTGGAGTTTCTAGTTGTTGAGTTTCGAGTTGTGGAGTCTCTAGTTGTGGAGTTTCTAGTTGTGGAGTTTCTAGTTGTGGAGTTTCCAGTTGCCGAGTATCTAGTTGTGGAGTTTTAAGTTGTGGAGTTTCTAATTGCGGAGTTTCTAGTGGCGGAGTATTTAATAGCGGAGTTTCTACTTGTGAAGTTTCATGTTGCGGAGTCTCAAGTGGTGGAGTTTCCAGTTGTGGAGTTTTTAGTTGTGGAGTTTCTAGTTGTTGAGTTTCTAGTTGTGAAGTCTCTAGTTTTGCAGTTTCTAGTTGTGGAGTTTCTAGATATAGAATTTCTAGTTGCCGAGTCTCTATTTGTGGAATTTCTAGTTGCCGAGTCTCTAGTTGTGGAGTTTCTAGTTGCAGAGTCTCTAGTTGTGGAATTTCTAGTTGCCGAGTTTGTATTTTTGGAATTTTTAGTTGCCGAGTCTCTATTTGTGGAGTTTGTAGTTGTGGAGTTTGTAGTTGTGGAGTCTCTAGTTACGGAGTTTCTAGTTAAGAGTTTCTAGTTATGGAGTTTCCAGTTGCGGAATCTCTAGCTGTGGATTTTCTAGTTGCGTAACCTAAGGTTGTGAGGTTTCAAGTTGTGGAGTTTCTAGTTGTGGAGTTTCTAGTTGTGGAGACTCTAGTTGTGTAGTTTCTGGCTGCGGAGTTTCTAGTTGCGGAGTTTCTATTTGTGGAGTTTCTAGCTGCGGAGTTTCTAGTTGCAGAGTCTCTGGTTGTGGAGTTTCTAGTTGCGGAGTCTCTAGTTGTGGAGTTTTTACTTGTGGAGTTTCCAGATATGGAATTTCTAGTTGCCGAGTCTCTATTTGTGGAGTTTGTAGTTCTGGAGTTTCTAGTTGTGGAGTTTCAAGTTGTGGAGTTTCTGGTTGTGGAGTCTCTAGTTGCGGAGTTTCTAGCTGCGGAGTTTTCAGTTGCGGAGTTTCTATTTGTGGAGTTTCTAGCTGCGGAGTTTCTAGTTGCAGAGTCTCTGGTTATGGAGTTTCTAGTTGCGGAGTCTCTAGTTGTGGTATTTCTAGTTGTGGAGTTTCTAGTTGTGGAGTTTCCAGTTGTGGAGTTTTTAGTTGTGGACTTTCTAGACATGAAATTTCTTGTAGCCGAGTCTCTATTTGTGGAGTTTCTAGTTGTGGAGTTTCTAGTTGTGGAGTTTCTAGTTGTGGAGTCTCAAACTGTGGAGTTTCAAGTTGTGGAGTTTGTAGTTGCGCAGTATCTAGTTGTGGAGTTTCCAGGTGTGGAGTTTCTAGTTGTGGAGTTGCGGAGTCTCTGGTTGTGGAGTTTCTAGTTGTGGAGTTTCGAGTTGTGGAGTCTTTAGTTGTAGTTGTGGAGTTTCTAGTTGTGGAGTTTCCAGTTGTGGAGTATCTAGTTGTGGAGTTTCCAGTTGTGTAGTTTCTAGCTGTGGAGTTTCTAGTTGCAGAGTTTCTATTTGTGGAGTTTCTAGCTGCAGAGTTTCTAGTTGCAGAGTCTCTGGTTGTGGAGTTTCTAGTTGCGGAGTCTCTAGTTGTGGAGTTTTTAGTTGTGGAGTTTCTAGATATGGAATTTCTAGTTGCTGAGTCTCTATTTGTGGAGTTTGTAGTTGTGGAGTTTCTAGTTGTGGAGTTTCAAGTTGTGGAGTTTTTGGTTGTGGAGTCTCTAGTTGCGATGTTTCTAGTTGTTGAGTTTCTAGTTGTGGAGTTTCTAGTTGTGGAGTTTCTAGTTGCGGAATCTCTAGCTGTGGATTTTCTAGTTGCGTAGCTTAAGGTTGTGAGGTTTCAATTTGTGGAGTTTCTAGTTTTGGAGTTTCTAGTTGTGGAGTCTCTAGTTGTGTTGTTTCTAGCTGCGGAGTTTCTAGTTGCGGAGTTTCTACTTGTGGAGTTTCTAGCTGCGGAGTTTCTAGTTGCAGAGTCTCTGGTTGTGGAGTTTCTAGTTGCGGAGTCTCTATTTGTGTTATTTCTAGTTGTGGAGTTTCTAGTTGTGGAGTTTCAAGTTATAGAGTTTCTAGTTGTGGAGTCTCAAGTTGTGGATTTTAAAGTTGTGGAGTTTCAAGTTGGGGAGTCTCTAGTTGTGGAGTTCCTAGTTGTGGAGTATCTAGTTGTGGAGTTGCGGAGTCTCTAGTTGTGGAGGTTCTAGTTGTGGAGTTTCTAGTTGTGGAGTTTCGAGTTGTGGAGTTTCTAGTTGCAGAGTCTCTGGTTGTGGAGTTTGTAGTTGCGGAGTTTCTAGCTGTAGATTTTCTGGTTTTGGAGTTTCTAGTTGTGGAGTTTAAAGTTGTGGAGTTTCTAGTTGTGGAGTTTCAAGTTGTGGAGTTTCCAGTAGTGGAGTTTTTAGTTCTGGAGTTTCTAGTTGTTAAGTTTCTAGTTGTGAAGTCTCTAGTTTTGCAGTTTCTAGTTGTAAAGTTTTAGTTGTGGAGTTTCTAGATATGGAATTTCTAGTTGCGGAGTCTCTATTTGTGGAGTTTGTAGTTGTGGAGCTTCTAGTTGTGGAGTTTCAAGTTGCGGAGTTTCTAGTTGTGGAGTTTCTAGTTGCGGAATCTCTAGCTGTGGATTTTCTAGTTGCGTAACTTAAGGTTGTGAGGTTTCAAGTTGTGGAGTTTCTAGTTGTGGAGTTTCTAGTTGTGGAGTCTCTAGTTGTATAGTTTATAGCTGCGGAGTTTTTAGTTGCGGAGTTTCTATTTGTGGAGTTTCTAGCTGCGGAGTTTCTAGTTGCAGAGTCTCTGGTTGTGGAGTTTCTAGTTGCGGAGTCTCTAGTTGTGGTATTTCTAGTTGTGGAGTTTCTAGTTGTGGAGTTTCTAGTTGCGGAGTTTC
Organism: Rhipicephalus microplus; assembly: GCF_043290135.1. NCBI lineage: Eukaryota > Metazoa > Arthropoda > Arachnida > Ixodida > Ixodidae > Rhipicephalus > Rhipicephalus microplus. The sequence goes on along the minus strand of NW_027464626.1, from coordinate 719,207 downwards.
TAGTTGTGGAGTTTCAAGTTGTGGAGTTTCAAGTTGCGGAGTCTCAAGCTGTGCAGTTTCTAGTTGTTGAGTTTTTAGTTGTGGAGTTTTTAGTTGTTGAGTTTCTAGTTTGAAGTATCTACTTGTAGATTCTCTAGTTGTTGAGTCTCAAGTTTAGGAGTTTCTAGTTAAAGAGTTTGTAGTTTTGGAGTGCCTAGTTGTGGAGTTTCAAGTTTTGAGTTTCTAGTTGTGGAGTCTCTAGTTGTGTAGTTTCTAGTTGCGCAGTATCTAGTTGTGGAGTTTCCAGTTGTGGAGTTTCTAGTTGTGGAGTTGCGGAGGCTTTGGTTGTGGAGTTTCTAGTTGTGGAGTCTTTAGTTGTAGTTGTGGAGTTTCTAGTTTTGGAGTTTCCAGTTGTGGAGTATCTAGTTGTGGAGTTTCCAGTTGTGTAGTTTCTAGCTGCGGAGTTTCTAGTTGCGGAGTTTCTATTTGTGGAGTTTGTAGTTGTGGAGTTTCTAGTTGTGGAGTTTCAAGTTGTGGAGTTTCTAGTTGTGGAGTCTCTAGTTGCGGAGTTTCTAGTTGTTAAGTTTCTAGTTGTGGAGTTTCTAGTTATGGAGTTTCTAGTTGCGGAATCTCTAGCTGTGGATTTTCTACTTGCGTAACTTAAGGTTGTGAGGTTTCAATTTGTGGAGTTTCTAGTTGTGGAGTTTCTAGTTGTGGAGTCTCTAGTTGTGTAGTTTCTAGCTACGGAGTTTCTAGTTGCGGAGTTTCTATTTGTGGAGTTTCTAGCTGCGGAGTTTTTAGTTGCAGAGTCTCTGGTTGTGGAGTTTCTAGTTGCGGAGTCTCTAGTTGTAATATTTCTAGTTGTGGAGTTTCTAGTTGTGGAGTTTCCAGTTGTGGAGTTTTTATATGTGGACTTTCTAGATATAGAATTTCTAGTTGCTGAGTCTCTATTTGTGGAGTTTGTTGTTGTGGGGTTTCTAGTTGTGGAGTTTTTAGTTGGGGAGTCTCTAGTTGCGGAGTTTCTAGTTGTGGAGTTTCTAGTTGTGGAGTTTCTAGTTGTGGAGTCTCAAGTTGTGGAGTTTAAAGTTGTGGAGTTTCAAGTTGGGGAGTCTCTAGTTGTGGAGTTTCTAGTTGTGGAGTATCTAGTTGTGTAGTTTCCAGTTGTGGAGTTCCTAGTTGTGGAAATGCGGAGTCTCTAGTTGTGGAGTTTCTAGTTGTGGAGTTTCTAGTTGTGGGGTTTTTAGTTGTGGAGTTTCTAGATATGGAATTTCTAGTTGCCGAGTCTCTATTTGTGGAGTTTGTTGTTGTGAAGTTTCTAGTTGTGGAGTTTCTAGTTGCAGAGTCTCTGGTTGTGGAGTTTCCAGTTGTGGAGTATCTAGTTGTGGAGTTTGCGGTTGTGAAGTTTCTAGTTGTGGAGTTTCCAGTTGGAGTATCTAGTTGTGGAGTTTCTAGTTGTGGAGTTTTTAGTTGTGGGGTTTTTAGTTGTGGAGTTTCTAGATATGGAATTTCTAGTTGCCGAGTCTCTATTTGTGGAGTTTATGGTTGTGAAGTTTCTAGTTGTGGAGTTTTTAGTTGTGGAGTATCTAGTTGCGGAGTTTCTAGTTGTAGAGTTTCTGGTTGTGGAGTTTCTAGTTGTGGAGTTTCAAGTTGTGGAGTTTCTAGTTGTGGAGTCTCAAGTTGTGGAGTTTAAAGTTGTGGAGTTTCAAGTTGGGGAGTCTCTAGTTGTGGAGTTTCTAGTTGTGGAGTATCTAGTTGTGGAGTTGCGGAGTCTCTAGTTGTGGAGGTTCTAGTTGTGGAGTTTCTAGTTGTGAAGTTTCGAGTTGTGGAGTTTCTAGTTGCAGAGTCTCTGGTTGTGGAGTTTGTAGTTGCGGAGTTTCTAGTTGTAGATTTTCTGGTTGTGGAGTTTCTAGTTGTGGAGTTTAAAGTTGTGGAGTTTCTAGTTGTGGAGTATCAAGTTGTGGAGTTCAAAGTTGTGGAGTTTTCAGTTGGGGAGTCTCTAATTGTGGAGTTTCCAGTTGTGAAGCTTCTAGTTGTGGAGTTTCCAGTTGGAGTATCTAGTTGCGGAGTTTCTAGTTGTGGAGTTTCAAGTTGCGGAGTTTCAAGTTGTGGAGTTTCCAGTTGTGGAGTTTTTAGTTGTGGAGTTTCTAGTTGTTAAGTTTCTAGTTGTGAAGTCTCTAGTTTTGCAGTTTCTAGTTGTAAAGTTTTAGTTGTGGAGTTTCTAGATATGGAATTTCTAGTTGCGGAGTCTCTATTTGTGGAGTTTGTAGTTGTGGAGCTTCTTGTTGTGGAGTTTCAAGTTGCGGAGTTTCTAGTTGTGGAGTTTCTAGTTGTGGAATCTCTAGCTGTAGATTTTCTAGTTGCGTAACTTAAGGTTGTGAGGTTTCAAGTTGTGGAGTTTCTAGTTGTGGAGTTTCTAGTTGTGGAGTCTCTAGTTGTGTAGTTTCTAGCTGCGGAGTTTTTAGTTGGGGAGTTTCTATTTGTGGAGTTTCTAGCTGCGGAGTTTCTAGTTGCAGAGTCTCTGGCTGTGGAGTTTCTAGTTGCGGAGTCTCTAGTTGTGGTATTTCTAGTTGCGGAGTTTCTAGTTGTGGAGTTTCAAGTTGTGGAGTTTCAAGTTGCGGAGACTCAAGCTGTGCAGTTTCTAGTTGTTGAGTTTTTAGTTTTGGAGTTTTTAGTTGTTGAGTTTCTAGTTTGAAGACTCTACTTGTACATTCTCTAGTTGTTGAGTCTCAAGTTTAGGAGTTTCTAGTTGAAGAGTTTTTAGTTGTGGAGTGCCTAGTTGTGGAGTTTCAAGTTTTGAGTTTCTAGTTGTGGAGTCTCTAGTTGTGTAGTTTCTAGCTGCGGAGTTTCTAGTTGCGGAGTTTTCATTTCTTGAGTTTCTAGTTGTGGAGTCTCAAGTTGTGGAGTCTCTTGTTGTAGAGTTACTAGTTGCGGAGTATCTAGTTGTGGAGTTTCCAGTTGTGGAGTTTCTTGTGGAGTTGCGGAGTCTCTGGTTGTGGAGTTTCTAGTTGTTGAGTTTCGAGTTGTGGAGTCTGTAGTTGTGGAGTTTCTAGTTGTGGAGTTTCCCGTTGTGGAGTATCTAGTTGTGGAGTTTCCAGTTGTGAAGTATCTAGTTGTGGAGTTTCCAGTTGTGGAGTATCTAGTTGTGGAGTTTTAGGTTGTGGAGTTTCTATTTGCGGAGTTTCTAGTTGCGGAGTATTTAATAGTGGAGTTTCTACTTGTTAAGTTTCAAGTTGCGGAGTCTCAAGTTGTGGAGTTTCCAGTTGTGGAGTTTTTAGTTGTGGAGTTTCTATTTGTTGAGTTTCTAGTTGTGAAGTCTCTAGTTTTGCAGTTTCTAGTTGTGGAGTTTCTAGATATAGAAATACTAGTTGCCGAGTCTCTATTTGTGGAATTTCTAGTTGCCGAGTCTCTAGTTGTGGAGTTTCTAGTTTCAGAGTCTCTAGTTGTGGAATTTCTAGTTGCCGAGTCTCTATTTGTGGAATTTCTAGTTGCCGAGTCTCTATTTGTGGAGTTTGTAGTTTTGGAGTTTCTAGTTGTGGAGTTTCTAGTTGCAGAATTTCTAGTTGTGGAGTTTCAAGTTGTGGAGTCTCTAGATGTGGAGTTTCTAGTTGTCGAGTTTCCAGTTGTGGCGTATCTAGTAGTGGAGTTTCCAGTTGTGGAGTTTCTAGTTGTGGAGTTTCTAGTTGCGGAGTCCCTAGTTGTGGAGTTTCTAGTTGCGGAGTTTCTAGTTGTGGAGTTTCAAGTTGTGGAGTTTCAAGTTGCGGAGTCTCAAGCTGTGCAGTTTCTAGTTGTTGAGTTTTTAGTTGTGGAGTTTTTAGTTGTTGAGTTTCTAGTTTGAAGTCTCTACTTGTAGATTCTCTAGTTGAGGAGTCTCAAGTTTAGGAGTTTCTAGTTGAAGAGTTTTTAGTTGTGGAGTGTCTAGTTGTGGAGTTTCCAGTTGTGGAGTTTCGAGTTTTGGAGTTTCTAGTTGTGGAGTCTCTAGTTGTGTAGTTTCTAGCTGCTGAGTTTCTAGTTGCGGAGTTTTCATTTGTTGAGTTTCTAGTTCTGGAGTCTCAAGTTGTGGAGTTTAAAGTTGTGGAGTTTCAAGTTGTGGAGTCTCAAGTTGTAGAGTTACTAGTTGCGGAGTATCTAGTTGTGGAGTTTCCAGTTGTGGAGTTTCTTGTTGTGGAGTTGCAGAGTCTCTGGTTGTGGAGTTTCTAGTTGTTGAGTTTCGAGTTGTGGAGTCTCTAGTTGTGGAGTTTCTAGTTGTGGAGTTTCTAGTTGTGGAGTTTCCAGTTGCCGAGTATCTAGTTGTGGAGTTTTAAGTTGTGGAGTTTCTAATTGCGGAGTTTCTAGTGGCGGAGTATTTAATAGCGGAGTTTCTACTTGTGAAGTTTCATGTTGCGGAGTCTCAAGTGGTGGAGTTTCCAGTTGTGGAGTTTTTAGTTGTGGAGTTTCTAGTTGTTGAGTTTCTAGTTGTGAAGTCTCTAGTTTTGCAGTTTCTAGTTGTGGAGTTTCTAGATATAGAATTTCTAGTTGCCGAGTCTCTATTTGTGGAATTTCTAGTTGCCGAGTCTCTAGTTGTGGAGTTTCTAGTTGCAGAGTCTCTAGTTGTGGAATTTCTAGTTGCCGAGTTTGTATTTTTGGAATTTTTAGTTGCCGAGTCTCTATTTGTGGAGTTTGTAGTTGTGGAGTTTGTAGTTGTGGAGTCTCTAGTTACGGAGTTTCTAGTTAAGAGTTTCTAGTTATGGAGCTTCCAGTTGCGGAATCTCTAGCTGTGGATTTTCTAGTTGCGTAACCTAAGGTTGTGAGGTTTCAAGTTGTGGAGTTTCTAGTTGTGGAGTTTCTAGTTGTGGAGTCTCTAGTTGTGTAGTTTCTGGCTGCGGAGTTTCTAGTTGCGGAGTTTCTATTTGTGGAGTTTCTAGCTGCGGAGTTTCTAGTTGCAGAGTCTCTGGTTGTGGAGTTTCTAGTTGCGGAGTCTCTAGTTGTGGAGTTTTTACTTGTGGAGTTTCCAGATATGGAATTTCTAGTTGCCGAGTCTCTATTTGTGGAGTTTGTAGTTCTGGAGTTTCTAGTTGTGGAGTTTCAAGTTGTGGAGTTTCTGGTTGTGGAGTCTCTAGTTGCGGAGTTTCTAGCTGCGGAGTTTTCTGTTGCGGAGTTTCTATTTGTGGAGTTTCTAGCTGCGGAGTTTCTAGTTGCAGAGTCTCTGGTTATGGAGTTTCTAGTTGCGGAGTCTCTAGTTGTGGTATTTCTAGTTGTGGAGTTTCTAGTTGTGGAGTTTCCAGTTGTGGAGTTTTTAGTTGTGGACTTTCTAGACATGAAATTTCTTGTAGCCGAGTCTCTATTTGTGGAGTTTCTAGTTGTGGAGTTTCTAGTTGTGGAGTTTCTAGTTGTGGAGTCTCAAACTGTGGAGTTTCAAGTTGTGGAGTTTGTAGTTGCGCAGTATCTAGTTGTGGAGTTTCCAGGTGTGGAGTTTCTAGTTGTGGAGTTGCGGAGTCTCTGGTTGTGGAGTTTCTAGTTGTGGAGTTTCGAGTTGTGGAGTCTTTAGTTGTAGTTGTGGAGTTTCTAGTTGTGGAGTTTCCAGTTGTGGAGTATCTAGTTGTGGAGTTTCCAGTTGTGTAGTTTCTAGCTGTGGAGTTTCTAGTTGCGGAGTTTCTATTTGTGGAGTTTCTAGCTGCAGAGTTTCTAGTTGCAGAGTCTCTGGTTGTGGAGTTTCTAGTTGCGGAGTCTCTAGTTGTGGAGTTTTTAGTTGTGGAGTTTCTAGATATGGAATTTCTAGTTGCTGAGTCTCTATTTGTGGAGTTTGTAGTTGTGGAGTTTCAAGTTGTGGAGTTTTTGGTTGTGGAGTCTCTAGTTGCGATGTTTCTAGTTGTTGAGTTTCTAGTTGTGGAGTTTCTAGTTGTGGAGTTTCTAGTTGCGGAATCTCTAGCTGTGGATTTTCTAGTTGCGTAGCTTAAGGTTGTGAGGTTTCAATTTGTGGAGTTTCTAGTTTTGGAGTTTCTAGTTGTGGAGTCTCTAGTTGTGTTGTTTCTAGCTGCGGAGTTTCTAGTTGCGGAGTTTCTACTTGTGGAGTTTCTAGCTGCGGAGTTTCTAGTTGCAGAGTCTCTGGTTGTGGAGTTTCTAGTTGCGGAGTCTCTAGTTGTGTTATTTCTAGTTGTGGAGTTTCTAGTTGTGGAGTTTCCAGTTGTGGAGTTTTTAGTTGTGGACTTTCTAGATATGGAATTTCTAGTTGCTGATTCTCTATTTGTGGAGTTTGTTGTTGTGGGGTTTCTAGTTGTGGAGTTTATAGTTGTCGAGTCTCTAGTTGCGGAGTTTCTAGTTGTGGAATCCCTAGTTGTGGAGTTTTTAGTTGTAGAGTTTCTGGTTGTGAAGTTTCTAGTTGTGGAGTTTCATGTTGTGGAGCTTCTAGTTGTGGAGTCTCAAGTTGTGGAGTTTAAAGTTGTGGAGTTTCAAGTTGGGGAGTCTCTAGTTATGGAGTTTCTAGTTGTGGAGTTTCTAGTTGTGGAGTTTCCAGTTGTGGAGTTTCTAGTTGTGGAGTTGCGGAGTCTCTAGTTGTGGAGTTTCTAGTTGTGGAGTTTCTAGTTGTGGAGATTCGAGTTGTGGAGTTTCTAGTTGCGAAGTCTCTGGTTGTGGAGTTTCTAGTTGCGGAGTTTCTAGTTGCAGATTTTCTGGTTGCGGAGTTTCTAGTTGTGGAGTTTAAAGTTGTGGAGTTTCTAGTTGTGGAGTATCAAGTTGTGGAGTTCAAATTTGTGGAGTTTCAAGTTGGGGAGTCTGTAGTTGTGGAGTTTCTAGTTGTGGAGTATCTAGTTGTGGAGTTTCCAGTTGTGGAGTTTCTAGTTGTGGAGTTTCGAGTTGCGGAGTTTCTAGTTGCAGAGTCTCTGATTGCGGAGTTTCCAGTTGTGGAGTATCTAGTTGTGGAGTTTGCGCTTGTGAAGTTTCTAGTTGTGGAGTTTCCAGTTGGAGTATCTAGTTGTGGAGTTTCTAGTTGCGGTGTTTTTAATAGCGGAGTTTCTAGTTGTGGAGTTTCAAGTTGCGGAGTCTCAAGTTGTGGAGTTTCCAGTTGTGGAGTTTTTAGTTGTGGAGTTTCTTGTTGTTGAGTATCTAGTTGTGAAGTCTCTCGTTTTGCAGTTTCTAGTTGTAAAGTTTTTAGTTGTGGAGTTTCTAGATATGGAATTTCTAGTTGCCGAGTCTCTATTTGTGGAGTTTGTAGTTGTGGAGTTTGTAGTTGTGGAGTTTCAAGTTGTGGAGTTTCTATTTGCGGAGTTTCTAGTTGCGGAGTATTTATTAGCGGAGTTTCTACTTGTGAAGTTTCAAGTTGCGGAGTCTCAAGTTGTGGAGTTTCCAGTTGTGGAGTTTTTAGTTGTGGAGTTTCTAGTTGTTGAGTTTCTAGTTGTGAAGTCTCTAGTTTTGCAGTTTCTAGTTGTGGAGTTTCTAGATATAGAATTACTAGTTGCCGAGTCTCTATTTGTGGAATTTCTAGTTGCCGAGTCTCTAGTTGTGGAGTTTCTAGTTGCAGAGTCTCTAGTTGTGGAATTTCTAGCTGCCGAGTCTCTATTTGTAGAATTTCTAGGTTCCGAGTCTCTATTTGTGGAGTTTGTAGTTGTGGAGTTTCTAGTTGTGGAGTTTCTAGTTGCAGAATTTCTAGTTGTGGAGTTTCAAGTTGTGGAGTCTCTAGATGTGGAGTTTCTAGTTGTCGAGTTTCCAGTTGTGGCGTATCTAGTAGTGGAGTTTCCAGTTGTGGAGTTTCTAGTTGTGGAGTTTCTAGTTGCGGAGTCCCTAGTTGTGGAGTTTCTAGTTGCGGAGTTTCTAGTTGTGGAGTTTCAAGTTGTGGAGTTTCAAGTTGCGGAGTCTCAAGCTGTGCAGTTTCAAGTTGTTGAGTTTTTAGTTGTGGAGTTTTTAGTTGTTGAGTTTCTAGTTTCAAGTCTCTACTTGTAGATTCTCTAGTTGTTGAGTCTCAAGTTTAGGAGTTTCTAGTTGAAGAGTTTTTAGTTGTGGAGTGCCTAGTTGTGGAGTTTCTAGTTGTGGAGTTTCAAGTTTTGAGTTTCTAGTTGTGGAGTCTCTAGTTGTGTAGTTTCTAGCTGCGGAGTTCCTAGTTGTGGAGTCTCAAGTTGTGGAGTTTAAAGGTTGGAGTTTCAAGTTGTGGAGTCTCTAGTTGTAGAGTTACTAGTTGCGGAGTATCTAGTTGTGGAGTTTCCAGTTGTGGAGTTTCTTGTTGTGGAGTTGCCGAGTCTCTGGTTGTGGAGTTTCTAGTTGTTGAGTTTCGAGTTGTGGAGTCTCTAGTTGTGGAGTTTCTAGTTGTGGAGTTTCCAGTTGTGGAGTATCTAGTTGTGGAGTTTCCAATTGCCGAGTATCTAGTTGTGGAGTTTTAAGTTGTGGAGTTACTAATTGCGGAGTTTCTAGTTGCGGAGTATTTAATAGCGGAGTTTCTACTTGTGAAGTTTCATGTTGCGGAGTCTCAAGTTGTGGAGTTTCCAGTTGTTGAGTTTCTAGTTGTGAAGTCTCTAGATTTGCAGTTTCTAGTTGTGGAGTTTCTAGATATAGAATTTCTAGTTGCCGAGTCCCCATTTGTGGAATTTCTAGTTGCCGAGTCTCTAGTTGTGGAATTTCTAGTTGCCGAGTTTGTATTTTTGGAATTTCTAGTTGCCGAGTTTGTATTTTTGGAATTTCTAGTTGCCGAGTCTCTATTTGTGGAGTTTGTAGTTGTGGAGTTTGTAGTTGTGGAGTCTCTAGTTACGGAGTTTCTAGTTAAGAGTTTCTAGTTGTGGAGTTTCTAGTTATGGAGTTTCCAGTTGCGGAATCTCTAGCTGTGGGTTTTCTAGTTGCGTAACCTAAGGTTGTGAGGTTTCAAGTTGTGGAGTTTCTAGTTGTGGAGTTTCTAGTTGTGGAGTCTCCAGTTGTGTAGTTTCTGGCTGCGGAGTTTCTAGTTGCGGAGTTTCTATTTGTGGAGTTTCTAGCTGCGGAGTTTCTAGTTGCAGAGTCTCTGGTTGTGGAGTTTCTAGTTGCGGAGTCTCTAGTTGTGGAGTTTTTACTTGTGGAGTTTCCAGATATGGAATTTCTAGTTTCCGAGTCTATTTGTGGAGTTTGTAGTTCTGGAGTTTCTAGTTGTGGAGTTTCAATTTGTGGAGTTTCTGGTTGTGGAGTCTCTAGTTGCGGAGTTTCTAGCTGCGGAGTTTTCAGTTGCGGAGTTTCTATTTGTGGAGTTTCTAGCTGCGGAGTTTCTAGTTGCAGTCTTTGGTTGTGGAGTTTCTAGTTGCGGAGTCTCTAGTTGTGGTATATCTAGTTGTGGAGTTTCTAGTTGTGGAGTTTCCAGTTGTGGAGTTTTTAGTTGTGGACTTTCTAGACATGAAATATCTTGTAGTCGAGTCTCTATTTGTGGAGTTTCTAGTTGTGGAGTTTCTAGTTGTGGAGTTTCTAGTTGTGGAGTCTCAAGTTGTGGAGTTTCAAGTTGTGGAGTTTCAAGTTGTGGAGTCTCTAGTTGTGGAGTTTGTAGTTGCGCAGTATCTAGTTGTGGAGTTTCCAGGTGTGGAGTTTCTAGTTGTGGAGTTGCGGAGTCTCTGGTTGTGGAGTTTCTAGTTGTGGAGTTTCGAGTTGTGGAGTCTTTACTTGTAGTTGTGGAGTTTCTAGTTGTGGAGTTTCCAGTTGTGGAGTATCTAATTGTGGAGTTTCCAGTTGTGTAGTTTCTAGCTGCGGAGTTTCTAGTTGCGGAGTTTCTATTTGTGGAGTTTCTAGCTGCAGAGTTTCTAGTTGCAGGGTCTCTGGTTGTGGAGTTTCTAGTTGCGGAGTCTCTAGTTGTGGAGTTTTTAGTTGTGGAGTTTCTAGATATGGAATTTCTAGTTGCTGAGTCTCTATTTGTGGAGTTTGTAGTTGTGGAGTTTCTAGTTGTGGAGTTTCAAGTTGTGGAGTTTTTTGTTGTGGCGTATCTAGAGTGGAGTTTCCAGTTGTGGAGTTTCTAGTTGTGGAGTTTCTAGTTGTGGAGTTTCAAGTTGTGGAGTTTCAAGTTGCGGAGTCTCAAGCTGTGCAGTTTCAAGTTGTTGAGTTTTTAGTTGTGGAGTTTTTAGTTGTTGAGTTTCTAGTTTAGGAGTTTCTAGTTGAAGAGTTTTTAGTTGTGGAGTGCCTAGTTGTGGAGTTTCTAGTTGTGGAGTTTCAAGTTTTGAGTTTCTAGTTGTGGAGTCTCTAGTTGTGTAGTTTCTAGCTGCGGAGTTTCTAGTTGTGCAGTTTTCATTTGTTGAGTTTCTAGTTGTGGAGTCTCAAGTTGTGGAGTCTCTTGTTGTAGAGTTACTAGTTGCGGAGTATCTAGTTGTGGAGTTTTCAGTTGTGGAGTTTCTTGTTGTGGAGTTGCGGAGTCTCTGGTTGTGGAGTTTCTAGTTGTTGAGTTTCGAGTTGTGGAGTCTGTAGTTGTGGAGTTTCTAGTTGTGGAATTTCCAGTTGTGGAGTATCTAGTGGTGGAGTTTCCAGTTGTGAAGTTTCAAGCTGCGGAGTCTCAAGTTGTGGAGTTTCCAGTTGTGGAGTTTTTAGTTGTGGAGTTTCTAGTTGTTAAGTTTCTAGTTTTGCAGTTTCTAGTTGTGGAGTTTCTAGATATAGAATTACTAGTTGCCGAGTCTCTATTTGTGGAATTTCTAGTTGCCGAGTCTCTAGTTGTGGAGTTTCTAGTTGCAGAGTCTCTAGTTGTGGAATTTCTAGTTGCCGAGTCTCTATTTGTGGAATTTCTAGTTGCCGAGTCTCTATTTGTGGAGTTTGTAGTTTTGGAGTTTCTAGTTGTGGAGTTTCTAGTTGCAGAATTTCTAGTTGTGGAGTTTCCAGTTGTGGAGTCTCTAGATGTGGAGTTTCTAGTTGTCGAGTTTCCAGTTGTGGCGTATCTAGTAGTGGAGTTTCCAGTTGTGGAGTTTCTAGTTGTGGAGTTTCTAGTTGCGGAGTCCCTAGTTGTGGAGTTTCTAGTTGCGGAGTTTCTAGTTGTGGAGTTTCAAGTTGTGGAGTTTCAAGTTGCGGAGTTTCAAGCTGTGCAGTTTCTAGTTGTTGAGTTTTTAGTTGTGGAGTTTTTAGTTGTTATTTTCTAGTTTGAAGTCTCTACTTGTAGATTCTCTAGTTGTGGAGTCTCAAGTTTAGGAGTTTTTAGTTGAAGAGTTTTTAGTTGCGGAGTGTCTAGTTGTGGAGTTTCCAGTTGTGGAGTTTCGAGTTTTGGAGTTTCTAGTTGTGGAGTCTCTAGTTGTGTAGTTTCTAGCTGCTGAGTTTCTAGTTGCGGAGTTTTCATTTGTTGAGTTTCTAGTTGTGGAGTCTCAAGTTGTGGAGTTTAAAGTTGTGGAGTCTCTAGTTGTAGAGTTACTAGTTGCGGAGTATCTAGTTGTGGAGTTTCCAGTTCTGGAGTTTCTTGTTGTGGAGTTGCGGAGTCTCTGGTTGTGGAGTTTCTAGTTGTTGAGTTTCGAGTTGTGGAGTCTCTAGTTGTGGAGTTTCTAGTTGTGGAGTTTCCAATTGCCGAGTATCTAGTTGTGGAGTTTTAAGTTGAGGAGTTACTAATTGCGGTGTTTCTAGTTGCGGAGTATTTAATAGCGGAGTTTCTACTTGTGAAGTTTCATGTTGCGGAGTCTCAAGTTGTGAAGTTTCCAGTTGTGGAGTTTTTAGTTGTGGAGTTTCTAGTTGTTGAGTTTCTAGTTGTGAAGTCTCTAGTTTTGCAGTTTCTAGTTGTGGAGTTTCTAGATATAGAATTTCTAGTTGCCGAGTCTCTATTTGTGGAATTTCTAGTTGCCGAGTCTCTAGTTGTGGAGTTTCTAGTTGCAGAGTCTCTAGTTGTGGAATTTCTAGTTGCCGAGTTTGTATTTTTGGAATTTCTAGTTGCCGAGTCTCTATTTGTGGAGTTTGTAGTTGTGGAGTTTGTAGTTGTGGAGTCTCTAGTTACGGAGTTTCTAGTTAAGAGTTTGTAGTTGTGGAGTTTCCAGTTGCGGAATCTCTTGCTGTGGATTTTCTAGTTGCGTAACCTAAGGTTGTGAGGTTTCAAGTTGTGGAGTTTCCAGTTGTGGAGTTTCTAGTTGTGGAGTCTCTAGTTGTGTAGTTTCTGGCTGCGGAGTTTCCAGATATGGAATTTCTAGTTGCCGAGTCTCTATTTGTGGAGTTTGTAGTTCTGGAGTTTCTAGTTGTGGAGTTTCAAGTTGTGGAGTTTCTGGTTGTGCAGTCTCTAGTTGCGGAGTTTCTAGCTGCGGAGTTTTCAGTTGCGGAGTTTCTATTTGTGGAGTTTCTAGCTGCGGAACTTCTAGTTGCAGAGTCTCTGGTTGTGGAGTTTCTAGTTGCGGAGTCTCTAGTTGTGGTATTTCTAGTTGTGGAGTTTCTAGTTGTGGAGTTTCCAGTTGTGGAGTTTTTAGTTGTGGACTTTCTAGACATGAAATTTCTTGTAGCCGAGTCTCTATTTGTGGAGTTTCTAGTTGTGGAGTTTCTAGTTGTGGAGTTTCTAGTTGTGGAGTTTCAAGTTGTGGAGTTTCAAGTTGTGGAGTTTCAAGTTGTGGAGTCTCTAGTTGTGGAGTTTGTAGTTGCGCAGTATCTAGTTGTGGAGTTTCCAGGTGTGGAGTTTCTAGTTGTGGAGTTGCGGAGTCTCTGGTTGTGGAGTTTCTAGTTGTGAAGTTTCGAGTTGTGGAGTCTTTAGTTGTAGTTGTGGAGTTTCTTGTTGTGGAGATTCCAGTTGTGGAGTATCTAGTTGCGGAGTTTCCAGTTGTGTAGTTTCTAGCTGTGGAGTTTCTAGTTGCGGAGTTTCTATTTGTGGAGTTTCTAGCTGCAGAGTTTCTAGTTGCAGAGTCTCTGGTTGTGGAGTTTCTAGTTGCGGAGTCTCTAGTTGTGGAGTTTTTAGTTGTGGAGTTTCTAGATATGGAATTTCTAGTTGCTGAGTCTCTATTTGTGGAGTTTGTAGTTGTGGAGTTTCTAGTTGTGGAGTTTCAAGTTGTGGAGTTTTTGGTTGTGGAGTCTCTAGTTGCGAAGTTTCTAGTTGTTGAGTTTCTAGTTGTGGAGTTTCTAGTTGTGGAGTTTCTAGTTGCGGAATCTCTAGCTGTGGATTTTCTAGTTGCGTAGCTTAAGGTTGTGAGGTTTCAATTTGTGGAGTTTCTAGTTTTGGAGTTTCTAGTTGTGGAGTCTCTAGTTGTGTAGTTTCTAGCTGCGGAGTTTCTAGTTGCGGAGTTTCTACTTGTGGAGTTTCTAGCTGCGGAGTTTCTAGTTGCAGAGTCTCTGGTTGTGGAGTTTCTAGTTGCGGAGTCTCTAGTTGTGTTATTTCTAGTTGTGGAGTTTCTAGTTGTGGAGTTTCCAGTTGTGGAGTTTTTAGTTGTGGACTTTCTAGATATGGAATTTCTAGTTGCCGATTCTCTATTTGTGGAGTTTGTTGTTGTGGGGTTTCTAGTTGTGGAGTTTATAGTTGTGGAGTCTCTAATTTCGGAGTTTCTAGTTGTGGAGTCTCTAGTTGTGGAGTTTCTAGTTGTAGAGTTTCTGGTTGTGAAGTTTCTAGTTGTGGAGTTTCATGTTGTGGAGCTTCTAGTTGTGGAGTCTCAAGTTGTGGAGTTTAAAGTTGTGGAGTTTCAAGTTGGGGAGTCTCTAGTTATGGAGTTTCTAGTTGTGGAGTTTCTAGTTGTGGAGTTTCCAGTTGTGGAGTTTCTAGTTGTGGAGTTGCGGAGTCTCTAGTTGTGGAGTTTCTAGTTGTGGAGTTTCTAGTTGTGGAGTTTCGAGTTGTGGAGTTTCTAGTTGTGGAGTATCAAGTTGTGGAGTTCAAATTTGTGGAGTTTCAAGTTGGGGAGTCTGTAGTTGTAGAGTTTCTAGTTGTGGAGTATCTAGTTGTGCAGTTTCCAGTTGTGGAGTTTCTAGTTGTGGAAATGCGGAGTTTCTAGTTGTGGAGTTTCGAGTTGCGGAGTTTCTAGTGGCAGAGTCTCTGATTGCGGAGTTTCCAGTTGTGGAGTATCTAGTTGTGGAGTTTGCGCTTGTGAAGTTTCTAGTTGTGAAGTTTCCAGTTGGAGTACCTAGTTGTGGAGTTTCTAGTTGCGGTGTTTTTAATAGCGGAGTTTCTAGTTGTGGAGTTTCAAGTTGCGGAGTCTCAAGTTGTGGAGTTTCCAGTTGTGGAGTTTTTAGTTGTGGAGTTTCTTGTTGTTGAGTGTCTAGTTGTGAAGTCTCTAGTTTTGCAGTTTCTAGTTGTAAAGTTTTTAGTTGTGGAGTTTCTAGATATGGAATTTCTAGTTGCCGAGTCTCTATTTGTGGAGTTTGTAGTTGTTGAGTTTCTAGTTGTGGAGTTTCAAGTTGTGGAGTTTCTAGTTGTGGAGTTTCTTGTTGCGGAATCTCTAGCTGTGGATTTTCTAGTTGCGGAATTTAAGGTTGTGAGGTTTCAAGTTGTGGAGTTTCTAGTTTTGGAGTTTCTAGTTGTGGAGTTTCTAGTTGTGGAGTCTCTAGTAGTGGAGTTTCTAGCTGCGGAGTTTCTAATTGTGGAGTTTCTGTTTGTGGAGTTTCTAGCTGCAGAGTTTCTAGTTGCAGAGTCTCTGGCTGTGGAGTTTCTAGTTGCGGAGTCTCTAGTTGTAGAGTTTCCAGTTGTGAAGTTTCTAGTTGTGGAGTTTTTAGTTGTGGGGTTTTTAGTTGTGGAGTTTCTAGATATGGAATTTCTAGTTGCCGAGTCTCTATTTGTGGAGTTTGTTGTTGTGGAGTTTCTAGTTGTGGAGTCTCTAGTTGCGGAGTTTCTAGTTGTGGAGTTTCTAGTTGTGGAGTTTCCAGTTGTAGAGTTTCTGGTTGTGGAGTTTCTAGTTGTGGAGTCTCAAGTTGTGGATTTTAAAGTTGTGGAGTTTCAAGTTGGGGAGTCTCTAGTTGTGGAGTTTCTAGTTGTGGAGTATCTAGTTGTGGAGGTTCTAGTTGGGGAGTTTCTAGTTGTGGAGTTTCGAGTTGTGGAGTTTCTAGTTGCAGAGTCTCTGGTTGTGGAGTTTGTAGTTGCGGAGTTTCTAGTTGTAGATTTTCTGGTTGCGGAGTTTCTAGTTGTGGAGTTTCAAGTTGTGGAGTTTCAAGTTGCGGATTCACAAGCTGTGCAGTTTCTAGTTGTTGAGTTTTTAGTTGTGGAGTTTTTAGTTGTTGAGTTTCTAGTTTGAAGTCTCTACTTGTAGATTCTCTAGTTGTGGAGTCTCAAGTTTAGGAGTTTCTAGTTGAAGAGTTTTTAGTTGTGGAGTGTCTAGTTGTGGAGTTTCCAGTTGTGAAGTTTCGAGTTTTGGAGTTTCTAGTTGTGGAGTCTCTAGTTGTGTAGTTTTTAGCTTCGGAGTTTCTAGTTGCGGAGTTTTCATTTATTGAGTTTCTAGTTGTGGAGTCTCAAGTTGTGGAGTTTAAAGTTGTGCCGTTTCAAGTTGTGGAGTTTCAAGTTGTGGAGTCTCTAGTTGTAGAGTTACTAGTTGCAGAGTATCTAGTTGTGGAGTTTCCAGTTGTGGAGTTTCTTGTTGTGGAGTTGCGGAGTCTCTGGTTGTGGAGTTTCTAGTTGTTGAGTTTCGAGTTGTGGAGTCTGTAGTTGTGGAGTTTCTAGTTGTGGAGTTTCCAGTTGTGGAGTATCTAGTTGTGGAGTTTCCAGTTGTGAAGTATCTAGCTGTGGAGTTTCCAGTTGTGGAGTATCTAATTGTGGAGTTTTAAGTTGTGGAGTTTCTATTTGCGGAGTTTCTAGTTGCGGAGTATTTATTAGCGGAGTTTCTACTTGTGAAGTTTCAAGTTGCGGAGTCTCAAGTTGTGGAGTTTCCAGTTGTGGAGTTTTTAGTTGTGGAGTTTCTAGTTGTTGAGTTTCTAGTTGTGAAGTCTCTAGTTTTGCAGTTTCTAGTTGTGGAGTTTCTAGATATAGAATTACTAGTTGCCGAGTCTCTATTTGTGGAATTTCTAGTTGCCGAGTCTCTAGTTGTGGAGTTTCTAGTTGCAGAGTCTCTAGTTGTGGAATTTCTAGTTGCCGAGTCTCTATTTGTAGAATTTCTAGGTTCCGAGTCTCTATTTGTGGAGTTTGTAGTTTTGGAGTTTCTAGTTGTGGAGTTTCTAGTTGCAGAATTTCTAGTTGTGGAGTTTCCAGTTGTGGAGTCTCTAGATGTGGAGTTTCTAGTTGTCGAGTTTCCAGTTGTGGCGTATCTAGTAGTGGAGTTTCCAGTTGTGGAGTTTCTAGTTGTGGAGTTTCTAGTTGCGGAGTCCCTAGTTGTGGAGTTTCTAGTTGCGGAGTTTCTAGTTGTGGAGTTTCAAGTTGTGGAGTTTCAAGTTGCGGAGTTTCAAGCTGTGCAGTTTCTAGTTGTTGAGTTTTTAGTTGTGGAGTTTTTAGTTGTTATTTTCTAGTTTGAAGTCTCTACTTGTAGATTCTCTAGTTGTGGAGTCTCAAGTTTAGGAGTTTTTAGTTGAAGAGTTTTTAGTTGCGGAGTGTCTAGTTGTGGAGTTTCCAGTTGTGGAGTTTCGAGTTTTGGAGTTTCTAGTTGTGGAGTCTCTAGTTGTGTAGTTTCTAGCTGCTGAGTTTCTAGTTGCGGAGTTTTCATTTGTTGAGTTTCTAGTTGTGGAGTCTCAAGTTGTTAAGTTTAAAGTTGTGGAGTTTCAAGTTGTGGAGTCTCTAGTTGTAGAGTTACTAGTTGCGGAGTATCTAGTTGTGGAGTTTCCAGTTCTGGAGTTTCTTGTTGTGGAGTTGCGGAGTCTCTGGTTGTGGAGTTTCTAGTTGTTGAGTTTCGAGTTGTGGAGTCTCTAGTTGTGGAGTTTCTAGTTGTGGAGTTTCCAGTTGTGGAGTATCTAGTTGTGGAGTTTCCAATTGCCGAGTATCTAGTTGTGGAGTTTTAAGTTGAGGAGTTACTAATTGCGGTGTTTCTAGTTGCGGAGTATTTAATAGCGGAGTTTCTACTTGTGAAGTTTCATGTTGCGGAGTCTCAAGTTGTGAAGTTTCCAGTTGTGGAGTTTTTAGTTGTGGAGTTTCTAGTTGTTGAGTTTCTAGTTGTGAAGTCTCTAGTTTTGCAGTTTCTAGTTGTGGAGTTTCTAGATATAGAATTTCTAGTTGCCGAGTCTCTATTTGTGGAATTTCTAGTTGCCGAGTCTCTAGTTGTGGAGTTTCTAGTTGCAGAGTCTCTAGTTGTGGAATTTCTAGTTGCCGAGTTTGTATTTTTGGAATTTCTAGTTGCCGAGTCTCTATTTGTGGAGTTTGTAGTTGTGGAGTTTGTAGTTGTGGAGTCTCTAGTTACGGAGTTTCTAGTTAAGAGTTTGTTGTTGTGGAGTTTCCAGTTGCGGAATCTCTTGCTGTGGATTTTCTAGTTGCGTAACCTAAGGTTGTGAGGTTTCAAGTTGTGGAGTTTCTAGTTGTGGAGTTTCTAGTTGTGGAGTCTCTAGTTGTGTAGTTTCTGGCTGCGGAGTTTCTAGTTGCGGAGTTTCTATTTGTGGAGTTTCCAGCTGCGGAGTTTCTAGTTGCAGAGTCTCTGGTTGTGGAGTTTCTAGTTGCGGAGTCTCTAGTTGTGGAGTTTTTACTTGTGGAGTTTCCAGATATGGAATTTCTAGTTGCCGAGTCTCTATTTGTGGAGTTTGTAGTTCTGGAGTTTCTAGTTGTGGAGTTTCAAGTTGTGGAGTTTCTGGTTGTGGAGTCTCTAGTTGCGGAGTTTCTAGCTGCGGAGTTTTCAGTTGCGGAGTTTCTATTTGTGGAGTTTCTAGCTGCGGAGTTTCTAGTTGCAGAGTCTCTGGTTGTGGAGTTTCTAGTTGCGGAGTCTCTAGTTGTGGTATTTCTAGTTGTGGAGTTTCTAGTTGTGGAGTTTCCAGTTGTGGAGTTTTTAGTTGTGGACTTTCTAGACATGAAATTTCTTGTAGCCGAGTCTCTATTTGTGGAGTTTCTAGTTGTGGAGTTTCTAGTTGTGGAGTTTCTAGTTGTGGAGTCTCAAGTTGTGGAGTTTCAAGTTGTGGAGTTTCAAGTTGTGGAGTCTCTAGTTGTGGAGTTTGTAGTTTCGCAGTATCTAGTTGTGGAGTTTCCAGGTGTGGAGTTTCTAGTTGTGGAGTTGCGGAGTCTCTGGTTGTGGAGTTTCTAGTTGTGAAGTTTCGAGTTGTGGAGTCTTTAGTTGTAGTTGTGGAGTTTCTTGTTGTGGAGTATCTAGTTGTGGAGTTTCCAGTTGTGGAGTTTCTAGTTGTGGAGTTTCGAGTTGCGGAGTTTCTAGTTGCAGAGTCTCTGATTGCGGAGTTTCCAGTTGTGGAGTATCTAGTTGTGGAGTTTGCGCTTGTGAAGTTTCTAGTTGTGGAGTTTCCAGTTGGAGTATCTAGTTGTGGAGTTTCTAGTTGCGGTGTTTTTAATAGCGGAGTTTCTAGTTGTGGAGTTTCAAGTTGCGGAGTCTCAAGTTGTGGAGTTTCCAGTTGTGGAGTTTTTAGTTGTGGAGTTTCTTGTTGTTGAGTATCTAGTTGTGAAGTCTCTCGTTTTGCAGTTTCTAGTTGTAAAGTTTTTAGTTGTGGAGTTTCTAGATATGGAATTTCTAGTTGCCGAGTCTCTATTTGTGGAGTTTGTAGTTGTGGAGTTTGTAGTTGTGGAGTTTCAAGTTGTGGAGTTTCTATTTGCGGAGTTTCTAGTTGCGGAGTATTTATTAGCGGAGTTTCTACTTGTGAAGTTTCAAGTTGCGGAGTCTCAAGTTGTGGAGTTTCCAGTTGTGGAGTTTTTAGTTGTGGAGTTTCTAGTTGTTGAGTTTCTAGTTGTGAAGTCTCTAGTTTTGCAGTTTCTAGTTGTGGAGTTTCTAGATATAGAATTACTAGTTGCCGAGTCTCTATTTGTGGAATTTCTAGTTGCCGAGTCTCTAGTTGTGGAGTTTCTAGTTGCAGAGTCTCTAGTTGTGGAATTTCTAGCTGCCGAGTCTCTATTTGTAGAATTTCTAGGTTCCGAGTCTCTATTTGTGGAGTTTGTAGTTGTGGAGTTTCTAGTTGTGGAGTTTCTAGTTGCAGAATTTCTAGTTGTGGAGTTTCAAGTTGTGGAGTCTCTAGATGTGGAGTTTCTAGTTGTCGAGTTTCCAGTTGTGGCGTATCTAGTAGTGGAGTTTCCAGTTGTGGAGTTTCTAGTTGTGGAGTTTCTAGTTGCGGAGTCCCTAGTTGTGGAGTTTCTAGTTGCGGAGTTTCTAGTTGTGGAGTTTCAAGTTGTGGAGTTTCAAGTTGCGGAGTCTCAAGCTGTGCAGTTTCAAGTTGTTGAGTTTTTAGTTGTGGAGTTTTTAGTTGTTGAGTTTCTAGTTTCAAGTCTCTACTTGTAGATTCTCTAGTTGTTGAGTCTCAAGTTTAGGAGTTTCTAGTTGAAGAGTTTTTAGTTGTGGAGTGCCTAGTTGTGGAGTTTCTAGTTGTGGAGTTTCAAGTTTTGAGTTTCTAGTTGTGGAGTCTCTAGTTGTGTAGTTTCTAGCTGCGGAGTTCCTAGTTGTGGAGTCTCAAGTTGTGGAGTTTAAAGGTTGGAGTTTCAAGTTGTGGAGTCTCTAGTTGTAGAGTTACTAGTTGCGGAGTATCTAGTTGTGGAGTTTCCAGTTGTGGAGTTTCTTGTTGTGGAGTTGCCGAGTCTCTGGTTGTGGAGTTTCTAGTTGTTGAGTTTCGAGTTGTGGAGTCTCTAGTTGTGGAGTTTCTAGTTGTGGAGTTTCCAGTTGTGGAGTATCTAGTTGTGGAGTTTCCAATTGCCGAGTATCTAGTTGTGGAGTTTTAAGTTGTGGAGTTACTAATTGCGGAGTTTCTAGTTGCGGAGTATTTAATAGCGGAGTTTCTACTTGTGAAGTTTCATGTTGCGGAGTCTCAAGTTGTGGAGTTTCCAGTTGTTGAGTTTCTAGTTGTGAAGTCTCTAGATTTGCAGTTTCTAGTTGTGGAGTTTCTAGATATAGAATTTCTAGTTGCCGAGTCCCCATTTGTGGAATTTCTAGTTGCCGAGTCTCTAGTTGTGGAATTTCTAGTTGCCGAGTTTGTATTTTTGGAATTTCTAGTTGCCGAGTTTGTATTTTTGGAATTTCTAGTTGCCGAGTCTCTATTTGTGGAGTTTGTAGTTGTGGAGTTTGTAGTTGTGGAGTCTCTAGTTACGGAGTTTCTAGTTAAGAGTTTCTAGTTGTGGAGTTTCTAGTTATGGAGTTTCCAGTTGCGGAATCTCTAGCTGTGGGTTTTCTAGTTGCGTAACCTAAGGTTGTGAGGTTTCAAGTTGTGGAGTTTCTAGTTGTGGAGTTTCTAGTTGTGGAGTCTCCAGTTGTGTAGTTTCTGGCTGCGGAGTTTCTAGTTGCGGAGTTTCTATTTGTGGAGTTTCTAGCTGCGGAGTTTCTAGTTGCAGAGTCTCTGGTTGTGGAGTTTCTAGTTGCGGAGTCTCTAGTTGTGGAGTTTTTACTTGTGGAGTTTCCAGATATGGAATTTCTAGTTTCCGAGTCTATTTGTGGAGTTTGTAGTTCTGGAGTTTCTAGTTGTGGAGTTTCAATTTGTGGAGTTTCTGGTTGTGGAGTCTCTAGTTGCGGAGTTTCTAGCTGCGGAGTTTTCAGTTGCGGAGTTTCTATTTGTGGAGTTTCTAGCTGCGGAGTTTCTAGTTGCAGTCTTTGGTTGTGGAGTTTCTAGTTGCGGAGTCTCTAGTTGTGGTATATCTAGTTGTGGAGTTTCTAGTTGTGGAGTTTCCAGTTGTGGAGTTTTTAGTTGTGGACTTTCTAGACATGAAATATCTTGTAGTCGAGTCTCTATTTGTGGAGTTTCTAGTTGTGGAGTTTCTAGTTGTGGAGTTTCTAGTTGTGGAGTCTCAAGTTGTGGAGTTTCAAGTTGTGGAGTTTCAAGTTGTGGAGTCTCTAGTTGTGGAGTTTGTAGTTGCGCAGTATCTAGTTGTGGAGTTTCCAGGTGTGGAGTTTCTAGTTGTGGAGTTGCGGAGTCTCTGGTTGTGGAGTTTCTAGTTGTGGAGTTTCGAGTTGTGGAGTCTTTACTTGTAGTTGTGGAGTTTCTAGTTGTGGAGTTTCCAGTTGTGGAGTATCTAATTGTGGAGTTTCCAGTTGTGTAGTTTCTAGCTGCGGAGTTTCTAGTTGCGGAGTTTCTATTTGTGGAGTTTCTAGCTGCAGAGTTTCTAGTTGCAGGGTCTCTGGTTGTGGAGTTTCTAGTTGCGGAGTCTCTAGTTGTGGAGTTTTTAGTTGTGGAGTTTCTAGATATGGAATTTCTAGTTGCTGAGTCTCTATTTGTGGAGTTTGTAGTTGTGGAGTTTCTAGTTGTGGAGTTTCAAGTTGTGGAGTTTTTTGTTGTGGCGTATCTAGGAGTGGAGTTTCCAGTTGTGGAGTTTCTAGTTGTGGAGTTTCTAGTTGTGGAGTTTCAAGTTGTGGAGTTTCAAGTTGCGGAGTCTCAAGCTGTGCAGTTTCAAGTTGTTGAGTTTTTAGTTGTGGAGTTTTTAGTTGTTGAGTTTCTAGTTTAGGAGTTTCTAGTTGAAGAGTTTTTAGTTGTGGAGTGCCTAGTTGTGGAGTTTCTAGTTGTGGAGTTTCAAGTTTTGAGTTTCTAGTTGTGGAGTCTCTAGTTGTGTAGTTTCTAGCTGCGGAGTTTCTAGTTGTGCAGTTTTCATTTGTTGAGTTTCTAGTTGTGGAGTCTCAAGTTGTGGAGTCTCTTGTTGTAGAGTTACTAGTTGCGGAGTATCTAGTTGTGGAGTTTTCAGTTGTGGAGTTTCTTGTTGTGGAGTTGCGGAGTCTCTGGTTGTGGAGTTTCTAGTTGTTGAGTTTCGAGTTGTGGAGTCTGTAGTTGTGGAGTTTCTAGTTGTGGAATTTCCAGTTGTGGAGTATCTAGTGGTGGAGTTTCCAGTTGTGAAGTTTCAAGCTGCGGAGTCTCAAGTTGTGGAGTTTCCAGTTGTGGAGTTTTTAGTTGTGGAGTTTCTAGTTGTTAAGTTTCTAGTTTTGCAGTTTCTAGTTGTGGAGTTTCTAGATATAGAATTACTAGTTGCCGAGTCTCTATTTGTGGAATTTCTAGTTGCCGAGTCTCTAGTTGTGGAGTTTCTAGTTGCAGAGTCTCTAGTTGTGGAATTTCTAGTTGCCGAGTCTCTATTTGTGGAATTTCTAGTTGCCGAGTCTCTATTTGTGGAGTTTGTAGTTTTGGAGTTTCTAGTTGTGGAGTTTCTAGTTGCAGAATTTCTAGTTGTGGAGTTTCCAGTTGTGGAGTCTCTAGATGTGGAGTTTCTAGTTGTCGAGTTTCCAGTTGTGGCGTATCTAGTAGTGGAGTTTCCAGTTGTGGAGTTTCTAGTTGTGGAGTTTCTAGTTGCGGAGTCCCTAGTTGTGGAGTTTCTAGTTGCGGAGTTTCTAGTTGTGGAGTTTCAAGTTGTGGAGTTTCAAGTTGCGGAGTTTCAAGCTGTGCAGTTTCTAGTTGTTGAGTTTTTAGTTGTGGAGTTTTTAGTTGTTATTTTCTAGTTTGAAGTCTCTACTTGTAGATTCTCTAGTTGTGGAGTCTCAAGTTTAGGAGTTTTTAGTTGAAGAGTTTTTAGTTGCGGAGTGTCTAGTTGTGGAGTTTCCAGTTGTGGAGTTTCGAGTTTTGGAGTTTCTAGTTGTGGAGTCTCTAGTTGTGTAGTTTCTAGCTGCTGAGTTTCTAGTTGCGGAGTTTTCATTTGTTGAGTTTCTAGTTGTGGAGTCTCAAGTTGTGGAGTTTAAAGTTGTGGAGTCTCTAGTTGTAGAGTTACTAGTTGCGGAGTATCTAGTTGTGGAGTTTCCAGTTCTGGAGTTTCTTGTTGTGGAGTTGCGGAGTCTCTGGTTGTGGAGTTTCTAGTTGTTGAGTTTCGAGTTGTGGAGTCTCTAGTTGTGGAGTTTCTAGTTGTGGAGTTTCCAATTGCCGAGTATCTAGTTGTGGAGTTTTAAGTTGAGGAGTTACTAATTGCGGTGTTTCTAGTTGCGGAGTATTTAATAGCGGAGTTTCTACTTGTGAAGTTTCATGTTGCGGAGTCTCAAGTTGTGAAGTTTCCAGTTGTGGAGTTTTTAGTTGTGGAGTTTCTAGTTGTTGAGTTTCTAGTTGTGAAGTCTCTAGTTTTGCAGTTTCTAGTTGTGGAGTTTCTAGATATAGAATTTCTAGTTGCCGAGTCTCTATTTGTGGAATTTCTAGTTGCCGAGTCTCTAGTTGTGGAGTTTCTAGTTGCAGAGTCTCTAGTTGTGGAATTTCTAGTTGCCGAGTTTGTATTTTTGGAATTTCTAGTTGCCGAGTCTCTATTTGTGGAGTTTGTAGTTGTGGAGTTTGTAGTTGTGGAGTCTCTAGTTACGGAGTTTCTAGTTAAGAGTTTGTAGTTGTGGAGTTTCCAGTTGCGGAATCTCTTGCTGTGGATTTTCTAGTTGCGTAACCTAAGGTTGTGAGGTTTCAAGTTGTGGAGTTTCCAGTTGTGGAGTTTCTAGTTGTGGAGTCTCTAGTTGTGTAGTTTCTGGCTGCGGAGTTTCCAGATATGGAATTTCTAGTTGCCGAGTCTCTATTTGTGGAGTTTGTAGTTCTGGAGTTTCTAGTTGTGGAGTTTCAAGTTGTGGAGTTTCTGGTTGTGGAGTCTCTAGTTGCGGAGTTTCTAGCTGCGGAGTTTTCAGTTGCGGAGTTTCTATTTGTGGAGTTTCTAGCTGCGGAACTTCTAGTTGCAGAGTCTCTGGTTGTGGAGTTTCTAGTTGCGGAGTCTCTAGTTGTGGTATTTCTAGTTGTGGAGTTTCTAGTTGTGGAGTTTCCAGTTGTGGAGTTTTTAGTTGTGGACTTTCTAGACATGAAATTTCTTGTAGCCGAGTCTCTATTTGTGGAGTTTCTAGTTGTGGAGTTTCTAGTTGTGGAGTTTCTAGTTGTGGAGTTTCAAGTTGTGGAGTTTCAAGTTGTGGAGTTTCAAGTTGTGGAGTCTCTAGTTGTGGAGTTTGTAGTTGCGCAGTATCTAGTTGTGGAGTTTCCAGGTGTGGAGTTTCTAGTTGTGGAGTTGCGGAGTCTCTGGTTGTGGAGTTTCTAGTTGTGAAGTTTCGAGTTGTGGAGTCTTTAGTTGTAGTTGTGGAGTTTCTTGTTGTGGAGATTCCAGTTGTGGAGTATCTAGTTGCGGAGTTTCCAGTTGTGTAGTTTCTAGCTGTGGAGTTTCTAGTTGCGGAGTTTCTATTTGTGGAGTTTCTAGCTGCAGAGTTTCTAGTTGCAGAGTCTCTGGTTGTGGAGTTTCTAGTTGCGGAGTCTCTAGTTGTGGAGTTTTTAGTTGTGGAGTTTCTAGATATGGAATTTCTAGTTGCTGAGTCTCTATTTGTGGAGTTTGTAGTTGTGGAGTTTCTAGTTGTGGAGTTTCAAGTTGTGGAGTTTTTGGTTGTGGAGTCTCTAGTTGCGAAGTTTCTAGTTGTTGAGTTTCTAGTTGTGGAGTTTCTAGTTGTGGAGTTTCTAGTTGCGGAATCTCTAGCTGTGGATTTTCTAGTTGCGTAGCTTAAGGTTGTGAGGTTTCAATTTGTGGAGTTTCTAGTTTTGGAGTTTCTAGTTGTGGAGTCTCTAGTTGTGTAGTTTCTAGCTGCGGAGTTTCTAGTTGCGGAGTTTCTACTTGTGGAGTTTCTAGCTGCGGAGTTTCTAGTTGCAGAGTCTCTGGTTGTGGAGTTTCTAGTTGCGGAGTCTCTAGTTGTGTTATTTCTAGTTGTGGAGTTTCTAGTTGTGGAGTTTCCAGTTGTGGAGTTTTTAGTTGTGGACTTTCTAGATATGGAATTTCTAGTTGCCGATTCTCTATTTGTGGAGTTTGTTGTTGTGGGGTTTCTAGTTGTGGAGTTTATAGTTGTGGAGTCTCTAATTTCGGAGTTTCTAGTTGTGGAGTCTCTAGTTGTGGAGTTTCTAGTTGTAGAGTTTCTGGTTGTGAAGTTTCTAGTTGTGGAGTTTCATGTTGTGGAGCTTCTAGTTGTGGAGTCTCAAGTTGTGGAGTTTAAAGTTGTGGAGTTTCAAGTTGGGGAGTCTCTAGTTATGGAGTTTCTAGTTGTGGAGTTTCTAGTTGTGGAGTTTCCAGTTGTGGAGTTTCTAGTTGTGGAGTTGCGGAGTCTCTAGTTGTGGAGTTTCTAGTTGTGGAGTTTCTAGTTGTGGAGTTTCGAGTTGTGGAGTTTCTAGTTGTGGAGTATCAAGTTGTGGAGTTCAAATTTGTGGAGTTTCAAGTTGGGGAGTCTGTAGTTGTAGAGTTTCTAGTTGTGGAGTATCTAGTTGTGCAGTTTCCAGTTGTGGAGTTTCTAGTTGTGGAAATGCGGAGTTTCTAGTTGTGGAGTTTCGAGTTGCGGAGTTTCTAGTGGCAGAGTCTCTGATTGCGGAGTTTCCAGTTGTGGAGTATCTAGTTGTGGAGTTTGCGCTTGTGAAGTTTCTAGTTGTGAAGTTTCCAGTTGGAGTACCTAGTTGTGGAGTTTCTAGTTGCGGTGTTTTTAATAGCGGAGTTTCTAGTTGTGGAGTTTCAAGTTGCGGAGTCTCAAGTTGTGGAGTTTCCAGTTGTGGAGTTTTTAGTTGTGGAGTTTCTTGTTGTTGAGTGTCTAGTTGTGAAGTCTCTAGTTTTGCAGTTTCTAGTTGTAAAGTTTTTAGTTGTGGAGTTTCTAGATATGGAATTTCTAGTTGCCGAGTCTCTATTTGTGGAGTTTGTAGTTGTTGAGTTTCTAGTTGTGGAGTTTCAAGTTGTGGAGTTTCTAGTTGTGGAGTTTCTTGTTGCGGAATCTCTAGCTGTGGATTTTCTAGTTGCGGAATTTAAGGTTGTGAGGTTTCAAGTTGTGGAGTTTCTAGTTTTGGAGTTTCTAGTTGTGGAGTTTCTAGTTGTGGAGTCTCTAGTAGTGGAGTTTCTAGCTGCGGAGTTTCTAATTGTGGAGTTTCTGTTTGTGGAGTTTCTAGCTGCAGAGTTTCTAGTTGCAGAGTCTCTGGCTGTGGAGTTTCTAGTTGCGGAGTCTCTAGTTGTAGAGTTTCCAGTTGTGAAGTTTCTAGTTGTGGAGTTTTTAGTTGTGGGGTTTTTAGTTGTGGAGTTTCTAGATATGGAATTTCTAGTTGCCGAGTCTCTATTTGTGGAGTTTGTTGTTGTGGAGTTTCTAGTTGTGGAGTCTCTAGTTGCGGAGTTTCTAGTTGTGGAGTTTCTAGTTGTGGAGTTTCCAGTTGTAGAGTTTCTGGTTGTGGAGTTTCTAGTTGTGGAGTCTCAAGTTGTGGATTTTAAAGTTGTGGAGTTTCAAGTTGGGGAGTCTCTAGTTGTGGAGTTTCTAGTTGTGGAGTATCTAGTTGTGGAGGTTCTAGTTGGGGAGTTTCTAGTTGTGGAGTTTCGAGTTGTGGAGTTTCTAGTTGCAGAGTCTCTGGTTGTGGAGTTTGTAGTTGCGGAGTTTCTAGTTGTAGATTTTCTGGTTGCGGAGTTTCTAGTTGTGGAGTTTCAAGTTGTGGAGTTTCAAGTTGCGGATTCACAAGCTGTGCAGTTTCTAGTTGTTGAGTTTTTAGTTGTGGAGTTTTTAGTTGTTGAGTTTCTAGTTTGAAGTCTCTACTTGTAGATTCTCTAGTTGTGGAGTCTCAAGTTTAGGAGTTTCTAGTTGAAGAGTTTTTAGTTGTGGAGTGTCTAGTTGTGGAGTTTCCAGTTGTGAAGTTTCGAGTTTTGGAGTTTCTAGTTGTGGAGTCTCTAGTTGTGTAGTTTTTAGCTTCGGAGTTTCTAGTTGCGGAGTTTTCATTTATTGAGTTTCTAGTTGTGGAGTCTCAAGTTGTGGAGTTTAAAGTTGTGCCGTTTCAAGTTGTGGAGTTTCAAGTTGTGGAGTCTCTAGTTGTAGAGTTACTAGTTGCAGAGTATCTAGTTGTGGAGTTTCCAGTTGTGGAGTTTCTTGTTGTGGAGTTGCGGAGTCTCTGGTTGTGGAGTTTCTAGTTGTTGAGTTTCGAGTTGTGGAGTCTGTAGTTGTGGAGTTTCTAGTTGTGGAGTTTCCAGTTGTGGAGTATCTAGTTGTGGAGTTTCCAGTTGTGAAGTATCTAGCTGTGGAGTTTCCAGTTGTGGAGTATCTAATTGTGGAGTTTTAAGTTGTGGAGTTTCTATTTGCGGAGTTTCTAGTTGCGGAGTATTTATTAGCGGAGTTTCTACTTGTGAAGTTTCAAGTTGCGGAGTCTCAAGTTGTGGAGTTTCCAGTTGTGGAGTTTTTAGTTGTGGAGTTTCTAGTTGTTGAGTTTCTAGTTGTGAAGTCTCTAGTTTTGCAGTTTCTAGTTGTGGAGTTTCTAGATATAGAATTACTAGTTGCCGAGTCTCTATTTGTGGAATTTCTAGTTGCCGAGTCTCTAGTTGTGGAGTTTCTAGTTGCAGAGTCTCTAGTTGTGGAATTTCTAGTTGCCGAGTCTCTATTTGTAGAATTTCTAGGTTCCGAGTCTCTATTTGTGGAGTTTGTAGTTTTGGAGTTTCTAGTTGTGGAGTTTCTAGTTGCAGAATTTCTAGTTGTGGAGTTTCCAGTTGTGGAGTCTCTAGATGTGGAGTTTCTAGTTGTCGAGTTTCCAGTTGTGGCGTATCTAGTAGTGGAGTTTCCAGTTGTGGAGTTTCTAGTTGTGGAGTTTCTAGTTGCGGAGTCCCTAGTTGTGGAGTTTCTAGTTGCGGAGTTTCTAGTTGTGGAGTTTCAAGTTGTGGAGTTTCAAGTTGCGGAGTTTCAAGCTGTGCAGTTTCTAGTTGTTGAGTTTTTAGTTGTGGAGTTTTTAGTTGTTATTTTCTAGTTTGAAGTCTCTACTTGTAGATTCTCTAGTTGTGGAGTCTCAAGTTTAGGAGTTTTTAGTTGAAGAGTTTTTAGTTGCGGAGTGTCTAGTTGTGGAGTTTCCAGTTGTGGAGTTTCGAGTTTTGGAGTTTCTAGTTGTGGAGTCTCTAGTTGTGTAGTTTCTAGCTGCTGAGTTTCTAGTTGCGGAGTTTTCATTTGTTGAGTTTCTAGTTGTGGAGTCTCAAGTTGTTAAGTTTAAAGTTGTGGAGTTTCAAGTTGTGGAGTCTCTAGTTGTAGAGTTACTAGTTGCGGAGTATCTAGTTGTGGAGTTTCCAGTTCTGGAGTTTCTTGTTGTGGAGTTGCGGAGTCTCTGGTTGTGGAGTTTCTAGTTGTTGAGTTTCGAGTTGTGGAGTCTCTAGTTGTGGAGTTTCTAGTTGTGGAGTTTCCAGTTGTGGAGTATCTAGTTGTGGAGTTTCCAATTGCCGAGTATCTAGTTGTGGAGTTTTAAGTTGAGGAGTTACTAATTGCGGTGTTTCTAGTTGCGGAGTATTTAATAGCGGAGTTTCTACTTGTGAAGTTTCATGTTGCGGAGTCTCAAGTTGTGAAGTTTCCAGTTGTGGAGTTTTTAGTTGTGGAGTTTCTAGTTGTTGAGTTTCTAGTTGTGAAGTCTCTAGTTTTGCAGTTTCTAGTTGTGGAGTTTCTAGATATAGAATTTCTAGTTGCCGAGTCTCTATTTGTGGAATTTCTAGTTGCCGAGTCTCTAGTTGTGGAGTTTCTAGTTGCAGAGTCTCTAGTTGTGGAATTTCTAGTTGCCGAGTTTGTATTTTTGGAATTTCTAGTTGCCGAGTCTCTATTTGTGGAGTTTGTAGTTGTGGAGTTTGTAGTTGTGGAGTCTCTAGTTACGGAGTTTCTAGTTAAGAGTTTGTTGTTGTGGAGTTTCCAGTTGCGGAATCTCTTGCTGTGGATTTTCTAGTTGCGTAACCTAAGGTTGTGAGGTTTCAAGTTGTGGAGTTTCTAGTTGTGGAGTTTCTAGTTGTGGAGTCTCTAGTTGTGTAGTTTCTGGCTGCGGAGTTTCTAGTTGCGGAGTTTCTATTTGTGGAGTTTCCAGCTGCGGAGTTTCTAGTTGCAGAGTCTCTGGTTGTGGAGTTTCTAGTTGCGGAGTCTCTAGTTGTGGAGTTTTTACTTGTGGAGTTTCCAGATATGGAATTTCTAGTTGCCGAGTCTCTATTTGTGGAGTTTGTAGTTCTGGAGTTTCTAGTTGTGGAGTTTCAAGTTGTGGAGTTTCTGGTTGTGGAGTCTCTAGTTGCGGAGTTTCTAGCTGCGGAGTTTTCAGTTGCGGAGTTTCTATTTGTGGAGTTTCTAGCTGCGGAGTTTCTAGTTGCAGAGTCTCTGGTTGTGGAGTTTCTAGTTGCGGAGTCTCTAGTTGTGGTATTTCTAGTTGTGGAGTTTCTAGTTGTGGAGTTTCCAGTTGTGGAGTTTTTAGTTGTGGACTTTCTAGACATGAAATTTCTTGTAGCCGAGTCTCTATTTGTGGAGTTTCTAGTTGTGGAGTTTCTAGTTGTGGAGTTTCTAGTTGTGGAGTCTCAAGTTGTGGAGTTTCAAGTTGTGGAGTTTCAAGTTGTGGAGTCTCTAGTTGTGGAGTTTGTAGTTTCGCAGTATCTAGTTGTGGAGTTTCCAGGTGTGGAGTTTCTAGTTGTGGAGTTGCGGAGTCTCTGGTTGTGGAGTTTCTAGTTGTGAAGTTTCGAGTTGTGGAGTCTTTAGTTGTAGTTGTGGAGTTTCTTGTTGTGGAGATTCCAGTTGTGGAGTATCTAGTGTTGGAGTTTCCAGTTGTGTAGTTTCTAGCTGTGGAGTTTCTAGTTGCGGAGTTTCTATTTGTGGAGTTTCTAGCTGCAGAGTTTCTAGTTGCAGAGTCTCTGGTTGTGGAGTTTCTAGTTGCGGAGTCTCTAGTTGTGGAGTTTTTAGTTGTGGAGTTTCTAGTTATGGAATTTCTAGTTGCTGAGTCTCTATTTGTGGAGTTTGTAGTTGTGGAGTTTCTAGTTGTGGAGTTTCAAGTTGTGGAGTTTTTGGTTGTGGAGTCTCTAGTTGCGAAGTTTCTAGTTGTTGAGTTTCTAGTTGTGGAGTTTCTAGTTGTGGAGTTTCTAGTTGCGGAATCTCTAGCTGTGGATTTTCTAGTTGCGTAGCTTAAGGTTGTGAGGTTTCAATTTGTGGAGTTTCTAGTTTTGGAGTTTCTAGTTGTGGAGTCTCTAGTTGTGTAGTTTCTAGCTGCAGAGTTTCTAGTTGCGGAGTTTCTACTTGTGGAGTTTCTAGCTGCGGAGTTTCTAGTTGCAGAGTCTCTGGTTGTGGAGTTTCTAGTTGCGGAGTCTCTAGTTGTGTTATTTCTAGTTGTGGAGTTTCTAGTTGTGGAGTTTCCAGTTGTGGAGTTTTTAGTTGTGGACTTTCTAGATATGGAATTTCTAGTTGCCGATTCTCTATTTGTGGAGTTTGTTGTTGTGGGGTTTCTAGTTGTGGAGTTTCTAGTTGTGGAGTCTCTAGTTGCGGAGTTTCTAGTTGTGGAGTCTCTAGTTGTGGAGTTTCTAGTTGTAGAGTTTCTGGTTGTGAAGTTTCTAGTTGTGGAGTTTCATGTTGTGGAGCTTCTAGTTGTGGAGTCTCAAGTTGTGGAGTTTAAAGTTGTGGAGTTTCAAGTTGGGGAGTCTCTAGTTATGGAGTTTCTAGTTGTGGAGTTTCTAGTTGTGGAGTTTCCAGTTGTGGAGTTTCTAGTTGTGGAGTTGCGGAGTCTCTAGTTGTGGAGTTTCTAGTTGTGGAGTTTCTAGTTGTGGAGTTTCGAGTTGTGGAGTTTCTAGTTGTGGAGTATCAAGTTGTGGAGTTCAAATTTGTGGAGTTTCAAGTTGGGGAGTCTGTAGTTGTGGAGTTTCTAGTTGTGGAGTATCTAGTTGTGCAGTTTCCAGTTGTGGAGTTTCTAGTTGTGGAAATGCGGAGTTTCTAGTTGTGGAGTTTCGAGTTGCGGAGTTTCTAGTGGCAGAGTCTCTGATTGCGGAGTTTCCAGTTGTGGAGTATCTAGTTGTGGAGTTTGCGCTTGTGAAGTTTCTAGTTGTGGAGTTTCCAGTTGGAGTATCTAGTTGTGGAGTTTCTAGTTGCGGTGTTTTTAATAGCGGAGTTTCTAGTTGTGGAGTTTCAAGTTGCGGAGTCTCAAGTTGTGGAGTTTCCAGTTGTGGAGTTTTTAGTTGTGGAGTTTCTTGTTGTTGAGTGTCTAGTTGTGAAGTCTCTAGTTTTGCAGTTTCTAGTTGTAAAGTTTTTAGTTGTGGAGTTTCTAGATATGGAATTTCTAGTTGCCGAGTCTCTATTTGTGGAGTTTGTAGTTGTGGAGTTTCTAGTTGTGGAGTTTCAAGTTGTGGAGTTTCTAGTTGTGGAGTTTCTTGTTGCGGAATCTCTAGCTGTGGATTTTCTAGTTGCGGAATTTAAGGTTGTGAGGTTTCAAGTTGTGGAGTTTCTAGTTGTGGAGTTTCTAGTTGTGGAGTTTCTAGTTGTGGAGTCTCTAGTAGTGGAGTTTCTAGCTGCGGAGTTTCTAATTGTGGAGTTTCTGTTTGTGGAGTTTCTAGCTGCAGAGTTTCTAGTTGCAGAGTCTCAGGCTGTGGAGTTTCTAGTTGCGGAGTCTCTAGTTGTAGAGTTTCCAGTTGTGAAGTTTCTAGTTGTGGAGTTTTTAGTTGTGGGGTTTTTCGTTGTGGAGTTTCTAGATATGGAATTTCTAGTTGCCGAGTCTCTATTTGTGGAGTTTGTTGTTGTGGAGTTTCTAGTTGTGGAGTTTTTAGTTGTGGAGTCTCTAGTTGCGGAGTTTCTAGTTGTGGAGTTTCTAGTTGTGGAGTTTCCAGTTGTAGAGTTTCTGGTTGTGGAGTTTCTAGTTGTGGAGTTTCAAGTTGTGGAGTTTCTAGTTGTGGAGTCTCAAGTTGTGGATTTTAAAGTTGTGGAGTTTCAAGTTGGGGAGTCTCTAGTTGTGGAGTTTCTAGTTGTGGAGTATATAGTTGTGGAGGTTCTAGTTGGGGAGTTTCTAGTTGTGGAGTTTCGAGTTGTGGAGTTTCTAGTTGCAGAGTCTCTGGTTGTGGAGTTTGTAGTTGCGGAGTTTCTAGTTGTAGATTTTCTGGTTGCGGAGTGTCTAGTTGTGGAGTTTCAAGTTGTGGAGTTTCAAGTTGCGGATTCACAAGCTGTGCAGTTTCTAGTTGTTGAGTTTTTAGTTGTGGAGTTTTTAGTTGTTGAGTTTCTAGTTTGAAGTCTCTACTTGTAGATTCTCTAGTTGTGGAGTCTCAAGTTTAGGAGTTTCTAGTTGAAGAGTTTTTAGTTGTGGAGTGTCTAGTTGTAGAGTTTCCAGTTGTGAAGTTTCGAGTTTTGGAGTTTCTAGTTGTGGAGTCTCTAGTTGTGTAGTTTCTAGCTTCGGAGTTTCTAGTTGCGGAGTTTTCATTTATTGAGTTTCTAGTTGTGGAGTCTCAAGTTGTGGAGTTTAAAGTTGTGCCGTTTCAAGTTGTGGAGTTTCAAGTTGTGGAGTCTCTAGTTGTAGAGTTACTAGTTGCAGAGTATCTAGTTGTGGAGTTTCCAGTTGTGGAGTTTCTTGTTGTGGAGTTGCGGAGTCTCTGGTTGTGGAGTTTCTAGTTGTTGAGTTTCGAGTTGTGGAGTCTGTAGTTGTGGAGTTTCTAGTTGTGGAGTTTCCAGTTGTGGAGTATCTAGTTGTGGAGTTTCCAGTTGTGAAGTATCTAGCTGTGGAGTTTCCAGTTGTGGAGTATCTAATTGTGGAGTTTTAAGTTGTGGAGTTTCTATTTGCGGAGTTTCTAGTTGCGGAGTATTTATTAGCGGAGTTTCTACTTGTGAAGTTTCAAGTTGCGGAGTCTCAAGTTGTGGAGTTTCCAGTTGTGGAGTTTTTAGTTGTGGAGTTTCTAGTTGTTGAGTTTCAAGTTGTGAAGTCTCTAGTTTTGCAGTTTCTAGTTGTGGAGTTTCTAGATATAGAATTACTAGTTGCCGAGTCTCTATTTGTGGAATTTCTAGTTGCCGAGTCTCTAGTTGTGGAGTTTCTAGTTGCAGAGTCTCTAGTTGTGGAATTTCTAGTTGCCGAGTCTCTATTTGTAGAATTTCTAGGTTCCGAGTCTCTATTTGTGGAGTTTGTATTTGTGGAGTTTCTAGTTGCAGAATTTCGAGTTGTGGAGTTTCAAGTTGTGGAGTCTCTAGATGTGGAGTTTCTAGTTGTCGAGTTTCCAGTTGTGGCGTATCTAGTAGTGGAGTTTCCAGTTGTGGAGTTTCTAGTTGTGGAGTTTCTAGTTGCGGAGTCCCTAGTTGTGGAGTTTCTAGTTGCGGAGTTTCTAGTTGTGGAGTTTCAAGTTGTGGAGTTTCAAGTTGTGGAGTTTCAAGTTGCGGAGTCTCAAGCTGTGCAGTTTCAAGTTGTTGAGTTTTTAGTTGTGGAGTTTTTAGTTGTTGAGTTTCTAGTTTGAAGTCTCTACTTGTAGATTCTCTTGTTGTTGAGTCTCAAGTTTAGGAGTTTCTAGTTGAAGAGTTTTTAGTTGTGGAGTGCCTAGTTGTGGAGTTTCTAGTTGTGCAGTTTCAAGTTTTGAGTTTCTAGTTGTGGAGTCTCTAGTTGTAGAGTTACTAGTTGCGGAGTATCTAGTTGTGGAGTTTCCACTTGTGGAGTTTCTTGTTGTGGAGTTGCGGAGTCTCTGGTTGTGGAGTTTCTAGTTGTTGAGTTTCGAGTTGTGGAGTCTCTAGTTGTGGAGTTTCTAGTTGTGGAGTTTCCAGTTGTGGAGTATCTAGTTGTGGAGTTTCCAATTGCCGAGTATCTAGTTGTGGAGTTTTAAGTTGTGGAGTTACTAATTGCGGAGTTTCTAGTTGCGGAGTATTTAATAGCGGAGTTTCTACTTGTGACGTATCATGTTGCGGAGTCTCAAGTTGTGGAGTTTCCAGTTGTTGAGTTTCTAGTTGTGAAGTCTCTAGTTTTGCAGTTTCTAGTTGTGGAGTTTCTAGATATAGAATTTCTAGTTGCCGAGTCCCTATTTGTGGAATTTCTAGTTGCCGAGTCTCTAGTTGTGGAGTTTCTAGTTGCAGAGTCTCTAGTTGTGGAATTTCTAGTTGCCGAGTTTGTATTTTTGGAATTTCTAGTTGCCGAGTCTCTATTTGTGGAGTTTGTAGTTGTGGAGTTTGTAGTTGTGGAGTCTCTAGTTACGGAGTTTCTAGTTAAGAGTTTCTAGTTGTGGAGTTTCTAGTTATGGAGTTTCCAGTTGCGGAATCTCTAGCTGTGGATTTTCTAGTTGCGTAACCTAAGGTTGTGAGGTTTCAAGTTGTGGAGTTTCTAGTTGTGGAGTTTCTAGTTGTGGAGTCTCCAGTTGTGTAGTTTCTGGCTGCGGAGTTTCTAGTTGCGGAGTTTCTATTTGTGGAGTTTCTAGCTGCGGAGTTTCTAGTTGCAGAGTCTCTGGTTGTGGAGTTTGTAGTTGTGGAGTTTCAAGTTGTGGAGTTTTTTGTTGTGGAGTCTCTAGTTGTGGAGTTTCCAGTTGTGGAGTTTCTAGTTGTGGAAATGCGGAGTTTCTAGTTGTGGAGTTTCGAGTTGCGGAGTTTCTAGTTGCAGAGTCTCTGATTGTGGAGTTTCCAGTTGTGGAGTATCTAGTTGTGGAGTTTGCGGTTGTGAAGTTTCTAGTTGTGGAGTTTCCAGTTGGAGTATCTAGTTGTGGAGTTTCTAGTTGCGGAGTTTTTAATAGCGGAGTTTCTAGTTGTGGAGTTTCAAGTTGCGGAGTCTCAAGTTGTGGAGTTTCCAGTTGTGAAGTTTTTAGTTGTGAAGTCTCTAGTTTTGCAGTTTCTAGTTGTAAAGTTTTTAGTTGTGGAGTTTCTAGATATGGAATTTCTAGTTGCCGAGTCTCTATTTGTGGAGTTTGTAGTTGTGGAGTTTCTAGTTGTGGAGTTTCGGGTTGTGGAGTTTCTAGTTGTGGAGTCTCTAGTTGCGGAATTTCTAGTTGTGAAGTTTCTAGTTGTTGAGTTTCTAGTTATGGAGTTTCTTGTTGCGGAGTATCAAGTTGTGGAGTTTAAAGTTGTGGAGTTTCAAGTTGGGGAGTCTCTAGTTGTGGAGTTTCTAGTTGTGGAGTTTCTAGTGTTGGAGTTTTCAGTTGTGGAGTTTCCAGTTGGAGTATCTAGTTGTGGAGTTTCTAGTTGCGGAGTTTTTAATACCGGAGTTTCTAGTTGTGGAGTTTCAAGTTGCGGAGTCTCAAGTTGTGGAGTTTCCAGTTGTGGAGTTTTTAGTTGTAGAGTTTCTAGTTGTTGAGTGTCTAGTTGTGAAGTCTCTAGTTTTGCAGTTTCTAGTTGTAAAGTTTTTAGTTGTGGAGTTTCTAGATATGGAATTTCTAGTTGCCGAGTCTCTATTTGTGGAGTTTGTAGTTGTGGAGTTTCTAGTTGTGGAGTTTCTAGTTGTGGAGTCTCTAGTTGCGGAGTTTCTAGTTGCGGAGTTTCTAGCTGTGGAGTTTCTGGTTGTGGAGTTTCTATTTGAGGAGTTTCAAGTTGTGAAGTTTCTAGTTGTGGAGTCTCTAGTTTTGCAGTTTCTAGTTGTGGAGTTTCTAGATATAGAATTACTAGTTGCCGAGTCTTTATTTGTGGAGTTTCTAGTTGCAGAGTCTCTAGTTGTGGAATTTCTAGTTGCCGAGTCTCTATTTGTGGAATTTCTAGTTGCCGAGTCTCTATTTGTGGAGTTTGTAGTTGTGGAGTTTCTAGTTGTGGAGTTTCTAGTTGCAGAATTTCTAGTTGTGGAGTTTCAAGTTGTAGAGTTACTAGTTGCGGAGTATCTAGTTGTGGAGTTTCCACTTGTGGAGTTTCTTGTTGTGGAGTTGCGGAGTCTCTGGTTGTGGAGTTTCTAGTTGTTGAGTTTCGAGTTGTGGAGTCTCTAGTTGTGGAGTTTCTAGTTGTGGAGTTTCCAGTTGTGGAGTATCTAGTTGTGGAGTTTCCAATTGCCGAGTATCTAGTTGTGGAGTTTCCACTTGTGGAGTTTCTTGTTGTGGAGTTGCGGAGTCTCTAGATGTGGAGTTTCTAGTTGTCGAGTTTCCAGTTGTGGCGTATCTAGTAGTAGAGTTTCCAGTTGTGGAGTTTCTAGTTGTGGAGTTTCTAGTTGCGGAGTCCCTAGTTGTGGAGTTTCTAGTTGCGGAGTTTCTAGTTGTGGAGTTTCAAGTTGTGGAGTTTCAAGTTGCGGAGTCTCAAGCTGTGCAGTTTCAAGTTGTTGAGTTTTTAGTTGTGGAGTTTTTAGTTGTTGAGTTTCTAGTTTGAAGTCTCTACTTGTAGATTCTCTAGTTGTGGAGTCTCAAGTTTAGGAGTTTCTAGTTGAAGAGTTTTTAGTTGTGGAGTGCCTAGTTGTGGAGTTTCCAGTTGTGGAGTTTCGAGTTTTGGAGTTTCTAGTTGTGGAGTCTCTAGTTGTGTAGTTTCTAGCTGCGGAGTTTCGAGTTGCGGAGTTTTCATTTGTTGAGTTTCTAGTTGTGGAGTCTCAAGTTGTGGAATTTAAAGTTGTGGAGTCTCTAGTTGTAGAGTTACTAGTTGCGGAGTATCTAGTTGTGGAGTATCTAGTTGTGGAGTTTCCAGTTGTGGAGTATATAGTTGTGGAGTTTTAAGTTGTGGAGTTTCTAATTGCGGAGTTTCTAGTTGCGGAGTATTTAATAGCGGAGTTTTTACTTGTGAAGTTTCAAGTTGCGGAGTCTCAAGTTGTGGAGTTTCCAGTTGTGGAATTTTAGTTGTGGAGTTTCTAGTTGTTGAGTTTCTAGTTGTGAAGTCTCTAGTTTTGCAGTTTCTAGTTGTGGAGTTTCTAGATATAGAATTTCTAGTTGCCGAGTCTCTATTTGTGTAATTTCTAGTTTGCGAGTCTCTAGTTGTGGAGTTTCTAGTGGCAGAGTCTCTAGTTGTGGAATTTCTAGTTGCCGAGTTTGTATTTTTGGAATTTCTAGTTGCCGAGTCTCTAATTGTGGAGTTTGTAGTTGTGGAGTTTCTAGTTGTGGAGTTTCTAGTTATGGAGTTTCCAGTTGCGGAATCTCTAGCTGTAGATTTTCTAGTTTTGTACCCTAAGGTCGTGAGGTTTCAAGTTGTGGAGTTTCTAGTTGTTGAGTTTCTAGTTGTGGAGTTTCTAGTTGTGGGGTTTCTAGTTGCGGAATCTGTAGCTGTGGATTTTCTAGTTGCGTAACTTAAGGTTGTGAGGTTTCAAGTTGTGGAGTTTCTAGTTGCGGAGTTTCTAGTTGTGGAGTTTCTAGTTGTGGAGTCTCTAGTTGTGTAGTTTCTAGCTGCTGAGTTTTCAGTTGCGGAGTTTCTTTTTGTGGAGTTTCTAGCTGCGGAGTTTCTAGTTGCAGAGTCTCTGGTTGTGGAGTTTCTAGTTGCGGAGTCTCTAGTTGTGGTATTTCTAGTTGTGGAGTTTCTAGTAGTGGAGTTTCCAGTTGTGGAGTTTTTAGTTGTGGACTTTCTAGACATGAAATTTCTTGTAGCCGAGTCTCTATTTGTGGAGTTTCTAGTTGTGGAGTTTCTAGTTGTGGAGTTTCTAGTTGTGGAGTTTCTAGTTGTGGAGTCTCAAGTTGTGGAGTTTCAAGTTGTGGAGTTTCAAGTTGTGGAGTCTCTAGTTGTGGAGTTTGTAGTTGCGCAGTATCTAGTTGTGGAGTTTCAAGGTGTGGAGTTTCTAGTTGTGGAGTTGCGGAGTCTCTGGTTGTGGAGTTTCTAGTTGTGGAGTTTCGAGTTGTGGAGTCTATAGTTGTAGTTGTGGAGTTTCTAGTTGTGGAGTATCTAGTTGTGGAGTATCTAGTTGTGGAGTTTCCAGTTGTGTAAATTCTAGCTGCGGAGTTTCTAGTTGCAGAGTCTCTGGTTGTGGAGTTTGTAGTTGTGGAGTTTGTAGTTGTGGAGTTTCAAGTTGTGGAGTTTTTCGTTGTGGAGTCTGTAGTTGTGGAGTTTCCAGTTGTGGAGTTTCTAGTTGTGGAAATGCGGAGTTTCTAGTTGTGGAGTTTCGAGTTGCGGAGTTTCTAGTTGCAGAGTCTCTGATTGTGGAGTTTCCAGTTGTGGAGTATCTAGTTGTGGAGTTTGCGGTTGTGAAGTTTCTAGTTGTGGAGTTTCCAGTTGGAGTATCTAGTTGTGGAGTTTCTAGTTGCGGAGTTTTTAATAGAGGAGTTTCTAGTTGTGGAGTTTCAAGTTGCGGAGTCTCAAGTTGTGGAGTTTCCAGTTGTGGAGTTTTTAGTTGTAGAGTTTCTAGTTGTTGAGTGTCTAGTTGTGAAGTCTCTAGTTTTGCAGTTTCTAGTTGTAAAGTTTTTAGTTGTGGAGTTTCTAGATATGGAATTTCTAGTTGCCGAGTCTCTATTTGTGGAGTTTGTAGTTGTGGAGTTTCTAGTTGTGGAGTTTCAAGTTGTGGAGTTTCTAGTTGTGGAGTCTCTAGTTGCGGAATTTCTAGTTGTGGAGTTTCTAGTTGTTGAGTTTCTAGTTATGGAGTTTCTTGTTGCGGAGTCTCAAGTTGTGGAGTTTAAAGTTGTGGAGTTTCAAGTTGGGGAGTCTCTAGTTGTGGAGTTTCTAGTTGTGGAGTTTCTAGTGTTGGAGTTTTCAGTTGTGGAGTTTCCAGTTGGAGTATCTAGTTGTGGAGTTTCTAGTGGCGGAGTTTTTAATAGCGGAGTTTCTAGTTGTGGAGTTTCAAGTTGCGGAGTCTCAAGTTTTGGAGTTTCCAGTTGTGGAGTTTTTAGTTGTAGAGTTTCTAGTTGTTGAGTGTCTAGTTGTGAAGTCTCTAGTTTTGCAGTTTCTAGTTGTAAAGTTTTTAGTTGTGGAGTTTCTAGATATGGAATTTCTAGTTGCCGAGTCTCTATTTGTGGAGTTTGTAGTTGTGGAGTTTCTAGTTGTGGAGTCTCTAGTTGCGGAGTTTCTAGTTGCGGAGTTTCTAGCTGTGGAGTTTCTGGTTGTGGAGTTTCTATTTGAGGAGTTTCAAGTTGTGAAGTTTCTAGTTGTGGAGTCTCTAGTTTTGCAGTTTCTAGTTGTGGATTTTCTAGATATAGAATTACTAGTTGCCGAGTCTTTATTTGTGGAATTTCTAGTTGCCGAGTCTCTAGTTGTGGAGTTTCTAGTTGCAGAGTCTCTAGTTGTGGAATTTCTAGTTGCCGAGTCTCTATTTGTGGAATTTCTAGTTGCCGAGTCTCTATTTGTGGAGTTTGTAGTTGTGGAGTTTCTAGTTGTGGAGTTTCTAGTTGCAGAATTTCTAGTTGTGGAGTTTCAAGTTGTGGAGTCTCTAGATGTGGAGTTTCTAGTTGTCCAGTTTCCAGTTGTGGCGTATCTAGTAGTGGAGTTTCCAGTTGTGGAGTTTCTAGTTGCGGAGTCCCTAGTTGTGGAGTTTCTAGTTGCGGAGTTTCTAGTTGTGGAGTTTCAAGTTGTGGAGTTTCAAGTTGCAGAGTCTCAAGCTGTGCAGTTTCAAGTTGTTGAGTTTTTAGTTGTGGAGTTTTTAGTTGTTGAGTTTCTAGTTTGAAGTCTCTACTTGTAGATTCTCTAGTTGTGGAGTCTCAAGTTTAGGAGTTTCTAGTTGAAGAGTTTTTAGTTGTGGAGTGCCTAGTTGTGGAGTTTCCAGATCTGGAGTTTCGAGTTTTGGAGTTTCTAGTTGTGGAGTCTCTAGTTTTGTAGTTTCTAGCTGCGGAGTTTCTAGTTGCGGAGTTTTCAGTTGTTGAGTTTCTAGTTGTGGAGTCTCAAGTTGGAGTTTAAAGTTGTGGAGTCTCTAGTTGTAGAGTTACTAGTTGCAGAGTATCTAGTTGTGGAGTTTCCAGTTGTGGAGTTTCTTGTTGTGGAGTTGTGGAGTCTCTGGTTGTGGAGTTTCTAGTTGTTGAGTTTCGAGTTGTGGAGTCTCTAGTTGTGGAGTATCTAGTTGTGGAGTTTCCAGTTGTGGAGTATATAGTTGTGGAGTTTTAAGTTGTGGAGTTTCTAATTGCGGAGTTTCTAGTTGCGGAGTATTTAATAGCGGAGTTTCTACTTGTGAAGTTTCAAGTTGCGGAGTCTCAAGTTGTGGAGTTTCCAGTTGTGGAATTTTAGTTGTGGAGTTTCTAGTTGTTGAGTTTCTAGTTGTGAAGTCTCTAGTTTTGCAGTTTCTAGTTGGGGAGTTTCTAGATATAGAATTTCTAGTTGCCGAGTCTCTATTTGTGTAATTTCTAGTTGCCGAGTCTCTAGTTGTGGAGTTTCTAGTTGCAGAGTCTCTAGTTGTGGAATTTCTAGTTGCCGAGTTTGTATTTTTGGAATTTCTAGTTGCCGAGTCTCTAATTGTGGAGTTTGTAGTTGTTGAGTTTCTAGTTATGGAGTTTCCAGTTGCGGAATCTCTAGCTGTGGATTTTCTAGTTGCGTAACCTAAGGTTGCGAGGTTTCAAGTTGTGGAGTTTCTAGTTGTGGAGTTTCTAGTTGTGGAGTCTCTAGTTGTGTAGTTTCTGGCTGCGGAGTTTCTAGTTGCGGAGTTTCTTTTTGTGGAGTTTCGAGCTGCGGAGTTTCTAGTTGCAGAGTCTCTGGTTGTGGAGTTTCTAGTTGCGGAGTCTCTAGTTGTGGAGTTTTTACTTGTGGAGTTTCCAGATATGGAATTTCTAGTTGCCGAGTCTCTATTTGTGGAGTTTGTAGTTCTGGAGTTTCTAGTTGTAGAGTTTCAAGTTGTGGAGTTTCTGGTTGTGGAGTCTCTAGTTGCGGAGTTTCTAGTTGTTGAGTTTCTAGTTGTGGAGTTTCTAGTTGTGGGGTTTCTAGTTGCGGAATCTCTAGCTGTGGATTTTCTAGTTGCGTAACTTAAGGTTGTGAGGTTTCAAGTTGTGGAGTTTCTAGTTGCGGAGTTTCTAGTTGTGGAGTTTCTAGTTGTGGAGTCTCTAGTTGTGTAGTTTCTAGCTGCGGAGTTTTCAGTTGCGGAGTTTCTATTTGTGGAGTTTCTAGCTGCGGAGTTTCTAGTTGCAGAGTCTCTGGTTGTGGAGTTTCTAGTTGCGGAGTCTCTAGTTGTGGTATTTCTAGTTGTGGAGTTTCTAGTAGTGGAGTTTCCAGTTGTGGAGTTTTTAGTTGTGGACTTTCTAGACATGAAATTTCTTGTAGCCGAGTCTCTATTTGTGGAGTTTCTAGTTGTGGAGTTTCTAGTTGTGGAGTTTCTAGTTGTGGAGTTTCTAGTTGTGGAGTCTCAAGTTGTGGAGTTTCAAGTTGTGGAGTTTCAAGTTGTGGAGTCTCTAGTTGTGGAGTTTGTAGTTGCGCAGTATCTAGTTGTGGAGTTTCAAGGTGTGGAGTTTCTAGTTGTGGAGTTGCGGAGTCTCTGGTTGTGGAGTTTCTAGTTGTGGAGTTTCGAGTTGTGGAGTCTATAGTTGTAGTTGTGGAGTTTCTAGTTGTGGAGTATCTAGTTGTGGAGTATCTAGTTGTGGAGTTTCCAGTTGTGTAAATTCTAGCTGCGGAGTTTCTAGTTGCAGAGTCTCTGGTTGTGGAGTTTGTAGTTGTGGAGTTTGTAGTTGTGGAGTTTCAAGTTGTGGAGTTTTTCGTTGTGGAGTCTGTAGTTGTGGAGTTTCCAGTTGTGGAGTTTCTAGTTGTGGAAATGCGGAGTTTCTAGTTGTGGAGTTTCGAGTTGCGGAGTTTCTAGTTGCAGAGTCTCTGATTGTGGAGTTTCCAGTTGTGGAGTATCTAGTTGGGGAGTTTGCGGTTGTGAAGTTTCTAGTTGTGGAGTTTCCAGTTGGAGTATCTAGTTGTGGAGTTTCTAGTTGCGGAGTTTTTAATAGAGGAGTTTCTAGTTGTGGAGTTTCAAGTTGCGGAGTCTCAAGTTGTGGAGTTTCCAGTTGTGGAGTTTTTAGTTGTAGAGTTTCTAGTTGTTGAGTGTCTAGTTGTGAAGTCTCTAGTTTTGCAGTTTCTAGTTGTAAAGTTTTTAGTTGTGGAGTTTCTAGATATGGAATTTCTAGTTGCCGAGTCTCTATTTGTGGAGTTTGTAGTTGTGGAGTTTCTAGTTGTGGAGTTTCAAGTTGTGGAGTTTCTAGTTGTGGAGTCTCTAGTTGCGGAATTTCTAGTTGTGGAGTTTCTAGTTGTTGAGTTTCTAGTTATGGAGTTTCTTGTTGCGGAGTCTCAAGTTGTGGAGTTTAAAGTTGTGGAGTTTCAAGTTGGGGAGTCTCTAGTTGTGGAGTTTCTAGTTGTGGAGTTTCTAGTGTTGGAGTTTTCAGTTGTGGAGTTTCCAGTTGGAGTATCTAGTTGTGGAGTTTCTAGTGGCGGAGTTTTTAATAGCGGAGTTTCTAGTTGTGGAGTTTCAAGTTGCGGAGTCTCAAGTTTTGGAGTTTCCAGTTGTGGAGTTTTTAGTTGTAGAGTTTCTAGTTGTTGAGTGTCTAGTTGTGAAGTCTCTAGTTTTGCAGTTTCTAGTTGTAAAGTTTTTAGTTGTGGAGTTTCTAGATATGGAATTTCTAGTTGCCGAGTCTCTATTTGTGGAGTTTGTAGTTGTGGAGTTTCTAGTTGTGGAGTCTCTAGTTGCGGAGTTTCTAGTTGCGGAGTTTCTAGCTGTGGAGTTTCTGGTTGTGGAGTTTCTATTTGAGGAGTTTCAAGTTGTGAAGTTTCTAGTTGTGGAGTCTCTAGTTTTGCAGTTTCTAGTTGTGGATTTTCTAGATATAGAATTACTAGTTGCCGAGTCTTTATTTGTGGAATTTCTAGTTGCCGAGTCTCTAGTTGTGGAGTTTCTAGTTGCAGAGTCTCTAGTTGTGGAATTTCTAGTTGCCGAGTCTCTATTTGTGGAATTTCTAGTTGCCGAGTCTCTATTTGTGGAGTTTGTAGTTGTGGAGTTTCTAGTTGTGGAGTTTCTAGTTGCAGAATTTCTAGTTGTGGAGTTTCAAGTTGTGGAGTCTCTAGATGTGGAGTTTCTAGTTGTCCAGTTTCCAGTTGTGGCGTATCTAGTAGTGGAGTTTCCAG
Organism: Rhipicephalus microplus; assembly: GCF_043290135.1. Taxonomy (NCBI): domain Eukaryota; kingdom Metazoa; phylum Arthropoda; class Arachnida; order Ixodida; family Ixodidae; genus Rhipicephalus; species Rhipicephalus microplus. The sequence goes on along the minus strand of NW_027464626.1, from coordinate 676,866 downwards.
TTGTGGAGTTTCTAGTTGCGGAGTCCCTAGTTGTGGAGTTTCTAGTTGCGGAGTTTCTAGTTGTGGAGTTTCAAGTTGTGGAGTTTCAAGTTGCGGAGTCTCAAGCTGTGCAGTTTCAAGTTGTTGAGTTTTTAGTTGTGGAGTTTTTAGTTGTTGAGTTTCTAGTTTGAAGTCTCTACTTGTAGATTCTCTAGTTGTGGAGTCTCAAGTTTAGGAGTTTCTAGTTGAAGAGTTTTTAGTTGTGGAGTGCCTAGTTGTGGAGTTTCCAGATCTGGAGTTTCGAGTTTTGGAGTTTCTAGTTGTGGAGTCTCTAGTTTTGTAGTTTCTAGCTGCGGAGTTTCTAGTTGCGGAGTTTTCAGTTGTTGAGTTTCTAGTTGTGGAGTCTCAAGTTGGAGTTTAAAGTTGTGGAGTCTCTAGTTGTAGAGTTACTAGTTGCAGAGTATCTAGTTGTGGAGTTTCCAGTTGTGGAGTTTCTTGTTGTGGAGTTGTGGAGTCTCTGGTTGTGGAGTTTCTAGTTGTTGAGTTTCGAGTTGTGGAGTCTCTAGTTGTGGAGTATCTAGTTGTGGAGTTTCCAGTTGTGGAGTATATAGTTGTGGAGTTTTAAGTTGTGGAGTTTCTAATTGCGGAGTTTCTAGTTGCGGAGTATTTAATAGCGGAGTTTCTACATGTGAAGTTTCAAGTTGCGGAGTCTCAAGTTGTGGAGTTTCCAGTTGTGGAATTTTAGTTGTGGAGTTTCTAGTTGTTGAGTTTCTAGTTGTGAAGTCTCTAGTTTTGCAGTTTCTAGTTGGGGAGTTTCTAGATATAGAATTTCTAGTTGCCGAGTCTCTATTTGTGTAATTTCTAGTTGCCGAGTCTCTAGTTGTGGAGTTTCTAGTTGCAGAGTCTCTAGTTGTGGAATTTCTAGTTGCCGAGTTTGTATTTTTGGAATTTCTAGTTGCCGAGTCTCTAATTGTGGAGTTTGTAGTTGTTGAGTTTCTAGTTATGGAGTTTCCAGTTGCGGAATCTCTAGCTGTGGATTTTCTAGTTGCGTAACCTAAGGTTGCGAGGTTTCAAGTTGTGGAGTTTCTAGTTGTGGAGTTTCTAGTTGTGGAGTCTCTAGTTGTGTAGTTTCTGGCTGCGGAGTTTCTAGTTGCGGAGTTTCTTTTTGTGGAGTTTCGAGCTGCGGAGTTTCTAGTTGCAGAGTCTCTGGTTGTGGAGTTTCTAGTTGCGGAGTCTCTAGTTGTGGAGTTTTTACTTGTGGAGTTTCCAGATATGGAATTTCTAGTTGCCGAGTCTCTATTTGTGGAGTTTGTAGTTCTGGAGTTTCTAGTTGTAGAGTTTCAAGTTGTGGAGTTTCTGGTTGTGGAGTCTCTAGTTGCGGAGTTTCTAGTTGTTGAGTTTCTAGTTGTGGAGTTTCTAGTTGTGGGGTTTCTAGTTGCGGAATCTCTAGCTGTGGATTTTCTAGTTGCGTAACTTAAGGTTGTGAGGTTTCAAGTTGTGGAGTTTCTAGTTGCGGAGTTTCTAGTTGTGGAGTTTCTAGTTGTGGAGTCTCTAGTTGTGTAGTTTCTAGCTGCGGAGTTTTCAGTTGCGGAGTTTCTATTTGTGGAGTTTCTAGCTGCGGAGTTTCTAGTTGCAGAGTCTCTGGTTGTGGAGTTTCTAGTTGCGGAGTCTCTAGTTGTGGTATTTCTAGTTGTGGAGTTTCTAGTAGTGGAGTTTCCAGTTGTGGAGTTTTTAGTTGTGGACTTTCTAGACATGAAATTTCTTGTAGCCGAGTCTCTATTTGTGGAGTTTCTAGTTGTGGAGTTTCTAGTTGTGGAGTTTCTAGTTGTGGAGTTTCTAGTTGTGGAGTCTCAAGTTGTGGAGTTTCAAGTTGTGGAGTTTCAAGTTGTGGAGTCTCTAGTTGTGGAGTTTGTAGTTGCGCAGTATCTAGTTGTGGAGTTTCAAGGTGTGGAGTTTCTAGTTGTGGAGTTGCGGAGTCTCTGGTTGTGGAGTTTCTAGTTGTGGAGTTTCGAGTTGTGGAGTCTATAGTTGTAGTTGTGGAGTTTCTAGTTGTGGAGTATCTAGTTGTGGAGTATCTAGTTGTGGAGTTTCCAGTTGTGTAAATTCTAGCTGCGGAGTTTCTAGTTGCAGAGTCTCTGGTTGTGGAGTTTGTAGTTGTGGAGTTTGTAGTTGTGGAGTTTCAAGTTGTGGAGTTTTTCGTTGTGGAGTCTGTAGTTGTGGAGTTTCCAGTTGTGGAGTTTCTAGTTGTGGAAATGCGGAGTTTCTAGTTGTGGAGTTTCGAGTTGCGGAGTTTCTAGTTGCAGAGTCTCTGATTGTGGAGTTTCCAGTTGTGGAGTATCTAGTTGGGGAGTTTGCGGTTGTGAAGTTTCTAGTTGTGGAGTTTCCAGTTGGAGTATCTAGTTGTGGAGTTTCTAGTTGCGGAGTTTTTAATAGAGGAGTTTCTAGTTGTGGAGTTTCAAGTTGCGGAGTCTCAAGTTGTGGAGTTTCCAGTTGTGGAGTTTTTAGTTGTAGAGTTTCTAGTTGTTGAGTGTCTAGTTGTGAAGTCTCTAGTTTTGCAGTTTCTAGTTGTAAAGTTTTTAGTTGTGGAGTTTCTAGATATGGAATTTCTAGTTGCCGAGTCTCTATTTGTGGAGTTTGTAGTTGTGGAGTTTCTAGTTGTGGAGTTTCAAGTTGTGGAGTTTCTAGTTGTGGAGTCTCTAGTTGCGGAATTTCTAGTTGTGGAGTTTCTAGTTGTTGAGTTTCTAGTTATGGAGTTTCTTGTTGCGGAGTCTCAAGTTGTGGAGTTTAAAGTTGTGGAGTTTCAAGTTGGGGAGTCTCTAGTTGTGGAGTTTCTAGTTGTGGAGTTTCTAGTGTTGGAGTTTTCAGTTGTGGAGTTTCCAGTTGGAGTATCTAGTTGTGGAGTTTCTAGTGGCGGAGTTTTTAATAGCGGAGTTTCTAGTTGTGGAGTTTCAAGTTGCGGAGTCTCAAGTTTTGGAGTTTCCAGTTGTGGAGTTTTTAGTTGTAGAGTTTCTAGTTGTTGAGTGTCTAGTTGTGAAGTCTCTAGTTTTGCAGTTTCTAGTTGTAAAGTTTTTAGTTGTGGAGTTTCTAGATATGGAATTTCTAGTTGCCGAGTCTCTATTTGTGGAGTTTGTAGTTGTGGAGTTTCTAGTTGTGGAGTCTCTAGTTGCGGAGTTTCTAGTTGCGGAGTTTCTAGCTGTGGAGTTTCTGGTTGTGGAGTTTCTATTTGAGGAGTTTCAAGTTGTGAAGTTTCTAGTTGTGGAGTCTCTAGTTTTGCAGTTTCTAGTTGTGGATTTTCTAGATATAGAATTACTAGTTGCCGAGTCTTTATTTGTGGAATTTCTAGTTGCCGAGTCTCTAGTTGTGGAGTTTCTAGTTGCAGAGTCTCTAGTTGTGGAATTTCTAGTTGCCGAGTCTCTATTTGTGGAATTTCTAGTTGCCGAGTCTCTATTTGTGGAGTTTGTAGTTGTGGAGTTTCTAGTTGTGGAGTTTCTAGTTGCAGAATTTCTAGTTGTGGAGTTTCAAGTTGTGGAGTCTCTAGATGTGGAGTTTCTAGTTGTCCAGTTTCCAGTTGTGGCGTATCTAGTAGTGGAGTTTCCAGTTGTGGAGTTTCTAGTTGCGGAGTCCCTAGTTGTGGAGTTTCTAGTTGCGGAGTTTCTAGTTGTGGAGTTTCAAGTTGTGGAGTTTCAAGTTGCGGAGTCTCAAGCTGTGCAGTTTCAAGTTGTTGAGTTTTTAGTTGTGGAGTTTTTAGTTGTTGAGTTTCTAGTTTGAAGTCTCTACTTGTAGATTCTCTAGTTGTGGAGTCTCAAGTTTAGGAGTTTCTAGTTGAAGAGTTTTTAGTTGTGGAGTGCCTAGTTGTGGAGTTTCCAGATCTGGAGTTTCGAGTTTTGGAGTTTCTAGTTGTGGAGTCTCTAGTTTTGTAGTTTCTAGCTGCGGAGTTTCTAGTTGCGGAGTTTTCAGTTGTTGAGTTTCTAGTTGTGGAGTCTCAAGTTGGAGTTTAAAGTTGTGGAGTCTCTAGTTGTAGAGTTACTAGTTGCAGAGTATCTAGTTGTGGAGTTTCCAGTTGTGGAGTTTCTTGTTGTGGAGTTGTGGAGTCTCTGGTTGTGGAGTTTCTAGTTGTTGAGTTTCGAGTTGTGGAGTCTCTAGTTGTGGAGTATCTAGTTGTGGAGTTTCCAGTTGTGGAGTATATAGTTGTGGAGTTTTAAGTTGTGGAGTTTCTAATTGCGGAGTTTCTAGTTGCGGAGTATTTAATAGCGGAGTTTCTACTTGTGAAGTTTCAAGTTGCGGAGTCTCAAGTTGTGGAGTTTCCAGTTGTGGAATTTTAGTTGTGGAGTTTCTAGTTGTTGAGTTTCTAGTTGTGAAGTCTCTAGTTTTGCAGTTTCTAGTTGGGGAGTTTCTAGATATAGAATTTCTAGTTGCCGAGTCTCTATTTGTGTAATTTCTAGTTGCCGAGTCTCTAGTTGTGGAGTTTCTAGTTGCAGAGTCTCTAGTTGTGGAATTTCTAGTTGCCGAGTTTGTATTTTTGGAATTTCTAGTTGCCGAGTCTCTAATTGTGGAGTTTGTAGTTGTTGAGTTTCTAGTTATGGAGTTTCCAGTTGCGGAATCTCTAGCTGTGGATTTTCTAGTTGCGTAACCTAAGGTTGCGAGGTTTCAAGTTGTGGAGTTTCTAGTTGTGGAGTTTCTAGTTGTGGAGTCTCTAGTTGTGTAGTTTCTGGCTGCGGAGTTTCTAGTTGCGGAGTTTCTATTTGTGGAGTTTCGAGCTGCGGAGTTTCTAGTTGCAGAGTCTCTGGTTGTGGAGTTTCTAGTTGCGGAGTCTCTAGTTGTGGAGTTTTTACTTGTGGAGTTTCCAGATATGGAATTTCTAGTTGCCGAGTCTCTATTTGTGGAGTTTGTAGTTCTGGAGTTTCTAGTTGTAGAGTTTCAAGTTGTGGAGTTTCTGGTTGTGGAGTCTCTAGTTGCGGAGTTTCTAGTTGTTGAGTTTCTAGTTGTGGAGTTTCTAGTTGTGGGGTTTCTAGTTGCGGAATCTCTAGCTGTGGATTTTCTAGTTGCGTAACTTAAGGTTGTGAGGTTTCAAGTTGTGGAGTTTCTAGTTGCGGAGTTTCTAGTTGTGGAGTTTCTAGTTGTGGAGTCTCTAGTTGTGTAGTTTCTAGCTGCGGAGTTTTCAGTTGCGGAGTTTCTATTTGTGGAGTTTCTAGCTGCGGAGTGTCTAGTTGCAGAGTCTCTGGTTGTGGAGTTTCTAGTTGCGGAGTCTCTAGTTGCGGTATTTCTAGTTGTGGAGTTTCTAGTTGTGGAGTTTCCAGTTGTGGAGTTTTTAGTTGTGGACTTTCTAGACATGAAATTTCTTGTAGCCGAGTCTCTATTTGTGGAGTTTCTAGTTGTGGAGTTTCTAGTTGTGGAGTTTCTAGTTGTGGAGTCTCAAGTTGTGGAGTTTCAAGTTGTGGAGTTTCAAGTTGTGGAGTCTCTAGTTGTGGAGTTTGTAGTTGCGCAGTATCTAGTTGTGGAGTTTCAAGGTGTGGAGTTTCTAGTTGTGGAGTTGCGGAGTCTCTGGTTGTGGAGTTTCTAGTTGTGGAGTTTCGAGTCGTGGAGTCTTTAGTTGTAGTTGTGGAGTTTCTAGTTGTGGAGTTTCCAGTTGTGGAGTATCTAGTTGTGGAGTTTCCAGTTGTGTAGTTTCTAGCTGCGGAGTTTCTAGTTGCGGAGTTTCTATTTGTGGAGTTTCTAGCTGCGGAGTTTCTAGTTGCAGAGTCTCTGGTTGTGGAGTTTGTAGTTGTGGAGTTTCTAGTTGTGGAGTTTCAAGTTGTGGAGTTTTTGGTTGTGGAGTCTCTAGTTGCGGAGTTTCTAGTTGTTGAGTTTCTAGTTGTGGAGTTTCTAGTTGTGGAGTTTCTAGTTGCGGAATCTCTAGCTGTGGATTTTCTAGTTGCGTAACTTAAGGTTGTGAGGTTTCAATTTGTGGAGTTTCTAGTTTTGGAGTTTCTAGTTGTGGAGTCTCTAGTTGTGTAGTTTCTAGCTGCGGAGTTTCTAGTTGCGGAGTTTCTACTTGTGGAGTTTCTAGCTGCGGAGTTTCTAGTTCAAGAGTCTCTGGTTTTGGAGTTTCTAGTTGCGGAGTCTCTAGTTGTGGTATTTCTAGTTGTGGAGTTTCTAGTTGAGGAGTTTCCAGTTGTGGAGTTTTTAGTTGTGGACTTTCTAGATATGGAATTTCGTGTTGCCGAGTCTCTATTTGTGGAGTTTGTTGTTGTGGGGTTTCTAGTTGTGGAGTTTTTAGTTGTGGAGTCTCTAGTTGTGGAGTTTCTAGTTGTAGAGTTTCTGGTTGTGAAGTTTCTAGTTGTGGAGTTTCATGTTGTGGAGCTTCTAGTTGTGGAGTCTCAAGTTGTGGAGTTTCAAGTTGGGGAGTCTCTAGTTGTGGAGTTTCTAGTTGTGGAGTTTCTAGTGTTGGAGTTTCCAGTTGTGGAGTTTCCAGTTGGAGTATCTAGTTGTGGAGTTTCTAGTTGCGGAGTTTTTAATAGTGGAGTTTCTATTTGTGGAGTTTCAAGTTGTGGAGTCTCAAGTTGTGGAGTTTCCAGTTGTGGAGTTTTTAGTTGTAGAGTTTCTAGTTGTTGAGTGTCTAGTTGTGAAGTCTCTAGTTTTGCAGTTTCCAGTTGTAAAGTTTTTAGTGGTGGAGTTTCTAGATATGGAATTTCTAGTTGCCGAGTCTCTATTTGTGGAGTTTGTAGTTGTGGAGTTTCTAGTTGTGGAGTTTCTAGTTGTGGAGTCTCTAGTTGCGGAGTTTCTAGTTGCGGAGTTTCTAGCTGTGGAGTTTCTGGTTGTGGAGTGTCTATTTGAGGAGTTTCAAGTTGTGAAGTTTCTAGTTGTGGAGTCTCTAGTTGCGGAGTTTCTAGTTGTGAAGTTTCTAGTTGTGGAGTTTCTAGTTTTCGAGTTTCAAGTTGTGGAGTTTCTAGTTGTAGAGTCTCCTGTTGCGGAGTTTCTAGTTGCGGAGTTTCTTGTTGGGGAGTTTCCAGTTGTGGAGTTTCTAGTTGTGGAGTTTCTAGTTGTGGAGTCTCAAGTTGTGGAGTTTAAACTTGTGGAGTTTCAAGTTGTGGAGTCTATAGTTGTGGAGTTTCTAGTTGTAGATTTTCTAGTTGTGGAGTATCTAGTTGTGGATTTTCCAGTTGTGGAGTTTCTAGTTGTTCAGTTGCGGAGTATCTAGTTGTCGAGTTTCCAGTTGTGGAGTTTCTAGCTGTGGAGTTTCAAGTTGTGGAGTCTCTCGTTGTGGAGTTTCTAGTTGCCGAGTTTCCAGTTGTGGAGTATCTAGTAGTGGAGTTTCCAGTTTTGGAGTTTCTAGTTGTGGAGTTTCTAGTTGCGGAGTCCATAGTTGTGGAGTTTCTAGTTGCCGAGTCTCAAGCTGCGGAGTTTCAAGTTGTGGAGTTTCTAGTTGTGGAGTCTCAAGTTGTGGAGTTTCAAGTTGTGAAGTTTCAAGTTGTGGAGTCTCTAGTTGTGGAGTTTCTAGTTGCAGAGTATCTAGTTGTGGAGCTTCCAGTTGTGGAGTTTCTAATTGTGAAGTTGTGGAGTCTCTGGTTGTGGAGTTTTTAGTTGTGGAGTTTATAGTTGTGGAGTTTCGAGTTGTGGAGTCTCTAGTTATGGAGTTTCTAGTTGTGGAGTTTCCAGTTGTGGAGTATCTAGTTGTGTAGTTTTCAGTTGTGAAGTATCTAGTTGTGGAGTTTCCAGTTGTGGAGTATCTAGTTGTGGAGTTTTGAGTTGTGGAGTTTCTAGTTGCGGAGTTTCTAGTTGTGGAGTTTTTAATAGCGGAGTTTCTAGTTGTGAAGTTTCAAGTTGCGGAGTCTCAAGATGTGGAGTTTCCAGTTGTGGAGTTTTTAGTTGTGGAGTTTTTAGCTGTTGAGTTTCTAGTTGTGAAGTCTCTAGTTTTGCAGTTACTAGTTGTGGAGTTTCTAGATATGGAATTTCTAGTTGCCGAGTCTGTATTTGTGGAGTTTGTAGTTGTGGAGTTTCTAGTCGTGGAGTTTCTAGTTGTGGAGTCTCTAGTTGCGGAGTTTCTAGTTGCGAAGTTTCTACTTGTGGAGTTTCTGGTTGTGGAGTTTCTAGTTGAGGAGTTTCAAGTTGTGGAGTTTCTAGTTGTGGAGTCTCAAGTTGTGGAGTTTAAACTTGTGGAGTTTCTAGTTGTGGAGTTTCTCGTTTTGGAGTTTCTAGTTGTGGAGTTTCTAGTTGTAGAGTCTCCTGTTGCGGAGTTTCTAGTTGTGGAGTTTCTAGTTGGGGAGTTTTCAGTTGTGGAGTTTCTAGTTGTGGAGTCTCAAGTTGTGGAGTTTAAACTTGTGGAGTTTAAATTTGTGGAGTGTATAGTTGTGGAGTTTCTAGTTGTATATTTTCTAGTTGTGGAGTATCTAGTTGTGGATTTTCCAGTTGTGGAGTTTCTAGTTGTTGAGGTGCGCAGTCTCTAGTTGTTGAGTTTCTAGTTGCAGAGTCTCTAGTTGTGGAGTTTCAAGTTGTGGAGTCTCTAGATGTGGAGTTTCTAGTTGTGGAGTTTCAAGTTGCGGAGTCTGAGGCTGTGGAGTTTTAGTTGTTGAGTTTTTAGTTGTGGAGTTTCTAGTTGTTTAGTTTCTAGTTTGAAGTCTCTAGTTGTAGATTCTCTAGTTGTGGAGTCTTTAGTTTAGGAATTTCTAGTTGAAGCGTTTTTTCTTGTGGAGTGTCTAGTTGTGGAGTTTCGAGTTGTGGAGTTTCTAGTTGCAGAGTCTCTAGTTGTGGAGTTTCAAGTTGTGAAGTCTCCAGTCGTGGAGTTTCTAGTTGCCGAGTTTCTAGTTGCGGAGTTTCTAGTTGTGGAGTTTCTAGTTGTGGAGTTTCTGGTTGTGGAGTTTCTATTTGAGGAGTTTCAAGTTGTGAAGTTTCTAGTTGTGGAGTCTCTAGTTGCGGAGTTTCTTGTTGTGAAGTTTCTAGTTGTGGAGTTTCTAGTTTTCGAGTTTCTAGTTGTGGAGTTTCTAGTTGTAGATTCTCCTGTTGCGGAGTTTCTAGTTGCGGAGTTTCTAGTTGGGGAGTTTCTAGTTGTGGAGTTTCTAGTTGTGGAGTCTCAAGTTGTGGAGTTTAAACTTGTGGAGTTTCAAGTTGTGGAGTCTGTAGTTGTGGAGTTTCTAGTTGTAGATTTTCTAGTTTTGGAGTATCCAGTTGTGGAGTTTCAAGTTGAGAAGTTTCTAGTTGTGGAGTTTCTAGTTGTGGAGTTTTTAGTTGTGGAGTTTCAAGTTGTGGAGACTCTAGTTGCGCAGTTTCGAGTTGTGGAGTCTCTAGATGCGGAGTTTCTAGTTGAGGAGTTGCTAGTGTTGGAGTTTCTAGTTGTGGAGTTTCAGGTTGTGGAGTTTCTAGTTGCAGAGATTCTAGTTGCGGAGTCTCTGGTTGTGGAGGTTCTAGTTATGGAGTTTCTAGTTGTGGAGTTTCTAGTCGTGGAGTTTTTGGTTGTGGAGTCTAGGGTTGTGGAGTTTAAAGTGGTGGAGTCTCAAGTTGTGGAATTTCTAGTTGTAGAGTTTTTAGTTGTGGAGCTTCTAGTTGTTGAGTTTCTAGTTTTGAAGTCTCTAGTTGTGGAGTCTCTAGTTATGGAGTCTCTAGTTTAGAACTTTCTAGTTGTAGAAATTTTAGTTGTGGAGTCTCTAGTTGTGGAGTTTCTAGTTGTGGAGTTTCTAGTTGTGGAGTATCTAGTTGTGGAGTTTCCAGTTGTGTAGTTTCTAGCTGCGGAGTTTCTAGTTGCGGAGTTTCTATTTGTGGAGTTTCGAGGTGCGGAGTTTCTAGTTGCAGAGTCTCTGGTTGTGGAGTTTGTAGTTGTGGAGTTTGTAGTTGTGGAGTTTCAAGTTGTGGAGTTTTTCGTTGTGGAGTCTCTAGTTGTGGAGTTTCCAGTTGTGGAGTTTCTAGTTGTGGAAATGCGGAGTTTCTAGTTGTGGAGTTTCGAGTTGCGGAGTTTCTAGTTGCAGAGTCTCTGATTGTGGAGTATCCAGTTGTGGAGTATCTAGTTGTGGAGTTTGCGGTTGTGAAGTTTCTAGTTGTGGAGTTTCCAGTTGGAGTATCTAGTTGTGGAGTTTGTAGTTGCTGAGTTTTTAATAGCGGAGTTTCTGGTTGTGGAGTTTCAAGTTGCGGAGTCTCAAGTTGTGGAGTTTCCAGTTGTGGAGTTTTTAGTTGTAGAGTTTCTAGTTGTTGAGTGTCTAGTTGTGAAGTCTCTAGTTTTGCAGTTTCTAGTTGTAAAGTTTTTAGTTGTGGAGTTTCTAGATATGGAATTTCTAGTTGCCGAGTCTCTATTTGTGGAGTTTGTAGTTGTGGAGTTTCTAGTTGTGGAGTTTCAAGTTGTGGAGTTTCTAGTTGTGGAGTCTCTAGTTGCGGAATTTCTAGTTGTGGAGTTTCTAGTTGTTGAGTTTCTAGTTATGGAGTTTCTTGTTGCGGAGTCTCAAGTTGTGGAGTTTAAAGTTGTGGAGTTTCAAGTTGGGGAGTCTCTAGTTGTGGAGTTTCTAGTTGTGGAGTTTCTAGTGTTGGAGTTTTCAGTTGTGGAGTTTCCAGTTGGAGTATCTAGTTGTGGAGTTTCTAGTTGCGGAGTTTTTAATAGCGGAGTTTCTAGTTGTGGAGTTTCAAGTTGCGGAGTCTCAAGTTGTGGAGTTTCCAGTTGTGGAGTTTTTAGTTGTAGAGTTTCTAGTTGTTGAGTGTCTAGTTGTGAAGTTTCTAGCTGTGGAGTTTCTGGTTGTGGAGTTTCTATTTGAGGAGTTTCAAGTTGTGAAGTTTCTAGTTGTGGAGTCTCTAGTTTTGCAGTTTCTAGTTGTGGAGTTTCTAGATATAGAATTACTAGTTGCCGAGTCTTTATTTGTGGAATTTCTAGTTGCCGAGTCTCTAGTTGTGGAGTTTCTAGTTGCAGAGTCTCTAGTTGTGGAATTTCTAGTTGCCGAGTCTCTATTTGTGGAATTTCTAGTTGCCGAGTCTCTATTTGTGGAGTTTGTAGTTGTGGAGTTTCTAGTTGTGGAGTTTCTAGTTGCAGAATTTCTAGTTGTGGAGTTTCAAGTTGTGGAGTCTCTAGATGTGGAGTTTCTAGTTGTCGAGTTTCCAGTTGTTGCGTATCTAGTAGTGGAGTTTCCAGTTGTGGAGTTTCTAGTTGTGGAGTTTCTAGTTGCGGAGTCCCTAGTTGTGGAGTTTCTAGTTGCGGAGTTTCTAGTTGTGGAGTTTCAAGTTGTGGAGTTTCAAGTTGCGGAGTCTCAAGCTGTGCAGTTTCAAGTTGTTGAGTTTTTAGTTGTGGAGTTTTTAGTTGTTGAGTTTCTAGTTTGAAGTCTCTACTTGTAGATTCTCTAGTTGTGGAGTCTCAAGTTTAGGAGTTTCTAGTTGAAGAGTTTTTAGTTGTGGAGTGCCTAGTTGTGGAGTTTCCCGTTGTGGAGTTTCGAGTTTTGGAGTTTCTAGTTGTGGAGTCTCTAGTTGTGTAGTTTCTAGCTGCGGAGTTTCTAGTTGCGAAGTTTTCATTTGTTGAGTTTCTAGTTGTGGAGTCTCAAGTTGTGGAGTTTAAAGTTGTGGAGTCTCTAGTTGTAGAGTTACTAGTTGCGGAGTATCTAGTTGTGGAGCTTCCAGTTGTGGAGTTTCTTGTTGTGGAGTTGTGGAGTCTCTGGTTGTGGAGTTTCTAGTTGTTGAGTTTCGAGTTGTGGAGTCTCTAGTTGTGGAGTATCTAGTTGTGGAGTTTCCAGTTTTGGAGTATATAGTTGTGGAGTTTTAAGTTGTGGAGTTTCTAATTGCGGAGTTTCTAGTTGCGGAGTATTTAATAGCGGAGTTTCTACTTGCGAAGTTTCAAGTTGCGGAGTCTCAAGTTGTGGAGTTTCCAGTTGTGGAATTTTAGTTGTGGAGTTTCTAGTTGTTGAGTTTCTAGTTGTGAAGTCTCTAGTTTTGCAGTTTCTAGTTGTGGAGTTTCTAGATATAGAATTTCTAGTTGCCGAGTCTCTATTTGTGTAATTTCTAGTTGCCGAGTCTCTAGTTGTGGAGTTTCTAGTTGCAGAGTCTCTAGTTGCGGAATTTCTAGTTGCCGAGTTTGTATTTTTGGAATTTCTTGTTGCCGAGTCTCTAATTGTGGAGTTTGTAGTTGTGGAGTTTCTAGTTGTGGAGTTTCTATTTATGGAGTTTCCAGTTGCGGAATCTCTAGCTGTGGATTTTCTAGTTGCGTGACCTAAGGTTGCGAGGTTTCAAGTTGTGGAGTTTCTAGTTGTGGAGTTTCTAGTTGTGGAGTCTCTAGTTGTGCAGTTTCTGGCTGCGGAGTTTCTAGTTGCGGAGTTTCTATTTGTGGAGTTTCGAGCTGCGGAGTTTCTAGTTGCAGAGTCTCTGGTTGTGGAGTTTCTAGTTGCGGAGTCTCTAGTTGTGGAGTTTTTACTTGTGGAGTTTCCAGATATGGAATTTCTAGTTGCCGAGTCTCTATTTGTGGAGTTTGTAGTTCTGGAGTTTCTAGTTGTAGAGTTTCAAGTTGTGGAGTTTCTGGTTGTGGAGTCTCTAGTTGCGGAGTTTCTAGTTGTTGAGTTTCTAGTTGTGGAGTTTCTAGTTGTGGGGTTTCTAGTTGCGGAATCTCTAGCTGTGGATTTTCTAGTTGCGTAACTTAAGGTTGTGAGGTTTCAAGTTGTGGAGTTTCTAGTTGCGGAGTTTCTAGTTGTGGAGTTTCTAGTTGTGGAGTCTCTAGTTGTGTAGTTTCTAGCTGCGGAGTTTTCAGTTGCGGAGTTTCTATTTGTGGAGTTTCTAGCTGCGGAGTTTCTAGTTGCAGAGTCTCTGGTTGTGGAGTTTCTAGTTGCGGAGTCTCTAGTTGTGGTATTTCTAGTTGTGGAGTTTCTAGTTGTGGAGTTTCCAGTTGTGGAGTTTTTAGTTGTCGACTTTCTAGACATGAAATTTCTTGTAGCCGAGTCTCTATTTGTGGAGTTTCTAGTTGTGGAGTTTCAAGTTGTGGAGTTTCAAGTTGTGGAGTTTCAAGTTGTGGAGTCTCTAGTTGTGGAGTTTGTAGTTGCGCAGTATCTAGTTGTGGAGTTTCAAGGTGTGGAGTTTCTAGTTGTGGAGTTGCGGAGTCTCTGGTTGTGGAGTTTCTAGTTGTGGAGTTTCGAGTTGTGGAGTCTTTAGTTGTAGTTGTGGAGTTTCTAGTTGTGGAGTTTCCAGTTGTGGAGTATCTAGTTGTGGAGTTTGCAGTTGTGTAGTTTCTAGCTGCGGAGTTTCTAGTTGCAGAGTTTCTATTTGTGGAGTTTCTAGCTGCGGAGTTTCTAGTTGCAGAGTCTCTGGTTGTGGAGTTTGTAGTTGTTAAGTTTCTAGTTGTGGAGTTTCAAGTTGTGGAGTTTTTGGTTGTGGAGTCTCTAGTTGCGGAGTTTCTAGTTGTTGAGTTTCTAGTTGTGGAGTTTCTAGTTGTGGAGTTTCTAGTTGCGGAATCTCTAGCTGTGGATTTTCTAGTTGCGTAACTTAAGGTTGTGAGGTTTCAATTTGTGGAGTTTCTAGTTTTGGAGTTTCTAGTTGTGGAGTCTCTAGTTGTGTAGTTTCTAGATGCGGAGTTTCTAGTTGCGGAGTTTCTACTTGTGGAGTTTCTAGCTGCGGAGTTTCTAGTTCAAGAGTCTCTGGTTGTGGAGTTTCTAGTTGCGGAGGATCTAGTTGTGTTATTTCTAGTTGTGGAGTTTCCAGTTGTGGAGTTTTTAGTTGTGGACTTTCTAGATATGGAATTTCTTGTTGCCGAGTCTCTATTTGTGGAGTTTGTTGTTGTGGGGTTTCTAGTTGTGGAGTCTTTAGTTGTGGAGTCTCTAGTTGCGGAGTTTCTAGTTGTAGAGTTTCTGGTTGTGAAGTTTCTAGTTGTGGAGTTTCATGTTGTGGAGCTTCTAGTTGTGGAGTCTGAAGTTGTGGAGTTTAAAGTTGTGGAGTTTCAAGTTGGGGAGTCTCTAGTTGTGGAGTTTCTAGTTGTGGAGTTTCTAGTGTTGGAGTTTCCAGTTGTGGAGTTTCCAGTTGGTGTATCTAGTTGTGGAGTTTCTAGTTGCGGAGTTTTTAATAGCGGAGTTTCTAGTTGTGGAGTTTCAAGTTGCGGAGTCTCATGTTGTGGAGTTTCCAGTTGTGGAGTTTTTAGTTGTAGAGTTTCTAGTTGTTGAGTGTCTAGTTGTGAAGTCTCTAGTTTTGCAGTTTCTAGTTGTAAAGTTTTTAGTTGTGGAGTTTCTAGATATAGAATTTCTAGTTGCCGAGTCTCTATTTGTGGAGTTTGTAGTTGTGGAGTTTCTGGTTGTGGAGTTTCTATTTGAGGAGTTTCAAGTTGTGAAGTTTCTAGTTGTGGAGTCTCTAGTTGCGGAGTTTCTAGTTGTGAAGTTTCTAGTTGTGGAGTTTCTAGTTTTCGAGTTTCTAGTTGTGGAGTTTCTAGTTGTAGAGTCTCCTGTTGCGGAGTTTCTAGTTGCGGAGTTTCTAGTTGGGGAGTTTCCAGTTGTGGAGTTTCTAGTTGTGGAGTTTCTAGTTGTGAAGTCTCAAGTTGTGGAGTTTAAACTTGTGGAGTTTCAAGTTGTGGAGTCTATAGTTGTGGAGTTTCTAGTTGTAGATTTTCTAGTTGTGGAGTATCTAGTTGTGGATTTTCCAGTTGTGGAGTTTCTAGTTGTTCAGTTGCGGAGTATCTAGTTGTTGAGTTTCTAGTTGCAGAGTCTCTAGTTGTGGAGTTTCAAGTTGTGGAGTCTCTAGATGTGGAGTTTCTAGTTGTCGAGTTTCCAGTTGTGGAGTTTCTAGCTGTGGAGTTTCAAGTTGTGGAGTCTCTAGTTGTGGAGTTTCTAGTTGCCGAGTTTCCAGTTGTGGAGTATCTAGTAGTGGAGTTTCCAGTTTTGGAGTTTGTAGTTGTGGAGTTTCTAGTTGCGGAGTCCCTAGTTGTGGAGTTTCTAGTTGCCGAGTCTCAAGCTGCGGAGTTTCAAGTTGTGGAGTTTCTAGTTGTGGAGTCTCAAGTTGTGGAGTTTCAAGTTGTGAAGTTTCAAGTTGTGGAGTCTCTAGTTGTGGAGTTTCTAGTTGCAGAGTATCTAGTTGTGGAGCTTCCAGTTGTGGAGTTTCTAATTGTGAAGTTGTGGAGTCTCTGGTTGTGGAGTTTTTAGTTGTGGAGTTTATAGTTGTGGAGTTTCGAGTTGTGGAGTCTCTAGTTATGGAGTTTCTAGTTGTGGAGTTTCCAGTTGTGGAGTATCTAGTTGTGGAGTTTCCAGTTGTGAAGTATCTAGTTGTGGAGTTTCCAGTTGTGGAGTATCTAGTTGTGGAGTTTTGAGTTGTGGAGTTTCTAGTTGCGGAGTTTCTAGTTGTGGAGTTTTTAATAGCGGAGTTTCTAGTTGTGAAGTTTCAAGTTGCGGAGTCTCAAGTTGTGGAGTTTCCAGTTGTGGAGTTTTTAGTTGTGGAGTTTTTAGCTGTTGAGTTTCTAGTTGTGAAGTCTCTAGTTTTGCAGTTACTAGTTGTGGAGTTTCTAGATATGGAATTTCTAGTTGCCGAGTCTGTATTTGTGGAGTTTGTAGTTGTGGAGTTTCTAGTCGTGGAGTTTCTAGTTGTGCAGTCTCTAGTTGCGGAGTTTCTAGTTGCGAAGTTTCTACTTGTGGAGTTTCTGGTTGTGGAGTTTCTAGTTGAGGAGTTTCAAGTTGTGGAGTTTCTAGTTGTGGAGTCTCAAGTTGTGGAGTTTAAACTTGTGGAGTTTCTAGTTGTGGAGTTTCTCGTTTTGGAGTTTCTAGTTGTGGAGTTTCTAGTTATAGAGTCTCCTGTTGCGGAGTTTCTAGTTGTGGAGTTTCTAGTTGGGGAGTTTTCAGTTGTGGAGTTTCTAGTTGTGGAGTCTCAAGTTGTGGAGTTTAAACTTGTGGAGTTTAAATTTGTGGAGTGTATAGTTGTGGAGTTTCTAGTTGTATATTTTGTAGTTGTGGAGTATCTAGTTGTGGATTTTCCAGTTGTGGAGTTTCTAGTTGTTGAGGTGCGCAGTCTCTAGTTGTTGAGTTTCTAGTTGCAGAGTCTCTAGTTGTGGAGTTTCAAGTTGTGGAGTCTCTAGATGTGGAGTTTCTAGTTGTGGAGTTTCAAGTTGCGGAGTCTGAGGCTGTGGAGTTTTAGATGTTGAGTTTTTAGTTGTGGAGTTTCTAGTGGTTGTGTTTCTAGTTTGAAGTCTCTAGTTGTAGATTCTCTAGTTGTGGAGTCTTTAGTTTAGGAATTTCTAGTTGAAGAGTTTTTTCTTGTGGAGTGTCTAGTTGTGGAGTTTCGAGTTGTGGAGTTTCGAGTTGTGGAGTTTCTAGTTGCAGAGTCTCTAGTTGCGGAGTTTCTAGTTGTGGAATTTCTAGTTGTGGAGTTTCTGGTTGTGGAGTTTCTATTTGAGGAGTTTCAAGTTGTGAAGTTTCTAGTTGTGGAGTCTCTAGTTGCGGAGTTTCTAGTTGCGGAGTTTCTAGTTGGGGAGTTTCCAGTTGTGGAGTTTCTAGTTGTGGAGTTTCTAGTTGTGGAGTTTCTAGTTGTGGAGTTTCTGGTTGTGGAGTTTTTAGTTGTGGAGTTTCAAGTTGTGGAGACTCTAGTTGTGCAGTTTCTAGTTGTGGAGTCTCTAGATGCGGAGTTTCTAGTTGAGGAGTTGTTAGTGTTGGAGTTTCTAGTTGTGGAGTTTCAGGTTGTGGAGTTTCTAGTTGCAGAGATTCTAGTTGCGGAGTCTCTGGTTGTGGAGGTTCTAGTTATGGAGTTTCTAGTTGTGGAGTTTCTAGTCGTGGAGTTTTTAGTTGTGGAGTCTAGGGTTGTGGAGTTTAAAGTGGCGGAGTCTCAAGTTGTGGAATTTCTAGTTGTAGAGTTTTTAGTTGTGGAGCTTCTAGTTGTTGAGTTTCTAGTTTTGAAGTCTCTAGTTGTGGAGTCTCTAGTTATGGAGTCTCTAGTTTAGAACTTTCTAGTTGTAGAAATTTTAGTTGTGGAGTGTCTAGTTGTGAAGTTTCCAGTTGTGGAGTTTCCAGTTGTGGAGTTTCGAGTTGTGGAGTTTCTTGTTGTGGAGGTTTGAGTAGTGGAGTTTCTAGTTGCGGCGTCTCAAGTGTTGGAGTTTGTAGTTGCGGAGTGTCTAGTTGTGGTGTTTCTAGCTGTGGAATTTCTTGTTGCGGAGTTTCTAAATGCGGAGTTTCTAGTAGCGGAGTTCCATAGTTGCAGAGTCTCTAGTTGTGGAGTTTCTAGTTGTGGAGTGTCTAGTTGTGGAGTTTCTAGTTTGAAGTCTCTAGTTGTAGATTCTCTTGTTGTGGAGTCTCTAGTTTAGGAGTTTCTAGTTGAAGAGTTTTTAGTTGTGGAGTGTCTAGTTGTGGAGTTTCCAGTTGTGGAGTTTCGAGTTGTGGAGTTTCGAATTTTGGAGTTTCTAGTTGTGGAATTTTTAGTTGTGGAGTTTCTAGTTGTGGAGTTTCAAGTTGCGGAGTCTCATGTTGTGGAGTTTCCAGTTGTGGAGTTTTTAGTTGTAGAGTTTCTAGTTGTTGAGTGTCTAGTTGTGAAGTCTCTAGTTTTGCAGTTTCTAGTTGTAAAGTTTTTAGTTGTGGAGTTTCTAGATAGAGAATTTCTAGTTGCCGAGTCTCTATTTGTGGAGTTTGTAGTTGTGGAGTTTCTAGTTGTGGAGTTTCTAGTTGTGGAGTCTCTAGTTGCGGAGTTTATAGTTGCGGAGTTTCTAGCTGTGGAGTTTCTGGTTGTGGAGTTTCTATTTGAGGAGTTTCAAGTTGTGAAGTTTCTAGTTGTGGAGTCTCTAGTTGCGGAGTTTCTAGTTGTGAAGTTTCTAGTTGTGGAGTTTCTAGTTTTCGAGTTTCTAGTTGTGGAGTTTCTAGTTGTAGAGTCTCCTGTTGCGGAGTTTCTAGTTGCGGAGTTTCTAGTTGGGGAGTTTCCAGTTGTGGAGTTTCTAGTTGTGGAGTTTCTAGTTGTGAAGTCTCAAGTTGTGGAGTTTAAACTTGTGGAGTTTCAAGTTGTGGAGTCTATAGTTGTGGAGTTTCTAGTTGTAGATTTTCTAGTTGTGGAGTATCTAGTTGTGGATTTTCCAGTTGTGGAGTTTCTAGTTGTTCAGTTGCGGAGTATCTAGTTGTTGAGTTTCTAGTTGCAGAGTCTCTAGTTGTGGAGTTTCAAGTTGTGGAGTCTCTAGATGTGGAGTTTCTAGTTGTCGAGTTTCCAGTTGTGGAGTTTCTAGCTGTGGAGTTTCAAGTTGTGGAGTCTCTAGTTGTGGAGTTTCTAGTTGCCGAGTTTCCAGTTGTGGAGTATCTAGTAGTGGAGTTTCCAGTTTTGGAGTTTCTAGTTGTGGAGTTTCTAGTTGCGGAGTCCCTAGTTGTGGAGTTTCTAGTTGCCGAGTCTCAAGCTGCGGAGTTTCAAGTTGTGGAGTTTCTAGTTGTGGAGTCTCAAGTTGTGGAGTTTCAAGTTGTGAAGTTTCAAGTTGTGGAGTCTCTAGTTGTGGAGTTTCTAGTTGCAGAGTATCTAGTTGTGGAGCTTCCAGTTGTGGAGTTTCTAATTGTGAAGTTGTGGAGTCTCTGGTTGTGGAGTTTTTAGTTGTGGAGTTTATAGTTGTGGAGTTTCGAGTTGTGGAGTCTCTAGTTATGGAGTTTCTAGTTGTGGAGTTTCCAGTTGTGGAGTATCTAGTTGTGGAGTTTCCAGTTGTGAAGTATCTAGTTGTGGAGTTTCCAGTTGTGGAGTATCTAGTTGTGGAGTTTTGAGTTGTGGAGTTTCTAGTTGCGGAGTTTCTAGTTGTGGAGTTTTTAATAGCGGAGTTTCTAGTTGTGAAGTTTCAAGTTGCGGAGTCTCAAGTTGTGGAGTTTCCAGTTGTGGAGTTTTTAGTTGTGGAGTTTTTAGCTGTTGAGTTTCTAGTTGTGAAGTCTCTAGTTTTGCAGTTACTAGTTGTGGAGTTTCTAGATATGGAATTTCTAGTTGCCGAGTCTGTATTTGTGGAGTTTGTAGTTGTGGAGTTTCTAGTCGTGGAGTTTCTAGTTGTGGAGTCTCTAGTTGCGGAGTTTCTAGTTGCGAAGTTTCTACTTGTGGAGTTTCTGGTTGTGGAGTTTCTAGTTGAGGAGTTTCAAGTTGTGGAGTTTCTAGTTGTGGAGTCTCAAGTTGTGGAGTTTAAACTTGTGGAGTTTCTAGTTGTGGAGTTTCTCGTTTTGGAGTTTCTAGTTGTGGAGTTTCTAGTTATAGAGTCTCCTGTTGCGGAGTTTCTAGTTGTGGAGTTTCTAGTTGGGGAGTTTTCAGTTGTGGAGTTTCTAGTTGTGGAGTCTCAAGTTGTGGAGTTTAAACTTGTGGAGTTTAAATTTGTGGAGTGTATAGTTGTGGAGTTTCTAGTTGTATATTTTGTAGTTGTGGAGTATCTAGTTGTGGATTTTCCAGTTGTGGAGTTTCTAGTTGTTGAGGTGCGCAGTCTCTAGTTGTTGAGTTTCTAGTTGCAGAGTCTCTAGTTGTGGAGTTTCAAGTTGTGGAGTCTCTAGATGTGGAGTTTCTAGTTGTGGAGTTTCAAGTTGCGGAGTCTGAGGCTGTGGAGTTTTAGATGTTGAGTTTTTAGTTGTGGAGTTTCTAGTGGTTGTGTTTCTAGTTTGAAGTCTCTAGTTGTAGATTCTCTAGTTGTGGAGTCTTTAGTTTAGGAATTTCTAGTTGAAGAGTTTTTTCTTGTGGAGTGTCTAGTTGTGGAGTTTCGAGTTGTGGAGTTTCGAGTTGTGGAGTTTCTAGTTGCAGAGTCTCTAGTTGCGGAGTTTCTAGTTGTGGAATTTCTAGTTGTGGAGTTTCTGGTTGTGGAGTTTCTATTTGAGGAGTTTCAAGTTGTGAAGTTTCTAGTTGTGGAGTCTCTAGTTGCGGAGTTTCTAGTTGCGGAGTTTCTAGTTGGGGAGTTTCCAGTTGTGGAGTTTCTAGTTGTGGAGTTTCTAGTTGTGGAGTTTCTAGTTGTGGAGTTTCTGGTTGTGGAGTTTTTAGTTGTGGAGTTTCAAGTTGTGGAGACTCTAGTTGTGCAGTTTCTAGTTGTGGAGTCTCTAGATGCGGAGTTTCTAGTTGAGGAGTTGTTAGTGTTGGAGTTTCTAGTTGTGGAGTTTCAGGTTGTGGAGTTTCTAGTTGCAGAGATTCTAGTTGCGGAGTCTCTGGTTGTGGAGGTTCTAGTTATGGAGTTTCTAGTTGTGGAGTTTCTAGTCGTGGAGTTTTTAGTTGTGGAGTCTAGGGTTGTGGAGTTTAAAGTGGCGGAGTCTCAAGTTGTGGAATTTCTAGTTGTAGAGTTTTTAGTTGTGGAGCTTCTAGTTGTTGAGTTTCTAGTTTTGAAGTCTCTAGTTGTGGAGTCTCTAGTTATGGAGTCTCTAGTTTAGAACTTTCTAGTTGTAGAAATTTTAGTTGTGGAGTGTCTAGTTGTGAAGTTTCCAGTTGTGGAGTTTCCAGTTGTGGAGTTTCGAGTTGTGGAGTTTCTTGTTGTGGAGGTTTGAGTAGTGGAGTTTCTAGTTGCGGCGTCTCAAGTGTTGGAGTTTGTAGTTGCGGAGTGTCTAGTTGTGGTGTTTCTAGCTGTGGAATTTCTTGTTGCGGAGTTTCTAAATGCGGAGTTTCTAGTAGCGGAGTTCCATAGTTGCAGAGTCTCTAGTTGTGGAGTTTCTAGTTGTGGAGTGTCTAGTTGTGGAGTTTCTAGTTTGAAGTCTCTAGTTGTAGATTCTCTTGTTGTGGAGTCTCTAGTTTAGGAGTTTCTAGTTGAAGAGTTTTTAGTTGTGGAGTGTCTAGTTGTGGAGTTTCCAGTTGAGGAGTTTCGAGTTGTGGAGTTTCGAATTTTGGAGTTTCTAGTTGTGGAATTTTTAGTTGTGGAGTTTCTAGTTGTGGAGTTTCTAGTTTTGAATCTCTAGCTGTGGATTTTCTAGTTGCGTAACTTAAGGTCGTGAGGTTTCAAGTTGTGGAGTTTCTAGTTGTGGAGTTTCTAGTTGTGGAGTCTGTAGTTGTGTAGTTTCTAGCTGCGGAGTTTCTATTTGTGGAGTATCTAGCTGCGGAGTTTCTAGTTGCGGAGTCTCTAGTTGTGGAGTTTTTAGTTGTGGAGTTTCTAGTTGTGGAGTTTCCATTTCTGGAGTTATAGTTGTGGACTTTCTAGACATGAAATTTCTTGTAGCCGAGTCTCTATTTGTGGAGCTTGTAGTTGTGGAGTTTTTAGTTGTTGAGTTTCTAGTTGTGGAGTCTCTAGTTTTGCAGTTTCTAGTTGTGGAGTTTCTAGATATGGAATTTGTAGTTGCCGAGTCTGTATTTGTGAAGTTTGAAGTTCTGGAGTTTCCTGTTGTGGAGTTTCTAGTTGTGGAGTCTCTAGTTGCGGAGTTTCTAGTTGCGGAGTTTCTAGTTGTGGAGTTTCTGGTTGTGGAGTTTCTATTTGAGGAGTTTCAAGTTGTGAAGTTTCTAGTTGTGGAGTCTCTAGTTGCGGAGTTTCTAGTTGTGAAGTTTCTAGTTGTGGAGTTTCTAGTTTTCGAGTTTCTAGTTGTGGAGTTTCTAGTTGTAGAGTCTCCTGTTGCGGAGTTTCTAGTTGCGGAGTTTCAAGTTGTGGAGTCTCTAGTCGTGGAGTTTCTAGTTGCCGAGTTTCTAGTTGCGGAGTCCCTAGTTGTGGAGTTTCTAGTTGCGGAGTCTCAAGCTGCGGAGTTTCAAGTTGTGGAGTTTCTAGTTGTGGAGTCTCAAGTTGTGGAGCTTAAAGTTGTGGAGTTTCAAGTTGTGGAGTCTCTAGTTGTGGAGGTACTAGTTGCAGAGTATCTAGTTGTGGAGTTTCCAGTTGTGGAGTTTCTAGTTGTGGAGTTGCGGAGTCTCTGGTTGAGGAGTTTCTAGTTGTGGAGTTTCTAGTTGCGGAGTTTCAAGTTGTGGAGTCTCTAGTTGTGGAGTTTCTAGTTGTGGAGTTTCCAGTTGTGGAGTATCTAGTTGTGGAGTTTCCAGTTGTGACGTATCTAGTTGTGGAGTTTCCAGTTGAGGAGTATCTAGTTGTGGAGTTTTAAGTTGTGGAGTTTCTAGTTGTGGAGTTTTAAGTTGTGGAGTTTTTAGTTGTGGAGTTTCTAGTGTTGAAGTCTCTAGTTTTGCATTTTCTAGTTGTGGAGTTTCTAGATACGGAATTTCTAGTTGCCGAGTCTGTTTTAATGGAGTTTGAAGTTGTGGAGTTTCTAGTTGTGGAGTTTCTAGTTGTGGAGTCTCTAGTTGCGGAGTTTCTAGTTGTGGAGTTTCTAGTTGTGGACTTTCTGGATGTGGAGTTTCTATATGAGGAGTTTCAAGTTGTGAAGTTTCTAGTTGTGGAGTCTCTAGTTGCGGAGTTTGTAGTTGTGAAGTTTCTAGTTGTGGAGTTTCTACTTTTCGAGTTTCTAGTTGTGGAGTTTCTAGTTGTAGAGTCTCCTGTTGCGGAGTTTCTAGTTGCGGAGTTTCTAGTTGGGGAGTTTCCAGTTGTGGAGTTTCTAGTTGTGGAGTCGCTAGTTGTGGAGTCTCAAGTTGTGGAGTTTAAACTTGTGAAGTTTCAAGTTGTGGAGTCTATAGTTGTGGAGTTTCTAGTTGTAGATTTTCTAGTTGTGGAGTATCTAGTTGTGGATTTTCCAGTTGTGGAGTTTCTAGTTGTTCAGTTGCGGAGTATCTAGTTGTTGAGTTTCTAGTTGCAGAGTCTCTAGTTGTGGAGTTTCAAGTTGTGGAGTCTCTAGATGTGGAGTTTCTAGTTGTCGAGTTTCCAGTTGTGGAGTTTCTAGCTGTGGAGTTTCAAGTTGTGGAGTCTCTAGTTTTGGAGTTTCTAGTTGCCGAGTTTCCAGTTGTGGAGTATCTAGTAGTGGAGTTTCCAGTTTTGGAGTTTCTAGTTGTGGAGTTTCTAGTTGCGGAGTCCTTAGTTGTGGAGTTTCTAGTTGCCGAGTCTCAAGCTGCGGAGTTTCAAGTTGTGGAGTTTCTAGTTGTGGAGTCTCAAGTTGTGGAGTTTCAAGTTGTGAAGTTTCAAGTTGTGGAGTCTCTAGTTGTGGAGTTTCTAGTTGCAGAGTATCTAGTTGTGGAGCTTCCAGTTGTGGAGATTCTAATTGTGAAGTTGTGGAGTCTCTGGTTGTGGAGTTTTTAGTTGTGGAGTTTATAGTTGTGGAGTTTCGAGTAGTGGAGTCTCTAGTTATGGAGTTTCTAGTTGTGGAGTTTCCAGTTGTGGAGTATCTAGTTGTGGAGTTTCCAGTTGTGAAGTATCTAGTTGTGGAGTTTCCAGTTGTGGAGTATCTAGTTGTGGAGTTTTGAGTTGTGGAGTTTCTAGTTGCGGAGTTTCTAGTTGTGGAGTTTTTAATAGCGGAGTTTCTAGTTGTGAAGTTTCAAGTTGCGGAGTCTCAAGTTGTGGAGTTTCCAGTTGTGGAGTTTTTAGTTGTGGAGTTTTTAGCTGTTGAGTTTCTAGTTGTGAAGTCTCTAGTTTTGCAGTTACTAGTTGTGGAGTTTCTAGATATGGAATTTCTAGTTGCCGAGTCTGTATTTGTGGAGTTTGTAGTTGTGGAGTTTCTAGTCGTGGAGTTTCTAGTTGTGGAGTCTCTAGTTGCGGAGTTTCTAGTTTCGAAGTTTCTACTTGTGGAGTTTCTGGTTGTGGAGTTTCTAGTTGAGGAGTTTCAAGTTGTGGAGTTTCTAGTTGTGGAGTCTCAAGTTGTGGAGTTTAAACTTGTGGAGTTTCTAGTTGTGGAGTTTCTCGTTTTGGAGTTTCTAGTTGTGGAGTTTCTAGTTATAGAGTCTCCTGTTGCGGAGTTTCTAGTTGTGGAGTTTCTAGTTGGGGAGTTTTCAGTTGTGAAGTTTCTAGTTGTGGAGTCTCAAGTTGTGGAGTTTAAACTTGTGGAGTTTAAATTTGTGGAGTGTATAGTTGTGGAGTTTCTAGTTGTATATTTTCTAGTTGTGGAGTATCTAGTTGTGGATTTTCCAGTTGTGGAGTTTCTAGTTGTTAAGGTGCGCAGTCTCTAGTTGTTGAGTTTCTAGTTGCAGAGTCTCTAGTTGTGGAGTTTCAAGTTGTGGAGTCTCTAGATGTGGAGTTTCTAGTTGTGGAGTTTCAAGTTGCGGAGTCTGAGGCTGTGGAGTTTTAGTTGTTGAGTTTTTAGTTGTGGAGTTTCTAGTTGTTGTGTTTCTAGTTTGAAGTCTCTAGTTGTAGATTCTCTAGTTGTGGAGTCTTTAGTTTAGGAATTTCTAGTTGAAGAGTTTTTTCTTGTGGAGTGTCTAGTTGTGGAGTTTCGAGTTGTGGAGTTTCGAGTTGTGGAGTTTCTAGTTGCAGAGTCTCTAGTTGTGGAGTTTCAAGTTGTGGAGTCTCCAGTCGTGGAGTTTCTAGTTGCCGAGTTTCTAGTTGCGGAGTTTCTAGTTGTGGAATTTCTAGTTGTGGAGTTTCTGGTTGTGGAGTTTCTATTTGAGGAGTTTCAAGTTGTGAAGTTTCTAGTTGTGGAGTCTCTAGTTGCGGAGTTTCTAGTTGTGAAGTTTCTAGTTGTGGAGTTTCTAGTTTTCGAGTTTCTAGTTGTGGAGTTTCTAGTTGTAGATTCTCCTGTTGCGGAGTTTCTAGTTGCGGAGTTTCTAGTTGGGGAGTTTCCAGTTGTGGAGTTTCTAGTTGTGGAGTTTCTAGTTGTGGAGTTTCTAGTTGTGGAGTTTCTGGTTGTGGAGTTTTTAGTTGTGGAGTTTCAAGTTGTGGAGACTCTAGTTGTGCAGTTTCTAGTTGTGGAGTCTCTAGATGCGGAGTTTCTAGTTGAGGAGTTGCTAGTGTTGGAGTTTCTAGTTGTGGAGTTTCAGGTTGTGGAGTTTCTAGTTGCAGAGATTCTAGTTGCGGAGTCTCTGGTTGTGGAGGTTCTAGTTATGGAGTTTCTAGTTGTGGAGTTTCTAGTCGTGGAGTTTTTAGTTGTGGAGTCTAGGGTTGTGGAGTTTAAAGTGGCGGAGTCTCAAGTTGTGGAATTTCTAGTTGTAGAGTTTTTAGTTGTGGAGCTTCTAGTTGTTGAGTTTCTAGTTTTGAAGTCTCTAGTTGTGGAGTCTCTAGTTATGGAGTCTCTAGTTTAGAACTTTCTAGTTGTAGAAATTTTAGTTGTGGAGTGTCTAGTTGTGAAGTTTCCAGTTGTGGAGTTTCCAGTTGTGGAGTTTCGAGTTGTGGAGTTTCTTGTTGTGGAGATTTGAGTAGTGGAGTTTCTAGTTGCGGCGTCTCAAGTGTTGGAGTTTGTAGTTGCGGAGTGTCTAGTTGTGGTGTTTCTAGCTGTGGAATTTCTTGTTGCGGAGTTTCTAAATGCGGAGTTTCTAGTAGCGGAGTTCCATAGTTGCAGAGTCTCTAGTTGTGGAGTTTCTAGTTGTGGAGTGTCTAGTTGTGGAGTTTCAAGTTGTGGAGTTTCTAGTAGAGTTTCGAATTTTGAAGTTTCTAGTTGTTGAGTTTCTAGTTTGAAGTCTCTAGTTGTAGATTCTCTTGTTGTGGAGTCTCTAGTTTAGGAGTTTCTAGTTGAAGAGTTTTTAGTTGTGGAGTGTCTAGTTGTGGAGTTTCCAGTTGTGGAGTTTCGAGTTGTGGAGTTTCGAATTTTGGAGTTTCTAGTTGTGGAATTTTTAGTTGTGGAGTTTCTAGTTGTGGAGTTTCTAGTTTTGAATCTCTAGCTGTGGATTTTCTAGTTGCGTAACTTAAGGTCGTGAGGTTTCAAGTTGTGGAGTTTCTAGTTGTGGAGTTTCTAGTTGTGGAGTCTGTAGTTGTGTAGTTTCTAGCTGCGGAGTTTCTATTTGTGGAGTATCTAGCTGCGGAGTTTCTAGTTGCGGAGTCTCTAGTTGTGGAGTTTTTAGTTGTGGAGTTTCTAGTTGTGGAGTTTCCATTTCTGGAGTTATAGTTGTGGACTTTCTAGACATGAAATTTCTTGTAGCCGAGTCTCTATTTGTGGAGCTTGTAGTTGTGGAGTTTTTAGTTGTTGAGTTTCTAGTTGTGGAGTCTCTAGTTTTGCAGTTTCTAGTTGTGGAGTTTCTAGATATGGAATTTGTAGTTGCCGAGTCTGTATTTGTGAAGTTTGAAGTTCTGGAGTTTCTAGTTGTGGAGTTTCTAGTTGTGGAGTCTCTAGTTGCGGAGTTTCTAGTTGCGGAGTTTCTAGTTGTGGAGTTTCTGGTTGTGGAGTTTCTATTTGAGGAGTTTCAAGTTGTGAAGTTTCTAGTTGTGGAGTCTCTAGTTGCGGAGTTTCTAGTTGTGAAGTTTCTAGTTGTGGAGTTTCTAGTTTTCTAGTTTCTAGTTGTGGAGTTTCTAGTTGTAGAGTCTCCTGTTGCGGAGTTTCTAGTTGCGGAGTTTCAAGTTGTGGAGTCTCTAGTCGTGGAGTTTCTAGTTGCCGAGTTTCTAGTTGCGGAGTCCCTAGTTGTGGAGTTTCTAGTTGCGGAGTCTCAAGCTGCGGAGTTCCAAGTTGTGGAGTTTCTAGTTGTGGAGTCTCAAGTTGTGGAGCTTAAAGTTGTGGAGTTTCAAGTTGTGGAGTCTCTAGTTGTGGAGGTACTAGTTGCAGAGTATCTAGTTGTGGAGTTTCTAGTTGTGGAGTTGCGGAGTCTCTGGTTGAGGAGTTTCTAGTTGTGGAGTTTCTAGTTGTGGAGTTTCAAGTTGTGGAGTCTCTAGTTGTGGAGTTTCTAGTTGTGGAGTTTCCAGTTGTGGAGTATCTAGTTGTGGAGTTTCCAGTTGTGAAGTATCTAGTTGTGGAGTTTCCAGTTGTGGAGTATCTAGTTGTGGAGTTTTAAGTTGTGGAGTTTCTAGTTGTGGAGTTTTAAGTTGTGGAGTTTTTAGTTGTGGAGTTGCTAGTGTTGAAGTCTCTAGTTTTGCAGTTTCTAGTTGTGGAGTTTCTAGATACGGAATTTCTAGTTGCCGAGTCTGTTTTAATGGAGTTTGAAGTTGTGGAGTTTCTAGTTGTGGAGTTTCTAGTTGTGGAGTCTCTAGTTGCGGAGTTTCTAGTTGTGGAGTTTCTAGTTGTGGACTTTCTGGTTGTGGAGTTTCTATATGAGGAGTTTCAAGTTGTGAAGTTTCTAGTTGTGGAGTCTCTAGTTGCGGAGTTTGTAGTTGTGAAGTTTCTAGTTGTGGAGTTTCTACTTTTCGAGTTTCTAGTTGTGGAGTTTCTAGTTGTAGAGTCTCCTGTTGCGGAGTTTCTAGTTGCGGAGTTTCTAGTTGGGGAGTTTCCAGTTGTGGAGTTTCTAGTTGTGGAGTCGCTAGTTGTGGAGTCTCAAGTTGTGGAGTTTAAACTTGTGAAGTTTCAAGTTGCGGAGTCTATAGTTGTGGAGTTTCTAGTTGTAGATTTTCTAGTTGTGGAGTATCTAGTTGTGGATTTTCCAGTTGTGGAGTTTCTAGTTGTTCAGTTGCGGAGTATCTAGTTGTTGAGTTTCTAGTTGCAGAGTCTCTAGTTGTGGAGTTTCAAGTTGTGGAGTCTCTAGATGTGGAGTTTCTAGTTGTCGAGTTTCCAGTTGTGGAGTTTCTAGCTGTGGAGTTTCAAGTTGTGGAGTCTCTAGTTTTGGAGTTTCTAGTTGCCGAGTTTCCAGTTGTGGAGTATCTAGTAGTGGAGTTTCCAGTTTTGGAGTTTCTAGTTGTGGAGTTTCTAGTTGCGGAGTCCCTAGTTGTGGAGTTTCTAGTTGCCGAGTCTCAAGCTGCGGAGTTTCAAGTTGTGGAATTTCTAGTTGTGGAGTCTCAAGTTGTGGAGTTTCAAGTTGTGAAGTTTCAAGTTGTGGAGTCTCTAGTTGTGGAGTTTCTAGTTGCAGAGTATCTAGTTGTGGAGCTTCCAGTTGTGGAGTTTCTAATTGTGAAGTTGTGGAGTCTCTGGTTGTGGAGTTTTTAGTTGTGGAGTTTATAGTTGTGGAGTTTCGAGTTGTGGAGTCTCTAGTTATGGAGTTTCTAGTTGTGGAGTTTCCAGTTGTGGAGTATCTAGTTGTGGAGTTTCCAGTTGTGAAGTATCTAGTTGTGGAGTTTCCAGTTGTGGAGTATCTAGTTGTGGAGTTTTGAGTTGTGGAGTTTCTAGTTGCGGAGTTTCTAGTTGTGGAGTTTTTAATAGCGGAGTTTCTAGTTGTGAAGTTTCAAGTTGCGGAGTCTCAAGTTGTGGAGTTTCCAGTTGTGGAGTTTTTAGTTGTGGAGTTTTTAGCTGTTGAGTTTCTAGTTGTGAAGTCTCTAGTTTTGCAGTTACTAGTTGTGGAGTTTCTAGATATGGAATTTCTAGTTGCCGAGTCTGTATTTGTGGAGTTTGTAGTCGTGGAGTTTCTAGTCGTGGAGTTTCTAGTTGTGGAGTCTCTAGTTGCGGAGTTTCTAGTTGCGAAGTTTCTACTTGTGGAGTTTCTGGTTGTGGAGTTTCTAGTTGAGGAGTTTCAAGTTGTGGAGTTTCTAGTTGTGGAGTCTCAAGTTGTGGAGTTTAAACTTGTGGAGTTTCTAGTTGTGGAGTTTCTCGTTTTGGAGTTTCTAGTTGTGGAGTTTCTAGTTATAGAGTCTCCTGTTGCGGAGTTTCTAGTTGTGGAGTTTCTAGTTGGGGAGTTTTCAGTTGTGGAGTTTCTAGTTGTGGAGTCTCAAGTTGTGGAGTTTAAACTTGTGGAGTTTAAATTTGTGGAGTGTATAGTTGTGGAGTTTCTAGTTGTATATTTTGTAGTTGTGGAGTATCTAGTTGTGGATTTTCCAGTTGTGGAGTTTCTAGTTGTTGAGGTGCGCAGTCTCTAGTTGTTGAGTTTCTAGTTGCAGAGTCTCTAGTTGTGGAGTTTCAAGTTGTGGAGTCTCTAGATGTGGAGTTTCTAGTTGTGGAGTTTCAAGTTGCGGAGTCTGAGGCTGTGGAGTTTTAGTTGTTGAGTTTTTAGTTGTGGAGTTTCTAGTTGTTGTGTTTCTAGTTTGAAGTCTCTAGTTGTAGATTCTCTAGTTGTGGAGTCTTTAGTTTAGGAATTTCTAGTTGAAGAGTTTTTTCTTGTGGAGTGTCTAGTTGTGGAGTTTCGAGTTGTGGAGTTTCGAGTTGTGGAGTTTCTAGTTGCAGAGTCTCTAGTTGTGGAGTTTCAAGTTGTGGAGTCTCCAGTCGTGGAGTTTCTAGTTGCCGAGTTTCTAGTTGCAAAGTTTCTAGTTGTGGAATTTCTAGTTGTGGAGTTTCTGGTTGTGGAGTTTCTATTTGAGGAGTTTCAAGTTGTGAAGTTTCTAGTTGTGGAGTCTCTAGTTGCGGAGTTTCTAGTTGCGGAGTTTCTAGTTGGGGAGTTTCTAGTTGTGGAGTTTCTAGTTTTGGAGTTTCTAGTTGTGGAGTTTCTAGTTGTGGAGTTTCTGGTTGTGGAGTTTTTAGTTGTGGAGTTTCAAGTTGTGGAGACTCTAGTTGTGCAGTTTCTAGTTGTGGAGTCTCTAGATGCGGAGTTTCTAGTTGAGGAGTTGTTAGTGTTGGAGTTTCTAGTTGTGGAGTTTCAGGTTGTGGAGTTTCTAGTTGCAGAGATTCTAGTTGCGGAGTCTCTGGTTGTGGAGGTTCTAGTTATGGAGTTTCTAGTTGTGGAGTTTCTAGTCGTGGAGTTTTTAGTTGTGGAGTCTAGGGTTGTGGAGTTTAAAGTGGCGGAGTCTCAAGTTGTGGAATTTCTAGTTGTAGAGTTTTTAGTTGTGGAGCTTCTAGTTGTTGAGTTTCTAGTTTTGAAGTCTCTAGTTGTGGAGTCTCTAGTTATGGAGTCTCTAGTTTAGAACTTTCTAGTTGTAGAAATTTTAGTTATGGAGTGTCTAGTTGTGAAGTTTCCATTTGTGGAGTTTCCAGTTGTGGAGTTTCGAGTTGTGGAGTTTCTTGTTGTGGAGGTTTGAGTAGTGGAGTTTCTAGTTGCGGCGTCTCAAGTGTTGGAGTTTGTAGTTGCGGAGTGTCTAGTTGTGGTGTTTCTAGCTGTGGAATTTCTTGTTGCGGAGTTTCTAAATGCGGAGTTTCTAGTAGCGGAGTTCCATAGTTGCAGAGTCTCTAGTTGTGGAGTTTCTAGTTGTGGAGTGTCTAGTTGTGGAGTTTCAAGTTGTGGAGTTTCTAGTAGAGTTTCGAATTTTGAAGTTTCTAGTTGTTGAGTTTCTAGTTTGAAGTCTCTAGTTGTAGATTCTCTTGTTGTGGAGTCTCTAGTTTAGGAGTTTCTAGTTGAAGAGTTTTTAGTTGTGGAGTGTCTAGTTGTGGAGTTTCCAGTTGTGGAGTTTCGAGTTGTGGAGTTTCGAATTTTGGAGTTTCTAGTTGTGGAATTTTTAGTTGTGGAGTTTCTAGTTGTGGAGTTTCTAGTTTTGAATCTCTAGCTGTGGATTTTCTAGTTGCGTAACTTAAGGTCGTGAGGTTTCAAGTTGTGGAGTTTCTAGTTGTGGAGTTTCTAGTTGTGGAGTCTGTAGTTGTGTAGTTTCTAGCTGCGGAGTTTCTATTTGTGGAGTATCTAGCTGCGGAGTTTCTAGTTGCGGAGTCTCTAGTTGTGGAGTTTTTAGTTGTGGAGTTTCTAGTTGTGGAGTTTCCATTTCTGGAGTTATAGTTGTGGACTTTCTAGACATGAAATTTCTTGTAGCCGAGTCTCTATTTGTGGAGCTCGTAGTTGTGGAGTTTTTAGTTGTTGAGTTTCTAGTTGTGGAGTCTCTAGTTTTGCAGTTTCTAGTTGTGGAGTTTCTAGATATGGAATTTGTAGTTGCCGAGTCTGTATTTGTGAAGTTTGAAGTTCTGGAGTTTCTAGTTGTGGAGTTTCTAGTTGTGGAGTCTCTAGTTGCGGAGTTTCTAGTTGCGGAGTTTCTGGTTGTGGAGTTTCTGGTTGTGGAGTTTCTATTTGAGGAGTTTCAAGTTGTGAAGTTTCTAGTTGTGGAGTCTCTAGTTGCGGAGTTTCTAGTTGTGAAGTTTCTAGTTGTGGAGTTTCTAGTTTTCGAGTTTCTAGTTGTGGAGTTTCTAGTTGTAGAGTCTCCTGTTGCGGAGTTTCTAGTTGCGGAGTTTCAAGTTGTGGAGTCTCTAGTCGTGGAGTTTCTAGTTGCCGAGTTTCTAGTTGCGGAGTCCCTAGTTGTGGAGTTTCTAGTTGCGGAGTCTCAAGCTGCGGAGTTTCAAGTTGTGGAGTTTCTAGTTGTGGAGTCTCAAGTTGTGGAGCTTAAAGTTGTGGAGTTTCAAGTTGTGGAGTCTCTAGTTGTGGAGGTACTAGTTGCAGAGTATCTAGTTGTGGAGTTTCCAGTTGTGGAGTTTCTAGTTGTGGAGTTGCGGAGTCTCTGGTTGAGGAGTTTCTAGTTGTGGAGTTTCTAGTTGTGGAGTTTCAAGTTGTGGAGTCTCTAGTTGTGGAGTTTCTAGTTGTGGAGTTTCCAGTTGTGGAGTATCTAGTTGTGGAGTTTCCAGTTGTGAAGTATCTAGTTGTGGAGTTTCCAGTTGTGGAGTATCTAGTTGTGGAGTTTTAAGTTGTGGAGTTTCTAGTTGTGGAGTTTTAAGTTGTGGAGTTTTTAGTTGTGGAGTTTCTAGTGTTGAAGTCTCTAGTTTTGCATTTTCTAGTTGTGGAGTTTCTAGATACGGAATTTCTAGTTGCCGAGTCTGTTTTAATGGAGTTTGAAGTTGTGGAGTTTCTAGTTGTGGAGTTTCTAGTTGTGGAGTCTCTAGTTGCGGAGTTTCTAGTTGTGGAGTTTCTAGTTGTGGACTTTCTGGTTGTGGAGTTTCTATATGAGGAGTTTCAAGTTGTGAAGTTTCTAGTTGTGGAGTCTCTAGTTGCGGAGTTTGTAGTTGTGAAGTTTCTAGTTGTGGAGTTTCTACTTTTCGAGTTTCTAGTTGTGGAGTTTCTAGTTGTAGAGTCTCCTGTTGCGGAGTTTCTAGTTGCGGAGTTTCTAGTTGGGGAGTTTCCAGTTGTGGAGTTTCTAGTTGTGGAGTCGCTAGTTGTGGAGTCTCAAGTTGTGGAGTTTAAACTTGTGAAGTTTCAAGTTGTGGAGTCTATAGTTGTGGAGTTTCTAGTTGTAGATTTTCTAGTTGTGGAGTATCTAGTTGTGGATTTTCCAGTTGTGGAGTTTCTAGTTGTTCAGTTGCGGAGTATCTAGTTGTTGAGTTTCTAGTTGCAGAGTCTCTAGTTGTGGAGTTTCAAGTTGTGGAGTCTCTAGATGTGGAGTTTCTAGTTGTCGAGTTTCCAGTTGTGGAGTTTCTAGCTGTGGAGTTTCAAGTTGTGGAGTCTCTAGTTTTGGAGTTTCTAGTTGCCGAGTTTCCAGTTGTGGAGTATCTAGTAGTGGAGTTTCCAGTTTTGGAGTTTCTAGTTGTGGAGTTTCTAGTTGCGGAGTCCCTAGTTGTGGAGTTTCTAGTTGCCGAGTCTCAAGCTGCGGAGTTTCAAGTTGTGGAATTTCTAGTTGTGGAGTCTCAAGTTGTGGAGTTTCAAGTTGTGAAGTTTCAAGTTGTGGAGTCTCTAGTTGTGGAGTTTCTAGTTGCAGAGTATCTAGTTGTGGAGCTTCCAGTTGTGGAGTTTCTAATTGTGAAGTTGTGGAGTCTCTGGTTGTGGAGTTTTTAGTTGTGGAGTTTATAGTTGTGGAGTTTCGAGTTGTGGAGTCTCTAGTTATGGAGTTTCTAGTTGTGGAGTTTCCAGTTGTGGAGTATCTAGTTGTGGAGTTTCCAGTTGTGAAGTATCTAGTTGTGGAGTTTCCAGTTGTGGAGTATCTAGTTGTGGAGTTTTGAGTTGTGGAGTTTCTAGTTGCGGAGTTTCTAGTTGTGGAGTTTTTAATAGCGGAGTTTCTAGTTGTGAAGTTTCAAGTTGCGGAGTCTCAAGTTGTGGAGTTTCCAGTTGTGGAGTTTTTAGTTGTGGAGTTTTTAGCTGTTGAGTTTCTAGTTGTGAAGTCTCTAGTTTTGCAGTTACTAGTTGTGGAGTTTCTAGATATGGAATTTCTAGTTGCCGAGTCTGTATTTGTGGAGTTTGTAGTTGTGGAGTTTCTAGTCGTGGAGTTTCTAGTTGTGGAGTCTCTAGTTGCGGAGTTTCTAGTTTCGAAGTTTCTACTTGTGGAGTTTCTGGTTGTGGAGTTTCTAGTTGAGGAGTTTCAAGTTGTGGAGTTTCTAGTTGTGGAGTCTCAAGTTGTGGAGTTTAAACTTGTGGAGTTTCTAGTTGTGGAGTTTCTCGTTTTGGAGTTTCTAGTTGTGGAGTTTCTAGTTATAGAGTCTCCTGTTGCGGAGTTTCTAGTTGTGGAGTTTCTAGTTGGGGAGTTTTCAGTTGTGAAGTTTCTAGTTGTGGAGTCTCAAGTTGTGGAGTTTAAACTTGTGGAGTTTAAATTTGTGGAGTGTATAGTTGTGGAGTTTCTAGTTGTATATTTTTTAGTTGTGGAGTATCTAGTTGTGGATTTTCCAGTTGTGGAGTTTCTAGTTGTTGAGGTGCGCAGTCTCTAGTTGTTGAGTTTCTAGTTGCAGAGTCTCTAGTTGTGGAGTTTCAAGTTGTGGAGTCTCTAGATGTGGAGTTTCTAGTTGTGGAGTTTCAAGTTGCGGAGTCTGAGGCTGTGGAGTTTTAGTTGTTGAGTTTTTAGTTGTGGAGTTTCTAGTTGTTGTGTTTCTAGTTTGAAGTCTCTAGTTGTAGATTCTCTAGTTGTGGAGTCTTTAGTTTAGGAATTTCTAGTTGAAGAGTTTTTTCTTGTGGAGTGTCTAGTTGTGGAGTTTCGAGTTGTGGAGTTTCGAGTTGTGGAGTTTCTAGTTGCAGAGTCTCTAGTTGTGGAGTTTCAAGTTGTGGAGTCTCCAGTCGTGGAGTTTCTAGTTGCCGAGTTTCTAGTTGCGGAGTTTCTAGTTGTGGAATTTCTAGTTGTGGAGTTTCTGGTTGTGGAGTTTCTATTTGAGGAGTTTCAAGTTGTGAAGTTTCTAGTTGTGGAGTCTCTAGTTGCGGAGTTTCTAGTTGTGAAGTTTCTAGTTGTGGAGTTTCTAGTTTTCGAGTTTCTAGTTGTGGAGTTTCTAGTTGTAGATTCTCCTGTTGCGGAGTTTCTAGTTGCGGAGTTTCTAGTTGGGGAGTTTCCAGTTGTGGAGTTTCTAGTTGTGGAGTTTCTAGTTGTGGAGTTTCTAGTTGTGGAGTTTCTGGTTGTGGAGTTTTTAGTTGTGGAGTTTCAAGTTGTGGAGACTCTAGTTGTGCAGTTTCTAGTTGTGGAGTCTCTAGATGCGGAGTTTCTAGTTGAGGAGTTGCTAGTGTTGGAGTTTCTAGTTGTGGAGTTTCAGGTTGTGGAGTTTCTAGTTGCAGAGATTCTAGTTGCGGAGTCTCTGGTTGTGGAGGTTCTAGTTATGGAGTTTCTAGTTGTGGAGTTTCTAGTCGTGGAGTTTTTAGTTGTGGAGTCTAGGGTTGTGGAGTTTAAAGTGGCGGAGTCTCAAGTTGTGGAATTTCTAGTTGTAGAGTTTTTAGTTGTGGAGCTTCTAGTTGTTGAGTTTCTAGTTTTGAAGTCTCTAGTTGTGGAGTCTCTAGTTATGGAGTCTCTAGTTTAGAACTTTCTAGTTGTAGAAATTTTAGTTGTGGAGTGTCTAGTTGTGAAGTTTCCAGTTGTGGAGTTTCCAGTTGTGGAGTTTCGAATTTTGGAGTTTCTAGTTGTGGAATTTTTAGTTGTGGAGTTTCTAGTTGTGGAGTTTCTAGTTTTGAATCTCTAGCTGTGTATTTTCTAGTTGCGTAACTTAAGGTCGTGAGGTTTCAAGTTGTGGAGTTTCTAGTTCTGGAGTTTCTAGTTGTGGAGTCTGTAGTTGTGTAGTTTCTAGCTGCGGAGTTTCTATTTGTGGAGTATCTAGCTGCGGAGTTTCTAGTTGCGGAGTCTCTAGTTGTGGAGTTTTTAGTTGTGGAGTTTCTAGTTGTGGAGTTTCCATTTCTGGAGTTATAGTTGTGGACTTTCTAGACATGAAATTTCTTGTAGCCGAGTCTCTATTTGTGGAGCTTGTAGTTGTGGAGTTTTTAGTTGTTGAGTTTCTAGTTGTGGAGTCTCTAGTTTTGCAGTTTCTAGTTGTGGAGTTTCTAGATATGGAATTTGTAGTTGCCGAGTCTGTATTTGTGAAGTTTGAAGTTCTGGAGTTTCTAGTTGTGGAGTTTCTAGTTGTGGAGTCTCTAGTTGCGGAATTTCTAGTTGCGGAGTTTCTAGTTGTGGAGTTTCTGGTTGTGGAGTTTCTATTTGAGGAGTTTCAAGTTGTGAAGTTTCTAGTTGTGGAGTCTCTAGTTGCGGAGTTTCTAGTTGTGAAGTTTCTAGTTGTGGAGTTTCTAGTTTTCGAGTTTCTAGTTGTGGAGTTTCTAGTTGTAGAGTCTCCTGTTGCGGAGTTTCTAGTTGCGGAGTTTCAAGTTGTGGAGTCTCTAGTCGTGGAGTTTCTAGTTGCCGAGTTTCTAGTTGCGGAGTCCCTAGTTGTGGAGTTTCTAGTTGCGGAGTCTCAAGCTGCGGAGTTTCAAGTTGTGGAGTTTCTAGTTGTGGAGTCTCAAGTTGTGGAGCTTAAAGTTGTGGAGTTTCAAGTTGTGGAGTCTCTAGTTGTGGAGGTACTAGTTGCAGAGTATCTAGTTGTGGAGTTTCTAGTTGTGGAGTTGCGGAGTCTCTGGTTGAGGAGTTTCTAGTTGTGGAGTTTCTTGTTGTGGAGTTTCAAGTTGTGGAGTCTCTAGTTGTGGAGTTTCTAGTTGTGGAGTTTCCAGTTGTGGAGTATCTAGTTGTGGAGTTTCCAGTTGTGAAGTATCTAGTTGTGGAGTTTCCAGTTGTGGAGTATCTAGTTGTGGAGTTTTAAGTTGTGGAGTTTCTAGTTGTGGAGTTTTAAGTTGTGGAGTTTTTAGTTGTGGAGTTTCTAGTGTTGAAGTCTCTAGTTTTGCAGTTTCTAGTTGTGGAGTTTCTAGATACGGAATTTCTAGTTGCCGAGTCTGTTTTAATGGAGTTTGAAGTTGTGGAGTTTCTAGTTGTGGAGTTTCTAGTTGTGGAGTCTCTAGTTGCGGAGTTTCTAGTTGTGGAGTTTCTAGTTGTGGAGTTTCTGGTTGTGGAGTTTCTATATGAGGAGTTTCAAGTTGTGAAGTTTCTAGTGGTGGAGTCTCTAGTTGCGGAGTTTGTAGTTGTGAAGTTTCTAGTTGTGGAGTTTCTACTTTTCGAGTTTCTAGTTGTGGAGTTTCTAGTTGTAGAGTCTCCTGTTGGGGAGTTTCTAGTTGCAGAGTTTCTAGTTGGGGAGTTTCCAGTTGTGGAGTTTCTAGTTGTGGAGTCGCTAGTTGTGGAGTCTCAAGTTGTGGAGTTTAAACTTGTGAAGTTTCAAGTTGTGGAGTCTGTAGTTGTGGAGTTTCTAGTTGTAGATTTTCTAGTTTTGGAGTATCCAGTTGTGGAGTTTCTAGTTGTGAAGTTTCTAGTTGTGGAGTTTCTAGTTGTGGAGTTTCTGGTTGTGGAGTTTTTAGTTGTGGAGTTTCAAGTTGTGGAGACTCTAGTTGTGCAGTTTCTAGTTGTGGAGTCTCTAGATGCGGAGTTTCTAGTTGAGGAGTTGCTAGTGTTGGTGTTTCTAGCTGTGGAATTTCTTGTTGCGGAGTTTCTAAATGCGGAGTTTCTAGTAGTGGAGTTCCATAGTTGCAGAGTCTCTAGTTGTGGAGTTTCTAGTTGTGGAGTGTCTAGTTGTGGAGTTTCAAGTTGTGGAGTTTCTAGTAGAGTTTCGAATTTTGAAGTTTCTAGTTGTTGAGTTTCTAGTTTGAAGTCTCTAGTTGTAGATTCTCTTGTTGTGGAGTCTCTAGTTTAGGAGTTTCTAGTTGAAGAGTTTTTAGTTGTGGAGTGTCTAGTTGTGGAGTTTCCAGTTGTGGAGTTTCAAGTTGTGGAGTTTCGAATTTTGGAGTTTCTAGTTGTGGAATTTTGAGTTGTGGAGTTTCTAGTTGTGGAGTTTCTAGTTTTGAATCTCTAGCTGTGGATTTTCTAGTTGCGTAACTTAAGGTCGTGAGGTTTCAAGTTGTGGAGTTTCTAGTTGTGGAGTTTCTAGTTGTGGAGTCAGTAGTTGTGTAGTTTCTAGCTGCGGAGTTTCTATTTGTGGAGTATCTAGCTGCGGAGTTTCTAGTTGCGGAGTCTCTAGTTGTGGAGTTTTTAGTTGTGGAGTTTCTAGTTGTGGAGTTTCCATTTCTGGAGTTATAGTTGTGGACTTTCTAGACATGAAATTTCTTGTAGCCGAGTCTCTAATTGTGGAGCTTGTAGTTGTGGAGTTTTTAGTTGTTGAGTTTCTAGTTGTGGAGTCTCTAGTTTTGCAGTTTCTAGTTGTGGAGTTTCTAGATAAGGAATTTGTAGTTGCCGAGTCTGTATTTGTGAAGTTTGAAGTTCTGGAGTTTCTAGTTGTGGAGTTTCTAGTTGTGGAGTCTCTAGTTGCGGAGTTTCTAGTTGCGGAGTTTCTAGTTGTGGAGTTTCTGGTTGTGGAGTTTCTATTTGAGGAGTTTCAAGTTGCGAAGTTTCTAGTTGTGGAGTCTCTAGTTGCGGAGTTTCTAGTTGTGAAGTTTCTAGTTGTGGAGTTTCTAGTTTTCGAGTTTCTAGTTGTGGAGTTTCTAGTTGTAGAGTCTCCTGTTGCGGAGTTTCTAGTTGCGGAGTTTCTAGTTGGGGAGTTTCCAGTTGTGGAGTTTCTAGTTGTGGAGTTTCTAGTTGTGGAGTCTCAAGTTGTGGAGTTTAAACTTGTGGAGTCTATAGTTGTGGAGTTTCTAGTTGTAGATTTTCTAGTTGTGGAGTATCTAGTTGTGGATTTTCCAGTTGTTGAGTTTCTCGTTGTTCAGTTGCGGAGTATCTAGTTGTTGAGTTTCTAGTTGCAGAGTCTCTAGTTGTGGAGTTTCAAGTTGTGGAGTCTCTAGATGTGAAGTTTCTAGTTGCCGAGTTTCCAGTTGTGGAGTATCTAGTAGTGGATTTTCCAGTTGTGGAGTTTCCAGTTGTGGAGTTTCTAGTTGCGGAGTCCCTAGTTGTGGAGTTTCTAGTTGCGTAGTCTCAAGCTGCGGAGTTTCAAGTTGTGGACTTTCTAGTTGTGGAGTCTCAAGTTGTGGAGTTTCAAGTTGTGAAGTTTCAAGTTGTGGAGTCTCTAGTTGTGGAGTTTCTAGTTGCAGAGTATCTAGTTGTAGAGTTTCCAGTTGTGGTATTTCTAGTTGTGAAGTTGTAGAGTCTCTGGTTGTAGAGTTTTTAGTTGTGGAGTTTCTAGTTGTGGAGTTTCGAGTTGTGGAGTCTCTAGTTGTGGAGTTTCTAGTTGTGGAGTTTTTAGTTGTGGAGTATCTGTTTGTGGAGTTTCCAGTTGTGAAGTATCTAGTTGTGGAGTTTCCAGTTGTGGAGTATCTAGTTGTGGAGTTTCAAATTGTGGAGTTTCTAGTTGCGGAGTTTCTAGTTGCGGAGTTTTTAATAGCGGAGTTTCTAGTTGTGAAGTTTCAAGTTGCGGAGTCTCAAGTTGTGGAGTTTCCAGTTGTGGAGTTTTTAGTTGTGGAGTTTTAGTTGTTGAGTTTCTAGTTGTGAAGTCTCTAGTTTTGCAGTTTCTAGCTGTGGAGTTTCTAGATATGGAATTTCTAGTTGCCGAGTCTGTATTTGTGGGGTTTGTAGTTGTGGAGTTTCTAGTTGTGGAGTTTCTAGTTGTGGAGTCTCTAGTTGCGGAGTTTCTAGTTGTAGATTTTCTAGTTGTGGAGTATCTAGTTGTGGATTTTCCAGTTCTGGAGTTTCTAGTTGTTGAGCTGCGGAGTCTCTAGTTGTTGAGTTTCTAGTTGCAAAGTCTCTAGTTGTGGAGTTTCAAGTTGTGGAGTCTCTGGATGTGGAGTTTCTAGTTGTCGAGTTTCCAGTTGTGGAGTATCTAGTAGTGGAGTTTCGAGTTGTGGAGTTTCTAGTTGTGGAGTTTCTAGTTGTGGAGTCCCTAGTTGTGGAGTTTCTAGTTGCGGAGTCTCTAGTTGTGGAGTTTCAAGTTGCGGAGTCTCAAGCTGTAGAGTTTCTAGTTGTTGAGTTTTTAGTTGTGGAGTTTCCAGTTGTTGAGTTTCTAGTTTAGTAGTTTCTAGTTGAAGAGTTTTTTGTTGTGGAGTGTCTAGTTGTAGAGTTTCCAGTAGTGGAGTTTCGAGTTGTGGAGTTTCGAGTTGCAGAGTCTTTAGTTGTGGAGTTTCAAGTTGTGGAGTCTCTAGTTGTGGAGTTTCTAGTTGCTGAGTTTCCAGTTGCGGAGTATCTAGTAGTGGAGTTTCCAGTTGTGGAGTTTCTAGTTGTGGAGTTTCTAGTTGCGGAGTCCCTAGTTGTGGAGTTTCTAGTTGCGGAGTCTCAAGCTGTGGAGTTTATAGTTGTTGAGTTTTTAGTTGTGGAGTTTCTAGTGCTTGAGTTTCTAGTTTGAAGTCTCTAGTTGTAGATTCTCTAGTTGTGGAGTCTCTAGTTTAGGAATTTCTAGTTGAAGAGTTTTTAGTTGTGGAGTGTCTAGTTGTGGAGTTTCCAGTGATTGAGTTTCGAGTTGTGGAGTGGCGGAGTCTCTAGTTGTGGAGTTTCTAGTTGCAGAGTCTCTAGTTGTGGAGTTTCAAGTTGTGGAGTCTCTAGTTGTGGAGTTTCTAGTTGCCGAGTTTCCAGTTGTGGAGTATCTAATAGTGGAGTTGCCGGTTGTGGAGTTTTCAGTTGTGGAGTTTCTAGTTTCGGAGTCCCTAGTTGTGGAGTTTCTAGTTGCGGAGTCTGAAGATGTGGAGTTTCAAGTTGTGGAGTTTCTAGTTGTGGAATTTCTAGTTATGGAGTCTCTAGTTGTGTAGTTTCTAGCTGCGGAGTTTCTATTTGTGGAGTTTCTAGTTGCGGAGTTTCTAGTTGCAGAGTCTCTGGTTGTGGAGTTTCTAGTTGCGGAGTCTCTAGTTGTGGAGTTTCTAGTGTTGGAGTTTTCAGTTGTGGAGTTCCAAGTTGTAAAGTTTCTAGTTGGGGAGTTTCTAGTTGTGGAGTTTCTAGTTGTGGAGTAAATAGTTGTGGATTTTCCAGTTGTGGAGTTTCTAGTTGTGGAGTTTCTAGTTGCCGAGTTTCCAGTTGTGGAGTATCTAGTAGTGGAGTTTCTAGTTGTGGAGTTTCTAGTTGCAGAGTATCTAGTTGTGCAGTTTCCAGTTGTGGAGTTTCTAGTGTTGAAGTTGCGGAGTCTCTGGTTGTGGAGTTTTTATTTGTGGAGTCTCTAGTTGTGGAGTTTCTAGTTGTGGAGTTTTTAGTTGTGAAGTATCTAGTTGTGGAGTTTCCAGTTGTGATGTATCTAGTTGTGGAGTTTCCAGTTGTGGAGTATCTAGCTGTGGAGTTTTAAATTGTGGAGTTTCTAGTTGCGGAGTTTCTAATAGCGGAGTTTCTAGTTTTGAAGTTTCAAGTTGCGGAGTCTCAAGTTGTGGAGTTTCCAGTTGTGGAGTTTTTAGTTGTGGAGTTTTTAGTTGTTGAGTTTCTAGTTTTGAAGTCTCTAGTTTTGCAGTTTCTAGCTGTGGAGTTTCTAGATATGGAATTTCTAGTTGCCGAGTCTGTATTTGTGGGGTTTGTAGTTGTGGAGTTTCTAGTTGTGGAGTTTCTAGTTGCGGAGTTTCTAGTTAGATTTTCTAGTTGTAGAGTATCTAGTTGTGGATCTTCCAGTTGCCGAGTTTCCAGTTGTGGAGTATCTAGTAGTGGAGTTTCCAGTTGTGGAGTCCCTAGTTGTGGAGTTTCTAGTTGCGGAGTCTCAAGCTGTGGAGTTTCAAGTTGTGGAGTTTCTAGTTGTGGAGTCTCAAGTTGTGGAGTTTAAAGTTGTGGAGTTTCAAGTTGTGGAGTCTCTAGTTGTGGAGTTTCTAGTTGCAGAGTATCTAGTTGTGCAGTTTCCAGTTGTGGAGTTTCTAGTTGTGAAGTTGCGGAGTCTCTGGTTGTGGAGTTTTTAGTTCTGGAGTCTCTAGTTGTGGAGTTTCTAGTTGTGGAGGTTTTAGTTGTGGAGTATCTAGTTGTGGAGTTTCCAGTTGTGAAGTATCTAGTTGTGGAGTTTCCAGTTGTGGAGTATCTAGTTGTGGAGTTTTAAATTGTGGAGTTTCTAGTTGCGGAGTTCCTAGTTGCGGAGTTTTTAATAGCGGAGTTTCTAGTTGTGAAGTTTCAAGTTGCGGAGTCTCAAGTTGTGGAGTTTCCAGTTGTGGAGTTTTTAGTTTTGGAGTTTTTAGTTGTTGAGTTTCTAGTTGTGAAGTCTCTAGTTTTGCAGTTTCTAGCTGTGGAGTTTCTAGATATGGAATTTCTAGTTGCCGAGTCTGTATTTGTGGGGTTTGTAGTTGTGGAGTTTCTAGTTGTGGAGTTTCTAGTTGTGGAGTCTCTAGTTGCGGAGAGTCTAGTTGTAGATTTTCTAGTTGTGGAGTCTCTAGTTGTTGATTTTCCAGTTGTGGAGTTTCTAGTTGTTGAGTTGCGGAGTTTCTAGTTGTTGAGTTTCTAGTTGCAGAGTCTCTTGTTGTGGAGTTTCAAGTTGTGGAGTCTCTGGATGTGGAGCTTCTAGTTGTCGAGTTTCCAGTTGTGGAGTATCTAGTAGTGGAGTTTCGAGTTGTGGAGTTTCTAGCTGTGGAGTTTCTAGTTGTGGAGTCCCTAGTGTTGGAGTTTCTAGTTGCGGAGTCTCTAGTTGTGGAGTTTCGAGTTGCGAAGTCTCAAGCTGTGGAGTTTCTAGTTGTTGAGTTTTTAGTTGTGGAGTTTCCAGTTGTTGAGTTTCTAGTTTCAAGTCTCTAGTTGTAGATTCTCTAGTTGTGGAGTCTCTAGTTTAGGAGTTTCTAGTTGAAGAGTTTTTTGTGGTGGAGTGTCTAGTTGTGGAGTTTCCAGTAGTGGAGTTTCGAGTTGTGGAGTTTCGAGTTGCAGAGTCTTTAGTTGTGGAGTTTCAAGAGTTGGAGTCTCTAGTTGTGGAGTTTCTAGTTGCTGAGTTTCCAGTTGTGGAGTATCTAGTAGTGGAGTTTCCAGTTGTGGAGTTTCTAGTTGTATAGTTTCTAGTTGCGGAGTCCCGAGTTGTGGAGTTTCTAGTTGTGGAGTCTCAAGCTGTGGAGTTTCTAGTTGTTAAGATTTTAGTTGTGGAGTTTCTAGTGCTTGAGTTTCTAGTTTGAAGTCTCTAGTTGTAGATTCTCTAGTTGTGGAGTCTCTAGTTTAAGAATTTCTAGTTGAAGAGTTTTTAGTTGTGGAGTGTCTAGTTGTGGAGTTTCCAGTTGTGGAGTTTCGAGTTGTGGATTTGTGGAGTCTCTAGTTGTGGAGTTTCTAGTTGCAGAGTCTCTAGTTGTGGAGTTTCAAGTTGTGGAGTCTCTAGCTGTGGAGTTTCTAGTTGCCGAGTTTCCAGTTGTGGAGTATCTAGTACTGGAGTTGCCGGTTGTGGAGTTTCCAGTTGTGGAGTTTCTAGTTGCGGAGTCCCTAGTTGTGGAGTTTCTAGTTGCGGAGTCTCAAGATGTGGAGTTTCTAGTGGTTGAGTTTTTAGTTGTGGAGTTTCTAGTTGTTGAGTTTCTAGTTTGAAGTCTCTAGTTGTAGATTTTTTAGTTGTGGAGTCTCTAGTTTAGGAATTTCTAGTTGAAGAGTTTTTAGTTGTGGAGTGTCTAGTTGTGGAGTTTCTAGTTGCAGAGTCTCTAGTTCTGGAGTTTCAAGTTGTGGAGTCTCTAGTTGTGGAGTGTCTAGTTGCCGAGTTTTCAGTTGTGGAGTATCTAGTAGTGGAGTTTCTATTTGTGGAGTTTCTAGCTGCGGAGTTTCTAGTTGCAGAGTCTCTGGTTGTGGAGTTTCGAGTTTTGGAGTTTCTAGTGTTGGAGGTTTGAGTTGTGGAGTTTCTAGTTGTGGAGTTTCTAGTTGCGGAATCTCTAGCTGTGGATTTTCTAGTTGCGGAACCTAAAGTTGTGAGGTTTCAAGTGGTGGAGTCTCTAGCTGTGGAGTTTCTAGTTGTGGAGTTTCTAGTTGTGGAGTCCCTAGTTGTGGAGTTTCTAGTTGTTGAGTTTCTAGTTTGAAGTCTCTAGTTGTAGATTTTTTAGTTGTGGAGTCTCTAGTTTAGGAATTTCTAGTTGAAGAGTTTTTAGTTGTGGAGTGTCTAGTTGCAGAGTCTCTGGTTGTGGAGTTTCTAGTTGCGAAGTCTCTAGTTGTGGAGTTTCTTGTTGTGGAGTTTCCAGTTGTGGAGTTTCTAGTTGCAGAGTATCTAGTTGTGGAGTTTCCAGTTGTGGAGTTTCTAGTTGTGAAGTTGTGGAGTCTCTGGTTGTAGAGTTTTTAGTTGTGGAGTTTCTAGTTGTGGAGTTTCGAGTTGTGGAGTCTCTAGTTGTGGAGTTTCTAGTTGTGGAGTTTTTAGTTGTGGAGTCTCTAGTTGTGGAGTTTCGATTTTTGGAGTTTCTAGTGTTGGAGTTTTTAGTTTAGGAGTTTCTAGTTGCGGAATCTCTAGCTGTGGATTTTCTAGTTGCGGAA
Organism: Rhipicephalus microplus; assembly: GCF_043290135.1. NCBI lineage: Eukaryota > Metazoa > Arthropoda > Arachnida > Ixodida > Ixodidae > Rhipicephalus > Rhipicephalus microplus. The sequence goes on along the minus strand of NW_027464626.1, from coordinate 633,884 downwards.
CTTAAAGTTGTGAGGTTTCAAGTTGTGGAGTTTCAAGTTGCGGAGTCTCAAGCTGTGGAGTTTCTAGTTGTGGAGTTTCCAGTTGTGGAGTTTCGAGTTGTGGAGTTTCTAGTTGCAGAGTCTCTAGTTGTGGAGTTACAATTTGTGGAGTCTCTAGTTGTGGAGTTTCTAGTTGCCGAGTTTCCAGTTGTGGAGTATCTAGTAGAGGATTTTCCAGTTGAGGAGTTTCCAGTTGTGGAGTTTCTAGTTGCGGAGTCCCTAGTTGTGGAGTTTCTAGTTGCGGAGTCTCAAGCTGCGGAGTTTCAAGTTGTGGAGTTTCTAGTTGTGGAGTCTCAAGTTGTGGAGTTTCAAGTTGTGAAGTTTCAAGTTGTGGAGTCTCTAGTTGTGGAGTTTCTAGTTGCAGAGTATCTAGTTGTGGAGTTTCCAGTTGTGGAGTTTCTAGTTGTGAAGTTGTGGAGTCTCTTGTTGTAGAGTTTTCAGTTGTAGAGTTTCTAGTTGTGGAGTTTCGAGTTGTGGAGTCTCTAGCTGTGGAGTTTCTAGTTTTGGAGTTTTTAGTTGTGGAGTATCTAGTTGTACAGTTTCCAGTTGTGAAGTATCTAGTTGTGGAGTTTCCAGTTGTGGAGTATCTAGTTCTGGAGTTTTATAATTGTGGAATTTCTATTTGCGGAGTTTCTAGTTGCGGAGTTTTTAATAGCGGAGTTTCTAGTTGTGAAGTTTCAAGTTGCGGAGTCTCAAGTTGTGAAGTTTCCAGTTGTGGAGTTTTTAGTTGTGGAGTTTTAGTTGTGGAGTTTCTAGTTGTGGAGTCTCTAGTTTTGCAGTTTCTAGCTGTGGAGTTTCTAGATATGGAATTTCTAGTTGCCGAGTCTGTATTTGTGGGGTTTGTAGTTCTGGAGTTTCTAGTTGTGGAGTTTCTAGTTGTGGAGTCTCTAGTTGCGGAGTTTCTAGTTGTAGATTTTCTAGTTGTGGAGTATCTAGTTATGGATTTTCCAGTTCTAGAGTTTCTAGTTGTTCAGTTGCGGAGTATCTAGTTGTTGAGTTTCTAGTTGCAGAGTCTCTAGTTGTGGAGTTTCAAGTTGTGGAGTCTCTAGATGTGAAGTTTCTAGTTGCCGAGTTTCCAGTTGTGGAGTATCTAGTAGTGGATTTTCCAGTTGTGGAGTTTCCAGTTGTGGAGTTTCTAGTTGCGGAGTCCCTAGTTGTGGAGTTTCTAGTTGCGGAGTCTCAAGCTGCGGAGTTTCAAGTTGTGGACTTTCTAGTTGTGGAGTCTCAAGTTGTGGAGTTTCAAGTTGTGAAGTTTCAAGTTGTGGAGTCTCTAGTTGTGGAGTTTCTAGTTGCAGAGTATCTAGTTGTAGAGTTTCCAGTTGTGGTATTTCTAGTTGTGAAGTTGTGGAGTCTCTGGTTGTAGAGTTTTTAGTTATGGAGTTTCTAGTTGTGGAGTTTCGAGTTGTGGAGTCTCTAGTTGTGGAGTTTCTAGTTGTGGAGTTTTTAGTTGTGGAGTATCTGTTTGTGGAGTTTCCAGTTGTGAAGTATCTAGTTGTGGAGTTTCCAGTTGTGGAGTATCTAGTTGTGGAGTTTTAAATTGTGGAGTTTCTAGTTGCGGAGTTTCTAGTTGCGGAGTTTTTAATAGCGGAGTTTCTAGTTGTGAAGTTTCAAGTTGCGGAGTCTCAAGTTGTGGAGTTTCCAGTTGTGGAGTTTTTAGTTGTGGAGTTTTAGTTGTTGAGTTTCTAGTTGTGAAGTCTCTAGTTTTGCAGTTTCTAGCTGTGGAGTTTCTAGATATGGAATTTCTAGTTGCCGAGTCTGTATTTGTGGGGTTTGTAGTTGTGGAGTTTCTAGTTGTGGAGTTTCTAGTTGTGGAGTCTCTAGTTGCGGAGTTTCTAGTTGTAGATTTTCTAGTTGTGGAGTATCTAGTTGTGGATTTTCCAGTTCTGGAGTTTCTAGTTGTTGAGCTGCGGAGTCTCTAGTTGTTGAGTTTCTAGTTGCAGAGTCTCTAGTTGTGGAGTTTCAAGTTGTCGAGTTTTCAGTTGTGGAGTATCTAGTAGTGGAGTTTCGAGTTGTGGAGTTTCTAGTTGTGGAGTTTCTAGTTGCGGAGTTCCTAGTTGTGGAGTTTCTAGTTGCGGAATCCCTAGTTGTGGAGTTTCAAGTTGCGGAGTCTCAAGCTGTAGAGTTTCTAGTTGTTGAGTATTTAGTTGTGGAGTTTCCAGTTGTTGAGTTTCTAGTTTCAAGTCTCTAGTGTTAGATTGCCTAGTTGTGGAGTCTCTAGTTTAGGAGTTTCTAGTTGAAGAGTTTTTTGTTGTGGAGTGTCTAGTTGTGGAGTTTCCAGTAGTGGAGTTTCGAGTTGTGGGGTTTCGAGTTGCAGAGTCTTTAGTTGTGGAGTTTCAAGTTGTGGAGTCTCTAGTTGTTGAGTTTCTAGTTGCTGAGTTTCCAGTTGCGGAGTATCTAGTAGTGGAGTTTCCAGTTGTGGAGTTTCTAGTTGTGGAGTTTCTAGTTGCGGAGTCCCTAGTTGTGGAGTTTCTAGTTGCGGAGTCTCAAGCTGTGGAGTTTCTAGTTGTTGAGTTTTTAGTTGTGGAGTTTCTAGTGCTTCAGTTTCTAGTTTGAAGTCTCTAGTTGTAGATTCTCTAGTTGTGGAGTCTCTAGTTTAGGAATTTCTAGTTGAAGAGTTTTTAGTTGTGGAGTGTCTAGTTGTGGAGTTTCCAGTTGTTGAGTTTCGAGTTGTGGAGTTGCGAAGTCTCTAGTTTTGGAGTTTCTAGTTGCAGAGTCTCTAGTTGTGGAGTTTCAGGTTGTGGAGTCTCTAGTTGAGGAGTTTCTAGTTGCCGAGTTTCCAGTTGTGGAGTATCTAGTAGTGAAGTTGCCGGTTGTGGAGTTTCCAGTTGTGGAGTTTCTAGTTTCGGAGTCCATAGTTGTGGAGTTTCTAGTTGCGGAGTCTCAAGATGTGGAGTTTCTAGTTGTTGAGTTTTCAGTTGTGGCGTTTCTAGTTGTTGAGTTTCTAGTTTGAAGTCTCTAGTTGTAGATTTTTTAGTTGTGGAGTCTCTAGTTTAGAAATTTCTAGTTGAAGAGTTTTTAGTTGTGGAGTGTCTAGTTGTGGAGTTTCCAGTTGTGGAGTTTTGAGTTGTGGAGTTGTGGAGTCTCTAGTTGTGGAGTTTCTAGTTGCAGAGTCTCTAGTTGTGGAGTTTCAAGTTTTGGAGTTTCTAGTGTTGGAGTTTTGAGTTTAGGAGTTTCTAGTTGTGGAATCACCAGCTGTGGATTTCCTAGTTGCGGAACTTAAAGTTGTGAGGTTTCAAGTTGTAGAGTCTCTAGTTGTGTAGTTTCTAGCTGCGGAGTTTCTATTTGTGGAGTTTCTAGTTGCGGAGTTTCTAGTTGCAGAGTCTCTGGTTGTGGAGTTTCTAGTTGCGGAGTTTCAAGTTGTAAAGTTTCTAGTGTGGGAGTTTCTAGTTGTGGAGTTTCTAGTTGTGGAGTCTCAAGTTGTGGAGTTTAAACTTGTGGAGTTTCAAGTTGTGGAGTCTATAGTTGTGGAGTTTCTAGTTGTGGATTTTCTAGTTGTGGAGTAAATAGTTGTGGATTTTCCAGTTGTGTAGTTTCTAGTTGTGGAGTTGCGGAGTCTCTAGTTGTGGAGTTTCTAGTTGCCGAGTTTCCAGTTGTGGAGTATCTAGTAATGGAGTTTCCAGTTGTGGAGTTTCTAGTTGCAGAGTATCTAGTTGTGCAGTTTCCAGTTGTGGAGTTTCTAGTTGTGAAGTTGCGGAGTCTCTGGTTGTGGAGTTTTTAGTTCTGGAGTCTCTAGTTGTGGAGTTTCTAGTTGTGGAGTTTTTAGTTGTGGAGTATCTAGTTGTGGAGTTTCCAGTTGTGAAGTATCTAGTTGTGGAGTTTCCAGTTGTGGAGTTTCTAGTTGTGGAGTTTTAAATTGTGGAGTTTCTAGTTGCGGAGTTTCTAGTTGCGGAGTTTTTAATAGCGGAGTTTCTAGTTGTGAAGTTTCAAGTTGCGGAGTCTCAAGTTGTGGAGTTTCCAGTTGTGGAGTTTTTAGTTGTGGAGTTTTTAGTTGTTGAGTTTCTAGTTGTGAAGTCTCTAGTTTTGCAGTTTCTAGCTGTGGAGTTTCTAGATATGGAATTTCTAGTTGCCGAGTCTGTATTTGTGGGGTTTGTAGTTGTGGAGTTTCTAGTTGTGGAGTTTCTAGTTGTGGAGTCTCTAGTGGCGGAGTTTCTAGTTGTAGATTTTCTAGTTGTGGAGTATCTAGTTGTGGATTTTCCAGTTGTGGAGTTTCTAGTTGTTGAGTTGCGGAGTTTCTAGTTGTTGAGTTTCTAGTTGCAGAGTCTCTAGTTGTGGAGTTTCAAGTTGTGGAGTCTCTGGATGTTGAGTTTCTAGTTGTCGAGTTTCCAGTTGTGGAGTATCTAGTAGTGGAGTTTCGAGTTGTGGAGTTTCTAGTTGTGGAGTTTCTAGTTGTGGAGTCCTTAGTGTTGGAGTTTCTAGTTGCGGAGTCTCTAGTTGTGGAGTTTCGAGTTGCAGAGTCTCAAACTGTGGAGTTTCTAGTTGTTGAGTTTTTAGTTGTGGAGTTTCCAGTTGTTGAGTTTCTAGTTTCAAGTCTCTAGTTGTAGATTCTCTAGTTGTGGAGTCTCTAGTTTAGGAGTTTCTAGTTGAAGAGTTTTTTGTGGTGGAGTGTCTAGTTGTGGAGTTTCCAGTAGTGGAGTTTCGAGTTGTGGAGTTTCTAGTTGCGGAGTACCTAGTTGTGGAGTTTCTAGTTGTGGAGTCTCAAGCTGTGGAGTTTCTAGTTGTTGAGGTTTTAGTTGTGGAGTTTCTAGTGCTTGAGTTTCTAGTTTGAAGTCTCTAGTTGTAGATTCTCTAGTTGTGGAGTCTCTAGTTTAGGAATTTCTAGTTGAAGAGTTTTTAGTTGTGGAGTGTCTAGTTGTGGAGTTTCCAGTTGTGGAGTTTCAAGTTGTGGAGTTGCGGAGTCTCTAGTTGTGGAGTTTCTAGTTGCAGAGTCTCTAGTTGTGGAGTTTCAAGTTGTGGAGTCTCTAGTTGTGGAGTTTCTAGTTGCCGAGTTTCCAGTTGTGGAGTATCTAGTACTGGAGTTGCCGGTTGTGGAGTTTCCAGTTGTGGAGTTTCTAGTTGCGGAGTCCCTAGTTGTGGAGTTTCTAGTTGCGGAGTCTCAAGATGTGGAGTTTCTAGTTGTTGAGTTTTTAGTTGTGGAGTTTCTAGTTGTTGAGTTTCTAGTTTGAAGTCTCTAGTTGTAGATTTTTTAGTTGTGGAGTCTCTAGTTTAGGAATTTCCAGTTGAAGAGTTTTTAGTTGTGGAGTGTCTAGTTGTGGAGTTTCTAGTTGCAGAGTCTCTAGTTGTGGAGTTTCAAGTTGTGGAGTCGCTAGTTGTGGAGTTTCTAGTAGTGGAGTTTCTATTTGTGGAGTTTCTAGATGCGGAGTTTCTAGTTGCAGAGTCTCTGGTTGTGGAGTTTCGAGTTTTGGAGTTTCTAGTGTTGGAGGTTTGAGTTGTGGAGTTTCTAGTTGTGGAGTTTCTAGTTGCGGAATCTCTAGCTGTGGAGTTTCTAGTTGCGGAACCTAAAGTTGTGAGGTTTCAAGTGGTGGAGTTTCTAGTTGTGGAGTTTCTAGTTGTGGAGTCTCTAGTTGTGTAGTTTCTAGCTGCGGAGTTTCTAGTTGCAGAGTTTTTATTTGTGGAGTTTCTACTTGCGGAGTTTCTAGTTGCAGAGTCTCTGGTTGTGGAGTTTCTAGTTGCGAAGTCTCTAGTTGTGCAGTTTCTTGTTGTGGAGTTTCCAGTTGTGGAGTTTTTAGTTGTGGAGTTTCTAGTTGTGGAGTTTCTGGTTGTGGAGTTTCTGGTTGTGGAGTTTCTAGTTGCGGAGTCTCTAGTTGTGGAGTTTCGATTTTTGGAGTTTCTAGTGTTGGAGTTTTGAGTTTAGGAGTTTCTAGTTGCGGAATCTAGCTGTGGATTTTCTAGTTGCGGAACTTAAAGTTGTGAGGTTTCAAGTTCTGGAGTTTCAAGTTGTGGAGTTTCTAGTTGTGGAATTTCTAGTTGTGGAGTCTCTAGTTGTGTAGTTTCTAGCTGCAGAGTTTCTATTTGTGGAGTTTCTAGTTGCGGAGTTTCTAGTTGCAGAGTCTCTGGTTGTGGAGTTTCCAGTTGTGGAGTTTCGAGTTGTGGAGTTGCGGAGTCTCTAGTTGTGGAGTTTCTAGTTGCAGAGTCTCTAGTTGTGGAGTTTCTAGTTGCCGAGTTTCCAGTTGTGGAGTATCTAGTACTGGAGTTGCCGGCTGTGGAGTTTCCAGTTGTGGAGTTTCTAGTTGCGGAGTCCCTAGTTGTTGAGTTTCTAGTTGCGGAGTCTCAAGATGTGGAGTTTCTAGTGGTTGAGTTTTTAGTTGTGGAGTTTCTAGTTGTTGAGTTTCTAGTTTGAAGTCTCTAGTTGTAGATTTTTTAGTTTGGAGTCTCTAGTTTAGGAATTTCTAGTTGAAGAGTTTTTAGTTGTGGAGTGTCTAGTTGTGAAGTTTCTAGTTGCAGAGTCTCTAGTTCTGGAGTTTCAAGTTGTGGAGTCTCTAGTTGTGGAGTTTCTAGTTGCCGAGTTTCCAGTTGTGGAGTATCTAGTACTGGAGTTGCCGGCTGTGGAGTTTCCAGTTGTGGAGTTTCTAGTTGCGGAGTCCCTAGTTGTTGAGTTTCTAGTTGCGGAGTCTCAAGATGTGGAGTTTCTAGTGGTTGAGTTTTTAGTTGTGGAGTTTCTAGTTGTTGAGTTTCTAGTTTGAAGTCTCTAGTTGTAGATTTTTTAGTTCGGAGTCTCTAGTTTAGGAATTTCTAGTTGAAGAGTTTTTAGTTGTGGAGTGTCTAGTTGTGAAGTTTCTAGTTGCAGAGTCTCTAGTTCTGGAGTTTCAAGTTGTGGAGTCTCTAGTTGTGGAGTTTCTAGTTGCCGAGTTTTCAGTTGTGGAGTATCTAGTAGTGGAGTTTCTATTTGTGGAGTTTCTAGCTGCGGAGTTTCTAGTTGCAGAGTCTCTGGTTGTGGAGTTTCGAGTTTTGGAGTTTCTAGTGTTGGAGGTTTGAGTTGTGGAGTTTCTAGTTGTGGAGTTTCTAGTTGCGGAATCTCTAGCTGTGGATTTTCTAGTTGCGGAACCTAAAGTTGTGAGGTTTCAAGTGGTGGAGTCTCTAGTTGTGGAGTTTCTATTTGTGGAGTTTCTAGTTGTGGAGTCCATAGTTGTGGAGTTTCTAGTTGCGGAGTCTCAAGATGTGGAGTTTCTGGTTGTTGAGTTTTTAGTTGTGGAGTTTCTAGTTGTTGAGTTTCTAGTTTGAAGTCTCTAGTTGTAGATTTTTTAGTTGTGGAGTCTCTAGTTGAATTTCTAGTTGAAGAGTTTTTAGTTGTGGAGTGTCTAGTTGCAGAGTCTCTGGTTGTGGAGTTTCTAGTTGCGAAGTCTCTAGTTGTGGAGTTTCTTGTTGTGGAGTTTCCAGTTGTGGAGTTTTTAGTTGTGGAGTTTCAAGTTGTGGAGTTTCTGGTTGTGGAGTTTCTGGTTGTGGAGTTTCTAGTTGCGGAGTCTCTAGTTGTGGAGTTTCGTTTTTTGGAGTTTCTAGTGTTGGAGTTTTGAGTTTAGGAGTTTCTAGTTGCGGAATCTCTAGCTGTGGATTTTCTAGTTGCGGAACTTAAAGTTGTGAGGTTTCAAGTTGTGGAGTTTCAAGTTGCGGAGTCTCAAGCTGTGGAGTTTCTAGTTGTGGAGTTTCCAGTTGTGGAGTTTCGAGTTGTGGAGTTTCTAGTTGCAGAGTCTCTAGTTGTGGAGTTTCCAGTTGTGGAGTTTCTAGTTGCGGAGTCCCTAGTTGTGGAGTTTCTAGTTGCGGAGTCTCAAGCTGCGGAGTTTCAAGTTGTGGAGTTTCTAGTTGTGGAGTCTCAACTTGTGGAGTTTCAAGTTGTGAAGTTTCAAGTTGTGGAGTCTCTAGTAGTGGAGTTTCTAGTTGCAGAGTATCTAGTTGTGGAGTTTCCAGTTGTGGAGTTTCTAGTTGTGAAGTTGTGGAGTCTCTGGTTGTAGAGTTTTTAGTTGTGGAGTTTCTAGTTGTGGAGTTACGAGTTGTGGAGTCTCTAGTTGTGGAGTTTCTAGTTGTGGAGTTTTTAGTTGTGGACTATCTAGTTGTGGAGTTTCCAGTTGTGAAGTATCTAGTTGTGGAGTCTCAAGTTGTGGAGTTTCAAGTTGTGAAGTTTCAAGTTGTGGATTCTCTAGTTGTGGAGTTTCTAGTTGCAGAGTATCTAGTTGTGGAGTTTCCAGTTGTAGAGTTTCTAGTTTTGAAGTTGTGGAGTCTCTTGTTGTAGAGTTTTCAGTTGTGGAGTTTCTAGTTGTGGAGTTTCCAGTTGTGAAGTATCTAGTTGTGAAGTTTCCAGTTGTGGAGTATCTAGTTGTGGAGTTTTAAATTGTGGAGTTTCTAGTTGCGGAGTTTCCAGTTGCGGAGTTTTTAATAGCGGAGTTTCTAGTTGTGAAGTTTCAAGTTGCGGAGTCTCAAGTTGTGGAGTTTCCAGTTGTGGAGTTTTTAGTTGTGGAGTTTTAGTTGTTGAGTTTCTAGTTGTGAAGTCTCTAGTTTTGAAGTTTCTAGCTGTGGAGTTTCTAGATATGGAATTTCTAGTTGCCGAGTCTGTATTTGTGGGGTTTGTAGTTGTGGAGTTTCTAGTTGTGGAGTTTGTAGTTGTGGAGTCTCTAGTTGCGGAGTTTCTAGTTGTAGATTTTCTAGTTGTGGAGTATCTAGTTGTGGATTTTCCAGTTCTGGAGTTTCTAGTTGTTGAGTTGCGGAGTCTCTAGTTGTTGAGTTTCTAGTTGCAGAGTCTCTAGTTATGGAGTTTCAAGTTGTGGAGTCTCTGGATGTGGAGTTTCTAGTTGTCGAGTTTCCAGTTGTGGAGTATCTAGTAGTGGAGTTTCGAGTTGTGGAGTTTCTAGTTGTGGAGTTTCTAGTTGTGGAGTCCCTAGTTGTGGAGTTTCTAGTTGCGGAGTCTTTAGTTGTGGAGTTTCAAGATGCGGAGTCTCAAGCTGTAGAGTTTCTAGTTGTTGAGTTTTTAGTTGTGGAGTTTCCAGTTGTTGAGTTTCTAGTTTCAAGTCTCTAGTTGTAGATTCCCTAGTTGTGGAGTCTCTAGTTTAGGAGTTTCTAGTTGAAGAGTTTTTTGTTGTGGAGTGTCTAGTTGTGGAGTTTCCAGTAGTGGAGTTTCGAGTTGTGGAGTTTCGAGTTGCAGAGTCTTTAGTTGTGGAGTTTCAAGTTGTGGAGTCTCTAGTTGTGGAGTTTCTAGTTGCTGAGTTTCCAGTTGCGGAGTATCTAGTAGTGGAGTTTCCAGTTGTGGAGTTTCTAGTTGTGGAGTTTCTAGTTGCGGAGTCCCTAGTTGTGGAGTTTCTAGTTGCGGAGTCTCAAGCTGTGGAGTTTCTAGTTGTTGAGTTTTTAGTTGTGGAGTTTCTAGGGCTTGAGTTTCTAGTTTGAAGTCTCTAGTTGTAGATTCTCTAGTTGTGGAGTCTCTAGTTTAGGAATTTCTAGTTGAAGAGTTTTTAGTTGTGGAGTGTCTAGTTGAGGAGTTTCCAGTTGTGGAGTTTCGAGTTGTGCAGTTGTGGAGTCTCTAGTTGTGGAGTTTCTAGTTGCAGAGTCTCTAGTTGTGGAGTTTCAAGTTTTGGAGTTTCTAGTGTTGGAGTTTTGAGTTTAGGAATTTCTAGTTGCGGAATCACTAGCTGGGGATTTCCTAGTTGCGGAACTTAAAGTTGTGAGGTTTCAAGTTGTGGAGTTTCAAGTTGTGGAGTTTCTAGTTGTGGAATTTCTAGTTATGGAGTCTCTAGTTGTGTAGTTTCTAGCTGCGGAGTTTCTATTTGTGGAGTTTCTAGTTGCGGAGTTTCTAGTTGCAGAGTCTCTGGTTGTGGAGTTTCTAGTTGCGGAGTCTCTAGTTGTGGAGTTTCTAGTGTTGGAGTTTCTAGTTGTGGAGTTCCAAGTTGTAAAGTTTCTAGTTGGGGAGTTTCTAGTTGTGGAGTTTCTAGTTGTGGAGTCTCAAGTTGTGGAGTTTAAACTTGTGGAGTTTCAAGTTGTGGAGTTTCTAGTTGTGGATTTTCTAGTTGTGGAGTAAATAGTTGTGGATTTTCCAGTTGTGGAGTTTCTAGTTGTGGAGTGGCGGAGTCTCTAGTTGTGGAGTTTCTAGTTGCCGAGTTTCCAGTTGTGGAGTATCTAGTAGTGGAGTTTCTAGTTGTGGAGTTTCTAGTTGCAGAGTATCTAGTTGTGCAGTTTCCAGTTGTGGAGTTTCTAGTGTTGAAGTTGCGGAGTCTCTGGTTGTGGAGTTTTTAGTTGTGGAGTCTCTAGTTGTGGAGTTTCTAGTTGTGGAGTTTTTAGTTGTGAAGTATCTAGTTGTGGAGTTTCCAGTTGTGATGTATCTAGTTGTGGAGTTTCCAGTTGTGGAGTATCTAGCTGTGGAGTTTTAAATTGTGGAGTTTCTAGTTGCGGAGTTTCCAGTTGCGGAGTTTTTAATACCGGAGTTTCTAGTTTTGAAGTTTCAAGTTGCGGAGTCTCAAGTTGTGGAGTTTCCAGTTGTGGAGTTTTTAGTTGTGGAGTTTTTAGTTGTTGAGTTTCTAGTTTTGAAGTCTCTAGTTTTGCAGTTTCTAGCTGTGGAGTTTCTAGATATGGAATTTCTAGTTGCCTAGTCTGTATTTGTGGGGTTTGTAGTTGTGGAGTTTGTAGTTGTGGAGTTTCTAGTTGTGGAGTTTCTAGTTGTGGAGTTTCTAGTTGTAGATTTTCTAGTTGTAGAGTATCTAGTTGTGGATTTTCCAGTTGCCGAGTTTCCAGTTGTGGAGTATCTAGTAGTGGAGTTTCCAGTTGTGGAGTCCCTAGTTGTGGAGTTTCTAGTTGCGGAGTCTGAAGCTGTGGAGTTTCAAGTTGTGGAGTTTCTAGTTGTGGAGTCTCAAGTTGTGGAGTTTAAAGTTGTGGAGTTTCAAGTTGTGGAGTCTCTAGTTGTGGAGTTTCTAGTTGCAGAGTATCTAGTTGTGCAGTTTCCAGTTGTGGAGTTTCTAGTTGTGAAGTTGCGGAGTCTCTGGTTGTGGAGTTTTTAGTTCTGGAGTCTCTAGTTGTGGAGTTTCTAGTTGTGGAGTTTTAGTTGTGGAGTATCTAGTTGTGGAGTTTCCAGTTGTGAAGTATCAATTGTGGAGTTTCCAGTTGTGGAGTATCTAGTTGTGGAGTTTTAAATTGTGGAGTTTCTAGTTGCGGAGTTTCTAGTTACGGAGTTTTTAATAGCGGAGTTTCTAGTTGTGAAGTTTCAAGTTGCGGAGTCTCAAGTTGTGGAGTTTCCAGTTGTGGAGTTTTTAGTTTTGGAGTTTTTAGTTGTTGAGTTTCTAGTTGTGAAGTCTCTAGTTTTGCAGTTTCTAGCTGTGGAGTTTCTAGATATGGAATTTCTAGTTGCCGAGTCTGTATTTGTGGGGTTTGTAGTTGTGGAGTTTCTAGTTGTGGAGTTTCTAGTTGTGGAGTCTCTAGTTGCGGAGAGTCTAGTTGTATATTTTCTAGTTGTGGAGAGTCTAGTTGTATATTTTCTAGTTGTGGAGTATCTAGTTGTGGATTTTCCAGTTGTGGAGTTTCTAGTTGTTGAGTTGCGGAGTTTCTAGTTGTTGAGTTTCTACTTGCAGAGTCTCTAAATGTGGAGTTTCAAGTTGTGGAGTCTCTGGATGTGGAGTTTCTAGTTGTCGTGTTTCCAGTTGTGGAGTATCTAGTAGTGGAGTTTCGAGTTGTGGAGTTTCTAGTTGTGGAGTTTCTAGTTGTGGAGTCCCTAGTGTTGGAGTTTCTAGTTGCGGAGTCTCTAGTTGTGGAGTTTCGAGTTGCGAAGTCTCAAGCTGTGGAGTTTCTAGTTGTTGAGTTTTTAGTTGTGGAGTTTCCAGTTGTTGAGTTTCTAGTTTCAAGTCTCTAGTTGTAGATTCTCTAGTTGTGGAGTCTCTAGTTTAGGAGTTTCTAGTTGAAGAGTTTTTTGTGGTGGAGTGTCTAGTTGTGGAGTTTCCAGTAGTGGAGTTTCGAGTTGTGGAGTTTCGAGTTGCAGAGTCTTTAGTTGTGGAGTTTCAAGAGTTGGAGTCTCTAGTTGTGGAGTTTCTAGTTGCTGAGTTTCCAGTTGTGGAGTTTCTAGTGTTGGAGTTTCTAGTTGCGGAGTCCCTAGTTGTGGAGTTTCTAGTTGTGGAGTCTCAAGCTGTGGAGTTTCTAGTTGTTGAGTTTTTATTTGTGGAGTTTCTAGTGCTTGAGTTTCTAGTTTGAAGTCTCTAGTTGTAGATTCTCTAGTTGTGGAGTCTCTAGTTTAGGAATTTCTAGTTGAAGAGTTTTTAGTTGTGGAGTGTCTAGTTGTGGAGTTTCCAGTTGTGGAGTTTCGAGTTGTGGAGTTGCGGAGTCTCTAGTTGTGGAGTTTCTAGTTGCAGAGTCTCTAGTTGTGGAGTTTCAAGTTGTGGAGTCTCTAGTTGTGGAGTTTCTAGTTGCCGAGTTTCCAGTTGTGGAGTATCTAGTACTGGAGTTGCCGGCTGTGGAGTTTCCAGTTGTGGAGTATCTTGTTGCGGAGTCCCTAGTTGTTGAGTTTCTAGTTGCGGAGTCTCAAGATGTGGAGTTTCTAGTGGTTGAGTTTTTAGTTGTGGAGTTTCGAGTTGTTGAGTTTCTAGTTTGAAGTCTCTAGTTGTAGATTTTTTTGTTATGGAGTCTCTAGTTTAGGAATTTCTAGTTGAAGAGTTTTTAGTTGTGGAGTGTCTAGTTGTGAAGTTTCTAGTTGCAGAGTCTCTAGGTCTGGAGTTTCAAGTTGTGGAGTCTCTAGTTGTGGAGTTTCTAGTTGCCGAGTTTTCAGTTGTGGAGTATCTAGTAGTGGAGTTTCTATTTGTGGAGTTTCTAGCTGCGGAGTTTCTAGTTGCAGAGTCTCTGGTTGTGGAGTTTCGAGTTTTGGAGTTTCTAGTGTTGGAGGTTTGAGTTGTGGAGTTTCTAGTTGTGGAGTTTCTAGTTGCGGAATCTCTAGCTGTGGATTTTCTAGTTGCGGAACCTAAAGTTGTGAGGTTTCAAGTGGTGGAGTCTCTAGTTGTGGAGTTTCTAGTTGTGGAGTTTCTAGTTGTGGAGTCCCTAGTTGTGGAGATTCTAGTTGCGGAGTCTCAAGATGTGGAGTTTCTGGTTGTTGAGTTTTTAGTTGTGGAGTTTCTAGTTGTTGAGTTTCTAGTTTGAAGTCTCTAGTTGTAGATTTTTTAGTTGTGGAATCTCTAGTTGAATTTCTAGTTGAAGAGTTTTTAGTTGTGGAGTGTCTAGTTGCAGAGTCTCTGGTTGTGGAGTTTCTAGTTGCGAAGTCTCTAGTTGTGGAGTTTCTTGTTGTGGAGTTTCCAGTTGTGGAGTTTTTAGTTGTGGAGTTTCTAGTTGTGGAGTTTCTGGTTGTGGAGTTTCTGGTTGTGGAGTTTCTAGTTGCGGAGTCTCTAATTGTGGAGTTTCGATTTTTGGAGTTTCTAGTGTAGGAGTTTTGAGTTTAGGAGTTTCTAGTTGCGGAATCTCTAGCTGCGGATTTTCTAGTTGCGGAACTTAAAGTTGTGAGGTTTCAAGTTGTGGAGTTTCAAGTTGCGGAGTCTCAAGCTGTGGAGTTTCTAGTTGTGGAGTTTCCAGTTGTGGAGTTTCGAGTTGTGGAGTTTCTAGTTGCAGAGTCTCTAGTTGTGGAGTTTCAAGTTGTGGAGTCTCAAGTTGTGGAGTTTCTAGTTGCCGAGTTTCCAGTTGTGGAGTATCTAGTGGATTTTCCAGTTGTGGAGTTTCCAGTTGTGGAGTTTCTAGTTGCGCAGTTCCTAGTTGTGGAGTTTCTAGTTGCGGAGTCTCAAGCTGCGGAGTTTCAAGTTGTGGAGTTTCTAGTTGTGGAGTCTCATGTTGTGGAGTTTCAAGTTGTGAAGTTTCAAGTTGTGGAGTCTCTAGTTGTGGAGTTTCTAGTTGCAGAGTATCTAGTTGTGGAGTTTCCAGTTGTGGAGTTTCTAGTTGTGAAGTTGTGGAGTCTCTGGTTGTAGAGTTTTTAGTTGTGGAGTTTCTAGTTGTGGAGTTTCGAGTTGTGGAGTCTCTAGTTGTGGAGTTTCTAGTTGTGGAGTTTTTAGTTGTGGACTATCTAGTTGTGGAGTTTCCAGTTGTGAAGTATCTAGTTGTGGAGTTTCCAGTTGTGGAGTATCTAGTTGTGGAGTTTTAAATTGTGGAGTTTCTAGTTGTGGAGTTTCTAGTTGCGGAGTTTTTAATAGCGGAGTTTCTAATTGTGAAGTTTCAGTTTCAAGTTGCGGAGTCTCAAGTTGTGGAGTTTCCAGTTGTGGAGTTTTTAGTTGTGGAGTTTTAGTTGTTGAGTTTCTAGTTGTGAAGTCTCTAGTTTTGCAGTTTCTAGCTGTGGAGTTTCTAGATATGGAATTTCTAGTTGCCGAGTCTGTATTTGTGGGGTTTGTAGTTGTGGAGTTTCTAGTTGTGGAGTTTCTAGTTGTGGAATCTCTAGCTGCGGAGTTTCTAGTTGTAGATTTTCTAGTTGTGGAGTACCTAGTTGTGGATTTTCCAGTTCTGGAGTTTCTAGTTATTGAGTTGCGGAGTCTCTAGTTGTTGAGTTTCTAGTGGCAGAGTCTCTAGTTGTGGAGTTTCAAGTTGTGGAGTCTCTGGATGTGGAGTTTCTAGTTGTCGAGTTTCCAGTTGTGGAGTATCTAGTAGTGGAGTTTCGAGTTGTGGAGTTTCTAGTTGTGGAGTTTCTAGTTGTGGAGTCCCTAGTTGTGGAGTTTCTAGTTGCGGAGTCTCTAGTTGTGGAGTTTCAAGTTGCGGAGTCTCAAGCTGTAGAGTTTCTAGTTGTTGAGTTTTTAGTTGTGGAGTTTCCAGTTGTTGAGTTTCTAGTTTCAAGTCTCTAGTTGTAGATTCCCTAAATGTGGAGTTTCTAGTTTAGGAGTTTCTAGTTGAAGAGTTTTTGTTGTGGAGTGTCTAGTTGTGGAGTTTCAAGTAGTGGAGTTTCGAGTTGTGGAGTTTCGAGTTGCAGAGTCTTTAGTTGTGGAGTTTCAAGTTGTGGAGTCTCTAGTTGTGGAGTTTCTAGTTGCTGAGTTTCCAGTTGCGGAGTATCTAGTAGTGGAGTTTCCAGTTGTGGAGTTTCTAGTTGTGGAGTTTCTAGTTGCGGAGTCTCAAGCTGTGGAGTTTCTAGTTGTTGAGTTTTTAGTTGTGGAGTTTCTAGTGCTTGAGTTTCTAGTTTGAAGTCTCTAGTTGTAGATTCTCTAGTTGTGGAGTCTCAAGTTTAGGAATTTCTAGTTGAAGCGTTTTTAGTTGTGGAGTGTCTAGTTGTGAAGTTTCCAGTTGTGGAGTTTCGAGTTGTGGAGTTGCGGAGTCTCTAGTTGTGGAGTTTCTAGTTGCAGAGTCTCTAGTTGTGGAGATTGAAGTTTTGAAGTTTCTAGTGCTGGAGTTTTGAGTTTAGGAGTTTCTAGTTGCGGAATCACTATCTGTCGATTTCCTAGTTGCGGAACTTAAAGTTGTGAGGTTTCAAGTTGTGGAGTTTCAAGTTGTGGAGTTTCTAGTTGTGGAATTTCTAGTTGTGGAGTCTCTAGTTGTGTAGTTTCTAGCTGCGGAGTTTCTATTTGTGGAGTTTCTAGTTGCGGAGTTTCTAGTTGCAGAGTCTCTGGTTGTGGAGTTTCTAGTTGCGGAGTCTCTAGTTGTGGAGTTTCTAGTTGTGGAGTTTCTAGTTGTGGAGTTCCAAGTTGTAAAGTTTCTAGTTGGGGAGTTTCTAGTTGTGGAGTTTCTAATTGTGGAGTCTCAAGTTGTGGAGTTTAAACTTGTGGAGTTTCTAGTTGTGGATTTTCTAGTTGTGGAGTAAATAGTTGTGGATTTTCCAGTTGTGGAGTTTCTAGTTTTGGAGTTGCGGAGTCTCTAGTTGTGGAGTTTCTAGTTGCCGAGTTTCCAGTTGTGGAGTATCTAGTAGTGGAGTTTCCAGTTGTGGAGTTTCTAGTTTCAGAGTATCTAGTTGTGCAGTTTCCAGTTGTGGAGTTTCTAGTGTTGAAGTTGCGGAGTCTCTGGTTGTGGAGTTTTTAGTTGTGGAGTCTGTAGTTGTGGAGTTTCTAGTTGTGGAGTTTTTAGTTGTGGAGTATCTAGTTGTGGAGTATCCAGTTGTGATGTATCTAGTTGTGGAGTTTCCAGTTGTGGAGTATCTATTTGTTGAGTTTTAAATTGTGGAGTTTCTAGTTGCGGAGTTTCTAGTTGCGGAGTTTCTAGTTCTGGAGTTTCTGGTTGTGGAGTTTCTATTTGAGGAGTTTCAAGTTGTGAAGTTTCTAGTTGTGGAGTCTCTATATGCGGAGTTTCTAGTTGTGAAGTTTCTAGTTGTGGAGTTTCTAGTTTTCGAGTTTCTAGTTGTGGAGTTTCTAGTTGTAGAGTCTCCTGTTGCGGAGTTTCTAGTTGCGGAGTTTCTAGTTGGGGAGTTTCCAGTTGTGGAGTTTCTATTTGTGGAGTTTCTAGTTGTGGAGTTTCTAGTTTTCGAGTTTCTAGTTGTGGAGTTTCTAGTTGTAGAGTCTCCTGTTGCGGAGTTTCTAGTTGCGGAGTTTCTAGTTGGGGAGTTTCCAGTTGTGGAGTTTCTAGTTGTGGAGTTTCTAGTTGTGGAGTCTCAAGTTGTGGAGTTTAAACTTGTGGAGTTTCAAGTTGTGGAGTCTGTAGTTGTGGAGTTTCTAGTTGTAGATTTTCTAGTTTTGGAGTATCCAGTTGTGGAGTTTCTAGTTGTGAAGTTTCTAGTTGTGGAGTTTTTAGTTGTGGAGTTTCTGGTTGTGGAGTTTTTAGTTGTGGAGTTTCAAGTTGTGGAGACTCTAGTTGTGGAGTTTCTAGTTGTGGAGTCTCTAGATGCGGAGTTTCTAGTTGTGAAGTTGCTAGTGTTGGAGTTTCTAGTTGTGGAGTTTCAGGTTGTGGAGTTTCTAGTTGCAGAGATTCTAGTTGCGGAGTCTGGTTGTGGAGGTTCTAGTTATGGAGTTTCTAGTTGTGGAGTTTCTAATCGTGGAGTTTTTAGTTGTGGAGTCTAGGGTTGTGGAGTGTAAAGTGGCGGAGTCTCAAGTTGTGGAATTTCTAGTTGTAGAGTTTTTAGTTGTGGAGCTTCTAGTTGTTGAGTTTCTAGTTTTGAAGTCTCTAGTTGTGGAGTCTCTAGTTATGGAGTCTCTAGTTTAGAACTTTCTAGTTGTAGAGTTTTTAGTTGTGGAGTCTCTAGTTGTGGAGTTTCCAGTTGTGGAGTTTCCAGTTGTGGAGTTTCGAGTTGTGGAGTTTCTTGTTGTGGAGGTTTGAGTAGTGGAGTTTCTAGTTGCGGCATCTCAAGTTGTGGAGTTTGTAGTTACGGAGTGTCTAGTTGTGGTGTTTCTAGCTGTGGAATTTCTTGTTGCGGAGTTTCTAAATGCGGAGTTTCTAGTAGCGGAGTTCCATAGTTGCAGAGTTTCCAGTTGTTGAGTTTCTAGTTTGAAGTCTCTGGTTGTAGATTCTCTAGTTGTGGAGTCTCTGGTTTAGGAGTTTCTAGTTAAAGAGTTTTTAGTTGTGGAGTGTCTAGTTGTGGAGTTTCTATTTGTGGAGTATCTAGCTGCGGAGTTTCTAGTTGCGGAGTCTCTAGTTGTGGAGTTTCTAGTTGTGGAGTTTCTAGTTGTGGAGTTTCCCTTTGTGGAGTTATAGTTGTGGACTTTCTAGACATTAAATTTCTTGTAGCCGAGTCTCTATTTGTGGAGCTTGTAGTTGTGGAGTTTCTAGTTGTTGAGTTTCTAGTTGTGGAGTCTCTAGTTTTGCAGTTTCTAGTTGTGGAGTTTCTAGATATTGAATTTCTAGTTTCCGAGTCTGTATTTGTGAAGTTTGAAGTTCTGGAGTTTCTAGTTGTGGAGTTTCTAGTTGTGGAGTCTCTATTTGCGGAGTTTCTAGTTGCAGAGTTTCTAGTTGTGGAGTTTCTGGTTGTGGAGTTTCTATTTGAGGAGTTTCAAGTTGTGAAGTTTCTAGTTGTGGAGTCTCTAGTTGCGGAGTTTCTAGTTGTAGAGTCTCCTGTTGCGGAGTTTCTAGTTGCGGAGTTTCTAGTTGGGGAGTTTCCTGTTGTGGAGTTTCTAGTTGTGGAGTTTCTAGTTGTGGAGTCTCAAGTTGTGGAGTTTAAACTTGTGGAGTTTCAAGTTGTGGAGTCAATAGTTGTGGAGTTTCTAGTTGTAGATTTTCTAGTTGTGGAGTATCTAGTTGTGGATTTTCCAGTTGTGGAGTTTCTAGTTGTTCAGTTGCAGAGTATCTAGTTGTTGAGTTTCTAGTTGCAGAGTCTCTAGCTGTGGAGTTTCAAGTTGTGGAGTCTCTAGATGTGGAGTTTCTAGTTGTCGAGTTTCCAGTTGTGGAGTATCTAGTAGTGGAGTTTCGAGTTGTGGAGTTTCTAGTTGTGGAGTTTCTAGTTGTGGAGTCCCTAGTTGTGGAGTTTCTAGTTGCGGAGTCTCAAGCTGCGGAGTTTCAAGTTGTGGAGTTTCTAGTTGTGGAGTCTCAAGTTGTGGAGTTTCAAGTTGTGAAGTTTCAAGTTGTGGAGTCTCTAGTTGTGGAGTTTCTAGTTGCAGAGTATCTAGTTGTGGAGTTTCCAGTTGTGGAGTTTCTAGTTGTGAAGTTGTGGAGTCTCTTGTTGTAGAGTTTTCAGTTGTGGAGTTTCTAGTTGTGGAGTTTCGAGTTGTGGAGTCTCTAGTTGTGGAGTTTCTAGTTGTGGAGTTTTTAGTTGTGGAGTATCTAGTTGTGGAGTTTCCAGTTGTGGAGTATCTAGTTGTGGAGTTTTATAATTGTGGAATTTCTAGTTGCGGAGTTTCTAGTTGCGGAGTTTTTAATAGCGGAGTTTCTAGTTGTGAAGTTTCAAGTTGCGGAGTCTCAAGTTGTGAAGTTTCCAGTTGTGGAGTTTTTAGTTGTGGAGTTTTAGTTGTTGAGTTTCTAGTTTTGAAGTCTCTAGTTTTGCAGTTTCTAGCTGTGGATTTCTAGATATGGAATTTCTAGTTGCCGGGTCTGTATTTGTGGGGTTTGTAGTTGTGGAGTTTCTAGTTGTGGAGTTTCTAGTTGTGGAGTCTCTAGTTGCGGAGTTTCTAGTTGTAGATTTTCTAGTTGTGGAGTATCTAGTTGTGGATTTTCCAGTTCTGGAGTTTCTAGTTGTTGAGTTGCAGAGTCTCTAGTTGTTGAGTTTTTAGTTGCAGAGTCTCTAGTTGTGGAGTTTCAAGTTGTGGAGTCTCTGGATGTGGAGTTTCTAGTTGCTGAGTTTCCAGTTGTGGAGTTTCTAGTTGCTGAGTTTCCAGTTGCGGAGTATCTAGTAGTGGAGTTGCCGGTTGTGGAGTTTCCAGTTGTGGAGTTTCTAGTTTCGGAGTCCATAGTTGTGGAGTTTCTAGTTGCGGAGTCTCAAGATGTGGAGTTTCTAGTTGTTGAGTTTTCAGTTGTGGAGTTTCTAGTTGTTGAGTTTCTAGTTTGAAGTCCCTAGTTGTAGATTTTTTAGTTGTGGAGTCTCTAGTTTAGAAATTTCTAGTTGAAGAGTTTTTAGTTGTGGAGTGTCTAGTTGTGGAGTTTCCAGTTGTGGAGTTTTGAGTTGTGGAGTTGTGGAGTCTCTAGTTGTGGAGTTTCTAGTTGCAGAGTCTCTAGTTGTGGAGTTTCAAGTTTTGGAGTTTCTAGTGTTGGAGTTTTGAGTTTAGGAGTTTCTAGTTGCGGAATCACCAGCTGTGGATTTCCTAGTTGCGGAACTTAAAGTTGTGAGGTTTCAAGTTGTGGAGTTTCAAGTTGTGGAGTTTCTAGTTGTGGAATTTCTAGTTATGGAGTCTCTAGTTGTGTAGTTTCTAGCTGCGGAGTTTCTATTTGTGGAGTTTCTAGTTGCGGAGTTTCTAGTTGCAGAGTCTCTGGTTGTGGAGTTTCTAGTTGCGGAGTCTCTAGTTGTGGAGTTTCTAGTTGTGGAGTTTCTAGTTGTGGAGTTCCAAGTTGTAAAGTTTCTAGTTGGGGAGTTTCAAGTTGTGGAGTTTCTAGTTGTGGAGTCTCAAGTTGTGGAGTTTAAACTTGTGGAGTTTTAAGTTGTGGAGTCTATAGTTGTGGAGTTTCTAGTTGTGGATTTTCTAGTTGTGGAGTAAATAGTTGTGGATTTTCCAGTTGTGTAGTTTCTAGTTGTGGAGTTGCGGAGTCTCTAGTTGTGGAGTTTCTAGTTGCCGAGTTTCCAGTTGTGGAGTATCTAGTAGTGGAGTTTCCAGTTGTGGAGTTTCTAGTTGCAAAGTATCTAGTTGTGCAGTTTCCAGTTGTGGAGTTTCTAGTGTTGAAGTTGCGGAGTCTCTGGTTGTGGAGTTTTTAGTTGTGGAGTCTCTAGTTGTGGAGTTTCTAGTTGTGGAGTTTTTAGTTGTGGAGTATCTAGTTGTGGAGTTTCCAGTTGTGATGTATCTAGTTGTGGAGTTTCCAGTTGTGGAGTATCTAGTTGTGGAGTTTTAAATTGTGGAGTTTCTAGTTGCGGAGTTTTTAATAGCGGAGTTTCTAGTTTTGAAGTTTCAAGTTGCGGAGTTTCAAGTTGTGGAGTTTCCAAGTTGGAGTTTTTAGTTGTGGAGTTTTTAGTTGTTGGGTTTCTAGTTGTGAAGTCTCTAGTTTTGCAGTTTCTAGCTGTGGAGTTTCTAGATATGAAATTTCTAGTTGCCGAGTCTGTATTTGTGGGGTTTGTAGTTGTGGAGTTTCTAGTTGTGGAGTTTCTAGTTGTGGAGTTTCTAGTTGCGGAGTTTCTAGTTGTAGATTTTCTAGTTGTGGAGTATCTAGTTGTGGATTTTCCAGTTGCCGAGTTTCCAGTTGTGGAGTATCTAGTAGTGGAGTTTCCAGTTGTGGAGTCCCTAGTTGTGGAGTTTCTAGTTGCGGAGTCTCAAGCTGTGGAGTTTCAAGTTGTGGAGTCTCTAGTTGTGGAGTCTCAAGTTGTGGAGTTTAAAGTTGTGGAGTTTCAAGTTGTGGAGTCTCTAGTTGTGGAGTTTCTAGTTGCAGAGTATCTAGTTGTGCAGTTTCCAGTTGTGGAGTTTGTAGTTCTGAAGTTGCGGAGTCTCTGGTTGTGGAGTTTTTAGTTCTGGAGTCTCTAGTTGTGGAGTTTCTAGTTGTGGAGTTTTTAGTTGTGGAGTATCTAGTTGTGGAGTTTCCAGTTGTGAAGTATCTAGTTGTGGAGTTTCCAGTTGTGGAGTATCTAGTTGTGGAGTTTTAAATTGTGCAGTTTCTAGTTGCGGAGTTTCTAGTTGCGGAGTTTTTAATAGCGGAGTTTCTAGTTGTGAAGTTTCAAGTTGCGGAGTCTCAAGTTGTGGAGTTTCCAGTTGTGGAGTTTTGAGTTGTGGAGTTTCTAGCTGTGGAGTTTCTAGATATGGAATTTCTAGTTGACGAGTCTGTATTTGTGGGGTTTGTAGTTGTGGAGTTTCTAGTTGTGGAGTTTCTAGTTGTGGAGTCTCTAGTTGCGGAGTTTCTAGTTGTAGATTTTCTAGTTGTGGAGTATCTAGTTGTGGATTTTCCAGTTGTGGAGTTTCTAGTTGTTGAGTTGCGGAGTTTCTAGTTGTTGAGTTTCTAGTTGCAGAGTCTCTAGTTGTGGAGTTTCAAGTTGTGGAGTCTCTGGATGTGGAGTTTCTAGTTGTCGAGTTTCCAGTTGTGGAGTATCTAGTAGTGGAGTTTCGAGTTGTGGAGTTTCTAGTTGTGGAGTTTCTAGTTGTGGAGTCCTTAGTGTTGGAGTTTCTAGTTGCGGAGTCTCTAGTTGTGGAGTTTCGAGTTGCGGAGTCTCAAACTGTAGAGTTTCTAGTTGTTGAGTTTTTAGTTGTGGAGTTTCCAGTTGTTGAGTTTCTAGTTTCAAGTCTCTAGTTGTAGATTCTCTAGTTGTGGAGTCTCTAGTTTAGGAGTTTCTAGTTGAAGAGTTTTTTGTGGTGGAGTGTCTAGTTGTGGAGTTTCCAGTAGTGGAGTTTCGAGTTGTGGAGTTTCTAGTTGCGGAGTCTCTAGTTGTGGAGTTTCTAGTTGTGGAGTTTCTAGTTGTGGAGTTCCAAGTTGTAAAGTTTCTAGTTGGGGAGTTTCTAGTTGTGGAGTTTCTAGTTGTGGAGTCTCAAGTTGTGGAGTTTAAACTTGTGGAGTTTTAAGTTGTGGAGTCTATAGTTGTGGAGTTTCTAGTTGTGGATTTTCTAGTTGTGGAGTAAATAGTTGTGGATTTTCCAGTTGTGTAGTTTCTAGTTGTGGAGTTGCGGAGTCTCTAGTTGTGGAGTTTCTAGTTGCCGAGTTTCCAGTTGTGGAGTATCTAGTAGTGGAGTTTCCAGTTGTGGAGTTTCTAGTTGCAAAGTATCTAGTTGTGCAGTTTCCAGTTGTGGAGTTTCTAGTGTTGAAGTTGCGGAGTCTCTGGTTGTGGAGTTTTTAGTTGTGGAGTCTCTAGTTGTGGAGTTTCTAGTTGTGGAGTTTTTAGTTGTGGAGTATCTAGTTGTGGAGTTTCCAGTTGTGATGTATCTAGTTGTGGAGTTTCCAGTTGTGGAGTATCTAGTTGTGGAGTTTTAAATTGTGGAGTTTCTAGTTGCGGAGTTTTTAATAGCGGAGTTTCTAGTTTTGAAGTTTCAAGTTGCGGAGTTTCAAGTTGTGGAGTTTCCAAGTTGGAGTTTTTAGTTGTGGAGTTTTTAGTTGTTGGGTTTCTAGTTGTGAAGTCTCTAGTTTTGCAGTTTCTAGCTGTGGAGTTTCTAGATATGGAATTTCTAGTTGCCGAGTCTGTATTTGTGGGGTTTGTAGTTGTGGAGTTTCTAGTTGTGGAGTTTCTAGTTGTGGAGTTTCTAGTTGCGGAGTTTCTAGTTGTAGATTTTCTAGTTGTGGAGTATCTAGTTGTGGATTTTCCAGTTGCCGAGTTTCCAGTTGTGGAGTATCTAGTAGTGGAGTTTCCAGTTGTGGAGTCCCTAGTTGTGGAGTTTCTAGTTGCGGAGTCTCAAGCTGTGGAGTTTCAAGTTGTGGAGTCTCTAGTTGTGGAGTCTCAAGTTGTGGAGTTTAAAGTTGTGGAGTTTCAAGTTGTGGAGTCTCTAGTTGTGGAGTTTCTAGTTGCAGAGTATCTAGTTGTGCAGTTTCCAGTTGTGGAGTTTCTAGTTCTGAAGTTGCGGAGTCTCTGGTTGTGGAGTTTTTAGTTCTGGAGTCTCTAGTTGTGGAGTTTCTAGTTGTGGAGTTTTTAGTTGTGGAGTATCTAGTTGTGGAGTTTCCAGTTGTGAAGTATCTAGTTGTGGAGTTTCCAGTTGTGGAGTATCTAGTTGTGGAGTTTTAAATTGTGCAGTTTCTAGTTGCGGAGTTTCTAGTTGCGGAGTTTTTAATAGCGGAGTTTCTAGTTGTGAAGTTTCAAGTTGCGGAGTCTCAAGTTGTGGAGTTTCCAGTTGTGGAGTTTTGAGTTGTGGAGTTTCTAGCTGTGGAGTTTCTAGATATGGAATTTCTAGTTGACGAGTCTGTATTTGTGGGGTTTGTAGTTGTGGAGTTTCTAGTTGTGGAGTTTCTAGTTGTGGAGTCTCTAGTTGCGGAGTTTCTAGTTGTAGATTTTCTAGTTGTGGAGTATCTAGTTGTGGATTTTCCAGTTGTGGAGTTTCTAGTTGTTGAGTTGCGGAGTTTCTAGTTGTTGAGTTTCTAGTTGCAGAGTCTCTAGTTGTGGAGTTTCAAGTTGTGGAGTCTCTGGATGTGGAGTTTCTAGTTGTCGAGTTTCCAGTTGTGGAGTATCTAGTAGTGGAGTTTCGAGTTGTGGAGTTTCTAGTTGTGGAGTTTCTAGTTGTGGAGTCCTTAGTGTTGGAGTTTCTAGTTGCGGAGTCTCTAGTTGTGGAGTTTCGAGTTGCGGAGTCTCAAACTGTAGAGTTTCTAGTTGTTGAGTTTTTAGTTGTGGAGTTTCCAGTTGTTGAGTTTCTAGTTTCAAGTCTCTAGTTGTAGATTCTCTAGTTGTGGAGTCTCTAGTTTAGGAGTTTCTAGTTGAAGAGTTTTTTGTGGTGGAGTGTCTAGTTGTGGAGTTTCCAGTAGTGGAGTTTCGAGTTGTGGAGTTTCTAGTTGCGGAGTCCCTAGTTGTGGATTTTCTAGTTGTGGAGTCTCAAGCTGTGGAGTTTCTAGTTGTTGAGTTTTTAGTTGTGGAGTTTCTAGTGCTTGAGTTTCTAGTTTGAAGTCTCTAGTTGTAGATTCTCTAGTTGTGGAGTCTCTAGTTTAGGAATTTCTAGTTGAAGAGTTTTTAGTTGTGGAGTGTCTAGTTGTGGAGTTTCCAGTTGTGGAGTTTCGAGTTGTGGAGTTGCGGAGTCTCTAGTTGTGGAGTTTCTAGTTGCAGAGTCTCTAGTTGTGGTGTTTCAAGTTGTGGAGTCTCTAGTTGTGGAGTTTCTAGTTGCCGAGTTTCCAGTTGTGGAGTATCTAGTACTGGAGTTGCCGGTTGTGGAGTTTCCAGTTGTGGAGTTTCTAGTTGCGGAGTCCCTAGTTGTGGAGTTTCTAGTTGCGGAGTCTCAAGATGTGGAGTTTCTAGTTGTTGAGTTTTTAGTTGTGGAGTTTCTAGTTGTTGAGTTTCTAGTTTGAAGTCTCTAGTTGTAGATTTTTTAGTTGTGGGGTCTCTAGTTTAGGAATTTCTAGTTGAAGAGTTTTTAGTTGTGGAGTGTCTAGTTGTGGAGTTTCTAGTTGCAGAGTCTCTAGTTGTGGAGTTTCAAGTTGTGGAGTCGCTAGTTGTGGAGTTTCTAGTTGCCGAGTTTTCAGTTGTGGAGTATCTAGTAGTGGAGTTTCTATTTGTGGAGTTTCTAGATGCGGAGTTTCTAGTTGCAGAGTCTCTGGTTGTGGAGTTTCGAGTTTTGGAGTTTCTAGTGTTGGAGGTTTGAGTTGTGGAGTTTCTAGTTGTGGAGTTTCTAGTTACGGAATCTCTAGCTGTGGATTTTCTAGTTGCGGAACTTAAAGTTGTGAGGTTTCAAGTTGTGGAGTTTCAAGTAGTGGAGTTTCTAGTTGTGGAATTTCTAGTTGTGGAGTCTCTAGTTGTGTAGTTTCTAGCTGCAGAGTTTCTATTTGTGGAGTTTCTAGTTGCGGAGTTTCTAGTTGCAGAGTCTCTGGTTGTGGAGTTTTTAGTTGCGGAGTCTCTAGTTGTGGAGTTTCTAGTTGTGGAGTTTCTAGTTGTGGAGTTCCAAGTTGTAAAGTTTCTAGTTGGGGAGTTTCTAGTTGTGGAGTTTCTAGTTGTGGAGTCTCAAGTTGTGGAGTTTAAACTTGTGGAGTTTCAAGTTGTGGAGTCTATAGTTGTGGAGTTTCTAGTTGTGGATTTTCTAGTTGTGGAGTATATCGTTGTGAATTTTCCAGTTGTGGAGTTTCTAGTTGTGGAGTTGCGGAGTCTCTAGTTGTGGAGTTTCTAGTTGCAGAGTCTCTAGTTGTGGAGTTTGAAGTTGTGGAGTCTCTAGTTGTGGAGTTTCTAGTTGCCGAGTTTCCAGTTGTGGAGTATCTAGTAGTGGAGTTTCCAGTTGTGGAGTTTCTAGTTGTGGAGTTTCTAGTTGCGGAGTCCCTTGTTGTGGAGTTTCTAGTTGTGGAGTCTCTAGTTGTAGAGTTTCTAGTTGAGGAGTTTCTAGTTGTGGATTTTCCAGTTGTCGAGTTTCTAGTAGTGGAGTATCTAGTAGTGAAGTTTCCAGTTGTGGAGTTTCAAGTTGCGGAGTCTCAAGCTGTGGAGCTTCTAGTTGTTGAGTTTTAGTTGTGCAGTTTCTAGTTGTTGAGTTTCTAGTTTGAAGTCTCAGGTTGTGGAGTTTCAAGTTTAGGAGTTTCTAGTTGTAGAGTTTTTAGTTTTTGAGTCTCTAGTTGTGAAGTTTCAAGTTCTGGAGTTTCGAGTTGTGGAGTTTCGAATTGTGGAGTTCTGAGTTGTGGAGTTTCGAGTTGTGGAGTTTATAGTTGTGGAGTTTCTAGTTGCGGAATCTCTAGTTGTGCATTTTCTAGTTGCGAAACTTAAGGCTGTGAGGTTTCAAGTTGTGGAGTTTATAGTTGTGGAGTTTCTAGTTATGGAGTTTCTAGTTGCGGAGTTTCTAGTTGTGGAGTTTCTAGCTGCGGAGTTTCTAGTTGCAAGGTCTCTAGATGTGTAATTTCTAGTTGTAGAGTTTCTAGTTGTGGAGGCTCTATTTGCGGAGTTTCTAGGTGTGGAGTTTCTAGTTGTGGAGTTTCTTGTTGTGGAGTTTTTAGTTGTGGAGTTTCAAGTTGTGGAGACTCTAGCTGTGGAGTTTCTAGTTGTGGAGTCTCTAGATGCGGAGTTTCTAGTTGTGGAGTTGCTAGTGTTGGAGTTTCTAGTTGTGGAGTTTCAGGTTGTGGAGTTTCTAGTTGCAGAGATTCTAGTTGCGGAGTCTCTGGTTGTGGAAGTTCTAGTTATGGAGTTTCTAGTTGTGGAGTTTCTAGTCGTGGAGTTTTTAGTTGCGGAGTCTAGGGTTGTGGAGTTTAAAGTGGCGGAGTCTCAAGTTGTGGAATTTCTAGTTGTGGAGTTTTTAGCTGTCGAGCTTCTAGTCGTTGAGTTTCTAGTTTTGAAGTCTCTAGTTGTGGAGTCTCTAGTTATGGAGTCTCTAGTTTAGAACTTTCTAGTTGTAGAGTTTTTAGTTGTGGAGTGTCTAGTTGTGGAGTTTCCAGTTGTGGAGTTTCCAGTTGTGGAGTTTCGAGTTGTGGAGTTTCTTGTTGTGGAGGTTTGAGTAGTGGAGTTTCTAGTTGCGGCGTCTCAAGTTGTGGAGTTTGTAGTTGCGGAGTGTCTAGTTGTGGTGTTTCTAGCTGTGGAATTTCTTGTTGCGGAGTTTCTAAATGCGGAGCTTCTAGTTGCGGAGTTCCATAGTTGCAGTCTCTAGTTATGGAGTTTCTAGTTGTGGAGTGTCTAGTTGTGGAGTTTCAAGTTGTGGAGTTTCTAGGAGAGTTTCGAATTTTGAAGTTTCTAGTTGTTGAGTTTCTAGTTTGAAGTCTCTAGTTGTAGATTCTCTAGTTGTGGAGTCTCTAGTTTAGGAGTTTCTAGTTGAAGAGTTTTTAGTTGTGGAGTGTCTAGTTGTGAAGTTTCCAGTTGTGGAGTTTCGAGTTGTGGAGTTTCGAGTTTTGGAGTTTCTAGTTGTGGAATTTTGAGTTGTGGAGTTTCTAGTTGTGGAGTTTGTAGTTGCGGAATCTCTAGATGTGGATTTTCTAGTTGCGTAACTTAAGGTCGTGAGGTTTCAAGTTGTGGAGTTTCTAGTTTTCTAGTTGTGGAGTTTCTAGTTGTGGAGTTTCTAGTTGTGGAGTCTGTAGTTGTGTAGTTTCTAGCTGCGGAGTTTCTATTTGTCGAGTATCTAGCTGCGGAGTTTCTAATTGCGGAGTCTCTAGTTGTGGAGCTTCTAGTTGTGGAGTTTCTAGTTGTGGAGTTTCCATTTGTGGAGTTATAGTTGTGGACTTTCTAGACATGAAATTTCTTGTAGTCGTGTCTCTATTTGTGGAGCTTGTAGTTGTGGAGTTTCTAGTTGTTGAGTTTCTAGTTGTGGAGTCTCTAGTTTTGCAGTTTATAGTTGTGGAGTTTCTAGATATAGAATTTCTAGTTGCCGAGTCTGTATTTGTGAAGTTTGAAGTTCTGGAGTTTCTAGTTGTGGACTTTCTAGTTGTGGAGTTTCTAGTTGCGGAGTTTCTAGTTGCGGAGTTTCTAATTGTGGAGTTTCTGGTTGTGGAGTTTCTATTTGAGGAGTTTCAAGTTGTGAAGTTTCTAGTTGTGGAGTCTCTAGTTGCGGAGTTTCTAGTTGTGAAGTTTCTAGTTGTGGAGTTTCTAGTTTTCGAGTTTCTAGTTGTGGAGTTTCTAGTTGTTGAGTCTCCTGTTGCGGAGTTTCTAGTTGCGGAGTTTCTAGTTGGGGAGTTTCCAGTTGTGGAGTTTCTAGTTGTGGAGTTTCTAGTTGTGGAGTCTCAAGTTGTGGAGTTTAAACTTGTGGAGTTTCAAGTTGTGGAGTCTATAGTTGTGGAGTTTCTAGTTGTAGATTTTCTAGTTGTGGAGTATCTAGTTGTGGATTTTCCAGTTGTGGAGTTTCTAGTTGTTCAGTTGCGGAGTATCTAGTTGTTGAGTTTCAAGTTGCAGAGTCTCTAGTTGTGGATTTTCAAGTTGTGGTGTCTCTAGATGTGGAGTTTCTAGTTGTCGAGTTTCCAGTTGTGGAGTATCTAGTAGTGGAGTTTCGAGTTGTGGAGTTTCTAGTTGTGGAGTTTCTAGTTGCGGAGTTTCTAGTTGCGAAGTTTCAAGTTGTGGAGTTTCAAGTTGCGGAGTCTCAAGCTGTGGAGTGTCTAGTTGTGGAGTTTCCAGTTGTGGAGTTTCAAGTTGTGAAGTTTCTAGTTGCAGAGTCTCTAGTTGTGGAGTTTCAAGTTGTGGAGTCTCTAGTTGTGGAGTTTCTAGTTGCCGAGTTTCCAGTTGTGGAGTATCTAACAGTGGAGTTTCCAGTTGTGGAGTTTCTAGTTGTGGAGTTTCTAGTTGCGGAGTCCCTAGTTGTGGAGTTTCTAGTTGCGGAGTCTCAAGCTGCGGAGTTTCAAGTTGTGGAGTTTCTAGTTGTGGAGTCTCAAGTTGTGGAGTTTCAAGTTTTGAAGTTTCAAGTTGTGGAGTCTCTAGTTGTGGAGTTTCTAGTTGCAGAGTATCTAGTTGTGGAGCTTCCAGTTGTGCAGTTTCTAGTTGTGAAGTTGTGGAGTCTCTGGTTGTGGAGTTTTTAGTTGTGGAGTATCTAGTTGTGGAGTTTCCAATTGTGAAGTATCTAGTTGTGGAGTTTCCAGTTGTGGAGTATCTAGTTGTGGAGTTTTGAGTTGTGGAGTTTCTAGTTGCGGAGTTTTTAATAGCGGAGTTTCTAGTTGTGAAGTTTCAAGTTGCGGAGTCTCAAGTTGTGGAAATTCCAGTTGTGGAGTTTTTAGTTGTGGACTTTTATAGTTGTTGAGTTTCTAGTTGTGAAGTCTCTAGTTGTGGAGTCTCTAGTTGTGGAGTTTCTAGTTGCAGAGTATCTAGTTGTGGAGCTTCCAGTTGTGCAGTTTCTAGTTGTGAAGTTGTGGAGTCTCTGGTTGTGGAGTTTTTAGTTGTGGAGTTTCTAGTTGTGGAGTTTCGAGTTGTGGAGTCTCTAGTTATGGAGTTTCTAGTTGTGGAGCTTCCAGTTGTGGAGTATCTAGTTGTGGAGTCTCTAGTTGTGGAGTTTCTAGTTGCAGAGTATCTAGTTGTGGAGCTTCCAGTTGTGCAGTTTCTAGTTGTGAAGTTGTGGAGTCTCTGGTTGTGGAGTTTTTAGTTGTGGAGTATCTAGTTGTGGAGTTTCCAATTGTGAAGTATCTAGTTGTGGAGTTTCCAGTTGTGGAGTATCTAGTTGTGGAGTTTTGAGTTGTGGAGTTTCTAGTTGCGGAGTTTCTAGTTGCGGAGTTTTTAATAGCGGAGTTTCTGGTTGTGAAGTTTCAAGTTGCGGAGTCTCAAGTTGTGGAAATTCCAGTTGTGGAGTTTTTAGTTGTGGAGTTTTATAGTTGTTGAGTTTCTAGTTGTGAAGTCTCTAGTTGTGGAGTCTCTAGTTGTGGAGTTTCTAGTTGCAGAGTATCTAGTTGTGGAGCTTCCAGTTGTGCAGTTTCTAGTTGTGAAGTTGTGGAGTCTCTGGTTGTGGAGTTTTTAGTTGTGGAGTTTCTAGTTGTGGAGTTTCGAGTTGTGGAGTCTCTAGTTATGGAGTTTCTAGTTGTGGAGCTTCCAGTTGTGGAGTATCTAGTTGTGGAGTTTCCAGTTGTGAAGTATCTATTTGTGGAGTTTGTAGTTGTGGAGTTTCTAGTCGTGGAGATTCTAGTTGTGGAGTCTCTAGTTGCGGAGTTTCTAGTTGCGGAGTTTCTAGTTGTGGAGTTTCTGGTTGTGGAGTTTCTAGTTGAGGAGTTTCAAGTTGTGGAGTTTCTAGTTGTGGAGTCTCTAGTTGTGGAGTTTAAACTTGTGGAGTCCCTAGTTGTGGAGTTTCTAGTTGCTGAGTCTCAAGATGTGGAGTTTCTAGTTGTTGAGTTTTTAGTTGTGGAGTTTCTAGTTGTTGAGTTTCTAGTTTGAAGTCTCTAGTTGTAGATTTTTTAGTTGTGGAGTCTCTAGTTTAGGAATTCCTAGTTGAAGAGTTTTTAGTTGTGGAGTGTCTAGTTGAAGAGTTTTTAGTTGTGGAGTGTCTAGTTGTGGAGTTTCTAGTTGCAGAGTCTCTAGTTGTGGAGTTTCAAGTTGTGGAGTCTCTAGTTGTGGAGTTTCTAGTTGCCGAGTTTTCAGTTGTGGAGTATCTAGTAGTGGAGTTTCTATTTGTGGAGTTTCTAGCTGCGGAGTTTCTAGTTGCAGAGTGTCTGGTTGTGGAGTTTCGAGTTTTGGAGTTTCTAGTGTTGGAGGTTTGAGTTGTGGAGTTTCTAGTTGTGGAGTTTCTAGTTGCGGAATCTCTAGCTGTGGAATTTCTAGTTGCGGAACCTAAAGTTGTGAGGTTTCAAGTGGTGGAGTCTCTAGTTGTGGAGTTTCTAGTTGTGGAGTTTCTAGTTGTGGAGTCTCTAGTTGTGTAGTTTCTAGCTGCGGAGTTTCCAGTGATGGAGTTTTAGTTGTGGAGTTTTTAGTTGTGGAGTTTCTGGTTGTGGAGTTTCTGGTTGTGGAGTTTCTAGTTGCGGAGTCTCTAGTTGTGTAGTTTCGATTTTTGGAGTTTCTAGTGTTGGAGTTTTGAGTTCAGGAGTTTCTAGGTGCGGAATCACTAGCTGTGGATTTTCTAGTTGCGGAACTTAAAGTTGTGAGGTTTCAAGTTGTGGAGTTTCAAGTTGTGGAGTTTCTAGTTGTGGATTTTCCAGTTGTCGAGTTTCTAGTTGCGGAGTTTCTAGTTGCGGAGTTTTTAATAGCGGAGTTTCTAGTTTTGAAGTTTCAAGTTGCGGAGTCTCAAGTTGTGGAGTTTCTGGTTGTGGAGTTTTTAGTTGTGGAGTTTTTAGTTGTTGAGTTTCTAGTTGTGAAGTCTAGTTTTGCAGTTTCTAGCTGTGGAGTTTCTAGATATGGAAATTCTAGTTGCCGAGTCTGTGTTTGTGGGGTTTGTAGTTGTGGAGTTTCTAGTTGTGGAGTTTCTAGTTGTGGAGTTTCTAGTTGCGGAGTTTCTAGTTGTAGATTTTCTAGTTGTGGAGTATCTAGTTGTGGATTTTCCAGTTGCCGAGTTTCCAGTTGTGGAGTATCTAGTAGTGGAGTTTCCAGTTGTGGAGTCCCTAGTTGTGGAGTTTCTAGTTGCGGAGTCTCTAGCTGTGGAGTTTCAAGTTGTGGAGTTTCTAGTTGTGGAGTCTCAAGTTGTGGAGTTTAAAGTTGTGGAGTTTCATGTTGTGGAGTCTCTAGTTGTGGAGTTTCTAGTTGCAGAGTATCTAGTTGTGCAGTTTACAGTTGTGGAGTTTCTAGTTGTGAAGTTGCGGAGTCTCTGGTTGTGGAGTTTTTAGTTCTGGAGTCTCTAGTTGTGGAGTTTCTAGTTGTGGAGTTTTTAGTTGTGGAGTATCTAGTTGTGAAGTTTCCAGTTGTGAAGTATCTAGTTGTGGAGTTTCCAGTTGTGGAGTATCTAGTTGTGGAGTTTTAAATTGTGGAGTTTGTAGTTGCGGAGTTTCTAGTTGCGGAGTTTTTAATAGCGGAGTTTCTAGTTGTGAAGTTTCAAGTCGCGGAGTCTCAAGTTGTGGAGTTTCCAGTTGTGGAGTTTTTAGTTGAGGAGTTTTTATTGTTGAGTTTCTAGTTGTGAAGTCTCTAGTTTTGCAGTTTCTAGCTGTGGAGTTTCTAGATAGGGAATTTCTAGTTGCCGAGTCTGTATTTGTGGAGTTTGTAGTTGTGGAGTTTCTAGTTGTGGAGTTTCTAGTTGTGGAGTCTGTAGTTGCGGAGTTTCTAGTTGTTGAGTTGCGGAGTTTCTAGTTGTTGAGTTTCTAGTTGCAGAGTCTCTAGTTGTGGAGTTTCAAGTTGTGGAGTCTCTGGATGTGGAGTTTCTAGTTGTCGAGTTTCCAGTTGTGGAGTATCTAGTAGTGGAGTTTCGAGTTGTGGAGTTTCTAGTTGTGGAGTTTCAAGTTGTGGAGTCCTTAGTGATGGAGTTTCTAGTTGCGGAGTCTCTAGTTGTGGAGTTTCGAGTTGCGGAGTCTCAAGCTGTGGAGTTTCTAGTTGTTGAGTTTTTAGTTGTGGAGTTTCAAGTTGTTGAGTTTCTAGTTTCAAGTCTCTAGTTGTAGATTCTCTAGTTGTGGAGTCTCTAGTTTAGGAGTTTCTAGTTGAAGAGTTTTTTGTGGTGGAGTGTCTAGTTGTGGAGTTTCCAGTTGTGGAGTTTCGAGTTGTGGAGTTTCGAGTTTTGGAGTTTCTAGTTGTGGAATTTTGAGTTGTGGAGTTTCTAGTTGTGGAGTTTCTAGTTGCGGAATCTCTAGCTGTGGATTTTGTAGTTGCGTAACTTAAGGTCGTGAGGTTTCAAGTTGTGGAGTTTCTAGTTTTCTAGTTGTGGAGTATCTAGTAGTGAAGTTTCCAGTTGTGGAGTTTCAAGTTGCGGAGTCTCAAGCTGTGGAGCTTCTAGTTGTTGAGTTTCTAGTTTGAAGTCTCAGGTTGTGGAGTTTCTAGTTTAGGAGTTTCTAGTTGTAGAGTTTTTAGTTTTTGAGTCTCTAGTTGTGAAGTTACAAGTTCTGGAGTTTCGAGTTGTGGAGTTTCGAATTGTGGAGTTTTGAGTTGTGGAGTTTCGAGTTTTGGAGTTTCTAGTTGTGGAGTTTCTAGTTGCGGAATCTCTAGTTGTGGATTTTCTAGTTGCGAAACTTAAGGCTGTGAGGTTGCAAGTTGTGGAGTTTCTAGTTGTGGAGTTTCTAGTTGCGGAATTTCTAGTTGTGGAGTTTCTAGCTGCGGAGTTTCTAGTTGCAAGGTCTCTAGATGTGGAATTTCTAGTTGTAGAGTTTCTAGTTGTGGAGTCTCTATTTGCGGAGTTTCTAGTTGTGGAGTTTCTAGTTGTGGAGTTTCTGGTTGTGGAGTTTTTATTTGTGGAGTTTCAAGTTGTGGAGACTCTAGTTGTGGAGTTTCTAGTTGTGGAGTCTCTAGATGCGGAGTTTCTAGTTGTGGAGTTGCTAGTGTTAGAGTTTCTAGTTGTGGAGTTTCAGGTTGTGGAGTTTCTAGTTGCAGAGATTCTAGTTGCGGAGTCTCTGGTTGTGGAGGTTCTAGTTATGGAGTTTCTAGTTGTGGAGTTTCTAGTCGTGGAGTTTTTAGTTGTGGAGTCAAGGGTTGTGGAGTTTAATGTGGCGGAGTCTCAAGTTGTGGAATTTCTAGTTGTAGAGTTTTTAGCTGTGGAGCTTCTAGTTGTTGAGTTTCTAGTTTTGAAGTCTCTAGTTGTGGAGTCTCTAGTTATGGAGTCTCTAGTTTAGAACTTTCTAGTTGTAGAGTTTTTAGTTGTGGAGTTTCGAGTTGTGGAGTTTCTTGTTGTGGAGGTTTGAGTAGTGGAGTTTCTAGTTGCGGCGTCTCAAGTTGTGGAGTTTGTAGTTGCGGAGTGTCTAGTTTTGGTGTTTCTAGCTGTGGAATTTCTTGTTGCGGAGTTTCTAAATGCGGAGTTTCTAGTTGCGGAGTTTCATAGTTGCAGAGTCTCTAGTTATGGAGTTTCTAGTTGTGGAATGTCTAGTTGTGGAGTTTCAAGTTGTGGAGTTTCTAGTAGAGTTTCGAATTATGAAGTTTCTAGTTGTTGAGTTTCTAGTTTGAAGTCTCTAGTTGTAGATTCTCTAGTTGTGGAGTCTCTAGTTTAGGAGTTTCTGGTTGGAGAGTTTTTAGTTGTGGAGTGTCTAGTTGTGGAGTTTCCAGTTGTGGAGTTTCGAGTTGTGGAGTTTCGAGTTTTGGAGTTTCTAGTTGTGGAATTTTGAGTTGTGGAGTTTCTAGTTGTGGAGTTTCTAGTTGCGGAATCTCTAGCTGTGGATTTTGTAGTTGCGTAACTTAAGGTCGTGAGGTTTCAA
The DNA here is from genome assembly GCF_043290135.1 of Rhipicephalus microplus. NCBI lineage: Eukaryota > Metazoa > Arthropoda > Arachnida > Ixodida > Ixodidae > Rhipicephalus > Rhipicephalus microplus. The sequence continues at coordinate 600,161 of NW_027464626.1, read as the reverse complement.
GTTGTGGAGTTTCTAGTTTTCTAGTTGTGGAGTTTCTAGTTGTGGAGTTTCTAGCTGTGGAGTCTGTAGTTGTGTAGTTTCTAGCTGTGGAGTTTCTATTTGTGGAGTATCTAGCTGCGGAGTTTCTAGTTGCGGAGTCTCTAGTTGTGGAGTTTCTAGTTGTGGAGTTTCTAGTTGTGGAGTTTTCATTTGTGGAGTTATAGTTGTGGACTTTCTAGACATGAAATTTCTTGTAGTCGAGTCTCTATTTGTGGAGTCTCTAGTTGTGGAGTTTCTAGTTGTGGAGTCTCTAGTTGTGTAGTGTCTAGCTGCGGAGTTTCTAGTTGCAGAGTTTCTATTTGTGGAGTTTCTACTTGCGGAGTTTCTAGTTGCAGAGTCTCTGGTTGTGGAGTTTCTAGTTGCGAAGTCTCTAGTTGTGGAGTTTCTTGTTGTGGAGTTTCCAGTTGTGGAGTTTTTAGTTGTGGAGTTTCTAGTTGTGGAGTTTCTGGTTGTGGAGTTTCTAGTTGCGGAGTCTCCAGTTGTGGAGTTTCGATTTTTGGAGTTTCGAGTGTTGGAGTTTTGAGTTTAGGAGTTTCTAGTTGCGGAATCTCTAGCTGTGGATTTTCTAGTTGCGGAACTTAAAGTTGTGAGGTTTCAAGTTGTGGAGTTTCAAGTTGTGGAGTTTCTAGTTGTGGAATTTCTAGTTGTGGAGTCTCTAGTTGTGTAGTTTCTAGCTGCAGAGTTTCTATTTGTGGAGTTTCTAGTTGCGGAGTTTCTAGTTGCAGAGTCTCTGGTTGTGGAGTTTCTAGTTGCGGAGTCTCTAGTTGTGGAGTTTCTAGTTGTGGAGTATCTAGTTGTGGAGTTTCTAGTTGTGGAGTTGCAAGTTGTAAAGTTTCTAGTTGGGGAGTTTCTAGTTGTAGAGTTTCTAGTTGTGGAGTCTCAAGTTGTGGAGTTTAAACTTGTGGAGTTTCAAGTTGTGGAGTCTATAGTTGTGGATTTTCTAGTAGTGGAGTAAATCGTTGTGGATTTTCCAGTTGTGGAGTTTCTAGTTGTGGAGTTGCGGAGTCTCTAGTTGTGGAGTTTCTAGTTGCAGAGTCTCTAGTTGTGGAGTTTCAAGTTGTGGAGTCTCTAGTTGTGGAGTTTCTAGTTGCCGAGTTTCCAGTTGTGGAGTATCTAGTAGTGGAGTTTCCAGTTGTGGAGTTTCTAGTTGTGGAGTTTCTAGTTGCGGAGTCCCTTGTTGTGGAGTTTCTAGTTGTGGAGTCTCTAGTTGTAGAGTTTCTAGTTGAGGAGTTTCTAGTTGTGGATTTTCCAGTTATCGAGTTTCTAGTTGTGGAGTATCTAGTAGTGAAGTTTCCAGTTGTGGAGTTTCAAGTTGCGGAGTCTCAAGCTGTGGAGCTTCTAATTGTTGAGTTTTAGTTGTGCAGTTTCTAGTTGTTGAGTTTCTAGTTTGAAGTCTCAGGTTGTGGAGTTTCTAGTTTAGGAGTTTCTAGTTGTAGAGTTTTTAGTTTTTGAGTCTCTAGTTTTGAAGTTTCAAGTTGTGGAGTTTCGAGTTGTGGAGTTTCGAATTGTGGAGTTTTGAGTTGTGGAGTTTCGAGTTGTGGAGTTTCTAGTTGTGGAGTTTCTAGTTGCGGAATCTCTAGTTGTGGATTTTCTAGTTGCGAAACTTAAGGCTGTGAGGTTTCAAGTTGTGGAGTTTCTAGTTGTGGAGTTTCTAGTTGTGGAGTCTCTAGATGCGGAGTTTCTAGTTGTGGAGTTGCTAGTGTTGGAGTTTCTAGTTGTGGAGTTTCAGGTTGTGGAGTTTCTAGTTGCAGAGATTCTAGTTGCGGAGTCTCTGGTTGTGGAGGTTCTAGTTATGGAGTTTCTAGTTGTGGAGTTTCTAGTCGTGGAGTTTTTAGTTGTGGAGTCTAGGGTTGTGGAGTTTAAAGTGGCGGAGTCTCAAGTTGTGGAATTTCTAGTTGTAGAGTTTTTAGCTGTGGAGCTTCTAGTTGTTGAGTTTCTAGTTTTGAAGTCTCTATTGTGGAGTCTCTAGTTATGGAGTCTCTACTTTAGAACTTTCTAGTTGTAGAGTTTTTAGTTGTGGAGTGTCTAGTTGTGGAGTTTCCAGTTGTGGAGTTTCCAGTTGTGGAGTTTCGAGTTGTGGAGTTTCTTGTTGTGGAGGTTTGAGTAGTGGAGTTTCTAGTTGCAGCGTCTCAAGTTGTGGAGTTTGTAGTTGCGGAGTGTCTAGTTGTGGTGTTTCTAGCTGTGGAATTTCTTGTTGCGGAGTTTCTAAATGCGGAGTTTCTAGTTGCGGAGTTCCATAGTTGCAGAGTCTCTAATTATGGAGTTTCTAGTTGTGGAGTGTCTAGTTGTGGAGTTTCAAGTTGTGGAGTTTCTAGTAGAGTTTCGAATTTTGAAGTTTCTAGTTGTTTAGTTTTTAGTTTGAAGTCTCTAGTTGTAGATTCTCTAGTTGTGGAGTCTCTAGTTTAGGAGTTTCTAGTTGAAGAGTTTTTAGTTGTGGAGTGTCTAGTTGTGGAGTTTCCAGTTGTGGAGTTTCTAGTTGTGGAGTTTCTAGTTGCGGAGCCCCTTGTTGTGGAGTTTCTAGTTGTGGAGTCTCTAGTTGTAGAGTTTCTAGTTGAGGAGTTTCTAGTTGTGGATTTTCCAGTTATCGAGTTTCTAGTTGTGGAGTATCTAGTAGTGAAGTTTCCAGTTGTGGAGTTTCAAGTTGCGGAGTCTCAAGCTGTGGAGCTTCTAGTTGTTGAGTTTTAGTTGTGCAGTTTCTAGTTGTTGAGTTTCTAGTTTGAAGTCTCAGGTTGTGGAGTTTCTAGCTTAGGAGTTTCTAGTTGTAGAGTTTTTAGTTTTTGAGTCTCTAGTTGTGAAGTTTCAAGTTCTGGAGTTTCGAGTTGTGGAGTTTCGAATTGTGGAGTTTCGAGTTTAGGAGTTTCTAGTTGTGGAATTTTGAGTTGTGGAGTTTCTAGTTGTGGAGTTTCTAGTTGCGGAATCTCTAGCTGTGGATTTTCTAGTTGCGTAACTTAAGGTCCTGAGGTTTCAAGTTGTGGAGTTTCTAGTTTTCTAGTTGTGGAGTTTCTAGTTGTGGAGTTTCTAGTTGTGGAGTCTGTAGTTGTGTAGATTCTAGCTGCGGAGTTTCTATTTGTGGAGTATCTAGCTGCGGAGTTTCTAGTTGCAGAGTCTCTAGTTATGGAGTTTCTAGTTGTGGAGTTTCTAGTTGTGGAGTTTCCATTTGTGGAGTTATAGTTGTGGACTTTCTAGACATGAAATTTCTTGTAGTCGAGTCTCTATTTGTGGAGCTTGTAGTTGTGGAGTTTCTAGTTGTTGAGTTTCTAGTTGTGGAGTCTCTAGTTTTGCAGTTTCTAGTTGTGGAGTTTCTAGATATGGAATTTCTAGTTGCCGAGTCTGTATTTGTGAAGTTTGAAGTTCTGGAGTTTCCAGTTGTGGAGTTTCTAGTTGTGGAGTCTCTAGTTGCGGAGTTTCTAGTTGCGGAGTTTCTAATTGTGGAGTTTCTGGTTGTGGAGTTTCTATTTGATGAGTTTCAATTTGTGAAGTTTCTAGTTGTGGAGTCTCTAGTTGCGGAGTTTCTAGTTGTGAAGTTTCTAGTTGTGGAGTTTCTAGTTTTCGAGTTTCTAGTTGTGGAGTTTCTAGTTGTAGAGTCTCCTGTTGCGGAGTTTCTAGTTGCGGAGTTTCTAGTTGTGGAGTATCTAGTTGTGGATTTTCCAGTTGTGGAGTTTCTAGTTGTTCAGTTGCGGAGTATCTAGTTGTTGAGTTTCTAGTTGCAGAGTCTCTAGTTGTGGAGTTTCAAGTTGTGGAGTCTCTAGATGTGGAGTTTCTAGTTGTCGAGTTTCCAGTTGCAGAGTCTCTAGTTGTGGAGTTTCAAGTTGTGGAGTCTCTAGTTGTGGAGTTTCTAGTTGCCGAGTTTCCAGTTGTGGAGTATCTAGTAGTGGAGTTTCAAGTTGTGGAGTTTCTAGTTGTGGAGTTTCTAGTTGCGGAGTCCCTTGTTGTGGAGTTTCTAGTTGTGGAGTCTCTAGTTGTAGAGTTTCTAGTTGAGGAGTTTCTAGTTGTGGATTTTCCAGTTGTCGAGTTTCTAGTTGTGGAGTATCTAGTAGTGAAGTTTCCAGTTGTGGAGTTTCAAGTTGCTGAGTCTCAAGCTGTGGAGCTTCTAGTTGTTGAGTTTTAGTTGTGCAGTTTCTAGTTGTTGAGTTTCTAGTTTAAAGTCTCAGGTTGTGGAGTTTCTAGTTTAGGAGTTTCTAGTTGTAGAGTTTTTAGTTTTTGAGTCTCTAGTTGTGAAGTTTCAAGTTCTGGAGTTTCGAGTTGTGGAGTTTCGAATTGTGGAGTTTTCAGTTGTGGAGTTTCGAGTTGTGGAGTTTCTAGTTGTGGAGTTTCTAGTTGCGGAATCTCTAGCTGTGGATTTTCTAGTTGCGGAACTTAAAGTTGTGAGGTTTCAAGTTGTGGAGTTTCAAGTTGTGGAGTTTCTAGTTGTGGAATTTCTAGTTGTGGAGTCTCTAGTTGTGTAGTTTCTAGCTGCAGAGTTTCTATTTGTGGAGTTTCTAGTTGCGGAGTTTCTAGTTGCAGAGTCTCTGGTTGTGGAGTTTCTAGTTGCGGAGTCTCTAGTTGTGGAGTTTCTAGTTGTGGAGTATCTAGTTGTGGAGTTTCTAGTTGTGGAGTTGCAAGTTGTAAAGTTTCTAGTTGGGGAGTTTCTAGTTGTAGAGTTTCTAGTTGTGGAGTCTCAAGTTGTGGAGTTTAAACTTGTGGAGTTTCAAGTTGTGGAGTCTATAGTTGTGGATTTTCTAGTTGTGGAGTAAATCGTTGTGGATTTTCCCGTTGTGGAGTTTCTAGTTGTGGAGTTGCGGAGTCTCTAGTTGTGGAGTTTCTAGTTGCAGAGTCTCTAGTTGTGGAGTTTCAAGTTGTGGAGTCTCTAGTTGTGGAGTTTCTAGTTGCCGAGTTTCCAGTTGTGGAGTATCAAGTAGTGGGGTTTCCAGTTGTGGAGTTTCTAGTTGTGGAGTTTCTAGTTGCGGAGTCCCTTGTTGTGGAGTTTCTAGTTGTGGAGTCTCTAGTTGTAGAGTTTCTAGTTGAGGAGTTTCTAGTTGTGGATTTTCCAGTTATCGAATTTCTAGTTGTGGAGTATCTAGTAGTGAAGTTTCCAGTTGTGGAGTTTCAAGTTGCGGAGTCTCAAGCTGTGGAGCTTCTAGTTGTTGAGTTTTAGTTGTGCAGTTTCTAGTTGTTGAGTTTCTAGTTTGAAGTCTCAGGTTGTGGAGTTTCTAGTTTAGGAGTTTCTAGTTGTAGAGTTTTTAGTTTTTGAGTCTCTAGTTGTGAAGTTTCAAGTTCTGGAGTTTCGAGTTGTGGAGTTTCGAACTGTGGAGTTTTGAGTTGTGGAGTTTCGAGTTGTGCAGTTTCTAGTTGTGGAGTTTCTAGTTGCGGAATCTCTAGTTGTGGATTTTCTAGTTTCTAGTTTCTGGTTGTGGAGTTTCTAGTTGCGGAGTCTCTAGTTGTGGAGTTTCGATTTTTGGAGTTTCTAGTGTTGGAGTTTTGAGTTTAGGAGTTTCTAGGTGCGGAATCTCTAGCTGTGGATTTTCTAGTTGCGGAACTTAAAGTTGTGAGGTTTCAAGTTGTGGAGTTTCAAGTTGTGGAGTTTCTAGTTGTGGATTTTCCAGTTGTCGAGTTTCTAGTTGCGGAGTTTCTAGTTGCGGAGTTTTTAATAGCGGAGTTTCTAGTTTTGAAGTTTCAAGTTGCGGAGTCTCAAGTTGTGGAGTTTCTGGTTGTGGAGTTTTTAGTTGTGGAGTTTTTAGTTGTTGAGTTTCTAGTTGTGAAGTCTAGTTTTGCAGTTTCTAGCTGTGGAGTTTCTAGATATGGAAATTCTAGTTGCTGAGTCTGTGTTTGTGGGGTTTGTAGTTGTGGAGTTTCTAGTTGTGGAGTTTCTAGTTGTGGAGTTTCTAGTTGCGGAGTTTCTAGTTGTAGATTTTCTAGTTGTGGAGTATCTAGTTGTGGATTTTCCAGTTGCCGAGTTTCCAGTTGTGGAGTATCTAGTAGTGGAGTTTCCAGTTGTGGAGTCCCTAGTTGTGGAGTTTCTAGTTGCGGAGTCTCTAGCTGTGGAGTTTCAAGTTGTGGAGTTTCTAGTTTTGGAGTCTCAAGGTTGGAGTTTAAAGTTGTGGAGTTTCATGTTGTGGAGTCTCTAGTTGTGGAGTTTCTAGTTGCAGAGTATCTAGTTGTGCAGTTTACAGTTGTGGAGTTTCTAGTTGTGAAGTTGCGGAGTCTCTGGTTGTGGAGTTTTTAGTTCTGGAGTCTCTAGTTGTGGAGTTTCTAGTTGTGGAGTTTTTAGTTGTGGAGTATCTAGTTGTGGAGTTTCCAGTTGTGAAGTATCTAGTTGTGGAGTTTCCAGTTGTGGAGTATCTAGTTGTGGAGTTTTAAATTGTGGAGTTTGTAGTTGCGGAGTTTCTAGTTGCGGAGTTTTTAATAGCGGAGTTTCTAGTTGTGAAGTTTCAAGTCGCGGAGTCTCAAGTTGTGGAGTTTCCAGTTGTGGAGTTTTTAGTTGAGGAGTTTTTATTGTTGAGTTTCTAGTTGTGAAGTCTCTAGTTTTGCAGTTTCTAGCTGTGGAGTTTCTAGGTAGGGAATTTCTAGTTGCCGAGTCTGTATTTGTGGAGTTTGTAGTTGTGGAGTTTCTAGTTGTGGAGTTTCTAGTTGTGGAGTCTCTAGTTGCGGAGTTTCTAGTTGTTGAGTTGCGGAGTTTCTAGTTGTTGAGTTTCTAGTTGCAGAGTCTCTAGTTGTGGAGTTTCAAGTTGTGGAGTCTCTGGATGTGGAGTTTCTAGTTGTCGAGTTTCCAGTTGTGGAGTATCTAGTAGTGGAGTTTCGAGTTGTGGAGTTTCTAGTTGTGGAGTTTCAAGTTGTGGAGTCCTTAGTGTTGGATTTTCTAGTTGCGGAGTCTCTAGTTGTGGAGTTTCGAGTTGCGGAGTCTCAAGCTGTGGAGTTTCTAGTTGTTGAGTTTTTAGTTGTGGAGTTTCAAGTTGTTGAGTTTCTAGTTTCAAGTCTCTAGTTGTGGAGTCTCTAGTTTAGGAGTTTCTAGTTGAAGAGTTTTTTGTGGTGGAGTGTCTAGTTGTGGAGTTTCCAGTAGTGGAGTTTCGAGTTGTGGAGTTTCGAGTTGCAGAGTCTTTAGTTGTGGAGTTTCAAGTTGTGGAGTCTCTAGTTGTGGAGTTTCTAGTTGCTGAGTTTCCAGTTGTGGAGTATCTAGTAGTGGAGTTTCCAGTTGTGGAGTTTCTAGTTGTGGAGTTTCTAGTTGCGGAGTCCCTAGTTGTGGAGTTTCTAGTTGTGGAGTCTCAAGCTGTGGAGTTTCTAGTTGTTGAGTTTTTAGTTGTGGAGTTTCTAGTGCTTGAGTTTCTAGTTTGAAGTCTCTAGTTGTAGATTCTCTAGTTGTGGAGTCTGTAGTTTAGGAATTTCTAGTTGAAGAGTTTTTAGTTGTGGAGTGTCTAGTTGTGGAGTTTCTAGTTGCAGAGTCTCTAGTTGTGGAGTTTCAAGTTGTGGAGTCTCTAGTTGTGGAGTTTCTAGTTGCTGAGTTTCCAGTTGATGAGTATCTAGTAGTGGAGTTTCCAGTTGTGGAGTTTCTAGTTGTGGAGTTTCTAGTTGCGGAGCCCCTTGTTGTGGAGTTTAGAGTTGTGGAGTCTCTAGTTGTAGAGTTTCTAGTTGAGCAGTTTCTAGTTGTGGATTTTCCAGTTGTCGAGTTTCTAGTTGTGGAGTATCTAGTAGTGAAGTTTCCAGTTGTGGAGTTTCAAGTTGCGGAGTCTCAAGCTGTGGAGCTTCTAGTTGTTGAGTTTCTAGTTTGAAGTCTCAGGTTGTGGAGTTTCTAGTTTAGGAGTTTCTAGTTGTAGAGTTTTTAGTTTTTGAGTCTCTAGTTGTGAAGTTACAAGTTCTGGAGTTTCGAGTTGTGGAGTTTCTAGTTGTGGAGTTTCTAGTTGCGGAATCTCTAGTTGTGGATTTTCTAGTTGCGAAACTTAAGGCTGTGAGGTTGCAAGTTGTGGAGTTTCTAGTTGTGGAGTTTCTAGTTGCGGAATTTCTAGTTGTGGAGTTTCTAGCTGCGGAGTTTCTAGTTGCAAGGTCTCTAGATGTGGAATTTCTAGTTGTAGAGTTTCTAGTTGTGGAGTCTCTATTTGCGGAGTTTCTAGTTGTGGAGTTTCTAGTTGTGGAGTTTCTGGTTGTGGAGTTTTTATTTGTGGAGTTTCAAGTTGTGGAGACTCTAGTTGTGGAGTTTCTAGTTGTGGAGTCTCTAGATGCGGAGTTTCTAGTTGTGGAGTTGCTAGTGTTAGAGTTTCTAGTTGTGGAGTTTCAGGTTGTGGAGTTTCTAGTTGCAGAGATTCTAGTTGCGGAGTCTCTGGTTGTGGAGGTTCTAGTTATGGAGTTTCTAGTTGTGGAGTTTCTAGTCGTGGAGTTTTTAGTTGTGGAGTCTAGGGTTGTGGAGTTTAATGTGGCGGAGTCTCAAGTTGTGGAATTTCTAGTTGTAGAGTTTTTAGCTGTGGAGCTTCTAGTTGTTGAGTTTCTAGTTTTGAAGTCTCTAGTTGTGGAGTCTCTAGTTATGGAGTCTCTAGTTTAGAACTTTCTAGTTGTAGAGTTTTTAGTTGTGGAGTTTCGAGTTGTGGAGTTTCTTGTTGTGGAGGTTTGAGTAGTGGAGTTTCTAGTTGCGGCGTCTCAAGTTGTGGAGTTTGTAGTTGCGGAGTGTCTAGTTGTGTTGTTTCTAGCTGTGGAATTTCTTGTTGCGGAGTTTCTAAATGCGGAGTTTCTAGTTGCGGAGTTTCATAGTTGCAGAGTCTCTAGTTATGGAGTTTCTAGTTGTGGAGTGTCTAGTTGTGGAGTTTCAAGTTGTGGAGTTTCTAGTAGAGTTTCGAATTATGAAGTTTCTAGTTGTTGAGTTTCTAGTTTGAAGTCTCTAGTTGTAGATTCTCTAGTTGTGGAGTCTCTAGTTTAGGAGTTTCTGGTTGAAGAGTTTTTAGTTGTGGAGTGTCTAGTTGTGGAGTTTCCAGTTGTGGAGTTTCGAGTTGTGGAGTTTCGAGTTTTGGAGTTTCTAGTTGTGGAATTTTGAGTTGTGGAGTTTCTAGTTGTGGAGTTTCTAGTTTTCTAGTTGTGTAGTGTCTAGCTGCGGAGTTTCTAGTTGCAGAGTTTCTATTTGTGGAGTTTCTACTTGCGGAGTTTCTAGTTGCAGAGTCTCTGGTTGTGGAGTTTCTAGTTGCGAAGTCTCTAGTTGTGGAGTTTCTTGTTGTGGAGTTTCCAGTTGTGGAGTTTTTAGTTGTGGAGTTTCTAGTTGTGGAGTTTCTGGTTGTGGAGTTTCTAGTTGCGGAGTCTCCAGTTGTGGAGTTTCAATTTTTGGAGTTTCGAGTGTTGGAGTTTTGAGTTTAGGAGTTTCTAGTTGCGGAATCTCTCGCTGTGGATTTTCTAGTTGCGGAACTTAAAGTTGTGAGGTTTCAAGTTGTGGAGTTTCAAGTTGTGGAGTTTCTAGTTGTGGAATTTCTAGTTGTGGAGTCTCTAGTTGTGTAGTTTCTAGCTGCAGAGTTCCTATTTGTGGAGTTTCTAGTTGCAGAGTTTCTAGTTGCAGAGTCTCTGGTTGTGGAGTTTCTAGTTGCGGAGTCTCTAGTTGTGGAGTTTCTAGTTGTGGAGTATCTAGTTGTGGAGTTTCTAGTTGTGGAGTTGCAAGTTGTAAAGTTTCTAGTTGGGGAGTTTCTAGTTGTAGAGTTTCTAGTTGTGGAGTCTCAAGTTGTGGAGTTTAAACTTGTGGAGTTTCAAGTTGTGGAGTCTATAGTTGTGGATTTTCTAGTAGTGGAGTAAATCGTTGTGGATTTTCCAGTTGTGGAGTTTCTAGTTGTGGAGTTGCGGAGTCTCTAGTTGTGGAGTTTCTAGTTGCAGAGTCTCTAGTTGTGGAGTTTCAAGTTGTGGAGTCTCTAGTTGTGGAGTTTCTAGTTGCCGAGTTTCCAGTTGTGGAGTATCTAGTAGTGGAGTTTCCAGTTGTGGAGTTTCTAGTTGTGGAGTTTCTAGTTGCGGAGTCCCTTGTTGTGGAGTTTCTAGTTGTGGAGTCTCTAGTTGTAGAGTTTCTAGTTGAGGAGTTTCTAGTTGTGGATTTTCCAGTTGTCGAGTTTCTAGTTGTGGAGTATCTAGTAGTGAAGTTTCCAGTTGTGGAGTTTCAAGTTGCTGAGTCTCAAGCTGTGGAGCTTCTAGTTGTTGAGTTTTAGTTGTGCAGTTTCTAGTTGTTGAGTTTCTAGTTTAAAGTCTCATGTTGTGGAGTTTCTAGTTTAGGAGTTTCTAGTTGTAGAGTTTTTAGTTTTTGAGTCTATAGTTGTGAAGTTTCAAGTTCTGGAGTTTCGAGTTGTGGAGTTTCGAATTGTGGAGTTTTCAGTTGTGGAGTTTCGAGTTGTGGAGTTTCTAGTTGTGGAGTTTCTAGTTGCGGAATCTCTAGTTGTGGATTTTCTAGTTGCGAAACTTAAGGCTGTGAGGTTTCAAGTTGTGGAGTTTCTAGTTGTGGAGCTTCTAGTTGTGGAGTTTCTAGTTGCGGAGTTTCTAGTTGTGGAGTTTCTAGCTGCGGAGTTTCTAGTTGCAAGGTCTCTAGATGTGGAATTTCTAGTTGTAGAGTTTCTAGTTGTGGAGTCTTTATTTGCGCAGTTTCTAGTTGTGGAGTTTCTAGTTGTGGAGTTTCGAGTTGTGGAGTTTCTTGTTGTGGAGGTTTGAGTAGTGGAGTTTCTAGTTGCGGCGTCTGAAGTTGTGGAGTTTGTAGTTGCGGAGTGTCTAGTTGTGGTGTTTCTAGCTGTGGAATTTCTTGTTGCGGAGTTTCTAAATGCGGAGTTTCTAGTGGCTTAGTTCCATAGTTGCAGAGTCTCTAGTTATGGAGTTTCTAGTTGTGGAGTGTCTAGTTGTGGAGTTTCAGGTTGTGGAGTTTCTAGTAGAATTTCGAATTTTGAAGTTTCTAGATGTTGAGTTTCTAGTTTGAAGTCTCTAGTTGTAGATTCTCTAGTTGTGGAGTCTCTAGTTTAGGAGTTTCTAGTTGAAGAGTTCTTAGTTGTGGAGTTTCAAGTTGTGGAGTCTCTAGTTGTGGAGTTTCTAGTTGCCGAGTTTCCAGTTGTGGAGTATCTAGTAGTGGAGTTTCCAGTTGTGGAGTTTCTAGTTGTGGAGTTTCTAGTTGCGGAGTCCCTTGTTGTGGAGTTTCTAGTTGTGGAGTCTCTAGTTGTAGAGTTTCTAGTTGAGGAGTTTCTAGTTGTGGATTTTCCAGTTATCGAGTTTCTAGTTGTGGAGTATCTAGTAGTGAAGTTTCCAGTTGTGGAGTTTCAAGTTGCGGAGTCTCAAGCTGTGGAGCTTCTAATTGTTGAGTTTTAGTTGTGCAGTTTCTATTTGTTGAGTTTCTAGTTTGAAGTCTCAGGTTGTGGAGTTTCTAGTTTAGGAGTTTCTAGTTGTAGAGTTTTTAGTTTTTGAGTCTCTAGTTTTGAAGTTTCAAGTTGTGGAGTTTCGAGTTGTGGAGTTTTGAATTGTGGAGTTTTGAGTTGTGGAGTTTCGAGTTGTGGAGTTTCTAGTTGTGGAGTTTCTAGTTGCGGAATCTCTAGTTGTGGATTTTCTAGTTGCGAAACTTAAGGCTGTGAGGTTTCAAGTTGTGGAGTTTCTAGTTGTGGAGTTTCTAGTTGTGGAGTTTCTAGTTGCGGAGTTTCTGGTTGTGGAGTTTCTAGCTGCGGAGTTTCTAGTTGCAAGGTCTCTAGATGTGGAATTTCTAGTTGTAGAGTTTCAAATTGTGGAGTCTCTATTTGCGGAGTTTCTAGTTGTGGAGTTTCTAGTTGTGGAGTTTCTGGTTGTGGAGTTTTTAGTTGTGGAGTTTCAAGTTGTGGAGTCTCTAGTTGTGGAGTTTCTAGTTGTGGAGTCTCTAGATGCGGAGTTTCTAGTTGTGGAGTTGCTAGTGTTGGAGATTCTAGTTGTGGAGTTTCAGGTTGTGGAGTTTCTAGTTGCAGAGATTCTAGTTGCGGAGTCTCTGGTTGTGGAGGTTCTAGTTATGGAGTTTCTAGTTGCGGAGTTTCTAGTCGTGGAGTTTTTAGTTGTGGAGTCTAGGGTTGTGGAGTTTAAAGTGGCAGAGTCTCAAGTTGTGGAATTTCTAGTTGTAGAGTTTTTAGCTGTGGAGCTTCTAGTTGTTGAGTTTCTAGTTTTGAAGTCTCTATTGTGGAGTCTCTAGTTATGGAGTCTCTACTTTAGAACTTTCTAGTTGTAGAGTTTTTAGTTGTGGAGTGTCTAGTTGTGGAGTTTCCAGTTGTGGAGTTTCCAGTTGTGGAGTTTCGAGTTGTGGAGTTTCTTGTTGTGGAGGTTTGAGTAGTGGAGTTTCTAGTTGCGGCGTCTCAAGTTGTGGAGTTTGTAGTTGCGGAGTGTCTAGTTGTGGTGTTTCTAGCTGTGGAATTTCTTGTTGCGGAGTTTCTAAATGCGGAGTTTCTAGTTGCGGAGTTCCATAGTTGCAGAGTCTCTAGTTATGGAGTTTCTAGTTGTGGAGTGTCTAGTTGTGGAGTTTCAAGTTGTGGAGTTTCTAGTAGAGTTTCGAATTTTGAAGTTTCTAGTTGTTGAGTTTCTAGTTTGAAGTCTCTAGTTGTAGATTCTCTAGTTGTGGAGTCTCTAGTTTAGGAGTTTCTAGTTGAAGAGTTTTTAGTTGTGGAGTGTCTAGTTGTGGAGTTTCCAGTTGTGGAGTTTCGAGTTGTGGAGTTTCGAGTTTTGGAGTTTCTAGTTGTGGAATTTTGAGTTGTGGAGTTTCTAGTTGTGGAGTTTCTAGTTGCGGAATCTCTAGCTGTGGATTTTCTAGTTGCGTAACTTAAGGTCGTGAGGTTTCAAGTTGTGGAGTTTCTAGTTTTCTAGTTGTGGAGTTTCTAGTTGTGGAGTTTCTAGTTGTGGAGTCTGTAGTTGTGTAGTTTCTAGCTGCGGAGTTTCTATTTGTGGAGTATCTAGCTGCGGAGTTTCTAGTTGCGGAGTCTCTAGTTGTGGACTTTCTAGTTGTGGAGTTTCTAGTTGTGGAGTTTCCATTTGTGGAGTTATAGTTGTGGACTTTCTAGACATGAAATTTCTTGTAGTCGAGTCTCTATTTGTGGAGTCTCTAGTTGTGGAGTTTCTAGTTGTGGAGTTTCTAGTTGTGGAGTCTCTAGTTGTGTAGTGTCTAGCTGCGGAGTTTCTAGATGCAGAGTTTCTATTTGTGGAGTTTCTAATTGTGGAGTTTCTAGTTGCAGAGTCTCTGGTTGTGGAGTTTCTAGTTGCGAAGTCTCTAGTTGTGGAGTTTCTTGTTGTGGAGTTTCCAGTTGTGGAGTTTTTAGTTGTGGAGTTTCTAGTTGTGGAGTTTCTGGTTGTGGAGTTTCTGGTTGTGGTGTTTCTAGTTGCGGAGTCTCCAGTTGTGGAGTTTCGATTTTTGGAGTTTCTAGTGTTGGAGTTTTGAGTTTAGGAGTTTCTAGTTGCGGAATCTCTAGCTGTGGATTTTCTAGTTGCGGAACTTAAAGTTGTGAGGTTTCAAGTTGTGGAGTTTCAAGTTGTGGAGTTTCTAGTTGTGGAATTTCTAGTTGTGGAGTCTCTAGTTGTGTAGTTTCTAGCTGCAGAGTTTCTATTTGTGGAGTTTCTAGTTGCGGAGTTTCTAGTTGCAGAGTCTCTGGTTGTGGAGTTTCTAGTTGCGGAGTCTGTAGTTGTGGAGTTTCTTGTTGTGGAGTTTCTAGTTGTGGAGTTTCTAGTTGTGGATTTCCAAGTTGTAAAGTTTCTAGTTGGGGAGTTTCTAGTTGTGGAGTTTCTAGTTGTGGAGTCTCAAGTTGTGGAGTTTAAACTTGTGGAGTTTCAAGTTGTGGAGTCTATAGTTGTGGATTTTCTAGTTGTGGAGAAAATCGTTGTGGATTTTCCAGTTGTGGAGTTTCTAGTTGTGGAGTTGCGGAGTCTCTAGTTGTGGAGTTTCTAGTTGCAGAGTCTCTAGTTGTGGAGTTTCAAGTTGTGGAGTCTCTAGTTGTGGAGTTTCTAGTTGCCGAGTTTCCAGTTGTGGAGTATCTAGTAGTGGAGTTTCAAGTTGTGGAGTTTCTAGTTGTGGAGTTTCTAGTTGCGGAGTCCCTTGTTGTGGAGTTTCTAGTTGTGGAGTCTCTAGTTGTAGAGTTTCTAGTTGAGGAGTTTCTAGTTGTGGATTTTCCAGTTATCGAGTTTCTAGTTGTGGAGTATCTAGTAGTGAAGTTTCCAGTTGTGGAGTTTCAAGTTGCTGAGTCTCAAGCTGTGGAGCTTCTAGTTGTTGAGTTTTAGTTGTGCAGTTTCTAGTTGTTGAGTTTCTAGTTTAAAGTCTCAGGTTGTGGAGTTTCTAGTTTAGGAGTTTCTAGTTGTAGAGTTTTTAGTTTTTGAGTCTCTAGTTGTGAAGTTTCAAGTTCTGGAGTTTCGAGTTGTGGAGTTTCGAATTGTGGAGTTTTCAGTTGTGGAGTTTCGAGTTGTGGAGTTTCTAGTTGTGGAGTTTCTAGTTGCGGAATCTCTAGCTGTGGATTTTCTAGTTGCGTAACTTAAGGTCCTGAGGTTTCAAGTTGTGGAGTTTCTAGTTTTCTAGTTGTGGAGTTTCTAGTTGTGGAGTTTCTAGTTGTGGAGTCTGTAGTTGTGTAGATTCTAGCTGCGGAGTTTCTATTTGTGGAGTATCTAGCTGCGGAGTTTCTAGTTGCAGAGTCTCTAGTTATGGAGTTTCTAGTTGTGGAGTTTCTAGTTGTGGAGTTTCCATTTGTGGAGTTATAGTTGTGGACTTTCTAGACATGAAATTTCTTGTAGTCGAGTCTCTATTTGTGGAGCTTGTAGTTGTGGAGTTTCTAGTTGTTGAGTTTCTAGTTGTGGAGTCTCTAGTTTTGCAGTTTCTAGTTGTGGAGTTTCTAGATATGGAATTTCTAGTTGCCGAGTCTGTATTTGTGAAGTTTGAAGTTCTGGAGTTTCCAGTTGTGGAGTTTCTAGTTGTGGAGTCTCTAGTTGCGGAGTTTCTAGTTGCGGAGTTTCTAATTGTGGAGTTTCTGGTTGTGGAGTTTCTATTTGATGAGTTTCAATTTGTGAAGTTTCTAGTTGTGGAGTCTCTAGTTGCGGAGTTTCTAGTTGTGAAGTTTCTAGTTGTGGAGTTTCTAGTTTTCGAGTTTCTAGTTGTGGAGTTTCTAGTTGTAGAGTCTCCTGTTGCGGAGTTTCTAGTTGCGGAGTTTCTAGTTGTGGAGTATCTAGTTGTGGATTTTCCAGTTGTGGAGTTTCTAGTTGTTCAGTTGCGGAGTATCTAGTTGTTGAGTTTCTAGTTGCAGAGTCTCTAGTTGTGGAGTTTCAAGTTGTGGAGTCTCTAGATGTGGAGTTTTTAGTTGTCGAGTTTCCAGTTGTGGAGTATCTAGTAGTGGAGTTTCGAGTTGTGGAGTTTCTAGTTGTGGAGTTTCTAGTTGTGGAGTTTCTAGTTGCGGAGTTTCTAGTTGCGAAGTTTCAAGTTGTGGAGTTTCAAGTTGCGGAGTCTCAAGCTGTGGAGTTTCTAGTTGTGGAGTTTCCAGTTGTGGAGTTTCGAGTTGCGGAGTTTCTAGTTGCAGAGTCTCTAGTTGTGGAGTTTCAAGTTGTGGAGTCTCTAGTTGTGGAGTTTCTAGTTGCCGAGTTTCCAGTTGTGGAGTATCTAGTAGTGGAGTTTCCAGTTGTGGAGTTTCTAGTTGTGGAGTTTCTAGTTGCGGAGTCCCTAGTAGTGGAGTTTCTAGTTGCGGAGTCTCAAGCTGCGGAGTTTCAAGTTGTGGAGTTTCTAGTTGTGGAGTCTCAAGTTGTGGAGTTTCAAGTTGTGAAGTTTCAATTTGTGGAGTCTCTAGTTGTGGAGTTTCTAGTTGCAGAGTATCTAGTTGTGGAGCCTCCAGTTGTGGAGTTTCTAGTTGTGAAGTTGTGGAGTCTCTGGTTGTGGAGTTTTTAGTTGTGGAGTTTCTAGTTGTGGAGTTTCGAGTTGTGGAGTCTATAGTTATGGAGTTTCTAGTTGTGGAGCTTCCAGTTGTGGAGTATCTAGTTGTGGAGTTTCCAGTTGTGAAGTATCTAGTTGTGGAGTTTTATAATTGTGGAATTTCTAGTTGCGGAGTTTCTAGTTGCGGAGTTTTTAATAGCGGAGTTTCTAGTTGTGAAGTTTCAAGTTGCGGAGTCTCAAGTTGTGAAGTTTCCAGTTGCGGAGTTTTTAGTTGTGGAGTTTTAGTTGTTGAGTTTCTAGTTTTGAAGTCTCTAGTTTTGCAGTTTCTAGCTGTGGATTTCTAGATATGGAATTTCTAGTTGCTGGGTCTGTATTTGTGGGGTTTGTAGTTGTGGAGTTTCTAGTTGTGGAGTTTCTAGTTGTGGAGTCTCTAGTTGCGGAGTTTCTAGTTGTAGATTTTCTAGTTGTGGAGTATCTAGTTGTGGATTTTCCAGTTCTGGAGTTTCTAGTTGTTGAGTTGCGGAGTCTCTAGTTGTTGAGTTTTTAGTTGCAGAGTCTCTAGTTGTGGAGTTTCAAGTTGTGGAGTCTCTGGATGTAGAGTTTCTAGTTGCTGAGTTTCCAGTTGTGGAGTTTCTAGTTGCTGAGTTTCCAGTTGCGGAGTATCTAGTAGTGGAGTTTCCAGTTGTGGAGTTTCTAGTTGTGGAGTTTCTAGTTGCGGAGTCCCTAGTTGTGGAGTTTCTAGTTGCGGAGTCTCAAGCTGTGGAGTTTCTAGTTGTTGAGTTTTTAGTTGTGGAGTTTCTAGTGCTTCAGTTTCTAGTTTGAAGTCTCTAGTTGTAGATTCTCTAGTTGTGGAGTCTCTAGTTTAGGAATTTCTAGTTGAAGAGTTTTTAGTTGTGGAGTGTCTAGTTGTGGAGTTTCCAGTTGTTGAGTTTCGAGTTGTGGAGTTGCGGAGTCTCTAGTTGTGGAGTTTCCAGTTGCAGAGTCTCTAGTTGTGGAGTTTCAAGTTGTGGAGTCTCTAGTTGTGGAGTTTCTAGTTGCCGAGTTTCCAGTTGCGGAGTATCTAGTAGTGGAGTTGCCGGTTGTGGAGTTTCCAGTTGTGGAGTTTCTAGTTGTTGAGTTTTCAGTTGTGGAGTTTCTAGTTGTTGAGTTTCTAGTTTGAAGTCTCTAGTTGTAGATTTTTTAGTTGTGGAGTCTCTAGTTTGGAAATTTCTAGTTGAAGAGTTTTTAGTTGTGGAGTGTCTAGTTGTGGAGTTTCCAGTTGTGGAGTTATGAGTTGTGGAGTTGTGGAGTCTCTAGTTGTGGAGTTTCTAGTTGCAGAGTCTCTAGTTGTGGAGTTTCAAGTTTTGGAGTTTCTAGTGTTGGAGTTTTGAGTTTAGGAGTTTCTAGTTGCGGAATCACCAGCTGTGGATTTCCTAGTTGCGGAACTTAAAGTTGTGAGGTTTCACGTTGTGGAGTTTCAAGTTGTGGAGTTTCTAGTTGTGGAATTTCTAGTTATGGAGTCTCTAGTTGTGTAGTTTCTAGCTGCGGAGTTTCTATTTGTGGAGTTTCTAGTTGCGGAGTTTCTAGTTGCAGAGTCTCTGGTTGTGGAGTTTCTAGTTGCGGAGTCTCTAGTTGTGGAGTTTCTAGTTGTGGAGTTTCTAGTTGTGGAGTTCCAAGTTGTAAAGTTTCTAGTTGGGGAGTTTCTAGTTGTGGAGTTTCTAGTTGTGGAGTCTCAAGTTGTGGAGTTTAAACTTGTGGAGTTTTAAGTTGTGGAGTCTATAGTTGTGGAGTTTCTAGTTGTGGATTTTCTTGTTGTGGAGTAAATAGTTGTGGATTTTCCAGTTGTGTAGTTTCTAGTTGTGGAGTTGCGGAGTCTCTAGTTGTGGAGTTTCTAGTTGCCGAGTTTCCAGTTGTGGAGTATCTAGTAGTGGAGTTTCCAGTTGTGGAGTTTCTAGTTGCGGAGTTTCTAGTTGCAAGGTCTCTAGATGTGGAATTTCTAGTTGTAGAGTTTCAAATTGTGGAGTCTCTATTTGCGGAGTTTCTAGTTGTGGAGTTTCTAGTTGTGGAGTTTCTGGTTGTGGAGTTTTTAGTTGTGGAGTTTCAAGTTGTGGAGTCTCTAGTTGTGGAGTTTCTAGTTGTGGAGTCTCTAGATGCGGAGTTTCTAGTTGTGGAGTTGCTAGTGTTGGAGATTCTAGTTGTGGAGTTTCAGGTTGTGGAGTTTCTAGTTGCAGAGATTCTAGTTGCGGAGTCTCTGGTTGTGGAGGTTCTAGTTATGGAGTTTCTAGTTGCGGAGTTTCTAGTCGTGGAGTTTTTAGTTGTGGAGTCTAGGGTTGTGGAGTTTAAAGTGGCAGAGTCTCAAGTTGTGGAATTTCTAGTTGTAGAGTTTTTAGCTGTGGAGCTTCTAGTTGTTGAGTTTCTAGTTTTGAAGTCTCTATTGTGGAGTCTCTAGTTATGGAGTCTCTACTTTAGAACTTTCTAGTTGTAGAGTTTTTAGTTGTGGAGTGTCTAGTTGTGGAGTTTCCAGTTGTGGAGTTTCCAGTTGTGGAGTTTCGAGTTGTGGAGTTTCTTGTTGTGGAGGTTTGAGTAGTGGAGTTTCTAGTTGCGGCGTCTCAAGTTGTGGAGTTTGTAGTTGCGGAGTGTCTAGTTGTGGTGTTTCTAGCTGTGGAATTTCTTGTTGCGGAGTTTCTAAATGCGGAGTTTCTAGTGGCGGAGTTCCATAGTTGCAGAGTCTCTAGTTATGGAGTTTCTAGTTGTGGAGTGTCTAGTTGTGGAGTTTCAAGTTGTGGAGTTTCTAGTAGAGTTTCGAATTTTGAAGTTTCTAGTTGTTGAGTTTCTAGTTTGAAGTCTCTAGTTGTAGATTCTCTAGTTGTGGAGTCTCTAGTTTAGGAGTTTCTAGTTGAAGAGTTTTTAGTTGTGGAGTGTCTAGTTGTGGAGTTTCCAGTTGTGGAGTTTCGAGTTGTGGAGTTTCGAGTTTTGGAGTTTCTAGTTGTGGAATTTTGAGTTGTGGAGTTTCTAGTTGTGGAGTTTCTAGTTGCGGAATCTCTAGCTGTGGATTTTCTAGTTGCGTAACTTAAGGTCGTGAGGTTTCAAGTTGTGGAGTTTCTAGTTTTCTAGTTGTGGAGTTTCTAGTTGTGGAGTTTCTAGTTGTGGAGTCTGTAGTTGTGTAGTTTCTAGCTGCGGAGTTTCTATTTGTGGAGTATCTAGCTGCGGAGTTTCTAGTTGCGGAGTCTCTAGTTGTGGACTTTCTAGTTGTGGAGTTTCTAGTTGTGGAGTTTCCATTTGTGGAGTTATAGTTGTGGACTTTCTAGACATGAAATTTCTTGTAGTCGAGTCTCTATTTGTGGAGTCTCTAGTTGTGGAGTTTCTAGTTGTGGAGTTTCTAGTTGTGGAGTCTCTAGTTGTGTAGTGTCTAGCTGCGGAGTTTCTAGATGCAGAGTTTCTATTTGTGGAGTTTCTAATTGTGGAGTTTCTAGTTGCAGAGTCTCTGGTTGTGGAGTTTCTAGTTGCGAAGTCTCTAGTTGTGGAGTTTCTTGTTGTGGAGTTTCCAGTTGTGGAGTTTTTAGTTGTGGAGTTTCTAGTTGTGGAGTTTCTGGTTGTGGAGTTTCTGGTTGTGGTGTTTCTAGTTGCGGAGTCTCCAGTTGTGGAGTTTCGATTTTTGGAGTTTCTAGTGTTGGAGTTTTGAGTTTAGGAGTTTCTAGTTGCGGAATCTCTAGCTGTGGATTTTCTAGTTGCGGAACTTAAAGTTGTGAGGTTTCAAGTTGTGGAGTTTCAAGTTGTGGAGTTTCTAGTTGTGGAATTTCTAGTTGTGGAGTCTCTAGTTGTGTAGTTTCTAGCTGCAGAGTTTCTATTTGTGGAGTTTCTAGTTGCGGAGTTTCTAGTTGCAGAGTCTCTGGTTGTGGAGTTTCTAGTTGCGGAGTCTGTAGTTGTGGAGTTTCTTGTTGTGGAGTTTCTAGTTGTGGAGTTTCTAGTTGTGGATTTCCAAGTTGTAAAGTTTCTAGTTGGGGAGTTTCTAGTTGTGGAGTTTCTAGTTGTGGAGTCTCAAGTTGTGGAGTTTAAACTTGTGGAGTTTCAAGTTGTGGAGTCTATAGTTGTGGATTTTCTAGTTGTGGAGAAAATCGTTGTGGATTTTCCAGTTGTGGAGTTTCTAGTTGTGGAGTTGC
Source organism: Rhipicephalus microplus (assembly GCF_043290135.1). Taxonomy (NCBI): domain Eukaryota; kingdom Metazoa; phylum Arthropoda; class Arachnida; order Ixodida; family Ixodidae; genus Rhipicephalus; species Rhipicephalus microplus. The sequence goes on along the minus strand of NW_027464626.1, from coordinate 580,184 downwards.
GGAGTCTCTAGTTGTGGAGTTTCTAGTTGCAGAGTCTCTAGTTGTGGAGTTTCAAGTTGTGGAGTCTCTAGTTGTGGAGTTTCTAGTTGCCGAGTTTCCAGTTGTGGAGTATCTAGTAGTGGAGTTTCAAGTTGTGGAGTTTCTAGTTGTGGAGTTTCTAGTTGCGGAGTCCCTTGTTGTGGAGTTTCTAGTTGTGGAGTCTCTAGTTGTAGAGTTTCTAGTTGAGGAGTTTCTAGTTGTGGATTTTCCAGTTATCGAGTTTCTAGTTGTGGAGTATCTAGTAGTGAAGTTTCCAGTTGTGGAGTTTCAAGTTGCTGAGTCTCAAGCTGTGGAGCTTCTAGTTGTTGAGTTTTAGTTGTGCAGTTTCTAGTTGTTGAGTTTCTAGTTTAAAGTCTCAGGTTGTGGAGTTTCTAGTTTAGGAGTTTCTAGTTGTAGAGTTTTTAGTTTTTGAGTCTCTAGTTGTGAAGTTTCAAGTTCTGGAGTTTCGAGTTGTGGAGTTTCAAATTGTGGAGTTTTCAGTTGTGGAGTTTCGAGTTGTGGAGTTTCTAGTTGTGGAGTTTCTAGTTGCGGAATCTCTAGCTGTGGATTTTCTAGTTGCGTAACTTAAGGTCCTGAGGTTTCAAGTTGTGGAGTTTCTAGTTTTCTAGTTGTGGAGTTTCTAGTTGTGGAGTTTCTAGTTGTGGAGTCTGTAGTTGTGTAGATTCTAGCTGCGGAGTTTCTATTTGTGGAGTATCTAGCTGCGGAGTTTCTAGTTGCAGAGTCTCTAGTTATGGAGTTTCTAGTTGTGGAGTTTCTAGTTGTGGAGTTTCCATTTGTGGAGTTATAGTTGTGGACTTTCTAGACATGAAATTTCTTGTAGTCGAGTCTCTATTTGTGGAGCTTGTAGTTGTGGAGTTTCTAGTTGTTGAGTTTCTAGTTGTGGAGTCTCTAGTTTTGCAGTTTCTAGTTGTGGAGTTTCTAGATATGGAATTTCTAGTTGCCGAGTCTGTATTTGTGAAGTTTGAAGTTCTGGAGTTTCCAGTTGTGGAGTTTCTAGTTGTGGAGTCTCTAGTTGCGGAGTTTCTAGTTGCGGAGTTTCTAATTGTGGAATTTCTGGTTGTGGAGTTTCTATTTGATGAGTTTCAATTTGTGAAGTTTCTAGTTGTGGAGTCTCTAGTTGCGGAGTTTCTAGTTGTGAAGTTTCTAGTTGTGGAGTTTCTAGTTTTCGAGTTTCTAGTTGTGGAGTTTCTAGTTGTAGAGTCTCCTGTTGCGGAGTTTCTAGTTGCGGAGTTTCTAGTTGTGGAGTATCTAGTTGTGGATTTTCCAGTTGTGGAGTTTCTAGTTGTTCAGTTGCGGAGTATCTAGTTGTTGAGTTTCTAGTTGCAGAGTCTCTAGTTGTGGAGTTTCAAGTTGTGGAGTCTCTAGATGTGGAGTTTTTAGTTGTCGAGTTTCCAGTTGTGGAGTATCTAGTAGTGGAGTTTCGAGTTGTGGAGTTTCTAGTTGTGGAGTTTCTAGTTGTGGAGTTTCTAGTTGCGGAGTTTCTAGTTGCGAAGTTTCAAGTTGTGGAGTTTCAAGTTGCGGAGTCTCAAGCTGTGGAGTTTCTAGTTGTGGAGTTTCCAGTTGTGGAGTTTCGAGTTGCGGAGTTTCTAGTTGCAGAGTCTCTAGTTGTGGAGTTTCAAGTTGTGGAGTCTCTAGTTGTGGAGTTTCTAGTTGCCGAGTTTCCAGTTGTGGAGTATCTAGTAGTGGAGTTTCCAGTTGTGGAGTTTCTAGTTGTGGAGTTTCTAGTTGCGGAGTCCCTAGTAGTGGAGTTTCTAGTTGCGGAGTCTCAAGCTGCGGAGTTTCAAGTTGTGGAGTTTCTAGTTGTGGAGTCTCAAGTTGTGGAGTTTCAAGTTGTGAAGTTTCAATTTGTGGAGTCTCTAGTTGTGGAGTTTCTAGTTGCAGAGTATCTAGTTGTGGAGCCTCCAGTTGTGGAGTTTCTAGTTGTGAAGTTGTGGAGTCTCTGGTTGTGGAGTTTTTAGTTGTGGAGTTTCTAGTTGTGGAGTTTCGAGTTGTGGAGTCTATAGTTATGGAGTTTCTAGTTGTGGAGCTTCCAGTTGTGGAGTATCTAGTTGTGGAGTTTCCAGTTGTGAAGTATCTAGTTGTGGAGTTTTATAATTGTGGAATTTCTAGTTGCGGAGTTTCTAGTTGCGGAGTTTTTAATAGCGGAGTTTCTAGTTGTGAAGTTTCAAGTTGCGGAGTCTCAAGTTGTGAAGTTTCCAGTTGCGGAGTTTTTAGTTGTGGAGTTTTAGTTGTTGAGTTTCTAGTTTTGAAGTCTCTAGTTTTGCAGTTTCTAGCTGTGGATTTCTAGATATGGAATTTCTAGTTGCTGGGTCTGTATTTGTGGGGTTTGTAGTTGTGGAGTTTCTAGTTGTGGAGTTTCTAGTTGTGGAGTCTCTAGTTGCGGAGTTTCTAGTTGTAGATTTTCTAGTTGTGGAGTATCTAGTTGTGGATTTTCCAGTTCTGGAGTTTCTAGTTGTTGAGTTGCGGAGTCTCTAGTTGTTGAGTTTTTAGTTGCAGAGTCTCTAGTTGTGGAGTTTCAAGTTGTGGAGTCTCTGGATGTAGAGTTTCTAGTTGCTGAGTTTCCAGTTGTGGAGTTTCTAGTTGCTGAGTTTCCAGTTGCGGAGTATCTAGTAGTGGAGTTTCCAGTTGTGGAGTTTCTAGTTGTGGAGTTTCTAGTTGCGGAGTCCCTAGTTGTGGAGTTTCTAGTTGCGGAGTCTCAAGCTGTGGAGTTTCTAGTTGTTGAGTTTTTAGTTGTGGAGTTTCTAGTGCTTCAGTTTCTAGTTTGAAGTCTCTAGTTGTAGATTCTCTAGTTGTGGAGTCTCTAGTTTAGGAATTTCTAGTTGAAGAGTTTTTAGTTGTGGAGTGTCTAGTTGTGGAGTTTCCAGTTGTTGAGTTTCGAGTTGTGGAGTTGCGGAGTCTCTAGTTGTGGAGTTTCCAGTTGCAGAGTCTCTAGTTGTGGAGTTTCAAGTTGTGGAGTCTCTAGTTGTGGAGTTTCTAGTTGCCGAGTTTCCAGTTGCGGAGTATCTAGTAGTGGAGTTGCCGGTTGTGGAGTTTCCAGTTGTGGAGTTTCTAGTTGTTGAGTTTTCAGTTGTGGAGTTTCTAGTTGTTGAGTTTCTAGTTTGAAGTCTCTAGTTGTAGATTTTTTAGTTGTGGAGTCTCTAGTTTGGAAATTTCTAGTTGAAGAGTTTTTAGTTGTGGAGTGTCTAGTTGTGGAGTTTCCAGTTGTGGAGTTATGAGTTGTGGAGTTGTGGAGTCTCTAGTTGTGGAGTTTCTAGTTGCAGAGTCTCTAGTTGTGGAGTTTCAAGTTTTGGAGTTTCTAGTGTTGGAGTTTTGAGTTTAGGAGTTTCTAGTTGCGGAATCACCAGCTGTGGATTTCCTAGTTGCGGAACTTAAAGTTGTGAGGTTTCACGTTGTGGAGTTTCAAGTTGTGGAGTTTCTAGTTGTGGAATTTCTAGTTATGGAGTCTCTAGTTGTGTAGTTTCTAGCTGCGGAGTTTCTATTTGTGGAGTTTCTAGTTGCGGAGTTTCTAGTTGCAGAGTCTCTGGTTGTGGAGTTTCTAGTTGCGGAGTCTCTAGTTGTGGAGTTTCTAGTTGTGGAGTTTCTAGTTGTGGAGTTCCAAGTTGTAAAGTTTCTAGTTGGGGAGTTTCTAGTTGTGGAGTTTCTAGTTGTGGAGTCTCAAGTTGTGGAGTTTAAACTTGTGGAGTTTTAAGTTGTGGAGTCTATAGTTGTGGAGTTTCTAGTTGTGGATTTTCTTGTTGTGGAGTAAATAGTTGTGGATTTTCCAGTTGTGTAGTTTCTAGTTGTGGAGTTGCGGAGTCTCTAGTTGTGGAGTTTCTAGTTGCCGAGTTTCCAGTTGTGGAGTATCTAGTAGTGGAGTTTCCAGTTGTGGAGTTTCTAGTTGCAAAGTATCTAGTTGTGCAGTTTCCAGTTGTGGAGTTTCTAGTGTTGAAGTTGCGGAGTCTCTGGTTGTGGAGTTTTTAGTTGTGGAGTCTCTAGTTGTGGAGTTTCTAGTTGTGGAGTTTTTAGTTGTGGAGTATCTAGTTGTGGAGTTTCCAGTTGTGATGTATCTAGTTGTGGAGTTTCCAGTTGTGGAGTATCTAGTTGTGGAGTTTTAAATTGTGGAGTTTCTAGTTGCGGAGTTTTTAATAGCGGAGTTTCTAGTTTTGAAGTTTCAAGTTGCGGAGTTTCAAGTTGTGGAGTTTCCAAGTTGGAGTTTTTAGTTGTGGAGTTTTTAGTTGTTGGGTTTCTAGTTGTGAAGTCTCTAGTTTTGCAGTTTCTAGCTGTGGAGTTTCTAGATATGGAATTTCTAGTTGCCGAGTCTGTATTTGTGGGGTTTGTAGTTGTGGAGTTTCTAGTTGTGGAGTTTCTAGTTGTGGAGTTTCTAGTTGCGGAGTTTCTAGTTGTAGATTTTCTAGTTGTGGAGTATCTAGTTGTGGATTTTCCAGTTGCCGAGTTTCCAGTTGTGGAGTATCTAGTAGTGGAGTTTCCAGTTGTGGAGTCCCTAGTTGTGGAGTTTCTAGTTGCGGAGTCTCAAGCTGTGGAGTTTCAAGTTGTGGAGTCTCTAGTTGTGGAGTCTCAAGTTGTGGAGTTTAAAGTTGTGGAGTTTCAAGTTGTGGAGTCTCTAGTTGTGGAGTTTCTAGTTGCAGAGTATCTAGTTGTGCAGTTTCCAGTTGTGGAGTTTCTAGTTGTGAAGTTGCGGAGTCTCTGGTTGTGGAGTTTTTAGTTCTGGAGTCTCTAGTTGTGGAGTTTCTAGTTGTGGAGTTTTTAGTTGTGGAGTATCTAGTTGTGGAGTTTCCAGTTGTGAAGTATCTAGTTGTGGAGTTTCCAGTTGTGGAGTATCTAGTTGTGGAGTTTTAAATTGTGCAGTTTCTAGTTGCGGAGTTTCTAGTTGCGGAGCTTTTAATAGCGGAGTTTCTAGTTGTGAAGTTTCAAGTTGCGGAGTCTCAAGTTGTGGAGTTTCCAGTTGTGGAGTTTTGAGTTGTGGAGTTTCTAGCTGTGGAGTTTCTAGATATGGAATTTCTAGTTGACGAGTCTGTATTTGTGGGGTTTGTAGTTGTGGAGTTTCTAGTTGTGGAGTTTCTAGTTGTGGAGTCTCTAGTTGCGGAGTTTCTAGTTGTAGATTTTCTAGTTGTGGAGTATCTAGTTGTGGATTTTCCAGTTGTGGAGTTTCTAGTTGTTGAGTTGCGGAGTTTCTAGTTGTTGAGTTTCTAGTTGCAGAGTCTCTAGTTGTGGAGTTTCAAGTTGTGGAGTCTCTGGATGTGGAGTTTCTAGTTGTCGAGTTTCCAGTTGTGGAGTATCTAGTAGTGGAGTTTCGAGTTGTGGAGTTTCTAGTTGTGGAGTTTCTAGTTGTGGAGTCCTTAGTGTTGGAGTTTCTAGTTGCGGAGTCTCTAGTTGTGGAGTTTCGAGTTGCGGAGTCTCAAACTGTAGAGTTTCTAGTTGTTGAGTTTTTAGTTGTGGAGTTTCCAGTTGTTGAGTTTCTAGTTTCAAGTCTCTAGTTGTAGATTCTCTAGTTGTGGAGTCTCTAGTTTAGGAGTTTCTAGTTGAAGAGTTTTTTGTGGTGGAGTGTCTAGTTGTGGAGTTTCCAGTAGTGGAGTTTCGAGTTGTGGAGTTTCTAGTTGCGGAGTCCCTAGTTGTGGATTTTCTAGTTGTGGAGTCTCAAGCTGTGGAGTTTCTAGTTGTTGAGTTTTTAGTTGTGGAGTTTCTAGTGCTTGAGTTTCTAGTTTGAAGTCTCTAGTTGTAGATTCTCTAGTTGTGGAGTCTCTAGTTTAGGAATTTCTAGTTGAAGAGTTTTTAGTTGTGGAGTGTCTAGTTGTGGAGTTTCCAGTTGTGGAGTTTCGAGTTGTGGAGTTGCGGAGTCTCTAGTTGTGGAGTTTCTAGTTGCAGAGTCTCTAGTTGTGGTGTTTCAAGTTGTGGAGTCTCTAGTTGTGGAGTTTCTAGTTGCCGAGTTTCCAGTTGTGGAGTATCTAGTACTGGAGTTGCCGGTTGTGGAGTTTCCAGTTGTGGAGTTTCTAGTTGCGGAGTCCCTAGTTGTGGAGTTTCTAGTTGCGGAGTCTCAAGATGTGGAGTTTCTAGTTGTTGAGTTTTTAGTTGTGGAGTTTCTAGTTGTTGAGTTTCTAGTTTGAAGTCTCTAGTTGTAGATTTTTTAGTTGTGGAGTCTCTAGTTTAGGAATTTCTAGTTGAAGAGTTTTTAGTTGTGGAGTGTCTAGTTGTGGAGTTTCTAGTTGCAGAGTCTCTAGTTGTGGAGTTTCAAGTTGTGGAGTCGCTAGTTGTGGAGTTTCTAGTTGCCGAGTTTTCAGTTGTGGAGTATCTAGTAGTGGAGTTTCTATTTGTGGAGTTTCTAGATGCGGAGTTTCTAGTTGCAGAGTCTCTGGTTGTGGAGTTTCGAGTTTTGGAGTTTCTAGTGTTGGAGGTTTGAGTTGTGGAGTTTCTAGTTGTGGAGTTTCTAGTTGCGGAATCTCTAGCTGTGGATTTTCTAGTTGCGGAACCTAAAGTTGTGAGGTTTCAAGTGGTGGAGTCTCTAGTTGTGGAGTTTCTTGTTGTGGAGTTTCTAGTTGTGGAGTCTCTAGTTGTGTAGTTTCTAGCTGCGGAGTTTCTAGTTGCAGAGTTTTTATTTGTGGAGTTTTTACTTGCGGAGTTTCTAGTTGCAGAGTCTCTGGTTGTGGAGTTTCTAGTTGCGAAGTCTCTAGTTGTGCAGTTTCTTGTTGTGGAGTTTCCAGTTGTGGAGTTTTTAGTTGTGGAGTTTCTAGTTGTGGAGTTTCTGGTTGTGGAGTTTCTGGTTGTGGAGTTTCTAGTTGCGGAGTCTCTAGTTGTGGAGTTTCGATTTTTGGAGTTTCTAGTGTTGGAGTTTTGAGTTTAGGAGTTTCTAGTTGCGGAATCTCTAGCTGTGGATTTTCTAGTTGCGGAACTTAAAGTTGTGAGGTTTCAAGTTGTGGAGTTTCAAGTTGTGGAGTTTCTAGTTGTGGAATTTCTAGTTGTGGAGTCTCTAGTTGTGTAGTTTCTAGCTGCAGAGTTTCTATTTGTGGAGTTTCTAGTTGCGGAGTTTCTAGTTGCAGAGTCTCTGGTTGTGGAGTTTCTAGTTGCGGAGTCTCTAGTTGTGGAGTTTCTAGTTGTGGAGTTTCTAGTTGTGGAGTTCCAAGTTGTAAAGTTTCTAGTTGGGGAGTTTCTAGTTGTGGAGTTTCTAGTTGTGGAGTCTCAAGTTGTGGAGTTTAAACTTGTGGAGTTTCAAGTTGTGGAGTCTATAGTTGTGGAGTTTCTAGTTGTGGATTTTCTAGTTGTGGAGTATATCGTTGTGGATTTTCCAGTTGTGGAGTTTCTAGTTGTGGAGTTGCGGAGTCTCTAGTTGTGGAGTTTCTAGTTGCAGAGTCTCTAGTTGTGGAGTTTGAAGTTGTGGAGTCTCTAGTTGTGGAGTTTCTAGTTGCCGAGTTTCCAGTTGTGGAGTATCTAGTAGTGGAGTTTCCAGTTGTGGAGTTTCTAGTTGTGGAGTTTCTAGTTGCGGAGTCCCTTGTTGTGGAGTTTATAGTTGTGGAGTCTCTAGTTGTAGAGTTTCTAGTTAAGGAGTTTCTAGTTGTGGATTTTCCAGTTGTCGAGTTTCTAGTAGTGGAGTATCTAGTAGTGAAGTTTCCAGTTGTGGAGTTTCAAGTTGCGGAGTCTCAAGCTGTGGAGCTTCTAGTTGTTGAGTTTTAGTTGTGCAGTTTCTAGTTGTTGAGTTTCTAGTTTGAAGTCTCAGGTTGTGGAGTTTCAAGTTTAGGAGTTTCTAGTTGTCGAGTTTTTAGTTTTTGAGTCTCTAGTTGTGAAGTTTCAAGTTCTGGAGTTTCGAGTTGTGGAGTTTCGAATTGTGGAGTTTTGAGTTGTGGAGTTTCGAGTTGTGGAGTTTATAGTTGTGGAGTTTCTAGTTGCGGAATCTCTAGTTGTGCATTTTCTAGTTGCGAAACTTAAGGCTGTGAGGTTTCAAGTTGTGGAGTTTATAGTTGTGGAGTTTCTAGTTGTGGAGTTTCTAGTTGCGGAGTTTCTAGTTGTGGAGTTTCTAGCTGCGGAGTTTCTAGTTGCAAGGTCTCTAGATGTGTAATTTCTAGTTGTAGAGTTTCTAGTTGTGGAGGCTCTATTTGCGGAGTTTCTAGGTGTGGAGTTTCTAGTTGTGGAGTTTCTTGTTGTGGAGTTTTTAGTTGTGGAGTTTCAAGTTGTGGAGACTCTAGCTGTGGAGTTTCTAGTTGTGGAGTCTCTAGATGCGGAGTTTCTAGTTGTGGAGTTGCTAGTGTTGGAGTTTCTAGTTGTGGAGTTTCAGGTTGTGGAGTTTCTAGTTGCAGAGATTCTAGTTGCGGAGTCTCTGGTTGTGGAAGTTCTAGTTATGGAGTTTCTAGTTGTGGAGTTTCTAGTCGTGGAGTTTTTAGTTGTGGAGTCTAGGGTTGTGGAGTTTGAAGTGGCGGAGTCTCAAGTTGTGGAATTTCTAGTTGTGGAGTTTTTAGCTGTCGAGCTTCTAGTCGTTGAGTTTCTAGTTTTGAAGTCTCTAGTTGTGGAGTCTCTAGTTATGGAGTCTCTAGTTTAGAACTTTCTAGTTGTAGAGTTTTTAGTTGTGGAGTGTCTAGTTGTGGAGTTTCCAGTTGTGGAGTTTCCAGTTGTGGAGTTTCGAGTTGTGGAGTTTCTTGTTGTGGAGGTTTGAGTAGTGGAGTTTCTAGTTGCGGCGTCTCAAGTTGTGGAGTTTGTAGTTGCGGAGTGTCTAGTTGTGGTGTTTCTAGCTGTGGAATTTCTTGTTGCGGAGTTTCTAAATGCGGAGCTTCTAGTTGCGGAGTTCCATAGTTGCAGTCTCTAGTTATGGAGTTTCTAGTTGTGGAGTGTCTAGTTGTGGAGTTTCAAGTTGTGGAGTTTCTAGGAGAGTTTCGAATTTTGAAGTTTCTAGTTGTTGAGTTTCTAGTTTGAAGTCTCTAGTTGTAGATTCTCTAGTTGTGGAGTCTCTAGTTTAGGAGTTTCTAGTTGAAGAGCTTTTAGTTGTGGAGTGTCTAGTTGTGAAGTTTCCAGTTGTGGAGTTTCGAGTTGTGGAGTTTCGAGTTTTGGAGTTTCTAGTTGTGGAATTTTGAGTTGTGGAGTTTCTAGTTGTGGAGTTTCTAGTTGCGGAATCTCTAGATGTGGATTTTCTAGTTGCGTAACTTAAGGTCGTGAGGTTTCAAGTTGTGGAGTTTCTAGTTTTCTAGTTGTGGAGTTTCTAGTTGTTGAGTCTCCTGTTGCGGAGTTTCTAGTTGCGGAGTTTCTAGTTGGGGAGTTTCCAGTTGTGGAGTTTCTAGTTGTGGAGTTTCTAGTTGTGGAGTCTCAAGTTGTGGAGTTTAAACTTGTGGAGTTTCAAGTTGTGGAGTCTATAGTTGTGGAGTTTCTAGTTGTAGATTTTCTAGTTGTGGAGTATCTAGTTGTGGATTTTCCAGTTGTGGAGTTTCTAGTTGTTCAGTTGCGGAGTATCTAGTTGTTGAGTTTCAAGTTGCAGAGTCTCTAGTTGTGGATTTTCAAGTTGTGGTGTCTCTAGATGTGGAGTTTCTAGTTGTCGAGTTTCCAGTTGTGGAGTATCTAGTAGTGGAGTTTCGAGTTGTGGAGTTTCTAGTTGTGGAGTTTCTAGTTGCGGAGTTTCTAGTTGCGAAGTTTCAAGTTGTGGAGTTTCAAGTTGCGGAGTCTCAAGCTGTGGAGTGTCTAGTTGTGGAGTTTCCAGTTGTGGAGTTTCAAGTTGTGGAGTTTCTAGTTGCAGAGTCTCTAGTTGTGGAGTTTCAAGTTGTGGAGTCTCTAGTTGTGGAGTTTCTAGTTGCCGAGTTTCCAGTTGTGGAGTATCTAACAGTGGAGTTTCCAGTTGTGGAGTTTCTAGTTGTGGAGTTTATAGTTGCGGAGTCCCTAGTTGTGGAGTTTCTAGTTGCGGAGTCTCAAGCTGCGGAGTTTCAAGTTGTGGAGTTTCTAGTTGTGGAGTCTCAAGTTGTGGAGTTTCAAGTTGTGAAGTTTCAAGTTGTGGAGTCTCTAGTTGTGGAGTTTCTAGTTGCAGAGTATCTAGTTGTGGAGCTTCCAGTTGTGCAGTTTCTAGTTGTGAAGTTGTGGAGTCTCTGGTTGTGGAGTTTTTAGTTGTGGAGTTTCTAGTTGTGGAGTTTCGAGTTGTGGAGTCTCTAGTTATGGAGTTTCTAGTTGTGGAGCTTCCAGTTGTGGAGTATCTAGTTGTGGAGTTTCCAGTTGTGAAGTATCTAGTTGTGGAGTTTCCAGTTGTGGAGTATCTAGTTGTGGAGTTTTGAGTTGTGGAGTTTCTAGTTGCGGAGTTTCTAGTTGCGGAGTTTTTAATAGCGGAGTTTCTAGTTGTGAAGTTTCAAGTTGCGGAGTCTCAAGTTGTGGAAATTCCAGTTGTTGAGTTTTTAGTTGTGGAGTTTCTAGTTGTTGAGTTTCTAGTTGTGAAGTCTCTAGTTGTGGAGTCTCTAGTTGTGGAGTTTCTAGTTGCAGAGTATCTAGTTGTGGAGCTTCCAGTTGTGCAGTTTCTAGTTGTGAAGTTGTGGAGTCTCTGGTTGTAGAGTTTTTAGTTGTGGAGTTTCTAGTTGTGGAGTTTCGAGTTGTGGAGTCTCTAGTTATGGAGTTTCTAGTTGTGGAGCTTCCAGTTGTGGAGTATCTAGTTGTGGAGTTTCCAGTTGTGAAGTATCTATTTGTGGAGTTTGTAGTTGTGGAGTTTCTAGTCGTGGAGATTCTAGTTGTGGAGTCTCTAGTTGCGGAGTTTCTAGTTGCGGAGTTTCTAGTTGTGGAGTTTCTGGTTGTGGAGTTTCTAGTTGAGGAGTTTCAAGTTGTGGAGTTTCTAGTTGTGGAGTCTCTAGTTGTGGAGTTTAAACTTGTGGAGTCCCTAGTTGTGGAGTTTCTAGTTGCTGAGTCTCAAGATGTGGAGTTTCTAGTTGTTGAGTTTTTAGTTGTGGAGTTTCTAGTTGTTGAGTTTCTAGTTTGAAGTCTCTAGTTGTAGATTTTTTAGTTGTGGAGTCTCTAATTTAGGAATTCCTAGTTGAAGAGTTTTTAGTTGTGGAGTGTCTAGTTGAAGAGTTTTTAGTTGTGGAGTGTCTAGTTGTGGAGTTTCTAGTTGCAGAGTCTCTAGTTGTGGAGTTTCTAGTTGCCGAGTTTTCAGTTGTGGAGTATCTAGTAGTGGAGTTTCTATTTGTGGAGTTTCTAGCTGCGGAGTTTCTAGTTGCAGAGTCTCTGGTTGTGGAGTTTCGAGTTTTGGAGTTTCTAGTGTTGGAGGTTTGAGTTGTGGAGTTTCTAGTTGTGGAGTTTCTAGTTGCGGAATCTCTAGCTGTGGAATTTCTAGTTGCGGAACCTAAAGTTGTGAGGTTTCAAGTGGTGGAGTCTCTAGTTGTGGAGTTTCTAGTTGTGGAGTTTCTAGTTGTGGAGTCTCTAGTTGTGTAGTTTCTAGCTGCGGAGTTTCCAGTGATGGAGTTTTAGTTGTGGAGTTTTTAGTTGTGGAGTTTCTGGTTGTGGAGTTTCTGGTTGTGGAGTTTCTAGTTGCGGAGTCTCTAGTTGTGGAGTTTCGATTTTTGGAGTTTCTAGTGTTGGAGTTTTGAGTTTAGGAGTTTCTAGGTGCGGAATCACTAGCTGTGGATTTTCTAGTTGCGGAACTTAAAGTTGTGAGGTTTCAAGTTGTGGAGTTTCAAGTTGTGGAGTTTCTAGTTGTGGATTTTCCAGTTGTCGAGTTTCTAGTTGCGGAGTTTCTAGTTGCGGAGTTTTTAATAGCGGAGTTTCTAGTTTTGAAGTTTCAAGTTGCGGAGTCTCAAGTTGTGGAGTTTCTGGTTGTGGAGTTTTTAGTTGTGGAGTTTTTAGTTGTTGAGTTTCTAGTTGTGAAGTCTAGTTTTGCAGTTTTTAGCTGTGGAGTTTCTAGATATGGAAATTCTAGTTGCCGAGTCTGTGTTTGTGGGGTTTGTAGTTGTGGAGTTTGTAGTTGTGGAGTTTCTAGTTGTGGAGTTTCTAGTTGCGGAGTTTCTAGTTGTAGATTTTCTAGTTGTGGAGTATCTAGTTGTGGATTTTCCAGTTGCCGAGTTTCCAGTTGTGGAGTATCTAGTAGTGGAGTTTCCAGTTGTGCAGTCCCTAGTTGTGGAGTTTCTAGTTGCGGAGTCTCTAGCTGTGGAGTTTCAAGTTGTGGAGTTTCTAGTTGTGGAGTCTCAAGTTGTGGAGTTTAAAGTTGTGGAGTTTCATGTTGTGGAGTCTCTAGTTGTGGAGTTTCTAGTTGCAGAGTATCTAGTTGTGCAGTTTACAGTTGTGGAGTTTCTAGTTGTGAAGTTGCGGAGTCTCTGGTTGTGGAGTTTTTAGTTCTGGAGTCTCTAGTTGTGGAGTTTCTAGTTGTGGAGTTTTTAGTTGTGGAGTATCTAGTTGTGGAGTTTCCAGTTGTGAAGTATCTAGTTGTGGAGTTTCCAGTTGTGGAGTATCTAGTTGTGGAGTTTTAAATTGTGGAGTTTGTAGTTGCGGAGTTTCTAGTTGCGGAGTTTTTAATAGCGGAGTTTCTAGTTGTGAAGTTTCAAGTCGCGGAGTCTCAAGTAGTGGAGTTTCCAGTTGTGGAGTTTTTAGTTGAGGAGTTTTTATTGTTGAGTTTCTAGTTGTGAAGTCTCTAGTTTTGCAGTTTCTAGCTGTGGAGTTTCTAGATAGGGAATTTCTAGTTGCCGAGTCTGTATTTGTGGAGTTTCTTGTTGTGGAGGTTTGAGTAGTGGAGTTTCTAGTTGCGGCGTCTCAAGTTGTGGAGTTTGTAGTTGCGGAGTGTCTAGTTGTGGTGTTTCTAGCTGTGGAATTTCTTGTTGCGGAGTTTCTAAATGCGGAGTTTCTAGTTGCGGAGTTTCATAGTTGCAGAGTCTCTAGTTATGGAGTTTCTAGTTGTGGAGTGTCTAGTTGTGGAGTTTCAAGTTGTGGAGTTTCTAGTAGAGTTTCGAATTATGAAGTTTCTAGTTGTTGAGTTTCTAGTTTGAAGTCTCTAGTTGTAGATTCTCTAGTTGTGGAGTCTCTAGTTTAGGAGTTTCTGGTTGAAGAGTTTTTAGTTGTGGAGTGTCTAGTTGTGGAGTTTCCAGTTGTGGAGTTTCGAGTTGTGGAGTTTCGAGTTTTGGAGTTTCTAGTTGTGGAGTTTCGAGTTGTGGAGTCTCTAGTTATGGAGTTTCTAGTTGTGGAGCTTCCAGTTGTGGAGTATCTAGTTGTGGAGTTTCCAGTTGTGAAGTATCTAGTTGTGGAGTTTCCAGTTGTGGAGTATCTAGTTGTGGAGTTTTGAGTTGTGGAGTTTCTAGTTGCGGAGTTTCTAGTTGCGGAGTTTTTAATATCAGAGTTTCTAGTTGTGAAGTTTCAAGTTGCGGAGTCTCAAGTTGTGGAAATTCCAGTTGTGGAGTTTTTAGTTGTGGAGTTTCTAGTTGTTGAGTTTCTAGTTGTGAAGTCTCTAGTTGTGGAGTCTCTAGTTGTGGAGTTTCTAGTTGCAGAGTATCTAGTTGTGGAGCTTCCAGTTGCGCAGTTTCTAGTTGTGAAGTTGTGGAGTCTCTGGTTGTGGAGTTTTTAGTTGTGGAGTTTCTAGTTGTGGAGTTTCGAGTTGTGGAGTCTCTAGTTATGGAGTTTCTAGTTGTGGAGCTTCCAGTTGTGGAGTATCTAGTTGTGGAGTTTCCAGTTGTGAAGTATCTATTTGTGGAGTTTGTAGTTGTGGAGTTTCTAGTCGTGGAGATTCTAGTTGTGGAGTCTCTAGTTGCGGAGTTTCTAGTTGCGGAGTTTCTAGTTGTGGAGTTTCTGGTTGTGGAGTTTCTAGTTGAGGAGTTTCAAGTTGTGGAGTTTCTAGTTGTGGAGTCTCTAGTTGTGGAGTTTAAACTTGTGGAGTCCCTAGTTGTGGAGTTTCTAGTTGCTGAGTCTCAAGATGTGGAGTTTCTAGTTGTTGAGTTTTTAGTTGTGGAGTTTCTAGTTGTTGAGTTTCTAGTTTGAAGTCTCTAGTTGTAGATTTTTTAGTTGTGGAGTCTCTAGTTTAGGAATTCCTAGTTGAAGAGTTCTTAGTTGTGGAGTGTCTAGTTGAAGAGTTTTTAGTTGTGGAGTGTCTAGTTGTGGAGTTTCTAGTTGCAGAGTCTCTAGTTGTGGAGTTTCAAGTTGTGGAGTCTCTAGTTGTGGAGTTTCTAGTTGCCGAGTTTTCAGTTGTGGAGTATCTAGTAGTGGAGTTTCTATTTGTGGAGTTTCTAGCTGCGGAGTTTCTAGTTGCAGAGTCTCTGGTTGTGGAGTTTCGAGTTTTGGAGTTTCTAGTGTTGGAGGTTTGAGTTGTGGAGTTTCTAGTTGTGGAGTTTCTAGTTGCGGAATCTCTAGCTGTGGAATTTCTAGTTGCGGAACCTAAAGTTGTGAGGTTTCAAGTGGTGGAGTCTCTAGTTGTGGAGTTTCTAGTTGTGGAGTTTCTAGTTGTGGAGTCTCTAGTTGTGTAGTTTCTAGCTGCGGAGTTTCCAGTGATGGAGTTTTAGTTGTGGAGTTTTTAGTTGTGGAGTTTCTGGTTGTGGAGTTTCTGGTTGTGGAGTTTCTAGTTGCGGAGTCTCTAGTTGTGGAGTTTCGATTTTTGGAGTTTCTAGTGTTGGAGTTTTGAGTTTAGGAGTTTCTAGGTGCGGAATCACTAGCTGTGGATTTTCTAGTTGCGGAACTTAAAGTTGTGAGGTTTCAAGTTGTGGAGTTTCAAGTTGTGGAGTTTCTAGTTGTGGATTTTCCAGTTGTCGAGTTTCTAGTTGCGGAGTTTCTAGTTGCGGAGTTTTTAATAGCGGAGTTTCTAGTTTTGAAGTTTCAAGTTGCGGAGTCTCAAGTTGTGGAGTTTCTGGTTGTGGTGTTTTTAGTTGTGGAGTTTTTAGTTGTTGAGTTTCTAGTTGTGAAGTCTAGTTTTGCAGTTTCTAGCTGTGGAGTTTCTAGATATGGAAATTCTAGTTGCCGAGTCTGTGTTTGTGGGGTTTGTAGTTGTGGAGTTTGTAGTTGTGGAGTTTCTAGTTGTGGAGTTTCTAGTTGCGGAGTTTCTAGTTGTAGATTTTCTAGTTGTGGAGTATCTAGTTGTGGATTTTCCAGTTGCCGAGTTTCCAGTTGTGGAGTATCTAGTAGTGGAGTTTCCAGTTGTGGAGTCCCTAGTTGTGGAGTTTCTAGTTGCGGAGTCTCTAGCTGTGGAGTTTCAAGTTGTGGAGTTTCTAGTTGTGGAGTCTCAAGTTGTGGAGTTTAAAGTTGTGGAGTTTCATGTTGTGGAGTCTCTAGTTGTGGAGTTTCTAGTTGCAGAGTATCTAGTTGTGCAGTTTACAGTTGTGGAGTTTCTAGTTGTGAAGTTGCGGAGTCTCTGGTTGTGGAGTTTTTAGTTCTGGAGTCTCTAGTTGTGGAGTTTCTAGTTGTGGAGTTTTTAGTTGTGGAGTATCTAGTTGTGGAGTTTCCAGTTGTGAAGTATCTAGTTGTGGAGTTTCCAGTTGTGGAGTATCTAGTTGTGGAGTTTTAAATTGTGGAGTTTGTAGTTGCGGAGTTTCTAGTTGCGGAGTTTTTAATAGCGGAGTTTCTAGTTGTGAAGTTTCAAGTCGCGGAGTCTCAAGTTGTGGAGTTTCCAGTTGTGGAGTTTTTAGTTGAGGAGTTTTTATTGTTGAGTTTCTAGTTGTGAAGTCTCTAGTTTTGCAGTTTCTAGCTGTGGAGTTTCTAGATAGGGAATTTCTAGTTGCCGAGTCTGTATTTGTGGAGTTTCTTGTTGTGGAGGTTTGAGTAGTGGAGTTTCTAGTTGCGGCGTCTCAAGTTGTGGAGTTTGTAGTTGCGGAGTGTCTAGTTGTGGTGTTTCTAGCTGTGGAATTTCTTGTTGCGGAGTTTCTAAATGCGGAGTTTCTAGTTGCGGAGTTTCATAGTTGCAGAGTCTCTAGTTATGGAGTTTCTAGTTGTGGAGTGTCTAGTTGTGGAGTTTCAAGTTGTGGAGTTTCTAGTAGAGTTTCGAATTATGAAGTTTCTAGTTGTTGAGTTTCTAGTTTGAAGTCTCTAGTTGTAGATTCTCTAGTTGTGGAGTCACTAGTTTAGGAGTTTCTGGTTGAAGAGTTTTTAGTTGTGGAGTGTCTAGTTGTGGAGTTTCCAGTTGTGGAGTTTCGAGTTGTGGAGTTTCGAGTTTTGGAGTTTCTAGTTGTGGAATTTTGAGTTGTGGAGTTTCTAGTTGTGGAGTTTCTAGTTGCGGAATCTCTAGCTGTGGATTTTGTAGTTGCGTAACTTAAGGTCGTGAGGTTTCAAGTTGTGGAGTTTCTAGTTTTCTAGTTGTGGAGTTTCTAGTTGTGGAGTTTCTAGTTGTGGAGTCTCTAGTTGTGTAGTTTCTAGCTGTGGAGTTTCTATTTGTGGAGTATCTAGCTGCGGAGTTTCTAGTTGCGGAGTCTCTAGTTGTGGAGTTTCTAGTTGTGGAGTTTCTAGTTGTGGAGTTTTCATTTGTGGAGTTATAGTTGTGGACTTTCTAGACATGAAATTTCTTGTAGTCGAGTCTCTATTTGTGGAGTCTCTAGTTGTGGAGTTTCTAGTTGTGGAGTCTCTAGTTGTGTAGTGTCTAGCTGCGGAGTTTCTAGTTGCAGAGTTTCTATTTGTGGAGTTTCTACTTGCGGAGTTTCTAGTTGCAGAGTCTCTGGTTGTGGAGTTTCTAGTTGCGAAGTCTCTAGTTGTGGAGTTTCTTGTTGTGGATTTTCCAGTTGTGGAGTTTTTAGTTGTGGAGTTTCTAGTTGTGGAGTTTCTGGTTGTGGAGTTTCTGGTTGTGGAGTTTCTAGTTGCGGAGTCTCCAGTTGTGGAGTTTCGATTTTTGGAGTTTCGAGTGTTGGAGTTTTGAGTTTAGGAGTTTCTAGTTGCGGAATCTCTAGCTGTGGATTTTCTAGTTGCGGAACTTAAAGTTGTGAGGTTTCAAGTTGTGGAGTTTCAAGTTGTGGAGTTTCTAGTTGTGGAATTTCTAGTTGTGGAGTCTCTAGTTGTGTAGTTTCTAGCTGCAGAGTTTCTATTTGTGGAGTTTCTAGTTGCGGAGTTTCTAGTTGCAGAGTCTCTGGTTGTGGAGTTTCTAGTTGCGGAGTCTCTAGTTGTGGAGTTTCAAGTTGTGGAGTATCTAGTTGTGGAGTTTCTAGTTGTGGAGTTGCAAGTTGTAAAGTTTCTAGTTGGGGAGTTTCTAGTTGTAGAGTTTCTAGTTGTGGAGTCTCAAGTTGTGGAGTTTAAACTTGTGGAGTTTCAAGTTGTGGAGTCTATAGTTGTGGATTTTCTAGTTGTGGAGTAAATCGTTGTGGATTTTCCAGTTGTGGAGTTTCTAGTTGTGGAGTTGCGGAGTCTCTAGTTGTGGAGTTTCTAGTTGCAGAGTCTCTAGTTGTGGAGTTTCAAGTTGTGGAGTCTCTAGTTGTGGAGTTTCTAGTTGCCGAGTTTCCAGTTGTGGAGTATCTAGTAGTGGGGTTTCCAGTTGTGGAGTTTCTAGTTGTGGAGTTTCTAGTTGCGGAGTCCCTTGTTGTGGAGTTTCTAGTTGTGGAGTCTCTAGTTGTAGAGTTTCTAGTTGAGGAGTTTCTAGTTGTGGATTTTCCAGTTATCGAATTTCTAGTTGTGGAGTATCTAGTTGTGAAGTTTCCAGTTGTGGAGTTTCAAGTTGCGGAGTCTCAAGCTGTGGAGCTTCTAGTTGTTGAGTTTTAGTTGTGCAGTTTCTAGTTGTTGAGTTTCTAGTTTGAAGTCTCAGGTTGTGGAGTTTCTAGTTTAGGAGTTTCTAGTTGTAGAGTTTTTAGTTTTTGAGTCTCTAGTTGTGAAGTTTCAAGTTCTGGAGTTTCGAGTTGTGGAGTTTCGAATTGTGGAGTTTTGAGTTGTGGAGTTTCGAGTTGTGCAGTTTCTAGTTGTGGAGTTTCTAGTTGCGGAATCTCTAGTTGTGGATTTTCTAGTTGCGAAACTTAAGGCTGTGAGGTTTCAAGTTGTGGAGTTTCTAGTTGTGGAGTTTCTAGTTGTGGAGTTTCTAGTTGCGGAGTTTCTAGTTGTGGAGTTTCTAGCTGCGGAGTTTCTAGTTGCAAGGTCTCTAGATGTGGAATTTCTAGTTGTAGAGTTTCTAGTTGTGGAGACTCTATTTGCGGAGTTTCTAGTTGTGGAGTTTCTAGTTGTGGAGTTTCTGGTTGTGGAGTTTTTAGTTGTGGAGTTTCAAGTTGTGGAGACTCTAGTTGTGGAGTTTCTAGTTGTGGAGTCTCTAGATGCGGAGTTTCTAGTTGTGGAGTCTCTAGTTGTGGAGTTTCTAGTTGCCGAGTTTCCAGTTGTGGAGTATCTAGTAGTGGGGTTTCCAGTTGTGGAGTTTCTAGTTGTGGAGTTTCTAGTTGCGGAGTCCCTTGTTGTGGAGTTTCTAGTTGTGGAGTCTCTAGTTGTAGAGTTTCTAGTTGAGGAGTTTCTAGTTGTGGATTTTCCAGTTATCGAATTTCTAGTTGTGGAGTATCTAGTAGTGAAGTTTCCAGTTGTGGAGTTTCAAGTTGCGGAGTCTCAAGCTGTGGAGCTTCTAGTTGTTGAGTTTTAGTTGTGCAGTTTCTAGTTGTTGAGTTTCTAGTTTGAAGTCTCAGGTTGTGGAGTTTCTAGTTTAGGAGTTTCTAGTTGTAGAGTTTTTAGTTTTTGAGTCTCTAGTTTTGAAGTTTCAAGTTGTGGAGTTTCGAGTTGTGGAGTTTCGAATTGTGGAGTTTTGAGTTGTGGAGTTTCGAGTTGTGGAGTTTCTAGTTGTGGAGTTTCTAGTTGCGGAATCTCTAGTTGTGGATTTTCTAGTTGCGAAACTTAAGGCTGTGAGGTTTCAAGTTGTGGAGTTTCTAGTTGTGGAGTTTCTAGTTGTGGATTTTCCAGTTGTCGAGTTTCTAGTTGCGGAGTTTCTAGTTGCGGAGTTTTTAATAGCGGAGTTTCTAGTTTTGAAGTTTCAAGTTGCGGAGTCTCAAGTTGTGGAGTTTCTGGTTGTGGAGTTTTTAGTTGTGGAGTTTTTAGTTGTTGAGTTTCTAGTTGTGAAGTCTAGTTTTGCAGTTTCTAGCTGTGGAGTTTCTAGATATGGAAATTCTAGTTGCCGAGTCTGTGTTTGTGGGGTTTGTAGTTGTGGAGTTTGTAGTTGTGGAGTTTCTAGTTGTGGAGTTTCTAGTTGCGGAGTTTCTAGTTGTAGATTTTCTAGTTGTGGAGTATCTAGTTGTGGATTTTCCAGTTGCCGAGTTTCCAGTTGTGGAGTATCTAGTAGTGGAGTTTCCAGTTGTGGAGTCCCTAGTTGTGGAGTTTCTAGTTGCGGAGTCTCTAGCTGTGGAGTTTCAAGTTGTGGAGTTTCTAGTTGTGGAGTCTCAAGTTGTGGAGTTTAAAGTTGTGGAGTTTCATGTTGTGGAGTCTCTAGTTGTGGAGTTTCTAGTTGCAGAGTATCTAGTTGTGCAGTTTACAGTTGTGGAGTTTCTAGTTGTGAAGTTGCGGAGTCTCTGGTTGTGGAGTTTTTAGTTCTGGAGTCTCTAGTTGTGGAGTTTCTAGTTGTGGAGTTTTTAGTTGTGGAGTATCTAGTTGTGGAGTTTCCAGTTGTGAAGTATCTAGTTGTGGAGTTTCCAGTTGTGGAGTATCTAGTTGTGGAGTTTTAAATTGTGGAGTTTGTAGTTGCGGAGTTTCTAGTTGCGGAGTTTTTAATAGCGGAGTTTCTAGTTGTGAAGTTTCAAGTCGCGGAGTCTCAAGTTGTGGAGTTTCCAGTTGTGGAGTTTTTAGTTGAGGAGTTTTTATTGTTGAGTTTCTAGTTGTGAAGTCTCTAGTTTTGCAGTTTCTAGCTGTGGAGTTTCTAGATAGGGAATTTCTAGTTGCCGAGTCTGTATTTGTGGAGTTTCTTGTTGTGGAGGTTTGAGTAGTGGAGTTTCTAGTTGCGGCGTCTCAAGTTGTGGAGTTTGTAGTTGCGGAGTGTCTAGTTGTGGTGTTTCTAGCTGCGGAATTTCTTGTTGCGGAGTTTCTAAATGCGGAGTTTCTAGTTGCGGAGTTTCATAGTTGCAGAGTCTCTAGTTATGGAGTTTCTAGTTGTGGAGTGTCTAGTTGTGGAGTTTCAAGTTGTGGAGTTTCTAGTAGAGTTTTGAATTATGAAGTTTCTAGTTGTTGAGTTTCTAGTTTGAAGTCTCTAGTTGTAGATTCTCTAGTTGTGGAGTCACTAGTTTAGGAGTTTCTGGTTGAAGAGTTTTTAGTTGTGGAGTGTCTAGTTGTGGAGTTTCCAGTTGTGGAGTTTCGAGTTGTGGAGTTTCGAGTTTTGGAGTTTCTAGTTGTGGAATTTTGAGTTGTGGAGTTTCTAGTTGTGGAGTTTCTAGTTGCGGAATCTCTAGCTGTGGATTTTGTAGTTGCGTAACTTAAGGTCGTGAGGTTTCAAGTTGTGGAGTTTCTAGTTTTCTAGTTGTGGAGTTTCTAGTTGTGGAGTTTCTAGTTGTGGAGTCTGTAGTTGTGTAGTTTCTAGCTGTGGAGTTTCTATTTGTGGAGTATCTAGCTGCGGAGTTTCTAGTTGCGGAGTCTCTAGTTGTGGAGTTTCTAGTTGTGGAGTTTCTAGTTGTGGAGTTTTCATTTGTGGAGTTATAGTTGTGGACTTTCTAGACATGAAATTTCTTGTAGTCGAGTCTCTATTTGTGGAGTCTCTAGTAGTGGAGTTTCTAGTTGTGGAGTCTCTAGTTGTGTAGTGTCTAGCTGCGGAGTTTCTAGTTGCAGAGTTTCTATTTGTGGAGTTTCTACTTGCGGAGTTTCTAGTTGTGGAGTTTCTTGTTGTGGAGTTTCCAGTTGTGGAGTTTTTAGTTGTGGAGTTTCTAGTTGTGGAGTTTCTGGTTGTGGAGTTTCTGGTTGTGGAGTTTCTAGTTGCGGAGTCTCCAGTTGTGGAGTTTCGATTTTTGGAGTTTCGAGTGTTGGAGTTTTGAGTTTAGGAGTTTCTAGTTGCGGAATCTCTAGCTGTGGATTTTCTAGTTGCGGAACTTAAAGTTGTGAGGTTTCAAGTTGTGGAGTTTCAAGTTGTGGAGTTTCTAGTTGTGGAATTTCTAGTTGTGGAGTCTCTAGTTGTGTAGTTTCAAGCTGCAGAGTTTCTATTTGTGGAGTTTCTAGTTGCGGAGTTTCTAGTTGCAGAGTCTCTGGTTGTGGAGTTTCTAGTTGCGGAGTCTCTAGTTGTGGAGTTTCTAGTTGTGGAGTATCTAGTTGTGGAGTTTCTAGTTGTGGAGTTGCAAGTTGTAAAGTTTCTAGTTGGGGAGTTTCTAGTTGTAGAGTTTCTAGTTGTGGAGTCTCAAGTTGTGGAGTTTAAACTTGTGGAGTTTCAAGTTGTGGAGTCTATAGTTGTGGATTTTCTAGTTGTGGAGTAAATCGTTGTGGATTTTCCAGTTGTGGAGTTTCTAGTTGTGGAGTTGCGGAGTCTCTAGTTGTGGAGTTTCTAGTTGCAGAGTCTCTAGTTGTGGAGTTTCAAGTTGTGGAGTCTCTAGTTGTGGAGTTTCTAGTTGCCGAGTTTCCAGTTGTGGAGTATCTAGTAGTGGGGTTTCCAGTTGTGGAGTTTCTAGTTGTGGAGTTTCTAGTTGCGGAGTCCCTTGTTGTGGAGTTTCTAGTTGTGGAGTCTCTAGTTGTAGAGTTTCTAGTTGAGGAGTTTCTAGTTGTGGATTTTCCAGTTATCGAATTTCTAGTTGTGGAGTATCTAGTAGTGAAGTTTCCAGTTGTGGAGTTTCAAGTTGCGGAGTCTCAAGCTGTGGAGCTTCTAGTTGTTGAGTTTTAGTTGTGCAGTTTCTAGTTGTTGAGTTTCTAGTTTGAAGTCTTAGGTTTTGGAGTTTCTAGTTTAGGAGTTTCTAGTTGTAGAGTTTTTAGTTTTCGAGTCTCTAGTTGTGAAGTTTCAAGTTCTGGAGTTTCGAGTTGTGGAGTTTCGAATTGTGGAGTTTTGAGTTGTGGAGTTTCGAGTTGTGCAGTTTCTAGTTGTGGAGTTTCTAGTTGCGGAATCTCTAGTTGTGGATTTTCTAGTTGCGAAACTTAAGGCTGGGAGGTTTCAAGTTGTGGAGTTTCTAGTTGTGGAGTTTCTAGTTGTGGAGTTTCTAGTTGCGGAGTTTCTAGTTGCAAGGTCTCTAGATGTGGAATTTCTAGTTGTAGAGTTTCTAGTTGTGGAGACTCTATTTGCGGAGTTTCTAGTTGTGGAGTTTCTAGTTGTGGAGTTTCTGGTTGTGGAGTTTTTAGTTGTGGAGTTTCAAGTTGTGGAGACTCTAGTTGTGGAGTTTCTAGTTGTGGAGTCTCTAGATGCGGAGTTTCTAGTTGTGGAGTCTCTAGTTGTGGAGTTTCTAGTTGCCGAGTTTCCAGTTGTGGAGTATCTAGTAGTGGGGTTTCCAGTTGTGGAGTTTCTAGTTGTGGAGTTTCTAGTTGCAGAGTCCCTTGTTGTGGAGTTTCTAGTTGTGGAGTCTCTAGTTGTAGAGTTTCTAGTTGAGGAGTTTCTAGTTGTGGATTTTCCAGTTATCGAATTTCTAGTTGTGGAGTATCTAGTAGTGAAGTTTCCAGTTGTGGAGTTTCAAGTTGCGGAGTCTCAAGCTGTGGAGCTTCTAGTTGTTGAGTTTTAGTTGTGCAGTTTCTAGTTGTTGAGTTTCTAGTTTGAAGTCTCAGGTTGTGGAGTTTCTAGTTTAGGAGTTTCTAGTTGTAGAGTTTTTAGTTTTTGAGTCTCTAGTTTTGAAGTTTCAAGTTGTGGAGTTTCGAGTTGTGGAGTTTCTAGTTGCGGAGTTTCTGGTTGTGGAGTTTCTAGCTGCGGAGTTTCTAGTTGCAAGGTCTCTAGATGTGGAATTTCTAGTTGTAGAGTTTCAAATTGTGGAGTCTCTATTTGCGGAGTTTCTAGTTGTGGAGTTTCTAGTTGTGGAGTTTCTGGTTGTGGAGTTTTTAGTTGTGGAGTTTCAAGTTGTGGAGACTCTAGTTGTGGAGTTTCTAGTTGTGGAGTCTCTAGATGCGGAGTTTCTAGTTGTGGAGTTGCTAGTGTTGGAGTTTCTAGTTGTGGAGTTTCAGGTTGTGGAGTTTCTAGTTGCAGAGATTCTAGTTGCGGAGTCTCTGGTTGTGGAGGTTCTAGTTATGGAGTTTCTAGTTGTGGAGTTTCTAGTCGTGGAGTTTTTAGTTGTGGAGTCTAGGGTTGTGGAGTTTAAAGTGGCGGAGTCTCAAGTTGTGGAATTTCTAGTTGTAGAGTTTTTAGCTGTGGAGCTTCTAGTTGTTGAGTTTCTAGTTTTGAAGTCTCTATTGTGGAGTCTCTAGTTATGGAGTCTTTACTTTAGAACTTTCTAGTTGTAGAGTTTTTAGTTGTGGAGTGTCTAGTTGTGGAGTTTCCAGTTGTGGAGTTTCCAGTTGTGGAGTTTCGAGTTGTGGAGTTTCTTGTTGTGGAGGTTTGAGTAGTGGAGTTTCTAGTTGCGGCGTCTCAAGTTGTGGAGTTTGTAGTTGCGGAGTGTCTAGTTGTGGTGTTTCTAGCTGTGGAATTTCTTGTTGCGGAGTTTCTAAATGCGGAGTTTCTAGTTGCGGAGTTCCATAGTTGCAGAGTCTCTAGTTATGGAGTTTCTAGTTGTGGAGTGTCTAGTTGTGGAGTTTCAAGTTGTGGAGTTTCTAGTAGAGTTTCGAATTTTGAAGTTTCTAGTTGTTGAGTTTCTAGTTTGAAGTCTCTAGTTGTAGATTCTCTAGTTGTGGAGTCTCTAGTTTAGGAGTTTCTAGTTGAAGAGTTTTTAGTTGTGGAGTGTCTAGTTGTGGAGTTTCCAGTTGTGGAGTTTCGAGTTGTGGAGTTTCGAGTTTTGGAGTTTCTAGTTGTGGAATTTTGAGTTGTGGAGTTTCTAGTTGTGGAGTTTCTAGTTGCGGAATCTCTAGCTGTGGATTTTCTAGTTGCGTAACTTAAGGTCGTGAGGTTTCAAGTTGTGGAGTTTCTAGTTTTCTAGTTGTGGAGTTTCTAGTTGTGGAGTTTCTAGTTGTGGAGTCTGTAGTTGTGTAGTTTCTAGCTGCGGAGTTTCTATTTGTGGAGTATCTAGCTGCAGAGTTTCTAGTTGCGGAGTCTCTAGTTGTGGACTTTCTAGTTGTGGAGTTTCTAGTTGTGGAGTTTCCATTTGTGGAGTTATAGTTGTGGACTTTCTAGACATGAAATTTCTTGTAGTCGAGTCTCTATTTGTGGAGTCTCTAGTTGTGGAGTTTCTAGTTGTGGAGTTTCTAGTTGTGGAGTCTCTAGTTGTGTAGTGTCTAGCTGCGGAGTTTCTAGATGCAGAGTTTCTATTTGTGGAGTTTCTAATTGTGGAGTTTCTAGTTGCAGAGTCTCTGGTTGTGGAGTTTCTAGTTGTGAAGTCTCTAGTTGTGGAGTTTCTTGTTGTGGAGTTTCCAGTTGTGGAGTTTTTAGTTGTGGAGTTTCTAGTTGTGGAGTTTCTGGTTGTGGAGTTTCTGGTTGTGGAGTTTCTAGTTGCGGAGTCTCCAGTTGTGGAGTTTCGATTTTTGGAGTTTCTAGTGTTGGGGTTTTGAGTTTAGGAGTTTCTAGTTGCGGAATCTCTAGCTGTGGATTTTCTAGTTGCGGAACTTAAAGTTGTGAGGTTTCAAGTTGTGGAGTTTCAAGTTGTGGAGTTTCTAGTTGTGGAATTTCTAGTTGTGGAGTCTCTAGTTGTGTAGTTTCTAGCTGCAGAGTTTCTATTTGTGGAGTTTCTAGTTGCGGAGTTTCTAGTTGCAGAGTCTCTGGTTGTGGAGTTTCTAGTTGCGGAGTCTGTAGTTGTGGAGTTTCTTGTTGTGGAGTTTCTAGTTGTGGAGTTTCTAGTTGTGGATTTCCAAGTTGTAAAGTTTCTAGTTGGGGAGTTTCTAGTTGTGGAGTTTCTAGTTGTGGAGTCTCAAGTTGTGGAGTTTAAACTTGTGGAGTTTCAAGTTGTGGAGTCTATAGTTGTGGATTTTCTAGTTGTGGAGAAAATCGTTGTGGATTTTCCAGTTGTGGAGTTTCTAGTTGTGGAGTTGCGGAGTCTCTAGTTGTGGAGTTTCTAGTTGCAGAGTCTCTAGTTGTGGAGTTTCAAGTTGTGGAGTCTCTAGTTGTGGAGTTTCTAGTTGCCGAGTTTCCAGTTGTGGAGTATCTAGTAGTGGAGTTTCAAGTTGTGGAGTTTCTAGTTGTGGAGTTTCTAGTTGCGGAGTCCCTTGTTGTGGAGTTTCTAGTTGTGGAGTCTCTAGTTGTAGAGTTTCTAGTTGAGGAGTTTCTAGTTGTGGATTTTCCAGTTATCGAGTTTCTAGTTGTGGAGTATCTAGTAGTGAAGTTTCCAGTTGTGGAGTTTCAAGTTGCGGAGTCTCAAGCTGTGGAGCTTCTAGTTGTTGAGTTTTAGTTGTGCAGTTTCTAGTAGTTGAGTTTCTAGTTTGAAGTCTCAGGTTGTGGAGTTTCTAGCTTAGGAGTTTCTAGTTGTAGAGTTTTTAGTTTTTGAGTCTCTAGTTGTGAAGTTTCAAGTTCTGGAGTTTCGAGTTGTGGAGTTTCGAATTGTGGAGTTTCGAGTTTAGGAGTTTCTAGTTGTGGAATTTTGAGTTGTGGAGTTTCTAGTTGTGGAGTTTCTAGTTGCGGAATCTCTAGCTGTGGATTTTCTAGTTGCGTAACTTAAGGTCCTGAGGTTTCAAGTTGTGGAGTTTCTAGTTTTCTAGTTGTGGAGTTTCTAGTTGTGGAGTTTCTAGTTGTGGAGTCTGTAGTTGTGTAGATTCTAGCTGCGGAGTTTCTATTTGTGGAGTATCTAGCTGCGGAGTTTCTAGTTGCAGAGTCTCTAGTTATGGAGTTTCTAGTTGTGGAGTTTCCATTTGTGGAGTTATAGTTGTAGACTTTCTAGACATGAAATTTCTTGTAGTCGAGTCTCCATTTGTGGAGCTTGTAGTTGTGGAGTTTCTAGTTGTTGAGTTTCTAGTTGTGGAGTCTCTAGTTTCGCAGTTTCTAGTTGTGGAGTTTCTAGATATGGAATTTCTAGTTGCCGAGTCTGTATTTGTGAAGTTTGAAGTTCTGGAGTTTCCAGTTGTGGAGTTTCTAGTTGTGGAGTCTCTAGTTGCGGAGTTTCTAGTTGCGGAGTTTCTAATTGTGGAGTTTCTGGTTGTGGAGTTTCTATTTGATGAGTTTCAATTTGTGAAGTTTCTAGTTGTGGAGCCTCTAGTTGCGGAGTTTCTAGTTGTGAAGTTTCTAGTTGTGGAGTTTCTAGTTTTCGAGTTTCTAGTTGTGGAGTTTCTAGTTGTAGAGTCTCCTGTTGCGGAGTTTCTAGTTGCGGAGTTTCTAGTTGTGGAGTATCTAGTTGTGGATTTTCCAGTTGTGGAGTTTCTAGTTGTTCAGTTGCGGAGTATCTAGTTGTTGAGTTTCTAGTTGCAGAGTCTCTAGTTGTGGAGTTTCAAGTTGTGGAGTCTCTAGATGTGGAGTTTCTAGTTGTCGAGTTTCCAGTTGTGGAGTATCTAGTAGTGGAGTTTCGAGTTGTGGAGTTTCTAGTTGTGGAGTTTCTAGTTGTGGAGTTTCTAGTTGCGGAGTTTCTAGTTGCGAAGTTTCAAGTTGTGGAGTTTCAAGTTGCGGAGTCTCAAGCTGTGGACTTTCTAGTTGTGGAGTTTCCAGTTGTGGAGTTTCGAGTTGCGGAGTTTCTAGTTGCAGAGTCTCTAGTTGTGGAGTTTCAAGTTGTGGAGTCTCTAGTTGTGGAGTTTCTAGTTGCCGAGTTTCCAGTTGTGGAGTATCTAGTAGTGGAGTTTCCAGTTGTGGAGTTTCTAGTTGTGGAGTTTCTAGTTGCGGAGTCCCTAGTAGTGGAGTTTCTAGTTGCGGAGTCTCAAGCTGCGGAGTTTCAAGTTGTGGAGTTTCTAGTTGTGGAGTCTCAAGTTGTGGAGTTTCAAGTTGTGAAGTTTCAATTTGTGGAGTCTCTAGTTGTGGAGTTTCTAGTTGCAGAGTATCTAGTTGTGGAGCTTCCAGTTGTGGAGTTTCTAGTTGTGAAGTTGTGGAGTCTCTGGTTGTGGAGTTTTTAGTTGTGGAGTTTCTAGTTGTGGAGTTTCGAGTTGTGGAGTCTCTAGTTATGGAGTTTCTAGTTGTGGAGCTTCCAGTTGTGGAGTATCTAGTTGTGGAGTTTCCAGTTGTGAAGTATCTAGTTGTGGAGTTTTATAATTGTGGAATTTCTAGTTGCGGAGTTTCTAGTTGCGGAGTTTTTAATAGCGGAGTTTCTAGTTGTGAAGTTTCAAGTTGCGGAGTCTCAAGTTGTGAAGTTTCCAGTTGTGGAGTTTTTAGTTGTGGAGTTTTAGTTGTTGAGTTTCTAGTTTTGAAGTCTCTAGTTTTGCAGTTTCTAGCTGTGGATTTCTAGATATGGAATTTCTAGTTGCCGGGTCTGTATTTGTGGGGTTTGTAGTTGTGGAGTTTCTAGTTGTGGAGTCTCTAGTTGAGGAGTTTCTAGTTGTAGATTTTCTAGTTGTGGAGTATCTAGTTGTGGATTTTCCAGTTCTGGAGTTTCTAGTTGTTGAGTTGCGGAGTCTCTAGTTGTTGAGTTTTTAGTTGCAGAGTCTCTAGTTGTGGAGTTTCAAGTTGTGGAGTCTCTGGATGTGGAGTTTCTAGTTGCTGAGTTTCCAGTTGTGGAGTTTCTAGTTGCTGAGTTTCCAGTTGCGGAGTATCTAGTAGTGGAGTTTCCAGTTGTGGAGTTTCTAGTTGCGGAGTCCCTAGTTGTGGAGTTTCTAGTTGCGGAGTCTCAAGCTGTGGAGTTTCTAGTTGTTGAGTTTTAGTTGTGGAGTTTCTAGTGCTTCAGTTTCTAGTTTGAAGTCTCTAGTTGTAGATTCTCTAGTTGTGGAGTCTCTAGTTTAGGAATTTCTAGTTGAAGAGTTTTTAGTTGTGGAGTGTCTAGTTGTGGAGTTTCCAGTTGTTGAGTTTCGAGTTGTGGAGTTGCGGAGTCTCTAGTTGTGGAGTTTCCAGTTGCAGAGTCTCTAGTTGTGGAGTTTCAAGTTGTGGAGTCTCTAGTTGTGGAGTTTCTAGTTGCCGAGTTTCCAGTTGCGGAGTATCTAGTAGTGGAGTTGCCGGTTGTGGAGTTTCCAGTTGTGGAGTTTCTAGTTTCGGAGTCCATAGTTGTGGAGTTTCTAGTTGCGGAG
Organism: Rhipicephalus microplus; assembly: GCF_043290135.1. Classification (NCBI taxonomy): domain Eukaryota; kingdom Metazoa; phylum Arthropoda; class Arachnida; order Ixodida; family Ixodidae; genus Rhipicephalus; species Rhipicephalus microplus. Next base: position 552,212 of record NW_027464626.1, on the reverse strand, counting down.
TCTCATGATGTGGAGTTTCTAGTTGTTGAGTTTTCAGTTGTGGAGTTTCTAGTTGTTGAGTTTCTAGTTTGAAGTCTCAGGTTGTGGAGTTTCTAGTTGTAGAGTTTTTAGTTTTTGAGTCTCTAGTTGTGAAGTTTCAAGTTCTGGAGTTTCGAGTTGTGGAGTTTCGAATTGGGGAGTTTTGAGTTGTGGAGTTTCGAGTTGTGCAGTTTCTAGTTGTGGAGTTTCTAGTTGCGGAATCTCTAGTTGTGGATTTTCTAGTTGCGAAACTTAAGGCTGGGAGGTTTCAAGTTGTGGAGTTTCTAGTTGTGGAGTTTCTAGTTGTGGAGTTTCTAGTTGCGGAGTTTCTAGTTGTGGAGTTTCTAGCTGCGGAGTTTCTAGTTGCAAGGTCTCTAGATGTGGAATTTCTAGTTGTAGAGTTTCTAGTTGTGGAGACTCTATTTGCGGAGTTTCTAGTTGTGGAGTTTCTAGTTGTGGAGTTTCTGGTTGTGGAGTTTTTAGTTGTGGAGTTTCAAGTTGTGGAGACTCTAGTTGTGGAGTTTCTAGTTGTGGAGTCTCTAGATGCGGAGTTTCTAGTTGTGGAGTCTCTAGTTGTGGAGTTTCTAGTTGCCGAGTTTCCAGTTGTGGAGTATCTAGTAGTGGGGTTTCCAGTTGTGGAGTTTCTAGTTGTGGAGTTTCTAGTTGCAGAGTCCCTTGTTGTGGAGTTTCTAGTTGTGGAGTCTCTAGTTGTAGAGTTTCTAGTTGAGGAGTTTCTAGTTGTGGATTTTCCAGTTATCGAATTTCTAGTTGTGGAGTATCTAGTAGTGAAGTTTCCAGTTGTGGAGTTTCAAGTTGCGGAGTCTCAAGCTGTGGAGCTTCTAGTTGTTGAGTTTTAGTTGTGCAGTTTCTAGTTGTTGAGTTTCTAGTTTGAAGTCTCAGGTTGTGGAGTTTCTAGTTTAGGAGTTTCTAGTTGTAGAGTTTTTAGTTTTTGAGTCTCTAGTTTTGAAGTTTCAAGTTGTGGAGTTTCGAGTTGTGGAGTTTCGAATTGTGGAGTTTTGAGTTGTGGAGTTTCGAGTTGTGGAGTTTCTAGTTGTGGAGTTTCTAGTTGCGGAATCTCTAGTTGTGGATTTTCTAGTTGCGAAACTTAAGGCTGTGAGGTTTCAAGTTGTGGAGTTTCTAGTTGTGGAGTTTCTAGTTGTGGAGTTTCTAGTTGCGGAGTTTCTGGTTGTGGAGTTTCTAGCTGCGGAGTTTCTAGTTGCAAGGTCTCTAGATGTGGAATTTCTAGTTGTAGAGTTTCAAATTGTGGAGTCTCTATTTGCGGAGTTTCTAGTTGTGGAGTTTCTAGTTGTGGAGTTTCTGGTTGTGGAGTTTTTAGTTGTGGAGTTTCAAGTTGCGGAGACTCTAGTTGTGGAGTTTCTAGTTGTGGAGTCTCTAGATGCGGAGTTTCTAGTTGTGGAGTTGCTAGTGTTGGAGTTTCTAGTTGTGGAGTTTCAGGTTGTTGAGTTTCTAGTTGCAGAGATTCTAGTTGCGGAGTCTCTGGTTGTGGAGGTTCTAGTTATGGAGTTTCTAGTTGTGGAGTTTCTAGTCGTGGAGTTTTTAGTTGTGGAGTCTAGGGTTGTGGAGTTTAAAGTGGCGGAGTCTCAAGTTGTGGAATTTCTAGTTGTAGAGTTTTTAGCTGTGGAGCTTCTAGTTGTTGAGTTTCTAGTTTTGAAGTCTCTATTGTGGAGTCTCTAGTTATGGAGTCTCTACTTTAGAACTTTCTAGTTGTAGAGTTTTTAGTTGTGGAGTGTCTAGTTGTGGAGTTTCCAGTTGTGGAGTTTCCAGTTGTGGAGTTTCGAGTTGTGGAGTTTCTTGTTGTGGAGGTTTGAGTAGTGGAGTTTCTAGTTGCGGCGTCTCAAGTTGTGGAGTTTGTAGTTGCGGAGTGTCTAGTTGTGGTGTTTCTAGCTGTGGAATTTCTTGTTGCGGAGTTTATAAATGCGGAGTTTCTAGTTGCGGAGTTCCATAGTTGCAGAGTCTCTAGTTATGGAGTTTCTAGTTGTGGAGTGTCTAGTTGTGGAGTTTCAAGTTGTGGAGTTTCTAGTAGAGTTTCGAATTTTGAAGTTTCTAGTTGTTGAGTTTCTAGTTTGAAGTCTCTAGTTGTAGATTCTCTAGTTGTGGAGTCTCTAGTTTAGGAGTTTCTAGTTGAAGAGTTTTTAGTTGTGGAGTGTCTAGTTGTGGAGTTTCCAGTTGTGGAGTTTCGAGTTGTGGAGTTTCGAGTTTTGGAGTTTCTAGTTGTGGAATTTTGAGTTGTGGAGTTTCTAGTTGTGGAGTTTCTAGTTGCGGAATCTCTAGCTGTGGATTTTCTAGTTGCGTAACTTAAGGTCGTGAGGTTTCAAGTTGTGGAGTTTCTAGTTTTCTAGTTGTGGAGTTTCTAGTTGCAGAGTATCTAGTTGTGGAGCTTCCAGTTGTGGAGTTTCTAGTTGTGAAGTTGTGGAGTCTCTGGTTGTGGAGTTTTTAGTTGTGGAGTTTCTAGTTGTGGAGTTTCGAGTTGTGGAGTCTCTAGTTATGGAGTTTCTAGTTGTGGAGCTTCCAGTTGTGGAGTATCTAGTTGTGGAGTTTCCAGTTGTGAAGTATCTAGTTGTGGAGTTTTATAATTGTGGAATTTCTAGTTGCGGAGTTTCTAGTTGCGGAGTTTTTAATAGCGGAGTTTCTAGTTGTGAAGTTTCAAGTTGCGGAGTCTCAAGTTGTGAAGTTTCCAGTTGTGGAGTTTTTAGTTGTGGAGTTTTAGTTGTTGAGTTTCTAGTTTTGAAGTCTCTAGTTTTGCAGTTTCTAGCTGTGGATTTCTAGATATGGAATTTCTAGTTGCCGGGTCTGTATTTGTGGGGTTTGTAGTTGTGGAGTTTCTAGTTGTGGAGTCTCTAGTTGAGGAGTTTCTAGTTGTAGATTTTCTAGTTGTGGAGTATCTAGTTGTGGATTTTCCAGTTCTGGAGTTTCTAGTTGTTGAGTTGCGGAGTCTCTAGTTGTTGAGTTTTTAGTTGCAGAGTCTCTAGTTGTGGAGTTTCAAGTTGTGGAGTCTCTGGATGTGGAGTTTCTAGTTGCTGAGTTTCCAGTTGTGGAGTTTCTAGTTGCTGAGTTTCCAGTTGCGGAGTATCTAGTAGTGGAGTTTCCAGTTGTGGAGTTTCTAGTTGCGGAGTCCCTAGTTGTGGAGTTTCTAGTTGCGGAGTCTCAAGCTGTGGAGTTTCTAGTTGTTGAGTTTTAGTTGTGGAGTTTCTAGTGCTTCAGTTTCTAGTTTGAAGTCTCTAGTTGTAGATTCTCTAGTTGTGGAGTCTCTAGTTTAGGAATTTCTAGTTGAAGAGTTTTTAGTTGTGGAGTGTCTAGTTGTGGAGTTTCCAGTTGTTGAGTTTCGAGTTGTGGAGTTGCGGAGTCTCTAGTTGTGGAGTTTCCAGTTGCAGAGTCTCTAGTTGTGGAGTTTCAAGTTGTGGAGTCTCTAGTTGTGGAGTTTCTAGTTGCCGAGTTTCCAGTTGCGGAGTATCTAGTAGTGGAGTTGCCGGTTGTGGAGTTTCCAGTTGTGGAGTTTCTAGTTTCGGAGTCCATAGTTGTGGAGTTTCTAGTTGCGGAGTCTCATGATGTGGAGTTTCTAGTTGTTGAGTTTTCAGTTGTGGAGTTTCTAGTTGTTGAGTTTCTAGTTTGAAGTCTCAGGTTGTGGAGTTTCTAGTTGTAGAGTTTTTAGTTTTTGAGTCTCTAGTTGTGAAGTTTCAAGTTCTGGAGTTTCGAGTTGTGGAGTTTCGAATTGGGGAGTTTTGAGTTGTGGAGTTTCGAGTTGTGCAGTTTCTAGTTGTGGAGTTTCTAGTTGCGGAATCTCTAGTTGTGGATTTTCTAGTTGCGAAACTTAAGGCTGGGAGGTTTCAAGTTGTGGAGTTTCTAGTTGTGGAGTTTCTAGTTGTGGAGTTTCTAGTTGCGGAGTTTCTAGTTGTGGAGTTTCTAGCTGCGGAGTTTCTAGTTGCAAGGTCTCTAGATGTGGAATTTCTAGTTGTAGAGTTTCTAGTTGTGGAGACTCTATTTGCGGAGTTTCTAGTTGTGGAGTTTCTAGTTGTGGAGTTTCTGGTTGTGGAGTTTTTAGTTGTGGAGTTTCAAGTTGTGGAGACTCTAGTTGTGGAGTTTCTAGTTGTGGAGTCTCTAGATGCGGAGTTTCTAGTTGTGGAGTCTCTAGTTGTGGAGTTTCTAGTTGCCGAGTTTCCAGTTGTGGAGTATCTAGTAGTGGGGTTTCCAGTTGTGGAGTTTCTAGTTGTGGAGTTTCTAGTTGCAGAGTCCCTTGTTGTGGAGTTTCTAGTTGTGGAGTCTCTAGTTGTAGAGTTTCTAGTTGAGGAGTTTCTAGTTGTGGATTTTCCAGTTATCGAATTTCTAGTTGTGGAGTATCTAGTAGTGAAGTTTCCAGTTGTGGAGTTTCAAGTTGCGGAGTCTCAAGCTGTGGAGCTTCTAGTTGTTGAGTTTTAGTTGTGCAGTTTCTAGTTGTTGAGTTTCTAGTTTGAAGTCTCAGGTTGTGGAGTTTCTAGTTTAGGAGTTTCTAGTTGTAGAGTTTTTAGTTTTTGAGTCTCTAGTTTTGAAGTTTCAAGTTGTGGAGTTTCGAGTTGTGGAGTTTCGAATTGTGGAGTTTTGAGTTGTGGAGTTTCGAGTTGTGGAGTTTCTAGTTGTGGAGTTTCTAGTTGCGGAATCTCTAGTTGTGGATTTTCTAGTTGCGAAACTTAAGGCTGTGAGGTTTCAAGTTGTGGAGTTTCTAGTTGTGGAGTTTCTAGTTGTGGAGTTTCTAGTTGCGGAGTTTCTGGTTGTGGAGTTTCTAGCTGCGGAGTTTCTAGTTGCAAGGTCTCTAGATGTGGAATTTCTAGTTGTAGAGTTTCAAATTGTGGAGTCTCTATTTGCGGAGTTTCTAGTTGTGGAGTTTCTAGTTGTGGAGTTTCTGGTTGTGGAGTTTTTAGTTGTGGAGTTTCAAGTTGCGGAGACTCTAGTTGTGGAGTTTCTAGTTGTGGAGTCTCTAGATGCGGAGTTTCTAGTTGTGGAGTTGCTAGTGTTGGAGTTTCTAGTTGTGGAGTTTCAGGTTGTTGAGTTTCTAGTTGCAGAGATTCTAGTTGCGGAGTCTCTGGTTGTGGAGGTTCTAGTTATGGAGTTTCTAGTTGTGGAGTTTCTAGTCGTGGAGTTTTTAGTTGTGGAGTCTAGGGTTGTGGAGTTTAAAGTGGCGGAGTCTCAAGTTGTGGAATTTCTAGTTGTAGAGTTTTTAGCTGTGGAGCTTCTAGTTGTTGAGTTTCTAGTTTTGAAGTCTCTATTGTGGAGTCTCTAGTTATGGAGTCTCTACTTTAGAACTTTCTAGTTGTAGAGTTTTTAGTTGTGGAGTGTCTAGTTGTGGAGTTTCCAGTTGTGGAGTTTCCAGTTGTGGAGTTTCGAGTTGTGGAGTTTCTTGTTGTGGAGGTTTGAGTAGTGGAGTTTCTAGTTGCGGCGTCTCAAGTTGTGGAGTTTGTAGTTGCGGAGTGTCTAGTTGTGGTGTTTCTAGCTGTGGAATTTCTTGTTGCGGAGTTTATAAATGCGGAGTTTCTAGTTGCGGAGTTCCATAGTTGCAGAGTCTCTAGTTATGGAGTTTCTAGTTGTGGAGTGTCTAGTTGTGGAGTTTCAAGTTGTGGAGTTTCTAGTAGAGTTTCGAATTTTGAAGTTTCTAGTTGTTGAGTTTCTAGTTTGAAGTCTCTAGTTGTAGATTCTCTAGTTGTGGAGTCTCTAGTTTAGGAGTTTCTAGTTGAAGAGTTTTTAGTTGTGGAGTGTCTAGTTGTGGAGTTTCCAGTTGTGGAGTTTCGAGTTGTGGAGTTTCGAGTTTTGGAGTTTCTAGTTGTGGAATTTTGAGTTGTGGAGTTTCTAGTTGTGGAGTTTCTAGTTGCGGAATCTCTAGCTGTGGATTTTCTAGTTGCGTAACTTAAGGTCGTGAGGTTTCAAGTTGTGGAGTTTCTAGTTTTCTAGTTGTGGAGTTTCTAGTTGTGGAGTTTCTAGTTGTGGAGTCTGTAGTTGTGTAGTTTCTAGCTGCGGAGTTTCTATTTGTGGAGTATCTAGCTGCAGAGTTTCTAGTTGCGGAGTCTCTAGTTGTGGACTTTCTAGTTGTGGAGTTTCTAGTTGTGGAGTTTCCATTTGTGGAGTTATAGTTGTGGACTTTCTAGACATGAAATTTCTTGTAGTCGAGTCTCTATTTGTGGAGTCTCTAGTTGTGGAGTTTCTAGTTGTGGAGTTTCTAGTTGTGGAGTCTCTAGTTGTGTAGTGTCTAGCTGCGGAGTTTCTAGATGCAGAGTTTCTATTTGTGGAGTTTCTAATTGTGGAGTTTCTAGTTGCAGAGTCTCTGGTTGTGGAGTTTCTAGTTGCGAAGTCTCTAGTTGTGGAGTTTCTTGTTGTGGAGTTTCCAGTTGTGGAGTTTTTAGTTGTGGAGTTTCTAGTTGTGGAGTTTCTGGTTGTGGAGTTTCTGGTTGTGGAGTTTCTAGTTGCGGAGTCTCCAGTTGTGGAGTTTCGATTTTTGGAGTTTCTAGTGTTGGAGTTTTGAGTTTAGGAGTTTCTAGTTGCGGAATCTCTAGCTGTGGATTTTCTAGTTGCGGAACTTAAAGTTGTGAGGTTTCAAGTTGTGGAGTTTCAAGTTGTGGAGTTTCTAGTTGTGGAATTTCTAGTTGTGGAGTCTCTAGTTGTGTAGTTTCTAGCTGCAGAGTTTCTATTTGTGGAGTTTCTAGTTGCGGAGTTTCTAGTTGCAGAGTCTCTGGTTGTGGAGTTTCTAGTTGCGGAGTCTGTAGTTGTGGAGTTTCTTGTTGTGGAGTTTCTAGTTGTGGAGTTTCTAGTTGTGGATTTCCAAGTTGTTAAGTTTCTAGTTGGGGAGTTTCTAGTTGTGGAGTTTCTAGTTGTGGAGTCTCAAGTTGTGGAGTTTAAACTTGTGGAGTTTGAAGTTGTGGAGTCTATAGTTGTGGATTTTCTAGTTGTGGAGAAAATCGTTGTGGATTTTCCAGTTGTGGAGTTTCTAGTTGTGGAGTTGCGGAGTCTCTAGTTGTGGAGTTTCTAGTTGCAGAGTCTCTAGTTGTGGAGTTTCAAGTTGTGGAGTCTCTAGTTGTGGAGTTTCTAGTTGCCGAGTTTCCAGTTGTGGAGTATCTAGTAGTGGAGTTTCAAGTTGTGGAGTTTCTAGTTGTGGAGTTTCTAGTTGCGGAGTCCCTTGTTGTGGAGTTTCTAGTTGTGGAGTCTCTAGTGTTAGAGTTTCTAGTTGAGGAGTTTCTAGTTGTGGATTTTCCAGTTATCGAGTTTCTAGTTGTGGAGTATCTAGTAGTGAAGTTTCCAGTTGTGGAGTTTCAAGTTGCGGAGTCTCAAGCTGTGGAGCTTCTAGTTGTTGAGTTTTAGTTGTGCAGTTTCTAGTTGTTGAGTTTCTAGTTTGAAGTCTCAGGTTGTGGAGTTTCTAGCTTAGGAGTTTCTAGTTGTAGAGTTTTTAGTTTTTGAGTCTCTAGTTGTGAAGTTTCAAGTTCTGGAGTTTCGAGTTGTGGAGTTTCGAATTGTGGAGTTTCGAGTTTAGGAGTTTCTAGTTGTGGAATTTTGAGTTGTGGAGTTTCTAGTTGTGGAGTTTCTAGTTGCGGAATCTCTAGCTGTGGATTTTCTAGTTGCGTAACTTAAGGTCCTGAGGTTTCAAGTTGTGGAGTTTCTAGTTTTCTAGTTGTGGAGTTTCTAGTTGTGGAGTTTCTAGTTGTGGAGTCTGTAGTTGTGTAGATTCTAGCTGCGGAGTTTCTATTTGTGGAGTATCTAGCTGCGGAGTTTCTAGTTGCAGAGTCTCTAGTTATGGAGTTTCTAGTTGTGGAGTTTCTAGTTGTGGAGTTTCCATTTGTGGAGTTATAGTTGTAGACTTTCTAGACATGAAATTTCTTGTAGTCGAGTCTCCATTTGTGGAGCTTGTAGTTGTGGAGTTTCTAGTTGTTGAGTTTCTAGTTGTGGAGTCTCTAGTTTTGCAGTTTCTAGTTGTGGAGTTTCTAGATATGGAATTTCTAGTTGCCGAGTCTGTATTTGTGAAGTTTGAAGTTCTGGAGTTTCCAGTTGTGGAGTTTCTAGTTGTGGAGTCTCTAGTTGCGGAGTTTCTAGTTGCGGAGTTTCTAATTGTGGAGTTTCTGGTTGTGGAGTTTCTATTTGATGAGTTTCAATTTGTGAAGTTTCTAGTTGTGGAGTCTCTAGTTGCGGAGTTTCTAGTTGTGAAGTTTCTAGTTGTGGAGTTTCTAGTTTTCGAGTTTCTAGTTGTGGAGTTTCTAGTTGTAGAGTCTCCTGTTGCGGAGTTTCTAGTTGCGGAGTTTCTAGTTGTGGAGTATCTAGTTGTGGATTTTCCAGTTGTGGAGTTTCTAGTTGTTCAGTTGCGGAGTATCTAGTTGTTGAGTTTCTAGTTGCAGAGTCTCTAGTTGTGGAGTTTCAAGTTGTGGAGTCTCTAGATGTGGAGTTTCTAGTTGTCGAGTTTCCAGTTGTGGAGTATCTAGTAGTGGAGTTTCGAGTTGTGGAGTTTCTAGTTGTGGAGTTTCTAGTTGTGGAGTTTCTAGTTGCGGAGTTTCTAGTTGCGAAGTTTCAAGTTGTGGAGTTTCAAGTTGCGGAGTCTCAAGCTGTGGACTTTCTAGTTGTGGAGTTTCCAGTTGTGGAGTTTCGAGTTGCGGAGTTTCTAGTTGCAGAGTCTCTAGTTGTGGAGTTTCAAGTTGTGGAGTCTCTAGTTGTGGAGTTTCTAGTTGCCGAGTTTCCAGTTGTGGAGTATCTAGTAGTGGAGTTTCCAGTTGTGGAGTTTCTAGTTGTGGAGTTTCTAGTTGCGGAGTCCCTAGTAGTGGAGTTTCTAGTTGCGGAGTCTCAAGCTGCGGAGTTTCAAGTTGTGGAGTTTCTAGTTGTGGAGTCTCAAGTTGTGGAGTTTCAAGTTGTGAAGTTTCAATTTGTGGAGTCTCTAGTTGTGGAGTTTCTAGTTGCAGAGTATCTAGTTGTGGAGCTTCCAGTTGTGGAGTTTCTAGTTGTGAAGTTGTGGAGTCTCTGGTTGTGGAGTTTTTAGTTGTGGAGTTTCTAGTTGTGGAGTTTCGAGTTGTGGAGTCTCTAGTTATGGAGTTTCTAGTTGTGGAGCTTCCAGTTGTGGAGTATCTAGTTGTGGAGTTTCCAGTTGCAGAGTCTCTAGTTGTGGAGTTTCAAGATGTGGAGTCTCTAGTTGTGGAGTTTCTAGTTGCCGAGTTTTCAGTTGTGGAGTATCTAGTAGTGGAGTTTCTATTTGTGGAGTTTCTAGCTGCGGAGTTTCTAGTTGCAGAGTCTCTGGTTGTGGAGTTTCGAGTTTTGGAGTTTCTAGTGTTGGAGGTTTGAGTTGTGGAGTTTCTAGTTGTGGAGTTTCTAGTTGCGGAATCTCTAGCTGTGGAATTTCTAGTTGCGGAACCTAAAGTTGTGAGGTTTCAAGTGGTGGAGTCTCTAGTTGTGGAGTTTCTAGTTGTGGAGTTTCTAGTTGTGGAGTCTCTAGTTGTGTAGTTTCTAGCTGCGGAGTTTCCAGTGATGGAGTTTTAGTTGTGGAGTTTTTAGTTGTGGAGTTTCTGGTTGTGGAGTTTCTGGTTGTGGAGTTTCTAGTTGCGGAGTCTCTAGTTGTGGAGTTTCGATTTTTGGAGTTTCTAGTGTTGGAGTTTTGAGTTTAGGAGTTTCTAGGTGCGGAATCACTAGCTGTGGATTTTCTAGTTGCGGAACTTAAAGTTGTGAGGTTTCAAGTTGTGGAGTTTCAAGTTGTGGAGTTTCTAGTTGTGGATTTTCCAGTTGTCGAGTTTCTAGTTGCGGAGTTTCTAGTTGCGGAGTTTTTAATAGCGGAGTTTCTAGTTTTGAAGTTTCAAGTTGCGGAGTCTCAAGTTGTGGAGTTTCTGGTTGTGGAGTTTCTAGTTGTGGAGTTTCCATTTGTGGAGTTATAGTTGTGGACTTTCTAGACATGAAATTTCTTGTAGTCGAGTCTCTATTTGTGGAGTCTCTAGTTGTGGAGTTTCTAGTTGTGGAGTTTCTAGTTGTGGAGTCTCTAGTTGTGTAGTGTCTAGCTGCGGAGTTTCTAGATACAGAGTTTCTATTTGTGGAGTTTCTAATTGTGGAGTTTCTAGTTGCAGAGTCTCTGGTTGTGGAGTTTCTAGTTGCGAAGTCTCTAGTTGTGGAGTTTCTTGTTGTGGAGTTTCCAGTTGTGGAGTTTTTAGTTGTGGAGTTTCTAGTTGTGGAGTTTCTGGTTGTGGAGTTTCTGGTTGTGGAGTTTCTAGTTGCAGAGTCTCCAGTTGTGGAGTTTCGATTTTTGGAGTTTCTAGTGTTGGAGTTTTGAGTTTAGGAGTTTCTAGTTGCGGAATCACTAGCTGTGGATTTTCTAGTTGCGGAACTTAAAGTTGTGAGGTTTCAAGTTGTGGAGTTTCGAGTTGTGGAGTTTCTAGTTGTGGAATTTCTAGTTGTGGAGTCTCTAGTTGTGTAGTTTCTAGCTGCAGAGTTTCTATTTGTGGAGTTTCTAGTTGCGGAGTTTCTAGTTGCAGAGTCTCTGGTTGTGGAGTTTCTAGTTGCGGAGTCTGTAGTTGTGGAGTTTCTTGTTGTGGAGTTTCTAGTTGTGGAGTTTCTAGTTGTGGATTTCCAAGTTGTAAAGTTTCTAGTTGGGGAGTTTCTAGTTGTGGAGTTTCTAGTTGTGGAGTCTCAAGTTGTGGAGTTTAAACTTGTGGAGTTTCAAGTTGTGGAGTCTATAGTTGTGGATTTTCTAGTTGTGGAGAAAATCGTTGTGGATTTTCCAGTTGTGGAGTTTCTAGTTGTGGAGTTGCGGAGTCTCTAGTTGTGGAGTTTCTAGTTGCAGAGTCTCTAGTTGTGGAGTTTCAAGTTGTGGAGTCTCTAGTTGTGGAGTTTCTAGTTGCCGAGTTTCCAGTTGTGGAGTATCTAGTAGTGGAGTTTCAAGTTGTGGAGTTTCTAGTTGTGGAGTTTCTAGTTGCGGAGTCCCTTGTTGTGGAGTTTCTAGTTGTGGAGTCTCTAGTTGTAGAGTTTCTAGTTGAGGAGTTTCTAGTTGTGGATTTTCCAGTTATCGAGTTTCTAGTTGTGGAGTATCTAGTAGTGAAGTTTCCAGTTGTGGAGTTTCAAGTTGCGGAGTCTCAAGCTGTGGAGCTTCTAGTTGTTGAGTTTTAGTTGTGCAGTTTCTAGTTGTTGAGTTTCTAGTTTGAAGTCTCAGGTTGTGGAGTTTCTAGCTTAGGAGTTTCTAGTTGTAGAGTTTTTAGTTTTTGAGTCTCTAGTTGTGAAGTTTCAAGTTCTGGAGTTTCGAGTTGTGGAGTTTCGAATTGTGGAGTTTCGAGTTTAGGAGTTTCTAGTTGTGGAATTTTGAGTTGTGGAGTTTCTAGTTGTGGAGTTTCTAGTTGCGGAATCTCTAGCTGTGGATTTTCTAGTTGCGTAACTTAAGGTCCTGAGGTTTCAAGTTGTGGAGTTTCTAGTTTTCTAGTTGTGGAGTTTCTAGTTGTGGAGTTTCTAGTTGTGGAGTCTGTAGTTGTGTAGATTCTAGCTGCGGAGTTTCTATTTGTGGAGTATCTAGCTGCGGAGTTTCTAGTTGCAGAGTCTCTAGTTATGGAGTTTCTAGTTGTGGAGTTTCTAGTTGTGGAGTTTCCATTTGTGGAGTTATAGTTGTAGACTTTCTAGACATGAAATTTCTTGTAGTCGAGTCTCTATTTGTGGAGCTTGTAGTTGTGGAGTTTCTAGTTGTTGAGTTTCTAGTTGTGGAGTCTCTAGTTTTGCAGTTTCTAGTTGTGGAGTTTCTAGATATGGAATTTCTAGTTGCCGAGTCTGTATTTGTGAAGTTTGAAGTTCTGGAGTTTCCAGTTGTGGAGTTTCTAGTTGTGGAGTCTCTAGTTGCGGAGTTTCTAGTTGCGGAGTTTCTAATTGTGGAGTTTCTGGTTGTGGAGTTTCTATTTGATGAGTTTCAATTTGTGAAGTTTCTAGTTGTGGAGTCTCTAGTTGCGGAGTTTCTAGTTGTGAAGTTTCTAGTTGTGGAGTTTCTAGTTTTCGAGTTTCTAGTTGTGGAGTTTCTAGTTGTAGAGTCTCCTGTTGCGGAGTTTCTAGTTGCGGAGTTACTAGTTGTGGAGTATCTAGTTGTGGATTTTCCAGTTGTGGAGTTTCTAGTTGTTCAGTTGCGGAGTATCTAGTTGTTGAGTTTCTAGTTGCAGAGTCTCTAGTTGTGGAGTTTCAAGTTGTGGAGTCTCTAGATGTGGAGTTTCTAGTTGTCGAGTTTCCAGTTGTGGAGTATCTAGTAGTGGAGTTTCGAGTTGTGGAGTTTCTAGTTGTGGAGTTTCTAGTTGTGGAGTTTCTAGTTGCGGAGTTTCTAGTTGCGAAGTTTCAAGTTGTGGAGTTTCAAGTTGCGGAGTCTCAAGCTGTGGACTTTCTAGTTGTGGAGTTTCCAGTTGTGGAGTTTCGAGTTGTGGAGTTTCTAGTTGCAGAGTCTCTAGTTGTGGAGTTTCAAGTTGTGGAGTCTCTAGTTGTGGAGTTTCTAGTTGCCGAGTTTCCAGTTGTGGAGTATCTAGTAGTGGAGTTTCCAGTTGTGGAGTTTCTAGTTGTGGAGTTTCTAGTTGCGGAGTCCCTAGTAGTGGAGTTTCTAGTTGCGGAGTCTCAAGCTGCGGAGTTTCAAGTTGTGGAGTTTCTAGTTGTGGAGTCTCAAGTTGTGGAGTTTCAAGTTGTGAAGTTTCAATTTGTGGAGTCTCTAGTTGTGGAGTTTCTAGTTGCAGAGTATCTAGTTGTGGAGCTTCCAGTTGTGGAGTTTCTAGTTGTGAAGTTGTGGAGTCTCTGGTTGTGGAGTTTTTAGTTGTGGAGTTTCTAGTTGTGGAGTTTCGAGTTGTGGAGTCTCTAGTTATGGAGTTTCTAGTTGTGGAGCTTCCAGTTGTGGAGTATCTAGTTGTGGAGTTTCCAGTTGTGAAGTATCTAGTTGTGGTGTTTTATAATTGTGGAATTTCTAGTTGCGGAGTTTCTAGTTGCGGAGTTTTTAATAGCGGAGTTTCTAGTTGTGAAGTTTCAAGTTGCGGAGTCTCAAGTTGTGAAGTTTCCAGTTGTGGAGTTTTTAGTTGTGGAGCTTTAGTTGTTGAGTTTCTAGTTTTGAAGTCTCTAGTTTTGCAGTTTCTAGCTGTGGATTTCTAGATATGGAATTTCTAGTTGCCGGGTCTGTATTTGTGGGGTTTGTAGTTGTGGAGTCTCTAGTTGTGGAGTCTCTAGTTGCGGAGTTTCTAGTTGTAGATTTTCTAGTTGTGGAGTATCTAGTTGTGGATTTTCCAGTTCTGGAGTTTCTAGTTGTTGAGTTGCGGAGTCTCTAGTTGTTGAGTTTTTAGTTGCAGAGTCTCTAGTTGTGGAGTTTCAAGTTGTGGAGTCTCTGGATGTGGAGTTTCTAGTTGCTGAGTTTCCAGTTGTGGAGTTTCTAGTTGCTGAGTTTCCAGTTGCGGAGTATCTAGTAGTGGAGTTTCCAGTTGTGGAGTTTCTAGTTGCGGAGTTTCTAGTTGCGGAGTCCCTAGTTGTGGAGTTTCTAGTTGCGGAGTCTCAAGCTGTGGAGTTTCTAGTTGTTGAGTTTTTAGTTGTGGAGTTTCTAGTGCTTCAGTTTCTAGTTTGAAGTCTCTAGTTGTAGATTCTCTAGTTGTGGAGTCTCTAGTTTAGGAATTTCTAGTTGAAGAGTTTTTAGTTGTGGAGTGTCTAGTTGTGGAGTTTCCAGTTGTTGAGTTTCGAGTTGTGGAGTTGCGGAGTCTCTAGTTGTGGAGTTTCCAGTTGCAGAGTCTCTAGTTGTGGAGTTTCAAGTTGTGGAGTCTCTAGTTGTGGAGTTTCTAGTTGCCGAGTTTCCAGTTGCGGAGTATCTAGTAGTGGAGTTGCCGGTTGTGGAGTTTCCAGTTGTGGAGTTTCTAGTTTCGGAGTCCATAGTTGTGGAGTTTCTAGTTGCGGAGTCTCATGATGTGGAGTTTCTAGTTGTTGAGTTTTCAGTTGTGGAGTTTCTAGTTGTTGAGTTTCTAGTTTGAAGTCTCTAGTTGTAGATTCTTTAGTTGTGGAGTCTCTAGTTTAGAAATTTCTAGTTGAAGAGTTTTTAGTTGTGGAGTGTCTAGTTGTGGAGTTTCCAGTTGTGGAGTTTTGAGTTGTGGAGTTGTGGAGTCTCTAGTTGTGGAGTTTCTAGTTGCAGAGTCTCTAGTTGTGGAGTTTCAAGTTTTGGAGTTTCTAGTGTTGGAGTTTTGAGTTTAGGAGTTTCTAGTTGCGGAATCACCAGCTGTGGATTTCCTAGTTGCGGAACTTAAAGTTGTGAGGTTTCAAGTTGTGGAGTTTCAAGTTGTGGAGTTTCTAGTTGTGGAATTTCTAGTTATGGAGTCTCTAGTTGTGTAGTTTCTAGCTGCGGAGTTTCTATTTGTGGAGTTTCTAGTTGCGGAGTTTCTAGTTGCAGAGTCTCTGGTTGTGGAGTTTCTAGTTGCGGAGTCTCTAGTTGTGGAGTTTCTAGTTGTGGAGTTTCTAGTTGTGGAGTTCCAAGTTGTAAAGTTTCTAGTTGGGGAGTTTCTAGTTGTGGAGTTTCTAGTTGTGGAGTCTCAAGTTGTGGAGTTTAAACTTGTGGAGTTTTAAGTTGTGGAGTCTATAGTTGTGGAGTTTCTAGTTGTGGATTTTCTAGTTGTGGAGTAAATAGTTGTGGATTTTCCAGTTGTGTAGTTTCTAGTTGTGGAGTTGCGGAGTCTCTAGTTGTGGAGTTTCTAGTTGCCGAGTTTCCAGTTGTGGAGTATCTAGTAGTGGAGTTTCCAGTTGTGGAGTTTCTAGTTGCAAAGTATCTAGTTGTGCAGTTTCCAGTTGTGGAGTTTCTAGTGTTGAAGTTGCGGAGTCTATGGTTGTGGAGTTTTTAGTTGTGGAGTCTCTAGTTGTGGAGTTTCTAGTTGTGGAGTTTTTAGTTGTGGAGTATCTAGTTGTGGAGTTTCCAGTTGTGATGTATCTAGTTGTGGAGTTTCCAGTTGTGGAGTATCTAGTTGTGGAGTTTTAAATTGTGGAGTTTCTAGTTGCGGAGTTTTTAATAGCGGAGTTTCTAGTTTTGAAGTTTCAAGTTGCGGAGTTTCAAGTTGTGGAGTTTCCAAGTTGGAGTTTTTAGTTGTGGAGTTTTTAGTTGTTGGGTTTCTAGTTGTGAAGTCTCTAGTTTTGCAGTTTCTAGCTGTGGAATTTCTAGATATGGAATTTCTAGTTGCCGAGTCTGTATTTGTGGGGTTTGTAGTTGTGGAGTTTCTAGTTGTGGAGTTTCTAGTTGTGGAGTTTCTAG
Source organism: Rhipicephalus microplus (assembly GCF_043290135.1). Lineage (NCBI taxonomy): Eukaryota > Metazoa > Arthropoda > Arachnida > Ixodida > Ixodidae > Rhipicephalus > Rhipicephalus microplus. The sequence continues at coordinate 536,986 of NW_027464626.1, read as the reverse complement.
TTGCGGAGTTTCTAGTTGTAGATTTTCTAGTTGTGGAGTATCTAGTTGTGGATTTTCCAGTTGCCGAGTTTCCAGTTGTGGAGTATCTAGTAGTGGAGTTTCCAGTTGTGGAGTCCCTAGTTGTGGAGTTTCTAGTTGCGGAGTCTCAAGCTGTGGAGTTTCAAGTTGTGGAGTCTCTAGTTGTGGAGTCTCAAGTTGTGGAGTTTAAAGTTGTGGAGTTTCAGGTTGTGGAGTCTCTAGTTGTGGAGTTTCTAGTTGCAGAGTATCTAGTTGTGCAGTTTCCAGTTGTGGAGTTTCTAGTTGTGAAGTTGCGGAGTCTCTGGTTGTGGAGTTTTTAGTTCTGGAGTCTCTAGTTGTGGAGTTTCTAGTTGTGGAGTTTTTAGTTGTAAAGTATCTAGTTGTGGAGTTTCCAGTTGTGAAGTATCTAGTTGTGGAGTTTCCAATTGTGGAGTATCTAGTTGTGGAGTTTTAAATTGTGCAGTTTCTAGTTGCGGAGTTTCTAGTTGCGGAGTTTTTAATAGCGGAGTTTCTAGTTGTGAAGTTTCAAGTTGCGGAGTCTCAAGTTGTGGAGTTTCCAGTTGTGGAGTTTTGAGTTGTGGAGTTTCTAGCTGTGGAGTTTCTAGATATGGAATTTCTAGTTGACGAGTCTGTATTTGTGGGGTTTGTAGTTGTGGAGTTTCTAGTTGTGGAGTTTCTAGTTGTGGAGTCTCTAGTTGCGGAGTTTCTAGTTGTAGATTTTCTAGTTGTGGAGTATCTAGTTGTGGATTTTCCAGTTGTGGAGTTTCTAGTTGTTGAGTTGCGGAGTTTCTAGTTGTTGAGTTTCTAGTTGCAGAGTCTCTAGTTGTGGAGTTTCAAGTTGTGGAGTCTCTGGATGTGGAGTTTCTAGTTGTCGAGTTTCCAGTTGTGGAGTATCTAGTAGTGGAGTTTCGAGTTGTGGAGTTTCTAGTTGTGGAGTTTCTAGTTGTGGAGTCCTTAGTGTTGGAGTTTCTAGTTGCGGAGTCTCTAGTTGTGGAGTTTCGAGTTGCGGAGTCTCAAACTGTAGAGTTTCTAGTTGTTGAGTTTTTAGTTGTGGAGTTTCCAGTTGTTGAGTTTCTAGTTTCAAGTCTCTAGTTGTAGATTCTCTAGTTGTGGAGTCTCTAGTTTAGGAGTTTCTAGTTGAAGAGTTTTTTGTGGTGGAGTGTCTAGTTGTGGAGTTTCCAGTAGTGGAGTTTCGAGTTGTGGAGTTTCTAGTTGCGGAGTCCCTAGTTGTGGATTTTCTAGTTGTGGAGTCTCAAGCTGTGGAGTTTCTAGTTGTTGAGTTTTTAGTTGTGGAGTTTCTAGTGCTTGAGTTTCTAGTTTGAAGTCTCTAGTTGTAGATTCTCTAGTTGTGGAGTCTCTAGTTTAGGAATTTCTAGTTGAAGAGTTTTTAGTTGTGGAGTGTCTAGTTGTGGAGTTTCCAGTTGTGGAGTTTCGAGTTGTGGAGTTGCGGAGTCTCTAGTTGTGGAGTTTCTAGTTGCAGAGTCTGTAGTTGTGGTGTTTCAAGTTGTGGAGTCGCTAGTTGTGGAGTTTCTAGTTGCCGAGTTTCCAGTTGTGGAGTATCTAGTACTGGAGTTGCCGGTTGTGGAGTTTCCAGTTGTGGAGTTTCTAGTTGCGGAGTCCCTAGTTGTGGAGTTTCTAGTTGCGGAGTCTCAAGATGTGGAGTTTCTAGTTGTTGAGTTTTTAGTTGTGGAGTTTCTAGTTGTTGAGTTTCTAGTTTGAAGTCTCTAGTTGTAGATTTTTTAGTTGTGGAGTCTCTAGTTTAGGAATTTCTAGTTGAAGAGTTTTTAGTTGTGGAGTGTCTAGTTGTGGAGTTTCTAGTTGCAGAGTCTCTAGTTGTGGAGTTTCAAGTTGTGGAGTCGCTAGTTGTGGAGTTTCTAGTTGCCGAGTTTTCAGTTGTGGAGTATCTAGTAGTGGAGTTTCTATTTGTGGAGTTTCTAGATGCGGAGTTTCTAGTTGCAGAGTCTCTGGTTGTGGAGTTTCGAGTTTTGGAGTTTCTAGTGTTGGAAGTTTGAGTTGTGGAGTTTCTAGTTGTGGAGTTTCTAGTTGCGGAATCTCTAGCTGTGGATTTTCTAGTTGCGGAACCTAAAGTTGTGAGGTTTCAAGTGGTGGAGTCTCTAGTTGTGGAGTTTCTTGTTGTGGAGTTTCTAGTTGTGGAGTCTCTAGTTGTGTACTTTCTAGCTGCGGAGTTTCTAGTTGCAGAGTTTTTATTTGTGGAGTTTTTACTTGCGGAGTTACTAGTTGCAGAGTCTCTGGTTGTGGAGTTTCTAGTTGCGAAGTCTCTAGTTCTGCAGTTTCTTGTTGTGGAGTTTCCAGTTGTGGAGTTTTTAGTTGTGGAGTTTCTAGTTGTGGAGTTTCTGGTTGTGGAGTTTCTGGTTGTGGAGTTTCTAGTTGCGGAGTCTCTAGTTGTGGAGTTTCGATTTTTGGAGTTTCTAGTGTTGGAGTTTTGAGTTTAGGAGTTTCTAGTTGCGGAATCTCTTGCTGTGGATTTTCTAGTTGCGGAACTTAAAGTTGTGAGGTTTCAAGTTGTGGAGTTTCAAGTTGTGGAGTTTCTAGTTGTGGAATTTCTAGTTGTGGAGTCTCTAGTTGTGTAGTTTCTAGCTGCAGAGTTTCTATTTGTGGAGTTTCTAGTTGCGAAGTTTCTAGTTGCAGAGTCTCTGGTTGTGGAGTTTCTAGTTGCGGAGTCTCTAGTTGTGGAGTTTCTAGTTGTGGAGTTTCTAGTTGTGGAGTTCCAAGTTGTAAAGTTTCTAGTTGGGGAGTTTCTAGTTGTGGAGTTTCTAGTTGTGGAGTCTCAAGTTGTGGAGTTTAAACTTGTGGAGTTTCAAGTTGTGGAGTCTATAGTTGTGGAGTTTCTAGTTGTGGATTTTCTAGTTGTGGAGTATATCGTTGTGGATTTTCCAGTTGTGGAGTTTCTAGTTGTGGAGTTGCGGAGTCTCTAGTTGTGGAGTTTCTAGTTGCAGAGTCTCTAGTTGTGGAGTTTGAAGTTGTGGAGTCTCTAGTTGTGGAGTTTCTAGTTGCCGAGTTTCCAGTTGTGGAGTATCTAGTAGTGGAGTTTCCAGTTGTGGAGTTTCTAGTTGTGGAGTTTCTAGTTGCGGAGTCCCTTGTTGTGGAGTTTCTAGTTGTGGAGTCTCTAGTTGTAGAGTTTCTAGTTGAGGAGTTTCTAGTTGTGGATTTTCCAGTTGTCGAGTTTCTAGTAGTGGAGTATCTAGTAGTGAAGTTTCCAGTTGTGGAGTTTCAAGTTGCGGAGTCTCAAGCTGTGGAGCTTCTAGTTGTTGAGTTTTAGTTGTGCAGTTTCTAGTTGTTGAGTTTCTAGTTTGAAGTCTCAGGTTGTGGAGTTTCAAGTTTAGGAGTTTCTAGTTGTAGAGTTTTTAGTTTTTGAGTCTCTAGTTGTGAAGTTTCAAGTTCTGGAGTTTCGAGTTGTGGAGTTTCGAATTGTGGAGTTTTGAGTTGTGGAGTTTCGAGTTGTGGAGTTTATAGTTGTGGAGTTTCTAGTTGCGGAATCTCTAGTTGTGCATTTTCTAGTTGCGAAACTTAAGGCTGTGAGGTTTCAAGTTGTGGAGTTTATAGTTGTGGAGTTTCTAGTTGTGGAGTTTCTAGTTGCGGAGTTTCTAGTTGTGGAGTTTCTAGCTGCGGAGTTTCTAGTTGCAAGGTCTCTAGATGTGTAATTTCTAGTTGTAGAGTTTCTAGTTGTGGAGTCTCTAGCTGTGGATTTTCTAGTTGCGGAACTTAAAGTTGTGAGGTTTCAAGTTGTGGAGTTTCAAGTTGTGGAGTTTCTAGTTGTGGATTTTCCAGTTGTCGAGTTTCTAGTTGCGGAGTTTCTAGTTGCGGAGTTTTTAATAGCGGAGTTTCTAGTTTTGAAGTTTCAAGTTGCGGAGTCTCAAGTTGTGGAGTTTCTGGTTGTGGAGTTTTTAGTTGTGGAGTTTTTAGTTGTTGAGTTTCTAGTTGTGAAGTCTAGTTTTGCAGTTTCTAGCTGTGGAGTTTCTAGATATGGAAATTCTAGTTGCCGAGTCTGTGTTTGTGGGGTTTGTAGTTGTGGAGTTTGTAGTTGTGGAGTTTCTAGTTGTGGAGTTTCTAGTGGCGGAGTTTCTAGTTGTAGATTTTCTAGTTGTGGAGTATCTAGTTGTGGATTTTCCAGTTGCCGAGTTTCCAGTTGTGGAGTATCTAGTAGTGGAGTTTCCAGTTGTGGAGTCCCTAGTTGTGGAGTTTCTAGTTGCGGAGTCTCTAGCTGTGGAGTTTCAAGTTGTGGAGTTTCTAGTTGTGGAGTCTCAAGTTGTGGAGTTTAAAGTTGTGGAGTTTCATGTTGTGGAGTCTCTAGTTGTGGAGTTTCTAGTTGCAGAGTATCTAGTTGTGCAGTTTACAGTTGTGGAGTTTCTAGTTGTGAAGTTGCGGAGTCTCTGGTTGTGGAGTTTTTAGTTCTGGAGTCTCTAGTTGTGGAGTTTCTAGTTGTGGAGTTTTTAGTTGTGGAGTATCTAGTTGTGGAGTTTCCAGTTGTGAAGTATCTAGTTGTGGAGTTTCCAGTTGTGGAGTATCTAGTTGTGGAGCTTTAAATTGTGGAGTTTGTAGTTGCGGAGTTTCTAGTTGCGGAGTTTTTAATAGCGGAGTTTCTAGTTGTGAAGTTTCAAGTCGCGGAGTCTCAAGTTGTGGAGTTTCCAGTTGTGGAGTTTTTAGTTGAGGAGTTTTTATTGTTGAGTTTCTAGTTGTGAAGTCTCTAGTTTTGCAGTTTCTAGCTGTGGAGTTTCTAGATAGGGAATTTCTAGTTGCCGAGTCTGTATTTGTGGAGTTTCTTGTTGTGGAGGTTTGAGTAGTGGAGTTTCTAGTTGCGGCGTCTCAAGTTGTGGAGTTTGTAGTTGCGGAGTGTCTAGTTGTGGTGTTTCTAGCTGTGGAATTTCTTGTTGCGGAGTTTCTAAATGCGGAGTTTCTAGTTGCGGAGTTTCATAGTTGCAAAGTCTCTAGTTATGGAGTTTCTAGTTGTGGAGTGTCTAGTTGTGGAGTTTCAAGTTGTGGAGTTTCTAGTAGAGTTTTGAATTATGAAGTTTCTAGTTGTTGAGTTTCTAGTTTGAAGTCTCTAGTTGTAGATTCTCTAGTTGTGGAGTCACTAGTTTAGGAGTTTCTGGTTGAAGAGTTTTTAGTTGTGGAGTGTCTAGTTGTGGAGTTTCCAGTTGAGGAGTTTCGAGTTGTGGAGTTTCGAGTTTTGGAGTTTCTAGTTGTGGAATTTTGAGTTGTGGAGTTTCTAGTTGTGGAGTTTCTAGTTGCGGAATCTCTAGCTGTGGATTTTGTAGTTGCGTAACTTAAGGTCGTGAGGTTTCAAGTTGTGGAGTTTCTAGTTTTCTAGTTGTGGAGTTTCTAGTTGTGGAGTTTCTAGTTGTGGAGTCTGTAGTTGTGTAGTTTCTAGCTGTGGAGTTTCTATTTGTGGAGTATCTAGCTGCGGAGTTTCTAGTTGCGGAGTCTCTAGTTGTGGAGTTTCTAGTTGTGGAGTTTTCATTTGTGGAGTTATAGTTGTGGACTTTCTAGACATGAAATTTCTTGTAGTCGAGTCTCTATTTGTGGAGTCTCTAGTTGTGGAGTTTCTAGTTGTGGAGTCTCTAGTTGTGTAGTGTCTAGCTGCGGAGTTTCTAGTTGCAGAGTTTCTATTTGTGGAGTTTCTACTTGCGGAGTTTCTAGTTGCAGAGTCTCTGGTGTGGAGTTTCTAGTTGCGAAGTCTCTAGTTGTGGAGTTTCTTGTTGTGGAGTTTCCAGTTGTGGAGTTTTTAGTTGTGGAGTTTCTAGTTGTGGAGTTTCTGGTTGTGGAGTTTCTGGTTGTGGAGTTTCTAGTTGCGGAGTCTCCAGTTGTGGAGTTTCGATTTTTGGAGTTTCGAGTGTTGGAGTTTTGAGTTTAGGAGTTTCTAGTTGCGGAATCTCTAGCTGTGGATTTTCTAGTTGCGGAACTTAAAGTTGTGAGGTTTCAAGTTGTGGAGTTTCAAGTTGTGGAGTTTCTAGTTGTGGAATTTCTAGTTGTGGAGTCTCTAGTTGTGTAGTTTCTAGCTGCAGAGTTTCTATTTGTGGAGTTTCTAGTTGCGGAGTTTCTAGTTGCAGAGTCTCTGGTTGTGGAGTTTCTAGTTGCGGAGTCTCTAGTTGTGGAGTTTCTAGTTGTGGAGTATCTAGTTGTGGAGTTTCTAGTTGTGGAGTTGCAAGTTGTAAAGTTTCTAGTTGGGGAGTTTCTAGTTGTAGAGTTTCTAGTTGTGGAGTCTCAAGTTGTGGAGTTTAAACTTGTGGAGTTTCAAGTTGTGGAGTCTATAGTTGTGGATTTTCTAGTTGTGGAGTAAATCGTTGTGGATTTTCCAGTTGTGGAGTTTCTAGTTGTGGAGTTGCGGAGTCTCTAGTTGTGGAGTTTCTAGTTGCAGAGTCTCTAGTTGTGGAGTTTCAAGTTGTGGAGTCTCTAGTTGTGGAGTTTCTAGTTGCCGAGTTTCCAGTTGTGGAGTATCTAGTAGTGGGGTTTCCAGTTGTGGAGTTTCTAGTTGTGGAGTTTCTAGTTGCGGAGTCCCTTGTTGTGGAGTTTCTAGTTGTGGAGTCTCTAGTTGTAGAGTTTCTAGTTGAGGAGTTTCTAGTTGTGGATTTTCCAGTTATCGAATTTCTAGTTGTGGAGTATCTAGTAGTGAAGTTTCCAGTTGTGGAGTTTCAAGTTGCGGAGTCTCAAGCTGTGGAGCTTCTAGTTGTTGAGTTTTAGTAGTGCAGTTTCTAGTTGTTGAGTTTCTAGTTTGAAGTCCCAGGTTGTGGAGTTTCTAGTTTAGGAGTTTCTAGTTGTAGAGTTTTTAGTTTTTGAGTCTCTAGTTGTGAAGTTTCAAGTTCTGGAGTTTCGAGTTGTGGAGTTTCGAATTGTGGAGTTTTGAGTTGTGGAGTTTCGAGTTGTGCAGTTTCTAGTTGTGGAGTTTCTAGTTGCGGAATCTCTAGTTGTGGATTTTCTAGTTGCGAAACTTAAGGCTGGGAGGTTTCAAGTTGTGGAGTTTCTAGTTGTGGAGTTTCTAGTTGTGGAGTTTCTAGTTGCGGAGTTTCTAGTTGTGGAGTTTCTAGCTGCGGAGTTTCTAGTTGCAAGGTCTCTAGATGTGGAATTTCTAGTTGTAGAGTTTCTAGTTGTGGAGACTCTATTTGCGGAGTTTCTAGTTGTGGAGTTTCTAGTTGTGGAGTTTCTGGTTGTGGAGTTTTTAGTTGTGGAGTTTCAAGTTGTGGAGACTCTAGTTGTGGATTTTCTAGTTGTGGAGTCTCTAGATGCGGAGTTTCTAGTTGTGGAGTCTCTAGTTGTGGAGTTTCTAGTTGCCGAGTTTCCAGTTGTGGAGTATCTAGTAGTGGGGTTTCCAGTTGTGGAGTTTCTAGTTGTGGAGTTTCTAGTTGCGGAGTCCCTTGTTGTGGAGTTTCTAGTTGTGGAGTCTCTAGTTGTAGAGTTTCTAGTTGAGGATTTTCTAGTTGTGGATTTTCCAGTTATCGAATTTCTAGTTGTGGAGTATCTAGTAGTGAAGTTTCCAGTTGTGGAGTTTCAAGTTGCGGAGTCTCAAGCTGTGGAGCTTCTAGTTGTTGAGTTTTAGTTGTGCAGTTTCTAGTTGTTGATTTTCTAGTTTGAAGTCTCAGGTTGTGGAGTTTCTAGTTTAGGAGTTTCTAGTTGTAGAGTTTTTAGTTTTTGAGTCTCTAGTTTTGAAGTTTCAAGTTGTGGAGTTTCGAGTTGTGGAGTTTCGAATTGTGGAGTTTTGAGTTGTGGAGTTTCGAGTTGTGGAGTTTCTAGTTGTGGAGTTTCTAGTTGCGGAATCTCTAGTTGTGGATTTTCTAGTTGCGAAACTTAAGGCTGTGAGGTTTCAAGTTGTGGAGTTTCTAGTTGTGGAGTTTCTAGTTGTGGAGTTTCTAGTTGCGGAGTTTCTGGTTGTGGAGTTTCTAGCTGCGGAGTTTCTAGTTGCAAGGTCTCTAGATGTGGAATTTCTAGTTGTAGAGTTTCAAATTGTGGAGTCTCTATTTGCGGAGTTTCTAGTTGTGGAGTTTCTAGTTGTGGAGTTTCTGGTTGTGGAGTTTTTAGTTGTGGAGTTTCAAGTTGTGGAGACTCTAGTTGTGGAGTTTCTAGTTGTGGAGTCTCTAGATGCGGAGTTTCTAGTTGTGGAGTTGCTAGTGTTGGAGTTTCTAGTTGTGGAGTTTCAGGTTGTGGAGTTTCTAGTTGCAGAGATTCTAGTTGCGGAGTCTCTGGTTGTGGAGGTTCTAGTTATGGAGTTTCTAGTTGTGGAGTTTCTAGTCGTGGAGTTTTTAGTTGTGGAGTCTAGGGTTGTGGAGTTTAAAGTGGCGGAGTCTCAAGTTGTGGAATTTCTAGTTGTAGAGTTTTTAGCTGCGGAGCTTCTAGTTGTTGAGTTTCTAGTTTTGAAGTCTCTATTGTGGAGTCTCTAGTTATGGAGTCTCTACTTTAGAACTTTCTAGTTGTAGAGTTTTTAGTTGTGGAGTGTCTAGTTGTGGAGTTTCCAGTTGTGGAGTTTCCAGTTGTGGAGTTTCGAGTTGTGGAGTTTCTTGTTGTTGAGGTTTGAGTAGTGGAGTTTCTAGTTGCGGCGTCTCAAGTTGTGGAGTTTGTAGTTGCGGAGTGTCTAGTTGTGGTGTTTCTAGCTGTGGAATTTCTTGTTGCGGAGTTTCTAAATGCGGAGTTTCTAGTTGCGGAGTTCCATAGTTGCAGAGTCTCTAGTTATGGAGTTTCTAGTTGTGGAGTGTCTAGTTGTGGAGTTTCAAGTTGTGGAGTTTCTAGTAGAGTTTCGAATTTTGAAGTTTCTAGTTGTTGAGTTTCTAGTTTGAAGTCTCTAGTTGTAGATTCTCTAGTTGTGGAGTCTCTAGTTTAGGAGTTTCTAGTTGAAGAGTTTTTAGTTGTGGAGTGTCTAGTTGTGGAGTTTCCAGTTGTGGAGTTTCGAGTTGTGGAGTTTCGAGTTTTGGAGTTTCTAGTTGTGGAATTTTGAGTTGTGGAGTTTCTAGTTGTGGAGTTTCTAGTTGCGGAATCTCTAGCTGTGGATTTTCTAGTTGCGTAACTTAAGGTCGTGAGGTTTCAAGTTGTGGAGTTTCTAGTTTTCTAGTTGTGGAGTTTCTAGTTGTGGAGTTTCTAGTTGTGGAGTCTGTAGTTGTGTAGTTTCTAGCTGCGGAGTTTCTATTTGTGGAGTATCTAGCTGCGGAGTTTCTAGTTGCGGAGTCTCTAGTTGTGGACTTTCTAGTTGTGGAGTTTCTAGTTGTGGAGTTTCCATTTGTGGAGTTATAGTTGTGGACTTTCTAGACATGAAATTTCTTGTAGTCGAGTCTCTATTTGTGGAGTCTCTAGTTGTGGAGTTTCTAGTTGTGGAGTTTCTAGTTGTGGAGTCTCTAGTTGTGTAGTGTCTAGCTGCGGAGTTTCTAGATGCAGAGTTTCTATTTGTGGAGTTTCTAATTGTGGAGTTTCTAGTTGCAGAGTCTCTGGTTGTGGAGTTTCTAGTTGCGAAGTCTCTAGTTGTGGAGTTTCTTGTTGTGGAGTTTCCAGTTGTGGAGTTTTTAGTTGTGGAGTTTCTAGTTGTGGAGTTTCTGGTTGTGGAGTTTCTGGTTGTGGAGTTTCTAGTTGCGGAGTCTCCAGTTGTGGAGTTTCGATTTTTGGAGTTTCTAGTGTTGGAGTTTTGAGTTTAGGAGTTTCTAGTTGCGGAATCTCTAGCTGTGGATTTTCTAGTTGCGGAACTTAAAGTTGTGAGGTTTCAAGTTGTGGAGTTTCAAGTTGTGGAGTTTCTAGTTGTGGAATTTCTAGTTGTGGAGTCTCTAGTTGTGTAGTTTCTAGCTGCAGAGTTTCTATTTGTGGAGTTTCTAGTTGCGGAGTTTCTAGTTGCAGAGTCTCTGGTTGTGGAGTTTCTAGTTGCGGAGTCTGTAGTTGTGGAGTTTCTTGTTGTGGAGTTTCTAGTTGTGGAGTTTCTAGTTGTGGATTTCCAAGTTGTAAAGTTTCTAGTTGGGGAGTTTCTAGTTGTGGAGTTTCTAGTTGTGGAGTCTCAAGTTGTGGAGTCTCAAGTTGTGGAGTTTAAACTTGTGGAGTTTCAAGTTGTGGAGTCTATAGTTGTGGATTTTCTAGTTGTGGAGAAAATCGTTGTGGATTTTCCAGTTGTGGAGTTTCTAGTTGTGGAGTTGCGGAGTCTCTAGTTGTGGAGTTTCTAGTTGCAGAGTCTCTAGTTGTGGAGTTTCAAGTTGTGGAGTCTCTAGTTGTGGAGTTTCTAGTTGCCGAGTTTCCAGTTGTGGAGTATCTAGTAGTGGAGTTTCAAGTTGTGGAGTTTCTAGTTGTGGAGTTTCTAGTTGCGGAGTCCCTTGTTGTGGAGTTTCTAGTTGTGGAGTCTCTAGTTGTAGAGTTTCTAGTTGAGGAGTTTCTAGTTGTGGATTTTCCAGTTATCGAGTTTCTAGTTGTGGAGTATCTAGTAGTGAAGTTTCCAGTTGTGGAGTTTCAAGTTGCGGAGTCTCAAGCTGTGGAGCTTCTAGTTGTTGAGTTTTAGTTGTGCAGTTTCTAGTTGTTGAGTTTCTAGTTTGAAGTCTCAGGTTGTGGAGTTTCTAGCTTAGGAGTTTCTAGTTGTAGAGTTTTTAGCTTTTGAGTCTCTAGTTGTGAAGTTTCAAGTTCTGGAGTTTCGAGTTGTGGAGTTTCGAATTGTGGAGTTTCGAGTTTAGGAGTTTCTAGTTGTGGAATTTTGAGTTGTGGAGTTTCTAGTTGTGGAGTTTCTAGTTGCGGAATCTCTAGCTGTGGATTTTCTAGTTGCGTAACTTAAGGTCCTGAGGTTTCAAGTTGTGGAGTTTCTAGTTTTCTAGTTGTGGAGTTTCTAGTTGTGGAGTTTCTAGTTGTGGAGTCTGTAGTTGTGTAGATTCTAGCTGCGGAGTTTCTATTTGTGGAGTATCTAGCTGCGGAGTTTCTAGTTGCAGAGTCTCTAGTTATGGAGTTTCTAGTTGTGGAGTTTCTAGTTGTGGAGTTTCCATTTGTGGAGTTATAGTTGTGGACTTTCTAGACATGAAATTTCTTGTAGTCGAGTCTCTATTTGTGGAGCTTGTAGTTGTGGAGTTTCTAGTTGTTGAGTTTCTAGTTGTGGAGTCTCTAGTTTTGCAGTTTCTAGTTGTGGAGTTTCTAGATATGGAATTTCTAGTTCCCGAGTCTGTATTTGTGAAGTTTGAAGTTCTGGAGTTTCCAGTTGTGGAGTTTCTAGTTGTGGAGTCTCTAGTTGCGGAGTTTCTAGTTGCGGAGTTTCTAATTGTGGAGTTTCTGGTTGTGGAGTTTCTATTTGATGAGTTTCAATTTGTGAAGTTTCTAGTTGTGGAGTCTCTAGTTGCGGAGTTTCTAGTTGTGAAGTTTCTAGTTGTGGAGTTTCTAGTTTTCGAGTTTCTAGTTGTGGAGTTTCTAGTTGTAGAGTCTCCTGTTGCGGAGTTTCTAGTTGCGGAGTTTCTAGTTGTGGAGTATCTAGTTGTGGATTTTCCAGTTGTGGAGTTTCTAGTTGTTCAGTTGCGGAGTATCTAGTTGTTGAGTTTCTAGTTGCAGAGTCTCTAGTTGCGGAGTTTCAAGTTGTGGAGTCTCTAGATGTGGAGTTTCTAGTTGTCGAGTTTCCAGTTGTGGAGTATCTAGTAGTGGAGTTTCGAGTTGTGGAGTTTCTAGTTGTGGAGTTTCTAGTTGTGGAGTTTCTAGTTGCGGAGTTTCTAGTTGCGAAGTTTCAAGTTGTGGAGTTTCAAGTTGCGGAGTCTCAAGCTGTGGACTTTCTAGTTGTGGAGTTTCCAGTTGTGGAGTTTCGAGTTGCGGAGTTTCTAGTTGCAGAGTCTCTAGTTGTGGAGTTTCTAGTTGCGGAGTTTCTAGTTGTAGATTTTCTAGTTGTGGAGTATCTAGTTGTGGATTTTCCAGTTGCCGAGTTTCCAGTTGTGGAGTATCTAGTAGTGGAGTTTCCAGTTGTGGAGTCCCTAGTTGTGGAGTTTCTAGTTGCGGAGTCTCAAGCTGTGGAGGTTCAAGTTGTGGAGTCTCTAGTTGTGGAGTCTCAAGTTGTGGAGTTTAAAGTTGTGGAGTTTCAAGTTGTGGAGTCTCTAGTTGTGGAGTTTCTAGTTGCAGAGTATCTAGTTGTGCAGTTTCCAGTTGTGGAGTTTCTAGTTGTGAAGTTGCGGAGTCTCTGGTTGTGGAGTTTTTAGTTCTGGAGTCTCTAGTTGTGGAGTTTCTAGTTGTGGAGTTTTTAGTTGTGGAGTATCTAGTTGTGGAGTTTCCAGTTGTGAAGTATCTAGTTGTGGAGTTTCCAGTTGTGGAGTATCTAGTTGTGGAGTTTTAAATTGTGCAGTTTCTAGTTGCGGAGTTTCTAGTTGCGGAGTTTTTAATAGCGGAGTTTCTAGTTGTGAAGTTTCAAGTTGCGGAGTCTCAAGTTTTGGAGTTTCAAGTTGTGGAGTTTTGAGTTGTGGAGTTTCTAGCTGTGGAGTTTCTAGATATGGAATTTCTAGTTGACGAGTCTGTATTTGTGGGGTTTGTAGTTGTGGAGTTTCTAGTTGTGGAGTTTCTAGTTGTGGAGTCTCTAGTTGCGGAGTTTCTAGTTGTAGATTTTCTAGTTGTGGAGTATCTAGTTGTGGATTTTCCAGTTGTGGAGTTTCTAGTTGTTGAGTTGCGGAGTTTCTAGTTGTTGAGTTTCTAGTTGCAGAGTCTCTAGTTGTGGAGTTTCAAGTTGTGGAGTCTCTGGATGTGGAGTTTCTAGTTGTCGAGTTTCCAGTTGTGGAGTATCTAGTAGTGGAGTTTCGAGTTGTGGAGTTTCTAGTTGTGGAGTTTCTAGTTGTGGAGTCCTTAGTGTTGGAGTTTCTAGTTGCGGAGTCTCTAGTTGTGGAGTTTCGAGTTGCGGAGTCTCAAACTGTAGAGTTTCTAGTTGTTGAGTTTTTAGTTGTGGAGTTTCCAGTTGTTGAGTTTCTAGTTTCAAGTCTCTAGTTGTAGATTCTCTAGTTGTGGAGTCTCTAGTTTAGGAGTTTCTAGTTGAAGAGTTTTTTGTGGTGGAGTGTCTAGTTGTGGAGTTTCCAGTAGTGGAGTTTCGAGTTGTGGAGTTTCTAGTTGCGGAGTCCCTAGTTGTGGATTTTCTAGTTGTGGAGTCTCAAGCTATGGAGTTTCTAGTTGTTGAGTTTTTAGTTGTGGAGTTTCTAGTGCTTGAGTTTCTAGTTTGAAGTCTCTAGTTGTAGATTCTCTAGTTGTGGAGTCTCTAGTTTAGGAATTTCTAGTTGAAGAGTTTTTAGTTGTGGAGTGTCTAGTTGTGGAGTTTCCAGTTGTGGAGTTTCGAGTTGTGGAGTTGGGGAGTCTCTAGTTGTGGAGTTTCTAGTTGCAGAGTCTCTAGTTGTGGTGTTTCAAGTTGTGGAGTCTCTAGTTGTGGAGTTTCTAGTTGCCGAGTTTCCAGTTGTGGAGTATCTAGTACTGGAGTTGCCGGTTGTGGAGTTTCCAGTTGTGGAGTTTCTAGTTGCGGAGTCCCTAGTTGTGGAGTTTCTAGTTGCGGAGTCTCAAGATGTGGAGTTTCTAGTTGTTGAGTTTTTAGTTGTGGAGTTTCTAGTTGTTGAGTTTCTAGTTTGAAGTCTCTAGTTGTAGATTTTTTAGTTGTGGAGTCTCTAGTTTAGGAATTTCTAGTTGAAGAGTTTTTAGTTGTGGAGTGTCTAGTTGTGGAGTTTCTAGTTGCAGAGTCTCTAGTTGTGGAGTTTCAAGTTGTGGAGTCGCTAGTTGTGGAGTTTCTAGTTGCCGAGTTTTCAGTTGTGAAGTATCTAGTAGTGGAGTTTCTATTTGTGGAGTTTCTAGATGCGGAGTTTCTAGTTGCAGAGTCTCTGGTTGTGGAGTTTCGAGTTTTGGAGTTTCTAGTGTTGGAAGTTTGAGTTGTGGAGTTTCTAGTTGTGGAGTTTCTAGTTGCGGAATCTCTAGCTGTGGATTTTATAGTTGCGGAACCTAAAGTTGTGAGGTTTCAAGTGGTGGAGTCTCTAGTTGTGGAGTTTCTTGTTGTGGAGTTTCTAGTTGTGGAGTCTCTAGTTGTGTAGTTTCTAGCTGCGGAGTTTCTAGTTGTAGAGTTTTTATTTGTGGAGTTTTTACTTGCGGAGTTTCTAGTTGCAGAGTCTCTGGTTGTGGAGTTTCTAGTTGCGAAGTCTCTAGTTCTGCAGTTTCTTGTTGTGGAGTTTCCAGTTGTGGAGTTTTTAGTTGTGGAGTTTCTAGTTGTGGAGTTTCTGGTTGTGGAGTTTCTGGTTGTGGAGTTTCTAGTTGCGGAGTCTCTAGTTGTGGAGTTTCGATTTTTGGAGTTTCTAGTGTTGGAGTTTTGAGTTTAGGAGTTTCTAGTTGCGGAATCTCTAGCTGTGGATTTTCTAGTTGCGGAACTTAAAGTTGTGAGGTTTCAAGTTGTGGAGTTTCAAGTTGTGGAGTTTCTAGTTGTGGAATTTCTAGTTGTGGAGTCTCTAGTCGTGTAGTTTCTAGCTGCAGAGTTTCTATTTGTGGAGTTTCTAGTTGCGGAGTTTCTAGTTGCAGAGTCTCTGGTTGTGGAGTTTCTAGTTGCGGAGTATCTAGTTGTGGAGTTTCTAGTTGTGGAGTTTCTAGTTGTGGAGTTCCAAGTTGTAAAGTTTCTAGTTGGGGAGTTTCTAGTTGTGGAGTTTCTAGTTGTGGAGTCTCAAGTTGTGGAGTTTAAACTTGTGGAGTTTCAAGTTGTGGAGTCTATAGTTGTGGAGTTTCTAGTTGTGGATTTTCTAGTTGTGGAGTATATCGTTGTGGATTTTCCAGTTGTGGAGTTTCTAGTTGTGGAGTTGCGGAGTCTCTAGTTGTGGAGTTTCTAGTTGCAGAGTCTCTAGTTGTGGAGTTTGAAGTTGTGGAGTCTCTAGTTGTGGAGTTTCAAGTTGCCGAGTTTCCAGTTGTGGAGTATCTAGTAGTGGAGTTTCCAGTTGTGGAGTTTCTAGTTGTGGAGTTTCTAGTTGCGGAGTCCCTTGTTGTGGAGTTTCTAGTTGTGGAGTCTCTAGTTGTAGAGTTTCTAGTTGAGGAGTTTCTAGTTGTGGATTTTCCAGTTGTCGAGTTTCTAGTAGTGGAGTATCTAGTAGTGAAGTTTCCAGTTGTGGAGTTTCAAGTTGCGGAGTCTCAAGCTGTGGAGCTTCTAGTTGTTGAGTTTTAGTTGTGCAGTTTCTAGTTGTTGAGTTTCTAGTTTGAAGTCTCAGGTTGTGGAGTTTCAAGTTTAGGAGTTTCTAGTTGTAGAGTTTTTAGTTTTTGAGTCTCTAGTTGTGAAGTTTCAAGTTCTGGAGTTTCGAGTTGTGGAGTTTCGAATTGTGGAGTTTTGAGTTGTGGAGTTTCGAGTTGTGGAGTTTATAGTTGTGGAGTTTCTAGTTGCGGAATCTCTAGTTGTGCATTTTCTAGTTGCGAAACTTAAGGCTGTGAGGTTTCAAGTTGTGGAGTTTATAGTTGTGGAGTTTCTAGTTGTGGAGTTTCTAGTTGCGGAGTTTCTAGTTGTGGAGTTTCTAGCTGCGGAGTTTCTAGTTGCAAGGTCTCTAGATGTGTAATTTCTAGTTGTAGAGTTTCTAGTTGTGGAGGCTCTATTTGCGGAGTTTCTAGGTGTAGAGTTTCTAGTTGTGGAGTTTCTTGTTGTGGAGTTTTTAGTTGTGGAGTTTCAAGTTGTGGAGACTCTAGCTGTGGAGTTTCTAGTTGTGGAGTCTCTAGATGCGGAGTTTCTAGTTGTGGAGTTGCTAGTGTTGGAGTTTCTAGTTGTGGAGTTTCAGGTTGTGGAGTTTCTAGTTGCAGAGATTCTAGTTGCGGAGTCTCTGGTTGTGGAAGTTCTAGTTATGGAGTTTCTAGTTGTGGAGTTTCTAGTCGTGGAGTTTTTAGTTGTGGAGTCTAGGGTTGTGGAGTTTAAAGTGGCGGAGTCTCAAGTTGTGGAATTTCTTGTTGTGGAGTTTTTAGCTGTCGAGCTTCTAGTCGTTGAGTTTCTAATTTTGAAGTCTCTAGTTGTGGAGTCTCTAGTTATGGAGTCTCTAGTTTAGAACTTTCTAGTTGTAGAGTTTTTAGTTGTGGAGTGTCTAGTTGTGGAGTTTCCAGTTGTGGAGTTTCCAGTTGTGGAGTTTCGAGTTGTGGAGTTTCTTGTTGTGGAGGTTTGAGTAGTGGAGTTTCTAGTTGCGGCGTCTCAAGTTGTGGAGTTTGTAGTTGCGGAGTGTCTAGTTGTGGTGTTTCTAGCTGTGGAATGTCTTGTTGCGGAGTTTCTAAATGCGGAGCTTCTAGTTGCGGAGTTCCATAGTTGCAGTCTCTAGTTATGGAGTTTCTAGTTGTGGAGTGTCTAGTTGTGGAGTTTCAAGTTGTGGAGTTTCTAGGAGAGTTTCGAATTTTGAAGTTTCTAGTTGTTGAGTTTCTAGTTTGAAGTCTCTAGTTGTAGATTCTCTAGTTGTGGAGTCTCTAGTTTAGGAGTTTCTAGTTGAAGAGTTTTTAGTTGTGGAGTGTCTAGTTGTGAAGTTTCCAGTTGTGGAGTTTCGAGTTGTGGAGTTTCGAGTTTTGGAGTTTCTAGTTGTGGAATTTTGAGTTGTGGAGTTTCTAGTTGTGGAGTTTCTAGTTGCGGAATCTCTAGATGTGGATTTTCTAGTTGCGTAACTTAAGGTCGTGAGGTTTCAAGTTGTGGAGTTTCTAGTTTTCTAGTTGTGGAGTTTCTAGTTGTGGAGTTTCTAGTTGTGGAGTCTGTAGTTGTGTAGTTTCTAGCTGCGGAGTTTCTATTTGTCGAGTATCTAGCTGCGGAGTTTCTAGTTGCGGAGTCTCTAGTTGTGGAGCTTGTAGTTGTGGAGTTTCTAGTTGTGGAGTTTCCATTTGTGGAGTTATAGTTGTGGACTTTCTAGACATGAAATTTTTTGTAGTCGTGTCTCTATTTGTGGAGCTTGTAGTTGTGGAGTTTCTAGTTGTTGAGTTTCTGGTTGTGGAGTCTCTAGTTTTGCAGTTTATAGTTGTGGAGTTTCTAGATATGGAATTTCTAGTTGCCGAGTCTGTATTTGCGAAGTTTGAAGTTCTGGAGTTTCTAGTTGTGGAGTTTCTAGTTGTGGAGTTTCTAGTTGCGGAGTTTCTAGTTGCGGAGTTTCTAATTGTGGAGTTTCTGGTTGTGGAGTTTCTATTTGAGGAGTTTCAAGTTGTGAAGTTTCTAGTTGTGGAGTCTCTAGTTGCGGAGTTTCTAGTTGTGAAGTTTCTAGTTGTTGAGTTTCTAGTTTTCGAGTTTCTAGTTGTGGAGTTTCTAGTTGTTGAGTCTCCTGTTGCGGAGTTTCTAGTTGCGGGGTTTCTAGTTGGGGAGTTTCCAGTTGTGGAGTTTCTAGTTGTGGAGTTTCTAGTTGTGGAGTCTCAAGTTGTGAAGTTTAAACTTGTGGAGTTTCAAGTTGTGGAGTCTATAGTTGTGGAGTTTCTAGTTGTAGATTTTCTAGTTGTGGAGTATCTAGTTGTGGATTTTCCAGTTGTGGAGTTTCTAGTTGTTCAGTTGCGGAGTATCTAGTTGTTGAGTTTCAAGTTGCAGAGTCTCTAGTTGTGGATTTTCAAGTTGTGGTGTCTCTAGATGTGGAGTTTCTAGTTGTCGAGTTTCCAGTTGTGGAGTATCTAGTAGTGGAGTTTCGAGTTGTGGAGTTTCTAGTTGTGGAGTTTCTAGTTGCGGAGTTTCTAGTTGCGAAGTTTCAAGTTGTGGAGTTTCAAGTTGCGGAGTCTCAAGCTGTGGAGTGTCTAGTTGTGGAGTTTCCAGTTGTGGAGTTTCAAGTTGTGGAGTTTCTAGTTGCAGAGTCTCTAGTTGTGGAGTTTCAAGTTGTGGAGTCTCTAGTTGTGGAGTTTCTAGTTGCCGAGTTTCCAGTTGTGGAGTATCTAACAGTGGAGTTTCCAGTTGTGGAGTTTCTAGTTGTGGAGTTTATAGTTGCGGAGTCCCTAGTTGTGGAGTTTCTAGTTGCGGAGTCTCAAGCTGCGGAGTTTCAAGTTGTGGAGTTTCTAGTTGTGGAGTCTCAAGTTGTGGAGTTTCAAGTTGTGAAGTTTCAAGTTGTGGAGTCTCTAGTTGTGGAGTTTCTAGTTGCAGAGTATCTAGTTGTGGAGCTTCCAGTTGTGCAGTTTCTAGTTGTGAAGTTGTGGAGTCTCTGGTTGTGGAGTTTTTAGTTGTGGAGTTTCTAGTTGTGGAGTTTCGAGTTGTGGAGTCTCTAGTTATGGAGTTTCTAGTTGTGGAGCTTCCAGTTGTGGAGTATCTAGTTGTGGAGTTTCCAGTTGTGAAGTATCTAGTTGTGGAGTTTCCAGTTGTGGAGTATCTAGTTGTGGAGTTTTGAGTTGTGGAGTTTCTAGTTGCGGAGTTTCTAGTTGCGGAGTTTTTAATAGCGGAGTTTCTAGTGGTGAAGTTTCAAGTTGCGGAGTCTCAAGTTGTAGAAATTCCAGTTGTGGAGTTTTTAGTTGTGGAGTTTCTTGTTGTGGAGTTTCTAGTTGTGGAGTCTCTAGTTGTGTAGTTTCTAGCTGCGGAGTTTCTAGTTGCAGAGTTTTTATTTGTGGAGTTTTTACTTGCGGAGTTTCTAGTTGCAGAGTCTCTGGTTGTGGAGTTTCTAGTTGCGAAGTCTCTAGTTGTGCAGTTTCTTGTTGTGGAGTTTCCAGTTGTGGAGTTTTTAGTTGTGGAGTTTCTAGTTGTGGAGTTTCTGGTTGTGGAGTTTCTGGTTGTGGAGTTTCTAGTTGCGGAGTCTCTAGTTGTGGAGTTTCGATTTTTGGAGTTTCTAGTGTTGGAGTTTTGAGTTTAGGAGTTTCTAGTTGCGGAATCTCTAGCTGTGGATTTTCTAGTTGCGGAACTTAAAGTTGTGAGGTTTCAAGTTGTGGAGTTTAAAGTTGTGGAGTTTCTAGTTGTGGAATTTCTAGTTGTGGAGTCTCTAGTTGTGTAGTTTCTAGCTGCAGAGTTTCTATTTGTGGAGTTTCTAGTTGCGGAGTTTCTAGTTGCAGAGTCTCTGGTTGTGGAGTTTCTAGTTGCGGAGTCTCTAGTTGTGGAGTTTCTAGTTGTGGAGTTTCTAGTTGTGGAGTTCCAAGTTGTAAAGTTTCTAGTTGGGGAGTTTCTAGTTGTGGAGTTTCTAGTTGTGGAGTCTCAAGTTGTGGAGTTTAAACTTGTGGAGTTTCAAGTTGTGGAGTCTATAGTTGTGGAGTTTCTAGTTGTGGATTTTCTAGTTGTGGAGTATATCGTTGTGGATTTTCCAGTTGTGGAGTTTCTAGTTGTGGAGTTGCGGAGTCTCTAGTTGTGGAGTTTCTAGTTGCAGAGTCTCTAGTTGTGGAGTTTGAAGTTGTGGAGTCTCTAGTTGTGGAGTTTCTAGTTGCCGAGTTTCCAGTTGTGGAGTATCTAGTAGTGGAGTTTCCAGTTGTGGAGTTTCTAGTTGTGGAGTTTCTAGTTGCGGAGTCCCTTGTTGTGGAGTTTCTAGTTGTGGAGTCTCTAGTTGTAGAGTTTCTTGTTGAGGAGTTTCTAGTTGTGGATTTTCCAGTTGTCGAGTTTCTAGTAGTGGAGTATCTAGTAGTGAAGTTTCCAGTTGTGGAGTTTCAAGTTGCGGAGTCTCAAGCTGTGGAGCTTCTAGTTGTTGAGTTTTAGTTGTGCAGTTTCTAGTTGTTGAGTTTCTAGTTTGAAGTCTCAGGTTGTGGAGTTTCAAGTTTAGGAGTTTCTAGTTGTAGAGTTTTTAGTTTTTGAGTCTCTACTTGTGAAGTTTCAAGTTCTGGAGTTTCGAGTTGTGGAGTTTCGAATTGTGGAGTTTTGAGTTGTGGAGTTTCGAGTTGTGGAGTTTATAGTTGTGGAGTTTCTAGTTGCGGAATCTCTAGTTGTGCATTTTCTAGTTGCGAAACTTAAGGCTGTGAGGTTTCAAGTTGTGGAGTTTATAGTTGTGGAGTTTCTAGTTGTGGAGTTTCTAGTTGCGGAGTTTCTAGTTGTGGAGTTTCTAGCTGCGGAGTTTCTAGTTGCAAGGTCTCTAGATGTGTAATTTCTAGTTGTAGAGTTTCTAGTTGTGGAGGCTCTATATGCGGAGTTTCTAGGTGTGGAGTTTCTAGTTGTGGAGTTTCTTGTTGTGGAGTTTTTAGTTGTGGAGTTTCAAGTTGTGGAGACTCTAGCTGTGGAGTTTCTAGTTGTGGAGTTTCTAGTCGTGGAGTTTTTAGTTGTGGAGTCTAGGGTTGTGGAGTTTAAAGTGGCGGAGTCTCAAGTTGTGGAATTTCTAGTTGTGGAGTTTTTAGCTGTCGAGCTTCTAGTCGTTGAGTTTCTAGTTTTGAAGTCTCTAGTTGTGGAGTCTCTAGTTATGGAGTCTCTAGTTTAGAACTTTCTAGTTGTAGAGTTTTTAGTTGTGGAGTGTCTAGTTGTGGAGTTTCCAGTTGTGGAGTTTCGAGTTGTGGAGTTTCGAGTTGTGGAGTTTCTTGTTGTGGAGGTTTGAGTAGTGGAGTTTCTAGTTGCGGCGTCTCAAGTTGTGGAGTTTGTAGTTGCGGAGTGTCTAGTTGTGGTGTTTCTAGCTGTGGAATTTCTTGTTGCGGAGTTTCTAAATGCGGAGCTTCTAGTTGCGGAGTTCCATAGTTGCAGTCTCTAGTTATGAAGTTTCTAGTTGTGGAGTGTCTAGTTGTGGAGTTTCAAGTTGTGGAGTTTCTAGGAGAGTTTCGAATTTTGAAGTTTCCAGTTGTTGAGTTTCTAGTTTGAAGTCTCTAGTTGTAGATTCTCTAGTTGTGGAGTTTCTAGTTTAGGAGTTTCTAGTTGAAGAGTTTTTAGTTGTGGAGTGTCTAGTTGTGAAGTTTCCAGTTGTGGAGTTTCGAGTTGTGGAGTTTCGAGTTTTGGAGTTTCTAGTTGTGGAATTTTGAGTTGTGGAGTTTCTAGTTGTGGAGTTTCTAGTTGCGGAATCTCTAGATGTGGATTTTCTAGTTGCGTAACTTAAGGTCGTGAGGTTTCAAGTTGTGGAGTTTCTAGTTTTCTAGTTGTGGAGTTTCTAGTTGTGGAGTTTCTAGTTGTGGAGTCTGTAGTTGTGTAGTTTCTAGCTGCGGAGTTTCTATTTGTCGAGTATCTAGCTGCGGAGTTTCTAGTTGCGGAGTCTCTAGTTGTGGAGCTTCTAGTTGTGGAGTTTCTAGTTGTGGAGTTTCCATTTGTGGAGTTATAGTTGTGGACTTTCTAGACATGAAATTTCTTGTAGTCGTGTCTCTATTTGTGGAGCTTGTAGTTGTGGAGTTTCTAGTTGTTGAGTTTCTAGTTGTGGAGTCTCTAGTTTTGCAGTTTATAGTTGTGGAGTTTCTAGATATGGAATTTCTAGTTGCCGAGTCTGTATTTGTGAAGTTTGAAGTTCTGGAGTTTCTAGTTGTGGAGTTTCTAGTTGTGGAGTTTCTAGTTGCGGAGTTTCTAGTTGCGGAGTTTCTAATTGTGGAGTTTCTGGTTGTGGAGTTTCTATTTGAGGAGTTTCAAGTTGTGAAGTTTCTAGTTGTAGAGTCTCTAGTTGCGGAGTTTCTAGTTGTGAAGTTTCTAGTTGTGGAGTTTCTAGTTTTCGAGTTTCTAGTTGTGGAGTTTCTAGTTGTTGAGTCTCCTGTTGCGGAGTTTCTAGTTGCGGAGTTTCTAGTTGGGGAGTTTCCAGTTGAGGAGTTTCTAGTTGTGGAGTTTCTAGTTGTGGAGTCTCAAGTTGTGGAGTTTAAACTTGTGGAGTTTCAAGTTGTGGAGTCTATAGTTGTGGAGTTTCTAGTTGTAGATTTTCTAGTTGTGGAGTATCTAGTTGTGGATTTTCCAGTTGTGGAGTTTCTAGTTGTTCAGTTGCGGAGTATCTAGTTGTTGAGTTTCAAGTTGCAGAGTCTCTAGTTGTGGATTTTCAAGTTGTGGTGTCTCTAGATGTGGAGTTTCTAGTTGTCGAGTTTCCAGTTGTGGAGTATCTAGTAGTGGAGTTTCGAGTTGTGGAGTTTCTAGTTGTGGAGTTTCTAGTTGCGGAGTTTCTAGTTGCGAAGTTTCAAGTTGTGGAGTTTCAAGTTGCGGAGTCTCAAGCTGTGGAGTGTCTAGTTGTGGAGTTTCCAGTTGTGGAGTTTCAAGTTGTGGAGTTTCTAGTTGCAGAGTCTCTAGTTGTGGAGTTTCAAGTTGTGGAGTCTCTAGTTGTGGAGTTTCTAGTTGCCGAGTTTCCAGTTTTGGAGTATCTAACAGTGGAGTTTCCAGTTGTGGAGTTTCTAGTTGTGGAGTTTATAGTTGCGGAGTCACTAGTTGTGGAGTTTCTAGTTGCGGAGTCTCAAGCTGCTGAGTTTCAAGTTGTGGAGTTTCTAGTTGTGGAGTCTCAAGTTGTGGAGTTTCAAGTTGTGAAGTTTCAAGTTGTGGAGTCTCTAGTTGTGGAGTTTCTAGTTGCAGAGTATCTAGTTGTGGAGCTTCAAGTTGTGCAGTTTCTAGTTGTGAAGTTGTGGAGTCTCTGGTTGTGGAGTTTTTAGTTGTGGAGTTTCTAGTTGTGGAGTTTCTAGTTGTGGAGCTTCCAGTTGTGGAGTATCTAGTTGTGGAGTTTCCAGTTGTGAAGTATCTAGTTGTGGAGTTTCCAGTTGTGGAGTATCTAGTTGTGGAGTTTTGAGTTGTGGAGTTTCTAGTTGCGGAGTTTCTAGTTGCGGAGTTTTTAATAGCGGAGTTTCTAGTTGTGAAGTTTCAAGTTGCGGAGTCTCAAGTTGTGGAAATTCCAGTTGTGGAGTTTTTAGTTGTGGAGTTTCTTGTTGTGGAGTTTCTAGTTGTGGAGTCTCTAGTTGTGTAGTTTCTAGCTGCGGAGTTTCTAGTTGCAGAGTTTTTATTTGTGGAGTTTTTACTTGCGGAGTTTCTAGTTGCAGAGTCTCTGGTTGTGGAGTTTCTAGTTGCGAAGTCTCTAGTTGTGCAGTTTCTTGTTGTGGAGTTTCCAGTTGTGGAGTTTTTAGTTGTGGAGTTTCTAGTTGTGGAGTTTCTGGTTGTGGAGTTTCTGGTTGTGGAGTTTCTAGTTGCGGAGTCTCTAGTTGTGGAGTTTCGATTTTTGGAGTTTCTAGTGTTGGAGTTTTGAGTTTAGGAGTTTCTAGTTGCGGAATCTCTTGCTGTGGATTTTCTAGTTGCGGAACTTAAAGTTGTGAGGTTTCAAGTTGTGGAGTTTCAAGTTGTGGAGTTTCTAGTTGTGGAATTTCTAGTTGTGGAGTCTCTAGTTGTGTAGTTTCTAGCTGCAGAGTTTCTATTTGTGGAGTTTCTAGTTGCGGAGTTTCTAGTTGCAGAGTCTCTGGTTGTGGAGTTTCTAGTTGCGGAGTCTCTAGTTGTGGAGTTTCTAGTTGTGGAGTTTCTAGTTGTGGAGTTCCAAGTTGTAAAGTTTCTAGTTGGGGAGTTTCTAGTTGTGGAGTTTCTAGTTGTGGAGTCTCAAGTTGTGGAGTTTAAACTTGTGGAGTTTCAAGTTGTGGAGTCTATAGTTGTGGAGTTTCTAGTTGTGGATTTTCTAGTTGTGGAGTATATCGTTGTGGATTTTCCAGTTGTGGAGTTTCTAGTTGTGGAGTTGCGGAGTCTCTAGTTGTGGAGTTTCTAGTTGCAGAGTCTCTAGTTGTGGAGTTTGAAGTTGTGGAGTCTCTAGTTGTGGAGTTTCTAGTTGCCGAGTTTCCAGTTGTGGAGTATCTAGTAGTGGAGTTTCCAGTTGTGGAGTTTCTAGTTGTGGAGTTTCTAGTTGCGGAGTCCCTTGTTGTGGAGTTTCTAGTTGTGGAGTCTCTAGTTGTAGAGTTTCTAGTTGAGGAGTTTCTAGTTGTGGATTTTCCACTTGTCGAGTTTCTAGTAGTGGAGTATCTAGTAGTGAAGTTTCCAGTTGTGGAGTTTCAAGTTGCGGAGTCTCAAGCTGTGGAGCTTCTAGTTGTTGAGTTTTAGTTGTGCAGTTTCTAGTTGTTGAGTTTCTAGTTTGAAGTCTCAGGTTGTGGAGTTTCAAGTTTAGGAGTTTCTAGTTGTAGAGTTTTTAGTTTTTGAGTCTCTAGTTGTGAAGTTTCAAGTTCTGGAGTTTCGAGTTGTGGAGTTTCGAATTGTGGAGTTTTGAGTTGTGGAGTTTCGAGTTGTGGAGTTTATAGTTGTGGAGTTTCTAGTTGCGGAATCTCTAGTTGTGCATTTTCTAGTTGCAAAATTTAAGGCTGTGAGGTTTCAAGTTGTGGAGTTTATAGTTGTGGAGTTTCTAGTTGTGGAGTTTCTAGTTGCGGAGTTTCTAGTTGTGGAGTTTCTAGCTGCGGAGTTTCTAGTTGCAAGGTCTCTAGATGTGTAATTTCTAGTTGTAGAGTTTCTAGTTGTGGAGGCTCTATTTGCGGAGTTTCTAGGTGTGGAGTTTCTAGTTGTGGAGTTTCTTGTTGTGGAGTTTTTAGTTGTGGAGTTTCAAGTTGTGGAGACTCTAGCTGTGGAGTTTCTAGTTGTGGAGTCTCTAGATGCGGAGTTTCTAGTTGTGGAGTTGCTAGTGTTGGAGTTTCTAGTTGTGGAGTTTCAGGTTGTGGAGTTTCTAGTTGCAGAGATTCTAGTTGCGGAGTCTCTGGTTGTGGAAGTTCTAGTTATGGAGTTTCTAGTTGTGGAGTTTCTAGTCGTGGAGTTTTTAGTTGTGGAGTCTAGGGTTGTGGAGTTTAAAGTGGCGGAGTCTCAAGTTGTGGAATTTCTAGTTGTGGAGTTTTTAGCTGTCGAGCTTCTAGTCGTTGAGTTTCTAGTTTTGAAGTCTCTAGTTGTGGAGTCTCTAGTTATGGAGTCTCTAGTTTAGAACTTTCTAGTTGTAGAGTTTTTAGTTGTGGAGTGTCTAGTTGTGGAGTTTCCAGTTGTGGAGTTTCCAGTTGTGGAGTTTCGAGTTGTGGAGTTTCTTGTTGTGGAGGTTTGAGTAGTGGAGTTTCTAGTTGCGGCGTCTCACGTTGTGGAGTTTGTAGTTGCGGAGTGTCTAGTTGTGGTGTTTCTAGCTGTGGAATTTCTTGTTGCGGAGTTTCTAAATGCGGAGTTTCTAGTTGCGGAGTTTCATAGTTGCAGAGTCTCTAGTTATGGAGTTTCTAGTTGTGGAGTGTCTAGTTGTGGAGTTTCAAGTTGTGGAGTTTCTAGTAGAGTTTCGAATTATGAAGTTTCTAGTTGTTGAGTTTCTAGTTTGAAGTCTCTAGTTGTAGATTCTCTAGTTGTGGAGTCTCTAGTTTAGGAGTTTCTGGTTGAAGAGTTTTTAGTTGTGGAGTGTCTAGTTGTGGAGTTTCCAGTTGTGGAGTTTCGAGTTTTGGAGTTTGTAGTTGTGGAGTTTCGAGTTGTGGAGTCTCTAGTTATGGAGTTTCTAGTTGTGGAGCTTCCAGTTGTGGAGTATCTAGTTGTGGAGTTTCCAGTTGTGAAGTATCTAGTTGTGGAGTTTCCAGTTGTGGAGTATCTAGTTGTGGAGTTTTGAGTTGTGGAGTTTCTAGTTGCGGAGTTTCTAGTTGCGGAGTTTTTAATAGCGGAGTTTCTAGTTGTGAAGTTTCAAGTTGCGGAGTCTCAAGTTGTGGAAATTCCAGTTGTGGAGTTTTTAGTTGTGGAGTTTCTAGTTGTTGAGTTTCTAGTTGTGAAGTCTCTAGTTGTGGAGTCTCTAGTTGTGGAGTTTCTAGTTGCAGAGTATCTAGTTGTGGAGCTTCCAGTTGCGCAGTTTCTAGTTGTGAAGTTGTGGAGTCTCTGGTTGTGGAGTTTTTAGTTGTGGAGTTTCTAGTTGTGGAGTTTCGAGTTGTGGAGTCTCTAGTTATGGAGTTTCTAGTTGTGGAGCTTCCAGTTGTGGAGTATCTAGTTGTGGAGTTTCCAGTTGTGAAGTATCTATTTGTGGAGTTTGTAGTTGTGGAGTTTCTAGTCGTGGAG
The DNA here is from genome assembly GCF_043290135.1 of Rhipicephalus microplus. Lineage (NCBI taxonomy): Eukaryota > Metazoa > Arthropoda > Arachnida > Ixodida > Ixodidae > Rhipicephalus > Rhipicephalus microplus. The sequence goes on along the minus strand of NW_027464626.1, from coordinate 511,275 downwards.
ATTCTAGTTGTGGAGTCTCTAGTTGCGGAGTTTCTAGTTGCGGAGTTTCTAGTTGTGGAGTTTCTGGTTGTGGAGTTTCTAGTTGAGGAGTTTCAAGTTGTGGAGTTTCTAGTTGTGGAGTCTCTAGTTGTAGAGTTTAAACTTGTGGAGTCCCTAGTTGTGGAGTTTCTAGTTGCTGAGTCTCAAGATGTGGAGTTTCTAGTTGTTGAGTTTTTAGTTGTGGAGTTTCTAGTTGTTGAGTTTCTAGTTTGAAGTCTCTAATTGTAGATTTTTTAGTTGTGGAGTCTCTAGTTTAGGAATTCCTAGTTGAAGAGTTTTTAGTTGTGGAGTGTCTAGTTGAAGAGTTTTTAGTTGTGGAGTGTCTAGTTGTGGAGTTTCTAGTTGCAGAGTCTCTAGTTGTGGAGTTTCAAGTTGTGGAGTCTCTAGTTGTGGAGTTTCTAGTTGCCGAGTTTTCAGTTGTGGAGTATCTAGTAGTGGAGTTTCTATTTGTGGAGTTTCTAGCTGCGGAGTTTCTAGTTGCAGAGTCTCTGGTTGTGGAGTTTCGAGTTTTGGAGTTTCTAGTGTTGGAGGTTTGAGTTGTGGAGTTTCTAGTTGTGGAGTTTCTAGTTGCGGAATCTCTAGCTGTGGAATTTCTAGTTGCGGAACCTAAAGTTGTGAGGTTTCAAGTGGTGGAGTCTCTAGTTGTGGAGTTTCTAGTTGTGGAGTTTCTAGTTGTGGAGTCTCTAGTTGTGTAGTTTCTAGCTGCGGAGTTTCCAGTGATGGAGTTTTAGTTGTGGAGTTTTTAGTTGTGGAGTTTCTGGTTGTGGAGTTTCTGGTTGTGGAGTTTCTAGTTGCGGAGTCTCTAGTTGTGGAGTTTCGATTTTTGGAGTTTCTAGTGTTGTAGTTTTGAGTTTAGGAGTTTCTAGGTGCGGAATCACTAGCTGTGGATTTTCTAGTTGCGGAACTTAAAGTTGTGAGGTTTCAAGTTGTGGAGTTTCAAGTTGTGGAGTTTCTAGTTGTGGATTTTCCAGTTGTCGAGTTTCTAGTTGCGGAGTTTCTAGTTGCGGAGTTTTTAATAGCGGAGTTTCTAGTTTTGAAGTTTCAAGTTGCGGAGTCTCAAGTTGTGGAGTTTCTGGTTGTGGAGTTTTTAGTTGTGGAGTTTTTAGTTGTTGAGTTTCTAGTTGTGAAGTCTAGTTTTGCAATTTCTAGCTGTGGAGTTTCTAGATATGGAAATTCTAGTTGCCGAGTCTGTGTTTGTGGGGTTTGTAGTTGTGGAGTTTGTAGTTGTGGAGTTTCTAGTTGTGGAGTTTCTAGTTGCGGAGTTTCTAGTTGTAGATTTTCTAGTTGTGGAGTATCTAGTTGTGGATTTTCCAGTTGCCGAGTTTCCAGTTGTGGAGTATCTAGTAGTGGAGTTTCCAGTTGTGGAGTCCCTAGTTGTGGAGTTTCTAGTTGCGGAGTCTCTAGCTGTGGAGTTTAAAGTTGTGGAGTTTCTAGTTGTGGAGTCTCAAGTTGTGGAGTTTAAAGTTGTGGAGTTTCATGTTGTGGAGTCTCTAGTTGTGGAGTTTCTAGTTGCAGAGTATCTAGTTGTGCAGTTTACAGTTGTGGAGTTTCTAGTTGTGAAGTTGCGGAGTCTCTGGTTGTGGAGTTTTTAGTTCTGGAGTCTCTAGTTGTGGAGTTTCTAGTTGTGGAGTTTTTAGTTGTGGAGTATCTAGTTGTGGAGTTTCCAGTTGTGAAGTATCTAGTTGTGGAGTTTCCAGTTGTGGAGTATCTAGTTGTGGAGTTTTAAATTGTGGAGTTTGTAGTTGCGGAGTTTCTAGTTGCGGAGTTTTTAATAGCGGAGTTTCTAGTTGTGAAGTTTCAAGTCGCGGAGTCTCAAGTTGTGAAGTTTCCAGTTGTGGAGTTTCGAGTTGTGGAGTTTCGAGTTTTGGAGTTTCTAGTTGTGGAATTTTGAGTTGTGGAGTTTCTAGTTGTGGAGTTTCTAGTTGCGGAATCTCTAGATGTGGATTTTCTAGTTGCGTAACTTAAGGTCGTGAGGTTTCAAGTTGTGGAGTTTCTAGTTTTCTAGTTGTGGAGTTTCTAGTTGTGGAGTTTCTAGTTGTGGAGTCTGTAGTTGTGTAGTTTCTAGCTGCGGAGTTTCTATTTGTCGAGTATCTAGCTGCGGAGTTTCTAGTTGCGGAGTCTCTAGTTGTGGAGCTTCTAGTTGTGGAGTTTCTAGTTGTGGAGTTTCCATTTGTGGAGTTATAGTTGTGGACTTTCTAGACATGAAATTTTTTGTAGTCGTGTCTCTATTTGTGGAGCTTGAAGTTGTGGAGTTTCTAGTTGTTGAGTTTCTAGTTGTGGAGTCTCTAGTTTTGCAGTTTATAGTTGTGGAGTTTCTAGATATGGAATTTCTAGTTGCCGAGTCTGTATTTGCGAAGTTTGAAGTTCTGGAGTTTCTAGTTGTGGAGTTTCTAGTTGTGGAGTTTCTAGTTGCGGAGTTTCTAGTTGCGGAGTTTCTAATTGTGGAGTTTCTGGTTGTGGAGTTTCTATTTGAGGAGTTTCAAGTGTTGAAGTTTGTAGTTGTGGAGTCTCTAGTTGCGGAGTTTCTAGTTGTGAAGTTTCTAGTTGTGGAGTTTCTAGTTTTCGAGTTTCTAGTTGTGGAGTTTCTAGTTGTTGAGTCTCCTGTTGCGGAGTTTCTAGTTGCGGAGTTTCTAGTTGGGGAGTTTCCAGTTGTGGAGTTTCTAGTTGTGGAGTTTCTAGTTGTGGAGTCTCAAGTTGTGGAGTTTAAACTTGTGGAGTTTCAAGTTGTGGAGTCTATAGTTGTGGAGTTTCTAGTTGTAGATTTTCTAGTTGTGGAGTATCTAGTTGTGGATTTTCCAGTTGTGGAGTTTCTAGTTGTTCAGTTGCGGAGTATCTAGTTGTTGAGTTTCAAGTTGCAGAGTCTCTAGTTGTGGATTTTCAAGTTGTGGTGTCTCTAGATGTGGAGTTTCTAGTTGTCGAGTTTCCAGTTGTGGAGTATCTAGTAGTGGAGTTTCGAGTTGTGGAGTTTCTAGTTGTGGAGTTTCTAGTTGCGGAGTTTCTAGTTGCGAAGTTTCAAGTTGTGGAGTTTCAAGTTGCGGAGTCTCAAGCTGTGGAGTGTCTAGTTGTGGAGTTTCCAGTTGTGGAGTTTCAAGTTGTGGAGTTTCTAGTTGCAGAGTCTCTAGTTGTGGAGTTTCAAGTTGTGGAGTCTCTAGTTGTGGAGTTTCTAGTTGCCGAGTTTCCAGTTGTGGAGTATCTAACAAAGGAGTTTCCAGTTGTGGAGTTTCTAGTTGTGGAGTTTATAGTTGCGGAGTCCCTAGTTGTGGAGTTTCTAGTTGCGGAGTCTCAAGCTGCGGAGTTTCAAGTTGTGGAGTTTCTAGTTGTGGAGTCTCAAGTTGTGGAGTTTCAAGTTGTGAAGTTTCAAGTTGTGGAGTCTCTAGTTGTGGAGTTTCTAGTTGCAGAGTATCTAGTTGTGGAGCTTCCAGTTGTGCAGTTTCTAGTTGTGAAGTTGTGGAGTCTCTGGTTGTGGAGTTTTTAGTTGTGGAGTTTCTAGTTGTGGAGTTTCGAGTTGTGGAGTCTCTAGTTATGGAGTTTCTAGTTGTGGAGCTTCCAGTTGTGGAGTATCTAGTTGTGGAGTTTCCAGTTGTGAAGTATCTAGTTGTGGAGTTTCCAGTTGTGGAGTATCTAGTTGTGGAGTTTTGAGTTGTGGAGTTTCTAGTTGCGGAGTTTTTTGTTGCGGAGTTTCTAGTTGCGGAGTTTTTAATAGCGGAGTTTCTAGTTGTGAAGTTTCAAGTTGCGGAGTCTCAAGTTGTGGAAATTCCAGTTGTGGAGTTTCTAGTTGTGGAGTTGCTAGTGTTGGAGTTTCTAGTTGTGGAGTTTCAGGTTGTGGAGTTTCTAGTTGCAGAGATTCTAGTTGCGGAGTCTCTGGTTGTGGAAGTTCTAGTTATGGAGTTTCTAGTTGTGGAGTTTCTAGTCGTGGAGTTTTTAGTTGTGGAGTCTAGGGTTGTGGAGTTTAAAGTGGCGGAGTCTCAAGTTGTGGAATTTCTAGTTGTGGAGTTTTTAGCTGTCGAGCTTCTAGTCGTTGAGTTTCTAGTTTTGAAGTCTCTAGTTGTGGAGTCTCTAGTTATGGAGTCTCTAGTTTAGAACTTTCTAGTTGTAGAGTTTTTAGTTGTGGAGTGTCTAGTTGTGGAGTTTCCAGTTGTGGAGTTTCCAGTTGTGGAGTTTCGAGTTGTGGAGTTTCTTGTTGTGGAGGTTTGAGTAGTGGAGTTTCTAGTTGCGGCGTCTCAAGTTGTGGAGTTTGTAGTTGCGGAGTGTCTAGTTGTGGTGTTTCTAGCTGTGGAATTTCTTGTTGCGGAGTTTCTAAATGCGGAGTTTCTAGTTGCGGAGTTTCATAGTTGCAGAGTCTCTAGTTATGGAGTTTCTAGTTGTGGAGTGTCTAGTTGTGGAGTTTCAAGTTGTGGAGTTTCTAGTAGAGTTTCGAATTATGAAGTTTCTAGTTGTTGAGTTTCTAGTTTGAAGTCTCTAGTTGTAGATTCTCTAGTTGTGGAGTCTCTAGTTTAGGAGTTTCTGGTTGAAGAGTTTTTAGTTGTGGAGTGTCTAGTTGTGGAGTTTCCAGTTGTGGAGTTTCGAGTTGTGGAGTTTCGAGTTTTGGAGTTTCTAGTTGTGGAGTTTCGAGTTGTGGAGTCTCTAGTTATGGAGTTTCTAGTTGTGGAGCTTCCAGTTGTGGAGTATCTAGTTGTGGAGTTTCCAGTTGTGAAGTATCTAGTTGTGGAGTTTCCAGTTGTGGAGTATCTAGTTGTGGAGTTTTGAGTTGTGGAGTTTCTAGTTGCGGAGTTTCTAGTTGCGGAGTTTTTAATAGCGGAGTTTCTAGTTGTGAAGTTTCAAGTTGCGGAGTCTCAAGTTGTGGAAATTCCAGTTGTGGAGTTTTTAGTAGTGGAGTTTCTAGTTGTTGAGTTTCTAGTTGTGAAGTCTCCAGTTGTGGAGTCTCTAGTTGTGGAGTTTCTAGTTGCAGAGTATCTAGTTGTGGAGCTTCCAGTTGCGCAGTTTCTAGTTGTGAAGTTGTGGAGTCTCTGGTTGTGGAGTTTTTAGTTGTGGAGTTTCTAGTTTTGGAGTTTCGAGTTGTGGAGTCTCTAGTTATGGAGTTTCTAGTTGTGGAGCTTCCAGTTGTGGAGTATCTAGTTGTGGAGTTTCCAGTTGTGAAGTATCTATTTGTGGAGTTTGTAGTTGTGGAGTTTCTAGTCGTGGAGATTCTAGTTGTGGAGTCTCTAGTTGCGGAGTTTCTAGTTGCGGAGTTTCTAGTTGTGGAGTTTCTGGTTGTGGAGTTTCTAGTTGAGGAGTTTCAAGTTGTGGAGTTTCTAGTTGTGGAGTCTCTAGTTGTGGAGTTTAAACTTGTGGAGTCCCTAGTTGTGGAGTTTCTAGTTGCTGAGTCTCAAGATGCGGAGTTTCTAGTTGTTGAGTTTTTAGTTGTGGAGTTTCTAGTTGTTGAGTTTCTAGTTTGAAGTCTCTAGTTGTAGATTTTTTAGTTGTGGAGTCTCTAGTTTAGGAATTCCTAGTTGAAGAGTTTTTAGTTGTGGAGTGTCTAGTTGAAGAGTTTTTAGTTGTGGAGTGTCTAGTTGTGGAGTTTCTAGTTGCAGAGTCTCTAGTTGTGGAGTTTCAAGTTGTGGAGTCTCTAGTTGTGGAGTTTCTAGTTGCCGAGTTTTCAGTTGTGGAGTATCTAGTAGTGGAGTTTCTATTTGTGGAGTTTCTAGCTGCGGAGTTTCTAGTTGCAGAGTCTCTGGTTGTGGAGTTTCGAGTTTTGGAGTTTCTAGTGTTGGAGGTTTGAGTTGTGGAGTTTCTAGTTGTGGAGTTTCTAGTTGCGGAATCTCTAGCTGTGGAATTTCTAGTTGCGGAACCTAAAGTTGTGAGGTTTCAAGTGGTGGAGTCTCTATTTGTGGAGTTTCTAGTTGTGGAGTTTCTAGTTGTGGAGTCTCTAGTTGTGTAGTTTCTAGCTGCGGAGTTTCCAGTGATGGAGTTTTAGTTGTGGAGTTTTTAGTTGTGGAGTTTCTGGTTGTGGAGTTTCTGGTTGTGGAGTTTCTAGTTGCGGAGTCTCTAGTTGTGGAGTTTCGATTTTTGGAGTTTCTAGTGTTGGAGTTTTGAGTTTAGGAGTTTCTAGGTGCGGAATCACTAGCTGTGGATTTTCTAGTTGCGGAACTTAAAGTTGTGAGGTTTCAAGTTGTGGAGTTTCAAGTTGTGGAGTTTCTAGTTGTGGATTTTCCAGTTGTCGAGTTTCTAGTTGCGGAGTTTCTAGTTGCGCAGTTTTTAATAGCGGAGTTTCTAGTTTTGAAGTTTCAAGTTGCGGAGTCTCAAGTTGTGGAGTTTCTGGTTGTGGAGTTTTTAGTTGTGGAGTTTTTAGTTGTTGAGTTTCTAGTTGTGAAGTCTAGTTTTGTAGTTTCTAGCTGTGGAGTTTCTAGATATGGAAATTCTAGTTGCCGAGTCTGTGTTTGTGGGGTTTGTAGTTGTGGAGTTTGTAGTTGTGGAGTTTCTAGTTGTGGAGTTTCTAGTTGCGGAGTTTCTAGTTGTAGATTTTCTAGTTGTGGAGTATCTAGTTGTGGATTTTCCAGTTGCCGAGTTTCCAGTTGTGGAGTATCTAGTAGTGGAGTTTCCAGTTGTGGAGTCCCTAGTTGTGGAGTTTCTAGTTGCGGAGTCTCTAGCTGTGGAGTTTCAAGTTGTGGAGTTTCTAATTGTGGAGTCTCAAGTTGTGGAGTTTAAAGTTGTGGAGTTTCATGTTGTGGAGTCTCTAGTTGTGGAGTTTCTAGTTGCAGAGTATCTAGTTGTGCAGTTTACAGTTGTGGAGTTTCTAGTTGTGAAGTTGCGGAGTCTCTGGTTGTGGAGTTTTTAGTTCTGGAGTCTCTAGTTGTGGAGTTTCTAGTTGTGGAGTTTTTAGTTGTGGAGTATCTAGTTGTGGAGTTTCCAGTTGTGAAGTATCTAGTTGTGGAGTTTCCAGTTGTGGAGTATCTAGTTGTGGAGTTTTAAATTGTGGAGTTTGTAGTTGCGGAGTTTCTAGTTGCGGAGTTTTTAATAGCGGAGTTTCTAGTTGTGAAGTTTCAAGTCGCGGAGTCTCAAGTTGTGAAGTTTCCAGTTGTGGAGTTTCGAGTTGTGGAGTTTCGAGTTTTGGAGTTTCTAGTTGTGGAATTTTGAGTTGTGGAGTTTCTAGTTGTGGAGTTTCTAGTTGCGGAATCTCTAGATGTGGATTTTCTAGTTGCGTAACTTAAGGTCGTGAGGTTTCAAGTTGTGGAGTTTCTAGTTTTCTAGTTGTGGAGTTTCTAGTTGTGGAGTTTCTAGTTGTGGAGTCTGTAGTTGTGTAGTTTCTAGCTGCGGAGTTTCTATTTGTCGAGTATCTAGCTGCGGAGTTTCTAGTTGCGGAGTCTCTAGTTGTGGAGTTTCTAGTTGTGGAGTTTTCATTTGTGGAGTTATAGTTGTGGACTTTCTAGACATGAAATTTCTTGTAGTCGAGTCTCTATTTGTGGAGTCTCTAGTTGTGGAGTTTCTAGTTGTGGAGTCTCTAGTTGTGTAGTGTCTAGCTGCGGAGTTTCTAGTTGCAGAGTTTCTATTTGTGGAGTTTCTACTTGCGGAGTTTCTAGTTGCAGAGTCTCTGGTGTGGAGTTTCTAGTTGCGAAGTCTCTAGTTGTGGAGTTTCTTGTTGTGGAGTTTCCAGTTGTGGAGTTTTTAGTTGTGGAGTTTCTAGTTGTGGAGTTTCTGGTTGTGGAGTTTCTGGTTGTGGAGTTTCTAGTTGCGGAGTCTCCAGTTGTGGAGTTTCGATTTTTGGAGTTTCGAGTGTTGGAGTTTTGAGTTTAGGAGTTTCTAGTTGCGGAATCTCTAGCTGTGGATTTTCTAGTTGCGGAACTTAAAGTTGTGAGGTTTCAAGTTGTGGAGTTTCAAGTTGTGGAGTTTCTAGTTGTGGAATTTCTAGTTGTGGAGTCTCTAGTTGTGTAGTTTCTAGCTGCAGAGTTTCTATTTGTGGAGTTTCTAGTTGCGGAGTTTCTAGTTGCAGAGTCTCTGGTTGTGGAGTTTCTAGTTGCGGAGTCTCTAGTTGTGGAGTTTCTAGTTGTGGAGTATCTAGTTGTGGAGTTTCTAGTTGTGGAGTTGCAAGTTGTAAAGTTTCTAGTTGGGGAGTTTCTAGTTGTAGAGTTTCTAGTTGTGGAGTCTCAAGTTGTGGAGTTTAAACTTGTGGAGTTTCAAGTTGTGGAGTCTATAGTTGTGGATTTTCTAGTTGTGGAGTAAATCGTTGTGGATTTTCCAGTTGTGGAGTTTCTAGTTGTGGAGTTGCGGAGTCTCTAGTTGTGGAGTTTCTAGTTGCAGAGTCTCTAGTTGTGGAGTTTCAAGTTGTGGAGTCTCTAGTTGTGGAGTTTCTAGTTGCCGAGTTTCCAGTTGTGGAGTATCTAGTAGTGGGGTTTCCAGTTGTGGAGTTTCTAGTTGTGGAGTTTCTAGTTGCGGAGTCCCTTGTTGTGGAGTTTCTAGTTGTGGAGTCTCTAGTTGTAGAGTTTCTAGTTGAGGAGTTTCTAGTTGTGGATTTTCCAGTTATCGAATTTCTAGTTGTGGAGTATCTAGTAGTGAAGTTTCCAGTTGTGGAGTTTCAAGTTGCGGAGTCTCAAGCTGTGGAGCTTCTAGTTGTTGAGTTTTAGTAGTGCAGTTTCTAGTTGTTGAGTTTCTAGTTTGAAGTCCCAGGTTGTGGAGTTTCTAGTTTAGGAGTTTCTAGTTGTAGAGTTTTTAGTTTTTGAGTCTCTAGTTGTGAAGTTTCAAGTTCTGGAGTTTCGAGTTGTGGAGTTTCGAATTGTGGAGTTTTGAGTTGTGGAGTTTCGAGTTGTGCAGTTTCTAGTTGTGGAGTTTCTAGTTGCGGAATCTCTAGTTGTGGATTTTCTAGTTGCGAAACTTAAGGCTGGGAGGTTTCAAGTTGTGGAGTTTCTAGTTGTGGAGTTTCTAGTTGTGGAGTTTCTAGTTGCGGAGTTTCTAGTTGTGGAGTTTCTAGCTGCGGAGTTTCTAGTTGCAAGGTCTCTAGATGTGGAATTTCTAGTTGTAGAGTTTCTAGTTGTGGAGACTCTATTTGCGGAGTTTCTAGTTGTGGAGTTTCTAGTTGTGGAGTTTCTGGTTGTGGAGTTTTTAGTTGTGGAGTTTCAAGTTGTGGAGACTCTAGTTGTGGATTTTCTAGTTGTGGAGTCTCTAGATGCGGAGTTTCTAGTTGTGGAGTCTCTAGTTGTGGAGTTTCTAGTTGCCGAGTTTCCAGTTGTGGAGTATCTAGTAGTGGGGTTTCCAGTTGTGGAGTTTCTAGTTGTGGAGTTTCTAGTTGCGGAGTCCCTTGTTGTGGAGTTTCTAGTTGTGGAGTCTCTAGTTGTAGAGTTTCTAGTTGAGGATTTTCTAGTTGTGGATTTTCCAGTTATCGAATTTCTAGTTGTGGAGTATCTAGTAGTGAAGTTTCCAGTTGTGGAGTTTCAAGTTGCGGAGTCTCAAGCTGTGGAGCTTCTAGTTGTTGAGTTTTAGTTGTGCAGTTTCTAGTTGTTGATTTTCTAGTTTGAAGTCTCAGGTTGTGGAGTTTCTAGTTTAGGAGTTTCTAGTTGTAGAGTTTTTAGTTTTTGAGTCTCTAGTTTTGAAGTTTCAAGTTGTGGAGTTTCGAGTTGTGGAGTTTCGAATTGTGGAGTTTTGAGTTGTGGAGTTTCGAGTTGTGGAGTTTCTAGTTGTGGAGTTTCTAGTTGCGGAATCTCTAGTTGTGGATTTTCTAGTTGCGAAACTTAAGGCTGTGAGGTTTCAAGTTGTGGAGTTTCTAGTTGTGGAGTTTCTAGTTGTGGAGTTTCTAGTTGCGGAGTTTCTGGTTGTGGAGTTTCTAGCTGCGGAGTTTCTAGTTGCAAGGTCTCTAGATGTGGAATTTCTAGTTGTAGAGTTTCAAATTGTGGAGTCTCTATTTGCGGAGTTTCTAGTTGTGGAGTTTCTAGTTGTGGAGTTTCTGGTTGTGGAGTTTTTAGTTGTGGAGTTTCAAGTTGTGGAGACTCTAGTTGTGGAGTTTCTAGTTGTGGAGTCTCTAGATGCGGAGTTTCTAGTTGTGGAGTTGCTAGTGTTGGAGTTTCTAGTTGTGGAGTTTCAGGTTGTGGAGTTTCTAGTTGCAGAGATTCTAGTTGCGGAGTCTCTGGTTGTGGAGGTTCTAGTTATGGAGTTTCTAGTTGTGGAGTTTCTAGTCGTGGAGTTTTTAGTTGTGGAGTCTAGGGTTGTGGAGTTTAAAGTGGCGGAGTCTCAAGTTGTGGAATTTCTAGTTGTAGAGTTTTTAGCTGCGGAGCTTCTAGTTGTTGAGTTTCTAGTTTTGAAGTCTCTATTGTGGAGTCTCTAGTTATGGAGTCTCTACTTTAGAACTTTCTAGTTGTAGAGTTTTTAGTTGTGGAGTGTCTAGTTGTGGAGTTTCCAGTTGTGGAGTTTCCAGTTGTGGAGTTTCGAGTTGTGGAGTTTCTTGTTGTTGAGGTTTGAGTAGTGGAGTTTCTAGTTGCGGCGTCTCAAGTTGTGGAGTTTGTAGTTGCGGAGTGTCTAGTTGTGGTGTTTCTAGCTGTGGAATTTCTTGTTGCGGAGTTTCTAAATGCGGAGTTTCTAGTTGCGGAGTTCCATAGTTGCAGAGTCTCTAGTTATGGAGTTTCTAGTTGTGGAGTGTCTAGTTGTGGAGTTTCAAGTTGTGGAGTTTCTAGTAGAGTTTCGAATTTTGAAGTTTCTAGTTGTTGAGTTTCTAGTTTGAAGTCTCTAGTTGTAGATTCTCTAGTTGTGGAGTCTCTAGTTTAGGAGTTTCTAGTTGAAGAGTTTTTAGTTGTGGAGTGTCTAGTTGTGGAGTTTCCAGTTGTGGAGTTTCGAGTTGTGGAGTTTCGAGTTTTGGAGTTTCTAGTTGTGGAATTTTGAGTTGTGGAGTTTCTAGTTGTGGAGTTTCTAGTTGCGGAATCTCTAGCTGTGGATTTTCTAGTTGCGTAACTTAAGGTCGTGAGGTTTCAAGTTGTGGAGTTTCTAGTTTTCTAGTTGTGGAGTTTCTAGTTGTGGAGTTTCTAGTTGTGGAGTCTGTAGTTGTGTAGTTTCTAGCTGCGGAGTTTCTATTTGTGGAGTATCTAGCTGCGGAGTTTCTAGTTGCGGAGTCTCTAGTTGTGGACTTTCTAGTTGTGGAGTTTCTAGTTGTGGAGTTTCCATTTGTGGAGTTATAGTTGTGGACTTTCTAGACATGAAATTTCTTGTAGTCGAGTCTCTATTTGTGGAGTCTCTAGTTGTGGAGTTTCTAGTTGTGGAGTTTCTAGTTGTGGAGTCTCTAGTTGTGTAGTGTCTAGCTGCGGAGTTTCTAGATGCAGAGTTTCTATTTGTGGAGTTTCTAATTGTGGAGTTTCTAGTTGCAGAGTCTCTGGTTGTGGAGTTTCTAGTTGCGAAGTCTCTAGTTGTGGAGTTTCTTGTTGTGGAGTTTCCAGTTGTGGAGTTTTTAGTTGTGGAGTTTCTAGTTGTGGAGTTTCTGGTTGTGGAGTTTCTGGTTGTGGAGTTTCTAGTTGCGGAGTCTCCAGTTGTGGAGTTTCGATTTTTGGAGTTTCTAGTGTTGGAGTTTTGAGTTTAGGAGTTTCTAGTTGCGGAATCTCTAGCTGTGGATTTTCTAGTTGCGGAACTTAAAGTTGTGAGGTTTCAAGTTGTGGAGTTTCAAGTTGTGGAGTTTCTAGTTGTGGAATTTCTAGTTGTGGAGTCTCTAGTTGTGTAGTTTCTAGCTGCAGAGTTTCTATTTGTGGAGTTTCTAGTTGCGGAGTTTCTAGTTGCAGAGTCTCTGGTTGTGGAGTTTCTAGTTGCGGAGTCTGTAGTTGTGGAGTTTCTTGTTGTGGAGTTTCTAGTTGTGGAGTTTCTAGTTGTGGATTTCCAAGTTGTAAAGTTTCTAGTTGGGGAGTTTCTAGTTGTGGAGTTTCTAGTTGTGGAGTCTCAAGTTGTGGAGTCTCAAGTTGTGGAGTTTAAACTTGTGGAGTTTCAAGTTGTGGAGTCTATAGTTGTGGATTTTCTAGTTGTGGAGAAAATCGTTGTGGATTTTCCAGTTGTGGAGTTTCTAGTTGTGGAGTTGCGGAGTCTCTAGTTGTGGAGTTTCTAGTTGCAGAGTCTCTAGTTGTGGAGTTTCAAGTTGTGGAGTCTCTAGTTGTGGAGTTTCTAGTTGCCGAGTTTCCAGTTGTGGAGTATCTAGTAGTGGAGTTTCAAGTTGTGGAGTTTCTAGTTGTGGAGTTTCTAGTTGCGGAGTCCCTTGTTGTGGAGTTTCTAGTTGTGGAGTCTCTAGTTGTAGAGTTTCTAGTTGAGGAGTTTCTAGTTGTGGATTTTCCAGTTATCGAGTTTCTAGTTGTGGAGTATCTAGTAGTGAAGTTTCCAGTTGTGGAGTTTCAAGTTGCGGAGTCTCAAGCTGTGGAGCTTCTAGTTGTTGAGTTTTAGTTGTGCAGTTTCTAGTTGTTGAGTTTCTAGTTTGAAGTCTCAGGTTGTGGAGTTTCTAGCTTAGGAGTTTCTAGTTGTAGAGTTTTTAGCTTTTGAGTCTCTAGTTGTGAAGTTTCAAGTTCTGGAGTTTCGAGTTGTGGAGTTTCGAATTGTGGAGTTTCGAGTTTAGGAGTTTCTAGTTGTGGAATTTTGAGTTGTGGAGTTTCTAGTTGTGGAGTTTCTAGTTGCGGAATCTCTAGCTGTGGATTTTCTAGTTGCGTAACTTAAGGTCCTGAGGTTTCAAGTTGTGGAGTTTCTAGTTTTCTAGTTGTGGAGTTTCTAGTTGTGGAGTTTCTAGTTGTGGAGTCTGTAGTTGTGTAGATTCTAGCTGCGGAGTTTCTATTTGTGGAGTATCTAGCTGCGGAGTTTCTAGTTGCAGAGTCTCTAGTTATGGAGTTTCTAGTTGTGGAGTTTCTAGTTGTGGAGTTTCCATTTGTGGAGTTATAGTTGTGGACTTTCTAGACATGAAATTTCTTGTAGTCGAGTCTCTATTTGTGGAGCTTGTAGTTGTGGAGTTTCTAGTTGTTGAGTTTCTAGTTGTGGAGTCTCTAGTTTTGCAGTTTCTAGTTGTGGAGTTTCTAGATATGGAATTTCTAGTTCCCGAGTCTGTATTTGTGAAGTTTGAAGTTCTGGAGTTTCCAGTTGTGGAGTTTCTAGTTGTGGAGTCTCTAGTTGCGGAGTTTCTAGTTGCGGAGTTTCTAATTGTGGAGTTTCTGGTTGTGGAGTTTCTATTTGATGAGTTTCAATTTGTGAAGTTTCTAGTTGTGGAGTCTCTAGTTGCGGAGTTTCTAGTTGTGAAGTTTCTAGTTGTGGAGTTTCTAGTTTTCGAGTTTCTAGTTGTGGAGTTTCTAGTTGTAGAGTCTCCTGTTGCGGAGTTTCTAGTTGCGGAGTTTCTAGTTGTGGAGTATCTAGTTGTGGATTTTCCAGTTGTGGAGTTTCTAGTTGTTCAGTTGCGGAGTATCTAGTTGTTGAGTTTCTAGTTGCAGAGTCTCTAGTTGCGGAGTTTCAAGTTGTGGAGTCTCTAGATGTGGAGTTTCTAGTTGTCGAGTTTCCAGTTGTGGAGTATCTAGTAGTGGAGTTTCGAGTTGTGGAGTTTCTAGTTGTGGAGTTTCTAGTTGTGGAGTTTCTAGTTGCGGAGTTTCTAGTTGCGAAGTTTCAAGTTGTGGAGTTTCAAGTTGCGGAGTCTCAAGCTGTGGACTTTCTAGTTGTGGAGTTTCCAGTTGTGGAGTTTCGAGTTGCGGAGTTTCTAGTTGCAGAGTCTCTAGTTGTGGAGTTTCTAGTTGCGGAGTTTCTAGTTGTAGATTTTCTAGTTGTGGAGTATCTAGTTGTGGATTTTCCAGTTGCCGAGTTTCCAGTTGTGGAGTATCTAGTAGTGGAGTTTCCAGTTGTGGAGTCCCTAGTTGTGGAGTTTCTAGTTGCGGAGTCTCAAGCTGTGGAGGTTCAAGTTGTGGAGTCTCTAGTTGTGGAGTCTCAAGTTGTGGAGTTTAAAGTTGTGGAGTTTCAAGTTGTGGAGTCTCTAGTTGTGGAGTTTCTAGTTGCAGAGTATCTAGTTGTGCAGTTTCCAGTTGTGGAGTTTCTAGTTGTGAAGTTGCGGAGTCTCTGGTTGTGGAGTTTTTAGTTCTGGAGTCTCTAGTTGTGGAGTTTCTAGTTGTGGAGTTTTTAGTTGTGGAGTATCTAGTTGTGGAGTTTCCAGTTGTGAAGTATCTAGTTGTGGAGTTTCCAGTTGTGGAGTATCTAGTTGTGGAGTTTTAAATTGTGCAGTTTCTAGTTGCGGAGTTTCTAGTTGCGGAGTTTTTAATAGCGGAGTTTCTAGTTGTGAAGTTTCAAGTTGCGGAGTCTCAAGTTGTGGAGTTTCAAGTTGTGGAGTTTTGAGTTGTGGAGTTTCTAGCTGTGGAGTTTCTAGATATGGAATTTCTAGTTGACGAGTCTGTATTTGTGGGGTTTGTAGTTGTGGAGTTTCTAGTTGTGGAGTTTCTAGTTGTGGAGTCTCTAGTTGCGGAGTTTCTAGTTGTAGATTTTCTAGTTGTGGAGTATCTAGTTGTGGATTTTCCAGTTGTGGAGTTTCTAGTTGTTGAGTTGCGGAGTTTCTAGTTGTTGAGTTTCTAGTTGCAGAGTCTCTAGTTGTGGAGTTTCAAGTTGTGGAGTCTCTGGATGTGGAGTTTCTAGTTGTCGAGTTTCCAGTTGTGGAGTATCTAGTAGTGGAGTTTCGAGTTGTGGAGTTTCTAGTTGTGGAGTTTCTAGTTGTGGAGTCCTTAGTGTTGGAGTTTCTAGTTGCGGAGTCTCTAGTTGTGGAGTTTCGAGTTGCGGAGTCTCAAACTGTAGAGTTTCTAGTTGTTGAGTTTTTAGTTGTGGAGTTTCCAGTTGTTGAGTTTCTAGTTTCAAGTCTCTAGTTGTAGATTCTCTAGTTGTGGAGTCTCTAGTTTAGGAGTTTCTAGTTGAAGAGTTTTTTGTGGTGGAGTGTCTAGTTGTGGAGTTTCCAGTAGTGGAGTTTCGAGTTGTGGAGTTTCTAGTTGCGGAGTCCCTAGTTGTGGATTTTCTAGTTGTGGAGTCTCAAGCTATGGAGTTTCTAGTTGTTGAGTTTTTAGTTGTGGAGTTTCTAGTGCTTGAGTTTCTAGTTTGAAGTCTCTAGTTGTAGATTCTCTAGTTGTGGAGTCTCTAGTTTAGGAATTTCTAGTTGAAGAGTTTTTAGTTGTGGAGTGTCTAGTTGTGGAGTTTCCAGTTGTGGAGTTTCGAGTTGTGGAGTTGGGGAGTCTCTAGTTGTGGAGTTTCTAGTTGCAGAGTCTCTAGTTGTGGTGTTTCAAGTTGTGGAGTCTCTAGTTGTGGAGTTTCTAGTTGCCGAGTTTCCAGTTGTGGAGTATCTAGTACTGGAGTTGCCGGTTGTGGAGTTTCCAGTTGTGGAGTTTCTAGTTGCGGAGTCCCTAGTTGTGGAGTTTCTAGTTGCGGAGTCTCAAGATGTGGAGTTTCTAGTTGTTGAGTTTTTAGTTGTGGAGTTTCTAGTTGTTGAGTTTCTAGTTTGAAGTCTCTAGTTGTAGATTTTTTAGTTGTGGAGTCTCTAGTTTAGGAATTTCTAGTTGAAGAGTTTTTAGTTGTGGAGTGTCTAGTTGTGGAGTTTCTAGTTGCAGAGTCTCTAGTTGTGGAGTTTCAAGTTGTGGAGTCGCTAGTTGTGGAGTTTCTAGTTGCCGAGTTTTCAGTTGTGAAGTATCTAGTAGTGGAGTTTCTATTTGTGGAGTTTCTAGATGCGGAGTTTCTAGTTGCAGAGTCTCTGGTTGTGGAGTTTCGAGTTTTGGAGTTTCTAGTGTTGGAAGTTTGAGTTGTGGAGTTTCTAGTTGTGGAGTTTCTAGTTGCGGAATCTCTAGCTGTGGATTTTATAGTTGCGGAACCTAAAGTTGTGAGGTTTCAAGTGGTGGAGTCTCTAGTTGTGGAGTTTCTTGTTGTGGAGTTTCTAGTTGTGGAGTCTCTAGTTGTGTAGTTTCTAGCTGCGGAGTTTCTAGTTGTAGAGTTTTTATTTGTGGAGTTTTTACTTGCGGAGTTTCTAGTTGCAGAGTCTCTGGTTGTGGAGTTTCTAGTTGCGAAGTCTCTAGTTCTGCAGTTTCTTGTTGTGGAGTTTCCAGTTGTGGAGTTTTTAGTTGTGGAGTTTCTAGTTGTGGAGTTTCTGGTTGTGGAGTTTCTGGTTGTGGAGTTTCTAGTTGCGGAGTCTCTAGTTGTGGAGTTTCGATTTTTGGAGTTTCTAGTGTTGGAGTTTTGAGTTTAGGAGTTTCTAGTTGCGGAATCTCTAGCTGTGGATTTTCTAGTTGCGGAACTTAAAGTTGTGAGGTTTCAAGTTGTGGAGTTTCAAGTTGTGGAGTTTCTAGTTGTGGAATTTCTAGTTGTGGAGTCTCTAGTCGTGTAGTTTCTAGCTGCAGAGTTTCTATTTGTGGAGTTTCTAGTTGCGGAGTTTCTAGTTGCAGAGTCTCTGGTTGTGGAGTTTCTAGTTGCGGAGTATCTAGTTGTGGAGTTTCTAGTTGTGGAGTTTCTAGTTGTGGAGTTCCAAGTTGTAAAGTTTCTAGTTGGGGAGTTTCTAGTTGTGGAGTTTCTAGTTGTGGAGTCTCAAGTTGTGGAGTTTAAACTTGTGGAGTTTCAAGTTGTGGAGTCTATAGTTGTGGAGTTTCTAGTTGTGGATTTTCTAGTTGTGGAGTATATCGTTGTGGATTTTCCAGTTGTGGAGTTTCTAGTTGTGGAGTTGCGGAGTCTCTAGTTGTGGAGTTTCTAGTTGCAGAGTCTCTAGTTGTGGAGTTTGAAGTTGTGGAGTCTCTAGTTGTGGAGTTTCAAGTTGCCGAGTTTCCAGTTGTGGAGTATCTAGTAGTGGAGTTTCCAGTTGTGGAGTTTCTAGTTGTGGAGTTTCTAGTTGCGGAGTCCCTTGTTGTGGAGTTTCTAGTTGTGGAGTCTCTAGTTGTAGAGTTTCTAGTTGAGGAGTTTCTAGTTGTGGATTTTCCAGTTGTCGAGTTTCTAGTAGTGGAGTATCTAGTAGTGAAGTTTCCAGTTGTGGAGTTTCAAGTTGCGGAGTCTCAAGCTGTGGAGCTTCTAGTTGTTGAGTTTTAGTTGTGCAGTTTCTAGTTGTTGAGTTTCTAGTTTGAAGTCTCAGGTTGTGGAGTTTCAAGTTTAGGAGTTTCTAGTTGTAGAGTTTTTAGTTTTTGAGTCTCTAGTTGTGAAGTTTCAAGTTCTGGAGTTTCGAGTTGTGGAGTTTCGAATTGTGGAGTTTTGAGTTGTGGAGTTTCGAGTTGTGGAGTTTATAGTTGTGGAGTTTCTAGTTGCGGAATCTCTAGTTGTGCATTTTCTAGTTGCGAAACTTAAGGCTGTGAGGTTTCAAGTTGTGGAGTTTATAGTTGTGGAGTTTCTAGTTGTGGAGTTTCTAGTTGCGGAGTTTCTAGTTGTGGAGTTTCTAGCTGCGGAGTTTCTAGTTGCAAGGTCTCTAGATGTGTAATTTCTAGTTGTAGAGTTTCTAGTTGTGGAGGCTCTATTTGCGGAGTTTCTAGGTGTAGAGTTTCTAGTTGTGGAGTTTCTTGTTGTGGAGTTTTTAGTTGTGGAGTTTCAAGTTGTGGAGACTCTAGCTGTGGAGTTTCTAGTTGTGGAGTCTCTAGATGCGGAGTTTCTAGTTGTGGAGTTGCTAGTGTTGGAGTTTCTAGTTGTGGAGTTTCAGGTTGTGGAGTTTCTAGTTGCAGAGATTCTAGTTGCGGAGTCTCTGGTTGTGGAAGTTCTAGTTATGGAGTTTCTAGTTGTGGAGTTTCTAGTCGTGGAGTTTTTAGTTGTGGAGTCTAGGGTTGTGGAGTTTAAAGTGGCGGAGTCTCAAGTTGTGGAATTTCTTGTTGTGGAGTTTTTAGCTGTCGAGCTTCTAGTCGTTGAGTTTCTAATTTTGAAGTCTCTAGTTGTGGAGTCTCTAGTTATGGAGTCTCTAGTTTAGAACTTTCTAGTTGTAGAGTTTTTAGTTGTGGAGTGTCTAGTTGTGGAGTTTCCAGTTGTGGAGTTTCCAGTTGTGGAGTTTCGAGTTGTGGAGTTTCTTGTTGTGGAGGTTTGAGTAGTGGAGTTTCTAGTTGCGGCGTCTCAAGTTGTGGAGTTTGTAGTTGCGGAGTGTCTAGTTGTGGTGTTTCTAGCTGTGGAATGTCTTGTTGCGGAGTTTCTAAATGCGGAGCTTCTAGTTGCGGAGTTCCATAGTTGCAGTCTCTAGTTATGGAGTTTCTAGTTGTGGAGTGTCTAGTTGTGGAGTTTCAAGTTGTGGAGTTTCTAGGAGAGTTTCGAATTTTGAAGTTTCTAGTTGTTGAGTTTCTAGTTTGAAGTCTCTAGTTGTAGATTCTCTAGTTGTGGAGTCTCTAGTTTAGGAGTTTCTAGTTGAAGAGTTTTTAGTTGTGGAGTGTCTAGTTGTGAAGTTTCCAGTTGTGGAGTTTCGAGTTGTGGAGTTTCGAGTTTTGGAGTTTCTAGTTGTGGAATTTTGAGTTGTGGAGTTTCTAGTTGTGGAGTTTCTAGTTGCGGAATCTCTAGATGTGGATTTTCTAGTTGCGTAACTTAAGGTCGTGAGGTTTCAAGTTGTGGAGTTTCTAGTTTTCTAGTTGTGGAGTTTCTAGTTGTGGAGTTTCTAGTTGTGGAGTCTGTAGTTGTGTAGTTTCTAGCTGCGGAGTTTCTATTTGTCGAGTATCTAGCTGCGGAGTTTCTAGTTGCGGAGTCTCTAGTTGTGGAGCTTGTAGTTGTGGAGTTTCTAGTTGTGGAGTTTCCATTTGTGGAGTTATAGTTGTGGACTTTCTAGACATGAAATTTTTTGTAGTCGTGTCTCTATTTGTGGAGCTTGTAGTTGTGGAGTTTCTAGTTGTTGAGTTTCTAGTTGTGGAGTCTCTAGTTTTGCAGTTTATAGTTGTGGAGTTTCTAGATATGGAATTTCTAGTTGCCGAGTCTGTATTTGCGAAGTTTGAAGTTCTGGAGTTTCTAGTTGTGGAGTTTCTAGTTGTGGAGTTTCTAGTTGCGGAGTTTCTAGTTGCGGAGTTTCTAATTGTGGAGTTTCTGGTTGTGGAGTTTCTATTTGAGGAGTTTCAAGTTGTGAAGTTTCTAGTTGTGGAGTCTCTAGTTGCGGAGTTTCTAGTTGTGAAGTTTCTAGTTGTTGAGTTTCTAGTTTTCGAGTTTCTAGTTGTGGAGTTTCTAGTTGTTGAGTCTCCTGTTGCGGAGTTTCTAGTTGCGGGGTTTCTAGTTGGGGAGTTTCCAGTTGTGGAGTTTCTAGTTGTGGAGTTTCTAGTTGTGGAGTCTCAAGTTGTGAAGTTTAAACTTGTGGAGTTTCTAGTTGTGGAGTCTATAGTTGTGGAGTTTCTAGTTGTAGATTTTCTAGTTGTGGAGTATCTAGTTGTGGATTTTCCAGTTGTGGAGTTTCTAGTTGTTCAGTTGCGGAGTATCTAGTTGTTGAGTTTCAAGTTGCAGAGTCTCTAGTTGTGGATTTTCAAGTTGTGGTGTCTCTAGATGTGGAGTTTCTAGTTGTCGAGTTTCCAGTTGTGGAGTATCTAGTAGTGGAGTTTCGAGTTGTGGAGTTTCTAGTTGTGGAGTTTCTAGTTGCGGAGTTTCTAGTTGCGAAGTTTCAAGTTGTGGAGTTTCAAGTTGCGGAGTCTCAAGCTGTGGAGTGTCTAGTTGTGGAGTTTCCAGTTGTGGAGTTTCAAGTTGTGGAGTTTCTAGTTGCAGAGTCTCTAGTTGTGGAGTTTCAAGTTGTGGAGTCTCTAGTTGTGGAGTTTCTAGTTGCCGAGTTTCCAGTTGTGGAGTATCTAACAGTGGAGTTTCCAGTTGTGGAGTTTCTAGTTGTGGAGTTTATAGTTGCGGAGTCCCTAGTTGTGGAGTTTCTAGTTGCGGAGTCTCAAGCTGCGGAGTTTCAAGTTGTGGAGTTTCTAGTTGTGGAGTCTCAAGTTGTGGAGTTTCAAGTTGTGAAGTTTCAAGTTGTGGAGTCTCTAGTTGTGGAGTTTCTAGTTGCAGAGTATCTAGTTGTGGAGCTTCCAGTTGTGCAGTTTCTAGTTGTGAAGTTGTGGAGTCTCTGGTTGTGGAGTTTTTAGTTGTGGAGTTTCTAGTTGTGGAGTTTCGAGTTGTGGAGTCTCTAGTTATGGAGTTTCTAGTTGTGGAGCTTCCAGTTGTGGAGTATCTAGTTGTGGAGTTTCCAGTTGTGAAGTATCTAGTTGTGGAGTTTCCAGTTGTGGAGTATCTAGTTGTGGAGTTTTGAGTTGTGGAGTTTCTAGTTGCGGAGTTTCTAGTTGCGGAGTTTTTAATAGCGGAGTTTCTAGTGGTGAAGTTTCAAGTTGCGGAGTCTCAAGTTGTAGAAATTCCAGTTGTGGAGTTTTTAGTTGTGGAGTTTCTTGTTGTGGAGTTTCTAGTTGTGGAGTCTCTAGTTGTGTAGTTTCTAGCTGCGGAGTTTCTAGTTGCAGAGTTTTTATTTGTGGAGTTTTTACTTGCGGAGTTTCTAGTTGCAGAGTCTCTGGTTGTGGAGTTTCTAGTTGCGAAGTCTCTAGTTGTGCAGTTTCTTGTTGTGGAGTTTCCAGTTGTGGAGTTTTTAGTTGTGGAGTTTCTAGTTGTGGAGTTTCTGGTTGTGGAGTTTCTGGTTGTGGAGTTTCTAGTTGCGGAGTCTCTAGTTGTGGAGTTTCGATTTTTGGAGTTTCTAGTGTTGGAGTTTTGAGTTTAGGAGTTTCTAGTTGCGGAATCTCTAGCTGTGGATTTTCTAGTTGCGGAACTTAAAGTTGTGAGGTTTCAAGTTGTGGAGTTTAAAGTTGTGGAGTTTCTAGTTGTGGAATTTCTAGTTGTGGAGTCTCTAGTTGTGTAGTTTCTAGCTGCAGAGTTTCTATTTGTGGAGTTTCTAGTTGCGGAGTTTCTAGTTGCAGAGTCTCTGGTTGTGGAGTTTCTAGTTGCGGAGTCTCTAGTTGTGGAGTTTCTAGTTGTGGAGTTTCTAGTTGTGGAGTTCCAAGTTGTAAAGTTTCTAGTTGGGGAGTTTCTAGTTGTGGAGTTTCTAGTTGTGGAGTCTCAAGTTGTGGAGTTTAAACTTGTGGAGTTTCAAGTTGTGGAGTCTATAGTTGTGGAGTTTCTAGTTGTGGATTTTCTAGTTGTGGAGTATATCGTTGTGGATTTTCCAGTTGTGGAGTTTCTAGTTGTGGAGTTGCGGAGTCTCTAGTTGTGGAGTTTCTAGTTGCAGAGTCTCTAGTTGTGGAGTTTGAAGTTGTGGAGTCTCTAGTTGTGGAGTTTCTAGTTGCCGAGTTTCCAGTTGTGGAGTATCTAGTAGTGGAGTTTCCAGTTGTGGAGTTTCTAGTTGTGGAGTTTCTAGTTGCGGAGTCCCTTGTTGTGGAGTTTCTAGTTGTGGAGTCTCTAGTTGTAGAGTTTCTTGTTGAGGAGTTTCTAGTTGTGGATTTTCCAGTTGTCGAGTTTCTAGTAGTGGAGTATCTAGTAGTGAAGTTTCCAGTTGTGGAGTTTCAAGTTGCGGAGTCTCAAGCTGTGGAGCTTCTAGTTGTTGAGTTTTAGTTGTGCAGTTTCTAGTTGTTGAGTTTCTAGTTTGAAGTCTCAGGTTGTGGAGTTTCAAGTTTAGGAGTTTCTAGTTGTAGAGTTTTTAGTTTTTGAGTCTCTACTTGTGAAGTTTCAAGTTCTGGAGTTTCGAGTTGTGGAGTTTCGAATTGTGGAGTTTTGAGTTGTGGAGTTTCGAGTTGTGGAGTTTATAGTTGTGGAGTTTCTAGTTGCGGAATCTCTAGTTGTGCATTTTCTAGTTGCGAAACTTAAGGCTGTGAGGTTTCAAGTTGTGGAGTTTATAGTTGTGGAGTTTCTAGTTGTGGAGTTTCTAGTTGCGGAGTTTCTAGTTGTGGAGTTTCTAGCTGCGCAGTTTCTAGTTGCAAGGTCTCTAGATGTGTAATTTCTAGTTGTAGAGTTTCTAGTTGTGGAGGCTCTATATGCGGAGTTTCTAGGTGTGGAGTTTCTAGTTGTGGAGTTTCTTGTTGTGGAGTTTTTAGTTGTGGAGTTTCAAGTTGTGGAGACTCTAGCTGTGGAGTTTCTAGTTGTGGAGTTTCTAGTCGTGGAGTTTTTAGTTGTGGAGTCTAGGGTTGTGGAGTTTAAAGTGGCGGAGTCTCAAGTTGTGGAATTTCTAGTTGTGGAGTTTTTAGCTGTCGAGCTTCTAGTCGTTGAGTTTCTAGTTTTGAAGTCTCTAGTTGTGGAGTCTCTAGTTATGGAGTCTCTAGTTTAGAACTTTCTAGTTGTAGAGTTTTTAGTTGTGGAGTGTCTAGTTGTGGAGTTTCCAGTTGTGGAGTTTCGAGTTGTGGAGTTTCGAGTTGTGGAGTTTCTTGTTGTGGAGGTTTGAGTAGTGGAGTTTCTAGTTGCGGCGTCTCAAGTTGTGGAGTTTGTAGTTGCGGAGTGTCTAGTTGTGGTGTTTCTAGCTGTGGAATTTCTTGTTGCGGAGTTTCTAAATGCGGAGCTTCTAGTTGCGGAGTTCCATAGTTGCAGTCTCTAGTTATGAAGTTTCTAGTTGTGGAGTGTCTAGTTGTGGAGTTTCAAGTTGTGGAGTTTCTAGGAGAGTTTCGAATTTTGAAGTTTCCAGTTGTTGAGTTTCTAGTTTGAAGTCTCTAGTTGTAGATTCTCTAGTTGTGGAGTTTCTAGTTTAGGAGTTTCTAGTTGAAGAGTTTTTAGTTGTGGAGTGTCTAGTTGTGAAGTTTCCAGTTGTGGAGTTTCGAGTTGTGGAGTTTCGAGTTTTGGAGTTTCTAGTTGTGGAATTTTGAGTTGTGGAGTTTCTAGTTGTGGAGTTTCTAGTTGCGGAATCTCTAGATGTGGATTTTCTAGTTGCGTAACTTAAGGTCGTGAGGTTTCAAGTTGTGGAGTTTCTAGTTTTCTAGTTGTGGAGTTTCTAGTTGTGGAGTTTCTAGTTGTGGAGTCTGTAGTTGTGTAGTTTCTAGCTGCGGAGTTTCTATTTGTCGAGTATCTAGCTGCGGAGTTTCTAGTTGCGGAGTCTCTAGTTGTGGAGCTTCTAGTTGTGGAGTTTCTAGTTGTGGAGTTTCCATTTGTGGAGTTATAGTTGTGGACTTTCTAGACATGAAATTTCTTGTAGTCGTGTCTCTATTTGTGGAGCTTGTAGTTGTGGAGTTTCTAGTTGTTGAGTTTCTAGTTGTGGAGTCTCTAGTTTTGCAGTTTATAGTTGTGGAGTTTCTAGATATGGAATTTCTAGTTGCCGAGTCTGTATTTGTGAAGTTTGAAGTTCTGGAGTTTCTAGTTGTGGAGTTTCTAGTTGTGGAGTTTCTAGTTGCGGAGTTTCTAGTTGCGGAGTTTCTAATTGTGGAGTTTCTGGTTGTGGAGTTTCTATTTGAGGAGTTTCAAGTTGTGAAGTTTCTAGTTGTAGAGTCTCTAGTTGCGGAGTTTCTAGTTGTGAAGTTTCTAGTTGTGGAGTTTCTAGTTTTCGAGTTTCTAGTTGTGGAGTTTCTAGTTGTTGAGTCTCCTGTTGCGGAGTTTCTAGTTGCGGAGTTTCTAGTTGGGGAGTTTCCAGTTGAGGAGTTTCTAGTTGTGGAGTTTCTAGTTGTGGAGTCTCAAGTTGTGGAGTTTAAACTTGTGGAGTTTCAAGTTGTGGAGTCTATAGTTGTGGAGTTTCTAGTTGTAGATTTTCTAGTTGTGGAGTATCTAGTTGTGGATTTTCCAGTTGTGGAGTTTCTAGTTGTTCAGTTGCGGAGTATCTAGTTGTTGAGTTTCAAGTTGCAGAGTCTCTAGTTGTGGATTTTCAAGTTGTGGTGTCTCTAGATGTGGAGTTTCTAGTTGTCGAGTTTCCAGTTGTGGAGTATCTAGTAGTGGAGTTTCGAGTTGTGGAGTTTCTAGTTGTGGAGTTTCTAGTTGCGGAGTTTCTAGTTGCGAAGTTTCAAGTTGTGGAGTTTCAAGTTGCGGAGTCTCAAGCTGTGGAGTGTCTAGTTGTGGAGTTTCCAGTTGTGGAGTTTCAAGTTGTGGAGTTTCTAGTTGCAGAGTCTCTAGTTGTGGAGTTTCAAGTTGTGGAGTCTCTAGTTGTGGAGTTTCTAGTTGCCGAGTTTCCAGTTTTGGAGTATCTAACAGTGGAGTTTCCAGTTGTGGAGTTTCTAGTTGTGGAGTTTATAGTTGCGGAGTCACTAGTTGTGGAGTTTCTAGTTGCGGAGTCTCAAGCTGCTGAGTTTCAAGTTGTGGAGTTTCTAGTTGTGGAGTCTCAAGTTGTGGAGTTTCAAGTTGTGAAGTTTCAAGTTGTGGAGTCTCTAGTTGTGGAGTTTCTAGTTGCAGAGTATCTAGTTGTGGAGCTTCAAGTTGTGCAGTTTCTAGTTGTGAAGTTGTGGAGTCTCTGGTTGTGGAGTTTTTAGTTGTGGAGTTTCTAGTTGTGGAGTTTCTAGTTGTGGAGCTTCCAGTTGTGGAGTATCTAGTTGTGGAGTTTCCAGTTGTGAAGTATCTAGTTGTGGAGTTTCCAGTTGTGGAGTATCTAGTTGTGGAGTTTTGAGTTGTGGAGTTTCTAGTTGCGGAGTTTCTAGTTGCGGAGTTTTTAATAGCGGAGTTTCTAGTTGTGAAGTTTCAAGTTGCGGAGTCTCAAGTTGTGGAAATTCCAGTTGTGGAGTTTTTAGTTGTGGAGTTTCTTGTTGTGGAGTTTCTAGTTGTGGAGTCTCTAGTTGTGTAGTTTCTAGCTGCGGAGTTTCTAGTTGCAGAGTTTTTATTTGTGGAGTTTTTACTTGCGGAGTTTCTAGTTGCAGAGTCTCTGGTTGTGGAGTTTCTAGTTGCGAAGTCTCTAGTTGTGCAGTTTCTTGTTGTGGAGTTTCCAGTTGTGGAGTTTTTAGTTGTGGAGTTTCTAGTTGTGGAGTTTCTGGTTGTGGAGTTTCTGGTTGTGGAGTTTCTAGTTGCGGAGTCTCTAGTTGTGGAGTTTCGATTTTTGGAGTTTCTAGTGTTGGAGTTTTGAGTTTAGGAGTTTCTAGTTGCGGAATCTCTTGCTGTGGATTTTCTAGTTGCGGAACTTAAAGTTGTGAGGTTTCAAGTTGTGGAGTTTCAAGTTGTGGAGTTTCTAGTTGTGGAATTTCTAGTTGTGGAGTCTCTAGTTGTGTAGTTTCTAGCTGCAGAGTTTCTATTTGTGGAGTTTCTAGTTGCGGAGTTTCTAGTTGCAGAGTCTCTGGTTGTGGAGTTTCTAGTTGCGGAGTCTCTAGTTGTGGAGTTTCTAGTTGTGGAGTTTCTAGTTGTGGAGTTCCAAGTTGTAAAGTTTCTAGTTGGGGAGTTTCTAGTTGTGGAGTTTCTAGTTGTGGAGTCTCAAGTTGTGGAGTTTAAACTTGTGGAGTTTCAAGTTGTGGAGTCTATAGTTGTGGAGTTTCTAGTTGTGGATTTTCTAGTTGTGGAGTATATCGTTGTGGATTTTCCAGTTGTGGAGTTTCTAGTTGTGGAGTTGCGGAGTCTCTAGTTGTGGAGTTTCTAGTTGCAGAGTCTCTAGTTGTGGAGTTTGAAGTTGTGGAGTCTCTAGTTGTGGAGTTTCTAGTTGCCGAGTTTCCAGTTGTGGAGTATCTAGTAGTGGAGTTTCCAGTTGTGGAGTTTCTAGTTGTGGAGTTTCTAGTTGCGGAGTCCCTTGTTGTGGAGTTTCTAGTTGTGGAGTCTCTAGTTGTAGAGTTTCTAGTTGAGGAGTTTCTAGTTGTGGATTTTCCACTTGTCGAGTTTCTAGTAGTGGAGTATCTAGTAGTGAAGTTTCCAGTTGTGGAGTTTCAAGTTGCGGAGTCTCAAGCTGTGGAGCTTCTAGTTGTTGAGTTTTAGTTGTGCAGTTTCTAGTTGTTGAGTTTCTAGTTTGAAGTCTCAGGTTGTGGAGTTTCAAGTTTAGGAGTTTCTAGTTGTAGAGTTTTTAGTTTTTGAGTCTCTAGTTGTGAAGTTTCAAGTTCTGGAGTTTCGAGTTGTGGAGTTTCGAATTGTGGAGTTTTGAGTTGTGGAGTTTCGAGTTGTGGAGTTTATAGTTGTGGAGTTTCTAGTTGCGGAATCTCTAGTTGTGCATTTTCTAGTTGCAAAATTTAAGGCTGTGAGGTTTCAAGTTGTGGAGTTTATAGTTGTGGAGTTTCTAGTTGTGGAGTTTCTAGTTGCGGAGTTTCTAGTTGTGGAGTTTCTAGCTGCGGAGTTTCTAGTTGCAAGGTCTCTAGATGTGTAATTTCTAGTTGTAGAGTTTCTAGTTGTGGAGGCTCTATTTGCGGAGTTTCTAGGTGTGGAGTTTCTAGTTGTGGAGTTTCTTGTTGTGGAGTTTTTAGTTGTGGAGTTTCAAGTTGTGGAGACTCTAGCTGTGGAGTTTCTAGTTGTGGAGTCTCTAGATGCGGAGTTTCTAGTTGTGGAGTTGCTAGTGTTGGAGTTTCTAGTTGTGGAGTTTCAGGTTGTGGAGTTTCTAGTTGCAGAGATTCTAGTTGCGGAGTCTCTGGTTGTGGAAGTTCTAGTTATGGAGTTTCTAGTTGTGGAGTTTCTAGTCGTGGAGTTTTTAGTTGTGGAGTCTAGGGTTGTGGAGTTTAAAGTGGCGGAGTCTCAAGTTGTGGAATTTCTAGTTGTGGAGTTTTTAGCTGTCGAGCTTCTAGTCGTTGAGTTTCTAGTTTTGAAGTCTCTAGTTGTGGAGTCTCTAGTTATGGAGTCTCTAGTTTAGAACTTTCTAGTTGTAGAGTTTTTAGTTGTGGAGTGTCTAGTTGTGGAGTTTCCAGTTGTGGAGTTTCCAGTTGTGGAGTTTCGAGTTGTGGAGTTTCTTGTTGTGGAGGTTTGAGTAGTGGAGTTTCTAGTTGCGGCGTCTCACGTTGTGGAGTTTGTAGTTGCGGAGTGTCTAGTTGTGGTGTTTCTAGCTGTGGAATTTCTTGTTGCGGAGTTTCTAAATGCGGAGTTTCTAGTTGCGGAGTTTCATAGTTGCAGAGTCTCTAGTTATGGAGTTTCTAGTTGTGGAGTGTCTAGTTGTGGAGTTTCAAGTTGTGGAGTTTCTAGTAGAGTTTCGAATTATGAAGTTTCTAGTTGTTGAGTTTCTAGTTTGAAGTCTCTAGTTGTAGATTCTCTAGTTGTGGAGTCTCTAGTTTAGGAGTTTCTGGTTGAAGAGTTTTTAGTTGTGGAGTGTCTAGTTGTGGAGTTTCCAGTTGTGGAGTTTCGAGTTTTGGAGTTTGTAGTTGTGGAGTTTCGAGTTGTGGAGTCTCTAGTTATGGAGTTTCTAGTTGTGGAGCTTCCAGTTGTGGAGTATCTAGTTGTGGAGTTTCCAGTTGTGAAGTATCTAGTTGTGGAGTTTCCAGTTGTGGAGTATCTAGTTGTGGAGTTTTGAGTTGTGGAGTTTCTAGTTGCGGAGTTTCTAGTTGCGGAGTTTTTAATAGCGGAGTTTCTAGTTGTGAAGTTTCAAGTTGCGGAGTCTCAAGTTGTGGAAATTCCAGTTGTGGAGTTTTTAGTTGTGGAGTTTCTAGTTGTTGAGTTTCTAGTTGTGAAGTCTCTAGTTGTGGAGTCTCTAGTTGTGGAGTTTCTAGTTGCAGAGTATCTAGTTGTGGAGCTTCCAGTTGCGCAGTTTCTAGTTGTGAAGTTGTGGAGTCTCTGGTTGTGGAGTTTTTAGTTGTGGAGTTTCTAGTTGTGGAGTTTCGAGTTGTGGAGTCTCTAGTTATGGAGTTTCTAGTTGTGGAGCTTCCAGTTGTGGAGTATCTAGTTGTGGAGTTTCCAGTTGTGAAGTATCTATTTGTGGAGTTTGTAGTTGTGGAGTTTCTAGTCGTGGAGATTCTAGTTGTGGAGTCTCTAGTTGCGGAGTTTCTAGTTGCGGAGTTTCTAGTTGTGGAGTTTCTGGTTGTGGAGTTTCTAGTTGAGGAGTTTCAAGTTGTGGAGTTTCTAGTTGTGGAGTCTCTAGTTGTAGAGTTTAAACTTGTGGAGTCCCTAGTTGTGGAGTTTCTAGTTGCTGAGTCTCAAGATGTGGAGTTTCTAGTTGTTGAGTTTTTAGTTGTGGAGTTTCTAGTTGTTGAGTTTCTAGTTTGAAGTCTCTAATTGTAGATTTTTTAGTTGTGGAGTCTCTAGTTTAGGAATTCCTAGTTGAAGAGTTTTTAGTTGTGGAGTGTCTAGTTGAAGAGTTTTTAGTTGTGGAGTGTCTAGTTGTGGAGTTTCTAGTTGCAGAGTCTCTAGTTGTGGAGTTTCAAGTTGTGGAGTCTCTAGTTGTGGAGTTTCTAGTTGCCGAGTTTTCAGTTGTGGAGTATCTAGTAGTGGAGTTTCTATTTGTGGAGTTTCTAGCTGCGGAGTTTCTAGTTGCAGAGTCTCTGGTTGTGGAGTTTCGAGTTTTGGAGTTTCTAGTGTTGGAGGTTTGAGTTGTGGAGTTTCTAGTTGTGGAGTTTCTAGTTGCGGAATCTCTAGCTGTGGAATTTCTAGTTGCGGAACCTAAAGTTGTGAGGTTTCAAGTGGTGGAGTCTCTAGTTGTGGAGTTTCTAGTTGTGGAGTTTCTAGTTGTGGAGTCTCTAGTTGTGTAGTTTCTAGCTGCGGAGTTTCCAGTGATGGAGTTTTAGTTGTGGAGTTTTTAGTTGTGGAGTTTCTGGTTGTGGAGTTTCTGGTTGTGGAGTTTCTAGTTGCGGAGTCTCTAGTTGTGGAGTTTCGATTTTTGGAGTTTCTAGTGTTGTAGTTTTGAGTTTAGGAGTTTCTAGGTGCGGAATCACTAGCTGTGGATTTTCTAGTTGCGGAACTTAAAGTTGTGAGGTTTCAAGTTGTGGAGTTTCAAGTTGTGGAGTTTCTAGTTGTGGATTTTCCAGTTGTCGAGTTTCTAGTTGCGGAGTTTCTAGTTGCGGAGTTTTTAATAGCGGAGTTTCTAGTTTTGAAGTTTCAAGTTGCGGAGTCTCAAGTTGTGGAGTTTCTGGTTGTGGAGTTTTTAGTTGTGGAGTTTTTAGTTGTTGAGTTTCTAGTTGTGAAGTCTAGTTTTGCAATTTCTAGCTGTGGAGTTTCTAGATATGGAAATTCTAGTTGCCGAGTCTGTGTTTGTGGGGTTTGTAGTTGTGGAGTTTGTAGTTGTGGAGTTTCTAGTTGTGGAGTTTCTAGTTGCGGAGTTTCTAGTTGTAGATTTTCTAGTTGTGGAGTATCTAG
Source organism: Rhipicephalus microplus (assembly GCF_043290135.1). NCBI lineage: Eukaryota > Metazoa > Arthropoda > Arachnida > Ixodida > Ixodidae > Rhipicephalus > Rhipicephalus microplus. The sequence goes on along the minus strand of NW_027464626.1, from coordinate 482,307 downwards.
TTGTGGATTTTCCAGTTGCCGAGTTTCCAGTTGTGGAGTATCTAGTAGTGGAGTTTCCAGTTGTGGAGTCCCTAGTTGTGGAGTTTCTAGTTGCGGAGTCTCTAGCTGTGGAGTTTAAAGTTGTGGAGTTTCTAGTTGTGGAGTCTCAAGTTGTGGAGTTTAAAGTTGTGGAGTTTCATGTTGTGGAGTCTCTAGTTGTGGAGTTTCTAGTTGCAGAGTATCTAGTTGTGCAGTTTACAGTTGTGGAGTTTCTAGTTGTGAAGTTGCGGAGTCTCTGGTTGTGGAGTTTTTAGTTCTGGAGTCTCTAGTTGTGGAGTTTCTAGTTGTGGAGTTTTTAGTTGTGGAGTATCTAGTTGTGGAGTTTCCAGTTGTGAAGTATCTAGTTGTGGAGTTTCCAGTTGTGGAGTATCTAGTTGTGGAGTTTTAAATTGTGGAGTTTGTAGTTGCGGAGTTTCTAGTTGCGGAGTTTTTAATAGCGGAGTTTCTAGTTGTGAAGTTTCAAGTCGCGGAGTCTCAAGTTGTGAAGTTTCCAGTTGTGGAGTTTCGAGTTGTGGAGTTTCGAGTTTTGGAGTTTCTAGTTGTGGAATTTTGAGTTGTGGAGTTTCTAGTTGTGGAGTTTCTAGTTGCGGAATCTCTAGATGTGGATTTTCTAGTTGCGTAACTTAAGGTCGTGAGGTTTCAAGTTGTGGAGTTTCTAGTTTTCTAGTTGTGGAGTTTCTAGTTGTGGAGTTTCTAGTTGTGGAGTCTGTAGTTGTGTAGTTTCTAGCTGCGGAGTTTCTATTTGTCGAGTATCTAGCTGCGGAGTTTCTAGTTGCGGAGTCTCTAGTTGTGGAGCTTCTAGTTGTGGAGTTTCTAGTTGTGGAGTTTCCATTTGTGGAGTTATAGTTGTGGACTTTCTAGACATGAAATTTTTTGTAGTCGTGTCTCTATTTGTGGAGCTTGAAGTTGTGGAGTTTCTAGTTGTTGAGTTTCTAGTTGTGGAGTCTCTAGTTTTGCAGTTTATAGTTGTGGAGTTTCTAGATATGGAATTTCTAGTTGCCGAGTCTGTATTTGCGAAGTTTGAAGTTCTGGAGTTTCTAGTTGTGGAGTTTCTAGTTGTGGAGTTTCTAGTTGCGGAGTTTCTAGTTGCGGAGTTTCTAATTGTGGAGTTTCTGGTTGTGGAGTTTCTATTTGAGGAGTTTCAAGTGTTGAAGTTTGTAGTTGTGGAGTCTCTAGTTGCGGAGTTTCTAGTTGTGAAGTTTCTAGTTGTGGAGTTTCTAGTTTTCGAGTTTCTAGTTGTGGAGTTTCTAGTTGTTGAGTCTCCTGTTGCGGAGTTTCTAGTTGCGGAGTTTCTAGTTGGGGAGTTTCCAGTTGTGGAGTTTCTAGTTGTGGAGTTTCTAGTTGTGGAGTCTCAAGTTGTGGAGTTTAAACTTGTGGAGTTTCAAGTTGTGGAGTCTATAGTTGTGGAGTTTCTAGTTGTAGATTTTCTAGTTGTGGAGTATCTAGTTGTGGATTTTCCAGTTGTGGAGTTTCTAGTTGTTCAGTTGCGGAGTATCTAGTTGTTGAGTTTCAAGTTGCAGAGTCTCTAGTTGTGGATTTTCAAGTTGTGGTGTCTCTAGATGTGGAGTTTCTAGTTGTCGAGTTTCCAGTTGTGGAGTATCTAGTAGTGGAGTTTCGAGTTGTGGAGTTTCTAGTTGTGGAGTTTCTAGTTGCGGAGTTTCTAGTTGCGAAGTTTCAAGTTGTGGAGTTTCAAGTTGCGGAGTCTCAAGCTGTGGAGTGTCTAGTTGTGGAGTTTCCAGTTGTGGAGTTTCAAGTTGTGGAGTTTCTAGTTGCAGAGTCTCTAGTTGTGGAGTTTCAAGTTGTGGAGTCTCTAGTTGTGGAGTTTCTAGTTGCCGAGTTTCCAGTTGTGGAGTATCTAACAAAGGAGTTTCCAGTTGTGGAGTTTCTAGTTGTGGAGTTTATAGTTGCGGAGTCCCTAGTTGTGGAGTTTCTAGTTGCGGAGTCTCAAGCTGCGGAGTTTCAAGTTGTGGAGTTTCTAGTTGTGGAGTCTCAAGTTGTGGAGTTTCAAGTTGTGAAGTTTCAAGTTGTGGAGTCTCTAGTTGTGGAGTTTCTAGTTGCAGAGTATCTAGTTGTGGAGCTTCCAGTTGTGCAGTTTCTAGTTGTGAAGTTGTGGAGTCTCTGGTTGTGGAGTTTTTAGTTGTGGAGTTTCTAGTTGTGGAGTTTCGAGTTGTGGAGTCTCTAGTTATGGAGTTTCTAGTTGTGGAGCTTCCAGTTGTGGAGTATCTAGTTGTGGAGTTTCCAGTTGTGAAGTATCTAGTTGTGGAGTTTCCAGTTGTGGAGTATCTAGTTGTGGAGTTTTGAGTTGTGGAGTTTCTAGTTGCGGAGTTTTTTGTTGCGGAGTTTCTAGTTGCGGAGTTTTTAATAGCGGAGTTTCTAGTTGTGAAGTTTCAAGTTGCGGAGTCTCAAGTTGTGGAAATTCCAGTTGTGGAGTTTCTAGTTGTGGAGTTGCTAGTGTTGGAGTTTCTAGTTGTGGAGTTTCAGGTTGTGGAGTTTCTAGTTGCAGAGATTCTAGTTGCGGAGTCTCTGGTTGTGGAAGTTCTAGTTATGGAGTTTCTAGTTGTGGAGTTTCTAGTCGTGGAGTTTTTAGTTGTGGAGTCTAGGGTTGTGGAGTTTAAAGTGGCGGAGTCTCAAGTTGTGGAATTTCTAGTTGTGGAGTTTTTAGCTGTCGAGCTTCTAGTCGTTGAGTTTCTAGTTTTGAAGTCTCTAGTTGTGGAGTCTCTAGTTATGGAGTCTCTAGTTTAGAACTTTCTAGTTGTAGAGTTTTTAGTTGTGGAGTGTCTAGTTGTGGAGTTTCCAGTTGTGGAGTTTCCAGTTGTGGAGTTTCGAGTTGTGGAGTTTCTTGTTGTGGAGGTTTGAGTAGTGGAGTTTCTAGTTGCGGCGTCTCAAGTTGTGGAGTTTGTAGTTGCGGAGTGTCTAGTTGTGGTGTTTCTAGCTGTGGAATTTCTTGTTGCGGAGTTTCTAAATGCGGAGTTTCTAGTTGCGGAGTTTCATAGTTGCAGAGTCTCTAGTTATGGAGTTTCTAGTTGTGGAGTGTCTAGTTGTGGAGTTTCAAGTTGTGGAGTTTCTAGTAGAGTTTCGAATTATGAAGTTTCTAGTTGTTGAGTTTCTAGTTTGAAGTCTCTAGTTGTAGATTCTCTAGTTGTGGAGTCTCTAGTTTAGGAGTTTCTGGTTGAAGAGTTTTTAGTTGTGGAGTGTCTAGTTGTGGAGTTTCCAGTTGTGGAGTTTCGAGTTGTGGAGTTTCGAGTTTTGGAGTTTCTAGTTGTGGAGTTTCGAGTTGTGGAGTCTCTAGTTATGGAGTTTCTAGTTGTGGAGCTTCCAGTTGTGGAGTATCTAGTTGTGGAGTTTCCAGTTGTGAAGTATCTAGTTGTGGAGTTTCCAGTTGTGGAGTATCTAGTTGTGGAGTTTTGAGTTGTGGAGTTTCTAGTTGCGGAGTTTCTAGTTGCGGAGTTTTTAATAGCGGAGTTTCTAGTTGTGAAGTTTCAAGTTGCGGAGTCTCAAGTTGTGGAAATTCCAGTTGTGGAGTTTTTAGTAGTGGAGTTTCTAGTTGTTGAGTTTCTAGTTGTGAAGTCTCCAGTTGTGGAGTCTCTAGTTGTGGAGTTTCTAGTTGCAGAGTATCTAGTTGTGGAGCTTCCAGTTGCGCAGTTTCTAGTTGTGAAGTTGTGGAGTCTCTGGTTGTGGAGTTTTTAGTTGTGGAGTTTCTAGTTTTGGAGTTTCGAGTTGTGGAGTCTCTAGTTATGGAGTTTCTAGTTGTGGAGCTTCCAGTTGTGGAGTATCTAGTTGTGGAGTTTCCAGTTGTGAAGTATCTATTTGTGGAGTTTGTAGTTGTGGAGTTTCTAGTCGTGGAGATTCTAGTTGTGGAGTCTCTAGTTGCGGAGTTTCTAGTTGCGGAGTTTCTAGTTGTGGAGTTTCTGGTTGTGGAGTTTCTAGTTGAGGAGTTTCAAGTTGTGGAGTTTCTAGTTGTGGAGTCTCTAGTTGTGGAGTTTAAACTTGTGGAGTCCCTAGTTGTGGAGTTTCTAGTTGCTGAGTCTCAAGATGCGGAGTTTCTAGTTGTTGAGTTTTTAGTTGTGGAGTTTCTAGTTGTTGAGTTTCTAGTTTGAAGTCTCTAGTTGTAGATTTTTTAGTTGTGGAGTCTCTAGTTTAGGAATTCCTAGTTGAAGAGTTTTTAGTTGTGGAGTGTCTAGTTGAAGAGTTTTTAGTTGTGGAGTGTCTAGTTGTGGAGTTTCTAGTTGCAGAGTCTCTAGTTGTGGAGTTTCAAGTTGTGGAGTCTCTAGTTGTGGAGTTTCTAGTTGCCGAGTTTTCAGTTGTGGAGTATCTAGTAGTGGAGTTTCTATTTGTGGAGTTTCTAGCTGCGGAGTTTCTAGTTGCAGAGTCTCTGGTTGTGGAGTTTCGAGTTTTGGAGTTTCTAGTGTTGGAGGTTTGAGTTGTGGAGTTTCTAGTTGTGGAGTTTCTAGTTGCGGAATCTCTAGCTGTGGAATTTCTAGTTGCGGAACCTAAAGTTGTGAGGTTTCAAGTGGTGGAGTCTCTATTTGTGGAGTTTCTAGTTGTGGAGTTTCTAGTTGTGGAGTCTCTAGTTGTGTAGTTTCTAGCTGCGGAGTTTCCAGTGATGGAGTTTTAGTTGTGGAGTTTTTAGTTGTGGAGTTTCTGGTTGTGGAGTTTCTGGTTGTGGAGTTTCTAGTTGCGGAGTCTCTAGTTGTGGAGTTTCGATTTTTGGAGTTTCTAGTGTTGGAGTTTTGAGTTTAGGAGTTTCTAGGTGCGGAATCACTAGCTGTGGATTTTCTAGTTGCGGAACTTAAAGTTGTGAGGTTTCAAGTTGTGGAGTTTCAAGTTGTGGAGTTTCTAGTTGTGGATTTTCCAGTTGTCGAGTTTCTAGTTGCGGAGTTTCTAGTTGCGCAGTTTTTAATAGCGGAGTTTCTAGTTTTGAAGTTTCAAGTTGCGGAGTCTCAAGTTGTGGAGTTTCTGGTTGTGGAGTTTTTAGTTGTGGAGTTTTTAGTTGTTGAGTTTCTAGTTGTGAAGTCTAGTTTTGTAGTTTCTAGCTGTGGAGTTTCTAGATATGGAAATTCTAGTTGCCGAGTCTGTGTTTGTGGGGTTTGTAGTTGTGGAGTTTGTAGTTGTGGAGTTTCTAGTTGTGGAGTTTCTAGTTGCGGAGTTTCTAGTTGTAGATTTTCTAGTTGTGGAGTATCTAGTTGTGGATTTTCCAGTTGCCGAGTTTCCAGTTGTGGAGTATCTAGTAGTGGAGTTTCCAGTTGTGGAGTCCCTAGTTGTGGAGTTTCTAGTTGCGGAGTCTCTAGCTGTGGAGTTTCAAGTTGTGGAGTTTCTAATTGTGGAGTCTCAAGTTGTGGAGTTTAAAGTTGTGGAGTTTCATGTTGTGGAGTCTCTAGTTGTGGAGTTTCTAGTTGCAGAGTATCTAGTTGTGCAGTTTACAGTTGTGGAGTTTCTAGTTGTGAAGTTGCGGAGTCTCTGGTTGTGGAGTTTTTAGTTCTGGAGTCTCTAGTTGTGGAGTTTCTAGTTGTGGAGTTTTTAGTTGTGGAGTATCTAGTTGTGGAGTTTCCAGTTGTGAAGTATCTAGTTGTGGAGTTTCCAGTTGTGGAGTATCTAGTTGTGGAGTTTTAAATTGTGGAGTTTGTAGTTGCGGAGTTTCTAGTTGCGGAGTTTTTAATAGCGGAGTTTCTAGTTGTGAAGTTTCAAGTCGCGGAGTCTCAAGTTGTGAAGTTTCCAGTTGTGGAGTTTCGAGTTGTGGAGTTTCGAGTTTTGGAGTTTCTAGTTGTGGAATTTTGAGTTGTGGAGTTTCTAGTTGTGGAGTTTCTAGTTGCGGAATCTCTAGATGTGGATTTTCTAGTTGCGTAACTTAAGGTCGTGAGGTTTCAAGTTGTGGAGTTTCTAGTTTTCTAGTTGTGGAGTTTCTAGTTGTGGAGTTTCTAGTTGTGGAGTCTGTAGTTGTGTAGTTTCTAGCTGCGGAGTTTCTATTTGTCGAGTATCTAGCTGCGGAGTTTCTAGTTGCGGAGTCTCTAGTTGTGGAGCTTCTAGTTGTGGAGTTTCTAGTTGTGGAGTTTCCATTTGTGGAGTTATAGTTGTGGACTTTCAAGACATGAAATTTTTTGTAGTCGTGTCTCTATTTGTGGAGCTTGTAGTTGTGGAGTTTCTAGTTGTTGAGTTTCTAGTTGTGGAGTCTCTAGTTTTGCAGTTTATAGTTGTGGAGTTTCTAGATATGGAATTTCTAGTTGCCGAGTCTGTATTTGCGAAGTTTGAAGTTCTGGAGTTTCTAGTTGTGGAGTTTCTAGTTGTGGAGTTTCTAGTTGCGGAGTTTCTAGTTGCGGAGTTTCTAATTGTGGAGTTTCTGGTTGTGGAGTTTCTATTTGAGGAGTTTCAAGTGTTGAAGTTTGTAGTTGTGGAGTCTCTAGTTGCGGAGTTTCTAGTTGTGAAGTTTCTAGTTGTGGAGTTTCTAGTTTTCGAGTTTCTAGTTGTGGAGTTTCTAGTTGTTGAGTCTCCTGTTGCGGAGTTTCTAGTTGCGGAGTTTCTAGTTGGGGAGTTTCCAGTTGTGGAGTTTCTAGTTGTGGAGTTTCTAGTTGTGGAGTCTCAAGTTGTGGAGTTTAAACTTGTGGAGTTTCAAGTTGTGGAGTCTATAGTTGTGGAGTTTCTAGTTGTAGATTTTCTAGTTGTGGAGTATCTAGTTGTGGATTTTCCAGTTGTGGAGTTTCTAGTTGTTCAGTTGCGGAGTATCTATTTGTTGAGTTTCAAGTTGCAGAGTCTCTAGTTGTGGATTTTCAAGTTGTGGTGTCTCTAGATGTGGAGTTTCTAGTTGTCGAGTTTCCAGTTGTGGAGTATCTAGTAGTGGAGTTTCGAGTTGTGGAGTTTCTAGTTGTGGAGTTTCTAGTTGCGGAGTTTCTAGTTGCGAAGTTTCAAGTTGTGGAGTTTCAAGTTGCGGAGTCTCAAGCTGTGGAGTGTCTAGTTGTGGAGTTTCCAGTTGTGGAGTTTCAAGTTGTGGAGTTTCTAGTTGCAGAGTCTCTAGTTGTGGAGTTTCAAGTTGTGGAGTCTCTAGTTGTGGAGTTTCTAGTTGCCGAGTTTCCAGTTGTGGAGTATCTAACAAAGGAGTTTCCAGTTGTGGAGTTTCTAGTTGTGGAGTTTATAGTTGCGGAGTCCCTAGTTGTGGAGTTTCTAGTTGCGGAGTCTCAAGCTGCGGAGTTTCAAGTTGTGGAGTTTCTAGTTGTGGAGTCTCAAGTTGTGGAGTTTCAAGTTGTGAAGTTTCAAGTTGTGGAGTCTCTAGTTGTGGAGTTTCTAGTTGCAGAGTATCTAGTTGTGGAGCTTCCAGTTGTGCAGTTTCTAGTTGTGAAGTTGTGGAGTCTCTGGTTGTGGAGTTTTTAGTTGTGGAGTTTCTAGTTGTGGAGTTTCGAGTTGTGGAGTCTCTAGTTATGGAGTTTCTAGTTGTGGAGCTTCCAGTTGTGGAGTATCTAGTTGTGGAGTTTCCAGTTGTGAAGTATCTAGTTGTGGAGTTTCCAGTTGTGGAGTATCTAGTTGTGGAGTTTTGAGTTGTGGAGTTTCTAGTTGCGGAGTTTTTTGTTGCGGAGTTTCTAGTTGCGGAGTTTTTAATAGCGGAGTTTCTAGTTGTGAAGTTTCAAGTTGCGGAGTCTCAAGTTGTGGAAATTCCAGTTGTGGAGTTTCTAGTTGTGGAGTTGCTAGTGTTGGAGTTTCTAGTTGTGGAGTTTCAGGTTGTGGAGTTTCTAGTTGCAGAGATTCTAGTTGCGGAGTCTCTGGTTGTGGAAGTTCTAGTTATGGAGTTTCTAGTTGTGGAGTTTCTAGTCGTGGAGTTTTTAGTTGTGGAGTCTAGGGTTGTGGAGTTTAAAGTGGCGGAGTCTCAAGTTGTGGAATTTCTAGTTGTGGAGTTTTTAGCTGTCGAGCTTCTAGTCGTTGAGTTTCTAGTTTTGAAGTCTCTAGTTGTGGAGTCTCTAGTTATGGAGTCTCTAGTTTAGAACTTTCTAGTTGTAGAGTTTTTAGTTGTGGAGTGTCTAGTTGTGGAGTTTCCAGTTGTGGAGTTTCCAGTTGTGGAGTTTCGAGTTGTGGAGTTTCTTGTTGTGGAGGTTTGAGTAGTGGAGTTTCTAGTTGCGGCGTCTCAAGTTGTGGAGTTTGTAGTTGCGGAGTGTCTAGTTGTGGTGTTTCTAGCTGTGGAATTTCTTGTTGCGGAGTTTCTAAATGCGGAGTTTCTAGTTGCGGAGTTTCATAGTTGCAGAGTCTCTAGTTATGGAGTTTCTAGTTGTGGAGTGTCTAGTTGTGGAGTTTCAAGTTGTGGAGTTTCTAGTAGAGTTTCGAATTATGAAGTTTCTAGTTGTTGAGTTTCTAGTTTGAAGTCTCTAGTTGTAGATTCTCTAGTTGTGGAGTCTCTAGTTTAGGAGTTTCTGGTTGAAGAGTTTTTAGTTGTGGAGTGTCTAGTTGTGGAGTTTCCAGTTGTGGAGTTTCGAGTTGTGGAGTTTCGAGTTTTGGAGTTTCTAGTTGTGGAGTTTCGAGTTGTGGAGTCTCTAGTTATGGAGTTTCTAGTTGTGGAGCTTCCAGTTGTGGAGTATCTAGTTGTGGAGTTTCCAGTTGTGAAGTATCTAGTTGTGGAGTTTCCAGTTGTGGAGTATCTAGTTGTGGAGTTTTGAGTTGTGGAGTTTCTAGTTGCGGAGTTTCTAGTTGCGGAGTTTTTAATAGCGGAGTTTCTAGTTGTGAAGTTTCAAGTTGCGGAGTCTCAAGTTGTGGAAATTCCAGTTGTGGAGTTTTTAGTAGTGGAGTTTCTAGTTGTTGAGTTTCTAGTTGTGAAGTCTCCAGTTGTGGAGTCTCTAGTTGTGGAGTTTCTAGTTGCAGAGTATCTAGTTGTGGAGCTTCCAGTTGCGCAGTTTCTAGTTGTGAAGTTGTGGAGTCTCTGGTTGTGGAGTTTTTAGTTGTGGAGTTTCTAGTTTTGGAGTTTCGAGTTGTGGAGTCTCTAGTTATGGAGTTTCTAGTTGTGGAGCTTCCAGTTGTGGAGTATCTAGTTGTGGAGTTTCCAGTTGTGAAGTATCTATTTGTGGAGTTTGTAGTTGTGGAGTTTCTAGTCGTGGAGATTCTAGTTGTGGAGTCTCTAGTTGCGGAGTTTCTAGTTGCGGAGTTTCTAGTTGTGGAGTTTCTGGTTGTGGAGTTTCTAGTTGAGGAGTTTCAAGTTGTGGAGTTTCTAGTTGTGGAGTCTCTAGTTGTGGAGTTTAAACTTGTGGAGTCCCTAGTTGTGGAGTTTCTAGTTGCTGAGTCTCAAGATGCGGAGTTTCTAGTTGTTGAGTTTTTAGTTGTGGAGTTTCTAGTTGTTGAGTTTCTAGTTTGAAGTCTCTAGTTGTAGATTTTTTAGTTGTGGAGTCTCTAGTTTAGGAATTCCTAGTTGAAGAGTTTTTAGTTGTGGAGTGTCTAGTTGAAGAGTTTTTAGTTGTGGAGTGTCTAGTTGTGGAGTTTCTAGTTGCAGAGTCTCTAGTTGTGGAGTTTCAAGTTGTGGAGTCTCTAGTTGTGGAGTTTCTAGTTGCCGAGTTTTCAGTTGTGGAGTATCTAGTAGTGGAGTTTCTATTTGTGGAGTTTCTAGCTGCGGAGTTTCTAGTTGCAGAGTCTCTGGTTGTGGAGTTTCGAGTTTTGGAGTTTCTAGTGTTGGAGGTTTGAGTTGTGGAGTTTCTAGTTGTGGAGTTTCTAGTTGCGGAATCTCTAGCTGTGGAATTTCTAGTTGCGGAACCTAAAGTTGTGAGGTTTCAAGTGGTGGAGTCTCTATTTGTGGAGTTTCTAGTTGTGGAGTTTCTAGTTGTGGAGTCTCTAGTTGTGTAGTTTCTAGCTGCGGAGTTTCCAGTGATGGAGTTTTAGTTGTGGAGTTTTTAGTTGTGGAGTTTCTGGTTGTGGAGTTTCTGGTTGTGGAGTTTCTAGTTGCGGAGTCTCTAGTTGTGGAGTTTCGATTTTTGGAGTTTCTAGTGTTGGAGTTTTGAGTTTAGGAGTTTCTAGGTGCGGAATCACTAGCTGTGGATTTTCTAGTTGCGGAACTTAAAGTTGTGAGGTTTCAAGTTGTGGAGTTTCAAGTTGTGGAGTTTCTAGTTGTGGATTTTCCAGTTGTCGAGTTTCTAGTTGCGGAGTTTCTAGTTGCGCAGTTTTTAATAGCGGAGTTTCTAGTTTTGAAGTTTCAAGTTGCGGAGTCTCAAGTTGTGGAGTTTCTGGTTGTGGAGTTTTTAGTTGTGGAGTTTTTAGTTGTTGAGTTTCTAGTTGTGAAGTCTAGTTTTGTAGTTTCTAGCTGTGGAGTTTCTAGATATGGAAATTCTAGTTGCCGAGTCTGTGTTTGTGGGGTTTGTAGTTGTGGAGTTTGTAGTTGTGGAGTTTCTAGTTGTGGAGTTTCTAGTTGCGGAGTTTCTAGTTGTAGATTTTCTAGTTGTGGAGTATCTAGTTGTGGATTTTCCAGTTGCCGAGTTTCCAGTTGTGGAGTATCTAGTAGTGGAGTTTCCAGTTGTGGAGTCCCTAGTTGTGGAGTTTCTAGTTGCGGAGTCTCTAGCTGTGGAGTTTCAAGTTGTGGAGTTTCTAATTGTGGAGTCTCAAGTTGTGGAGTTTAAAGTTGTGGAGTTTCATGTTGTGGAGTCTCTAGTTGTGGAGTTTCTAGTTGCAGAGTATCTAGTTGTGCAGTTTACAGTTGTGGAGTTTCTAGTTGTGAAGTTGCGGAGTCTCTGGTTGTGGAGTTTTTAGTTCTGGAGTCTCTAGTTGTGGAGTTTCTAGTTGTGGAGTTTTTAGTTGTGGAGTATCTAGTTGTGGAGTTTCCAGTTGTGAAGTATCTAGTTGTGGAGTTTCCAGTTGTGGAGTATCTAGTTGTGGAGTTTTAAATTGTGGAGTTTGTAGTTGCGGAGTTTCTAGTTGCGGAGTTTTTAATAGCGGAGTTTCTAGTTGTGAAGTTTCAAGTCGCGGAGTCTCAAGTTGTGAAGTTTCCAGTTGTGGAGTTTCGAGTTGTGGAGTTTCGAGTTTTGGAGTTTCTAGTTGTGGAATTTTGAGTTGTGGAGTTTCTAGTTGTGGAGTTTCTAGTTGCGGAATCTCTAGATGTGGATTTTCTAGTTGCGTAACTTAAGGTCGTGAGGTTTCAAGTTGTGGAGTTTCTAGTTTTCTAGTTGTGGAGTTTCTAGTTGTGGAGTTTCTAGTTGTGGAGTCTGTAGTTGTGTAGTTTCTAGCTGCGGAGTTTCTATTTGTCGAGTATCTAGCTGCGGAGTTTCTAGTTGCGGAGTCTCTAGTTGTGGAGCTTCTAGTTGTGGAGTTTCTAGTTGTGGAGTTTCCATTTGTGGAGTTATAGTTGTGGACTTTCAAGACATGAAATTTTTTGTAGTCGTGTCTCTATTTGTGGAGCTTGTAGTTGTGGAGTTTCTAGTTGTTGAGTTTCTAGTTGTGGAGTCTCTAGTTTTGCAGTTTATAGTTGTGGAGTTTCTAGATATGGAATTTCTAGTTGCCGAGTCTGTATTTGCGAAGTTTGAAGTTCTGGAGTTTCTAGTTGTGGAGTTTCTAGTTGTGGAGTTTCTAGTTGCGGAGTTTCTAGTTGCGGAGTTTCTAATTGTGGAGTTTCTGGTTGTGGAGTTTCTATTTGAGGAGTTTCAAGTGTTGAAGTTTGTAGTTGTGGAGTCTCTAGTTGCGGAGTTTCTAGTTGTGAAGTTTCTAGTTGTGGAGTTTCTAGTTTTCGAGTTTCTAGTTGTGGAGTTTCTAGTTGTTGAGTCTCCTGTTGCGGAGTTTCTAGTTGCGGAGTTTCTAGTTGGGGAGTTTCCAGTTGTGGAGTTTCTAGTTGTGGAGTTTCTAGTTGTGGAGTCTCAAGTTGTGGAGTTTAAACTTGTGGAGTTTCAAGTTGTGGAGTCTATAGTTGTGGAGTTTCTAGTTGTAGATTTTCTAGTTGTGGAGTATCTAGTTGTGGATTTTCCAGTTGTGGAGTTTCTAGTTGTTCAGTTGCGGAGTATCTATTTGTTGAGTTTCAAGTTGCAGAGTCTCTAGTTGTGGATTTTCAAGTTGTGGTGTCTCTAGATGTGGAGTTTCTAGTTGTCGAGTTTCCAGTTGTGGAGTATCTAGTAGTGGAGTTTCGAGTTGTGGAGTTTCTAGTTGTGGAGTTTCTAGTTGCGGAGTTTCTAGTTGCGAAGTTTCAAGTTGTGGAGTTTCAAGTTGCGGAGTCTCAAGCTGTGGAGTGTCTAGTTGTGGAGTTTCCAGTTGTGGAGTTTCAAGTTGTGGAGTTTCTAGTTGCAGAGTCTCTAGTTGTGGAGTTTCAAGTTGTGGAGTCTCTAGTTGTGGAGTTTCTAGTTGCCGAGTTTCCAGTTGTGGAGTATCTAACAAAGGAGTTTCCAGTTGTGGAGTTTCTAGTTGTGGAGTTTATAGTTGCGGAGTCCCTAGTTGTGGAGTTTCTAGTTGCGGAGTCTCAAGCTGCGGAGTTTCAAGTTGTGGAGTTTCTAGTTGTGGAGTCTCAAGTTGTGGAGTTTCAAGTTGTGAAGTTTCAAGTTGTGGAGTCTCTAGTTGTGGAGTTTCTAGTTGCAGAGTATCTAGTTGTGGAGCTTCCAGTTGTGCAGTTTCTAGTTGTGAAGTTGTGGAGTCTCTGGTTGTGGAGTTTTTAGTTGTGGAGTTTCTAGTTGTGGAGTTTCGAGTTGTGCAGTCTCTAGTTATGGAGTTTCTAGTTGTGGAGCTTCCAGTTGTGGAGTTTCCAGTTGTGAATTATCTAGTTGTGGAGTTTCCAGTTGTGGAGTTTCCAGTTGTGGAGTTTTGAGTTGTGGAGTTTCTAGTTGCGGAGTTTCTAGTTGCGGAGTTTTTAATAGCGGAGTTTCTAGTTGTGAAGTTTCAAGTTGCGGAGTCTCAAGTTGTGGAAATTCCAGTTGTGGAGTTTCTAGTTGTGGAGTTGCTAGTGTTGGAGTTTCTAGTTGTGGAGTTTCAGGTTGTGGAGTTTCTAGTTGCAGAGATTCTAGTTGCGGAGTCTCTGGTTGTGGAAGTTCTAGTTATGGAGTTTCTAGTTGTGGAGTTTCTAGTCGTGGAGTTTTTAGTTGTGGAGTCTAGGGTTGTGGAGTTTAAAGTGGCGGAGTCTCAAGTTGTGGAATTTCTAGTTGTGGAGTTTTTAGCTGTCGAGCTTCTAGTCGTTGAGTTTCTAGTTTTGAAGTCTCTAGTTGTGGAGTCTCTAGTTATGGAGTCTCTAGTTTAGAACTTTCTAGTTGTAGAGTTTTTAGTTGTGGAGTGTCTAGTTGTGGAGTTTCCAGTTGTGGAGTTTCCAGTTGTGGAGTTTCGAGTTGTGGAGTTCTTGTTGTGGAGGTTTGAGTAGTGGAGTTTCTAGTTGCGGCGTCTCAAGTTGTGGAGTTTGTAGTTGCGGAGTGTCTAGTTGTGGTGTTTCTAGCTGTGGAATTTCTTGTTGCGGAGTTTCTAAATGCGGAGTTTCTAGTTGCGGAGTTTCATAGTTGCAGAGTCTCTAGTTATGGAGTTTCTAGTTGTGGAGTGTCTAGTTGTGGAGTTTCAAGTTGTGGAGTTTCTAGTAGAGTTTCGAATTATGAAGTTTCTAGTTGTTGAGTTTCTAGTTTGAAGTCTCTAGTTGTAGATTCTCTAGTTGTGGAGTCTCTAGTTTAGGAGTTTCTGGTTGAAGAGTTTTTAGTTGTGGAGTGTCTAGTTGTGGAGTTTCCAGTTGTGGAGTTTCGAGTTGTGGAGTTTCGAGTTTTGGAGTTTCTAGTTCTGGAGTTTCGAGTTGTGGAGTCTCTAGTTATGGAGTTTCTAGTTGTGGAGCTTCCAGTTGTGGAGTATCTAGTTGTGGAGTTTCCAGTTGTGAAGTATCTAGTTGTGGAGTTTCCAGTTGTGGAGTATCTAGTTGTGGAGTTTTGAGTTGTGGAGTTTCTAGTTGCGGAGTTTCTAGTTGCGGAGTTTTTAATAGCGGAGTTTCTAGTTGTGAAGTTTCAAGTTGCGGAGTCTCAAGTTGTGGAAATTCCAGTTGTGGAGTTTTTAGTTGTGGAGTTTCTAGTTGTTGAGTTTCTAGTTGTGAAGTCTCCAGTTGTGGAGTCTCTAGTTGTGGAGTTTCTAGTTGCAGAGTATCTAGTTGTGGAGCTTCCAGTTGCGCAGTTTCTAGTTGTGAAGTTGTGGAGTCTCTGGTTGTGGAGTTTTTAGTTGTGGAGTTTCTAGTTGTGGAGTTTCGAGTTGTGGAGTCTCTAGTTATGGAGTTTCTAGTTGTGGAGCTTCCAGTTGTGGAGTATCTAGTTGTGGAGTTTCCAGTTGTGAAGTATCTATTTGTGGAGTTTGTAGTTGTGGAGTTTCTAGTCGTGGAGATTCTAGTTGTGGAGTCTCTAGTTGCGGAGTTTCTAGTTGCGGAGTTTCTAGTTGTGGAGTTTCTGGTTGTGGAGTTTCTAGTTGAGGAGTTTCAAGTTGTGGAGTTTCTAGTTGTGGAGTCTCTAGTTGTGGAGTTTAAACTTGTGGAGTCCCTAGTTGTGGAGTTTCTAGTTGCTGAGTCTCAAGATGCGGAGTTTCTAGTTGTTGAGTTTTTAGTTGTGGAGTTTCTAGTTGTTGAGTTTCTAGTTTGAAGTCTCTAGTTGTAGATTTTTTAGTTGTGGAGTCTCTAGTTTAGGAATTCCTAGTTGAAGAGTTTTTAGTTGTGGAGTGTCTAGTTGAAGAGTTTTTAGTTGTGGAGTGTCTAGTTGTGGAGTTTCTAGTTGCAGAGTCTCTAGTTGTGGAGTTTCAAGTTGTGGAGTCTCTAGTTGTGGAGTTTCTAGTTGCCGAGTTTTCAGTTGTGGAGTATCTAGTAGTGGAGTTTCTATTTGTGGAGTTTCTAGCTGCGGAGTTTCTAGTTGCAGAGTCTCTGGTTGTGGAGTTTCGAGTTTTGGAGTTTCTAGTTTTGGAGGTTTGAGTTGTGGAGTTTCTAGTTGTGGAGTTTCTAGTTGCGGAATCTCTAGCTGTGGAATTTCTAGTTGCGGAACCTAAAGTTGTGAGGTTTCAAGTGGTGGAGTCTCTAGTTGTGGAGTTTCTAGTTGTGGAGTTTCTAGTTGTGGAGTCTCTAGTTGTGTAGTTGCTAGCTGCGGAGTTTCCAGTGATGGAGTTTTAGTTGTGGAGTTTTTAGTTGTGGAGTTTCTGGTTGTGGAGTTTCTGGTTGTGGAGTTTCTAGTTGCGGAGTCTCTAGTTGTGGAGTTTCGATTTTTGGAGTTTCTAGTGTTGGAGTTTTGAGTTTAGGAGTTTCTAGGTGCGGAATCACTAGCTGTGGATTTTCTAGTTGCGGAACTTAAAGTTGTGAGGTTTCAAGTTGTGGAGTTTCAAGTTGTGGAGTTTCTAGTTGTGGATTTTCCAGTTGTCGAGTTTCTAGTTGCGGAGTTTCTAGTTGCGCAGTTTTTAATAGCGGAGTTTCTAGTTTTGAAGTTTCAAGTTGCGGAGTCTCAAGTTGTGGAGTTTCTGGTTGTGGAGTTTTTAGTTGTGGAGTTTTTAGTTGTTGAGTTTCTAGTTGTGAAGTCTAGTTTTGTAGTTTCTAGCTGTGGAGTTTCTAGATATGGAAATTCTAGTTGCCGAGTCTGTGTTTGTGGGGTTTGTAGTTGTGGAGTTTGTAGTTGTGGAGTTTCTAGTTGTGGAGTTTCTAGTTGCGGAGTTTCTAGTTGTAGATTTTCTAGTTGTGGAGTATCTAGTTGTGGATTTTCCAGTTGCCGAGTTTCCAGTTGTGGAGTATCTAGTAGTGGAGTTTCCAGTTGTGGAGTCCCTAGTTGTGGAGTTTCTAGTTGCGGAGTCTCTAGCTGTGGAGTTTCAAGTTGTGGAGTTTCTAGTTGTGGAGTCTCAAGTTGTGGAGTTTAAAGTTGTGGAGTTTCATGTTGTGGAGTCTCTAGTTGTGGAGTTTCTAGTTGCAGAGTATCTAGTTGTGCAGTTTACAGTTGTGGAGTTTCTAGTTGTGAAGATGCGGAGTCTCTGGTTGTGGAGTTTTTAGTTCTGGAGTCTCTAGTTGTGGAGTTTCTAGTTGTGGAGTTTTTAGTTGTGGAGTATCTAGTTGTGGAGTTTCCAGTTGTGAAGTATCTAGTTGTGGAGTTTCCAGTTGTGGAGTATCTAGTTGTGGAGTTTTAAATTGTGGAGTTTGTAGTTGCGGAGTTTCTAGTTGCGGAGTTTTTAATAGCGGAGTTTCTAGTTGTGAAGTTTCAAGTCGCGGAGTCTCAAGTTGTGAAGTTTCCAGTTGTGGAGTTTCGAGTTGTGGAGTTTCGAGTTTTGGAGTTTCTAGTTGTGGAATTTTGAGTTGTGGAGTTTCTAGTTGTGGAGTTTCTAGTTGCGGAATCTCTAGATGTGGATTTTCTAGTTGCGTAACTTAAGGTCGTGAGGTTTCAAGTTGTGGAGTTTCTAGTTTTCTAGTTGTGGAGTTTCTAGTTGTGGAGTTTCTAGTTGTGGAGTCTGTAGTTGTGTAGTTTCTAGCTGCGGAGTTTCTATTTGTCGAGTATCTAGCTGCGGAGTTTCTAGTTGCGGAGTCTCTAGTTGTGGAGCTTCTAGTTGTGGAGTTTCTAGTTGTGGAGTTTCCATTTGTGGAGTTATAGTTGTGGACTTTCTAGACATGAAATTTTTTGTAGTCGTGTCTCTATTTGTGGAGCTTGTAGTTGTGGAGTTTCTAGTTGTTGAGTTTCTAGTTGTGGAGTCTCTAGTTTTGCAGTTTATAGTTGTGGAGTTTCTAGATATGGAATTTCTAGTTGCTGAGTCTGTATTTGCGAAGTTTGAAGTTCTGGAGTTTCTAGTTGTGGAGTTTCTAGTTGTGGAGTTTCTAGTTGCGGAGTTTCTAGTTGCGGAGTTTCTAATTGTGGAGTTTCTGGTTGTGGAGTTTCTATTTGAGGAGTTTCAAGTGTTGAAGTTTGTAGTTGTGGAGTCTCTAGTTGCGGAGTTTCTAGTTGTGAAGTTTCTAGTTGTGGAGTTTCTAGTTTTCGAGTTTCTAGTTGTGGAGTTTCTAGTTGTTGAGTCTCCTGTTGCGGAGTTTCTAGTTGCGGAGTTTCTAGTTGGGGAGTTTCCAGTTGTGGAGTTTCTAGTTGTGGAGTTTCTAGTTGTGGAGTCTCAAGTTGTGGAGTTTAAACTTGTGGAGTTTCAAGTTGTGGAGTCTATAGTTGTGGAGTTTCTAGTTGTAGATTTTCTAGTTGTGGAGTATCTAGTTGTGGATTTTCCAGTTGTGGAGTTTCTAGTTGTTCAGTTGCGGAGTATCTAGTTGTTGAGTTTCAAGTTGCAGAGTCTCTAGTTGTGGATTTTCAAGTTGTGGTGTCTCTAGATGTGGAGTTTCTAGTTGTCGAGTTTCCAGTTGTGGAGTATCTAGTAGTGGAGTTTCGAGTTGTGGAGTTTCTAGTTGTGGAGTTTCTAGTTGCGGAGTTTCTAGTTGCGAAGTTTCAAGTTGTGGAGTTTCAAGTTGCGGAGTCTCAAGCTGTGGAGTGTCTAGTTGTGGAGTTTCCAGTTGTGGAGTTTCAAGTTGTGGAGTTTCTAGTTGCAGAGTCTCTAGTTGTGGAGTTTCAAGTTGTGGAGTCTCTAGTTGTGGAGTTTCTAGTTGCCGAGTTTCCAGATGTGGAATATCTAACAAAGGAGTTTCCAGTTGTGGAGTTTCTAGTTGTGGAGTTTATAGTTGCGGAGTCCCAAGTTGTGGAGTTTCTAGTTGCGGAGTCTCAAGCTGCGGAGTTTCAAGTTGTGGAGTTTCTAGTTGTGGAGTCTCAAGTTGTGGAGTTTCAAGTTGTGAAGTTTCAAGTTGTGGAGTCTCTAGTTGTGGAGTTTCTAGTTGCAGAGTATCTAGTTGTGGAGCTTCCAGTTGTGCAGTTTCTAGTTGTGAAGTTGTGGAGTCTCTGGTTGTGGAGTTTTTAGTTGTGGAGTTTCTAGTTGTGGAGTTTCGAGTTGTGGAGTCTCTAGTTATGGAGTTTCTAGTTGTGGAGCTTCCAGTTGTGGAGTTTCCAGTTGTGAATTATCTAGTTGTGGAGTTTCCAGTTGTGGAGTTTCCAGTTGTGGAGTTTTGAGTTGTGGAGTTTCTAGTTGCGGAGTTTCTAGTTGCGGAGTTTTTAATAGCGGAGTTTCTAGTTGTGAAGTTTCAAGTTGCGGAGTCTCAAGTTGTGGAAATTCCAGTTGTGGAGTTTCTAGTTGTGGAGTTGCTAGTGTTGGAGTTTCTAGTTGTGGAGTTTCAGGTTGTGGAGTTTCTAGTTGCAGAGATTCTAGTTGCGGAGTCTCTGGTTGTGGAAGTTCTAGTTATGGAGTTTCTAGTTGTGGAGTTTCTAGTCGTGGAGTTTTTAGTTGTGGAGTCTAGGGTTGTGGAGTTTAAAGTGGCGGAGTCTCAAGTTGTGGAATTTCTAGTTGTGGAGTTTTTAGCTGTCGAGCTTCTAGTCGTTGAGTTTCTAGTTTTGAAGTCTCTAGTTGTGGAGTCTCTAGTTATGGAGTCTCTAGTTTTGAACTTTCTAGTTGTAGAGTTTTTAGTTGTGGAGTGTCTAGTTGTGGAGTTTCCAGTTGTGGAGTTTCCAGTTGTGGAGTTTCGAGTTGTGGAGTTCTTGTTGTGGAGGTTTGAGTAGTGGAGTTTCTAGTTGCGGCGTCTCAAGTTGTGGAGTTTGTAGTTGCGGAGTGTCTAGTTGTGGTGTTTCTAGCTGTGGAATTTCTTGTTGCGGAGTTTCTAAATGCGGAGTTTCTAGTTGCGGAGTTTCATAGTTGCAGAGTCTCTAGTTATGGAGTTTCTAGTTGTGGAGTGTCTAGTTGTGGAGTTTCAAGTTGTGGAGTTTCTAGTAGAGTTTCGAATTATGAAGTTTCTAGTTGTTGAGTTTCTAGTTTGAAGTCTCTAGTTGTAGATTCTCTTGTTGTGGAGTCTCTAGTTTAGGAGTTTCTGGTTGAAGAGTTTTTAGTTGTGGAGTGTCTAGTTGTGGAGTTTCCAGTTGTGGAGTTTCGAGTTGTGGAGTTTCGAGTTTTGGAGTTTCTAGTTGTGGAGTTTCGAGTTGTGGAGTCTCTAGTTATGGAGTTTCTAGTTGTGGAGCTTCCAGTTGTGGAGTATCTAGTTGTGGAGTTTCCAGTTGTGAAGTATCTAGTTGTGGAGTTTCCAGTTGTGGAGTATCTAGTTGTGGAGTTTTGAGTTGTGGAGTTTCTAGTTGCGGAGTTTCTAGTTGCGGAGTTTTTAATAGCGGAGTTTCTAGTTGTGAAGTTTCAAGTTGCGGAGTCTCAAGTTGTGGAAATTCCAGTTGTGGAGTTTTTAGTTGTGGAGTTTCTAGTTGTTGAGTTTCTAGTTGTGAAGTCTCTTGTTGTGGAGTCTCTAGTTGTGGAGTTTCTAGTTGCAGAGTATCTAGTTGTGGAGCTTCCAGTTGCGCAGTTTCTAGTTGTGAAGTTGTGGAGTCTCTGGTTGTGGAGTTTTTAGTTGTGGAGTTTCTAGTTGTGGAGTTTCGAGTTGTGGAGTCTCTAGTTATGGAGTTTCTAGTTGTGGAGCTTCCAGTTGTGGAGTATCTAGTTGTGGAGTTTCCAGTTGTGAAGTATCTATTTGTGGAGTTTGTAGTTGTGGAGTTTCTAGTCGTGGAGATTCTAGTTGTGGAGTCTCTAGTTGCGGAGTTTCTAGTTGCGGAGTTTCTAGTTGTGGAGTTTCTGGTTGTGGAGTTTCTAGTTGAGGAGTTTCAAGTTGTGGAGTTTCTAGTTGTGGAGTCTCTAGTTGTGGAGTTTAAACTTGTGGAGTCCCTAGTTGTGGAGTTTCTAGTTGCTGAGTCTCAAGATGTGGAGTTTCTAGTTGTTGAGTTTTTAGTTGTGGAGTTTCTAGTTGTTGAGTTTCTAGTTTGAAGTCTCTAGTTGTAGATTTTTTAGTTGTGGAGTCTCTAGTTTAGGAATTCCTAGTTGAAGAGTTTTTAGTTGTGGAGTGTCTAGTTGAAGAGTTTTTAGTTGTGGAGTGTCTAGTTGTGGAGTTTCTAGTTGCAGAGTCTCTAGTTGTGGAGTTTCAAGTTGTGGAGTCTCTAGTTGTGGAGTTTCTAGTTGCCGAGTTTTCAGTTGTGGAGTATCTAGTAGTGGAGTTTCTATTTGTGGAGTTTCTAGCTGCGGAGTTTCTAGTTGCAGAGTCTCTGGTTGTGGAGTTTCGAGTTTTGGAGTTTCTAGTGTTGGAGGTTTGAGTTGTGGAGTTTCTAGTTGTGGAGTTTCTAGTTGCGGAATCTCTAGCTGTGGAATTTCTAGTTGCGGAACCTAAAGTTGTGAGGTTTCAAGTGGTGGAGTCTCTAGTTGTGGAGTTTCTAGTTGTGGAGTTTCTAGTTGTGGAGTCTTTAGTTGTGTAGTTTCTAGCTGCGGAGTTTCCAGTGATGGAGTTTTAGTTGTGGAGTTTTTAGTTGTGGAGTTTCTGGTTGTGGAGTTTCTGGTTGTGGAGTTTCTAGTTGCGGAGTCTCTAGTTGTGGAGTTTCGATTTTTGGAGTTTCTAGTGTTGGAGTTTTGAGTTTAGGAGTTTCTAGGTGCGGAATCACAAGCTGTGGATTTTCTAGTTGCGGAACTTAAAGTTGTGAGGTTTCAAGTTGTGGAGTTTCAAGTTGTGGAGTTTCTAGTTGTGGATTTTCCAGTTGTCGAGTTTCTAGTTGCGGAGTTTCTAGTTGCGGAGTTTTTAATAGCGGAGTTTCTAGTTGTGAAGTTTCAAGTTGCGGAGTCTCAAGTTGTGAAGTTTCCAGTTGTGGAGTTTTTAGTTGTGGAGTTTTAGTTGTTGAGTTTCTAGTTTTGAAGTCTCTAGTTTTGCAGTTTCTAGCTGTGGATTTCTAGATATGAAATTTCTAGTTGCCGGGTCTGTATTTGTGGGGTTTGTAGTTGTGGAGTTTGTAGTTGTGGAGTTTCTAGTTGTGGAGTTTCTAGTTGCGGAGTTTCTAGTTGTAGATTTTCTAGTTGTGGAGTATCTAGTTCTGGAGTTTCTAGTTGTTGAGTTGCGGAGTCTCTAGTTGTTGAGTTTTTAGTTGCAGAGTCTCTAGTTGTGGAGTTTCAAGTTGTGGAGTCTCTGGATGTGGAGTTTCTAGTTGCTGAGTTTCCAGTTGTGGAGTTTCTAGTTGCTGAGTTTCCAGTTGCGGAGTATCTAGTAGTGGAGTTTCCAGTTGAGGAGTTTCTAGTTGCGGAGTTTCTAGTTGTGGAGTCCCTAGTTGTGGAGTTTCTAGTTGCGGAGTCTCAAGCTGTGGAGTTTCTAGTTGTTGAGTTTTTAGTTGTGGAGTTTCTAGTGCTTCAGTTTCTAGTTTGAAGTCTCTAGTTGTAGATTCTCTAGTTGTGGAGTCTCTAGTTTACGAATTTCTAGTTGAAGAGTTTTTAGTTGTGGAGTGTCTAGTTGTGGAGTTTCCAGTTGTTGAGTTTCGAGTTGTGGAGTTGCGGAGTCTCTAGTTGTGGAGTTTCCAGTTGCAGAGTCTCTAGTTGTGGAGTTTCAAGTTGTGGAGTCTCTAGTTGTGGAGTTTCTAGTTGCCGAGTTTCCAGTTGCGGAGTATCTAGTAGTGGAGTTGCCGGTTGTGGAGTTTCCAGTTGTGGAGTTTCTAGTTTCGGAGTCCATAGTTGTGGAGTTTCTAGTTGCGGAGTCTCAAGATGTGGAGTTTCTAGTTGTTGAGTTTTCAGTTGTGGAGTTTCTAGTTGTTGAGTTTCTAGTTTGAAGTCTCTAGTTGTAGATTTTTTAGTTGTGGAGTCTCTAGTTTAGAAATTTCTAGTTGAAGAGTTTTTAGTTGTGGAGTGTCTAGTTGTGGAGTTTCCAGTTGTGGAGTTTTGAGTTGTGGAGTTGTGGAGTCTCTAGTTGTGGAGTTTCTAGTTGCAGAGTCTCTAGTTGTGGAGTTTCAAGTTTTGGAGTTTCTAGTGTTGGAGTTTTGAGTTTAGGAGTTTCTAGTTGCGGAATCACCAGCTGTGGATTTCCTAGTTGCGGAACTTAAAGTTGTGAGGTTTCAAGTTGTGGAGTTTCAAGTTGTGGAGTTTCTAGTTGTGGAATTTCTAGTTATGGAGTCTCTAGTTGTGTAGTTTCTAGCTGCGGAGTTTCTATTTGTGGAGTTTCTAGTTGCGGAGTTTCTAGTTGCAGAGTCTCTGGTTGTGGAGTTTCTAGTTGCGGAGTCTCTAGTTGTGGAGTTTCTAGTTGTGGAGTTTCTAGTTGTGGAGTTCCAAGTTGTAAAGTTTCTAGTTGGGGAGTTTCTAGTTGTGGAGTTTCTAGTTGTGGAGTCTCAAGTTGTGGAGTTTAAACTTGTGGAGTTTTAAGTTGTGGAGTCTATAGTTGTGGAGTTTCTAGTTGTGGATTTTCTAGTTGTGGAGTAAATAGTTGTGGATTTTCCAGTTGTGTAGTTTCTAGTTGTGGAGTTGCGGAGTCTCTAGTTGTGGAGTTTCTAGTTGCCGAGTTTCCAGTTGTGGAGTATCTAGTAGTGGAGTTTCCAGTTGTGGAGTTTCTAGTTGCAAAGTATCTAGTTGTGCAGTTTCCAGTTGTGGAGTTTCTAGTGTTGAAGTTGCGGAGTCTCTGGTTGTGGAGTTTTTAGTTGTGGAGTCTCTAGTTGTGGAGTTTCTAGTTGTGGAGTTTTTAGTTGTGGAGTATCTAGTTGTGGAGTTTCCAGTTGTGATGTATCTAGTTGTGGAGTTTCCAGTTGTGGAGTATCTAGTTGTGGAGTTTTAAATTGTGGAGTTTCTAGTTGCGGAGTTTTTAATAGCGGAGTTTCTAGTTTTGAAGTTTCAAGTTGCGGAGTTTCAAGTTGTGGAGTTTCCAAGTTGGAGTTTTTAGTTGTGGAGTTTTTAGTTGTTGGGTTTCTAGTTGTGAAGTCTCTAGTTTTGCAGTTTCTAGCTGTGGAGTTTCTAGATATGGAATTTCTAGTTGCCGAGTCTGTATTTGTGGGGTTTGTAGTTGTGGAGTTTCTAGTTGTGGAGTTTCTAGTTGTGGAGTTTCTAGTTGCGGAGTTTCTAGTTGTAGATTTTCTAGTTGTGGAGTATCTAGTTGTGGATTTTCCAGTTGCCGAGTTTCCAGTTGTGGAGTATCTAGTAGTGGAGTTTCCAGTTGTGGAGTCCCTAGTTGTGGAGTTTCTAGTTGCGGAGTCTCAAGCTGTGGAGTTTCAAGTTGTGGAGTCTCTAGTTGTGGAGTCTCAAGTTGTGGAGTTTAAAGTTGTGGAGTTTCAAGTTGTGGAGTCTCTAGTTGTGGAGTTTCTAGTTGCAGAGTATCTAGTTGTGCAGTTTCCAGTTGTGGAGTTTCTAGTTGTGAAGTTGCGGAGTCTCTGGTTGTGGAGTTTTTAGTTCTGGAGTCTCTAGTTGTGGAGTTTCTAGTTGTGGAGTTTTTAGTTGTGGAGTATCTAGTTGTGGAGTTTCCAGTGTGAAGTATCTAGTTGTGGAGTTTCCAGTTGTGGAGTATCTAGTTGTGGAGTTTTAAATTGTGCAGTTTCTAGTTGCGGAGTTTCTAGTTGCGGAGTTTTTAATAGCGGAGTTTCTAGTTGTGAAGTTTCAAGTTGCGGAGTCTCAAGTTGTGGAGTTTCCAGTTGTGGAGATTTGAGTTGTGGAGTTTCTAGCTGTGGAGTTTCTAGATATGGAATTTCTAGTTGACGAGTCTGTATTTGTGGGGTTTGTAGTTGTGGAGTTTCTAGTTGTGGAGTTTCTAGTTGTGGAGTCTCTAGTTGCGGAGTTTCTAGTTGTAGATTTTCTAGTTGTGGAGTATCTAGTTGTGGATTTTCCAGTTGTGGAGTTTCTAGTTGTTGAGTTGCGGAGTTTCTAGTTGTTGAGTTTCTAGTTGCAGAGTCTCTAGTTGTGGAGTTTTAAGTTGTGGAGTCTCTGGATGTGGAGTTTCTAGTTGTCGAGTTTCCAGTTGTGGAGTATCTAGTAGTGGAGTTTCGAGTTGTGGAGTTTCTAGTTGTGGAGTTTCTAGTTGTGGAGTCCTTAGTGTTGGAGTTTCTAGTTGCGGAGTCTCTAGTTGTGGAGTTTCGAGTTGCGGAGTCTCAAACTGTAGAGTTTCTAGTTGTTGAGTTTTTAGTTGTGGAGTTTCCAGTTGTTGAGTTTCTAGTTTCAAGTCTCTAGTTGTAGATTCTCTAGTTGTGGAGTCTCTAGTTTAGGAGTTTCTAGTTGAAGAGTTTTTTGTGGTGGAGTGTCTAGTTGTGGAGTTTCCAGTAGTGGAGTTTCGAGTTGTGGAGTTTCTAGTTGCGGAGTCCCTAGTTGTGGATTTTCTAGTTGTGGAGTCTCAAGCTGTGGAGTTTCTAGTTGTTGAGTTTTTAGTTGTGGAGTTTCTAGTGCTTGAGTTTCTAGTTTGAAGTCTCTAGTTGTAGATTCTCTAGTTGTGGAGTCTCTAGTTTAGAATTTTTCTAGTTGAAGAGTTTTTAGTTGTGGAGTGTCTAGTTGTGGAGTTTCCAGTTGTGGAGTTTCGAGTTGTGGAGTTGCGGAGTCTCTAGTTGTGGAGTTTCTAGTTGCAGAGTCTCTAGTTGTGGTGTTTCAAGTTGTGGAGTCTCTAGTTGTGGAGTTTCTAGTTGCCGAGTTTCCAGTTGTGGAGTATCTAGTACTGGAGTTGCCGGTTGTGGAGTTTCCAGTTGTGGAGTTTCTAGTTGCGGAGTCCCTAGTTGTGGAGTTTCTAGTTGCGGAGTCTCAAGATGTGGAGTTTCTAGTTGTTGAGTTTTTAGTTGTGGAGTTTCTAGTTGTTGAGTTTCTAGTTTGAAGTCTCTAGTTGTAGATTTTTTAGTTGTGGAGTCTCTAGTTTAGGAATTTCTAGTTGAAGAGTTTTTAGTTGTGGAGTGTCTAGTTGTGGAGTTTCTAGTTGCAGAGTCTCTAGTTGTGGAGTTTCAAGTTGTGGAGTCGCTAGTTGTGGAGTTTCTAGTTGCCGAGTTTTCAGTTGTGGAGTATCTAGTAGTGGAGTTTCTATTTGTGGAGTTTCTAGATGCGGAGTTTCTAGTTGCAGAGTCTCTGGTTGTGGAGTTTCGAGTTTTGGAGTTTCTAGTGTTGGAAGTTTGAGTTGTGGAGTTTCTGGTTGTGGAGTTTCTAGTTGCGGAATCTCTAGCTGTGGATTTTCTAGTTGCGGAACCTAAAGTTGTGAGGTTTCAAGTGGTGGAGTCTCTAGTTGTGGAGTTTCTTGTTGTGGAGTTTCTAGTTGTGGAGTCTCTAGTTGTGTAGTTTCTAGCTGCGGAGTTTCTAGTTGCAGAGTTTTTATTTGTGGAGTTTTTACTTGCGGAGTTTCTAGTTGCAGAGTCTCTGGTTGTGGAGTTTCTAGTTGCGAAGTCTCTAGTTCTGCAGTTTCTTGTTGTGGAGTTTCCAGTTGTGGAGTTTTTAGTTGTGGAGTTTCTAGTTGTGGAGTTTCTGGTTGTGGAGTTTCTGGTTGTGGAGTTTCTAGTTGCGGAGTCTCTAGTTGTGGAGTTTCGATTTTTGGAGTTTCTAGTGTTGGAGTTTTGAGTTTAGGAGTTTCTAGTTGCGGAATCTCTAGCTGTGGATTTTCTAGTTGCGGAACTTAAAGTTGTGAGGTTTCAAGTTGTGGAGTTTCAAGTTGTGGAGTTTCTAGTTGTGGAATTTCTAGTTGTGGAGTCTCTAGTTGTGTAGTTTCTAGCTGCAGAGTTTCTATTTGTGGAGTTTCTAGTTGCGGAGTTTCTAGTTGCAGAGTCTCTGGTTGTGGAGTTTCTAGTTGCGGAGTCTCTAGTTGTGGAGTTTCTAGTTGTGGAGTTTCTAGTTGTGGAGTTCCAAGTTGTAAAGTTTCTAGTTGGGGAGTTTCTAGTTGTGGAGTTTCTAGTTGTGGAGTCTCAAGTTGTGGAGTTTAAACTTGTGGAGTTACAAGTTGTGGAGTCTATAGTTGTGGAGTTTCTAGTTGTGGATTTTCTAGTTGTGGAGTATATCGTTGTGGATTTTCCAGTTGTGGAGTTTCTAGTTGTGGAGTTGCGGAGTCTCTAGTTGTGGAGTTTCTAGTTGCAGAGTCTCTAGTTGTGGAGTTTGAAGTTGTGGAGTCTCTAGTTGTGGAGTTTCTAGTTGCCGAGTTTCCAGTTGTGGAGTATCTAGTAGTGGAGTTTCCAGTTGTGGAGTTTCTAGTTGTGGAGTTTCTAGTTGCGGAGTCCCTTGTTGTGGAGTTTCTAGTTGTGGAGTCTCTAGTTGTAGAGTTTCTTGTTGAGGAGTTTCTAGTTGTGGATTTTCCAGTTGTCGAGTTTCTAGTAGTGGAGTATCTAGTAGTGAAGTTTCCAGTTGTGGAGTTTCAAGTTGCGGAGTCTCAAGCTGTGGAGCTTCTAGTTGTTGAGTTTTAGTTGTGCAGTTTCTAGTTGTTGAGTTTCTAGTTTGAAGTCTCAGGTTGTGGAGTTTCAAGTTTAGGAGTTTCTAGTTGTAGAGTTTTTAGTTTTTGAGTCTCTACTTGTGAAGTTTCAAGTTCTGGAGTTTCGAGTTGTTGAGTTTCGAATTGTGGAGTTTTGAGTTGTGGAGTTTCGAGTTGTGGAGTTTATAGTTGTGGAGTTTCTAGTTGCGGAATCTCTAGTTGTGCATTTTCTAGTTGCGAAATTTAAGGCTGTGAGGTTTCAAGTTGTGGAGTTTATAGTTGTGGAGTTTCTAGTTGTGGAGTTTCTAGTTGCGGAGTTTCTAGTTGTGGAGTTTCTAGCTGCGGAGTTTCTAGTTGCAAGGTCTCTAGATGTGTAATTTCTAGTTGTAGAGTTTCTAGTTGTGGAGGCTCTATTTGCGGAGTTTCTAGGTGTGGAGTTTCTAGTTGTGGAGTTTCTTGTTGTGGAGTTTTTAGTTGTGGAGTTTCAAGTTGTGGAGACTCTAGCTGTGGAGTTTCTAGTTGTGGAGTCTCTAGATGCGGAGTTTCTAGTTGTGGAGTTGCTAGTGTTGGAGTTTCTAGTTGTGGAGTTTCAGGTTGTGGAGTTTCTAGTTGCAGAGATTCTAGTTGCGGAGTCTCTGGTTGTGGAAGTTCTAGTTATGGAGTTTCTAGTTGTGGAGTTTCTAGTCGTGGAGTTTTTAGTTGTGGAGTCTAGGGTTGTGGAGTTTAAAGTGGCGGAGTCTCAAGTTGTGGAATTTCTAGTTGTGGAGTTTTTAGCTGTCGAGCTTCTAGTCGTTGAGTTTCTAGTTTTGAAGTCTCTAGTTGTGGAGTCTCTAGTTATGGAGTCTCTAGTTTAGAACTTTCTAGTTGTAGAGTTTTTAGTTGTGGAGTGTCTAGTTGTGAAGTTTCCAGTTGTGGAGTTTCGAGTTGTGGAGTTTCTTGTTGTGGAGGTTTGAGTAGTGGAGTTTCTAGTTGCGGCGTCTCAAGTTGTGGAGTTTGTAGTTGCGGAGTGTCTAGTTGTGGTGTTTCTAGCTGTGGAATTTCTTGTTGCGGAGTTTCTAAATGCGGAGCTTCTAGTTGCGGAGTTCCATAGTTGCAGTCTCTAGTTATGGAGTTTCTAGTTGTGGAGTGTCTAGTTGTGGAGTTTCAAGTTGTGGAGTTTCTAGGAGAGTTTCGAATTTTGAAGTTTCTAGTTGTTGAGTTTCTAGTTTGAAGTCTCTAGTTGTAGATTCTCTAGTTGTGGAGTCTCTAGTTTAGGAGTTTCTAGTTGAAGAGTTTTTAGTTGTGGAGTGTCTAGTTGTGAAGTTTCCAGTTGTGGAGTTTCGAGTTGTGGAGTTTCGAGTTTTGGAGTTTCTAGTTGTGGAATTTTGAGTTGTGGAGTTTCTAGTTGTGGAGTTTCTAGTTGCGGAATCTCTAGATGTGGATTTTCTAGTTGCGTAACTTAAGGTCGTTAGGTTTCAAGTTGTGGAGTTTCTAGTTTTCTAGTTGTGGAGTTTCTAGTTGTGGAGTTTCTAGTTGTGGAGTCTGTAGTTGTGTAGTTTCTAGCTGCGGAGTTTCTATTTGTCGAGTATCTAGCTGCGGAGTTTCTAGTTGCGGAGTCTCTAGTTGTGGAGCTTCTAGTTGTGGAGTTTCTAGTTGTGGAGTTTCCATTTGTGGAGTTATAGTTGTGGACTTTCTAGACATGAAATTTCTTGTAGTCGTGTCTCTATTTGTGGAGCTTGTAGTTGTGGAGTTTCTAGTTGTTGAGTTTCTAGTTGTGGAGTCTCTAGTTTTGCAGTTTGTAGTTGTGGAGTTTCTAGATATGGAATTTCTAGTTGCCGAGTCTGTATTTGTGAAGTTTGAAGTTCTGGAGTTTCTAGTTGTGGAGTTTCTAGTTGTGGAGTTTCTAGTTGCGGAGTTTCTAGTTGCGGAGTTTCTAATTGTGGAGTTTCTGGTTGTGGAGTTTCTATTTGAGGAGTTTCAAGTTGTGAAGTTTCTAGTTGTGGAGTCTCTAGTTGCGGAGTTTCTAGTTGTGAAGTTTCTAGTTGTGGAGTTTCTAGTTTTCGAGTTTCTAGTTGTGGAGTTTCTAGTTGTTGAGTCTCCTGTTGCGGAGTTTCTAGTTGCGGAGTTTCTAGTTGGGGAGTTTCCAGTTGTGGAGTTTCTAGTTGTGGAGTTTCTAGTTGTGGAGTCTCAAGTTGTGGAGTTTAAACTTGTGGAGTTTCAAGTTGTGGAGTCTATAGTTGTGGAGTTTCTAGTTGTAGATTTTCTAGTTGTGGAGTATCTAGTTGTGGATTTTCCAGTTGTGGAGTTTCTAGTTGTTCAGTTGCGGAGTATCTAGTTGTTGAGTTTCAAGTTGCAGAGTCTCTAGTTGTGGATTTTCAAGTTGTGGTGTCTCTAGATGTGGAGTTTCTAGTTGTCGAGTTTCCAGTTGTGGAGTATCTAGTAGTGGAGTTTCGAGTTGTGGAGTTTCTAGTTGTGGAGTTTCTAGTTGCGGAGTTTCTAGTTGCGAAGTTTCAAGTTGTGGAGTTTCAAGTTGCGGAGTCTCAAGCTGTGGAGTGTCTAGTTGTGGAGTTTCCAGTTGTGGAGTTTCAAGTTGTGGAGTTTCTAGTGGCAGAGTCTCTAGTTGTGGAGTTTCAAGTTGTGGAGTCTCTAGTTGTGGAGTTTCTAGTTGCCGAGTTTCCAGTTTTGGAGTATCTAACAGTGGAGTTTCCAGTTGTGGAGTTTCTAGTTGTGGAGTTTATAGTTGCGGAGTCCCTAGTTGTGGAGTTTCTAGTTGCGGAGTCTCAAGCTGCGGAGTTTCAAGTTGTGGAGTTTCTAGTTGTGGAGTCTCAAGTTGTGGAGTCTCTAGTTGTGGAGTTTCTAGTTGCAGAGTATCTAGTTGTGCAGTTTCCAGTTGTGGAGTTTCTAGTTGTGAAGTTGCGGAGTCTCTGGTTGTGGAGTTTTTAGTTCTGGAGTCTCTAGTTGTGGAGTTTCTAGTTGTGGAGTTTTTAGTTGTGGAGTATCTAGTTGTGGAGTTTCCAGTTGTGAAGTATCTAGTTGTGGAGTTTCCAGTTGTGGAGTATCTAGTTGTGGAGTTTTAAATTGTGCAGTTTCTAGTTGCGGAGTTTCTAGTTGCGGAGTTTTTAATAGCGGAGTTTCTAGTTGTGAAGTTTCAAGTTGCGGAGTCTCAAGTTGTGGAGTTTCCAGTTGTGGAGTTTTGAGTTGTGGAGTTTCTAGCTGTGGAGTTTCTAGATATGGAATTTCTAGTTGACGAGTCTGTATTTGTGGGGTTTGTAGTTGTGGAGTTTCTAGTTGTGGAGTTTCTAGTTGTGGAGTCTCTAGTTGCGGAGTTTCTAGTTGTAGATTTTCTAGTTGTGGAGTATCTAGTTGTGGATTTTCCAGTTGTGGAGTTTGTAGTTGTTGAGTTGCGGAGTTTCTAGTTGTTGAGTTTCTCGTTGCAGAGTCTCTAGTTGTGGAGTTTTAAGTTGTGGAGTCTCTGGATGTGGAGTTTCTAGTTGTCGAGTTTCCAGTTGTGGAGTATCTAGTAGTGGAGTTTCGAGTTGTGGAGTTTCTAGTTGTGGAGTTTCTAGTTGTGGAGTCCTTAGTGTTGGAGTTTCTAGTTGCGGAGTCTCTAGTTGTGGAGTTTCGAGTTGCGGAGTCTCAAACTGTAGAGTTTCTAGTTGTTGAGTTTTTAGTTGTGGAGTTTCCAGTTGTTGAGTTTCTAGTTTCAAGTCTCTAGTTGTAGATTCTCTAGTTGTGGAGTCTCTAGTTTAGGAGTTTCTAGTTGAAGAGTTTTTTGTGGTGGAGTGTCTAGTTGTGGAGTTTCCAGTAGTGGAGTTTCGAGTTGTGGAGTTTCTAGTTGCGGAGTCCCTAGTTGTGGATTTTCTAGTTGTGGAGTCTCAAGCTGTGGAGTTTCTAGTTGTTGAGTTTTTAGTTGTGGAGTTTCTAGTGCTTGAGTTTCTAGTTTGAAGTCTCTAGTTGTAGATTCTCTAGTTGTGGAGTCTCTAGTTTAGAATTTTTCTAGTTGAAGAGTTTTTAGTTGTGGAGTGTCTAGTTGTGGATATTCCAGTTGTGGAGTTTCGAGTTGTGGAGTTGCGGAGTCTCTAGTTGTGGAGTTTCTAGTTGCAGAGTCTCTAGTTGTGGTGTTTCAAGTTGTGGAGTCTCTAGTTGTGGAGTTTCTAGTTGCCGAGTTTCCAGTTGTGGAGTATCTAGTACTGGAGTTGCCGGTTGTGGAGTTTCCAGTTGTGGAGTTTCTAGTTGCGGAGTCCCTAGTTGTGGAGTTTCTAGTTGCGGAGTCTCAAGATGTGGAGTTTCTAGTTGTTGAGTTTTTAGTTGTGGAGTTTCTAGTTGTTGAGTTTCTAGTTTGAAGTCTCTAGTTGTAGATTTTTTAGTTGTGGAGTCTCTAGTTTAGGAATTTCTAGTTGAAGAGTTTTTAGTTGTGGAGTGTCTAGTTGTGGAGTTTCTAGTTGCAGAGTCTCTAGTTGTGGAGTTTCAAGTTGTGGAGTCGCTAGTTGTGGAGTTTCTAGTTGCCGAGTTTTCAGTTGTGGAGTATCTAGTAGTGGAGTTTCTATTTGTGGAGTTTCTAGATGCGGAGTTTCTAGTTGCAGAGTCTCTGGTTGTGGAGTTTCGAGTTTTGGAGTTTCTAGTGTTGGAAGTTTGAGTTGTGGAGTTTCTAGTTGTGGAGTTTCTAGTTGCGGAATCTCTAGCTGTGGATTTTCTAGTTGCGGAACCTAAAGTTGTGAGGTTTCAAGTGGTGGAGTCTCTAGTTGTGGAGTTTCTTGTTGTGGAGTTTCTAGTTGTGGAGTCTCTAGTTGTGTAGTTTCTAGCTGCGGAGTTTCTAGTTGCAGAGTTTTTATTTGTGGAGTTTTTACTTGCGGAGTTTCTAGTTGCAGAGTCTCTGGTTGTGGAGTTTCTAGTTGCGAAGTCTCTAGTTCTGCAGTTTCTTGTTGTGGAGTTTCCAGTTGTGGAGTTTTTAGTTGTGGAGTTTCTAGTTGTGGAGTTTCTGGTTGTGGAGTTTCTGGTTGTGGAGTTTCTAGTTGCGGAGTCTCTAGTTGTGGAGTTTCGATTTTTGGAGTTTCTAGTGTTGGAGTTTTGAGTTTAGGAGTTTCTAGTTGCGGAATCTCTAGCTGTGGATTTTCTAGTTGCGGAACTTAAAGTTGTGAGGTTTCAAGTTGTGGAGTTTCAAGTTGTGGAGTTTCTAGTTGTGGAATTTCTAGTTGTGGAGTCTCTAGTTGTGTAGTTTCTAGCTGCAGAGTTTCTATTTGTGGAGTTTCTAGTTGCGGAGTTTCTAGTTGCAGAGTCTCTGGTTGTGGAGTTTCTAGTTGCGGAGTCTCTAGTTGTGGAGTTTCTAGTTGTGGAGTTTCTAGTTGTGGAGTTCCAAGTTGTAAAGTTTCTAGTTGGGGAGTTTCTAGTTGTGGAGTTTCTAGTTGTGGAGTCTCAAGTTGTGGAGTTTAAACTTGTGGAGTTTCAAGTTGTGGAGTCTATAGTTGTGGAGTTTCTAGTTGTGGATTTTCTAGTTGTGGAGTATATCGTTGTGGATTTTCCAGTTGTGGAGTTTCTAGTTGTGGAGTTGCGGAGTCTCTAGTTGTGGAGTTTCTAGTTGCAGAGTCTCTAGTTGTGGAGTTTGAAGTTGTGGAGTCTCTAGTTGTGGAGTTTCTAGTTGCCGAGTTTCCAGTTGTGGAGTATCTAGTAGTGGAGTTTCCAGTTGTGGAGTTTCTAGTTGTGGAGTTTCTAGTTGCGGAGTCCCTTGTTGTGGAGTTTCTAGTTGTGGAGTCTCTAGTTGTAGAGTTTCTTGTTGAGGAGTTTCTAGTTGTGGATTTTCCAGTTGTCGAGTTTCTAGTAGTGGAGTATCTAGTAGTGAAGTTTCCAGTTGTGGAGTTTCAAGTTGCGGAGTCTCAAGCTGTGGAGCTTCTAGTTGTTGAGTTTTAGTTGTGCAGTTTCTAGTTGTTGAGTTTCTAGTTTGAAGTCTCAGGTTGTGGAGTTTCAAGTTTAGGAGTTTCTAGTTGTAGAGTTTTAGTTTTTGAGTCTCTACTTGTGAAGTTTCAAGTTCTGGAGTTTCGAGTTGTGGAGTTTCGAATTGTGGAGTTTTGAGTTGTGGAGTTTCGAGTTGTGGAGTTTATAGTTGTGGAGTTTCTAGTTGCGGAATCTCTAGTTGTGCATTTTCTAGTTGCGAAATTTAAGGCTGTGAGGTTTCAAGTTGTGGAGTTTATAGTTGTGGAGTTTCTAGTTGTGGAGTTTCTAGTTGCGGAGTTTCTAGTTGTGGAGTTTCTAGCTGCGGAGTTTCTAGTTGCAAGGTCTCTAGATGTGTAATTTCTAGTTGTAGAGTTTCTAGTTGTGGAGGCTCTATTTGCGGAGTTTCTAGGTGTGGAGTTTCTAGTTGTGGAGTTTCTTGTTGTGGAGTTTTTAGTTGTGGAGTTTCAAGTTGTGGAGACTCTAGCTGTGGAGTTTCTAGTTGTGGAGTCTCTAGATGCGGAGTTTCTAGTTGTGGAGTTGCTAGTGTTGGAGTTTCTAGTTGTGGAGTTTCAGGTTGTGGAGTTTCTAGTTGCAGAGATTCTAGTTGCGGAGTCTCTGGTTGTGGAAGTTCTAGTTATGGAGTTTCTAGTTGTGGAGTTTCTAGTCGTGGAGTTTTTAGTTGTGGAGTCTAGGGTTGTGGAGTTTAAAGTGGCGGAGTCTCAAGTTGTGGAATTTCTAGTTGTGGAGTTTTTAGCTGTCGAGCTTCTAGTCGTTGAGTTTCTAGTTTTGAAGTCTCTAGTTGTGGAGTCTCTAGTTATGGAGTCTCTAGTTTAGAACTTTCTAGTTGTAGAGTTTTTAGTTGTGGAGTGTCTAGTTGTGAAGTTTCCAGTTGTGGAGTTTCGAGTTGTGGAGTTTCGAGTTGTGGAGTTTCTTGTTGTGGAGGTTTGAGTAGTGGAGTTTCTAGTTGCGGCGTCTCAAGTTGTGGAGTTTGTAGTTGCGGAGTGTCTAGTTGTGGTGTTTCTAGCTGTGGAATTTCTTGTTGCGGAGTTTCTAAATGCGGAGCTTCTAGTTGCGGAGTTCCATAGTTGCAGTCTCTAGTTATGGAGTTTCTAGTTGTGGAGTGTCTAGTTGTGGAGTTTCAAGTTGTGGAGTTTCTAGGAGAGTTTCGAATTTTGAAGTTTCTAGTTGTTGAGTTTCTAGTTTGAAGTCTCTAGTTGTAGATTCTCTAGTTGTGGAGTCTCTAGTTTAGGAGTTTCTAGTTGAAGAGTTTTTAGTTGTGGAGTGTCTAGTTGTGAAGTTTCCAGTTGTGGAGTTTCGAGTTGTGGAGTTTCGAGTTTTGGAGTTTCTAGTTGTGGAATTTTGAGTTGTGGAGTTTCTAGTTGTGGAGTTTCTAGTTGCGGAATCTCTAGATGTGGATTTTCTAGTTGCGTAACTTAAGGTCGTTAGGTTTCAAGTTGTGGAGTTTCTAGTTTTCTAGTTGTGGAGTTTCTAGTTGTGGAGTTTCTAGTTGTGGAGTCTGTAGTTGTGTAGTTTCTAGCTGCGGAGTTTCTATTTGTAGAGTATCTAGCTGCGGAGTTTCTAGTTGCGGAGTCTCTAGTTGTGGAGCTTCTAGTTGTGGAGTTTCTAGTTGTGGAGTTTCCATTTGTGGAGTTATAGTTGTGGACTTTCTAGACATGAAATTTCTTGTAGTCGTGTCTCTATTTGTGGAGCTTGTAGTTGTGGAGTTTCTAGTTGTTGAGTTTCTAGTTGTGGAGTCTCTAGTTTTGCAGTTTGTAGTTGTGGAGTTTCTAGATATGGAATTTCTAGTTGCCGAGTCTGTATTTGTGAAGTTTGAAGTTCTGGAGTTTCTAGTTGTGGAGTTTCTAGTTGTGGAGTTTCTAGTTGCGGAGTTTCTAGTTGCGGAGTTTCTAATTGTGGAGTTTCTGGTTGTGGAGTTTCTATTTGAGGAGTTTCAAGTTGTGAAGTTTCTAGTTGTGGAGTCTCTAGTTGCGGAGTTTCTAGTTGTGAAGTTTCTAGTTGTGGAGTTTCTAGTTTTCGAGTTTCTAGTTGTGGAGTTTCTAGTTGTTGAGTCTCCTGTTGCGGAGTTTCTAGTTGCGGAGTTTCTAGTTGGGGAGTTTCCAGTTGTGGAGTTTCTAGTTGTGGAGTTTCTAGTTGTGGAGTCTCAAGTTGTGGAGTTTAAACTTGTGGAGTTTCAAGTTGTGGAGTCTATAGTTGTGGAGTTTCTAGTTGTAGATTTTCTAGTTGTGGAGTATCTAGTTGTGGATTTTCCAGTTGTGGAGTTTCTAGTTGTTCAGTTGCGGAGTATCTAGTTGTTGAGTTTCAAGTTGCAGAGTCTCTAGTTGTGGATTTTCAAGTTGTGGTGTCTCTAGATGTGGAGTTTCTAGTTGTCGAGTTTCCAGTTGTGGAGTATCTAGTAGTGGAGTTTCGAGTTGTGGAGTTTCTAGTTGTGGAGTTTCTAGTTGCGGAGTTTCTAGTTGCGAAGTTTCAAGTTGTGGAGTTTCAAGTTGCGGAGTCTCAAGCTGTGGAGTGTCTAGTTGTGGAGTTTCCAGTTGTGGAGTTTCAAGTTGTGGAGTTTCTAGTGGCAGAGTCTCTAGTTGTGGAGTTTCAAGTTGTGGAGTCTCTAGTTGTGGAGTTTCTAGTTGCCGAGTTTCCAGTTTTGGAGTATCTAACAGTGGAGTTTCCAGTTGTGGAGTTTCTAGTTGTGGAGTTTATAGTTGCGGAGTCCCTAGTTGTGGAGTTTCTAGTTGCGGAGTCTCAAGCTGCGGAGTTTCAAGTTGTGGAGTTTCTAGTTGTGGAGTCTCAAGTTGTGGAGTTTCAAGTTGTGAAGTTTCATGTTGTGGAGTCTCTAGTTGTGGAGTTTCTAGTTGCAGAGTATCTAGTTGTGGAGCTTCCAGTTGTGCAGTTTCTAGTTGTGAAGTTGTGGAGTCTCTGGTTGTGGAGTTTTTAGTTTTGGAGTTTCTAGTTGTGGAGTTTCGAGTTGTGGAGTCTCTAGTTATGGAGTTTCTAGTTGTGGAGCTTCCAGTTGTGGAGTATCTAGTTGTGGAGTTTCCAGTTGTGAAGTATCTAGTTGTGGAGTTTCCAGTTGTAGAGTATCTAGTTGTGGAGTTTTGAGTTGTGGAGTTTCTAGTTGCGGAGTTTCTAGTTGCGGAGTTTTTAATAGCGGAGTTTCTAGTTGTGAAGTTTCAAGTTGCGGAGTCTCAAGTTGTGGAAATTCCAGTTGTGGAGTTTTTAGTTGTGGAGTTTCTAGTTGTTGAGTTTCTAGTTGTGAAGTCTCTTGTTGTGGAGTCTCTAGTTGTGGAGTTTCTAGTTGCAGAGTATCTAGTTGTGGAGCTTCCAGTTGCGCAGTTTCTAGTTGTGAAGTTGTGGAGTCTCTGGTTGTGGAGTTTTTAGTTGTGGAGTTTCTAGTTGTGGAGTTTCGAGTTGTGGAGTCTCTAGTTATGGAGTTTCTAGTTGTGGAGCTTCCAGTTGTGGAGTATCTAGTTGTGGAGTTTCCAGTTGTGAAGTATCTATTTGTGGAGTTTGTAGTTGTGGAGTTTCTAGTCGTGGAGATTCTAGTTGTGGAGTCTCTAGTTGCGGAGTTTCTAGTTGCGGAGTTTCTAGTTGTGGAGTTTCTGGTTGTGGAGTTTCTAGTTGAGGAGTTTCAAGTTGTGGAGTTTCTAGTTGTGGAGTCTCTAGTTGTGGAGTTTAAACTTGTGGAGTCCCTAGTTGTGGAGTTTCTAGTTGCTGAGTCTCAAGATGTGGAGTTTCTAGTTGTTGAGTTTTTAGTTGTGGAGTTTCTAGTTGTTGAGTTTCTAGTTTGAAGTCTCTAGTTGTAGATTTTTTAGTTGTGGAGTCTCTAGTTTAGGAATTCCTAGTTGAAGAGTTTTTAGTTGTGGAGTGTCTAGTTGAAGAGTTTTTAGTTGTGGAGTGTCTAGTTGTGGAGTTTCTAGTTGCAGAGTCTCTAGTTGTGGAGTTTCAAGTTGTGGAGTCTCTAGTTGTGGAGTTTCTAGTTGCCGAGTTTTCAGTTGTGGAGTATCTAGTAGTGGAGTTTCTATTTGTGGAGTTTCTAGCTGCGGAGTTTCTAGTTGCAGAGTCTCTGGTTGTGGAGTTTCGAGTTTTGGAGTTTCTAGTGTTGGAGGTTTGAGTTGTGGAGTTTCTAGTTGTGGAGTTTCTAGTTGCGGAATCTCTAGCTGTGGAATTTCTAGTTGCGGAACTCAAAGTTGTGAGGTTTCAAGTGGTGGAGTCTCTAGTTGTGGAGTTTCTAGTTGTGGAGTTTCTAGTTGTGGAGTCTCTAGTTGTGTAGTTTCTAGCTGCGGAGTTTCCAGTGATGGAGTTTTAGTTGTGGAGTTTTTAGTTGTGGAGTTTCTGGTTGTGGAGTTTCTGGTTGTGGAGTTTCTAGTTGCGGAGTCTCTAGTTGTGGAGTTTCGATTTTTGGAGTTTCTAGTGTTGGAGTTTTGAGTTTAGGAGTTTCTAGGTGCGGAATCACTAGCTGTGGATTTTCTAGTTGCGGAACTTAAAGTTGTGAGGTTTCAAGTTGTGGAGTTTCAAGTTGTGGAGTTTCTAGTTGTGGATTTTCCAGTTGTCGAGTTTCTAGTTGCGGAGTTTCTAGTTGCGGAGTTTTTAATAGCGGAGTTTCTAGTTTTGAAGTTTCAAGTTGCGGAGTCTCAAGTTGTGGAGTTTCTGGTTGTGAAGTTTTTAGTTGTGGAGTTTTTAGTTGTTGAGTTTCTAGTTGTGAAGTCTAGTTTTGCAGTTTCTAGCTGTGGAGTTTCTAGATATGGAAATTCTAGTTGCCGAGTCTGTGTTTGTGGGGTTTGTAGTTGTGGAGTTTGTAGTTGTGGAGTTTCTAGTTGTGGAGTTTCTAGTTGCGGAGTTTCTAGTTGTAGATTTTCTAGTTGTGGAGTATCTAGTTGTGGATTTTCCAGTTGCCGAGTTTCCAGTTGTGGAGTATCTAGTAGTGGAGTTTCCAGTTGTGGAGTATCTAGTTGTGGAGTTTTAAATTGTGGAGTTTGTAGTTGCGGAGTTTCTAGTTGCGGAGTTTTTAATAGCGGAGTTTCTAGTTGTGAAGTTTCAAGTCGCGGAGTCTCAAGTTGTGGAGTTTCCAGTTGTGGAGTTTTTAGTTGAGGAGTTTTTATTGTTGAGTTTCTAGTTGTGAAGTCTCTAGTTTTGCAGTTTCTAGCTGTGGAGTTTCTAGATAGGGAATTTCTAGTTGCCGAGTCTGTATTTGTGGAGTTTCTTGTTGTGGAGGTTTGAGTAGTGGAGTTTCTAGTTGCGGCGTCTCAAGTTGTGGAGTTTGTAGTTGCGGAGTGTCTAGTTGTGGTGTTTCTAGCTGTGGAATTTCTTGTTGCGGAGTTTCTAAATGCGGAGTTTCTAGTTGCGGAGTTTCATAGTTGCAGAGTCTCTAGTTATGGAGTTTCTAGTTGTGGAGTGTCTAGTTGTGGAGTTTCAAGTTGTGGAGTTTCTAGTAGAGTTTCGAATTATGAAGTTTCTAGTTGTTGAGTTTCTAGTTTGAAGTCTCTAGTTGTAGATTCTCTAGTTGTGGAGTCACTAGTTTAGGAGTTTCTGGTTGAAGAGTTTTTAGTTGTGGAGTGTCTAGTTGTGGAGTTTCCAGTTGTGGAGTTTCGAGTTGTGGAGTTTCGAGTTTTGGAGTTTCTAGTTGTGGAATTTTGAGTTGTGGAGTTTCTAGTTGTGGAGTTTCTAGTTGCGGAATCTCTAGCTGTGGATTTTGTAGTTGCGTAACTTAAGGTCGTGAGTTTTCAAGTTGTGGAGTTTCTAGTTTTCTAGTTGTGGAGTTTCTAGTTGTGGAGTCTGTAGTTGTGTAGTTTCTAGCTGTGGAGTTTCTATTTTTGGAGTATCTAGCTGCGGAGTTTCTAGTTTCGGAGTCTCTAGTTGTGGAGTTTCTAGTTGTGGAGTTTCTAGTTGTGGAGTTTTCATTTGTGGAGTTATAGTTGTGGACTTTCTAGACATGAAATTTCTTGTAGTCGAGTCTCTATTTGTGGAGTCTCTAGTTGTGGAGTTTCTAGTTGTGGAGTCTCTAGTTGTGTAGTGTCTAGCTGCGGAGTTTCTAGTTGCAGAGTTTCTATTTGTGGAGTTTCTACTTGCGGAGTTTCTAGTTGCAGAGTCTCTGGTTGTGGAGTTTCTAGTTGCGAAGTCTCTAGTTGTGGAATTTCTTGTTGTGGAGTTTCCAGTTGTGGAGTTTTTAGTTGTGGAGTTTCTAGTTGTGGAGTTTCTGGTTGTGGAGTTTCTGGTTGTGGAGTTTCTAGTTGCGGAGTCTCCAGTTGTGGAGTTTCGATTTTTGGAGTTTCGAGTGTTGGAGTTTTGAGTTTAGGAGTTTCTAGTTGCGGAATCTCTAGCTGTGGATTTTCTAGTTGCGGAACTTAAAGTTGTGAGGTTTCAAGTTGTGGAGTTTCAAGTTGTGGAGTTTCTAGTTGTGGAATTTCTAGTTGTGGAGTCTCTAGTTGTGTAGTTTCTAGCTGCAGAGTTTCTATTTGTGGAGTTTCTAGTTGCGGAGTTTCTAGTTGCAGAGTCTCTGGTTGTGGAGTTTCTAGTTGCGGAGTCTCTAGTTGTGGAGTTTCTAGTTGTGGAGTATCTAGTTGTGGAGTTTCTAGTTGTGGAGTTGCAAGTTGTAAAGTTTCTAGTTGGGGAGTTTCTAGTTGTAGAGTTTCTAGTTGTGGAGTCTCAAGTTGTGGAGTTTAAACTTGTGGAGTTTCAAGTTGTGGAGTCTATAGTTGTGGATTTTCTAGTTGTGGAGTAAATCGTTGTGGATTTTCCAGTTGTGGAGTTTCTAGTTGTGGAGTTGCGGAGTCTCTAGTTGTGGAGTTTCTAGTTGCAGAGTCTCTAGTTGTGGAGTTTCAAGTTGTGGAGTCTCTAGTTGTGGAGTTTCTAGTTGCCGAGTTTCCAGTTGTGGAGTATCTAGTAGTGTGGTTTCCAGTTGTGGAGTTTCTAGTTGTGGAGTTTCTAGTTGCGGAGTCCCTTGTTGTGGAGTTTCTAGTTGTGGAGTCTCTAGTTGTAGAGTTTCTAGTTGAGGAGTTTCTAGTTGTGGATTTTCCAGTTATC
The DNA here is from genome assembly GCF_043290135.1 of Rhipicephalus microplus. Lineage (NCBI taxonomy): Eukaryota > Metazoa > Arthropoda > Arachnida > Ixodida > Ixodidae > Rhipicephalus > Rhipicephalus microplus. The sequence goes on along the minus strand of NW_027464626.1, from coordinate 443,252 downwards.
GAATTTCTAGTTGTGGAGTATCTAGTAGTGAAGTTTCCAGTTGTGGAGTTTCAAGTTGCGGAGTCTCAAGCTGTGGAGCTTCTAGTTGTTGAGTTTTAGTTGTGCAGTTTCTAGTTGTTGAGTTTCTAGTTTGAAGTCTCAGGTTGTGGAGTTTCTAGTTTAGGAGTTTCTAGTTGTAGAGTTTTTAGTTTTTGAGTCTCTAGTTGTGAAGTTTCAAGTTCTGGAGTTTCGAGTTGTGGAGTTTCGAATTGTGGAGTTTTGAGTTGTGGAGTTTCGAGTTGTGCAGTTTCTAGTTGTGGAGTTTCTAGTTGCGGAATCTCTAGTTGTGGATTTTCTAGTTGCGAAACTTAAGGCTGTGAGGTTTCAAGTTGTGGAGTTTCTAGTTGTGGAGTTTCTAGTTGTGGAGTTTCTAGTTGCGGAGTTTCTAGTTTTCTAGTTGTGGAGTTTCTAGTTGTGGAGTTTCTAGTTGTGGAGTCTGTAGTTGTGTAGTTTCTAGCTGCGGAGTTTCTATTTGTCGAGTATCTAGCTGCGGAGTTTCTAGTTGCGGAGTCTCTAGTTGTGGAGCTTCTAGTTGTGGAGTTTCTAGTTGTGGAGTTTCCATTTGTGGAGTTATAGTTGTGGACTTTCTAGACATGAAATTTCTTGTAGTCGTGTCTCTATTTGTGGAGCTTGTAGTTGTGGAGTTTCTAGTTGTTGAGTTTCTAGTTGTGGAGTCTCTAGTTTTGAAGTTTGTAGTTGTGGAGTTTCTAGATATGGAATTTCTAGTTGCCGAGTCTGTATTTGTGAAGTTTGAAGTTCTGGAGTTTCTAGTTGTGGAGTTTCTAGTTGTGGAGTTTCTAGTTGCGGAGTTTCTAGTTGCGGAGTTTCTAATTGTGGAGTTTCTGGTTGTGGAGTTTCTATTTGAGGAGTTTCAAGTTGTGAAGTTTCTAGTTGTGGAGTCTCTAGTTGCGGAGTTTCTAGTTGTGAAGTTTCTAGTTGTGGAGTTTCTAGTTTTCGAGTTTCTAGTTGTGGAGTTTCTAGTTGTTGAGTCTCCTGTTGCGGAGTTTCTAGTTGCGGAGTTTCTAGTTGGGGAGTTTCCAGTTGTGGAGTTTCTAGTTGTGGAGTTTCTAGTTGTGGAGTCTCAAGTTGTGGAGTTTAAACTTGTGGAGTTTCAAGTTGTGGAGTCTATAGTTGTGGAGTTTCTAGTTGTAGATTTTCTAGTTGTGGAGTATCTAGTTGTGGATTTTCCAGTTGTGGAGTTTCTAGTTGTTCAGTTGCGGAGTATCTAGTTGTTGAGTTTCAAGTTGCAGAGTCTCTAGTTGTGGATTTTCAAGTTGTGGTGTCTCTAGATGTGGAGTTTCTAGTTGTCGAGTTTCCAGTTGTGGAGTATCTAGTAGTGGAGTTTCGAGTTGTGGAGTTTCTAGTTGTGGAGTTTCTAGTTGCGGAGTTTCTAGTTGCGAAGTTTCAAGTTGTGGAGTTTCAAGTTGCGGAGTCTCAAGCTGTGGAGTGTCTAGTTGTGGAGTTTCCAGTTGTGGAGTTTCAAGTTGTGGAGTTTCTAGTGGCAGAGTCTCTAGTTGTGGAGTTTCAAGTTGTGGAGTCTCTAGTTGTGGAGTTTCTAGTTGCCGAGTTTCCAGTTTTGGAGTATCTAACAGTGGAGTTTCCAGTTGTGGAGTTTCTAGTTGTGGAGTTTATAGTTGCGGAGTCCCTAGTTGTGGAGTTTCTAGTTGCGGAGTCTCAAGCTGCGGAGTTTCAAGTTGTGGAGTTTCTAGTTGTGGAGTCTCAAGTTGTGGAGTTTCAAGTTGTGAAGTTTCAAGTTGTGGAGTCTCTAGTTGTGGAGTTTCTAGTTGCAGAGTATCTAGTTGTGGAGCTTCCAGTTGTGCAGTTTCTAGTTGTGAAGTTGTGGAGTCTCTGGTTGTGGAGTTTTTAGTTTTGGAGTTTCTAGTTGTGGAGTTTCGAGTTGTGGAGTCTCTAGTTATGGAGTTTCTAGTTGTGGAGCTTCCAGTTGTGGAGTATCTAGTTGTGGAGTTTCCAGTTGTGAAGTATCTAGTTGTGGAGTTTCCAGTTGTAGAGTATCTAGTTGTGGAGTTTTGAGTTGTGGAGTTTCTAGTTGCGGAGTTTCTAGTTGCGGAGTTTTTAATAGCGGAGTTTCTAGTTGTGAAGTTTCAAGTTGCGGAGTCTCAAGTTGTGGAAATTCCAGTTGTGGAGTTTTTAGTTGTGGAGTTTCTAGTTGTTGAGTTTCTAGTTGTGAAGTCTCTTGTTGTGGAGTCTCTAGTTGTGGAGTTTCTAGTTGCAGAGTATCTAGTTGTGGAGCTTCCAGTTGCGCAGTTTCTAGTTGTGAAGTTGTGGAGTCTCTGGTTGTGGAGTTTTTAGTTGTGGAGTTTCTAGTTGTGGAGTTTCGAGTTGTGGAGTCTCTAGTTATGGAGTTTCTAGTTGTGGAGCTTCCAGTTGTGGAGTATCTAGTTGTGGAGTTTCCAGTTGTGAAGTATCTATTTGTGGAGTTTGTAGTTGTGGAGTTTCTAGTCGTGGAGATTCTAGTTGTGGAGTCTCTAGTTGCGGAGTTTCTAGTTGCGGAGTTTCTAGTTGTGGAGTTTCTGGTTGTGGAGTTTCTAGTTGAGGAGTTTCAAGTTGTGGAGTTTCTAGTTGTGGAGTCTCTAGTTGTGGAGTTTAAACTTGTGGAGTCCCTAGTTGTGGAGTTTCTAGTTGCTGAGTCTCAAGATGTGGAGTTTCTAGTTGTTGAGTTTTTAGTTGTGGAGTTTCTAGTTGTTGAGTTTCTAGTTTGAAGTCTCTAGTTGTAGATTTTTTAGTTGTGGAGTCTCTAGTTTAGGAATTCCTAGTTGAAGAGTTTTTAGTTGTGGAGTGTCTAGTTGAAGAGTTTTTAGTTGTGGAGTGTCTAGTTGTGGAGTTTCTAGTTGCAGAGTCTCTAGTTGTGGAGTTTCAAGTTGTGGAGTCTCTAGTTGTGGAGTTTCTAGTTGCCGAGTTTTCAGTTGTGGAGTATCTAGTAGTGGAGTTTCTATTTGTGGAGTTTCTAGCTGCGGAGTTTCTAGTTGCAGAGTCTCTGGTTGTGGAGTTTCGAGTTTTGGAGTTTCTAGTGTTGGAGGTTTGAGTTGTGGAGTTTCTAGTTGTGGAGTTTCTAGTTGCGGAATCTCTAGCTGTGGAATTTCTAGTTGCGGAACTCAAAGTTGTGAGGTTTCAAGTGGTGGAGTCTCTAGTTGTGGAGTTTCTAGTTGTGGAGTTTCTAGTTGTGGAGTCTCTAGTTGTGTAGTTTCTAGCTGCGGAGTTTCCAGTGATGGAGTTTTAGTTGTGGAGTTTTTAGTTGTGGAGTTTCTGGTTGTGGAGTTTCTGGTTGTGGAGTTTCTAGTTGCGGAGTCTCTAGTTGTGGAGTTTCGATTTTTGGAGTTTCTAGTGTTGGAGTTTTGAGTTTAGGAGTTTTTAGGTGCGGAATCACTAGCTGTGGATTTTCTAGTTGCGGAACTTAAAGTTGTGAGGTTTCAAGTTGTGGAGTTTCAAGTTGTGGAGTTTCTAGTTGTGGATTTTCCAGTTGTCGAGTTTCTAGTTGCGGAGTTTCTAGTTGCGGAGTTTTTAATAGCGGAGTTTCTAGTTTTGAAGTTTCAAGTTGCGGAGTCTCAAGTTGTGGAGTTTCTGGTTGTGAAGTTTTTAGTTGTGGAGTTTTTAGTTGTTGAGTTTCTAGTTGTGAAGTCTAGTTTTGCAGTTTCTAGCTGTGGAGTTTCTAGATATGGAAATTCTAGTTGCCGAGTCTGTGTTTGTGGGGTTTGTAGTTGTGGAGTTTGTAGTTGTGGAGTTTCTAGTTGTGGAGTTTCTAGTTGCGGAGTTTCTAGTTGTAGATTTTCTAGTTGTGGAGTATCTAGTTGTGGATTTTCCAGTTGCCGAGTTTCCAGTTGTGGAGTATCTAGTAGTGGAGTTTCCAGTTGTGGAGTATCTAGTTGTGGAGTTTTAAATTGTGGAGTTTGTAGTTGCGGAGTTTCTAGTTGCGGAGTTTTTAATAGCGGAGTTTCTAGTTGTGAAGTTTCAAGTCGCGGAGTCTCAAGTTGTGGAGTTTCCAGTTGTGGAGTTTTTAGTTGAGGAGTTTTTATTGTTGAGTTTCTAGTTGTGAAGTCTCTAGTTTTGCAGTTTCTAGCTGTGGAGTTTCTAGATAGGGAATTTCTAGTTGCCGAGTCTGTATTTGTGGAGTTTCTTGTTGTGGAGGTTTGAGTAGTGGAGTTTCTAGTTGCGGCGTCTCAAGTTGTGGAGTTTGTAGTTGCGGAGTGTCTAGTTGTGGTGTTTCTAGCTGTGGAATTTCTTGTTGCGGAGTTTCTAAATGCGGAGTTTCTAGTTGCGGAGTTTCATAGTTGCAGAGTCTCTAGTTATGGAGTTTCTAGTTGTGGAGTGTCTAGTTGTGGAGTTTCAAGTTGTGGAGTTTCTAGTAGAGTTTCGAATTATGAAGTTTCTAGTTGTTGAGTTTCTAGTTTGAAGTCTCTAGTTGTAGATTCTCTAGTTGTGGAGTCACTAGTTTAGGAGTTTCTGGTTGAAGAGTTTTTAGTTGTGGAGTGTCTAGTTGTGGAGTTTCCAGTTGTGGAGTTTCGAGTTGTGGAGTTTCGAGTTTTGGAGTTTCTAGTTGTGGAATTTTGAGTTGTGGAGTTTCTAGTTGTGGAGTTTCTAGTTGCGGAATCTCTAGCTGTGGATTTTGTAGTTGCGTAACTTAAGGTCGTGAGGTTTCAAGTTGTGGAGTTTCTAGTTTTCTAGTTGTGGAGTTTCTAGTTGTGGAGTCTGTAGTTGTGTAGTTTCTAGCTGTGGAGTTTCTATTTTTGGAGTATCTAGCTGCGGAGTTTCTAGTTGCGGAGTCTCTAGTTGTGGAGTTTCTAGTTGTGGAGTTTCTAGTTGTGGAGTTTTCATTTGTGGAGTTATAGTTGTGGACTTTCTAGACATGAAATTTCTTGTAGTCGAGTCTCTATTTGTGGAGTCTCTAGTTGTGGAGTTTCTAGTTGTGGAGTCTCTAGTTGTGTAGTGTCTAGCTGCGGAGTTTCTAGTTGCAGAGTTTCTATTTGTGGAGTTTCTACTTGCGGAGTTTCTAGTTGCAGAGTCTCTGGTTGTGGAGTTTCTAGTTGCGAAGTCTCTAGTTGTGGAGTTTCTTGTTGTGGAGTTTCCAGTTGTGGAGTTTTTAGTTGTGGAGTTTCTAGTTGTGGAGTTTCTGGTTGTGGAGTTTCTGGTTGTGGAGTTTCTAGTTGCGGAGTCTCCAGTTGTGGAGTTTCGATTTTTGGAGTTTCGAGTGTTGGAGTTTTGAGTTTAGGAGTTTCTAGTTGCGGAATCTCTAGCTGTGGATTTTCTAGTTGCGGAACTTAAAGTTGTGAGGTTTCAAGTTGTGGAGTTTCAAGTTGTGGAGTTTCTAGTTGTGGAATTTCTAGTTGTGGAGTCTCTAGTTGTGTAGTTTCTAGCTGCAGAGTTTCTATTTGTGGAGTTTCTAGTTGCGGAGTTTCTAGTTGCAGAGTCTCTGGTTGTGGAGTTTCTAGTTGCGGAGTCTCTAGTTGTGGAGTTTCTAGTTGTGGAGTATCTAGTTGTGGAGTTTCTAGTTGTGGAGTTGCAAGTTGTAAAGTTTCTAGTTGGGGAGTTTCTAGTTGTAGAGTTTCTAGTTGTGGAGTCTCAAGTTGTGGAGTTTAAACTTGTGGAGTTTCAAGTTGTGGAGTCTATAGTTGTGGATTTTCTAGTTGTGGAGTAAATCGTTGTGGATTTTCCAGTTGTGGAGTTTCTAGTTGTGGAGTTGCGGAGTCTCTAGTTGTGGAGTTTCTAGTTGCAGAGTCTCTAGTTGTGGAGTTTCAAGTTGTGGAGTCTCTAGTTGTGGAGTTTCTAGTTGCCGAGTTTCCAGTTGTGGAGTATCTAGTAGTGTGGTTTCCAGTTGTGGAGTTTCTAGTTGTGGAGTTTCTAGTTGCGGAGTCCCTTGTTGTGGAGTTTCTAGTTGTGGAGTCTCTAGTTGTAGAGTTTCTAGTTGAGGAGTTTCTAGTTGTGGATTTTCCAGTTATCGAATTTCTAGTTGTGGAGTATCTAGTAGTGAAGTTTCCAGTTGTGGAGTTTCAAGTTGCGGAGTCTCAAGCTGTGGAGCTTCTAGTTGTTGAGTTTTAGTTGTGCAGTTTCTAGTTGTTGAGTTTCTAGTTTGAAGTCTCAGGTTGTGGAGTTTCTAGTTTAGGAGTTTCTAGTTGTAGAGTTTTTAGTTTTTGAGTCTCTAGTTGTGAAGTTTCAAGTTCTGGAGTTTCGAGTTGTGGAGTTTCGAATTGTGGAGTTTTGAGTTGTGGAGTTTCGAGTTGTGCAGTTTCTAGTTGTGGAGTTTCTAGTTGCGGAATCTCTAGTTGTGGAATTTCTAGTTGCGAAACTTAAGGCTGTGAGGTTTCAAGTTGTGGAGTTTCTAGTTGTGGAGTTTCTAGTTGTGGAGTTTCTAGTTGCGGAGTTTCTAGTTGTGGAGTTTCTAGCTGCGGAGTTTCTAGTTGCAAGGTCTCTAGATGTGGAATTTCTAGTTGTAGAGTTTCTAGTTGTGGAGACTCTATTTGCGGAGTTTCTAGTTGTGGAGTTTCTAGTTGTGGAGTTTCTGGTTGTGGAGTTTTTAGTTGTGGAGTTTCAAGTTGTGGAGACTCTAGTTGTGGAGTTTCTAGTTGTGGAGTCTCTAGATGCGGAGTTTCTAGTTGTGGAGTTGCTAGTGTTGGAGTTTCTAGTTGTGGAGTTTCAGGTTGTGGAGTTTCTAGTTGCAGAGATTCTAGTTGCGGAGTCTCTGGTTGTGGAGGTTCTAGTTATGGAGTTTCTAGTTGTGGAGTTTCTAGTCGTGGAGTTTTTAGTTGTGGAGTCTAGGGTTGTGGAGTTTAAAGTGGCGGAGTCTCAAGTTGTGGAATTTCTAGTTGTAGAGTTTTTAGTTGTGGAGTTTCCAGTTGTGGAGTTTCCAGTTGTGGAGTTTCGAGTTGTGGAGTTTCTTGTTGTGGAGGTTTGAGTAGTGGAGTTTCTAGTTGCGGCGTCTCAAGTTGTGGAGTTTGTAGTTGCGGAGTGTCTAGTTGTGGTGTTTCTAGATGTGGAATTTCTTGTTGCGGAGTTTCTAAATGCGGAGTTTCTAGTTGCGGAGTTCCATAGTTGCAGAGTCTCTAGTTATGGAGTTTCTAGTTGTGGAGTGTCTAGTTGTGGAGTTTCAAGTTGTGGAGTTTCTAGTAGAGTTTCCAATTTTGAAGTTTCTAGTTGTTGAGTTTCTAGTTTGAAGTCTCTAGTTGTAGAGTCTCTAGTTGTGGAGTCTCTAGTTTAGGAGTTTCTAGTTGAAGAGTTTTTAGTTGTGGAGTGTCTAGTTGTGGAGTTTCCAGTTGTGGAGTTTCGAGTTGTGGAGTTTCGAGTTTTGGAGTTTCTAGTTGTGGAATTTTGAGTTGTGGAGTTTCTAGTTGTGGAGTTTCTAGTTGCGGAATCTCTAGCTGTGGATTTTCTAGTTGCGTAACTTAAGGTCCTGAGGTTTCAAGTTGTGGAGTTTCTAGTTTTCTAGTTGTGGAGTTTCTAGTTGTGGAGTTTCTAGTTGTGGAGTCTGTAGTTGTGTAGTTTCTAGCTGCTGAGTTTCTATTTGTGGAGTATCTAGCTGCGGAGTTTCTAGTTGCAGAGTCTCTAGTTATGGAGTTTCTAGTTGTGGAGTTTCTAGTTGTGGAGTTTCCATTTGTGGAGTTATAGTTGTGGACTTTCTAGACATGAAATTTCTTGTAGTCGAGTCTCTATTTGTGGAGCTTGTAGTTGTGGAGCTTCTAGTTGTTGAGTTTCTAGTTGTGGAGTCTCTAGTTTTGCAGTTTCTAGTTGTGGAGTTTCTAGCTATGGAATTTCTAGTTGCCGAGTCTGTATTTGTGAAGTTTGAAGTTCTGGAGTTTCCAGTTGTGGAGTTTCTAGTTGTGAAGTCTCTAGTTGCGGAGTTTCTAGTTGCGGAGTTTCTAATTGTGGAGTTTCTGGTTGTGGAGTTTCTATTTGAGGAGTTTCAAGTTGTGAAGTTTCTAGTTGTGAAGTCTCTAGTTGCGGAGTTTCTAGTTGTGAAGTTTCTAGTTGTGGAGTTTCTAGTTTTCGAGTTTCTAGTTGTGGAGTTTCTAGTTGTAGAGTCTCCTGTTGCGGAGTTTCTAGTTGCGGAGTTTCTAGTTGTGGGGTATCTAGTTGTGGATTTTCCAGTTGTGGAGTTTCTAGTTGTTCAGTTGTGGAGTGTCTAGTTGTGGAGTTTCTAGTTGCAGAGTCTCTAGTTGTGGAGTTTCAAGTTGTGGAGTCTCTAGTTGTGGAGTTTCTAGTTGCCGAGTTTTCAGTTGTGGAGTATCTAGTAGTGGAGTTTCTATTTGTGGAGTTTCTAGCTGCGGAGTTTCTAGTTGCAGAGTCTCTGGTTGTGGAGTTTCGAGTTTTGGAGTTTCTAGTGTTGGAGGTTTGAGTTGTGGAGTTTCTAGTTGTGGAGTTTCTAGTTGCGGAATCTCTAGCTGTGGAATTTCTAGTTGCGGAACTCAAAGTTGTGAGGTTTCAAGTGGTGGAGTCTCTAGTTGTGGAGTTTCTAGTTGTGGAGTTTCTAGTTGTGGAGTCTCTAGTTGTGTAGTTTCTAGCTGCGGAGTTTCCAGTGATGGAGTTTTAGTTGTGGAGTTTTTAGTTGTGGAGTTTCTGGTTGTGGAGTTTCTGGTTGTGGAGTTTCTAGTTGCGGAGTCTCTAGTTGTGGAGTTTCGATTTTTGGAGTTTCTAGTGTTGGAGTTTTGAGTTTAGGAGTTTTTAGGTGCGGAATCACTAGCTGTGGATTTTCTAGTTGCGGAACTTAAAGTTGTGAGGTTTCAAGTTGTGGAGTTTCAAGTTGTGGAGTTTCTAGTTGTGGATTTTCCAGTTGTCGAGTTTCTAGTTGCGGAGTTTCTAGTTGCGGAGTTTTTAATAGCGGAGTTTCTAGTTTTGAAGTTTCAAGTTGCGGAGTCTCAAGTTGTGGAGTTTCTGGTTGTGAAGTTTTTAGTTGTGGAGTTTTTAGTTGTTGAGTTTCTAGTTGTGAAGTCTAGTTTTGCAGTTTCTAGCTGTGGAGTTTCTAGATATGGAAATTCTAGTTGCCGAGTCTGTGTTTGTGGGGTTTGTAGTTGTGGAGTTTGTAGTTGTGGAGTTTCTAGTTGTGGAGTTTCTAGTTGCGGAGTTTCTAGTTGTAGATTTTCTAGTTGTGGAGTATCTAGTTGTGGATTTTCCAGTTGCCGAGTTTCCAGTTGTGGAGTATCTAGTAGTGGAGTTTCCAGTTGTGGAGTATCTAGTTGTGGAGTTTTAAATTGTGGAGTTTGTAGTTGCGGAGTTTCTAGTTGCGGAGTTTTTAATAGCGGAGTTTCTAGTTGTGAAGTTTCAAGTCGCGGAGTCTCAAGTTGTGGAGTTTCCAGTTGTGGAGTTTTTAGTTGAGGAGTTTTTATTGTTGAGTTTCTAGTTGTGAAGTCTCTAGTTTTGCAGTTTCTAGCTGTGGAGTTTCTAGATAGGGAATTTCTAGTTGCCGAGTCTGTATTTGTGGAGTTTCTTGTTGTGGAGGTTTGAGTAGTGGAGTTTCTAGTTGCGGCGTCTCAAGTTGTGGAGTTTGTAGTTGCGGAGTGTCTAGTTGTGGTGTTTCTAGCTGTGGAATTTCTTGTTGCGGAGTTTCTAAATGCGGAGTTTCTAGTTGCGGAGTTTCATAGTTGCAGAGTCTCTAGTTATGGAGTTTCTAGTTGTGGAGTGTCTAGTTGTGGAGTTTCAAGTTGTGGAGTTTCTAGTAGAGTTTCGAATTATGAAGTTTCTAGTTGTTGAGTTTCTAGTTTGAAGTCTCTAGTTGTAGATTCTCTAGTTGTGGAGTCACTAGTTTAGGAGTTTCTGGTTGAAGAGTTTTTAGTTGTGGAGTGTCTAGTTGTGGAGTTTCCAGTTGTGGAGTTTCGAGTTGTGGAGTTTCGAGTTTTGGAGTTTCTAGTTGTGGAATTTTGAGTTGTGGAGTTTCTAGTTGTGGAGTTTCTAGTTGCGGAATCTCTAGCTGTGGATTTTGTAGTTGCGTAACTTAAGGTCGTGAGGTTTCAAGTTGTGGAGTTTCTAGTTTTCTAGTTGTGGAGTTTCTAGTTGTGGAGTCTGTAGTTGTGTAGTTTCTAGCTGTGGAGTTTCTATTTTTGGAGTATCTAGCTGCGGAGTTTCTAGTTGCGGAGTCTCTAGTTGTGGAGTTTCTAGTTGTGGAGTTTCTAGTTGTGGAGTTTTCATTTGTGGAGTTATAGTTGTGGACTTTCTAGACATGAAATTTCTTGTAGTCGAGTCTCTATTTGTGGAGTCTCTAGTTGTGGAGTTTCTAGTTGTGGAGTCTCTAGTTGTGTAGTGTCTAGCTGCGGAGTTTCTAGTTGCAGAGTTTCTATTTGTGGAGTTTCTACTTGCGGAGTTTCTAGTTGCAGAGTCTCTGGTTGTGGAGTTTCTAGTTGCGAAGTCTCTAGTTGTGGAGTTTCTTGTTGTGGAGTTTCCAGTTGTGGAGTTTTTAGTTGTGGAGTTTCTAGTTGTGGAGTTTCTGGTTGTGGAGTTTCTGGTTGTGGAGTTTCTAGTTGCGGAGTCTCCAGTTGTGGAGTTTCGATTTTTGGAGTTTCGAGTGTTGGAGTTTTGAGTTTAGGAGTTTCTAGTTGCGGAATCTCTAGCTGTGGATTTTCTAGTTGCGGAACTTAAAGTTGTGAGGTTTCAAGTTGTGGAGTTTCAAGTTGTGGAGTTTCTAGTTGTGGAATTTCTAGTTGTGGAGTCTCTAGTTGTGTAGTTTCTAGCTGCAGAGTTTCTATTTGTGGAGTTTCTAGTTGCGGAGTTTCTAGTTGCAGAGTCTCTGGTTGTGGAGTTTCTAGTTGCGGAGTCTCTAGTTGTGGAGTTTCTAGTTGTGGAGTATCTAGTTGTGGAGTTTCTAGTTGTGGAGTTGCAAGTTGTAAAGTTTCTAGTTGGGGAGTTTCTAGTTGTAGAGTTTCTAGTTGTGGAGTCTCAAGTTGTGGAGTTTAAACTTGTGGAGTTTCAAGTTGTGGAGTCTATAGTTGTGGATTTTCTAGTTGTGGAGTAAATCGTTGTGGATTTTCCAGTTGTGGAGTTTCTAGTTGTGGAGTTGCGGAGTCTCTAGTTGTGGAGTTTCTAGTTGCAGAGTCTCTAGTTGTGGAGTTTCAAGTTGTGGAGTCTCTAGTTGTGGAGTTTCTAGTTGCCGAGTTTCCAGTTGTGGAGTATCTAGTAGTGTGGTTTCCAGTTGTGGAGTTTCTAGTTGTGGAGTTTCTAGTTGCGGAGTCCCTTGTTGTGGAGTTTCTAGTTGTGGAGTCTCTAGTTGTAGAGTTTCTAGTTGAGGAGTTTCTAGTTGTGGATTTTCCAGTTATCGAATTTCTAGTTGTGGAGTATCTAGTAGTGAAGTTTCCAGTTGTGGAGTTTCAAGTTGCGGAGTCTCAAGCTGTGGAGCTTCTAGTTGTTGAGTTTTAGTTGTGCAGTTTCTAGTTGTTGAGTTTCTAGTTTGAAGTCTCAGGTTGTGGAGTTTCTAGTTTAGGAGTTTCTAGTTGTAGAGTTTTTAGTTTTTGAGTCTCTAGTTGTGAAGTTTCAAGTTCTGGAGTTTCGAGTTGTGGAGTTTCGAATTGTGGAGTTTTGAGTTGTGGAGTTTCGAGTTGTGCAGTTTCTAGTTGTGGAGTTTCTAGTTGCGGAATCTCTAGTTGTGGAATTTCTAGTTGCGAAACTTAAGGCTGTGAGGTTTCAAGTTGTGGAGTTTCTAGTTGTGGAGTTTCTAGTTGTGGAGTTTCTAGTTGCGGAGTTTCTAGTTGTGGAGTTTCTAGCTGCGGAGTTTCTAGTTGCAAGGTCTCTAGATGTGGAATTTCTAGTTGTAGAGTTTCTAGTTGTGGAGACTCTATTTGCGGAGTTTCTAGTTGTGGAGTTTCTAGTTGTGGAGTTTCTGGTTGTGGAGTTTTTAGTTGTGGAGTTTCAAGTTGTGGAGACTCTAGTTGTAAAGTTTCTAGTTGTGGAGTTTCTAGTTGTGGAGTCTCTAGATGCGGAGTTTCTAGTTGTGGAGTTGCTAGTGTTGGAGTTTCTAGTTGTGGAGTTTCAGGTTGTGGAGTTTCTAGTTGCAGAGATTCTAGTTGCGGAGTCTCTGGTTGTGGAGGTTCTAGTTATGGAGTTTCTAGTTGTGGAGTTTCTAGTCGTGGAGTTTTTAGTTGTGGAGTCTAGGGTTGTGGAGTTTAAAGTGGCGGAGTCTCAAGTTGTGGAATTTCTAGTTGTAGAGTTTTTAGTTGTGGAGTTTCCAGTTGTGGAGTTTCCAGTTGTGGAGTTTCGAGTTGTGGAGTTTCTTGTTGTGGAGGTTTGAGTAGTGGAGTTTCTAGTTGCGGCGTCTCAAGTTGTGGAGTTTGTAGTTGCGGAGTGTCTAGTTGTGGTGTTTCTAGATGTGGAATTTCTTGTTGCGGAGTTTCTAAATGCGGAGTTTCTAGTTGCGGAGTTCCATAGTTGCAGAGTCTCTAGTTATGGAGTTTCTAGTTGTGGAGTGTCTAGTTGTGGAGTTTCAAGTTGTGGAGTTTCTAGTAGAGTTTCCAATTTTGAAGTTTCTAGTTGTTGAGTTTCTAGTTTGAAGTCTCTAGTTGTAGAGTCTCTAGTTGTGGAGTCTCTAGTTTAGGAGTTTCTAGTTGAAGAGTTTTTAGTTGTGGAGTGTCTAGTTGTGGAGTTTCCAGTTGTGGAGTTTCGAGTTGTGGAGTTTCGAGTTTTGGAGTTTCTAGTTGTGGAATTTTGAGTTGTGGAGTTTCTAGTTGTGGAGTTTCTAGTTGCGGAATCTCTAGCTGTGGATTTTCTAGTTGCGTAACTTAAGGTCCTGAGGTTTCAAGTTGTGGAGTTTCTAGTTTTCTAGTTGTGGAGTTTCTAGTTGTGGAGTTTCTAGTTGTGGAGTCTGTAGTTGTGTAGTTTCTAGCTGCTGAGTTTCTATTTGTGGAGTATCTAGCTGCGGAGTTTCTAGTTGCAGAGTCTCTAGTTATGGAGTTTCTAGTTGTGGAGTTTCTAGTTGTGGAGTTTCCATTTGTGGAGTTATAGTTGTGGACTTTCTAGACATGAAATTTCTTGTAGTCGAGTCTCTATTTGTGGAGCTTGTAGTTGTGGAGCTTCTAGTTGTTGAGTTTCTAGTTGTGGAGTCTCTAGTTTTGCAGTTTCTAGTTGTGGAGTTTCTAGCTATGGAATTTCTAGTTGCCGAGTCTGTATTTGTGAAGTTTGAAGTTCTGGAGTTTCCAGTTGTGGAGTTTCTAGTTGTGAAGTCTCTAGTTGCGGAGTTTCTAGTTGCGGAGTTTCTAATTGTGGAGTTTCTGGTTGTGGAGTTTCTATTTGAGGAGTTTCAAGTTGTGAAGTTTCTAGTTGTGAAGTCTCTAGTTGCGGAGTTTCTAGTTGTGAAGTTTCTAGTTGTGGAGTTTCTAGTTTTCGAGTTTCTAGTTGTGGAGTTTCTAGTTGTAGAGTCTCCTGTTGCGGAGTTTCTAGTTGCGGAGTTTCTAGTTGTGGGGTATCTAGTTGTGGATTTTCCAGTTGTGGAGTTTCTAGTTGTTCAGTTGTGGAGTATCTAGTTGTTGAGTTTCTAGTTGCAGAGTCTCTAGTTGTGGAGTTTCAAGTTGTGGAGTCTAGATGTGGAGTTTCTAGTTGTCGAGTTTCCAGTTGTGGAGTATCTAGTAGTGGAGTTTCGAGTTGTGGAGTTTCTAGTTGTGGAGTTTCTAGTCGTGGAGTTTTTAGTTGTGGAGTCTAGGGTTGTGGAGTTTAAAGTGGCGGAGTCTCAAGTTGTGGAATTTCTAGTTGTAGAGTTTTTAGTTGTGGAGTGTCTAGTGTTGGAGTTTCGAGTTGTGGAGTTTCGAGTTGTGGAGTTTCTTGTTGTGGAGGTTTGAGTAGTGGAGTTTCTAGTTGCGGCGTCTCAAGTTGTGGAGTTTGTAGTTGCGGAGTGTCTAGTTGTGGTGTTTCTAGATGTGGAATTTCTTGTTGCGGAGTTTCTAAATGCGGAGTTTCTAGTTGCGGAGTTCCATAGTTGCAGAGTCTCTAGTTATGGAGTTTCTAGTTGTGGAGTGTCTAGTTGTGGAGTTTCAAGTTGTGGAGTTTCTAGTAGAGTTTCCAATTTTGAAGTTTCTAGTTGTTGAGTTTCTAGTTTGAAGTCTCCTGTTGTAGAGTCTCTAGTTGTGGAGTCTCTAGTTTAGGAGTTTCTAGTTGAAGAGTTTTTAGTTGTGGAGTGTCTAGTTGTGGAGTTTCCAGTTGTGGAGTTTCGAGTTGTGGAGTTTCGAGTTTTGGAGTTTCTAGTTGTGGAATTTTGAGTTGTGGAGTTTCTAGTTGTGGAGTTTCTAGTTGCGGAATCTCTAGCTGTGGATTTTCTAGTTGCGTAACTTAAGGTCCTGAGGTTTCAAGTTGTGGAGTTTCTAGTTTTCTAGTTGTGGAGTTTCTAGTTGTGGAGTTTCTAGTTGTGGAGTCTGTAGTTGTGTAGTTTCTAGCTGCTGAGTTTCTATTTGTGGAGTATCTAGCTGCGGAGTTTCTAGTTGCAGAGTCTCTAGTTATGGAGTTTCTAGTTGTAGAGTTTCTAGTTGTGGAGTTTCCATTTGTGGAGTTATAGTTGTGGACTTTCTAGACATGAAATTTCTTGTAGTCGAGTCTCTATTTGTGGAGCTTGTAGTTGTGGAGCTTCTAGTTGTTGAGTTTCTAGTTGTGGAGTCTCTAGTTTTGCAGTTTCTAGTTGTGGAGTTTCTAGCTATGGAATTTCTAGTTGCCGAGTCTGTATTTGTGAAGTTTGAAGTTCTGGAGTTTCCAATTGTGGAGTTTCTAGTTGTGGAGTCTCTAGTTGCGGAGTTTCTAGTTGCGGAGTTTCTAATTGTGGAGTTTCTGGTTGTGGAGTTTCTATTTGAGGAGTTTCAAGTTGTGAAGTTTCTAGTTGTGGAGTCTCTAGTTGCGGAGTTTCTAGTTGTGAAGTTTCTAGTTGTGGAGTTTCTAGTTTTCGAGTTTCTAGTTGTGGAGTTTCTAGTTGTAGAGTCTCCTGTTGCGGAGTTTCTAGTTGCGGAGTTTCTAGTTGTGGAGTATCTAGTTGTGGATTTTCCAGTTGTGGAGTTTCTAGTTGTTCAGTTGTGGAGTATCTAGTTGTTGAGTTTCTAGTTGCAGAGTCTCTAGTTGTGGAGTTTCAAGTTGTGGAGTCTAGATGTGGAGTTTCTAGTTGTCGAGTTTCCAGTTGTGGAGTATCTAGTAGTGGAGTTTCGAGTTGTGGAGTTTCTAGTTGTGGAGTTTCTAGTTGTGGAGTTTCTAGTGGCGGAGTTTCTAGTTGCGAAGTTTCAAGTTGTGGAGTTTCAAGTTGCGGAGTCTCAAGCTGTGGAGTTTCTAGTTGTGGAGTTTCCAGTTGTGGAGTTTCGAGTTGTGGAGTTTCTAGTTGCAGAGTCTCTAGTTGTGGAGTTTCAAGTTGTGGAGTCTCTAGTTGTGGAGTTTCTAGTTGCCGAGTTTCCAGTTGTGGAGTATCTAGTAGTGAAGTTTCCAGTTGTGGAGTTTCTAGTTGTGGAGTTTCTAGTTGCGGAGTCCCTAGTTGTGGAGTTTCTAGTTGCGGAGTCTCAAGCTGCGGAGTTTCAAGTTGTGGAGTTTCTAGTTGTGGAGTCTCAAGTTGTGGAGTTTCAAGTTGTGAAGTTTCAAGTTGAGGAGTCTCTAGTTGAGGAGTTTCTAGTTGCAGAGTATCTAGTTGTGGAGCTTCCAGTTGTGGAGTTTCTAGTTGTGAAGTTGTGGAGTCTCTGGTTGTGGAGTTTTTAGTTGTGGAGTTTCTAGTTGTGGAGTTTCGAGTTGTGGAGTCTCTAGTTATGGAGTTTCTAGTTGTGGAGCTTCCAGTTGTGGAGTATCTAGTTGTGGAGTTTCCAGTTGTGAAGTATCTAGTTGTGGAGTTTTGAGTTGTGGAGTTTCTAGTTGCGGAGTTTCTAGTTGCGGAGTTTTTAATAGCGGAGTTTCTAGTTGTGAAGTTTCAAGTTGCGGAGTCTCAAGTTGTGGAAATTCCAGTTGTGGAGTTTTTAGTTGTGGAGTTTCTAGTTGTTGAGTTTCTAGTTGTGAAGTCTCTAGTTTTGCAGTTACTAGTTGTGGAGTTTCTAGATATGGAATTTCTAGTTGCCGAGTCTGTATTTGTGGAGTTTGTAGTTGTGGAGTTTCTAGTCGTGGAGTTTCTAGTTGTGGAGTCTCTAGTTGCGGAGTTTCTAGTTGCGGAGTTTCTAGTTGTGGAGTTTCTGGTTGTGTAGTTTCTAGTTGCGGAGTCCCTAGTTGTGGAGTTTCTAGTTGCGGAGTCTCAAGATGTGGAGTTTCTAGTTGTTGAGTTTTTAGTTGTGGAGTTTCTAGTTTGAAGTCTCTAGTTGTAGATTTTTTAGTTGTGGAGTCTCTAGTTTATGAATTTCTAGTTGAAGAGTTTTTAGTTGTGGAGTGTCTAGTTGTGGAGTTTCTAGTTGCAGAGTCTCTAGTTGCGGAGTTTCAAGTTATGGAGTCTCTAGTTGTGGAGTTTCTAGTTGCCGAGTTTTCAGTTGTGGAGTATCTAATAGTGGAGTTTCTATTTGTGGAGTTTCTAGCTGCGGAGTTTCTAGTTGCAGAGTCTCTGGTTGTGGAGTTTCGAGTTTTGGAGTTTCTAGTGTTGGAGGTTTGAGTTGTGGAGTTTCTAGTTGCGGAATCTCTAGCTGTGGAATTTCTAGTTGCGGAACCTAAAGTTGTGAGGTTTCAAGTGGTGGAGTCTCTAGTTGTGGAGTTTCTAGTTGTGTAGTTTCTAGTTGTGGAGTCTCTAGTTGTGTAGTTTGTAGCTGCGGAGTTTCTAGTTGCAGAGTTTCTATTTGTGGAGTTTCTACTTGCGGAGTTTCTAGTTGCAGAGTCTCTGGTTGTGGAGTTTCTAGTTGCGAAGTCTCTAGTTGTGGAGTTTCTTGTTGTGGAGTTTCCAGTTGTGGAGTTTTTAGTTGTGGAGTTTCTAGTTGTGGAGTTTCGGGTTGTGGAGTTTCTGGTTGTGGAGTTTCTAGTTGCGGAGTCTCTAGTTGTGGAGTTTCGATTTTTGGAGTTTCTAGTGTAGAAGTTTTGAGTTTAGGAGTTTCTAGTTGCGGAATCTCTATCTGTAGATTTTCTAGTTGCGGAACTTAAAGTTGTGAGGTTTAAAGTTGTGGAGTTTCAAGTTGTGGAGTTTCTAGTTGTGGAATTTCTAGTTGTGGAGTCTCTAGTTGTGTAGTTTCGAGCTGCAGAGTTTCTATTTGTGGAGTTTCTAGTTGCGGAGTTTCTAGTTGCAGAGTCTCTGGTTGTGGGGTTTCTAGTTGCGGAGTCTCTAGTTGTGGAGTTTCTAGTTGTGGAGTTTCTAGTTGGGGAGTTTCTAGTTGTGGAGTTTCTAGTTGTGGAGTCTCAAGTTGTGGAGTTTAAACTTGTGGAGTTTCAAGTTGTGGAGTCTATAGTTGTGGAGTTTCTAGTTGTGGATTTTCTAGTAGTGGAGTAAATCGTTGTGGATTTTCCAGTTGTGGAGTTTCTAGTTGTGGAGTTGCGGAGTCTCTAGTTGTGGAGTTTCTAGTTGCAGAGTCTCTAGTTGTGGAGTTTCAAGTTGTGGAGTCTCAAGTTGTGGAGTTTCTAGTTGCCGAGTTTCCAGTTGTGGAGTATCTAGTAGTGGAGTTTCCAGTTGTGGAGTTTCTAGTTGTGGAGTTTCTAGTTGCGGAGTCCCTTGTTGTGGAGTTTCTAGTTGTGGAGTCTCTAGTTGTAGAGTTTCTAGTTGAGGAGTTTCTAGTTGTGGATTTTCCAGTTGTCGAGTTTCTAGTTGTGGAGTATCTAGTAGTGAAGTTTCCAGTTGTGGAGTTTCAAGTTGCTGAGTCTCAAGCTGTGGAGCTTCTAGTTGTTGAGTTTTAGTTGTGCAGTTTCTAGTTGTTGAGTTTCTAGTTTAAAGTCTCAGGTTGTGGAGTTTCTAGTTTAGGAGTTTCTAGTTGTAGAGTTTTTAGTTTTTGAGTCTCTAGTTGTGAAGTTTCAAGTTCTGGAGTTTCGAGTTGTGGAGTTTCGAATTGTGGAGTTTTCAGTTGTGGAGTTTCGAGTTGTGGAGTTTCTAGTTGTGGAGTTTCTAGTTGCGGAATCTCTAGTTGTGGATTTTCTAGTTGCGAAACTTAAGGCTGTGAGGTTTCAAGTTGTGGAGTTTCTAGTTGTGGAGTTTCTAGTTGCGGAGTTTCTAGTTGTGGAATTTCTAGCTGCAGAGTTTCTAGTTGCAAGGTCTCTAGATGTGGAATTTCTAGTTGTAGAGTTTCTAGTTGTGGAGTCTCTATTTGCGGAGTTTCTAGTTGTGGAGTTTCTAGTTGTGGAGTTTCTGGTTGTGGAGTTTCAAGTTGTGGATACTCTAGTTGTGGAGTTTCTAGCTGTGGAGTCTCTAGATGCGGAGTTTCTAGTTGTGGAGTTGCTAGTGTTTGAGTTTCTAGTTGTGGAGTTTCAGGTTGTGGAGTTTCTAGTTGCAGAGATTCTAGTTGCGGAGTCTCTGGTTGTGGAGGTTCTAGTTATGGAGTTTCTAGTTGTGGAGTTTCTAGTCGTGGAGTTTTTAGTTGTGGAGTCTAGGGTTGTGAAGTTTAAAGTGGCGGAGTCTCAAGTTGTGAAATTTCTAGTTGTAGAGTTTTTAGCTGTGGAGCTTCTAGTTGTTGAGTTTCTAGTTTTGAAGTCTCTAGTTGTGGAGTCTCTAGTTATGGAGTCTTTAGTTTAGAACTTTCTAGTTGTAGAGTTTTTAGTTGTGGAGTGTCGAGTTGTGGAGTTTCCAGTTGCCGAGTTTCCAGTTGTGGAGTATCTAGTAGTGGAGTTTCCAGTTGTGGAGTCTCTAGTTGTGGAGTTTCTAGTTGCGGAGTCTCAAGCTGTGGAGTTTCAAGTTGTGGAGTTTCTAGTTGTGGAGTCTCAAGTTGTGGAGTTTAAAGTTGTGGAGTTTCAAGTTGTGAAGTCTTTAGTTGTGGAGTTTCTAGTTGCAGAGTATCTAGTTGTGCAGTTTCCAGTTGTGGAGTTTCTAGTTGTGAAGTTGCGGAGTCTCTGGTTGTGGAGTTTTAAGTTCTGGAGTCTCTAGTTGTGGAGTTTCTAGTTGTGGAGTTTTTAGTTGTGGAGTATCTAGTTGTGGAGTTTCCAGTTGTGAAGGATCTAGTTGTGGAGTTTCCAGTTGTGGAGTATCTAGTTGTGGAGTTTTAAATTGTGGAGTTTCTAGTTGCGGAGTTTCTAGTTGCGGAGTTTTTAATAGCGGAGTTTCTAGTTGTGAAGTTTCAAGTCGCGGAGTCTCAAGTTGTGGAGTTTCCAGTTGTGGAGTTTTTAGTTGTGGAGTTTTTAGTTGTTGAGTTTCTAGTTGTGAAGTCTCTAGTTTTGCAGTTTCTAGCTGTGGAGTTTCTAGATATGGAATTTCTAGTTGCCGAGTCTGTATTTGTGGGGTTTGTAGTTGTGGAGTTTCTAGTTGTGGAGTTTCTAGTTGTGGAGTCTCTAGTTGCGGAGTTTCTAGTTGTAGATTTTCTAGTTGTGGAGTATCTAGTTGTGGATTTTCCAGTTGTGGAGTTTCTAGTTGTTGAGTTGCGGAGTTTCTAGTTGTTGAGTTTCTAGTTGCAGAGTCTCTAGTTGTGGAGTTTGAAGTTGTGGAGTCTCTGGATGTGGAGTTTCTAGTTGTCGAGTTTCCAGTTGTGGAGTATCTAGTAGTGGAGTTTCGAGTTGTGGAGTTTCTAGTTGTGGAGTTTCTAGTTGTGGAGTCCTTAGTGCTGGAGTTTCTAGTTGCGGAGTCTCTAGTTGTGGAGTTTCGAGTTGCGGAGTCTGAAGCTGTGGAGTTTCTAGTTGTTGAGTTTTTAGTTGTGGAGTTTCCAGTTGTTGAGTTTCTAGTTTCAAGTCTCTAGTTGTAGATTCTCTAGTTGTGGAGTCTCTAGTTTAGGAGTTTCTAGTTGAAGAGTTTTTTGTGGTGGAGTGTCTAGTTGTGGAGTTTCCAGTAGTGGAGTTTCGAGTTGTGGAGTTTCGAGTTGCAGAGTCTTTAGTTGTGGAGTTTCAAGTTGTGGAGTCTCTAGTTGTGGAGTTTCTAGTTGCTGAGTTTCCAGTTGTGGAGTATCTAGTAGTGGAGTTTCCAGTTGTGGAGTTTCTAGTTGTGGAGTTTCTAGTTGCGGAGTCCCTAGTTGTGGAGTTTCTAGTTGTGGAGTCTCAAGCTGTGGAGTTTCTAGTTGTTGAGTTTTTAGTTGTGGAGTTTCTAGTGCTTGAGTTGCCGGTTGTGGAGTTTCCAGTTGTGGAGTTTCTAGTTGCGGAGTCCCTAGTTGTGGAGTTTCTAGTTGCGGAGTCTCAAGATGTGGAGTTTCTAGTTGTTGAGTTTTTAGTTGTGGAGTTTCTAGTTGTTGAGTTTCTAGTTTGAAGTCTCTAGTTGTAGATTTTTTAGTTGTGGAGTCTCTAGTTTAGGAATTTCTAGTTGAAGAGTTTTTAGTTGTGGAGTGTCTAGTTGTGGAGTTTCAAGTTGTGGAGTCTCTAGTTGTGGAGTTTCTAGTTGCCGAGTTTTCAGTTGTGGAGTATCTAGTAGTGGAGTTTCTATTTGTGGAGTTTCTAGATGCGGAGTTTCTAGTTGCAGAGTCTCTGGTTGTGAAGTTTCGAGTTTTGGAGTTTCTAGTGTTGGAGGTTTGAGTTGTGGAGTCTCTAGTTGTGGAGTTTCTAGTTGTGGAGTTTCTAGTTGTGGAGTCTCTAGTTGTGTAGTTTCTAGCTGCGGAGTTTCTAGTTGCAGAGTTTCTATTTGTGGAGTTTCTACTTGCGGAGTTTCTAGTTGCAGAGTCTCTGGTTGTGGAGTTTCTAGTTGCGAAGTCTCTAGTTGTGGAGTTTCTTGTTGTGGAGTTTCCAGTTGTGGAGTTTTTAGTTGTGGAGTTTCTAGTTGTGGAGTTTCTGGTTGTGGAGTTTCTGGTTGTGGAGTTTCTAGTTGCGGAGTATCTAGTTGTGGAGTTTTGACTTTTGGAGTTCCTAGTGTTGGAGTTTTGAGTTAAGGAGTTTCTAGTTGCGGAATCTCTAGCTGTGGATTTTCTAGTTGCGGAACTTAAAGTTGTGAGGTTTTAAGTTGTGGAGTTTCAAGTTGTGGAGTTTCTAGTTGTGGAATTCCTAGTTGTGGAGTCTCTAGTTGTGCAGCTTCTAGCTGCAGAGTTTCTATTTGTGGAGTTTCTAGTTGCGGAGTTTCTAGTTGCCGAGTCTCTGGTTGTGGAGTTTCTAGTTGCGGAGTCTCTAGTTGTGGAGTTTCTAGTTGTGGAGTTTCTAGTTGTGGAGTTTCTAGTTGTGGAGTTCCAAGTTGTAAAGTTTCTAGTTGGGGAGTTTCTAGTTGTGGAGTTTCTAGTTGTGGAGTCTCAAGTTGTGGAGTTTAAACTTGTGGATTTTCAAGTTGTGGAGTCTATAGTTGTGGAGTTTCTAGTTGTGGATTTTCTAGTTGTGGAGTAAATCGTTGTGGATTTTCCAGTTGTGGAGTTTCTAGTTGTGGAGTTTCGGAGTCTCTAGTTGTGGAGTTTCTAGTTGCAGAGTCTCTAGTTGTGGAGTTTCAAGTTGTGGAGTCTCTAGTTGTGGAGTTTCTAGTTGCCGAGTTTCGAGTTGTGGAGTATCTAGTAGTGGAGTTTCCAGTTGTGGAGTTTCTAGTTGCGGAGTCCCTTGTTGTGGAGTTTCTAGTTGTGGAGTCTCTAGTTGTAGAGTTTCTAGTTGAGGAGTTTCTAGTTGTGGATTTTCCAGTTGTCGAGTTTCTAGTTGTGGAGTATCTAGTAGTGAAGTTTCCAGTTGTGGAGTTTCAAGTTGCGGAGTCTCAAGCTGTGGAGCTTCTAGTTGTTGAGTTTTAGTTATGCAGTTTCTAGTTGTTGAGTTTCTAGTTTGATGTCCCAGGTTGTGGAGTTTCTAGTTTAGGAGTTTCCAGTTGTAGAGTTTTTAGTTTTTGAGTCTCTAGTTGTGAAGTTTCAAGTTCTGGAGTTTCGAGTTGTGGAGTTTCGAATTGTGGAGTTTTCAGTTGTGGAGTTTCGAGTTGTGGAGTTTCTAGTTGTGGAGTTTCTGGTTGCGGAATCTCTAGTTGTGGATTTTCTAGTTGCGAAACTTAAGGCTGTGAGGTTTCAAGTTGTGGAGTTTCTAGTTGTGGAGTTTCTAGTTGCGGAGTTTCTAGTTGTGGAGTTTCTAGCTGCGGAGTTTCTAGTTGCAAGGTCTCTAGATGTGGAATTTCTAGTTGTAGAGTTTCTAGTTGTGGAGTCTCTATTTGCGGAGTTTCTAGTTGTGGAGTTTCTAGTTGTGGAGTTTCTAGTTGTGGAGTTTCTATTTGTGGAGTTTCTACTTGCGGAGTTTCTAGTTGCAGTCTCTGGTTGTGGAGTTTTTAGTTGCGAAGTCTCTAGTTGTGGAGTTTCTTGTTGTGGAGTTTCCAGTTGTGGAGTTTTTAGTTGTGGAGTTTCTAGTTGTGGAGTTTCTGGTTGTGGAGTTTTTGGTTGTGGAGTTTCTAGTTGCGGAGTCTCCAGTTGGGGAGTTTCTATTTTTGGAGTTTCTAGTGTTGGAGTTTTGAGTTTAGGAGTTTCTAGTTGCGGAATCTCTAGCTGTGGATTTTCTAGTTGCGGAACTTAAAGTTGTGAGGTTTCAAGTTGTGGAGTTTCAAGTTGTGGAGTTTCTAGTTGTGGAATTTCTAGTTGTGGAGTCTCTAGTTGTGTAGTTTCTAGCTGCAGAGTTTCTATTTGTGGAGTTTCTAGTTGCGGAGTTTCTAGTTGCAGAGTCTCTGGTTGTGGAGTTTCTAGTTGCGGAGTCTCTAGTTGTGGAGTTTCTAGTTGTGGAGTTTCTAGTTGTGGAGTTTCTAGTTGTGGAGTTCCAAGTTGTAAAGTTTCTAGTTGGGGAGTTTCTAGTTGTGGAGTTTCTAGTTGTGGAGTCTCAAGTTGTGGAGTTTAAACTTGTGGAGTTTCAAGTTGTGGAGTCTATAGTTGTGGATTTTCTAGTTGTGGAGTAAATCGTTGTGGATTTTCCAGTTGTGGAGTTTCTAGTTGTGGAGTTGCGGAGTCTCTAGTTGTGGAGTTTCTAGTTGCAGAGTCTCTAGTTGAGGAGTTTCAAGTTGTGGAGTCTCTAGTTGTGGAGTTTCTAGTTGCCGAGTTTCCAGTTGTGGAGTATCTAGTAGTGGAGTTTCAAGTTGTGGAGTTTCTAGTTGTGGAGTTTCTAGTTGCGGAGTCCCTTGTTGTGGAGTTTCTAGTTGTGGAGTCTCTAGTTGTAGAGTTTCTAGTTGAGGAGTTTCTAGTTGTGGATTTTCTAGTTATCGAGTTTCTAGTTGTGGAGTATCTAGTAGTGAAGTTTCCAGTTGTGGAGTTTCAAGTTGCGGAGTCTCAAGCTGTGGAGCTTCTAGTTGTTGAGTTTTAGTTGTGCAGTTTCTAGTTGTTGAGTTTCTAGTTTGAAGTCTCAGGTTGTGGAGTTTCTAGCTTAAGAGTTTCTAGTTGTAGAGTTTTTAGTTTTTGAGTCTCTAGTTGTGAAGTTTCAAGTTCTGGAGTTTCGAGTTGTGGAGTTTCGAATTGTGGAGTTTTGAGTTGTGGAGTTTCGAGTTGTGGAGTTTCTAGTTGTGGAGTTTCTAGTTGCGGAATCTCTAGTTGTGGATTTTCTAGTTGCGAAACTTAAGGCTGTGAGGTTTCAAGTTGTGGAGTTTCTAGTTGTGGAGCTTCTAGTTGTGGAGTTTCTAGTTGCAGAGTTTCTAGTTGTGGAGTTTCTAGCTGCGGAGTTTCTTGTTGCAAGGTCTCTAGATGTGGAATTTCTAGTTGTAGAGTTTCTAGTTGTGGAGTCTCTATTTGCGGAGTTTCTAGTTGTGGAGTTTCTAGTTGTGGAGTTTCTGGTTGTGGAGTTTTTAGTTGTGGAGTTTCAAGTTTTGGAGACTCTAGTCGTGGAGTTTCTAGTTGTGGAGTCTCTAGATGCGGAGTTTCTAGTTGTGGAGTTGCTAGTGTTGGAGTTTCTAGTTGTGGAGTTTCAGGTTGTGGAGTTTCTAGTTGCAGAGATTCTAGTTGCGGAGTCTCTGGTTGTGGAGGTTCTAGTTATGGAGTTTCTAGTTGTGGAGTTTCTAGTCGTGGAGTTTCTAGTTGTGGAGTCTAGGGTTGTGGAGTTTAAAGTGGCGGAGTCTCAAGTTGTGGAATTTCTAGTTGTAGAGTTTTTAGCTGTGGAGCTTCTAGTTGTTGAGTTTCTAGTTTTGAAGTCTCTATTGTGGAGTCTCTAGTTATGGAGTCTCTAGTTTAGAACTTTCTAGTTGTAGAGTTTTTTGTTGTGGAGTGTCTAGTTGTGGAGTTTCCAGTTGTGGAGTTTCCAGTTGTGGAGTTTCGAGTTGTGGAGTTTCTTGTTGTGGAGGTTTGAGTAGTGGAGTTTCTAGTTGCGGCGTCTCAAGTTGTGGAGTTTGTAGTTGCGGAGTGTCTAGTTGTGGTGTTTCTAGCTGTGGAATTTCTTGTTGCGGAGTTTCTAAATGCGGAGTTTCTAGTTGCGGAGTTCCATAGTTGCAGAGTCTCTAGTTATGGAGTTTCTAGTTGTGGAGTGTCTAGTTGTGGAGTTTCAAGTTGTGGAGTTTCTAGTAGAGTTTCGAATTTTGAAGTTTCTAGTTGTTGAGTTTCTAGTTTGAAGTCTCTAGTTGTAGATTCTCTAGTTGTGGAGTCTCTAGTTTAGGAGTTTCTAGTTGAAGAGTTTTTAGTTGTGGAGTGTCTAGTTGTGGAGTTTCCAGTTGTGGAGTTTCGAGTTGTGGAGTTTCGAGTTTTGGAATTTCTAGTTGTGGAATTTCGAGTTGTGGAGTTTCTAGTTGTGGAGTTTCTAGTTGCGGAATCTCTAGCTGTGGATTTTCTAGTTGCGTAACTTAAGGTCCTGAGGTTTCAAGTTGTGGAGTTTCTAGTTTTCTAGTTGTGGAGTTTCTAGTTGTGGAGTTTCTAGTTGTGGAGTCTGTAGTTGTGTAGTTTCTAGCTGCGGAGTTTCTATTTGTGGAGTATCTAGCTGCCGAGTTTCTAGTTGCAGAGTCTCTAGTTATGGAGTTTCTAGTTGTGGAGTTTCTAGTTGTGGAGTTTCCATTTGTGGAGTTATAGTTGTGGACTTTCTAGACATGAAATTTCTTGTAGTCGAGTCTCTATTTGTGGAGCTTGTAGTTGTGGAGTTTCTAGTTGTTGAGTTTCTAGTTGTGGAATCTCTAGTTTTGCAGTTTCTAGTTGTGGAGTTTCTAGATATGGAATTTCTAGTTGCCGAGTCTGTATTTGTGAAGTTTGAAGTTCTGGAGTTTCCAGTTGTGGAGTTTCTAGTTGTGGAGTCTCTAGTTGCGGAGTTTCTAGTTGCGGAGTTTCTAATTGTGGAGTTTCTAGTTGTGGAGTTTCTATTGGAGGAGTTTCAAGTTGTGAAGTTTCTAGTTGTGGAGTCTCTAGTTGCGGAGTTTTTAGTTGTGAAGTTTCTAGTTGTGGAGTTTCTAGTTTTCGAGTTTCTAGTTGTGGAGTTTCTAGTTGTAGAGTCTCCTGTTGCGGAGTTTCTAGTTGCGGAGTTTCTAGTTGTGGAGTATCTAGTTGTGGATTTTCCAGTTGTGGAGTTTCTAGTTGTTCAGTTGCGGAGTATCTAGTTGTTGAGTTTCTAGTTGCAGAGTCTCTAGTTGTGGAGTTTCAAGTTGTGGAGTCTCTAGTTGTGGAGTTTCCAGTTGCCGAGTTTTCAGTTGTGGAGTATCTAGTAGTGGAGTTTCTATTTGTGGAGTTTCTAGATGCGGAGTTTCTAGTTGCAGAGTCTCTGGTTGTGAATTTTCGAGTTTTGGAGTTTCTAGTGTTGGAGGTTTGAGTTATGGAGTTTCTAGTTGTGGAGTTTCTAGTTGCGGAATCTCTAGCTGTGGATTTTCTAGTTGCGGAACCTAAAGTTGTGAGGTTTCAAGTGGTGGAGTCTCTAGTTGTGGAGTTTCTAGTTGTGGAGTTTCTAGTTGTGGAGTCTCTAGTTGTGTAGTTTCTAGCTGCGGAGTTTCTAGTTGCAGAGTTTCTATTTGTGGAGTTTCTACTTGCGGAGTTTCTAGTTGCAGAGTCTCTGGTTGTGGAGTTTCTAGTTGCGAAGTCTCTAGTTGTGGAGTTTCTTGTTGTGGAGTTTCCAGTGTTCGAGTTTTTAGTTGTGGAGTTTCTAGTTGTGGAGTTTCTGGTTGTGGAGTTTCTGGTTGTGAAGTTTCTAGTTGTGGAGTCTCTAGTTGTGGAGTTTCGACTTTTGGAGTTTCTAGTGTTGGAGTTTTGAGTTTAGGAGTTTCTAGTTGCGGAATCTCTAGCTGTGGATTTTCTAGTTGCGGAACTTAAAGTTGTGAGGTTTCAAGTTCTGGAGTTTCAAGTTGTGGAGTTTCTAGTTGTGGAATTTTTAGTTGTGGAGTCTCTAGTTGTGCAGTTTCTAGCTGCACAGTTTCTATTTGTGGAGTTTCTAGTTGCGGAGTTTCTAGTTGCCGAGTCTCTGGTTGTGGAGTTTCTAGTTGCGGAGTCTCTAGTTGTGGAGTTTCGAGTTGTGGAGTTTCTAGTTGTGGAGTTTCTAGTTGTGGAGTTCCAAGTTGTAAAGTTTCTAGTTGTGGAGTTTCTAGTTGTGGAGTTTCTAGTTGTGGAGTCTCAAGTTGTGGAGTTTAAACTTGTGGAGTTTCAAGTTGTGGAGTCTATAGTTGTGGAGTTTATAGTTGTGGATTTTCTAGTTGTGGAGTAAATCGTTGTGGATTTTCCAGTTGTGGAGTTTCTAGTTGTGGAGTTTCGGAGTCTCTAGTTGTTGAGTTTCTAGTTGCAGAGTCTCTAGTTGTGGAGTTTCAAGTTGTGGAGTCTCTAGTTGTGGAGTTTCTAGTTGCCGAGTTTCCAGTTGTGGAGTATCTAGTAGTGGAGTTTCCAGTTGTGGAGTTTCTAGTTGTGGAGTTTCTAGTTGCGGAGTCCCTTGTTGTGGAGTTTCTAGTTGTGGAGTCTCTAGTTGTAGAGTTTCTAGTTGAGGAGTTTCTAGTTGTGGATTTTCCAGTTATCGAGTTTCTAGTTGTGGAGTATCTAGTAGTGAAGTTTCCAGTTGTGGAGTTTCAAGTTGCGGAGTCTCAAGCTGTGGAGCTTCTAGTTGTTGAGTTTTAGTTGTGCAGTTTCTAGTTGTTGAGTTTCAAGTTTGAAGTCTCAGGTTGTGGAGTTTCTAGTTTAGGAGTTTCTAATTGTAGAGTTTTTAGTTTTTGAGTCTCTAGTTTTGAAGTATCAAGTTGTGGAGTTTCGAGTTGTGGAGTTTAAAATTGTGGAGTTTTGAGTTGTGGAGTTTCGAGTTGTGGAGTTTCTAGTTGTGGAGTTTCTAGTTGCGGAATCTCTAGTTGTGGATTTTCTAGTTGCGAAACTTAAGGCTGTGAGGTTTCAAGTTGTGGAGTTTCTAGTTGTGGAGTTTCTAGTTGCGGAGTTTCTAGTTGTGGAGTTTCTAGCTGCGGAGTTTCTAGCTGCGGAGTTTCTAGTTGCAAGGTCTCTAGATGTGGAATTTCTAGTTGTAGAGTTTCAAATTGTGGAGTCTCTATTTGCGGAGTTTCTAGTTGTGGAGTTTCTAGTTGTGGAGTTTCTGGTTGTGGAGTTTTTAGTTGTGGAGTTTCAAGTTGTGGAGACTCTAGTTGTGGAGTTTCTAGTTGTGGAGTCTCTAGATGCGGAGTTTCTAGTTGTGGAGTTGCTAGTGTTGGAGTTTCTAGTTGTGGAGTTTCAGGTTGTGGAGTTTCTAGTTGCAGAGATTCTAGTTGCGGAGTCTCTGGTTGTGGAGGTTCTAGTTATGGAGTTTCTAGTTGTGGAGTTTCTAGTCGTGGAGTTTCTAGTTGTGGAGTCTAGGGTTGTGGAGTTTAAAGTGGCGGAGTCTCAAGTTGTGGAATTTCTAGTTGTAGAGTTTTTAGCTGTGGAGCTTCTAGTTGTTGAGTTTCTAGTTTTGAAGTCTCTATTGTGGAGTCTCTAATTATGGAGTCTCTACTTTAGAACTTTCTAGTTGTAGAGTTTTTAGTTGTGGAGTGTCTAGTTGTGGAGTTTCCAGTTGTGGAGTTTCCAGTTGTGGAGTTTCGAGTTGTGGAGTTTCTTGTTGTGGAGGTTTGAGTAGTGGAGTTTCTAGTTGCGGCGTCTCAAGTTGTGGAGTTTGTAGTTGCGGAGTGTCTAGTTGTGGTGTTTCTAGCTGTGGAATTTCTTGTTGCGGAGTTTCTAAATGCGGAGTTTCTAGTTGCGGAGTTCCATAGTTGCAGAGTCTCTAGTTATGGAGTTTCTAGTTGTGGAGTGTCTAGTTGTGGAGTTTCAAGTTGTGGAGTTTCTAGTAGAGTTTCGAATTTTGAAGTTTCTAGTTGTTGAGTTTCTAGTTTGAAGTCTCTAGTTGTAGATTCTCTAGTTGTGGAGTCTCTAGTTTAGGAGTTTCTAGTTGAAGAGTTTTTAGTTGTGGAGTGTCTAGTTGTGGAGTTTCCAGTTGTGGAGTTTCGAGTTGTGGAGTTTCGAGTTTTGGAGTTTCTAGTTGTGGAATTTTGATTTGTGGAGTTTCTAGTTGTGGAGTTTCTAGTTGCGGAATCTCTAGCTGTGGATTTTCTAGTTGCGTAACTTAAGGTCGTGAGGTTTCAAGTTGTGGAGTTTCTAGTTTTCTAGTTGTGGAGTTTCTAGTTGTGGAGTTTCTAGTTGTGGAGTCTGTAGTTGTGTAGTTTCTAGCTGCGGAGTTTCTATTTGTGGAGTATCTAGCTGCGGAGTTTCTAGTTGCGGAGTCTCTAGTTGTGGACTTTCTAGTTGTGGAGTTTCTAGTTGTGGAGTTTCCATTTGTGGAGTTATAGTTGTGGACTTTCTAGACATGAAATTTCTTGTAGTCGAGTCTCTATTTGTGGAGTCTCTAGTTGTGGAGTTTCTAGTTGTGGAGTTTCTAGTTGTGGAGTCTCTAGTTGTGTAGTGTCTAGCTGCGGAGTTTCTAGATGCAGAGTTTCTATTTGTGGAGTTTCTAATTGTGGAGTTTCTAGTTGCAGAGTGTCTGGTTGTGGAGTTTCTAGTTGCGAAGTCTCTAGTTGTGGAGTTTCTTGTTGTGGAGTTTCCAGTTGTGGAGTTTTTAGTTGTGGAGTTTCTAGTTGTGGAGTTTCTGGTTGTGGAGTTTCTGGTTGTGGAGTTTCTAGTTGCGGAGTCTCCAGTTGTGGAGTTTCGATTTTTGGAGTTTCTAGTGTTGGAGTTTTGAGTTTAGGAGTTTCTAGTTGCGGAATCTCTAGCTGTGGATTTTCTAGTTGCGGAACTTAAAGTTGTGAGGTTTCAAGTTGTGGAGTTTCAAGTTGTGGAGTTTCTAGTTGTGGAATTTCTAGTTGTGGAGTCTCTAGTTGTGGAGTTTCTAGTTGCAGAGTCTCTAGTTGTGGAGTTTCAAGTTGTGGAGTCTCTAGTTGTGGAGTTTCTAGTTGCCGAGTTTCCAGTTGTGGAGTATCTAGTAGTGGAGTTTCAAGTTGTGGAGTTTCTAGTTGTGGAGTTTCTAGTTGCGGAGTCCCTTGTTGTGGAGTTTCTAGTTGTGGAGTCTCTAGTTGTAGAGTTTCTAGTTGAGGAGTTTCTAGTTGTGGATTTTCCAGTTATCGAGTTTCTAGTTGTGGAGTATCTAGTAGTGAAGTTTCCAGTTGTGGAGTTTCAAGTTGCGGAGTCTCAAGCTGTGGAGCTTCTAGTTGTTGAGTTTTAGTTGTGCAGTTTCTAGTTGTTGAGTTTCTAGTTTGAAGTCTCAGGTTGTGGAGTTTCTAGCTTAGGAGTTTCTAGTTGTAGAGTTTTTAGTTTTTGAGTCTCTAGTTGTGAAGTTTCAAGTTCTGGAGTTTCGAGTTGTGGAGTTTCGAATTGTGGAGTTTTGAGTTGTGAAGTTTCGAGTTGTGGAGTTTCTAGTTGTGGAGTTTCTAGTTGCGGAATCTCTAGTTGTGGATTTTCTAGTTGCGAAACTTAAGGCTGTGAGGTTTCAAGTTGTGGAGTTTCTAGTTGTGGAGCTTCTAGTTGTGGAGTTTCTAGTTGCGGAGTTTCTAGTTGTGGAGTTTCTAGCTGCGGAGTTTCTAGTTGCAAGGTCTCTAGATGTGGAATTTCTAGTTGTAGAGTTTCTAGTTGTGGAGTCTTTATTTGCGGAGTTTCTAGTTGTGGAGTTTCTAGTTGTGGAGTTTCTGGTTGTGGAGTTTTTAGTTGTGGAGTTTCAAGTTGTGGAGACTCTAGTCGTGGAGTTTCTAGTTGTGGAGTCTCTAGATGCGGAGTTTCTAGTTGTGGAGCTGCTAGTGTTGGAGTTTCTAGTTGTGGAGTTTCCGGTTGTGGAGTTTCTAGTTGCAGAGATTCTAGTTGCGGAGTCTCTGGTTGTGGAGGTTCTAGTTATGGAGTTTCTAGTTGTGGAGTTTCTAGTCGTGGAGTTTCTAGTTGTGGAGTCTAGGGTTGTGGAGTTTAAAGTGGCGGAGTCTCAAGTTGTGGAATTTCTAGTTGTAGAGTTTTTAGCTGTGGAGCTTCTAGTTGTTGAGTTTCTAGTTTTGAAGTCTCTATTGTGGAGTCTCTAGTTATGGAGTCTCTAGTTTAGAACTTTCTAGTTGTAGAGTTTTTAGTTGTGGAGTGTCTAGTTGTGGAGTTTCCAGTTGTGGAGTTTCCAGTTGTGGAGTTTCGAGTTGTGGAGTTTCTTGTTGTGGAGGTTTGAGTAGTGGAGTTTCTAGTTGCGGCGTCTCAAGTTGTGGAGTTTGTAGTTGCGGAGTGTCTAGTTGTGGTGTTTCTAGCTGTGGAATTTCTTGTTGCGGAGTTTCTAAATGCGGAGTTTCTAGTTGCGGAGTTCCATAGTTGCAGAGTCTCTAGTTATGGAGTTTCTAGTTGTGGAGTGTCTAGTTGTGGAGTTTCAAGTTGTGGAGTTTCTAGTAGAGTTTCGAACTTTGAAGTTTCTAGTTGTTGAGTTTCTAGTTTGAAGTCTCTAGTTGTAGATTCTCTAGTTGTGGAGTCTCTAGTTTAGGAGTTTCTAGTTGAAGAGTTTTTACTTGTGGAGTGTCTAGTTGTGGAGTTTCCAGTTGTGGAGTTTCGAGTTGTGGAGTTTCGAGTTTTGGAGTTTCTAGTTGTGGAATTTTTAGTTGTGGAGTTTCTAGTTGTGGAGTTTCTAGTTGCGGAATCTCTAGCTGTGGATTTTCTAGTTGCGTAACTTAAGGTCCTGAGGTTTCAAGTTGTGGAGTTTCTAATTTTCCAGTTGTGGAGTTTCTAGCTGTGGAGTTTCTAGTTGTGGAGTCAGTAGTTGTGTAGTTTCTAGCTGCGGAGTTTCTATTTGTGGAGTATCTAGCTGCGGAGTTTCTAGTTGCAGAGTCTCTAGTTATGGAGTTTCTAGTTGTGGAGTTTCTAGTTGTTGAGTTTCCATTTGTGGAGTTATAGTTGTGGACTTTCTAGACATGAAATTTCTTGTAGTCGAGTCTCTATTTGTGGAGCTTGTAGTTGTGGAGTTTCTAGTTGTTGAGTTTCTAGTTGTGGAGTCTCTAGTTTTGCAGTTTCTAGTTGTGGAGTTTCTAGATATGGAATTTCTAGTTGCCGAGTCTGTATTTGTGAAGTTTGAAGTTCTGGAGTTTCCAGTTGTGGAGTTTCTAGTTGTGGAGTCTCTAGTTGCGGAGTTTCTAGTTGCGGAGTTTCTAATTGTGGAGTTTCTGGTTGTGGAGTTTCTATTTGATGAGTTTCAATTTGTGAAGTTTCTAGTTGTGGAGTCTCTAGTTGCGGAGTTTCTAGTTGTGAAGTTTCTATTTGTGGAGTTTCTAGTTTTCGAGTTTCTAGTTGTGGAGTTTCTAGTTGTTCAGTTGCGGAGTATCTAGTTGTTGAGTTTCTAGTTGCAGAGTCTCTAGTTGTGGAGTTTCAAGTTGTGGAGTCTCTAGATGTGGAGTTTCTAGTTGTCGAGTTTCCAGTTGTGGAGTATATAGTAGTGGAGTTTCGAGTTGTGGAGTTTCTAGTTGCGGAGTTTCTAGTTGCGAAGTTTCAAGTTGTGGAGTTTCAAGTTGCGGAGTCTCAAGCTGTGGAGTTTCTAGTTGTGAAGTTTCCAGTTGTGGAGTTTCGAGTTGCGGAGTTTCTAGTTGCAGAGTCTCTAGTTGTGGAGTTTCAAGTTGTGGAGTCTCTAGTTGTGGAGTTCCTAGTTGCCGAGTTTCCAGTTGTGGAGTATCTAGTAGTGGAGTTTCCAGTTGTGGAGTTTCTAGTTGTGGAGTTTCTAGTTGCGGAGTCCCTAGTAGTGGAGTTTCTAGTTGCGGAGTCTCAAGCTGCGGAGTTTCAAGTTGTGGAGTTTCTAGTTGTGGAGTCTCAAGTTGTGGAGTTTCAAGTTGTGAAGTTTCAATTTGTGGAGTCTCTAGTTGTGGAGTTTCTAGTTGCAGAGTATCTAGTTGTGGAGCTTCCAGTTGTGGAGTTTCTAGTTGTGAAGTTGTGGAGTCTCTGGTTGTGGAGTTTTTAGTTGTGGAGTTTCTAGTTGTGGAGTTTCGAGTTGTGGAGTCTCTAGTTATGGAGTTTCTAGTTGTGGAGCTTCCAGTTGTGGAGTATCTAGTTGTGGAGTTTCCAGTTGTGAAGTATCTAGTTGTGGAGTTTCCAGTTGTGGAGTATCTAGTTGTGGAGTTTTGAGTTGGGGAGTTTCTAGTTGCGGAGTTTCTAGTTGCGGAGTTTTTAATAGCGGAGTTTCTAGTTGTGAAGTTTCAAGTTGCGGAGTCTCAAGTTGTGGAAATTCCAGTTGTGGAGTTTTTAGTTGTGGAGTTTCTAGTTGTTGAGTTTCTAGTTGTGAAGTCTCTAGTTTTGCAGTTACTAGTTGTGGAGTTTCTAGATATGGAATTTCTAGTTGCCGAGTCTGTATTTGTGGAGTTTGTAGTTGTGGAGTTTCTAGTCGTGGAGTTTCTAGTTGTGAGTCTCTAGTTGCGGAGTTTCTAGTTGCGGAGTTTCTAGTTGTGGAGTTTCTGGTTGTGGAGTTTCTAGTTGCGGAGTCCCTAGTTGTGGAGTTTCTAGTTGTGGAGTTTCTAGTTGTGGAGTCTCTAGTTGTGTAGTGTCTAGCTGCGGAGTTTCTAGATGCAGAGTTTCTATTTGTGGAGTTTCTAATTGTGGAGTTTCTAGTTGCAGAGTCTCTGGTTGTGGAGTTTCTAGTTGCGAAGTCTCTAGTTGTGGAGTTTCTTGTTGTGGAGTTTCCAGTTGTGGAGTTTTTAGTTGTGGAGTTTCTAGTTGTGGAGTTTCTGGTTGTGGAGTTTCTGGTTGTGGAGTTTCTAGTTGCGGAGTCTCCAGTTGTGGAGTTTCGATTTTTGGAGTTTCTAGTGTTGGAGTTTTGAGTTTAGGAGTTTCTAGTTGCGGAATCTCTAGCTGTGGATTTTCTAGTTGCGGAACTTAAAGTTGTGAGGTTTCAAGTTGTGGAGTTTCAAGTTGTGGAGTTTCTAGTTGTGGAATTTCTAGTTGTGGAGTCTCTAGTTGTGGAGTTTCTAGTTGCAGAGTCTCTAGTTGTGGAGTTTCAAGTTGTGGAGTCTCTAGTTGTGGAGTTTCTAGTTGCCGAGTTTCCAGTTGTGGAGTATCTAGTAGTGGAGTTTCAAGTTGTGGAGTTTCTAGTTGTGGAGTTTCTAGTTGCGGAGTCCCTTGTTGTGGAGTTTCTAGTTGTGGAGTCTCTAGTTGTAGAGTTTCTAGTTGAGGAGTTTCTAGTTGTGGATTTTCCAGTTATCGAGTTTCTAGTTGTGGAGTATCAAGTAGTGAAGTTTCCAGTTGTGGAGTTTCAAGTTGCGGAGTCTCAAGCTGTGGAGCTTCTAGTTGTTGAGTTTTAGTTGTGCAGTTTCTAGTTGTTGAGTTTCTAGTTTGAAGTCTCAGGTTGTGGAGTTTCTAGCTTAGGAGTTTCTAGTTGTAGAGTTTTTAGTTTTTGAGTCTCTAGTTGTGAAGTTTCAAGTTCTGGAGTTTCGAGTTGTGGAGTTTCGAATTGTGGAGTTTTGAGTTGTGAAGTTTCGAGTTGTGGAGTTTCTAGTTGTGGAGTTTCTAGTTGCGGAATCTCTAGTTGTGGATTTTCTAGTTGCGAAACTTAAGGCTGTGAGGTTTCAAGTTGTGGAGTTTCTAGTTGTGGAGCTTCTAGTTGTGGAGTTTCTAGTTGCGGAGTTTCTAGTTGTGGAGTTTCTAGCTGCGGAGTTTCTAGTTGCAAGGTCTCTAGATGTGGAATTTCTAGTTGTAGAGTTTCTAGTTGTGGAGTCTTTATTTGCGGAGTTTCTAGTTGTGGAGTTTCTAGTTGTGGAGTTTCTGGTTGTGGAGTTTTTAGTTGTGGAGTTTCAAGTTGTGGAGACTCTAGTCGTGGAGTTTCTAGTTGTGGAGTCTCTAGATGCGGAGTTTCTAGTTGTGGAGTTGCTAGTGTTGGAGTTTCTAGTTGTGGAGTTTCCGGTTGTGGAGTTTCTAGTTGCAGAGATTCTAGTTGCGGAGTCTCTGGTTGTGGAGGTTCTAGTTATGGAGTTTCTAGTTGTGGAGTTTCTAGTCGTGGAGTTTCTAGTTGTGGAGTCTAGGGTTGTGGAGTTTAAAGTGGCGGAGTCTCAAGTTGTGGAATTTCTAGTTGTAGAGTTTTTAGCTGTGGAGCTTCTAGTTGTTGAGTTTCTAGTTTTGAAGTCTCTATTGTGGAGTCTCTAGTTATGGAGTCTCTAGTTTAGAACTTTCTAGTTGTAGAGTTTTTAGTTGTGGAGTGTCTAGTTGTGGAGTTTCCAGTTGTGGAGTTTCCAGTTGTGGAGTTTCGAGTTGTGGAGTTTCTTGTTGTGGAGGTTTGAGTAGTGGAGTTTCTAGTTGCGGCGTCTCAAGTTGTGGAGTTTGTAGTTGCGGAGTGTCTAGTTGTGGTGTTTCTAGCTGTGGAATTTCTTGTTGCGGAGTTTCTAAATGCGGAGTTTCTAGTTGCGGAGTTCCATAGTTGCAGAGTCTCTAGTTATGGAGTTTCTAGTTGTGGAGTGTCTAGTTGTGGAGTTTCAAGTTGTGGAGTTTCTAGTAGAGTTTCGAACTTTGAAGTTTCTAGTTGTTGAGTTTCTAGTTTGAAGTCTCTAGTTGTAGATTCTCTAGTTGTGGAGTCTCTAGTTTAGGAGTTTCTAGTTGAAGAGTTTTTACTTGTGGAGTGTCTAGTTGTGGAGTTTCCAGTTGTGGAGTTTCGAGTTGTGGAGTTTCGAGTTTTGGAGTTTCTAGTTGTGGAATTTTGAGTTGTGGAGTTTCTAGTTGTGGAGTTTCTAGTTGCGGAATCTCTAGCTGTGGATTTTCTAGTTGCGTAACTTAAGGTCCTGAGGTTTCAAGTTGTGGAGTTTCTAGTTTTCCAGTTGTGGAGTTTCTAGTTGTGGAGTTTCTAGTTGTGGAGTCTGTAGTTGTGTAGTTTCTAGCTGCGGAGTTTCTATTTGTGGAGTATCTAGCTGCGGAGTTTCTAGTTGCAGAGTCTCTAGTTATGGAGTTTCTAGTTGTGGAGTTTCTAGTTGTGGAGTTTCCATTTGTGGAGTTATAGTTGTGGACTTTCTAGACATGAAATTTCTTGTAGTCGAGTCTCTATTTGTGGAGCTTGTAGTTGTGGAGTTTCTAGTTGTTGAGTTTCTAGTTGTGGAGTCTCTAGTTTTGCAGTTTCTAGTTGTGGAGTTTCTAGATATGGAATTTCTAGTTGCCGAGTCTGTATTTGTGAAGTTTGAAGTTCTGGAGTTTCCAGTTGTGGAGTTTCTAGTTGTGGAGTCTCTAGTTGCGGAGTTTCTAGTTGCGGAGTTTCTAATTGTGGAGTTTCTGGTTGTGGAGTTTCTATTTGATGAGTTTCAATTTGTGAAGTTTCTAGTTGTGGAGTCTCTAGTTGCGGAGTTTCTAGTTGTGAAGTTTCTAGTTGTGGAGTTTCTAGTTTTCGAGTTTCTAGTTGTGGAGTTTCTAGTTGTTCAGTTGCGGAGTATCTAGTTGTTGAGTTTCTAGTTGCAGAGTCTCTAGTTGTGGAGTTTCAAGTTGTGGAGTCTCTAGATGTGGAGTTTCTAGTTGTCGAGTTTCCAGTTGTGGAGTATCTAGTAGTGGAGTTTCGAGTTGTGGAGTTTCTAGTTGTGGAGTTTCTAGTTGTGGAGTTTCTAGTTGCGGAGTTTCTAGTTGCGAAGTTTCAAGTTGTGGAGTTTCAAGTTGCGGAGTCTCAAGCTGTGGAGTTTCTAGTTGTGGAGTTTCAAGTTGTGGAGTTTCGAGTTGCGGAGTTTCTAGTTGCAGAGTCTCTAGTTGTGGAGTTTCAAGTTGTGGAGTCTCTAGTTGTGGAGTTCCTAGTTGCCGAGTTTCCAGTTGTGGAGTATCTAGTAGTGGAGTTTCCAGTTGTGGAGTTTCTAGTTGTGGAGTTTCTAGTTGCGGAGTCCCTTGTTGTGGAGTTTCTAGTTGTGGAGTCTCTAGTTGTAGAGTTTCTAGTTGAGGAGTTTCTAGTTGTGGATTTTCCAGTTGTCGAGTTTCTAGTTGTGGAGTATCTAGTAGTGAAGTTTCCAGTTGTGGAGTTTCAAGTTGCGGAGTCTCAAGCTGTGGAGCTTCTAGTTGTTGACTTATAGTTGTGCAGTTTCTAGTTGTTGACTTTCTAGGTGAAGTCTCAGGTTGTGGAGTTTCTAGTTTAGGAGTTTCTAGTTGTAGAGTTTTTAGTTTTTGAGTCTCTAGTTGTGAAGAGTCAAGTTCTGGAGTTTCGAGTTGTAGAGTTTCGAATTGTGGAGTTTTCAGTTGTGGAGTTTCGAGTTGTGGAGTTTCTAGTTGTGGAGTTTCTAGTTGCGGAATCTCTTGTTGTGGATTTTCTAGTTGCGAAACTTAAGGCGGTTAGGTTTCAAGTTGTGGAGTTTCTAGTTGTGGAGTTTCTAGTTGCGGAGTTTCTAGTTGTGGAGTTTCTAGCTGCGGAGTTTCTAGTTGCAAGGTCTCTAGATGTGGAATTTCTAGTTGTAGAGTTTCTAGTTGTGGAGTCTCTATTTGCGGAGTTTCTAGTTGTGGAGTTTCTAGTTGTGGAGTTTCTGGTTGTGGAGTTTTTAGTTGCGGAGTTTCAAGTTGTGGATACTCTAGTTGTGGAGTTTCTAGTTGTGGAGTCTCTAGATGCGGAGTTTCTAGTTGTGGAGTTGCTAGTTTTTGAGTTTCTAGTTGTGGAGTTTCAGGTTGTGGAGTTTCTAGTTGCAGAGATTCTAGTTGCAGAGTCTCTGGGTGTGGAGGTTCTAGTTATGGAGTTTCTAGTTGTGGAGTTTCTAGTCGTGGAGTTTTTAGTTGCAGTTTAGTTGTGGAGTTTCGAGTTGTGGAGTTGCGGAGTCTCTAGTTGTGGAGTTTCTAGTTGCAGAGTCTGAGTTCTAGTTGCAGAGTCTGATGAGTTTCTAGTTTGAAGTCTCTAGTTGTAGATTCTCTACTTGTGGAGTCTCTAGTTTAGGAGTTTCTAGTTGAAGAGTTTTTAGTTGTGGAGTGTCTAGTTGTGGAGTTTCCAGTTGTGGAGTTTCGAGTTGTGGAGTTTCGAGTTTTGGAGTTTCTAGTTGTGGAATTTTGAGTTGTGGAGTTTCTAGTTGTGGAGTTTCTAGTTGCGGAATCTCTAGCTGTGGATTTTCTAGTTGCGTAACTTAAGGTGCTGAGGTTTCAAGTTGTGGAGTTTCTAGTTTTCTAGTTGTGGAGTTTCTAGTTGTGGAGTTTCTAGTTGTGGAGTCTGTAGTTGTGTAGTTTCTAGCTGCTGAGTTTCTATTTGTGGAGTATCTAGCTGCGGAGTTTCTAGTTGCAGAGTCTCTAGTTATGGAGTTTCTAGTTGTGGAGTTTCTAGTTGTGGAGTTTCCATTTGTGGAGTTATAGTTGTGGACTTTCTAGACATGAAATTTCTTGTAGTCGAGTCTCTATTTGTGGAGCTTGTAGTTGTGGAGTTTCTAGTTGTTGAGTTTCTAGTTGTGGAGTCTCTAGTTTTGCAGTTTCTAGTTGTGGAGTTTCTAGCTATGGAATTTCTAGTTGCCGAGTCTGTATTTGTGAAGTTTGAAGTTCTGGAGTTTCCAGTTGTGGAGTTTCTAGTTGTGGAGTCTCTAGTTGCGGAGTTTCTAGTTGCGGAGTTTCTAATTGTGGAGTTTCTGGTTGTGGAGTTTCTATTTGAGGAGTTTCAAGTTGTGAAGTTTCTAGTTGTGGAGTCTCTAGTTGCGGAGTTTCTAGTTGTGAAGTTTCTAGTTGTGGAGTTTCTAGTTTTCGAGTTTCTAGTTGTGGAGTTTCTAGTTGTAGAGTCTCCTGTTGCGGAGTTTCTAGTTGCGGAGTTTCTAGTTGTGGAGTATCTAGTTGTGGATTTTCCAGTTGTGGAGTTTCTAGTTGTTCAGTTGCGGAGTATCTAGTTGTTGAGTTTCTAGTTGCAGAGTCTCTAGTTGTGGAGTTTCAAGTTGTGGAGTCTAGATGTGGAGTTTCTAGTTGTCGAGTTTCCAGTTGTGGAGTATCTAGTAGTGGAGTTTCGAGTTGTGGAGTTTCTAGTTGTGGAGTTTCTAGTTGTGGAGTTTCTAGTTGCGGAGTTTCTAGTTGCGAAGTTTCAAGTTGTGGAGTTTCAAGTTGCGGAGTCTCAAGCTGTGGAGTTTCTAGTTGTGGAGTTTCCAGTTGTGGAGTTTCGAGTTGTGGAGTTTCTAGTTGCAGAGTCTCTAGTTGTGGAGTTTCAAGTTGT
Source organism: Rhipicephalus microplus (assembly GCF_043290135.1). Lineage (NCBI taxonomy): Eukaryota > Metazoa > Arthropoda > Arachnida > Ixodida > Ixodidae > Rhipicephalus > Rhipicephalus microplus. Next base: position 404,912 of record NW_027464626.1, on the reverse strand, counting down.
GGAGTCTCTAGTTGTGGAGTTTCTAGTTGCCGAGTTTCAAGTTGTGGAGTATCTAGTAGTGGAGTTTCCAGTTGTGGAGTTTCTAGTTGTGGAGTTTCTAGTTGCGGAGTCCCTAGTTGTGGAGTTTCTAGTTGCGGAGTCTCAAGCTGCGGAGTTTCAAGTTGTGGAGTTTCTAGTTGTGGAGTCTCAAGTTGTGGAGTTTCAAGTTGTGAAGTTTCAAGTTGTGGAGTCTCTAGTTGAGGAGTTTCTAGTTGCAGAGTATCTAGTTGTGGAGCTTCCAGTTGTGGAGTTTCTAGTTGTGAAGTTGTGGAGTCTCTGGTTGTGGAGTTTTTAGTTGTGGAGTTTCTAGTTGTGGAGTGTCGAGTTGTGGAGTCTCTAGTTATGGAGTTTCTAGTTGTGGAGCTTCCAGTTGTGGAGTATCTACTTGTGGAGTTTCCAGTTGTGAAGTATCTAGTTGTGGAGTTTTGAGTTGTGGAGTTTCTAGTTGCGGAGTTTCTAGTTGCGGAGTTTTTAATAGCGGAGTTTCTAGTTGTGAAGTTTCAAGTTGCGGAGTCTCAAGTTGGGGAAATTCCAGTTGTGGAGTTTTTAGTTGTGGAGTTTCTAGTTGTTGAGTTTCTAGTTGTGAAGTCTCTAGTTTTGCAGTTACTAGTTGTGGAGTTTCTAGATATGGAATTTCTAGTTGCCGAGTCTGATTTTGTGGAGTTTGTAGTTGTGGAGTTTCTAGTCGTGGAGTTTCTAGTTGTGGAGTCTCTAGTTGCGGAGTTTGTAGTTGCGGAGTTTCTAGTTGTGGAGTTTCTGGTTGTGTAGTTTCTAGTTGCGGAGTCCCTAGTTGTGGAGTTTCTAGTTGCGGAGTCTCAACATGTGGAGTTTCTAGTTGTTGAGTTTTTAGTTGTGGAGTTTCTAGTTGTTGAGTTTCTAGTTTGAAGTCTCTAGTTGTAGATTTTTTAGTTGTGGAGTCTCTAGTTTATGAATTTCTAGTTGAAGAGTTTTTAGTTGTGGAGTGTCTAGTTGTGGAGTTTCTAGTTGCAGAGTCTCTAGTTGCGGAGTTTCAAGTTATGGAGTCTCTAGTTGTGGAGTTTCTAGTTGCCGAGTTTTCAGTTGTGGAGTATCTAATAGTGGAGTTTCTATTTGTGGAGTCTCTAGTTGCGGAGTTTCTAGTTGTAGATTTTCTAGTTGTGGAGTAACTAGTTGTGGATTTTCCAGTTGTGGAGTTTCGAGTTGCGGAGTCTCAAGCTGTGGAGTTTCTAGTTGTTGAGTTTTTAGTTGTGGAGTTTCCAGTTGTTGAGTTTCTAGTTTCAAGTCTCTTGCTGTAGATTCTCTAGTTGTGGAGTCTCTAGTTTAGGAGTTTCTAGTTGAAGAGTTTTTTGTGGTTTAGTGTCTAGTTGTGGAGTTTCCAGTAGTGGAGTTTCGAGTTGTGGAGTTTCGAGTTGCAGAGTCTTTAGTTGTGGAGTTTCAAGTTGTGGAGTCTCTAGTTGTGGAGTTTCTAGTTGCTGAGTTTCCAGTTGTGGAGTATCTAGTAGTGGAGTTTCCAGTTGTGGAGTTTCTAGTTGTGGAGTTTCTAGTTGCGGAGTCCCTAGTTGTGGAGTTTCTAGTTGTGGAGTCTCAAGCTGTGGAGTTTCTAGTTGTTGAGTTTTTAGTTGTGGAGTTTCTAGTGCTTGAGTTTCTAGTTTGAAGTCTCTACTTGTAGATTCTCTAGTTGTGTAGTTTCTAGCTGCAGAGTTTCTATTTGTGGAGTTTCTAGTTGCGGAGTTTTTAGTTGCAGAGTCTCTGGTTGTGGAGTTTCTAGTTGCGGAGTCTCTAGTTGTGGAGTTTCTAGTTGTGGAGTTTCTAGTTGTGGAGTTTCTAGTTGTGGAGTTCCAAGTTGTAAAGTTTCTAGTTGGGGAGTTTCTAGTTGTGGAGTTTCTAGTTGTGGAGTCTCAAGTTGTGGAGTTTAAACTTGTGGAGTTTCAAGTTGTGGAGTCTATAGTTGTGGATTTTCTAGTTGTGGAGTAAATCGTTGTGGATTTTCCAGTTGTGGAGTTTCTAGTTGTGGAGTTGCGGAGTCTCTAGTTGTGGAGTTTCTAGTTGCAGAGTCTCTAGTTGTGGAGTTTCAAGTTGTGGAGTCTCTAGTTGTGGAGTTTCTAGTTGCCGAGTTTCCAGTTGTGGAGTATCTAGTAGTGGAGTTTCCTGTTGTGGAGTTTCTAGTTGTGGAGTTTCTAGTTGCGGAGTCCCTTGTTGTGGAGTTTCTAGTTGTGGAGTCTCTAGTTGTAGAGTTTCTAGTTGAGGAGTTTCTAGTTGTGGATTTTCCAGTTATCGAGTTTCTAGTTGTGGAGTATCTAGTAGAGAAGTTTCCAGTTGTGGAGTTTCAAGTTGCGGAGTCTCAAGCTGTGGAGCTTCTAGTTGTTGAGTTTTAGTTGTGCAGTTTCTAGTTGTTGAGTTTCTAGTTTGAAGTCTCAGGTTGTGGAGTTTCTAGCTTAGGAGTTTCTAGTTGTAGAGTTTTTAGTTTTTGAGTCTCTAGTTGTGAAGTTTCAAGTTCTGGAGTTTCGAGTTGTGGAGTTTCGAATTGTGGAGTTTTGAGTTGTGGAGTTTCGAGTTGTGGAGTTTCTAGTTGTGGAGTTTCTAGTTGCGGAATCTCTAGTTGTGGATTTTCTAGTTGCGAAACTTAAGGCTGTGAGGTTTCAAGTTGTGGAGTTTCTAGTTGTGGAGTTTCTAGTTGTGGAGTTTCTAGTTGCAGAGTTTCTAGTTGTGGAGTTTCTAGCTGCGGAGTTTCTAGTTGCAAGGTATCTAGATGCGGAATTTCTAGTTGTAGAGTTTCTAGTTGTGGAGTCTCTATTTGCGGAGTTTCTAGTTGTGGAGTTTTTAGTTGTGGAGTTTCTGGTTGTGGAGTTTTTAGTTGGGGAGTTTCAAGTTGTGGAGACTCTAGTTGTGGAGTTTCTAGTTGTGGAGTCTCTAGATGCGGAGTTTCTAGTTGTGGAGTTGCTAGTGTTGGAGTTTCTAGTTGTGGAGTTTCAGGTTGTGGAGTTTCTAGTTGCAGAGATTCTAGTTGCGGAGTCTCTGGTTGTGGAGGTTCTAGTTATGGAGTTTCTAGTTGTGGAGTTTCTAGTCGTGGAGTTTTTAGTTGTGGAGTCTAGGGTTGTGGAGTTTAAAGTGGCGGAGTCTCAAGTTGTGGAATTTCTAGTTGTAGAGTTTTTAGCTGTGGAGCTTCTAGTTGTTGAGTTTCTAGTTTTGAAGTCTCTATTGTGGAGTCTCTAGTCATGAAGTCTCTAGTTTAGAACTTTCTAGTTGTAGAGTTTTTAGTTGTGGAGTGTCTAGTTGTGGAGTTTCAAGTTGTGGAGTTTCCAGTTGTGGAGTTTCGAGTTGTGGAGTTTCTTGTTGTGGAGGTTTGAGTAGTGGAGTTTCTAGTTGCGGCGTCTCAAGTTGTGGAGTTTGTAGTTGCAGAGTGTCCAGTTGTGGTGTTTCTAGCTGTGGAATTTCTTGTAGCGGAGTTTCTAAATGCGGAGTTTCTAGTTGCGGAGTTCCATAGTTGCAGAGTCTCTAGTTAGGGAGTTTCTAGTTGTGGAGTGTCTAGTTGTGGAGTTTCAAGTTGTGGAGTTTCTAGTAGAAATTCGAATTTTGAAGTTTCTAGTTGATGAGTTTCTAGTTTGAAGTCTCTAGTTGTAGATTCTCTACTTGTGGAGTCTCTAGTTTAGGAGTTTCTAGTTGAAGAGTTTTTAGTTGTGGAGTGTCTAGTTGTGGAGTTTCCAGTTGTGGAGTTTCGAGTTGTGGAGTTTCGAGTTTTGGAGTTTCTAGTTGTGGAATTTTGAGTTGTGGAGTTTCTAGTTGTGGAGTTTCTAGTTGCGGAATCTCTAGCTGTGGATTTTCTAGTTGCGTAACTTAAGGTGCTGAGGTTTCAAGTTGTGGAGTTTCTAGTTTTCTAGTTGTGGAGTTTCTAGTTGTGGAGTTTCTAGTTGTGGAGTCTGTAGTTGTGTAGTTTCTAGCTGCTGAGTTTCTATTTGTGGAGTATCTAGCTGCGGAGTTTCTAGTTGCAGAGTCTCTAGTTATGGAGTTTCTAGTTGTGGAGTTTCTAGTTGTGGAGTTTCCATTTGTGGAGTTATAGTTGTGGACTTTCTAGACATGAAATTTCTTGTAGTCGAGTCTCTATTTGTGGAGCTTGTAGTTGTGGAGTTTCTAGTTGTTGAGTTTCTAGTTGTGGAGTCTCTAGTTTTGCAGTTTCTAGTTGTGGAGTTTCTAGCTATGGAATTTCTAGTTGCCGAGTCTGTATTTGTGAAGTTTGAAGTTCTGGAGTTTCCAGTTGTGGAGTTTCTAGTTGTGGAGTCTCTAGTTGCGGAGTTTCTAGTTGCGGAGTTTCTAATTGTGGAGTTTCTGGTTGTGGAGTTTCTATTTGAGGAGTTTCAAGTTGTGAAGTTTCTAGTTGTGGAGTCTCTAGTTGCGGAGTTTCTAGTTGTGAAGTTTCTAGTTGTGGAGTTTCTAGTTTTCGAGTTTCTAGTTGTGGAGTTTCTAGTTGTAGAGTCTCCTGTTGCGGAGTTTCTATTTGCGGAGTTTCTAGTTGTGGAGTATCTAGTTGTGGATTTTCCAGTTGTGGAGTTTCTAGTTGTTCAGTTGCGGAGTATCTAGTTGTTGAGTTTCTAGTTGCAGAGTCTCTAGTTGTGGAGTTTCAAGTTGTGGAGTCTAGATGTGGAGTTTCTAGTTGTCGAGTTTCCAGTTGTGGAGTATCTAGTAGTGGAGTTTCGAGTTGTGGAGTTTCTAGTTGTGGAGTTTCTAGTTGTGGAGTTTCTAGTTGCGGAGTTTCTAGTTGCGAAGTTTCAAGTTGTGGAGTTTCAAGTTGCGGAGTCTCAAGCTGTGGAGTTTCTAGTTGTGGAGTTTCCAGTTGTGGAGTTTCGAGTTGTGGAGTTTCTAGTTGCAGAGTCTCTAGTTGTGGAGTTTCAAGTTGTGGAGTCTCTAGTTGTGGAGTTTCTAGTTGCCGAGTTTCCTTTTGTGGAGTATCTAGTAGTGGAGTTTCCAGTTGTGGAGTTTCTAGTTGTGGAGTTTCTAGTTGCGGAGTCCCTAGTTGTGGAGTTTCTAGTTGCGGAGTCTCAAGCTGCGGAGTTTCAAGTTGTGGAGTTTCTAGTTGTGGGGTCTCAAGTTGTGGAGTTTCAAGTTGTGAAGTTTCAAGTTGTGGAGTCTCTAGTTGAGGAGTTTCTAGTTGCAGAGTATCTAGTTGTGGAGCTTCCAGTTGTGGAGTTTCTAGTTGTGAAGTTGTGGAGTCTCTGGTTTTGGAGTTTTTAGTTGTGGAGTTTCTAGTTGTGGAGTGTCGAGTTGTGGAGTCTCTAGTTATGGAGTTTCTAGTTGTGGAGCTTCCAGTTGTGGAGTATCTACTTGTGGAGTTTCCAGTTGTGAAGTATCTAGTTGTGGAGTTTTGAGTTGTGGAGTTTCTAGTTGCGGAGTTTCTAGTTGCGGAGTTTTTAATAGCGGAGTTTCTAGTTGTGAAGTTTCAAGTTGCGGAGTCTCAAGTTGTGGAAATTCCAGTTGTGGAGTTTTTAGTTGTGGAGTTTCTAGTTGTTGAGTTTCTAGTTGTGAAGTCTCTAGTTTTGCAGTTACTAGTTGTGGAGTTTCTAGATATGGAATTTCTAGTTGCCGAGTCTGTATTTGTGGAGTTTGTAGTTGTGGAGTTTCTAGTCGTGGAGTTTCTAGTTGTGGAGTCTCTAGTTGCGGAGTTTCTAGTTGCGGAGTTTCTAGTTGTGGAGTTTCTGGTTGTGTAGTTTCTAGTTGCGGAGTCCCTAGTTGTGGAGTTTCTAGTTGCGGAGTCTCAAGATGTGGAGTTTCTAGTTGTTGAGTTTTTAGTTGTGGAGTATCTAGTAGTGGAGTTTCGAGTTGTGGAGTTTCTAGTTGTGGAGTTTCTAGTTGTGGAGTCCTTAGTGTTGGAGTTTCTAGTTGCGGAGTCTCTAGTTGTGGAGTTTCGAGTTGCGGAGTCTCAAGCTGTGGAGTTTCTAGTTGTTGAGTTTTTAGTTGTGGAGTTTCCAGTTGTTGAGTTCCTAGTTTCAAGTCTCTTGTTGTAGATTCTCTAGTTGTGGAGTCTCTAGTTTAGGAGTTTCTAGTTGAAGAGTTTTTTGTGGTGGAGTGTCTAGTTGTGGAGTTTCCAGTAGTGGAGTTTCGAGTTGTGGAGTTTCGAGTTGCAGAGTCTTTAGTTGTGGAGTTTCAAGTTGTGGAGTCTCTAGTTGTGGAGTTTCTAGTTGCTGAGTTTCCAGTTGTGGAGTATCTAGTAGTGGAGTTTCCAGTTGTGGAGTTTCTAGTTGTGGAGTTTCTAGTTGCGGAGTCCCTAATTGTGGAGTTTCTAGTTGTGGAGTCTCAAGCTGTGGAGTTTCTAGTTGTTGAGTTTTTAGTTGTGGAGTTTCTAGTGCTTGAGTTTCTAGTTTGAAGTCTCTACTTGTAGATTCTCTAGTTGTGGAGTCTCTAGTTTAGGAATTTCTAGTTGAAGAGTTTTTAGTTGTGGAGTGTCTAGTTGTGGAGTTTCCAGTTGTGAAGTTTCGAGTTGTGGAGTTGCGGAGTCTCTAGTTGTGGAGTTTCTAGTTGCAGAGTCTCTAGTTGTGGAGTTTCATGTTGTGGAGTCTCTAGTTGTGGAGTTTCTAGTTGCCGAGTTTCCAGTTGTGGAGTATCTAGTACTGGAGTTGCCGGTTGTGGAGTTTCCAGTTGTGGAGTTTCTAGTTGCGGAGTCCCTAGTTGTGGAGTTTCTAGTTGCGGAGTCTCAAGATGTGGAGTTTCTAGTTGTTGAGTTTTTAGTTGTGGAGTTTCTAGTTGTTGAGTTTCTAGTTTGAAGTCTCTAGTTGTAGATTTTTTAGTTGTGGAGTCTCTAGTTTAGGAATTTCTAGTTGAAGAGTTTTTAGTTGCGGAGTGTCTAGTTGTGGAGTTTCTAGTTGCAGAGTCTCTAGTTGTGGAGTTTCAAGTTGTGGAGTCTCTAGTTGTGGAGTTTCTAGTTGCCGAGTTTTCAGTTGTGGAGTATCTAGTAGTGGAGTTTCTATTTGTGGAGTTTCTAGATGCGGAGTTTCTAGTTGCAGAGTCTCTGGTTGTGAAGTTTCGAGTTTTGGAGTTTCTAGTGTTGGAGGTTTGAGTTGTGGAGTCTCTAGTTGTTGAGTTTCTAGTTGTGGAGTTTCTAGTTGTGGAGTCTCTAGTTGTGTAGTTTCTAGCTGCGGAGTTTCTAGTTGCAGAGTTTCTATTTGTGGAGTTTCTACTTGCGGAGTTTCTAGTTGCGGAGTCTCTGGTTGTGGAGTTTCTAGTTGCGAAGTCTCTAGTTGTGGAGTTTCTTGTTGTGGAGTTTCCAGTTGTGGAGTTTTTAGTTGTGGAGTTTCTAGTTGTGGAGTTTCTGGTTGTGGAGTTTCTGGTTGTGGAGTTTCTAGTTGCGGAGTCTCTAGTTGTGGAGTTTTGACTTTTGGAGTTTCTAGTGTTGGAGTTTTGAGTTAAGGAGTTTCTAGTTGCGGAATCTCTAGCTGTGGATTTTCTAGTTGCGGAACACAAAGTTGTGAGGTTTCAAGTTGTGGAGTTTCAAGTTGTGGAGTTTCTAGTTGTGGAATTTCTAGTTGTGGAGTCTCTAGTTGTGCAGTTTCTAGCTGCAGAGTTTCTATTTGTGGAGTTTCTAGTTGTGGAGTTTCTAGTTGCCGAGTCTCTGGTTGTGGAGTTTCTAGTTGCGGAGTCTCTAGTTGTGGAGTTTCTAGTTGTGGAGTTTCTAGTTGTGGAGTTTCTAGTTGTGGAGTTCCAAATTGTAAAGTTTCTAGTTGGGGAGTTTCTAGTTGTGGAGTTTCTAGTTGTGGAGTCTCGAGTTGTGGAGTTTAAACTTGTGGATTTTCAAGTTGTGGAGTCTATAGTTGTGGAGTTTCTAGTTGTGGATTTTCTAGTTGTGGAGTAAATCGTTGTGGATTTTCCAGTTGTGGAGTTTCTAGTTGTGGAGTTTCGGAGTCTCTAGTTGTGGAGTTTCTAGTTGCAGAGTCTCTAGTTGTGGAGTTTCAAGTTGTGGAGTCTCTAGTTGTGGAGTTTCTAGTTGCCGAGTTTCCAGTTGTGGAGTATCTAGTAGTGGAGTTTCCAGTTGTGGAGTTTCTAGTTGTGGAGTTTCTAGTTGCGGAGTCCCTTGTTGTGGAGTTTCTAGTTGTGGCGTCTCTAGTTGTAGAGTTTCTAGTTGAGGAGTTTCTAGTTGTGGATTTTCCAGTTGTCGAGTTTCTAGTTGTGGAGTATCTAGTAGTGAAGTTTCCAGTTGTGGAGTTTCAAGTTGCGGAGTCTCAAGCTGTGGAGCTTCTAGTTGTTGAGTTTTAGTTGTGCAGTTTCTAGTTGTTGAGTTTCTAGTTTGAAGTCTCAGGTTGTGGAGTTTCTAGTTTAGGAGTTTCCAGTTGTAGAGTTTTTAGTTTTTGAGTCTCTAGTTGTGAAGTTTCAAGTTCTGGAGTTTCGAGTTGTGGAGTTTCGAATTGTGGAGTTTTCAGTTGTGGAGTTTCGAGTTGTGGAGTTTCTAGTTGTGGAGTTTCTGGATGCGGAATCTCTAGTTGTGGATTTTCTAGTTGCGAAACTTAAGGCTGTGAGGTTTCAAGTTGTGGAGTTTCTAGTTGTGGAGTTTCTAGTTGCGGAGTTTCTAGTTGTGGAGTTTCTAGCTGCGGAGTTTCTAGTTGCAAGGTCTCTAGATGTGGAATTTCTAGTTGTAGAGTTTCTAGTTGTGGAGTCTCTATTTGCGGAGTTTCTAGTTGTGGAGTTTCTAGTTGTGGAGTTTCTATTTGTGGAGTTTCTACTTGCGGAGTTTCTAGTTGCAGAGTCTCTGGTTGTGGAGTTTTTAGTTGCGAAGTCTCTAGTTGTGGAGTTTCTTGTTGTGGAGTTTCCAGTTGTGGAGTTTTTAGTTGTGGAGTTTCTAGTTGTGGAGTTTCTAGTTGCAGAGATTCTAGTTGCGGAGTCTCTGGTTGTGGAGGTTCTAGTTATGGAGTTTCTAGTTGTGGAGTTTCTAGTCGTGGAGTTTTTAGTTGTGGAGTCTAGGGTTGTGGAGTTTAAAGTGGCGGAGTCTCAAGTTGTGGAATTTCTAGTTGTAGAGTTTTTAGCTGTGGAGCTTCTAGTTGTTGAGTTTCTAGTTTTGAAGTCTCTATTGTGGAGTCTCTAGTTATGGAGTCTCTAGTTTAGAACTTTCTAGTTGTAGAGTTTTTAGTTGTGGAGTGTCTAGTTGTGGAGTTTCAAGTTGTGGAGTTTCCAGTTGTGGAGTTTCGAGTTGTGGAGTTTCTTGTTGTGGAGGTTTGAGTAGTGGAGTTTCTAGTTGCGGCGTCTCAAGTTGTGGAGTTTGTAGTTGCAGAGTGTCCAGTTGTGGTGTTTCTAGCTGTGGAATTTCTTGTAGCGGAGTTTCTAAATGCGGAGTTTCTAGTTGCGGAGTTCCATAGTTGCAGAGTCTCTAGTTATGGAGTTTCTAGTTGTGGAGTGTATAGTTGTGGAGTTTCAAGTTGTGGAGTTTCTAGTAGAAATTCGAATTTTGAAGTTTCTAGTTGATGAGTTTCTAGTTTGAAGTCTCTAGTTGTAGATTCTCTACTTGTGGAGTCTCTAGTTTAGGAGTTTCTAGTTGAAGAGTTTTTAGTTGTGGAGTGTCTAGTTGTGGAGTTTTCAGTTGTGGAGTTTCGAGTTGTGGAGTTTCGAGTTTTGGAGTTTCTAGTTGTGGAATTTTGAGTTGTGGAGTTTCTAGTTGTGGAGTTTCTAGTTGCGGAATCTCTAGCTGTGGATTTTCTAGTTGCGTAACTTAAGGTGCTGAGGTTTCAAGTTGTGGAGTTTCTAGTTTTCTAGTTGTGGAGTTTCTAGTTGTGGAGTTTCTAGTTGTGGAGTCTGTAGTTGTGTAGTTTCTAGCTGCTGAGTTTCTATTTGTGGAGTATCTAGCTGCGGAGTTTCTAGTTGCAGAGTCTCTAGTTATGGAGTTTCTAGTTGTGGAGTTTCTAGTTGTGGAGTTTCCATTTGTGGAGTTATAGTTGTGGACTTTCTAGACATGAAATTTCTTGTAGTCGAGTCTCTATTTGTGGAGCTTGTAGTTGTGGAGTTTCTAGTTGTTGAGTTTCTAGTTGTGGAGTCTCTAGTTTTGCAGTTTCTAGTTGTGGAGTTGCTAGCTATGGAATTTCTAGTTGCCGAGTCTGTATTTGTGAAGTTTGAAGTTCTGGAGTTTGCAGTTGTGGAGTTTCTAGTTGTGGAGTCTCTAGTTGCGGAGTTTCTAGTTGCGGAGTTTCTAATTGTGGAGTTTCTGGTTGTGGAGTTTCTATTTGAGGAGTTTCAAGTTGTGAAGTTTCTAGTTGTGGAGTCTCTAGTTGCGGAGTTTCTAGTTGTGAAGTTTCTAGTTGTGGAGTTTCTAGTTTTCGAGTTTCTAGTTGTGGAGTTTCTACTTGTAGAGTCTCCTGTTGCGGAGTTTCTAGTTGCGGAGTTTCTAGTTGTGGAGTATCTAGTTGTGGATTTTCCAGTTGTGGAGTTTCTAGTTGTTCAGTTGCGGAGTATCTAGTTGTTTAGTTTCTAGTTGCAGAGTCTCTAGTTGTGGAGTTTCAAGTTGTGGAGTCTAGATGTGGAGTTTCTAGTTGTCGAGTTTCAAGTTGTGGAGTATCTAGTAATGGAGTTTCGAGTTGTGGAGTTTCTAGTTGTGGAGTTTCTAGTTGTGGAGTTTCTAGTTGCGGAGTTTCTAGTTGCGAAGTTTCAAGTTGTGGAGTTTCAAGTTGCGGAGTCTCAAGCTGTGGAGTTTCTAGTTGTGGAGTTTCCAGTTGTGGAGTTTCGAGTTGTGGAGTTTCTAGTTGCAGAGTCTCTAGTTGTGGAGTTTCAAGTTGTGGAGTCTCTAGTTGTGGAGTTTCTAGTTGCCGAGTTTCCAGTTGTGGAGTATCTAGTAGTGGAGTTTCCAGTTGTGGAGTTTCTAGTTGTGGAGTTTCTAGTTGCGGAGTCCCTAGTTGTGGAGTTTCTAGTTGCGGAGTCTCAAGCTGCGGAGTTTCAAGTTGTGGAGTTTCTAGTTGTGGAGTCTCAAGTTGTGGAGTTTCAAGTTGTGAAGTTTCAAGTTGTGGAGTCTCTAGTTGAGGAGTTTCTAGTTGCAGAGTATCTAGTTGTGGAGCTTCCAGTTGTGGAGTTTCTAGTTGTGGAGTTTCTAGATGCGGAGTTTCTAGTTGCAGAGTCTCTGGTTGTGAAGTTTCGAGTTTTGGAGTTTCTAGTGTTGGAGGTTTGAGTTGTGGAGTCTCTAGTTGTTGAGTTTCTAGTTGTGGAGTTTCTAGTTGTGGAGTCTCTAGTTGTGTAGTTTCTAGCTGCGGAGTTTCTAGTTGCAGAGTTTCTATTTGTGGAGTTTCTACTTGCGGAGTTTCTAGTTGCGGAGTCTCTGGTTGTGGAGTTTCTAGTTGCGAAGTCTCTAGTTGTGGAGTTTCTTGTTGTGGAGTTTCCAGTTGTGGAGTTTTTAGTTGTGGAGTTTCTAGTTGTGGAGTTTCTGGTTGTGGAGTTTCTGGTTGTGGAGTTTCTAGTTGCGGAGTCTCTAGTTGTGGAGTTTTGACTTTTGGAGTTTCTAGTGTTGGAGTTTTGAGTTAAGGAGTTTCTAGTTGCGGAATCTCTAGCTGTGGATTTTCTAGTTGCGGAACACAAAGTTGTGAGGTTTCAAGTTGTGGAGTTTCAAGTTGTGGAGTTTCTAGTTGTGGAATTTCTAGTTGTGGAGTCTCTAGTTGTGCAGTTTCTAGCTGCAGAGTTTCTATTTGTGGAGTTTCTAGTTGTGGAGTTTCTAGTTGCCGAGTCTCTGGTTGTGGAGTTTCTAGTTGCGGAGTCTCTAGTTGTGTAGTTTCTAGTTGTGGAGTTTCTAGTTGTGGAGTTTCTAGTTGTGGAGTTCCAAATTGTAAAGTTTCTAGTTGGGGAGTTTCTAGTTGTGGAGTTTCTAGTTGTGGAGTCTCGAGTTGTGGAGTTTAAACTTGTGGATTTTCAAGTTGTGGAGTCTATAGTTGTGGAGTTTCTAGTTGTGGATTTTCTAGTTGTGGAGTAAATCGTTGTGGATTTTCCAGTTGTGGAGTTTCTAGTTGTGGAGTTTCGGAGTCTCTAGTTGTGGAGTTTCTAGTTGCAGAGTCTCTAGTTGTGGAGTTTCAAGTTGTGGAGTCTCTAGTTGTGGAGTTTCTAGTTGCCGAGTTTCCAGTTGTGGAGTATCTAGTAGTGGAGTTTCCAGTTGTGGAGTTTCTAGTTGTGGAGTTTCTAGTTGCGGAGTCCCTTGTTGTGGAGTTTCTAGTTGTGGAGTCTCTAGTTGTAGAGTTTCTAGTTGAGGAGTTTCTAGTTGTGGATTTTCCAGTTGTCGAGTTTCTAGTTGTGGAGTATCTAGTAGTGAAGTTTCCAGTTGTGGAGTTTCAAGTTGCGGAGTCTCAAGCTGTGGAGCTTCTAGTTGTTGAGTTTTAGTTGTGCAGTTTCTAGTTGTTGAGTTTCTAGTTTGAAGTCTCAGGTTGTGGAGTTTCTAGTTTAGGAGTTTCCAGTTGTAGAGTTTTTAGTTTTTGAGTCTCTAGTTGTGAAGTTTCAAGTTCTGGAGTTTCGAGTTGTGGAGTTTCGAATTGTGGAGTTTTCAGTTGTGGAGTTTCGAGTTGTGGAGTTTCTAGTTGTGGAGTTTCTGGATGCGGAATCTCTAGTTGTGGATTTTCTAGTTGCGAAACTTAAGGCTGTGAGGTTTCAAGTTGTGGAGTTTCTAGTTGTGGAGTTTCTAGTTGCGGAGTTTCTAGTTGTGGAGTTTCTAGCTGCGGAGTTTCTAGTTGCAAGGTCTCTAGATGTGGAATTTCTAGTTGTAGAGTTTCAAGTTGTGGAGTCTCTATTTGCGGAGTTTCTAGTTGTGGAGTTTCTAGTTGTGGAGTTTCTATTTGTGGAGTTTCTACTTGCGGAGTTTCTAGTTGCAGAGTCTCTGGTTGTGGAGTTTTTAGTTGCGAAGTCTCTAGTTGTGGAGTTTCTTGTTGTGGAGTTTCCAGTTGTGGAGTTTTTAGTTGTGGAGTTTCTAGTTGTGGAGTTTCTAGTTGCAGAGATTCTAGTTGCGGAGTCTCTGGTTGTGGAGGTTCTAGTTATGGAGTTTCTAGTTGTGGAGTTTCTAGTCGTGGAGTTTTTAGTTGTGGAGTCTAGGGTTGTGGAGTTTAAAGTGGCGGAGTCTCAAGTTGTGGAATTTCTAGTTGTAGAGTTTTTAGCTGTGGAGCTTCTAGTTGTTGAGTTTCTAGTTTTGAAGTCTCTATTGTGGAGTCTCTAGTTATGGAGTCTCTAGTTTAGAACTTTCTAGTTGTAGAGTTTTTAGTTGTGGAGTGTCTAGTTGTGGAGTTTCAAGTTGTGGAGTTTCCAGTTGTGGAGTTTCGAGTTGTGGAGTTTCTTGTTGTGGAGGTTTGAGTAGTGGAGTTTCTAGTTGCGGCGTCTCAAGTTGTGGAGTTTGTAGTTGCAGAGTGTCCAGTTGTGGTGTTTCTAGCTGTGGAATTTCTTGTAGCGGAGTTTCTAAATGCGGAGTTTCTAGTTGCGGAGTTCCATAGTTGCAGAGTCTCTAGTTATGGAGTTTCTAGTTGTGGAGTGTCTAGTTGTGGAGTTTCAAGTTGTGGAGTTTCTAGTAGAAATTCGAATTTTGAAGTTTCTAGTTGATGAGTTTCTAGTTTGAAGTCTCTAGTTGTAGATTCTCTACTTGTGGAGTCTCTAGTTTAGGAGTTTCTAGTTGAAGAGTTTTTAGTTGTGGAGTGTCTAGTTGTGGAGTTTTCAGTTGTGGAGTTTCGAGTTGTGGAGTTTCGAGTTTTGGAGTTTCTAGTTGTGGAATTTTGAGTTGTGGAGTTTCTAGTTGTGGAGTTTCTAGTTGCGGAATCTCTAGCTGTGGATTTTCTAGTTGCGTAACTTAAGGTGCTGAGGTTTCAAGTTGTGGAGTTTCTAGTTTTCTAGTTGTGGAGTTTCTAGTTGTGGAGTTTCTAGTTGTGGAGTCTGTAGTTGTGTAGTTTCTAGCTGCTGAGTTTCTATTTGTGGAGTATCTAGCTGCGGAGTTTCTAGTTGCAGAGTCTCTAGTTATGGAGTTTCTAGTTGTGGAGTTTCTAGTTGTGGAGTTTCCATTTGTGGAGTTATAGTTGTGGACTTTCTAGACATGAAATTTCTTGTAGTCGAGTCTCTATTTGTGGAGCTTGTAGTTGTGGAGTTTCTAGTTGTTGAGTTTCTAGTTGTGGAGTCTCTAGTTTTGCAGTTTCTAGTTGTGGAGTTGCTAGCTATGGAATTTCTAGTTGCCGAGTCTGTATTTGTGAAGTTTGAAGTTCTGGAGTTTCCAGTTGTGGAGTTTCTAGTTGTGGAGTCTCTAGTTGCGGAGTTTCTAGTTGCGGAGTTTCTAATTGTGGAGTTTCTGGTTGTGGAGTTTCTATTTGAGGAGTTTCAAGTTGTGAAGTTTCTAGTTGTGGAGTCTCTAGTTGCGGAGTTTCTAGTTGTGAAGTTTCTAGTTGTGGAGTTTCTAGTTTTCGAGTTTCTAGTTGTGGAGTTTCTACTTGTAGAGTCTCCTGTTGCGGAGTTTCTAGTTGCGGAGTTTCTAGTTGTGGAGTATCTAGTTGTGGATTTTCCAGTTGTGGAGTTTCTAGTTGTTCAGTTGCGGAGTATCTAGTTGTTTAGTTTCTAGTTGCAGAGTCTCTAGTTGTGGAGTTTCAAGTTGTGGAGTCTAGATGTGGAGTTTCTAGTTGTCGAGTTTCAAGTTGTGGAGTATCTAGTAGTGGAGTTTCGAGTTGTGGAGTTTCTAGTTGTGGAGTTTCTAGTTGTGGAGTTTCTAGTTGCGGAGTTTCTAGTTGCGAAGTTTCAAGTTGTGGAGTTTCAAGTTGCGGAGTCTCAAGCTGTGGAGTTTCTAGTTGTGGAGTTTCCAGTTGTGGAGTTTCGAGTTGTGGAGTTTCTAGTTGCAGAGTCTCTAGTTGTGGAGTTTCAAGTTGTGGAGTCTCTAGTTGTGGAGTTTCTAGTTGCCGAGTTTCCAGTTGTGGAGTATCTAGTAGTGGAGTTTCCAGTTGTGGAGTTTCTAGTTGTGGAGTTTCTAGTTGCGGAGTCCCTAGTTGTGGAGTTTCTAGTTGCGGAGTCTCAAGCTGCGGAGTTTCAAGTTGTGGAGTTTCTAGTTGTGGAGTCTCAAGTTGTGGAGTTTCAAGTTGTGAAGTTTCAAGTTGTGGAGTCTCTAGTTGAGGAGTTTCTAGTTGCAGAGTATCTAGTTGTGGAGCTTCCAGTTGTGGAGTTTCTAGTTGTGAAGTTGTGGAGTCTCTGGTTGTGGAGTTTTTAGTTGTGGAGTTTCTAGTTGTGGAGTGTCGAGTTGTGGAGTCTCTAGTTATGGAGTTTCTAGTTGTGGAGCTTCCAGTTGTGGAGTATCTAGTTGTAGAGTTTCCAGTTGTGAAGTATCTAGTTGTGGAGTTTTGAGTTGTGGAGTTTCTAGTTGCGGAGTTTCTAGTTGCGGAGTTTTTAATAGCGGAGTTTCTAGTTGTGAAGTTTCAAGTTGCGGAGTCTCAAGTTGTGGAAATTCCAGTTGTGGAGTTTTTAGTTGTGGAGTTTCTAGTTGTTGAGTTTCTAGTTGTGAAGTCTCTAGTTTTGCAGTTACTAGTTGTGGAGTTTCTAGATATGGAATTTCTAGTTGCCGAGTCTGTATTTGTGGAGTTTGTAGTTGTGGAGTTTCTAGTCGTGGAGTTTCTAGTTGTGGAGTCTCTATTTGCGGAGTTTCTAGTTGCGGAGTTTCTAGTTGTGGAGTTTCTGGTTGTGTAGTTTCTAGTTGCGGAGTCCCTAGTTGTGGAGTTTCTAGTTGCGGAGTCTCAAGATGTGGAGTTTCTAGTTGTTGAGTTTTTAGTTGTGGAGTTTCTAGTTGTTGAGTTTCTAGTTTGAAGTCTCTAGTTGTAGATTTTTTAGTTGTGGAGTCTCTGGTTTATGAATTTCTAGTTGAAGAGTTTTTAGTTGTGGAGTGTCTAGTTGTGGAGTTTCTAGTTGCAGAGTCTCTATTTGCGGAGTTTCAAGTTATGGAGTCTCTAGTTGTGGAGTTTCTAGTTGCCGAGTTTTCAGTTGTGGAGTATCTAATAGTGGAGTTTCTATTTGTGGAGTCTCTAGTTGCGGAGTTTCTAGTTGTAGATTTTCTAGTTGTGCAGTAACTAGTTGTGGATTTTCCAGTTGTGGAGTTTCTAGTTGTTGAGTTGCGGAGTTTCTAGTTGTTGAGTTTCTAGTTGCAGAGTATCTAGTTGTGGAGTTTCAAGTTGTGGAGTCTCTGGATGTGGAGTTTCTAGTTGTCGAGTTTCCAGTTGTGGAGTATCTAGTAGTGGAGTTTCGAGTTGTGGAGTTTCTAGTTGTGGAGTTTCTAGTTGTGGAGTCCTTAGTGTTGGAGTTTCTAGTTGCGGAGTCTCTAGTTGTGGAGTTTCGAGTTGCGGAGTCTCAAGCTGTGGAGTTTCTAGTTGTTGAGTTTTTAGTTGTGGAGTTTCCAGTTGTTGAGTTTCTAGTTTCAAGTCTCTTGTTGTAGATTCTCTAGTTGTGGAGTCTCTAGTTTAGGAGTTTCTAGTTGAAGAGTTTTTTGTGGTGGAGTGTCTAGTTGTGGAGTTTCCAGTAGTGGAGTTTCGAGTTGTGGAGTTTCGAGTTGCAGAGTCTTTAGTTGTGGAGTTTCAAGTTGTGGAGTCTCTAGTTGTGGAGTTTCTAGTTGCTGAGTTTCCAGTTGTGGAGTATCTAGTAGTGGAGTTTCCAGTTGTGGAGTTTCTAGTTGTGGAGTTTCTAGTTGCGGAGTCCCTAGTTGTGGAGTTTCTAGTTGTGGAGTCTCAAGCTGTGGAGTTTCTAGTTGTTGAGTTTTTAGTTGTGGAGTTTCTAGTGCTTGAGTTTCTAGTTTGAAGTCTCTACTTGTAGATTCTATAGTTGTGGAGTCTCTAGTTTAGGAATTTCTAGTTGAAGAGTTTTTAGTTGTGGAGTGTCTAGTTGTGGAGTTTCCAGTTGTGGAGTTTCGAGTTGTGGAGTTGCGGAGTCTCTAGTTGTGGAGTTTCTAGTTGCAGAGTCTCTAGTTGTGGAGTTTCAAGTTGTGGAGTCTCTAGTTGTGGAGTTTCTAGTTGCCGAGTTTCCAGTTGTGGAGTATCTAGTACTGGAGTTGCCGGTTGTGGAGTTTCCAGTTGTGGAGTTTCTAGTTGCGGAGTATCTAGTTGTGGAGTTTCTAGTTGCGGAGTCTCAAGATGCGGAGTTTCTAGTTGTTGAGTTTTTAGTTGTGGAGTTTCTAGTTGTTGAGTTTCTAGTTTGAAGTCTCTAGTTGTAGATTTTTTAGTTGTGGAGTCTCTAGTTTAGGAATTTCTAGTTGAAGAGTTTTTTGTTGTGGAGTGTCTAGTTGTGGAGTTTCTAGTTGCAGAGTCTCTAGTTGTGGAGTTTCAAGTTGTGGAGTCTCTAGTTGTGGAGTTTCTAGTTGCCGAGTTTTCAGTTGTGGAGTATCTAGTAGTGGAGTTTCTATTTGTGGAGTTTCTAGATGCGGAGTTTCTAGTTGCAGAGTCTCTGGTTGTGAAGTTTCGAGTTTTGGAGTTTCTAGTGTTGGAGGTTTGAGTTGTGGAGTCTCTAGTTGTGGAGTTTCTAGTTGTGGAGTTTCTAGTTGTGGAGTCTCTAGTTGTGTAGTTTCTAGCTGCGGAGTTTCTAGTTGCAGAGTTTCTATTTGTGGAGTTTCTACTTGCGGAGTTTCTAGTTGCGGAGTCTCTGGTTGTGGAGTTTCTAGTTGCGAAGTCTCTAGTTGTGGAGTTTCTTGTTGTGGAGTTTCCAGTTGTGGAGTTTTTAGTTGTGGAGTTTCTAGTTGTGGAGTTTCTGGTTGTGGAGTTTCTGGTTGTGGAGTTTCTAGTTGCGGAGTCTCTAGTTGTGGAGTTTTGACTTTTGGAGTTTCTAGTGTTGGAGTTTTGAGTTAAGGAGTTTCTAGTTGCGGAATGTCTAGCTGTGGATTTTCTAGTTGCGGAACACAAAGTTGTGAGGTTTCAAGTTGTGGAGTTTCAAGTTGTGGAGTTTCTAGTTGTGGAATTTCTAGTTGTGGAGTCTCTAGTTGTGCAGTTTCTAGCTGCAGAGTTTCTATTTGTGGAGTTTCTAGTTGTGGAGTTTCTAGTTGCCGAGTCTCTGGTTGTGGAGTTTCTAGTTGCGGAGTCTCTAGTTGTGGAGTTTCTAGTTGTGGAGTTTCTAGTTGTGGAGTTTCTAGTTGTGGAGTTCCAAATTGTAAAGTTTCTAGTTGGGGAGTTTCTAGTTGTGGAGTTTCTAGTTGTGGAGTCTCAAGTTGTGGAGTTTAAACTTGTGGATTTTCAAGTTGTGGAGTCTATAGTTGTGGAGTTTCTAGTTGTGGATTTTCTAGTTGTGGAGTAAATCGTTGTGGATTTTCCAGTTGTGGAGTTTCTAGTTGTGGAGTTTCGGAGTCTCTAGTTGTGGAGTTTCTAGTTGCAGAGTCTCTAGTTGTGGAGTTTCAAGTTGTGGAGTCTCTAGTTGTGGAGTTTCTAGTTGCCGAGTTTCCAGTTGTGGAGTATCTAGTAGTGGAGTTTCCAGTTGTGGAGTTTCTAGTTGTGGAGTTTCTAGTTGCGGAGTCCCTTGTTGTGGAGTTTCTAGTTGTGGAGTCTCTAGTTGTAGAGTTTCTAGTTGAGGAGTTTCTAGTTGTAGATTTTCCAGTTGTCGAGTTTCTAGTTGTGGAGTATCTAGTAGTGAAGTTTCCAGTTGTGGAGTTTCAAGTTGCGGAGTCTCAAGCTGTGGAGCTTCTAGTTGTTGAGTTTTAGTTGTGCAGTTTCTAGTTGTTGAGTTTCTAGTTTGAAGTCTCAGGTTGTGGAGTTTCTAGTTTAGGAGTTTCCAGTTGTAGAGTTTTTAGTTTTTGAGTCTCTAGTTGTGAAGTTTCAAGTTCTGGAGTTTCGAGTTGTGGAGTTTCGAATTGTGGAGTTTTCAGTTGTGGAGTTTTGAGTTGTGGAGTTTCTAGTTGTGGAGTTTCTGGTTGCGGAATCTCTAGTTGTGGATTTTCTAGTTGCGAAACTTAAGGCTGTGAGGTTTCAAGTTGTGGAGTTTCTAGTTGTGGAGTTTCTAGTTGCGGAGTTTCTAGTTGTGGAGTTTCTAGCTGCGGAGTTTCTAGTTGCAAGGTCTCTAGATGTGGAATTTCTAGTTGTAGAGTTTCTAGTTGTGGAGTCTCTATTTGCGGAGTTTCTAGTTGTGGAGTTTCTAGTTGTGGAGTTTCTATTTGTGGAGTTTCTACTTGCGGAGTTTCTAGTTGCAGAGTCTCTGGTTGTGGAGTTTTTAGTTGCGAAGTCTCTAGTTGTGGAGTTTCTTGTTGTGGAGTTTCCAGTTGTGGAGTTTTTAGTTGTGGAGTTTCTAGTTGTGGAGTTTCTAGTTGCAGAGATTCTAGTTGCGGAGTCTCTGGTTGTGGAGGTTCTAGTTATGGAGTTTCTAGTTGTGGAGTTTCTAGTCGTGGAGTTTTTAGTTGTGGAGTCTAGGGTTGTGGAGTTTAAAGTGGCGGAGTCTCAAGTTGTGGAATTTCTAGTTGTAGAGTTTTTAGCTGTGGAGCTTCTAGTTGTTGAGTTTCTAGTTTTGAAGTCTCTATTGTGGAGTCTCTAGTTATGGAGTCTCTAGTTTAGAACTTTCTAGTTGTAGAGTTTTTAGTTGTGGAGTGTCTAGTTGTGGAGTTTCAAGTTGTGGAGTTTCCAGTTGTGGAGTTTCGAGTTGTGGAGTTTCTTGTTGTGGAGGTTTGAGTAGTGGAGTTTCTAGTTGCGGCGTCTCAAGTTGTGGAGTTTGTAGTTGCAGAGTGTCCAGTTGTGGTGTTTCTAGCTGTGGAATTTCTTGTTGCGGAGTTTCTAAATGCGGAGTTTCTAGTTGCGGAGTTCCATAGTTGCAGAGTCTCTAGTTATGGAGTTTCTAGTTGTGGAGTGTCTAGTTGTGGAGTTTCAAGTTGTGGAGTTTCTAGTAGAAATTCGAATGTTGAAGTTTCTAGTTGATGAGTTTCTAGTTTGAAGTCTCTAGTTGTAGATTCTCTACTTGTGGAGTCTCTAGTTTAGGAGTTTCTAGTTGAAGAGTTTTTAGTTGTGGAGTGTCTAGTTGTGGAGTTTCCAGTTGTGGAGTTTCGAGTTGTGGAGTTTCGAGTTTTGGAGTTTCTAGTTGTGGAATTTTGAGTTGTGGAGTTTCTAGTTGTGGAGTTTCTAGTTGCGGAATCTCTAGCTGTGGATTTTCTAGTTGCGTAACTTAAGGTGCTGAGGTTTCAAGTTGTGGAGTTTCTAGTTTTCTAGTTGTGGAGTTTCTAGTTGTGGAGTTTCTAAATGTGGAGTCTGTAGTTGTGTAGTTTCTAGCTGCTGAGTTTCTATTTGTGGAGTATCTAGCTGCGGAGTTTCTAGTTGCAGAGTCTCTAGTTATGGAGTTTCTAGTTGTGGAGTTTCTAGTTGTGGAGTTTCCATTTGTGGAGTTATAGTTGTGGACTTTCTAGACATGAAATTTCTTGTAGTCGAGTCTCTATTTGTGGAGCTTGTAGTTGTGGAGTTTCTAGTTGTTGAGTTTCTAGTTGTGGAGTCTCTAGTTTTGCAGTTTCTAGTTGTGGAGTTTCTAGCTATGGAATTTCTAGTTGCCGAGTCTGTATTTGTGAAGTTTGAAGTTCTGGAGTTTCCAGTTGTGGAGTTTCTAGTTGTGGAGTCTCTAGTTGCGGAGTTTCTAGTTGCGGAGTTTCTAATTGTGGAGTTTCTGGTTGTGGAGTTTCTATTTGAGGAGTTTCAAGTTGTGAAGTTTGTAGTTGTGGAGTCTCTAGTTGCGGAGTTTCTAGTTGTGAAGTTTCTAGTTGTGGAGTTTCTAGTTTTTGAGTTTCTAGTTGTGGAGTTTCTACTTGTAGAGTCTCCTGTTGTGGAGTTTCTAGTTGCGGAGTTTCTAGTTGTGGAGTATCTAGTTGTGGATTTTCCAGTTTTGGAGTTTCTAGTTGTTCAGTTGCGGAGTATCTAGTTGTTGAGTTTCTAGTTGCAGAGTCTCTAGTTGTGGAGTTTCAAGTTGTGGAGTCTAGATGTGGAGTTTCTAGTTGTCGAGTTTCAAGTTGTGGAGTATCTAGTAGTGGAGTTTCGAGTTGTGGAGTTTCTAGTTGTGGAGTTTCTAGTTGTGGAGTTTCTAGTTGCGGAGTTTCTAGTTGCGAAGTTTCAAGTTGTGGAGTTTCAAGTTGCGGAGTCTCAAGCTGTGGAGTTTCTAGTTGTGGAGTTTCCAGTTGTGGAGTTTCGAGTTGTGGAGTTTCTAGTTGCAGAGTCTCTAGTTGTGGAGTTTCAAGTTGTGGAGTCTCTAGTTGTGGAGTTTCTAGTTGCCGAGTTTCCAGTTGTGGAGTATCTAGTAGTGGAGTTTCCAGTTGTGGAGTTTCTAGTTGTGGAGTTTCTAGTTGCGGAGTCCCTAGTTGTGGAGTTTCTAGTTGCGGAGTCTCAAGCTGCGGAGTTTCAAGTTGTGGAGTTTCTAGTTGTGGAGTCTCAAGTTGTGGAGTTTCAAGTTGTGAAGTTTCAAGTTGTGGAGTCTCTAGTTGAGGAGTTTCTAGTTGCAGAGTATCTAGTTGTGGAGCTTCCAGTTGTGGAGTTTCTAGTTGTGAAGTTGTGGAGTCTCTGGTTGTGGAGTTTTTAGTTGTGGAGTTTCTAGTTGTGGAGTGTCGAGTTGTGGAGTCTCTAGTTACGGAGTTTCTAGTTGTGGAGCTTCCAGTTGTGGAGTATCTAGTTGTGGAGTTTCCAGTTGTGAAGTATCTAGTTGTGGAGTTTTGAGTTGTGGAGTTTCTAGTTGCGGAGTTTCTAGTTGCGGAGTTTTTAATAGCGGAGTTTCTAGTTGTGAAGTTTCAAGTTGCGGAGTCTCAAGTTGTGGAAATTCCAGTTGTGGAGTTTTTAGTTGTGGAGTTTCTAGTTGTTGAGTTTCTAGTTGTGAAGTCTCTAGTTTTGCAGTTACTAGTTGTGGAGTTTCTAGATATGGAATTTCTAGTTGCCGAGTCTGTATTTGTGGAGTTTGTAGTTGTGGAGTTTCCAGTCGTGGAGTTTCTAGTTGTGGAGTCTCTATTTGCGGAGTTTCTAGTTGCGGAGTTTCTAGTTGTGGAGTTTCTGGTTGTGTAGTTTCTAGTTGCGGAGTCCCTAGTTGTGGAGTTTCTAGTTGCGGAGTCTCAAGATGTGGAGTTTCTAGTTGTTGAGTTTTTAGTTGTGGAGTTTCTAGTTGTTGAGTTTCTAGTTTGAAGTCTCTAGTTGTAGATTTTTTAGTTGTGGAGTCTCTAGTTTATGAATTTCTAGTTGAAGAGTTTTTAGTTGTGGAGTGTCTAGTTGTGGAGTTTCTAGTTGCAGAGTCTCTAGTTGCGGAGTTTCAAGTTATGGAGTCTCTAGTTGTGGAGTTTCTAGTTGCCGAGTTTTCAGTTGTGGAGTATCTAATAGTGGAGTTTCTATTTGTGGAGTCTCTAGTTGCGGAGTTTCTAGTTGTAGATTTTCTAGTTGTGGAGTAACTAGTTGTGGATTTTCCAGTTGTGGAGTTTCTAGTTGTTGAGTTGCGGAGTTTCTAGTTGTTGAGTTTCTAGTTGCAGAGTCTCTAGTTGTGGAGTTTCAAGTTGTGGAGTCTCTGGATGTGGAGTTTCTAGTTGTCGAGTTTCCAGTTGTGGAGTATCTAGTAGTGGAGTTTCGAGTTGTGGAGTTTCTAGTTGTGGAGTTTCTAGTTGTGGAGTCCTTAGTGTTGGAGTTTCCAGTTGCGGAGTCTCTAGTTGTGGAGTTTCGAGTTGCGGAGTCTCAAGCTGTGGAGTTTCTAGTTGTTGAGTTTTTAGTTGTGGAGTTTCCAGTTGTTGAGTTTCTAGTTTCAAGTCTCTTGTTGTAGATTCTCTAGTTGTGGAGTCTCTAGTTTAGGAGTTTCTAGTTGAAGAGTTTTTTGTGGTGGAGTGTCTAGTTGTGGAGTTTCCAGTAGTGGAGTTTCGAGTTGTGGAGTTTCGAGTTGCAGAGTCTTTAGTTGTGGAGTTTCAAGTTGTGGAGTCTCTAGTTGTGGAGTTTCTAGTTGCTGAGTTTCCAGTTGTGGAGTATCTAGTAGTGGAGTTTCAAGTTGTGGAGTTTCTAGTTGTGGAGTTTCTAGTTGCGGAGTCCCTAGTTGTGGAGTTTCTAGTTGTGGAGTCTCAAGCTGTGGAGTTTCTAGTTGTTGAGTTTTTAGTTGTGGAGTTTCTAGTGCTTGAGTTTCTAGTTTGAAGTCTCTACTTGTAGATTCTCTAGTTGTGGAGTCTCTAGTTTAGGAATTTCTAGTTGAAGAGTTTTTAGTTGTGGAGTGTCTAGTTGTGGAGTTTCCAGTTGTGGAGTTTCGAGTTGTGGAGTTGCGGAGTCTCTAGTTGTGGAGTTTCTAGTTGCAGAGTCTCTAGTTGTGGAGTTTCAAGTTGTGGAGTCTCTAGTTGTGGAGTTTCTAGTTGCCGAGTTTCCAGTTGTGGAGTATCTAGTACTGGAGTTGCCGGTTGTGGAGTTTCCAGTTGTGGAGTTTCTAGTTGCGGAGTCCCTAGTTGTGGAGTTTCTAGTTGCGGAGTCTCAAGATGTGGAGTTTCTAGTTGTTGAGTTTTTAGTTGTGGAGTTTCTAGTTGTTGAGTTTCTAGTTTGAAGTCTCTAGTTGTATATTTTTTAGTTGTGGAGTCTCTAGTTTAGGAATTTCTAGTTGAAGAGTTTTTAGTTGTGGAGTGTCTAGTTGTGGAGTTTCTAGTTGCAGAGTCTCTAGTTGTGGAGTTTCAAGTTGTGGAGTCTCTAGTTGTGGAGTTTCTAGTTGCCGAGTTTTCAGTTGTGGAGTATCTAGTAGTGGAGTTTCTATTTGTGGAGTTTCTAGATGCGGAGTTTCTAGTTGCAGAGTTTCTGGTTGTGAAGTTTCGAGTTTTGGAGTTTCTAGTGTTGGAGGTTTGAGTTGAGGAGTCTCTAGTTGTGGAGTTTCTAGTTGTGGAGTTTCTAGTTGTGGAGTCTCTAGTTGTGTAGTTTCTAGCTGCGGAGTTTCTAGTTGCAGAGTTTCTATTTGTGGAGTTTCTACTTGCGGAGTTTCTAGTTGCGGAGTCTCTGGTTGTGGAGTTTCTAGTTGCGAAGTCTCTAGTTGTGGAGTTTCTTGTTGTGGAGTTTCCAGTTGTGGAGTTTTTAGTTGTGGAGTTTCTAGTTGTGGAGTTTCTGGTTGTGGAGTTTCTGGTTGTGGAGTTTCTAGTTGCGGAGTCTCTAGTTGTGGAGTTTTGACTTTTGGAGTTTCTAGTGTTGGAGTTTTGAGTTAAGGAGTTTCTAGTTGCGGAATCTCTAGCTGTGGATTTTCTAGTTGCGGAACACAAAGTTGTGAGGTTTCAAGTTGTGGAGTTTCAAGTTGTGGAGTTTCTAGTTGTGGAATTTCTAGTTGTGGAGTCTCTAGTTGTGCAGTTTCTAGCTGCAGAGTTTCTATTTGTGGAGTTTCTAGTTGTGGAGTTTCTAGTTGCCGAGTCTCTGGTTGTGGAGTTTCTAGTTGCGGAGTCTCTAGTTGTGGAGTTTCTAGTTGTGGAGTTTCTAGTTGTGGAGTTTCTAGTTGTGGAGTTCCAAATTGTAAAGTTTCTAGTTGGGGAGTTTCTAGTTGTGGAGTTTCTAGTTGTGGAGTCTCAAGTTGTGGAGTTTAAACTTGTGGATTTTCAAGTTGTGGAGTCTATAGTTGTGGAGTTTCTAGTTGTGGATTTTCTAGTTGTGGAGTAAATCGTTGTGGATTTTCCAGTTGTGGAGTTTCTAGTTGTGGAGTTTCGGAGTCTCTAGTTGTGGAGTTTCTAGTTGCAGAGTCTCTAGTTGTGGAGTTTCAAGTTGTGGAGTCTCTAGTTGTGGAGTTTCTAGTTGCCGAGTTTCCAGTTGTGGAGTATCTAGTAGTGGAGTTTCCAGTTGTGGAGTTTCTAGTTGTGGAGTTTCTAGTTGCGGAGTCCCTTGTTGTGGAGTTTCTAGTTGTGGAGTCTCTAGTTGTAGAGTTTCTAGTTGAGGAGTTTCTAGTTGTGGATTTTCCAGTTGTCGAGTTTCTAGTTGTGGAGTATCTAGTAGTGAAGTTTCCAGTTGTGGAGTTTCAAGTTGCGGAGTCTCAAGCTGTGGAGCTTCTAGTTGTTGAGTTTTAGTTGTGCAGTTTCTAGTTGTTGAGTTTCTAGTTTGAAGTCTCAGGTTGTGGAGTTTCTAGTTTAGGAGTTTCCAGTT
This sequence comes from Rhipicephalus microplus, assembly GCF_043290135.1. NCBI lineage: Eukaryota > Metazoa > Arthropoda > Arachnida > Ixodida > Ixodidae > Rhipicephalus > Rhipicephalus microplus. The sequence continues at coordinate 379,920 of NW_027464626.1, read as the reverse complement.
GTAGAGTTTTTAGTTTTTGAGTCTCTAGTTGTGAAGTTTCAAGTTCTGGAGTTTCGAGTTGTGGAGTTTCGAATTGTGGAGTTTTCAGTTGTGGAGTTTCGAGTTGTGGAGTTTCTAGTTGTGGAGTTTCTGGTTGCGGAATCTCTAGTTGTGGATTTTCTAGTTGCGAAACTTAAGGCTGTGAGGTTTCAAGTTGTGGAGTTTCTAGTTGTGGAGTTTCTAGTTGCGGAGTTTCTAGTTGTGGAGTTTCTAGCTGCGGAGTTTCTAGTTGCAAGGTCTCTAGATGTGGAATTTCTAGTTGTAGAGTTTCTAGTTGCGGAGTCTCTATTTGCGGAGTTTCTAGTTGTGGAGTTTCTAGTTGTGGAGTTTCTATTTGTGGAGTTTCTACTTGCAGAGTTTCTAGTTGCAGAGTCTCTGGTTGTGGAGTTTTTAGTTGCGAAGTCTCTAGTTGTGGAGTTTCTTGTTGTGGAGTTTCCAGTTGTGGAGTTTTTAGTTGTGGAGTTTCTAGTTGTGGAGTTTCTGGTTGTGGAGTTTTTGGTTGTGGAGTTTCTAGTTGCGGAGTCTCCAGTTGGGGAGTTTCTATTTTTGGAGTTTCTAGTGTTGGAGTTTTGAGTTTAGGAGTTTCTAGTTGCAGAATCTCTAGCTGTGGATTTTCTAGTTGCGGAACTTAAAGTTGTGAGGTTTCAAGTTGTGGAGTTTCAAGTTGTGGAGTTTCTAGTTGTGGAATTTCTAGTTGTGGAGTCTCTAGTTGTGTAGTTTCTAGCTGCAGAGTTTCTATTTGTGGAGTTTCTAGTTGCGGAGTTTCTAGTTGCAGAGTCTCTGGTTGTGGAGTTTCTAGTTGCGGAGTCTCTAGTTGTGGAGTTTCTAGTTGTGGAGTTTCTAGTTGTGGAGTTTCTAGTTAACAGCCGATCACGCTAGCCAATTGCGCCACGGAGACAGTCCTGCTTCACTCTCACCACCATCAGAACATATCTTCGAAGCTATCAGCCCAAAAAAAGCGCCGCAACACCACCGGGTGGGCTCGAACCTCCAACCTTTCGGTTAACAACTAATCGCGCTAGCCAATTGCGCCACGGAGACAGTCGTGCTTCACTCTCACCACCATCAGAACATATCTTCAAAGCTATCAGCGCAAAGAAAAAAGCAACACACCACTACCGCGAGGGCTCGAACCTCCAACTTTTCGATTAACAGCCGATCGCGCTAGCCAATTGCGCCATGGAGACAGTCCTGCTCCACTCTCACCACCATCAGAAGATAACTTCAAAGCTATCAGCCCAAAGAAAAAAAAGCGCCGCACCACCACCGAGTGGCCTCGAACCTCCAACCTTTCGGTCAACAACCGATCGCGCTAGCCAATTGCACCACGGAGACAGTCGTGCTCCACTCTCACCACCATCAGAACATATCTTCAAAGCTAGAAGCGCAAAGAAAAAAGCAACACACCACTCCCGGGAGGGCTCGAACCTCCAACCTTTCGATTACCAGCCGATCGCGCTAGCCAATTGCGCCAAGGAGACAGTCCTGCTCCACTCTCACCACCATCAGAACATATCTTCAAAGCTATCAGCCCAAAGAAAAAAAAGCGCCAAACCACCACCGGGTGGGCTCGAACCACCACCCTTTCGGTTAACAGCCGATCGCACTAGCCAATTGCGCCACGGAGACAGTTCTGCTCCACACTCACCACCATCAGAACATATCTTCAAAGCTATCAGCCCAAAGAAAAAAAAGCAACACACCACTACCGGGAGGGCTCGCACCTCCAACTTTTCGATTAACAGCCGATCGCGCTAGCCAATTGCGCCATGGAGACAGTCCTGCTCCACTCTCACCACCATCAAAACATATCTTCAAAGCTATCAGCCCAAAGAAAAAAAAGCGCCGCACCACCACCGGGTGGGCTCGAACCTCCAACCTTTCGGTTAACAGCCGATCGCGCTAGCCAATTGCGACACGGAGACATTCGTGGTCCACTCTCACCACCATCAGAACATATCTTCAAAGCTATGAGCCCAAAGAAGAAAAAGCGCCGCACCACCACCGGGTGGGCTCGAAACTTGAACCTTTCGGTTACCAGCCGATCGCGCTAGCCAGTTGCGCCCTGGAGACAGTCGTGCTCCACCTCTCACCACCATCAGAACATATCTTCAAAGCTATCAGCGCAAAGAAAAAAAAGCGCCGCACCACCACCGGGTGGGCTTGAACCTCCAACCTTTTGGTTAACAGCCAATCGCGCTAGCCAATTGCACCATGGAGACAGTCCTGCTCCACTCTCACCACCATCAGAACATATTTTCAAAGGTATCAGCCCGAAAAAAAAAGCGCCGCACCACTCCCGGGTGGGCTCGAACCTCCAATTTTTCGGTTAACAGCCGATCGCGCTAGCCAATTGCGCCACGGAGACAGTCCTGCTCCACTCTCACCACCAGCAGAACATATCTTCAAAGCTATCAGCCCAAAAAAAGCGCCGCACCACCACCGAATGGGCTTGAAACTCCAACCTTTTGGTTAACAGCCGATCACGCTTGCCAATTGCGCCACGGAGGCAGTCCTGCTCCACTCTCACCACCATTACAACATATCTTCAAAGCTATCAGCGCAAAGAAAAAAGCAACCCACCACTCCCGGGAGGGCTCGAACCTCCAACTTTTCGGTTAACAGCCGATCGCGCTTGCCGATTGCGCCACGAAGACAGTCCTGCTCCACACTACCACCTTAAGAACATTTCTTCAAAGCTATCAGCCCAAAGAAAAAAAAGCGCCAAACCACCACCGGGTATGCTCGAACCCCCAGCCTTTCGGTTAACAGCCGATCGCACTAGCCAAATCCGCCACGGAAACAGTCGTGCTCCACTTTCACCACCATCAGAACATATCTTCAAAGCTATCAAAGCAAAGAAAAAAGCAACAGACCAGTCCCGGGAGGGCTCAAAACTCCAACCTTACGGTTAACAGCCGATCGCGCTAGCCAATTGCGCCACCGAAACAGTCCTGCTCCACTCTCACCACCATCAGAACATATCTTCAAAGCTATCAGACCAACGAAAAAAAAGCGCCGCACCACCACCGGGTGGGCTCGAAACTTCAACCTTTCGGTTAACAGCCGATCGCACTAGCCAATTGCCCCACGGAGACAGTCGTGCTCCACTCTCACCTCCATCAGAACATATCTTCAAAGCTATCAGCCCGAAAAAAAAGCGCCGCACCACCAAAGGGTGGGCTCGAACCTCCAATTTTTCGGTTAACAGCCGATCGCGCTAGCCAATTGCGCCACGGAGACAGTCCTGCTCCACTCTCACCACCAGCAGAACATATCTTCAAAGCTATCAGCCCAAAAAAAAGCGCCGCACCACCCCCGGGTGGGCTCGAACCTCCAATTTTTCGGTTAACAGCCGATCGCGCTAGCCAATTGCGCCACGGAGACAGTCCTGCTCCACTCTCACCACCATTAGAACATATCTTCAAAGCTATCAGCGGAAAGAAAAAAGCAACACACCACTCCCGGGAGGGCTCGAACCTCCAACTTTTCGGTCAACAGCCGATCGCGCTTGCCGATTGCGCCACGAACACAGCCCGGCTCCACTCTCACCACCATCACAACATATCTTGAAAACTATCAGCCTAAAGAAAAAAAAGCGCCGCACCACCACCGGGTGGGTTTGAACCTCCAACCTTTCGGTTAACAACCGATCGCGCTAGCCAGTTGCGCCACGGAGACAGTCGTGCTCCACCTCTCACCACCATCAGAACATATCTTCAAAGCTATCAGCGCAAAGAAAAAAAAGCGCCGCACCACCACCGGGTGGGCTTGAACCTCCAACCTTTTGGTTAACAGCCAATCGCGCTAGCCAATTGCACCATGGAGACAGTCCTGCTCCACTCTCACCACCATCAGAACATATCTTCAAAGGTATCAGCCCGAAAAAAAAAGCGCCGCACCACCCCCGGGTGGGCTCGAACCTCCAATTTTTCGGTTAACAGCCAATCGCGCTAGCCAATTGCGCCACGGAGACAGTCTTGCTCCACTCTCACCACCAGCAGAACATATCTTCAAAGCTATCAGCCCAAAAAAAGCGCCGCACCACCACCGAATGGGCTTGGAACTCCAACCTTTTGGTTAACAGCCGATCACGCTAGCCAATTGCGCCACGGAGGCAGTCCTGCTCCACTCTCACCACCATTACAACATATTGACGCGTGTGTACTGGTGGACCAAAACGACAATAAGGGGATTTGGCGGACACCAGGTAGTGGAGCTCTGGCTGATTGAAGATAAAGAAGGCGATCTTGCTGTTCGGCTGCTGAGAGTCGCTGTGTCAACGTTCATCTGCCTTTGGTTCGCGCTGCACCGCGACACTGGTGGAGGTGCTGGGACGCAACCCTACCTAATGCTCCATACTCCCACTGGGAGCCGTTCATCTAGCTCGGACGCTTTGTCACCCATGGCAACTCCCGTGCACCGGTTCAGTCGGCGGCTGATAGGCCTCGCTCCAGAGTTCACGCCTTCTATGGAACCTCGCAAGTGCCGATTACCTATCCAAATGGCCAACGCCAGTCCGCAACCGGCGCCCCAAGGCCCCCTGCCAACACAGCCTTCACAGGTAACCATCTTTCAACCGCTGGTTCCCTATCACTTTAGTGGCGGCGCCCATGAGGACGTGGACGACTGGCTTGAGCACTACGAGCGTGTCGCTAAGATTAATCTGTGGCCTGAACAAGAAAAGCTCTCGCGCGCCTATTTCTACCTTGACGGCGGTGCGAAAATTTGGTATGAGAACAGAGAAGCCAGTCTGTTAACTTGGGGCGACTTCCGACAACAGCTTGTCGATACGTTCACCAACGTCGATCGACGCGACCGTGCGCAGCAGCTGTTGGAGCTACGGGTTCAAAAACCCAAACAAGCGTTACTATGTTTGCTGAAGATATGACTCGTCTTTTTCGTCGAGCTGACCCAAACATGAGCGAAGATAGAAAGTTGAGCTACCTCATGCGCGGCGTTAAGGAGCAACTTTTCGCCGGGCTACTGCGCCACCCTCCAAGTACCGTAGCTGACTTCATCAAGGAGGCTACGGCTATCGAGCGGGCGCTCCATCAACGATGCAGGCAGTATCATCGAATGTCTAGCAGCGCCCCAATCAATGCTGCCGCCATACCTGAGGATCAAAGCTCCCTGCGAGACCTCATTAGGGAGATAGTTCGCGAAGAACTTCAAAAGTTCCGGAATCCAGTTGCTCAAACCCCCGTTGCGTCCGTCGCTGAACTGGTACGCGACGAAATCCGCCACGCCTTTTCTACCGCTGGTCCTGGTGACGAGCACCGTCCCATGAGCTATGCCGATGCTCTGCGACGTTCACCATCTGGTACATCGCCGCCATATCACCCAGTGCTGACGGCCCCTTGGTCACCGCGGCAAGAGCAGACCCTGAGCCGACCGCCAAGCCAACCGACGTACCACCAGGCGTCCACAGCAGCACCATGGACATCGTCGCAAGAAGGGAGGCTCAGACGTCCACCGCTCCGAAGAACAGACGCATGGCGCACAATCGATCGACGTCCACTATGCTTTAACTGCGGAGGCGCAGGTCATATTGCCCGTCAATGCTGGCACCGCAATGATTCGTTCCGCCAGCTTCTAACATGGCCTGACGATCGACGTGCGAACGAAGAATACATACCACGCCGGGAGGACGCCTCTTCCCATGGAGCCCGTTCTCACTTTTACGAATACCGTACTTTTGACGAGGAGGCAATACCTACCTGCCAGCCAGGTCTGGGACGTCAATCCCGCTCTCATTCTCCCGCTCATTCACCTTCGTCACACCGACGTACCTCCGCGGACCTTAACGCAAGAAGGTCACCCAGCCCACGACGGGGAAACTGAGGGCGGCGACCTCCGGGGGTAAGGTTGCAGGCCACGAAGATGACGACGAAAAGCCCCCATTACACGACGCTTTAAATACGACAAGACGTGAGAGCGACGAGATTGTGACCGCTGACCTGAGTGTTTTTCTTGAAGGCCAGAAAGTGACAGCCTTAGTCGACACCGGTGCCGACTTTTCTATCATCAGTCAGGACCTCGCCATGCGCCTCAAAAAAGTGAAGACACCGTGGACAGGCCCTCAAATAAGGACAGCAGGTGGTCAGTTATTGATGCCCTCTGGGAGATGCACAGCGAGACTTGACATAGGAGGTTCTTCTTTTGTTGCGTCGTTCGTCGTTCTCGCCGCATGCTGCAAGGATCTAATTATTGGTATGGACTTCTTACGAGAGTACGGCGCCGTCATCAATATCCCAGACAGTTTGATTACATTCCGCAACACTTCGGGCGCACCTGATTGTACACAAGCGCGACCAAACCAATTGCGTCTAACTGATGATGATGTGGTTCTCCCTCCACGGTCATGCACGCTTGTTTCTGTGGCAGCCGCTGTCCAGTTTGACGGCGAAGGAGTAGCAGACCGAATAACCTCGCTCCTCTTCACACACGGCATTTCCGTCGCAAGAGATATCGTCAGTGTCGCCGCTGGACGCACAGACTTGCTTCTGACAAACTTTAGTGATGAGCGCCGGCACCTTCCAAAAGACATGGCCGTCGCTTACTCTGACGATATCACAGACGCAGAAGGCTGCTTGGCAGTAGTCGACGAGGCGCCAAAACTTGATTCGACACCATTTCTTGACGTTAGCACTACTTTGCCTAAGAACGAGCGAAAGAGGCTTCTTGAGCTACTCGGCGAATTCAAAGACTGTTTTTCGACAACATCAAGAGTTGGCCGCACACCTCTAACCAAGCATCGGATAATTACTGAGGACATGGCGAGACCAATTCACCAAAACCCCTATCGCGTGGCTGCAAGGGAACGCGAAGTTATACAAGAGCAAGTCGACAAAATGCTAGAAGATGACGTCATTCAGCCCTCAAAAAGCCCCTGGGCGTCACCTGTAGTCCTCGTTAAAAAAAAAGATGGCAGCCTGCGCTTCTGTGTAGATTACCGAAAACTCAATCAGGTGACAAAGAGAGATGTGTATCCACTTCCTCGTATAGATGACTCTCTCGACAGACTTCGACATGCTCGTTACTTTTCATCGATGGACCTAAGGAGTGGGTATTGGCAAATCGAGGCAGACCCAAGAGACCGCGAGAAGACTGCTTTTGTGACACCAGATGGCTTATATGAATTTAAAGTCTTGCCCTTTGGTTTATGTTCAGCGCCTGCTACCTTTCAAAGACTTATGGATACCGTACTTTCTGGGTTGAAGTGGAAAACCTGCTTGGTCTACCTTGATGATGTCGTAGTTTTTGCCGCAACATTTGACCAGCACTTTAAAAGACTTGAGGCAGTTTTACAAGCCATACGGTCAGCGGGCTTGACGTTGAAGCCTGAAAAATGCCACTTTTGCTATGAAGAGCTGCAATTTCTTGGCCACGTTGTCAGTCACGCAGGCGTTCGTCCTGATCCTGAAAAGATCGCAGCTGTTGCACAGTTCCCGGTGCCGACTGATAAGAAAGCTGTCCGACGATTCCTTGGACTCTGTGCGTATTATAGGCGATTCATCGCGGACTTCGCACGCATCGCATCCCCGTTGACCCGCCTCTAGAGAGAAGACGTTGCTTTCCAATGGAGCAACGAAGAAGAAGCTGCTTTTAAGAACCTCCGCCAGCGACTACAGACGCCACCAGTGCTCGCCCACTTTGATGAGAAAGCCCCAACGATGCTACACACGGATGCCAGCAATATTGGTTTGGGAGCTGTGCTTGTGCAGCTGCAAGAAGACACAGAAAGAGTAATCGCATATGCAAGCCGAACACTAACACGCGCCGAGACTAATTACTCCACAACCGAGAAGGAATGCCTCGCCGTGGTATGGGCGGTCACAAAATTTCGCCTGTATTTATACGGCCGCCCTTTCAAAGTCATCAGCGACCACCACTCATTGTGTTGGTTGACAAATCTTAAAGATCCTACCGGGAGATTAGCGCGTTGGAGTCTCAGGCTGCAGGAGTACGACATGACTGTCGTACACAAGTCAGGAAAGCGCCACATGGACGCCGACTGTCTATCCCGCTCACCCATTGAATCGGCAACTCTATCCGATGAGGAGGAAACAGCATTTCTCGGTGTGCTTGACTCAACCGCTATTGCACAGCAACAACGTGGTGACCCTGAGTTACTTGCACTAATTAATTACCTGGAGGGAAGATCTCAGAAGGCACCAACTGTTTTCGTAAAAGCGCTGTCATCATTTTGCTTACGGAGCGGAGTGCTATACAAAAGAAACTTCTCTTCAACAGGATCTGCGTATTTGCTCGTCATCCCAGCAGCCCTTCACTCCGAAGTACTCGAAGCATGCCACAACGAGGTGACTTCAGGCCACTTAGGTTCCACAAGAACGTTGGCCAGAGTACGGCAGCGCTACTTCTGGCCAAGACTGACCGTAGCCGTAAAACACCATGTTCGTACTTGCCTCGACTGCCAGCGACGGAAGTCACCGCCGACTAAACCAGCTGGCCTCCTGCAGCCCGTGCAGGTCCCAAGAACACCATTCGACCAGATTGGCATGGATATTTTGGGCCCACTTCCTACTTCTACTGCTGGGAACCGCTGGGTTATTGTCGCGACTGATTACCTTACCCGTTATGCTGAAACAAAGGCTATCCAGAGAGGTACAGCAGCGGAGGTGGCACAATTTTTCATCGAGAACGTTGTCCTTCGGCATGGTGCACCAAGCATCGTAATCACAGACAGAGGAACCGCATTTACGGCAGCTCTTTTGGAACAAGTCCTCATGCTGAGTGGAACAACCCATCGCAAGACCACCGCCTACCACCCGCAAACGAACGGGCTTACAGAGCGTCGGAACAAAACAATTGAAGACATGCTTTCAATATACGTAGACGTCGAACACAAAAATTGGGACGAAATCTTGCCATATATCACGTTTGCATACAACACTGCCAAACAAGAAACAACCCAGATGACCCCGTTCAGCCTAATTCACGGAAGGGAAGTACGAACCATGTTAGATGCGATGCTAGCGCACGAATGGGACGACATCGAACCGGACGCCGAGATGTTTACAGAACGAGCGGAAGAAGCAAGGCAACTAGCACGCCTGCGCATCCAGCAACAACAAGAGTACGACGCGAGCCGCTACAATTCTCGCTGCAGAACAGTTGTTTACCAGACCGGTGACAGAGTATGGCTTTGGACGCCCATACGGCAACGAGGACTCTCTGAAAAGCTCCTGAGGAGATACTTTGGGCCATATCTAGTACTGCGACGACTGAGTGATGTTACCTACGAGGTCGTCCCCGACACTTCATATAGTACGAGGCGTTACCAGCACCGTCCTGAACTAGTTCACGTTGTGCGCATGAAGCCTTATGAAAGGTAGTGACTGCGCAAGACACTTCTTAAAGAACAGACAAAAAAAACTGCACTACTGGTTTAGCATCGGGGCGATGCTCATTAAGAGGGGGGCAAATGACGCGTGTGTACTGGTGGACCAAAACGACAATAAGGGGATTTGGCGGACACCAGGTAGTGGAGCTCTGGCTGATTGAAGATAAAGAAGGCGATCTTGCTGTCCGGCTGCTGAGAGTCGCTGTGTCAACGTTCATCTGCCTTTGGTTCGCGCTGCACCGCGACAATATCTTCAAAGCAATCAGCGCAAAGAAAAAAGCAACCCACCACTCCCGGGAGGGCTCGAACCTCCAACTTTTCGGTTAACAGCCGATCGCGCTTGCCGATTGCGCCACGAAGACAGTCCTGCTCCACACTCACCACCTTAAGAACATTTCTTCAAAGCTATCAGCCCAAAGAAAAAAAAGCGCCAAACCACCACCGGGTATGCTCGAACCCCCAACCTTTCGGTTAACAGCCGATCGCACTAGCCAAATCCGCCACGGAAACAGTCGTGCTCCACTTTCACCACCATCAGAACATATCTTCAAAGCTATCAAAGCAAAGAAAAAAGCAACAGACCACTCCCGGGAGGGCTCAAAACTCCAACCTTACGGTTAACAGCCGATCGCGCTAGCCAATTGCGCCACCGAAACAGTCCTGCTCCTCTCTCACTACCATCAGAACATATCTTCAAAGCTATCAGACCAACGAAAAAAAAGCGCCGCACCACCACCGGGTGGGCTCGAAACTTCAACCTTTCGGTTAACAGCCGATCGCACTAGCCAATTGCCCCACGGAGACAGTCGTGCTCTACCCTCACCACCATCAGAACATTTCTTCAAAGCTATCAGCCCGAAAAAAAAAGCGCCGCACCACCAAAGGGTGGGCTCGAACCTCCAATTTTTCGGTTAACAGGCGATCGCGCTAGCCAATCGCGCCACGGAGACAGTCCTGCTCCACTCTCACCACCATTAGAACATGTCTTCAAAGCTATCAGCCCAAAGAAAAAAAAGCGCCGATCCACCACCAGGTGGGCTCGAAACTCCAACCTTTCAGTTAACAGCCGATCACGCTAGCCAATTGCGCCACGGAGACAGTCCTGCTTCACTCTCACCACCATCAGAACATATCTTCGAAGCTATCAGCCCAAAGAAAAAAAGCGCCGCACCACCACCGGGTGGGCTCGAACCTCCAACATTTCGGTTAACAACTGATCGCGATAGCCGATTGCGCCACGGAGACAGTCGTGCTTCACTCTCACCACCATCAGAACATATCTTCAAAGCTATCAGCGCAAAGAAAAAAGCAACACACCACTACCGGGAGGGCTCGAACCTCCAACTTTTCGATTAACAGCCGATCGCGCTAGCCAATTGCGCCATGGAGACAGTCCTGCTCCACTCTCACCACCATCAGAACATATTGTCACGTGATCACAGAACGACCACAACGTCTGTTCACAGGAGCATTACTGGACGTCGAGCCGAACCGAACGTTAGAGCACGAGCACACACCAACCGTCCTCTTCTTCTTTCACACCATGGCACATACTCGCATTGGCGTGGCTAAACCTCGTTCCATGCCTGTGGCATCACCCCCCCTTCGAAAGAAAGTACCACCCCGATGACCAATGCCGATTAAAAGTTAAAGTAGTCGCGTACACGCACAAAGACGCGTGAAGAAGCAGTGTCAGGTGGCTCGGGGGTAGTGTGGCTTCATCCGTGACACATGAACAATGTCGAGCTGCTGGGAACATCGAGATCGCTGAGCTGTGTCTTCAAGCAGAATTTCGTAGTTGACATCTGTGAGGCGCCGTAGTACTCTATAGGGACCGAAGTAGCGGTGAAGTAACTTTTCCGAGTGGCCCCTTTTGCGAACGGGGATCCACAGCCAGACCAGATCACCGGGTTGGTAAATGACATGGCGATGACGTGAGTTGTACCTCTGCGAGTCGATTCGTTGTTGTTTTCGGATCCGCTTGAGTGCAAGCTGGCGGGCCGCGTCGGCGAGCCGGAGAAAGTCGTTCGCATCAGTAGTAATATCGGTCGTGTCAGGCAACAGCATGGCATCAAGCATCGTAATTGCTTCTCGGCCGTGAAGCAACCGGAATGGAGTGAAACCCGTAGTCTCTTGAACCGCAGTGTTGTAAGCGAACGTTACGTATGGCAAAATTGCATCCCAGTTCTTGTGATTACGGTCGACGTACATAGATAGCATGTCAGCGAGCGTCTTGTTTAATCTCTCCGTCAGACCGTTGGATTGTGGATGGTATGCGGTTGTTTTGCGATGAGCTGTTCCACTAAGTCTCGTAACGTCTTGCATCAATTGGGCTGTAAAGGCTGTTCCACGGTCAGTGATAAGAACTGTTGGCGCTCCATGGCGGAGGACGATGTTGTTGATAAAAAAATACGCAACCTCATTGGCGGTGCCTCGTTGTAGGGCTTTCGTTTCGCAGTACCTCGTTAAATAGTCAGTAGCGACTACGATCCAGCGGTTGCCATCATGTGACTTCGGGAAGGGCCCAAGCAAGTGCATGCCGATTCGTTCAAACGGTTGTGACGGGGGTGCAATAGGATGTAATAAACCAGCAGGGCACACAGGTGGGGCTTTACGGCGCTGGCAATGATTGCATGTTTTAACGTAATGCTGGACATCCTGGGTGAGCTTTGGCCAGTAGTAGCGAGTCCGAATCCGGGCAAGGGTACGTGCGAATCCTAGGTGGCCGGAGGAAGGCTCGTCGTGGCAGGCAGATAAAATGTCAGCACGTAGCCCTGGTGGAACGACGAGGAGGTACTCAGTCGCATAAGGTTCGAAGTTCTTTTTGTAGACGATGTCGTTGCGGAGACAAAATGACCCTGAACGTGCAAATGCCGATGGTGGATTCGAGCTGCGACCTTGAAGGTATTTGATAAGTTGTTGGATCTCTGAATCATTCCACTGTTGTTGGGCCAAGTCAGATTCACTGACTGCACAAAGAAAATGGCCATCGGTATCATCGTTCCTCGATGTCGTCGCGAGGGGTGCGCGCGAAAGGCAATCAGCATCAGTGTGCTTGCGGCCCGACTTGTAGACGACTGTAACCTCAAATTCTTGAAGGCGTAAGCTCCATCTCGCGAGGCGCCCTGAAGGGTCCTTGAGATTGGCCAGCCAACAGAGGGCATGATGGTCCGTAACTACTCTGAATGGACGGCCATACAGATACGGTCGGAACTTTGTTATCGCCCAAATAACAGCAAGACATTCCTTCTCCGTGGTCGAGTAGTTAGTTTCCGCAGATGACAAAATGCGGCTAGCATAAGCGATGGGACGTTCAGCGCCGTCTTGCCACTGGACGAGTACTGCACCAAGACCGATGTTGCTTGCGTCAGTGTGAAGTTCGGTGATGGCATCTTCATCAAAGTGCCCTAGTAAGGGTTCACTCTGAAGGCACTGCTGAAGCTGGTAAAAAGCGGCTCTCTGCTCTGGACCCCACACGAAAGGAGTATCCTCCTTCGTTAAACGGGTAAGGGGTTCAGCGATGTTGGCAAAGCTCTGGACAAAGCGCCTGTAGTAGGCGCAGAGACCCAAAAACCGGCGCAAATCCCGTTTGTTCGAAGGTGGAGGAAATGCAGCAACAGCCATGGTCTTTTCTGGGTCTGGTCTAATGCCAGCATGACTGATAAGGTGGCCGAGGAACTTTAGTTCTTCGTAGCCGAAATGACACTTCTCCGGTTTTAGAGATAGGCCTGAAGATCGAATAGCGACGAAGAGGGACTGAAGTCGTTGTAAATGTTGCTCAAATGTTTTGGAAAAAACAACGACGTCGTCTAAATACACGAGGCAGGATTCCCACTTCAGACCGGACAGGACGGTGTCCATCATCCTTTGGAACGTTGCCGGTGCAGAGCACAATCCAAATGGTAACACTTTGAATTCATAGAGGCCATCGGGAGTTATGAATGCTGTTTTTTCCCTGTCACGTTCATCGACCTCGATCTGCCAGTAGCCGCTGCGTAAATCCATTGAGGAAAAATATCGGGCATGTCGAAGTCGATCCAGTGAGTCATCTATGCGTGGGAGAGGGTAGACGTTTCTCTTCGTCACTTTGTTGAGCTTCCGGTAATCGACGCCAAATCGAAGAGTGCCGTCTTTCTTTTTAACAAGTACGACGGGTGACGCCCATGGACTGTTCGAGGGTTGGATGACGTCGTCGTCGAGCATCTGTTTCACTTGAAAACGTATTGCCTCTTGTTCTTTCTGGGACACGCGGTAGGCGTGCTGTCGTACAGGCCGTTCGGTAGGGTCCGTTATAATGCGGTGCTTCACGGTTGGGGTCTGCTTGATTTTGGAGGTGGACGCAAAGCAATCACTATACGTACGTAAAATCATGCGTATCTGCTGTTGCTGCGCACAGGATAGCTGGCAATTCACGTCAACCATGCTGGCTATATCAGTGTTACCTTCGGCAGCAGTGGCAATCGGAGCGATAGTGGAACATTCTGCGTCATCGATGGCTTCAAAGTTCGCGATTGCTGTTCGTTTTGCTAAGTGTTGGTACTGGCCGCCGAAATTCGTGATCAGAAGCTGAGTCCTCCGATGTTTCAGTTTGACGACAGCACGCGCGACACAAATCTGCCGAGCCAAGAGCATCGAGAGGTTAGTTTCCACGATGCCACTACTCTTGTTGTCACAGTCGCTCTCCACCGTTACGAACATACTGGCTCGCGGCGGCAGTGCGATGGTGTCGTCAGCAATTCGAAGTGTTGTGGTCGGCGCAACTGCATCCTTTCGTAGGGCTGTATGGTCGTTAGATAACGTTATGAGCAGGTCGCGAAGGTTAATAATGGCTCCATGCTCGCGGAGAAAATCCATTCCGAGAATCAGGTTTTGGGAGCATTCGCGCAATACAACGAAGGATACAATGTACGTCGACTCACGAATTCGGAGGCGGGCAGTGCACATTCCTAGCGGTGTCAATAGGTGACCTCCCGCAGTCCGGAGGTTGGTTCCATGTCCCCAAGGTGTCGTTACCTTTCTTAGCTGTGCAGCGAGGTCAGCGCTTATAACAGAATAATCGGCACCCGTATCTACCAGAGCGGTCAGCGGGTGGTTGTCGACAAGAACATAGATACGAGCAGAGACCTGTTTGTCGTCGATGGCGCACGTCGGTGAAAGAATGTCGTCGGATATCGGCAGGCAAATCGGGGGAGGGTCTTGTAACGGTCGATCAACAGCGGCCTCACCCCCAGAGGTCGCTGTTCTTAGTTTCCCCGGTGCGGGCTTGTGGATCTAGGTGATCTTCCTGCAAGGACGTCCGCAAAGGTTGATTGTTGGCCAGGTGACGTGAAACGCCGTGGAGATGGTGAGCGGGATTGGCGACGCGGAAGGGTTGAGGATCGTTGGCTTGCCAAGTATTCGGCGATAGCACGGGGCCGCTCACCATCTCTGGGTCGACGAGCATCCGGACAAAAGCCGGGAAGACCCATGTGCCTGTAGGCGCACTCACGGTAGATGTGACCTGGTTCACCACAGTGATAACATAGAGGCCGGTTGTCGGGAGCACGCCATACACTGGATTTCCGTGTAAGGGGTGGGTTGCCGTACTGCGGTGGTCCCGAGTAGAACGACGGTGCCGTCTGCAGGGTGGACGGACGGGACGGATAGCCAACAGCCGGTGCAGGAGTACGCAGTGCTTCCGCGTACGTTAATAGCGGAGCTTCGGCTGGACGCGGGGCCGTCATGGGTTGGACTTCGGCTGCACGCAGAGTCGTCATGGGGTGCACCAGCTGCCGGACCTCTTCGCGAACGACATCCGTTAAAGCAGCAACATGGGGCGGAGAAGACACCACGTGCAGCTTTTGAAGCTCCTCGCGCACAATACTGCGCACGAGCTCCGTCAGGTCTTTTACAGTCGTGACGTCAGGTGTTTGTAGGACCGACGACACTGACGAAAGACTGCCAGGACGTTCATACTGGTACAAACGCTGCCTTAGCATTCTCTCCAGTGTCGTGGCTTCGCGAAGGAAATCCTCTACAGTGCCGGGAGAGTTCCGCACTAGTCCCGCGAACAGCTGCTCCTTCACTCCCCGCATTAGGAGGCGCACCTTCTTTTCTTCCGTCATTGAAGAGTCGGCTCGCCTGAACAGCCGCGTCATGTCCTCAACGAACATGGCAACACTCTCGTTCGGACGCTGGTTTCGGGAATTGAGGAGCCGTTCCGCTTGCTCCTTTCGGTCAGAGCTTCGGAAAGTATGTCGCAACTGGTTGCAAAACTCTGGCCAGGTTGTCATAGTGGCTTCATGGTTTTCGAACCAAGTGCGCGCAGAGTCCTCGAGATAAAAGTAGACGTACCGAAGCTTTCGCTGCTCGTTCCACTCGTTGACGCTGCCGCAACGGTTGTAGTCGTCAAGCCAGTCGTCGACGTCCTCATAAGGGTCACCGTGGAACGGCTTCGGAGTACGCGGGATGTTGAAGAACCATGGAGGAGGCAGCGTTGATGTTTCTTGGGTTTGCGTTCCCGCACTAGCCATAGTACTGCCGAGTTGAGGAAATGGTCCGAATTCAGGAGGTAGGCCTAGTTGTCGCCTGCTACGCCGTAGGTCAGCTGGTTCTTCCAAGTCGCGGCTAGTGTCGGGACCTTGCTGCTGATTGCAGTGCATACAACACTACCCCGCACCTCCACCAGAAAATGTCACGTGATCACAGAACGACCACAACGTCTGTTCACAGGAGCAGCACTGGACGTCGAGCCGAACCGAACGTTAGAGCACGAGCACACACCAACCGTCCTCTTCTTCTTTCACACCATGGCACATACTCGCATTGGCGTGGCTAAACCTCGTTTCATGCCTGTGGCAATATCTTCAAAGCTATCAGCCCAAAGAAAAAAAAGTGCCGCACCACCACCGGGTGGGCTCGAACCTCCAACCTTTCGGTTAACAACTGATCGCGCTAGCCAATTGCGCCACGGAGACAGTCGTGCTTCACTCTCACCACCATCAGAACATACCTTCAAAGCTATCAGCGCAAAGAAAAAAGCAACACACCACTACCGGGAGGGCTCGCACCTCCAACTTTGCGATTAACAGCCGATCGCGCTAGCCAATTGCGCCATGGAGACAGTCCTGCCCCACTCTCACCACCATCAGAACATATCTTCAAAGCTATCAGCCCAAAGAAAAAAAAGCGCCGCATCACCACCGGGCGGGCTCGAAACTTCAACCTTTCGGTTAACAGCCGATCGCACTAGCCAATTGCCCCACGGAGACAGTCGTGCTCCACTCTCACCACCATCAGAACATATCTTCAAAGCTATCAGCCCGAGAAAAAAGCGCCGCACCACTACCGGGAGGGCTCGAACCTCCAACTTTTCGATTAACAGCCGATCGCGCTAGCCAATTGCGCCATGGAGACAGTCCTGCTCCACTCTCACCACCATCAGAACATATCTTCAAAGCTATCAGCCCAAAGAAAAAAAAGTGCCTCACCACCACTGGGTGGGCTCGAACCTCCAACCTTTCGGTTAACAACTGATCGCGCTAGCCAATTGCGCCACGGAGACAGTCGTGCTTCACTCTCACCACCATCAGAACATATCTTCAAAGCTATCAGCGCAAAGAAAAAAGCAACACACCACTACCGGGAGGGCTCGCACCTCCAACTTTTCGATTAACAGCCGATCGCGCTAGCCAATTGCGCCATGGAGACAGTCCTGCTCCACTCTTACCACCATCAGAACATATCTTCAAAGCTATCAGCCCAAAGAAAAAAAAAGCGCCGCATCACCACCGGGCGGGATCGAAACTCCAACCTTTCGGTTAACACCTGATCGCGCTAGCCAATTGCGCCACGGAGACAGTCCTGCTCCACTCTCACCACCATCAGAACATATCTTCAAAGCTATCAGCCCAAAGAAAAAAAAGCGCCGCATCACCACCGGGTGGGATCGAAACTCCAACCTTTCGGTTAACAGCCGATCGCGCTAGCCAATTGCGCCACGGACACAGTCCTGCTCCACTCTCACCACCATTAGAACATGTCTTCAAAGCTATCAGCCCAAAAAAAAGCGCCGCACCAACCCCGGGTGGGCTCGAACCTCCAATTTTTCGGTTAACAGCCGATCGCGCTAGCCAATTGCGCCACGGAGACAGTCCTGCTCCACTCTCACCACCAGCAGAACATATCTTCAAAGCTATCAGCCCAAAAAAAAGCGCCGCACCACCACCGAATGGGCTTGAAACTCCAACCTTTTGGTTAACAGCCGATCACGCTAGCCAAGTGCGCCACGGAGGCAGTGCTGCTCCACTCTCACCACCATTAGAACATATCTTCAAAGCTATCAGCGCAAAGAAAAAAGCAACCCACCACTCCCGGGAGGGCTCGAACCTCCAACTTTTTGGTTAACAGCCGATCGCGCTTGCCGATTGCGCCACGAAGACAGTCCTGCCCCACACTCACCACCATAAGACATTTCTTCAAAGCTATCAGCCCAAAGAAAAAAAAGCGCCAAACCACCACCGGGTGGGCTCGAACCCCCAACATTTCGGTTAACAGCCGATCGCACTAGCCAAATCCGCCACGGAAACAGTCGTGCTCCACTTTCACCACCATCAGAACATATCTTCAAAGCTATCAAAGCAAAGAAAAAAGCAACAGACCACTTCCGGGAGGGCTCAAAACTCCAACCTTACGGTTAACAGCCGATCGCACTAGCCAATTGCCCCACGGAGACAGTCGTGCTCCACTCTCACCACCATCAGAACATATCTTCAAAGCTATCAGCCCGAAAAAAAAGTGCCGCACCACCAAAGGGTGGGCTCGAACCTCCAATTTTTCGGTTAACAGGCGATCGCGCTAGCCAATCGCGCCACGGAGACAGTCCTGCTCCACTCTCACCACCATTAGAACATGTCTTCAAAGCTATCAGCCCAAAGAAAAAAAAGCGCCGATCCACCACCAGGTGGGCTCGAAACTCCAACCTTTCAGTTAACAGCCGATCACGCTAGCCAATTGCGCCACGGAGACAGTCCTGCTTCACTCTCACCACCATCAGAACATATCTTCGAAGCTATCAGCCCAAAGAAAAAAGCGCGCACCACCACCGGGTGGTCTCGAACCTCCAACCTTTCGGTTAACAACTGATCGCGATAGCCGATTGCGCCACGGAGACAGTCGTGCTTCACTCTAACCACCATCAGAACATATATTCAAAGCTATCCGCGCAAAGAAAAAAGCAACACACCACTACCAGGAGGGCTCGAACCTCCAACTTTTCGATTAACAGCCGATCGCGCTAGCCAATTGCGCCATGGAGACAGTCCTGCTCCACTCTCACCACCATCAGAACATATCTTCAAAGCTATCAGCCCAAAGAAAAAAAGTGCCGCACCACCACCGGGTGGGCTCGAACCTCCAACCTTTCGGTTAACAACTGATCGCGCTAGCCAATTGCGCCACGGAGACAGTCGTGCTTCACTCTCACCACCATCAGAACATATCTTCAAAGCTATCAGCGCAAAGAAAAAAGCAACACACCACTACCGGGAGGGCTCGCACCTCCAACTTTTCGATTAACAGCCGATCGCGCTAGCCAATTGCGCCATGGAGACAGTCATGCTCCACTCTCACCACCATCAGAACATATCTTCAAAGCTATCAGCCCAAAAAAAAGCGCCACATCACCACCGGGCCGGATCGAAACTCCAACCTTTCGGTTAACAGCCGATCGCGCTAGCCAATTGCGCCACGGAGACAGTCGTGCTTCACTCTCACCACCATCAGAACATATCTTCAAAGCTATCAAAGCAAAGAAAAAAGCAACAGACCACTCCCGGGAGGGCTCAAAACTCCAACCTTACGGTTAACAGCCGATCGCGCTAGCCAATTGCGCCACCGAAACAGTCCTGCTCCACTCTCACCACCTTCAGAACATATCTTCAAAGCTATCAGACCAACGAAAAAAAAGCGCCGCACCACCACCGGGTGGGCTCGAAACTTCAACCTTTCGGTTAACAGCCGATCGCACTAGCCAATTGCCCCACGGAGACAGTCGTGCTCCACTCTCACCACCATCAGAACATATCTTCAAAGCTATCAGCCCGAAAAAAAAGTGCCGCACCACCAAAGGGTGGGCTCGAACCTCCAATTTTTCGGTTAACAGGCGATCGCGCTAGCCAATGGCGCCACGGAGACAGTCCTGCTCCACTCTCACCACCATTAGAACATGTCTTCAAAGCTATCAGCCCAAAGAAAAAAAAGCGCCGATCCACCACCAGGTGGGCTCGAAACTCCAACCTTTCAGTTAACAGCCGATCACACTAGCCAATTGCGCCACGGAGACAGTCCTGCTTCACTCTCACCGCCATCAGAACATATCTTCGAAGCTATCAGCCGAAAGAAAAAAAGCGCCGCACCACTACCGGGAGGGCTCGAACCTCCAACTTTTCGATTAACAGCCGATCGCGCTAGCCAATTGCGCCATGGAGACAGTCCTGCTCCACTCTCACCATCATCAGAACATATCTTCAAAGCTATCAGCCCAAAGAAAAAAAAGTGCCGCACCACCACCGGGTGGGCTCGAACCTCCAACCTTTCGGTTAACAACTGATCGCGCTAGCCAATTGTGCCACGGAGACAGTCGTGCTTCACTCTCACCACCATCAGAACATATCTTCAAAGCTATCAGCGCAAAGAAAAAAGCAACACACCACTACCGGGAGGGCTCGCACCTCCAACTTTTCGATTAACAGCCGATCGCGCTAGCCAATTGCGCCATGGAGACAGTCCTGCTCCACTCTCACCACCATCAGAACATATCTTCAAAGCTATCAGCCCAAAGAAATAAAAGCGCCGCATCACCACCGGGCGGGCTCGAAACTTCAACCTTTCGGTTAGCAGCCGATCGCACTAGCCAATTGCCCCACGGAGACAGTCGTGCTCCACTCTCACCACCATCAGAACATATCTTCAAAGCTATCAGCCCGAAAAAAATGTGCCGCACCACCAAAGGGTGGGCTCGAACCTCCAATTTTTCGGTTAACAGGCGATCGCGCTAGCCAATTGCGCCACGGAGACAGTCCTGCTCCACTCTCACCACCATTAGAACATGTCTTCAAAGCTATCAGCCCAAAGAAAAAAAAGCGCCGATCCACCACCAGGTGGGCTCAAAACTCCAACCTTTCAGTTAACAGCCGATCACGCTAGCCAATTGCGCCACGGAGACAGTCCTGCTTCACTCTCACCACCATCAGAACATATCTTCCAAGCTATCAGCCCAAAGAAAAAAAGCGCCGCACCACCACCGGGTGGGCTCGAACCTCCAACCTTTCGGTCAACAACTGATCGCGATAGCCAATTGCGCCACGGAGGCAGTGCTGCTCCACTCTCACCACCATTAGAACATATCTTCAAAGCTATCAGCCCAAAGAAAAAAAAGCGCCGCATCACCACCGGGTGGGATCGAAACTCCAACCTTTCGGTTAACAGCCGATCGCGCTAGCCAATTGCGCCACGGACACAGTCCTGCTCCACTCTCACCACCATTAGAACATGTCTTCAAAGCTATCAGCCCAAAAAAAAGCGCCGCACCAACCCCGGGTGGGCTCGAACCTCCAACCTTTCGGTTAACAACTGATCGCGCTAGCCAATTGCGCCACGGAGACAGTCGTGCTTCACTCTCACCACCATCAGAACATATCTTCAAAGCTATCAGCGCAAAGAAAAAAGCAACACACCACTACCGGGAGGGCTCGCACCTCCAACTTTTCGATTAACAGCCGATCGCGCTAGCCAATTGCGCCATGGAGACAGTCCTGCTCCACTCTTACCACCATCAGAACATATCTTCAAAGCTATCAGCCCAAAGAAAAAAAAGCGCCGCATCACCACCGGGCGGGATCGAAACTCCAACCTTTCGGTTAACACCTGATCGCGCTAGCCAATTGCGCCACGGAGACAGTCCTGCTCCACTCTCACCACAATCAGAACATATCTTCAAAGCTATCAGCCCAAAGAAAAAAAAGCGCCACATCACCACCGGGTGGGATCGAAACTCCAACCTTTCGGTTAACAGCCGATCGCGCTAGCCAATTGCGCCACGGACACAGTCCTGCTCCACTCTCACCACCATTAGAACATGTCTTCAAAGCTATCAGCCCAAAAAAAAGCGCCGCACCAACCCCGGGTGGGCTCGAACCTCCAATTTTTCGGTTAACAGCCGATCGCGCTAGCCAATTGCGCCACGGAGACAGTCCTGCTCCACTCTCACCACCAGCAGAACATATCTTCAAAGCTATCAGCCCAAAAAAAAGCGCCGCACCACCACCGAATGGGCTTGAAACTCCAACCTTTTGGTTAACAGCCGATCACGCTAGCCAATTGCGCCACGGAGGCAGTGCTGCTCCACTCTCACCACCATTAGAACATATCTTCAAAGCTATCAGCGCAAAGAAAAAAGCAACCCACCACTCCCGGGAGGGCTCGAACCTCCAACTTTTTGGTTAACAGCCGATCGCGCTTGCCGATTGCGCCACGAAGACAGTCCTGCCCCACACTCACCACCATAAGACATTTCTTCAAAGCTATCAGCCCAAAGAAAAAAAAGCGCCAAACCACCACCGGGTGGGCTCGAACCCCCAACATTTCGGTTAACAGCCGATCGCACTAGCCAAATCCGCCACGGAAACAGTCGTGCTCCACTTTCACCACCATCAGAACATATCTTCAAAGCTATCAAAGCAAAGAAAAAAGCAACAGACCACTTCCGGGAGGGCTCAAAACTCCAACCTTACGGTTAACAGCCGATCGCGCTAGCCAATTGCACCCCCAAAACAGTCCTGCTCCACTCTCACCACCATCAGAACATATCTTCAAAGCTATCAGACCAACGAAAAAAAAGCGCCGCACCACCACCGGGTGGGCTCGAAACTTCAACCTTTCGGTTAACAGCCGATCGCACTAGCCAATTGCCCCACGGAGACAGTCGTGCTCCACTCTCACCACCATCAGAACATATCTTCAAAGCTATCAGCCCGAAAAAAAAGTGCCGCACCACCAAAGGGTGGGCTCGAACCTCCAATTTTTCGGTTAACAGGCGATCGCGCTAGCCAATCGCGCCACGGAGACAGTCCTGCTCCACTCTCACCACCATTAGAACATGTCTTCAAAGCTATCAGCCCAAAGAAAAAAAAGCGCCGATCCGCCACCAGGTGGGCTCGAAACTCCAACCTTTCAGTTAACAGCCGATCACGCTAGCCAATTGCGCCACGGAGACAGTCCTGCTTCACTCTCACCACCATCAGAACATATCTTCGAAGCTATCAGCCCAAAGAAAAAAGCGCGCACCACCACCGGGTGGTCTCGAACCTCCAACCTTTCGGTTAACAACTGATCGCGATAGCCGATTGCGCCACGGAGACAGTCGTGCTTCACTCTAACCACCATCAGAACATATATTCAAAGCTATCCGCGCAAAGAAAAAAGCAACACACCACTACCAGGAGGGCTCGAACCTCCAACTTTTCGATTAACAGCCGATCGCGCTAGCCAATTGCGCCATGGAGACAGTCCTGCTCCACTCTCACCACCATCAGAACATATCTTCAAAGCTATCAGCCCAAAGAAAAAAAAGTGCCGCACCACCACCGGGTGGGCTCGAACCTCCAACCTTTCGGTTAACAACTGATCGCGCTAGCCAATTGCGCCACGGAGACAGTCGTGCTTCACTCTCACCACCATCAGAACATATCTTCAAAGCTATCAGCGCAAAGAAAAAAGCAACACACCACTACCGGGAGGGCTCGCACCTCCAACTTTTCGATTAACAGCAGATCGCGCTAGCCAATTGCGCCATGGAGACAGTCATGCTCCACTCTCACCACCATCAGAACATATCTTCAAAGCTATCAGCCCAAAAAAAAAGCGCCACATCACCACCGGGCCGGATCGAAACTCCAACCTTTCGGTTAACAGCCGATCGCGCTAGCCAATTGCGCCACGGAGACAGTCGTGCTTCACTCTCACCACCATCAGAACATATCTTCAAAGCTATCAAAGCAAAGAAAAAAGCAACAGACCACTCCCGGGAGGGCTCAAAACTCCAACCTTACGGTTAACAGCCGATCGCGCTAGCCAATTGCGCCACCGAAACAGTCCTGCTCCACTCTCACCACCTTCAGAACATATCTTCAAAGCTATCAGACCAACGAAAGAAAAGCGCCGCACCACCACCGGGTGGGCTCGAAACTTCAACCTTTCGGTTAACAGCCGATCGCACTAGCCAATTGCCCCACGGAGACAGTCGTGCTCCACTCTCACCACCATCAGAACATATCTTCAAAGCTATCAGCCCGAAAAAAAAGTGCCGCACCACCAAAGGGTGGGCTCGAACCTCCAATTTTTCGGTTAACAGGCGATCGCGCTAGCCAATGGCGCCACGGAGACAGTCCTGCTCCACTCTCACCACCATTAGAACATGTCTTCAAAGCTATCAGCCCAAAGAAAAAAAGCGCCGATCCACCACCAGGTGGGCTCGAAACTCCAACCTTTCAGTTAACAGCCGATCACGCTAGCCAATTGCGCCACGGAGACAGTCCTGCTTCACTCTCACCGCCATCAGAACATATCTTCGAAGCTATCAGCCCAAAGAAAAAAAGCGCCGCACCACTACCGGGAGGGCTCGAACCTCCAACTTTTCGATTAACAGCCGATCGCGCTAGCCAATTGCGCCATGGAGACAGTCCTGCTCCACTCTCACCATCATCAGAACATATCTTCAAAGCTATCAGCCCAAAGAAAAAAAAGTGCCGCACCACCACCGGGTGGGCTCGAACCTCCAACCTTTCGGTTAACAACTGATCGCGCTAGCCAATTGTGCCACGGAGACAGTCGTGCTTCACTCTCACCACCATCAGAACATATCTTCAAAGCTATCAGCGCAAAGAAAAAAGCAACACACCACTACCGGGAGGGCTCGCACCTCCAACTTTTCGATTAACAGCCGATCGCGCTAGCCAATTGCGCCATGGAGACAGTCCTGCTCCACTCTCACCACCATCAGAACATATCTTCAAAGCTATCAGCCCAAAGAAAAAAAAGCGCCGCATCACCACCGGGCGGGCTCGAAACTTCAACCTTTCGGTTAGCAGCCGATCGCACTAGCCAATTGCCCCACGGAGACAGTCGTGCTCCACTCTCACCACCATCAGAACATATCTTCAAAGCTATCAGCCCGAAAAAAATGCGCCGCACCACCAAAGGGTGGGCTCGAACCTCCAATTTTTCGGTTAACAGGCGATCGCGCTAGCCAATTGCGCCACGGAGACAGTCCTGCTCCACTCTCACCACCATTAGAACATGTCTTCAAAGCTATCAGCCCAAAGAAAAAAAAGCGCCGATCCACCACCAGGTGGGCTCAAAACTCCAACCTTTCAGTTAACAGCCGATTACGCTAGCCAATTGCGCCACGGAGACAGTCCTGCTTCACTCTCACCACCATCAGAACATATCTTCCAAGCTATCAGCCCAAAGAAAAAAAGCGCCGCACCACCACCGGGTGGGCTCGAACCTCCAACCTTTCGGTCAACAACTGATCGCGATAGCCAATTGCGCCACGGAGACAGTCCTGCTCCACTCTCACCACCATTAGAACATGTCTTCAAAGCTATCAGCCCAAAGAAAAAAAAGCGCCGATCCACCACCAGGTGGGCTCGAAACTCCAACCTTTCAGTTAACAGCCGATCACGCTAGCCAATTGCGCCACGGAGACAGTCCTGCTTCACTCTCACCACCATCAGAACATATCTTCAAAGCTATCAGCCCAAAAAAAAAGCGCCACATCACCACCGGGCCGGATCGAAACTCCAACCTTTCGGTTAACAACTGATCGCGATAGCCGATTGCGCCACGGAGACAGTCGTGCTTCACTCTAACCACCATCAAAACATATATTCAAAGCTATCCGCGCAAAGAAAAAAGCAACACACCACTACCAGGAGGGCTCGAACCTCCAACTTTTCGATTAACAGCCGATCGCGCTAGCCAATTGCGCCATGGAGACAGTCCTGCTCCACTCTCACCACCATCAGAACATATCTTCAAAGCTATCAGCCCAAAGAAAAAAAAGTGCCGCACCACCACCGGGTGGGCTCGAACCTCCAACCTTTCGGTTAACAACTGATCGCGCTAGCCAATTGCGCCACGGAGACAGTCGTGCTTCACTCTCACCACCATCAGAACATATCTTCAAAGCTATCAGCGCAAAGAAAAAAGCAACACACCACTACCGGGAGGGCTCGCACCTCCAACTTTTCGATTAACAGCCGATCGCGCTAGCCAATTGCGCCATGGAGACAGTCATGCTCCACTCTCACCACCATCAGAACATATCTTCAAAGCTATCAGCCCAAAAAAAAAGCGCCACATCACCACCGGGCCGGATCGAAACTCCAACCTTTCGGTTAACAACTGATCGCGATAGCCGATTGCGCCACGGAGACAGTCGTGCGTCACTCTAACCACCATCAGAACATATATTCAAAGCTATCCGCGCAAAGAAAAAAGCAACACACCACTACCAGGAGGGCTCGAACCTCCAACTTTTCGATTAACAGCCGATCGCGCTAGCCAATTGCGCCATGGAGACAGTCCTGCTCCACTCTCACCACCATCAGAGCATATCTTCAAAGCTATCAGCCCAAAGAAAAAAAAGTGCCGCACCACCACCGGGTGGGCTCGAACCTCCAACCTTTCGGTTAACAACTGATCGCGCTAGCCAATTGCGCCACGGAGACAGTCGTGCTTCACTCTCACCACCATCAGAACATATCTTCAAAGCTATCAGCGCAAAGAAAAAAGCAACACACCACTACCGGGAGGGCTCGCACCTCCAACTTTTCGATTAACAGCCGATCGCGCTAGCCAATTGCGCCACGGAGACAGTCGTGCTTCACTCTCACCACCATCAGAACATATCTTCAAAGCTATCAAAGCAAAGAAAAAAGCAACAGACCACTCCCGGGAGGGCTCAAAACTCCAACCTTACGGTTAACAGCCGATCGCGCTAGCCAATTGCGCCACCGAAACAGTCCTGCTCCACTCTCACCACCTTCAGAACATATCTTCAAAGCTATCAGACCAACGAAAAAAAAGCGCCGCACCACCACCGGGTGGGCTCGAAACTTCAACCTTTCGGTTAACAGCCGATCGCACTAGCCAATTGCCCCACGGAGACAGTCGTGCTCCACTCTCACCACCATCAGAACATATCTTCAAAGCTATCAGCCCGAAAAAAAAGTGCCGCACCACCAAAGGGTGGGCTCGAACCTCCAACCTTTCGGTCAACAACTGATCGCGATAGCCAATTGCGCCACGGAGACAGTCCTGCTCCACTCTCACCACCATTAGAACATGTCTTCAAAGCTATCAGCCCAAAGAAAAAAAAGCGCCGATCCACCACCAGGTGGGCTCGAAACTCCAACCTTTCAGTTAACAGCCGATCACGCTAGCCAATTGCGCCACGGACACTGTCCTGCTTCACTCTCACCACCATCAGAACATATCTTCAAAGCTATCAGCCCAAAAAAAAAGCGCGCACCACCACCGGGTGGTCTCGAACCTCCAACCTTTCGGTTAACAACTGATCGCGATAGCCAATTGCGCCACGGAGACAGTCGTGCTTCACTCTCACCACCATCAGAACATATCATCAAAGCTATGAGCGCAAAGAAAAAAGCAACACACCACTACCGGGAGGGCTCGCACCTCCAACTTTTCGATTAACAGCCGATCGCGCTAGCCAATTGCGCCATGGAGACAGTCATGCTCCACTCTCACCACCATCAGAACATATCTTCAAAGCTATCAGCCCAAAAAAAAAGCGCCACATCACCACCGGGCCGGATCGAAACTCCAACCTTTCGGTTAACAGCCGATCGCGCTAGCCAATTGCGCCACGGAGACAGTCGTGCTTCACTCTCACCACCATCAGAACATATCTTCAAAGCTATCAATGCAAAGAAAAAAAAGCACCGCATCACCACCGGGTGGGCTCGAACCTCCAGTTTTTCGGTTAACAGGCGATCGCGCTAGCCAATTGCGCCACGGAGACAGTCCTGCTCCACTCTCACCACCATCAGAACGTATCTTAAAAGTTATCAGCCCAAAAAAAACGCAGCACCCCCACCGGGTGGGCTTGAAACTCCAACCGTTCAGTTAAAGGCCGTTCGCGCTAGCCAATTGTGCCACGGAGACAACCCTGCTCCACTCTCACCACCATCAGAACATATCTTCAAAGCTATGAGCCCAAAGAAAAAAAGCGCCGCACCACCACCGGGTGGGCTCGAAACTTGAACCTTTCGGTTAACAGCCGATCACGCTAGCCAATTGCCCCACGGAGACAGTCGTGCTCCACTCTCACCACCATCAGAACATATCTTCGAAACTATCAGCGCAAAGAAAAAAAGCGCCGCACCACCACCGGGTGGGCTTGAACCTCCAACCTTTTGGTTAACAGCCAATCGCGCTAGCCAATGGCACCACGGAGACAGTCCTGCTTCACTATCACCACCATCAGAACATATCTTCAAAGGTATCAGCCCGAAAAAAAAAGCGCCGCACCACCACCGGGTGGGCTCGAACCTCCAATTTTTCGGTTAACAGCCGATCGCGCTAGCCAATTGCGCCACGGAGACAATCCTGCTCCACTCTCACCACCACCAGAACATATCTTCAAAGCTATCAGCCCAAAAAAAAGCGCCGCACCACCACCGAATGAGCTTGAAACTCCAACCTTTCGGTTAACAGCCGATCGCGCTAGCCAATTGCGCCACAGAGACAGTCCTGCTCCACTCTCACCACCATCAGAACATATCTTCAAAGCTATCAGCCCAAAAAAAAGCGCCGCACCACCACCGAATGGGCTTGAAACTCCAACCTTTCGGTTAACAGCCAATCGCACTAGCCAATTGCGCCACGGAGACAGTCCTGCTCCACTCTCACCACCATTAGAACATGTCTTCAAAGCTTTCAGCCCAAAGAAAAAAAAGCGCCGATCAACCACCAGGTGGGCTCGAACCTCCAATCTTTCGGTTAACAACTGATCGCGATAGCCAATTGCGCCACGGAGACAGTCGTGCTTCACTCTCACCACCATCAGAACATATCTTCAAAGCTATCAGCCCAAAGAAAAAAAAGCGCCGCACCACCCCCGGGTGGGCTCGAACCTCCAACCTTTCGGTTAACAGCCGATCGCGCTAGCCAATTGCGCCACGGAGACTTTTTTTTTCTTTATTGCCTTCTTGACTACAGGTCAAGCTAATATGACAATCACTATTACACGTGTTTCATGGGTGACAACGCGTCAAACAAAGATATTACATCTTCATTACAGTCGGTAGTCTTATACACATCTCGCACTTTTATAACAGCTTCCACGAAACACTCATTAACGGATAGAACTCTCACATCACAATGTCTGTACGATAGCATACTACGCCAAACCGAATGAAGACCAAGCACAAATATAACATCCAAATGTTGCACAGAACTATCACAAGGCAAAACACGAATTCCATATGAAGTAATTGCGCCACGGAGACGGTCCTGCTCCACTCTCACCACCATCAGAACATATCTTCAAAGCTATGAGCCCAAAGAAAAAAAAGCGCCGCACCACCACCGGGTGGGCTCGAAACTTGAACCTTTAGGTTAACAGCCGATCACGCTAGCCAATTGCCCCACGGAGACAGTCGTGCTCCACTCTCACCACCATCAGAACATATCTTCAAAGCTATCAAAGCAAACAAAAAAGCAACACACCACTCCCGGGAGGGCTCGGAACTCCAACTTTTTGGTTAACAGCCGATCGCGCTAGCCAATTGCGCCACGGAGACAGTCCTGCTCCACTCTCACCACCATCAAAACATATCTTCAAAGCTATCAGCCCAAAGAAAAAAAAGCGCCGCATCACCACCGGGTGGGATCGAAACTCCAACCTTTCGGTTAACAGCCGATCGCGCTAGCCAATTGCGCCACGGAGACAGTCCTGCTCCACTCTCACCACAATCAGAACATATCTTCAAAGCTATCAGCCCAAAGAAAAAAAAGCGCCGCATCACCACCGGGTGGGATCGAAACTCCAACCTTTCGGTTAACAGCCGATCGCGCTAGCCAATTGCGCCACGGACACAGTCCTGCTCCACTCTCACCACCATTAGAACATGTCTTCAAAGCTATCAGCCCAAAAAATGCGCTGCATCACCACCGGGTGGGATCGAAACTCCAACCTTTCGGTTAACAGCCGATCGCGCTAGCCAATTGCGCCACGGAGACAGTCCTGCTTCACTCTCACCACCTTCAGAACAAATCTTCGAAGCTATCAGCCCAAAGAAAAAAAAGCGCCGCACCACCACCGGGTGGGCTCGAACCTCCAACCTTTCGGTTAACAACTGCTCGCGCTAGCTAATTGCGCCACGGAGACAGTCGTGCTTCACTCTCACCACCATCAGAACATATCTTCAAAGCTATCAGCCCAAAGAAAAAAAAGCGCCGATCCACCACCAGGTGGGCTCGAAACTCCAACCTTTCGTGTAACAGCCAATCACGCTAGCCAATTGCGCCACGGAGACAGTCCTGCTCCACTCTCACCACCTTCAGAAGATATCTTCAAAGCTATCAGCCCAAAGAAAAAAAAGCGCCGCACCACCACCGGGTGGGCTCGAACCTCCAACCTTTCGGTCAACAACCGATCGCGCTAGCCAATTGCACCACGGAGACAGTCGTGCTCCACTCTCACCACCATCAGGACATATCTTCAAAGCTAGAAGCGCAAAGAAAAAAGCAACACACCAATCCCGGGAGGGCTCGAACCTCCAACCTTTCGATTAACAGCCGATCGCGCTAGCCAATTGCGCCAAGGAGACAGTCCTGCTCCACTCTCACCACCATCAGAACATATCTACAAAGCTATCAGCCCAAAGAAAAACAAGCGCCGCACCACCACCGGGTGGGCTCGAACCTCCAACCTTTCGGTTAACAGCCGATCGCACTAGCCAATTGCGCCACGGAGACAGTCCTGCTCCACACTCACCACCATAAGAACATTTCTTCAAAGCTATCAGCCCAAAGAAAAAAAAAGCGCCGATCCACCACGGGGTGGGCTCGAACCTCCAACCTTTCGGTTAACAGCCGATCGCACTAGCCAATTGCGCCACGGAGACAGTCCTGCTCCACACTCACCACCATAAGAACATTTCTTCAAAGCTATCAGCCCAAAGAAAAAAAAGCGCCAAACCACCACCGGGTGGGCTCGAACCTCCAACCTTTCGGTTAACAGCCGATCGCACTAGCCAATTGCGCCACGGAGACAGTCCTGCTCCACTCTCACCACCATCAGAACATATCTTCAAAGCTATCAGCGCAAAGAAAAAAGCAACACACCACTCCCGGGAGGGGTCGTACCTCCAACCTTTCGGTTAAGAGCCGATCGCGCTAGCCATTTGCGCCACAAAAAAGTCGTGTTCCACTCTCACCACCGTCAGAACATTTCTTCAGAGCTATCAGCCCAAAGAAAAAGAAAGCGCCGCACGACCACCGGGTGGGCTCGAACATCAAACCGTTCGGTTAACAGCCGATCGCGCTAGCCAATTGCGCCACGGAGACAGTCGTGTCCCACTTTCACCACCATCAGAACATATCTTCAAAGCTATCAGCGCAAAGAAAAAAGCAACACACCACTCCTGGGAGGGCTCGAAACTCCAACCTTTCGGTTAACAGCTGATCGCGCTGGCCAATTGCGCCGCGGAGCCAGTCCTGCTCCATTCTCACCACCATCAGAACATATCTTCAAAGCTATCAGCCCAAAGAAAAAAAAGCGCCGCACCACCACCGGGTGTGCTCGAAACTCCAACCTTTCGGTTAACAGCCGATCGCGCTAGCCAATTGCGCCACGGAAACAGTCCTGCTCCACACTCACCACCATCAAAACATATCCTCAAAGCTATCAGCCCAAAGAAAAAAAGCGCCAAACCACCACCGGGTGGGCTCGAACCTCCAACCTTTCGGTTAACAGCTGATCGCACTAGCCAATTCCGCCACGGAAACAGTCGTGCTCCACTTTCACCACCATCAGAACATATCTTCAAAGCTATGAAAGCAAACAAAAAAAGCAACACACCACTCCCAGGAGGGCTCGAAACTCAAACCTTTCGGTTAACAGCCGATCGCGCTAGCCAATTGCGCCGCGGAGACAGTCGTGCTCCACTCTCACTACCATCAGAACATATCTTCAAAGCTATCAGCGCAAAGAAAAAAGCAACACACCACTCCAGGGAGCGCTCAAACCTCCAACTTTTCGGTTAACAGCCGATCGCACTAGACAATTCCGCCACGGAGACAGTCCTGCTCCACACTCACCACCATAGGAACATTTCTTCAAAGCTATCAGCCCAAAGAAAAAAAAGCGCCAAACCACCACCGGGTGGGCTCGAACCTCCAACCTTTCGGTTAACAGCCGAAAGCACTAGCCAAATCCGCCACGGAAACAGTCGTGCTCCACTTTCACCACCATCAGAACATATCTTCAAAGCTATCAAAGCAAAGAAAAAAGCAACAGACCACTCCCGGGAGGGCTCAAAAGTCCAACCTTACGGTTAACAGCCGATCGCGCTAGCCAATTGCGCCACCGAGACAGTCCTGCTCCACTCTCACCACCATCAGAACATATCTTCAAAGCTATCAGACCAACGAAAAAAAGCGCTGCACCACCACCGGGTGGGCTCGAAACTTCAACCTTTCGGTTAACAGCCGATCGCACTAGCCAATTGCCCCACGGAGACAGTCGTGCTCCACTCTCACCACCATCAGAACATATCTTCAAAGCTATCAGCCCGAAAAATAAGCGCCGCACCACCAAAGGGTGGGCTCGAACCTCCAATTTTTTGGTTAACAGGCGATCGCGCTAGCCAATTGCGCCACGGAGACAGTCCTGCTCCACTCTCACCACCATTAGAACATGTCTTCAAAGCTATCAGCCCAAAAAATGCGCTGCATCACCACCGGGTGGGATCGAAACTCCAACCTTTCGGTTAACAGCCGATCGCGCTAGCCAATTGCGCCACGGAGACAGTCCTGCTTCACTCTCACCACCATCAAAACATATCTTCAAAGCTATCAGCCCAAAGAAAAAAAAGCGCCGCATCACCACCGGGTGGGATCGAAACTCCAACCTTTCGGTTAACAGCCGATCGCGCTAGCCAATTGCGCCACGGAGACAGTCCTGCTCCACTCTCACCACAATCAGAACATATCTTCAAAGCTATCAGCCCAAAGAAAAAAAGCGCCGCATCACCACCGGGTGGGATCGAAACTCCAACCTTTCGGTTAACAGCCGATCGCGCTAGCCAATTGCGCCACGGACACAGTCCTGCTCCACTCTCACCACCATTAGAACATGTCTTCAAAGCTATCAGCCCAAAAAATGCGCTGCATCACCACCGGGTGGGATCGAAACTCCAACCTTTCGGTTAACAGCCGATCGCGCTAGCCAATTGCGCCACGGAGACAGTCCTACTCCACTCTCACCACCATCAGAACATATCTTCAAAGCTATCAGCCCAAAGAAAAAAAAGCGCCGCATCACCACCGGGTGGGATCGAAACTCCAACCTTTCAGTTAACAGCCGATCGCGCTAGCCAATTGCGACACGGAGACAGTCCTGCTCCACTCTCACCACCATCAGAACATATCTTCGAAGTTATCAGCCCAAAGAAGAAAAAAGCGCCGCACCACCACCGGGTGTGCTCGAAACTCCAACCTTTCGGTTAACAGCCGATAGCGCTAGCCAATTGCGCCACGGAAACAGTCCTGCTCCAACGCTCACCACCATCAGAAAATATCTTCAAAGGTATCAGCCCAAAGAAAAAAAAGCGCCAAACCACCACCGGTTGGGCTCGAAACTCCAAACTTTCGGTTAACAGCCGATCGCGCTAGCCAATTGAGCCACGGAAACAGTCCTGCTCCACACTCACCACCATCAGAACATATCTTCAAAGCTATCAGCCCAAAGAAAAAAAAGCGCCAGACCACCACCGGGTGGGCTCGAACCTCCAACCTTTCGGTTAACAGCTGATCGCACTAGCCAATTCCGCCACGGAAACAGTCGTGCTCCACTTTCACCACCATCAGAACATATCTTCAAAGCTATCAAAGCAAACAAAAAAGCAACACACCACTCCCGGGAGGGCTCGAAACTCCAACCTTTCGGTTAACAGCCGATCGCGCTAGCCAATTGCGCCGCGGAGACAGTCGTGCTCCACTCTCACCACCATCAGAACATATCTTCAAACTATCAGCGCAAAGAAAAAAGCAACACACCACTCCCGGGAGCGCTCGAACCTCCAAATTTTCGGTTAACAGCCGATCGCGCTAGCCAATTGCCCCACGGAGACAGTCGTGCTCCACACTCACCACCATCAGAACATATCTTCAAAGCTATCAGCCCGAAAAAAAAGCGCCGCATCACCAAAGGGTGGGCTCGAACCTCCAATTTTTCGGTTAACAGGCGATCGCGCTAGCCAATTGCGCCACGGAGACAGTCCTGCTCCACTCTCACCACCATCAGAACATATCTTAAAAGTTATCAGCCCAAAAAAAAAACGCAGCACCCCCACCGGGTGGGCTTGAAACTCCAACCGTTCAGTTAACAGCCGATCACGCTAGCCAATTGCCCCACGGAGACAGTCGTGCTCCACTCTCACCACCATCAGAACATATCTTCAAAGCTATCAAAGCAAACAAAAAAGCAACACACCACTCCCGGGAGGGCTCGAAACTCCAACCTTTCGGTCAACAACCGATCGCGCTAGCCAATTGCACCACGGAGACAGCCGTGCTCCACTCTCACCACCATCAGGACATATCTTCAAAGCTAGAAGCGCAAAGAAAAAAGCAACACACCACTCCCGGGAGGGCTCGAACCTCCAACCTTTCGATTGACAGCCGATCGCGCTAGCCAATTGCGCCAAGGAGACAGTCCTGCTCCACTCTCACCACCATCAGAACATATCTACAAAGCTATCAGCCCAAAGAAAAACAAGCGCCGCACCACCACCGGGTGGGCTCGAACCTCCAACCTTTCGGTTAACAGCCGATCGCACTAGCCAATTGCGCCACAGAGACAGTCCTGCTCCACACTCACCACCATAAGAACATTTCTTCAAAGCTATCAGCCCAAAGAAAAAAAAAAGCGCCGATCCACCACGAAGTGGGCTCGAACCTCCAACCTTTCGGTCAACAACCGATCGCGCTAGCCAATTGCACCATGGAGACAGTCGTGCTCCACACTCACCACCATAAGAACATTTCTTCAAAGCTATCAGCCCAAAGAAAAAAAAGCGCCGCACCACCACCGGGTGGGCTCGAACCTCCAACCTTTCGGTCAACAACCGATCGCGCTAGCCAATTGCGCCACGGAGACAGTCCTGCTCCACTCTCACCATCATCAGAACATATCTTCAAAGTTATCAGCCCAAGAAAAAAACGCAGCACCCCCACCGGGTGGGCTCGAACCTCCAACCTTTCGATTAACAGCCGATCGCGCAAGCCAATTGCGCCACGGAGACAACCCTGCTCCACTCTCACCACCATCAGAACATATCTTCAAAGCTATGAGCCCAAAGAAAAAAAGCGCCGCACCACCACCGGGTGGGCTCGAACCTCCAACCTTTCGGTTAACAGCCGATCGCACTAGCCAATTGCGCCACGGAGACAGTCCTGCTCCACACTCACCACCATAAGAACATTTCTTCAAAGCTATCAGCCCAAAGAAAATAAAGCGCCAAACCACCACCGGGTGGGCTCGAACCTCCAACCTTTCGGTTAACAGCCGATCGCACTAGCCAATTGCGCCACGGAGACAGTCCTGCTCCACTCTCACCACCATCAGAACATATCTTCAAAGCTATCAGCGCAAAAAAAAAGCAACACACCACTCCCGGGAGGGCTCGTACCTCCAACCTTTCGGTTAAGAGCCGATCGCGCTAGCCAATTGCGCCACAAAAAAGTCGTGTTCCACTCTCACCACCGTCAGAACATCTCTTCAGAGCTATCAGCCCAAAGAAAAAGAAAGCGCCGCACGACCACCGGGTGGGCTCGAACATCAAACCGTTCGGTTAACAGCCGATCGCGCTAGCCAATTGCACCACGGAGACAGTCGTGTCCCACTTTCACCACCATCAGAACATATCTTCAAAGCTATCAGTGCAAAGAAAAAAGCAACACACCACTCCTGGGAGGGCTCGAAACTCCAACCTTTCGGTTAACAGCTGATCGCGCTGGCCAATTGCGCCGCGGAGCCAGTCCTGCTCCATTCTCACCACCATCAGAACATATCTTCAAAGCTATCAGCCCAAAGAAAAAAAAGCGCCGCACCACCACCGGGTGTGTTCGAAACTCCAACCTTTCGGTTAACAGCCGATCGCACTAGCCAAATCCGCCACGGAAACAGTCGTGCTCCACTTTCACCACCATCAGAACATATCTTCAAAGCTATCAAAGCAAAGAAAAAAGCAACAGACCACTCCCGGGAGGGCTCAAAAGTCCAACCTTACGGTTAAAAGCCGATCGCGCTAGCCAATTGCGCCACGGAAACAGTCCTGCTCCACACTCACCACCATCAAATCATATCTTCAAAGCTATCAGCCCAAAGAAAAAAAGCGCCAAACCACCACCGGGTGGGCTCGAACCTCCAACCTTTCGGTTAACAGCTGATCGCACTAGCCAATTCCGCCACGGAAACAGTCGTGCTCCACTTTCACCACCATCAGAACATATCTTCAAAGCTATGAAAGCAAACAAAAAAAGCAACACACCACTCCCAGGAGGGCTCGAAACTCCAACCTTTCGGTTAACAGCCGATCGCGCTAGCCAATTGCGCCGCGGAGACAGTCGTGCTCCACTCTCACCACCATCAGAACATATCTTCAAAGCTATCAGCGCAAAGAAAAAAGCAACACACCACTCCCGGGAGCGCTCAAACCTCCAACTTTTCGGTTAACAGCCGATCGCACTAGACAATTGCGCCACGGAGACAGTCCTGCTCCACACTCACCACCATAAGAACATTTCTTCAAAGCTATCAGCCCAAAGAAAAAAAAGCGCCAAACCACCACCGGGTGGGCTCGAACCTCCAACCTTTCGGTTAACAGCCGATCGCACTAGCCAAATCCGCCACGGAAACAGTCGTGCTCCACTTTCACCACCATCAGAACATATCTTCAAAGCTATCAAAGCAAAGAAAAAAGCAACAGACCACTCCCGGGAGGGCTCAAAAGTCCAACCTTACGGTTAACAGCCGATCGCGCTAGCCAATTGCGCCACCGAGACAGTCCTGCTCCACTCTCACCACCATCAGAACATATCTTCAAAGCTATCAGACCAACGAAAAAAAGCGCTGCACCACCACCGGGTGGGCTCGAAACTTCAACCTTTCGGTTAACAGCCGATCGCACTAGCCAATTGCCCCACGGAGACAGTCGTGCTCCACTCTCACCACCATCAGAACATATCTTCAAAGCTATCAGCCCGAAAAAAAAGCGCCGCACCACCAAAGGGTGCGCTCGAACCTCCAATTTTTCGGTTAACAGGCGATCGCGCTAGCCAATTGCGCCACGGAGACAGTCCTGCTCCACTCTCACCACCATCAGAACATATCTTCAAAGGTATCAGCCCAGAAAAAAAACGCAGCACCCCCACCGGGTGGGCTTGAAACTCCAACCTTTCAGTTAACAGCCGATCGCGCTAGCCAATTGCGCCACGGAGACAACCCTGCTCCACTCTCTCCACCATCAGAACATATCTTCAAAGCTATGAGCCCAAAGAAAAAAAGCGCCGCACCACCACCGGGTTGGCTCGAAACTTGAACCTTTCGGTTAACAGCCGATCACGCTAGCCAATTGCCCCACGGAGACAGTCGTGCTCCACTCTCACCACCATCAGAACATATCTTCGAAGCTATCAGCGCAAAGAAAAAAAAAGCGCCGCACCACCACCGGGTGGGCTTGAACCTCCAACCTTTTGGTTAACAGCCAATCGCGCTAGCCAATTGCACCACGGAGACAGTCCTGCTCCACTCTCACCACCATCAGAACGTATCTTCAAAGGTATCAGCCCGAAAAAAAAAGCGCCGCACCACCACCGGGTGGGCTTGAACCTCCAATTTTTCGGTTAACAGCCGATCGCGCTAGCCAATTGCGCCACGGAGACAGTCCTACTCCACTCTCACCACCATCAGAACATATCTTCAAAGCTATCAGCCCAAAGAAAAAAAAGCGCCGCATCACCACCGGATGGGATCGAAACTCCAACCTTTCAGTTAACAGCCGATCGCGCTAGCCAATTGCGACACGGAGACAGTCCTGCTCCACTCTCACCACCATCAGAACATATCTTCGAAGTTATCAGCCCAAAGAAGAAAAAAGCGCCGCACCAACACCGGGTGTGCTCGAAACCCCAACCTTTCGGTTAACAGCCGATAGCGCTAGCCAATTGCGCCACGGAAACAGTCCTGCTCCAACACTCACCACCATCAGAAAATATCTTCAAAGGTATCAGCCCAAAGAAAAAAAAGCGCCAAACCACCACCGGTTGGGCTCGAAACTCCAACCTTTCGGTTAACAGCCGATCGCGCTAGCCAATTGAGCCACGGAAACAGTCCTGCTCCACACTCACCACCATCAGAACATATCTTCAAAGCTATCAGCCCAAAGAAAAAAAGCGCCAAACCACCACCGGGTGGGCTCGAACCTCCAACCTTTCGGTTAACAGCTGACCGCACTAGCCAATTCCGCCACGGAAACAGTCGTGCTCCACTTTCACCACCATCAGAACATATCTTCAAAGCTATCAAAGCAAACAAAAAAGCAACACACCACTCCCGGGAGGGCTCGAAACTCCAACCTTTCGGTTAACAGCCGATCGCGCTAGCCAATTGCGCCGCGGAGACAGTCGTGCTCCACTCTCACCACCATCAGAACATATCTTCAAACTATCAGCGCAAAGAAAAAAGCAACACACCACTCCCGGGAGCGCTCGAACCTCCAAATTTTCGGTTAACAGCCGATCGCGCTAGCCAATTGCCCCACGGAGACAGTCGTGCTCCACACTCACCACCATCAGAACATATCTTCAAAGCTATCAGCCCGAAAAAAAAGCGCCGCATCACCAAAGGGTGGGCTCAAACCTCCAATTTTTCGGTTAACAGGCGATCGCGCTAGCCAATTGCGCCACGGAGACAGTCCTGCTCCACTCTCACCACCATCAGAACATATCTTAAACGTTATCAGCCCAAAAAAAAACGAAGCACCCCCACCGGGTGGGCTTGAAACTCCAACCGTTCAGTTAACAGCCGATCGCACTAGCCAATTGCGCCACGGAGAGAACCCTGCTCCACTCTCACCACCATCAGAACATATCTTCAAAGCTATGAGCCCAAAGAAAAAAAGCGCCGCACCACCACCGGGTGGGCTCGAAACTTGAACCTTTCGGTTAACAGCCGATCACGCTAGCCAATTGCCCCACGGAGACAGTCGTGCTCCACTCTCACCACCATCAGAACATATCTTCGAAACTATCAGCGCAAAGAAAAAAAAAGCGCCGCACCACCACCGGGTGGGCTTGAACCTCCAACCTTTTGTTTAACAGCCAATCGCGCTAGCCAATGGCACCACGGAGACAGTCCTGCTCCACTCGCACCACCATCAGAACATATCTTCAAAGGTATCAGCCCGAAAAAAAAAGCGCCGCACCACCACCGGGTGGGCTCGAACCTCCAATTTTTCGGTTAACAGCCGATCGCGCTAGCCAATTGCGCCACGGAGACAGTCCTGCTCCACTCTCACCACCACCAGAACATATCTTCAAAGCTATCAGCCCCAAAAAAAGCGCCGCACCACCACCGAATGGGCTTGAAACTCCAACCTTTCGGTTAACAGCCGATCGCGCTAGCCAATTGCGCCACAGAGACAGTCCTGCTCCACTCTCACCACCATCAGAACATATCTTCAAAGCTATCAGCCCAAAAAAAAGCGCCGCACCACCACCGAATGGGCTTGAAACTCCAACCTTTCGGTTAACAGCCAATCGCACTAGCCAATTGCGCCACGGAGACAGTCCCGCTCCACTCTCACCACCATTAGAACATGTCTTCAAAGCTATCAGCCCAAAGAAAAAAAAGCGCCGATCAACGACCAGGTGGGCTCGAAACTCCAACCTTTCAGTTAACAGCCGATCACGCTAGCCAATTGCGCCACGGATACAGTCCTGCTCCACTCTCACCACCATCAGAACATATCTTCGAAGCTATCAGCGCAAAGAAAAAAAGCGCCGCACCACCACCGGGTGGGCTCGAACCTCCAACCTTTCGGTTAACAGCCGATCGCGCTAGCCAATTGCGCCACGGAGACTTTTTTTTCTTTATTGCCTTCTTGACTACAGGTCAAGCTAATATGACAATCACTATTACACGTGTTTCATGGGTGACAACGCGTCAAACAAAGATATTACATCTTCATTACAGTCGGTAGTCTTATACACATCTCGCACTTTTATAACAGCTTCCACGAAACACTCATTAACGGATAGAACTCTCACATCACAGTGTCTGTACGATAGCATACTACGCCAAACCGAATGAAGACCAAGTACAAATATAACATCCAAATGTTGCACAGAACTATCACAAGGCAAAAAACGAATTCCATATGAAGTAATTGCGCCACGGAGACAGTCCTGCTCCACTCTCACCACCATCAGAACATATCTTCAAAGCTATGAGCCCAAAGAAAAAAAAGCGCCGCACCACCACCGGGTGGGCTCGAAACTTGAACCTTTCGGTTAATAGCCGATCACGCTAGCCAATTGCCCCACGGAGACAGTCGTGCTCCACTCTCACCACCATCAGAACATATCTTCAAAGCTATCAAAGCAAACAAAAAAGCAACACACCACTCCCGGGAGGGCTCGAAACTCAAACTTTTTGGTTAACAGCCGATCGCGCTAGCCAATTGCGCCACGGAGACAGTCCTGCTCCACTCTCACCACCATCAAAACATATCTTCAAAGCTATCAGCCCAAAGAAAAAAAAGCGCCGCATCACCACCGGGTGGGATCGAAACTCCAACCTTTCGGTTAACAGCCGATCGCGCTAGCCAATTGCGCCACGGAGACAGTCCTGCTCCACTCTCACCACAATCAGAACATATCTTCAAAGCTATCAGCCCAAAGAAAAAAAAGCGCCGCATCACCACCGGGTGGGATCGAAACTCCAACCTTTCGGTTAACAGCCGATCGCGCTAGCCAATTGCGCCACGGACACAGTCCTGCTCCACTCTCACCACCGTTAGAACATGTCTTCAAAGCTATCAGCCCAAAAAAAAGTGCCGCATCACCACCGGGTGGGATCGAAACTCCAACCTTTCGGTTAACAGCCGATCGCGCTAGCCAATTGCGCCACGGAGACAGTCCTGCTTCACTCTCACCACCTTCAGAACATATCTTCGAAGCTATCAGCCCAAAGAAAAAAAAGCGCCGCACCACCACCGGGTGGGCTCGAACCTCCAACCTTTCGGTTAACAACTGATCGCGCTAGCTAATTGCGCCACGGAGACAGTCGTGCTTCACTCTCACCAGCATCAGAACATATCTTCAAAGCTATCAGCCCAAAGAAAAAAAAGCGCCGATCCACCACCAGGTGGGCTCGAAACTCCAACCTTTCGGGTAACAGCCAATCACGCTAGCCAATTGCGCCACGGAGACAGTCCTGCTCCACTCTCACCACCTTCAGAAGATATCTTCAAAGCTATCAGCCCAAAGAAAAAAAAAGCGCCGCACCACCACCGGGTGGGCTCGAACCTCCAACCTTTCGGTCAACAACCGATCGCGCTAGCCAATTGCACCACGGAGACAGTCGTGCTCCACTCTCACCACCATCAGGACATATCTTCAAAGCTAGAAGCGCAAAGAAAAAAGCAACACACCACTCCCGGGAGGGCTCGAACCTCCAACCTTTCGATTAACAGCCGATCGCGCTAGCCAATTGCGCCAAGGAGACAGTCCTGCTCCACTCTCACCACCATCAGAACATATCTACAAAGCTATCAGCCCAAAGAAAAACAAGCGCCGCACCACCACCGGGTGGGCTCGAACCTCCAACCTTTCGGTTAACAGCCGATCGCACTAGCCAATTGCGCCACGGAGACAGTCCTGCTCCACACTCACCACCATAAGAACATTTCTTCAAAGCTATCAGCCCAAAGAAAAAAAAGCGCCGATCCACCACGGGGTGGGCTCGAACCTCCAACCTTTCGGTCAACAACCGATCGCGCTAGCCAATTGCACCATGGAGACAGTCGTGCTCCACACTCACCACCATAAGAACATTTCTTCAAAGCTATCAGCCCAAAGAAAAAAAAGCGCCGCACCACCACCGGGTGGGCTCGAACCTGCAACCTTTCGGTCAACAACCGATCGCGCTAGCCAATTGCGCCACGGAGACAGTCCTGCTCCACTCTCACCACCATCAGAACATATCTTCAAAGTTATCAGCCCAAAAAAAAAAACTCAGCACCCCCACCGGGTGGGCTCGAACCTCCAACCTTTCGATTAACAGCCGATCGCGCAAGCCAATTGCGCCACGGAGACAACCCTGCTCCACTCTCACCACCATCAGAACATATCTTCAAAGCTATGAGCCCAAAGAAAAAAAGCGCCGCACCACCACCGGGTGGGCTCGAACCTCCAACCTTTCGGTTAACAGCCGATCGCACTAGCCAATTGCGCCACGGAGACAGTCCTGCTCCACACTCACCACCATAAGAACATTTCTTCAAAGCTATCAGCCCAAAAAAAAGCGCCAAACCACCACCGGGTGGGCTCGAACCTCCAACCTTTCGGTTAACAGCCGATCGCACTAGCCAATTGCGCCACGGAGACAGTCCTGCTCCACTCTCACCACCATCAGAACATATCTTCAAAGCTATCAGCGCAAAGAAAAAAGCAACACACCACTCCCGGGAGGGCTCGTACCTCCAACCTTTCGGTTAAGAGCCGATCGCGCTAGCCATTTGCGCCACAAAAAAGTCGTTTTCCACTCTCACCACCGTCAGAACATTTCAGAGCTATCAGCCCAAAGAAAAAGAAAGCGCCGCACGACCACCGGGTGGGCTCGAACATCAAACCGTTTGGTTAACAGCCGATCGCGCTAGCCAATTGCGCCACGGAGACAGTCGTGTCCCACTTTCACCACCATCAGAACATATCTTCAAAGCTATCAGCGCAAACAAAAAAGCAACACACCACTCCTGGGAGGGCTCGAAACTCCAACCTTTCGGTTAACAGCTGATCGCGCTGGCCAATTGCGCCGCGGAGCCAGTCCTGCTCCATTCTCACCACCATCAGAACGTATCTTCAAAGCTATCAGCCCAAAGAAAAAAAAGTGCCGCACCACCACCGGGTGTGCTCGAAACTCCAACCTTTCGGTTAAC
Organism: Rhipicephalus microplus; assembly: GCF_043290135.1. Lineage (NCBI taxonomy): Eukaryota > Metazoa > Arthropoda > Arachnida > Ixodida > Ixodidae > Rhipicephalus > Rhipicephalus microplus. The sequence goes on along the minus strand of NW_027464626.1, from coordinate 337,002 downwards.
AGCCGATCGCGCTAGCCAATTGCGCCACGGAAACAGTCCTGCTCCACACTCACCACCATCAAAACATATCTTCAAAGCTATCAGCCCAAAGAAAAAAAGCGCCAAACCACCACCGGGTGGGCTCGAACCTCCAACCTTTCGGTTAAGAGCCGATCGCGCTAGCCAATTGCGCCACAAAAAAGTCGTGTTCCACTCTCACCACCGTCAGAACATCTCTTCAGAGCTATCAGCCCAAAGAAAAAGAAAGCGCCGCACGACCACCGGGTGGGCTCGAACATCAAACCGTTCGGTTAACAGCCGATCGCGCTAGCCAATTGCGCCACGGAGACAGTCGTGTCCCACTTTCACCACCATCAGAACATATCTTCAAAGCTATCAGTGCAAAGAAAAAAGCAACACACCACTCCTGGGAGGGCTCGAAACTCCAACCTTTCGGTTAACAGCTGATCGCGCTGGCCAATTGCGCCGCGGAGCCAGTCCTGCTCTATCCTCACCACCATCAGAACATATCTTCAAAGCTATCAGCCCAAAGAAAAAAAAGCGCCGCACCACCACCGGGTGTGTTCGAAACTCCAACCTTTCGGTTAACAGCCGATCGCACTAGCCAAATCCGCCACGGAAACAGTCGTGCTCCACTTTCACCACCATCAGAACATATCTTCAAAGCTATCAAAGCAAAGAAAAAAGCAACAGACCACTCCCGGGAGGGCTCAAAAGTCCAACCTTACGGTTAAAAGCCGATCGCGCTAGCCAATTGCGCCACGGAAACAGTCCTGCTCCACACTCACCACCATCAAATCATATCTTCAAAGCTATCAGCCCAAAGAAAAAAAGCGCCAAACCACCACCGGGTGGGCTCGAACCTCCAACCTTTCGGTTAACAGCTGATCGCACTAGCCAATTCCGCCACGGAAACAGTCGTGCTCCACTTTCACCACCATCAGAACATATCTTCAAAGCTATGAAAGCAAACAAAAAAAGCAACACACCACTCCCAGGAGGGCTCGAAACTCCAACCTTTCGGTTAACAGCCGATCGCGCTAGCCAATTGCGCCGCGGAGACAGTCGTGCTCCACTCTCACCACCATCAGAACATATCTTCAAAGCTATCAAAGCAAAGAAAAAAGCAACAGACCACTCCCGGGAGGGCTCAAAAGTCCAACCTTACGGTTAACAGCCGATCGCGCTAGCCAATTGCGCCACCGAGACAGTCCTGCTCCACTCTCACCACCATCAGAACATATCTTCAAAGCTATCAGACCAACGAAAAAAAGCGCTGCACCACCACCGGGTGGGCTCGAAACTTCAACCTTTCGGTTAACAGCCGATCGCACTAGCCAATTGCCCCACGGAGACAGTCGTGCTCCACTCTCACCACCATCAGAACATATCTTCAAAGCTATCAGCCCGAAAAAAAAGCGCCGCACCACCAAAGGGTGCGCTCGAACCTCCAATTTTTCGGTTAACAGGCGATCGCGCTAGCCAATTGCGCCACGGAGACAGTCCTGCTCCACTCTCACCACCATCAGAACATATCTTCAAAGGTATCAGCCCAGAAAAAAAACGCAGCACCCCCACCGGGTGGGCTTGAAACTCCAACCTTTCAGTTAACAGCCGATCGCGCTAGCCAATTGCGCCACGGAGACAACCCTGCTCCACTCTCTCCACCATCAGAACATATCTTCAAAGCTATGAGCCCAAAGAAAAAAAGCGCCGCACCACCACCGGGTTGGCTCGAAACTTGAACCTTTCGGTTAACAGCCGATCACGCTAGCCAATTGCCCCACGGAGACAGTCGTGCTCCACTCTCACCACCATCAGAACATATCTTCGAAGCTATCAGCGCAAAGAAAAAAAAAGCGCCGCACCACTACCGGGTGGGCTTGAACCTCCAACCTTTTGGTTAACAGCCAATCGCGCTAGCCAATTGCACCACGGAGACAGTCCTGCTCCACTCTCACCACCATCAGAACATATCTTCAAAGGTATCAGCCCGAAAAAAAAAGCGCCGCACCACCACCGGGTGGGCTTGAACCTCCAATTTTTCGGTTAACAGCCGATCGCGCTAGCCAATTGCGCCACGGAGACAGTCCTACTCCACACTCACCACCATCAGAACATATCTTCAAAGCTATCAGCCCAAAGAAAAAAAGCGCCGCATCACCACCGGATGGGATCGAAACTCCAACCTTTCAGTTAACAGCCGATCGCGCTAGCCAATTGCGACACGGAGACAGTCCTGCTCCACTCTCACCACCATCAGAACATATCTTCGAAGTTATCAGCCCAAAGAAGAAAAAAGCGCCGCACCAACACCGGGTGTGCTCGAAACCCCAACCTTTCGGTTAACAGCCGATAGCGCTAGCCAATTGCGCCACGGAAACAGTCCTGCTCCAACACTCACCACCATCAGAAAATATCTTCAAAGGTATCAGCCCAAAGAAAAAAAAGCGCCAAACCACCACCGGTTGGGCTCGAAACTCCAACCTTTCGGTTAACAGCCGATCGCGCTAGCCAATTGAGCCACGGAAACAGTCCTGCTCCACACTCACCACCATCAGAACATATCTTCAAAGCTATCAGCCCAAAGAAAAAAAGCGCCAAACCACCACCGGGTGGGCTCGAACCTCCAACCTTTCGGTTAACAGCTGACCGCACTAGCCAATTCCGCCACGGAAACAGTCGTGCTCCACTTTCACCACCATCAGAACATATCTTCAAAGCTATCAAAGCAAACAAAAAAGCAACACACCACTCCCGGGAGGGCTCGAAACTCCAACCTTTCGGTTAACAGCCGATCGCGCTAGCCAATTGCGCCGCGGAGACAGTCGTGCTCCACTCTCACCACCATCAGAACATATCTTCAAACTATCAGCGCAAAGAAAAAAGCAACACACCACTCCCGGGAGCGCTCGAACCTCCAAATTTTCGGTTAACAGCCGATCGCGCTAGCCAATTGCCCCACGGAGACAGTCGTGCTCCACACTCACCACCATCAGAACATATCTTCAAAGCTATCAGCCCGAAAAAAAAGCGCCGCATCACCAAAGGGTGGGCTCAAACCTCCAATTTTTCGGTTAACAGGCGATCGCGCTAGCCAATTGCGCCACGGAGACAGTCCTGCTCCACTCTCACCACCATCAGAACATATCTTAAACGTTATCAGCCCAAAAAAAAACGAAGCACCCCCACCGGGTGGGCTTGAAACTCCAACCGTTCAGTTAACAGCCGATCGCACTAGCCAATTGCGCCACGGAGAGAACCCTGCTCCACTCTCACCACCATCAGAACATATCTTCAAAGCTATGAGCCCAAAGAAAAAAAGCGCCGCACCACCACCGGGTGGGCTCGAAACTTGAACCTTTCGGTTAACAGCCGATCACGCTAGCCAATTGCCCCACGGAGACAGTCGTGCTCCACTCTCACCACCATCAGAACATATCTTCGAAACTATCAGCGCAAAGAAAAAAAAAGCGCCGCACCACCACCGGGTGGGCTTGAACCTCCAACCTTTTGTTTAACAGCCAATCGCGCTAGCCAATGGCACCACGGAGACAGTCCTGCTCCACTCGCACCACCATCAGAACATATCTTCAAAGGTATCAGCCCGAAAAAAAAAGCGCCGCACCACCACCGGGTGGGCTCGAACCTCCAATTTTTCGGTTAACAGCCGATCGCGCTAGCCAATTGCGCCACGGAGACAGTCCTGCTCCACTCTCACCACCACCAGAACATATCTTCAAAGCTATCAGCCCCAAAAAAAGCGCCGCACCACCACCGAATGGGCTTGAAACTCCAACCTTTCGGTTAACAGCCGATCGCGCTAGCCAATTGCGCCACAGAGACAGTCCTGCTCCACTCTCACCACCATCAGAACATATCTTCAAAGCTATCAGCCCAAAAAAAAGCGCCGCACCACCACCGAATGGGCTTGAAACTCCAACCTTTCGGTTAACAGCCAATCGCACTAGCCAATTGCGCCACGGAGACAGTCCCGCTCCACTCTCACCACCATTAGAACATGTCTTCAAAGCTATCAGCCCAAAGAAAAAAAAGCGCCGATCAACGACCAGGTGGGCTCGAAACTCCAACCTTTCAGTTAACAGCCGATCACGCTAGCCAATTGCGCCACGGATACAGTCCTGCTCCACTCTCACCACCATCAGAACATATCTTCGAAGCTATCAGCGCAAAGAAAAAAAGCGCCGCACCACCACCGGGTGGGCTCGAACCTCCAACCTTTCGGTTAACAGCCGATCGCGCTAGCCAATTGCGCCACGGAGACTTTTTTTTCTTTATTGCCTTCTTGACTACAGGTCAAGCTAATATGACAATCACTATTACACGTGTTTCATGGGTGACAACGCGTCAAACAAAGATATTACATCTTCATTACAGTCGGTAGTCTTATACACATCTCGCACTTTTATAACAGCTTCCACGAAACACTCATTAACGGATAGAACTCTCACATCACAGTGTCTGTACGATAGCATACTACGCCAAACCGAATGAAGACCAAGTACAAATATAACATCCAAATGTTGCACAGAACTATCACAAGGCAAAAAACGAATTCCATATGAAGTAACTGCGCCACGGAGACAGTCCTGCTCCACTCTCACCACCATCAGAACATATCTTCAAAGCTATGAGCCCAAAGAAAAAAAAGCGCCGCACCACCACCGGGTGGGCTCGAAACTTGAACCTTTCGGTTAATAGCCGATCACGCTAGCCAATTGCCCCACGGAGACAGTCGTGCTCCACTCTCACCACCATCAGAACATATCTTCAAAGCTATCAAAGCAAACAAAAAAGCAACACACCACTCCCGGGAGGGCTCGAAACTCAAACTTTTTGGTTAACAGCCGATCGCGCTAGCCAATTGCGCCACGGAGACAGTCCTGCTCCACTCTCACCACCATCAAAACATATCTTCAAAGCTATCAGCCCAAAGAAAAAAAAGCGCCGCATCACCACCGGGTGGGATCGAAACTCCAACCTTTCGGTTAACAGCCGATCGCGCTAGCCAATTGCGCCACGGAGACAGTCCTGCTCCACTCTCGCCACAATCAGAACATATCTTCAAAGCTATCAGCCCAAAGAAAAAAAAGCGCCGCATCACCACCGGGTGGGATCGAAACTCCAACCTTTCGGTTAACAGCCGATCGCGCTAGCCAATTGCGCCACGGACACAGTCCTGCTCCACTCTCACCACCGTTAGAACATGTCTTCAAAGCTATCAGCCCAAAAAAAAGTGCCGCATCACCACCGGGTGGGATCGAAACTCCAACCTTTCGGTTAACAGCCGATCGCGCTAGCCAATTGCGCCACGGAGACAGTCCTGCTTCACTCTCACCACCTTCAGAACATATCTTCGAAGCTATCAGCCCAAAGAAAAAAAAGCGCCGCACCACCACCGGGTGGGCTCGAACCTCCAACCTTTCGGTTAACAACTGATCGCGCTAGCTAATTGCGCCACGGAGACAGTCGTGCTTCACTCTCACCAGCATCAGAACATATCTTCAAAGCTATCAGCCCAAAGAAAAAAAAGCGCCGATCCACCACCAGGTGGGCTCGAAACTCCAACCTTTCGGGTAACAGCCAATCACGCTAGCCAATTGCGCCACGGAGACAGTCCTGCTCCACTCTCACCACCTTCAGAAGATATCTTCAAAGCTATCAGCCCAAAGAAAAAAAAAGCGCCGCACCACCACCGGGTGGGCTCGAACCTCCAACCTTTCGGTCAACAACCGATCGCGCTAGCCAATTGCACCACGGAGACAGTCGTGCTCCACTCTCACCACCATCAGGACATATCTTCAAAGCTAGAAGCGCAAAGAAAAAAGCAACACACCACTCCCGGGAGGGCTCGAACCTCCAACCTTTCGATTAACAGCCGATCGCGCTAGCCAATTGCGCCAAGGAGACAGTCCTGCCCCACTCTCACCACCATCAGAACATATCTACAAAGCTATCAGCCCAAAGAAAAACAAGCGCCGCACCACCACCGGGTGGGCTCGAACCTCCAACCTTTCGGTTAACAGCCGATCGCACTAGCCAATTGCGCCACGGAGACAGTCCTGCTCCACACTCACCACCATAAGAACATTTCTTCAAAGCTATCAGCCCAAAGAAAAAAAAGCGCCGATCCACCACGGGGTGGGCTCGAACCTCCAACCTTTCGGTCAACAACCGATCGCGCTAGCCAATTGCACCATGGAGACAGTCGTGCTCCACACTCACCACCATAAGAACATTTCTTCAAAGCTATCAGCCCAAAGAAAAAAAAGCGCCGCACCACCACCGGGTGGGCTCGAACCTGCAACCTTTCGGTCAACAACCGATCGCGCTAGCCAATTGCGCCACGGAGACAGTCCTGCTCCACTCTCACCACCATCAGAACATATCTTCAAAGTTATCAGCCCCAAAAAAAAACTCAGCACCCCCACCGGGTGGGCTCGAACCTCCAACCTTTCGATTAACAGCCGATCGCGCAAGCCAATTGCGCCACGGAGACAACCCTGCTCCACTCTCACCACCATCAGAACATATCTTCAAAGCTATGAGCCCAAAGAAAAAAAGCGCCGCACCACCACCGGGTGGGCTCGAACCTCCAACCTTTCGGTTAACAGCCGATCGCACTAGCCAATTGCGCCACGGAGACAGTCCTGCTCCACACTCACCACCATAAGAACATTTCTTCAAAGCTATCAGCCCAAAAAAAAGCGCCAAACCACCACCGGGTGGGCTCGAACCTCCAACCTTTCGGTTAACAGCCGATCGCACTAGCCAATTGCGCCACGGAGACAGTCCTGCTCCACTCTCACCACCATCAGAACATATCTTCAAAGCTATCAGCGCAAAGAAAAAAGCAACACACCACTCCCGGGAGGGCTCGTACCTCCAACCTTTCGGTTAAGAGCCGATCGCGCTAGCCATTTGCGCCACAAAAAAGTCGTTTTCCACTCTCACCACCGTCAGAACATTTCAGAGCTATCAGCCCAAAGAAAAAGAAAGCGCCGCACGACCACCGGGTGGGCTCGAACATCAAACCGTTTGGTTAACAGCCGATCGCGCTAGCCAATTGCGCCACGGAGACAGTCGTGTCCCACTTTCACCACCATCAGAACATATCTTCAAAGCTATCAGCGCAAACAAAAAAGCAACACACCACTCCTGGGAGGGCTCGAAACTCCAACCTTTCGGTTAACAGCTGATCGCGCTGGCCAATTGCGCCGCGGAGCCAGTCCTGCTCCATTCTCACCACCATCAGAACGTATCTTCAAAGCTATCAGCCCAAAGAAAAAAAAGTGCCGCACCACCACCGGGTGTGCTCGAAACTCCAACCTTTCGGTTAACAGCCGATCGCGCTAGCCAATTGCGCCACGGAAACAGTCCTGCTCCACACTCACCACCATCAAAACATATCTTCAAAGCTATCAGCCCAAAGAAAAAAAGCGCCAAACCACCACCGGGTGGGCTCGAACCTCCAACCTTTCGGTTAACAGCTGATCGCACTAGCCAATTCCGCCACGGAAACAGTCGTGCTCCACTTTCACCACCATCAGAACATATCTTCAAAGCTATGAAAGCAAACAAAAAAAGCAACACACCACTCCCAGGAGGGCTCGAAACTCCAACCTTTCGGTTAACAGCCGATCGCGCTAGCCAATTGCGCAGCGGAGACAGTCGTGCTCCACTCTCACCACCATCAGAACATATCTTCAAAGCTATCAGCGCAAAGAAAAAAGCAACACACCACTCCCGGGAGCGCTCAAACCCCCAACTTTTCGGTTAACAGCCGATCGAACTAGACAATTGCGCCACGGAGACAGTCCTGCTCCACACTCACCACCATAAGAACATTTCTTCAAAGCTATCAGCCCAAAGAAAAAAAAGCGCCAAACCACCACCGGGTGGGCTCGAACCTCCAACCTTTCGGTTAACAGCCGATCGCACTAGCCAAATCCGCCACGGAAACAGTCGTGCTCCACTTTCACCACCATCAGAACATATCTTCAAAGCTATCTGTCATAATATGTGCTGCGCGGGCGCGAAACAGAAACTAAAAAAAAACGACAATAGTGTGCCGTGCGGTGGCGAAGAGGATGTGATGTGTGCGTGTATGTGCCGGGCGGTGCCTACGAGGAAGACGACAGCTCGTGAGGCGCGGGCTCGAGCGTGGGTGACCCGTGTGTTCGGAAGTGCGAGAGGTACGTCGTTCGAGGCAGGACTACCTCGTTGGGCGTCTGGCCCACAGGTACGACCCAGGCCACGTCGCGACACTCGTACTAGCCGAGTGGACAGCTCAGCCTCCGCTAGACGACCGGTCTAGGAGAGCTGGCGCCAGGTTCCTGAACCTGTCCTTGTCCCGCTGGTCGTGGAGAGCTGGCGCCGGGTGCCTGAACCTGCCCTTGCGCCGCTGTTCCAGGAGGGCTGGCGTGGGTCTCCGAGGCGGACTACAGGTGCTCAAGGGCACAACTCCCTGCCGCCGGAACACGTGAGTCGTCGGCTCCAGTTCGTCGACAGTGGCGCTGAGCCACTGGAGTTCGACGCGGCGACCCTGCGTCTCCCGACTTCGTCACTGCAGGTGACGACGCCGCCCAACGTCGACTTCGCCACTGAATGTTGCCGACGGGGCATCAACGACGGCCCAGGCTACTACCCCGACGACCTGAACTGTAGGCCGAATGTTCTACTTATTCATTCAGTTTAGCCGCGTGTTTTTGTGTTAGGAATTTCGTAATGTGTGGGTTGTCCATGTGTGAAGGGTACAATAGAAGTTGGACGTGTGTTTGTGCACTGGCGTGCTGTCTGATTCTTTCTGGAGCGGTCCTGCCCCAATAACATCACAAACTGGCGAGCCTGCCAGGATCCGCTCGTTAAACCAGGGAAAGAAGACAGTTTCGCTCGAGGCAGACACACGTTCAGACTTCACCATGGACTTGGAAAAACTCGCCGCTATAGGGCTCTAACTAGGGTTCTCGGGTGCAGAGCTAAACAAGTGGATTGAGGCCCAACAGGCTAAGCTAAGGGATGAGAGAGCTGCAGAGCGAGAGGCAGCCAAAGAAGCTGACGAGAGGCAGCGTGAAATTCTGCAGCTTAAGCTAAAGCTTCAGGAAGGAGCTCAGAATATGCCTGTTAGCAGCTAATGACGCTTTGACTGCGCCCAGCACCTACTCACCCCTCAATCCGCAGAAGTTACTGCCTGTATTTGACGAGAAACGCGATGATCTGCACGCGTATCTGCAGCGATTCGAGCGCGTAGCCACAGGACAGGATTGGCCGCAAGAAAAATGGGGTCTCGCTGTTAGCCTGTGCCTAACGGGGGACGCGTTAACCGTGATAGGCCGAATGACTGCCGCTGATTCGCTGGACTACCAAAAAGTAAAGAAAGCTCTACTGCAGAGATTTCAGTTTACGGCTCAAGGCTACCAAGATAAGTTTCGGAAAGCACGAGCAGCCGATGGTGAAACTGGACGACAGTTAGCAGGAAGAATTACCAGTTATTTCGACCATTGGATAGACATGGCAAACGTATCCCAAACCTATGAAGGTCTAAGGGATCACGTAATCTCTGAGCAATTTTTGCGTTGTTGCCATCCAAAGCTGGTTGTTTTCTTAAAAGAGCGAGAGTGCAAGTCACTAGATGAACTCGCTAATTTGACGGATCGCTTCCTTGAGGCGCAGAATTTGACTAATATAGGAAAAGGTCCTGACCCCGCGAAAGAATCCAGTGGAAAGCCTACCGAAGCGTCGCAGAAACCGCAACTCAAGTGTATCCTGTGTCATCGTTTCGGACATTTGGCTCCTGACTGCCGCAATCCACCTAAGCAGATGCTGAAATGCAAGTTGTGCGGTAAAACGGGACATGTCACAGAAACTTGCCGAAACCAGCATGGGAACAACAAACCGAGTTCTTCGTGCGCATTTAGCGAACCGGACTCTGGCCGGGCTGGTGCTAGAAAAACAGCCAAGCGTCCAGGAGGGAAGATTCCTTGCTCAAGTCACCACGACGACAAGAACGTGCAGGGTACAATACGTTTCCTGGCCGACGGGATGCCAGTGGTCGAAGGTCTGCTGCTAGGAAGAGAGGTTCGAGTCTTACGCGATACGGGATGCAACACGGCAATCGTCCAACGGGAGCTCGTTCCTGATGTGTGCCTGACAGGCAAGAAAATCAGTGTCGTTCTCCTAGACAGGTCAACTAGCCATCTCCCGGAAGCTATTGTACAAGTCAACACGCCGTACTTCACAGGGATGCTGAAAGTGGCTTGTATGGATCAACCCCTCTATGACCTTGTGCTGGGAAATCTTCCAGGCGTCAGAGGACCATACGATCCAGATTCTGACTGGAAGCAGGCGACTCATACCCAGGTGGATGAGTTACCTGCGCAAGCACACCCGACCAAGTCACCTGTCACCTCAAGATCTGCTTCTTCAAGCGTGGCAAAAACCAAAGCCAATCAACAAGGTCAAGAAAATATCAGGCCTTTGTACGTGTCAACAACGCTCTTACCTGACGTTACCAGAGCCCAACTCGCCGAGGAACAGCGAAATGACCCGACACTCAAAGCTGTCTTTGCTAAAGTGAATAAAGAATTCAAATCGGGAAAGGGCCACTGTTACGATTCATCGAAAATAAAGGATTGCTTTATCGACGCTACCGCCTTGCCACTGGCAGGACGTTTAAACAGCTGGTCACTCCGAAAGCGTTCCGGGTAGGCATACTGGACATTGCTCATGGCAGTATCATGGCGGGACACCAAGGCATCAAAAGAACTACTGATCGTGTCCTAGAAGAATTTTATTGGCCTGACCTGAACGGAGACGTAAAGCGCTTTGTCTAGTCTTGCGACAAGTGCCAGAGAACTACCCCTAAAGGAAAAGTTGGAGTCGCACCACTAGGCAACATGCCTCTTATCCGGACACCTTTTGAAAGGGTCGCGGTTGATTTAATCGGACCATTTTCACCAAGATCGGACCGTGGGAACCGATATGTTCTGACACTTATCGATTTTGCGACTCGCTACCCTGACGCTGTAGCATTGCCCGCAATCGATGCAGTTCACATTGCGGAAGCACTCATCGAGATGTTTTCCCGCATCGGCTTACCAAAGGAAATCGTCACCGACCAAGGGGCAAGTTTTACCTCAGAAATAATGAACGAGGTTAGCAGGCTTCTCTCCGTGAAGATGCTAAAGACAAACCCCATATCATGCGATGGCGAACGGTCTCGTGGAGAAATTTAATGGCACCCTGAAGACAATGCTAAAGAGAATGTGCCAAGAGAGACCTCGATCTTGGGACAGGTACCTAGCTCCGCTACTCTTTGCATATAGGGAAGTTCCACAGACAAGCCTCGGGTTCTCTCCGTTTCAGCTCATTTACGGCCGCCACGTCCGAGGACCGCTAACCGTGCTGAGAGAACTGTGGACAAATGAGGGGCTAGACGCAGAAACGCGGACGACTTACACCTACGTCTTTGATTTGCGCAATCGCCTAGAGGAGACTTGCAAGATAGCCCATGAACAGCTGGAGAAGGCTCGTGTGAAGTAGAAAACCTATTATGACAGGAAAAGTCGCCCTAGAAAATTATGCCCAGGCAACAAGGTTTTAATTCTGCTCCCGACTGACTCCAACAAGCTGTTAATGCAGGGGAAAGGGCCAGGTGCTGCATCCAGTTGCTTACGCAAGTCGTAATTTATTGCCCCGAGAAACCCACTATTCAACAATAGAACGGGAATGCCTTGCACTTGTTTGGGCAGTGCAAAAATTTCATATTTACCTCTATGGCAAACCTTTTGTCATTCAGTCAGACCACCAACCATTACAGTATTTAAATTCCGCCAAACACGTGAACAACAGAGTGTTGAGGTGGAGTCTCCTTATGCAGGAGTACTCATTCACAGTTCATTACATCAAAGGTTGTGACAATGTTGGAGCCGACTACTTGAGTCGCGCATAACGGCCGTTTAGGTAGCAACGTGGTTCTTAATACTACTAGGCCTCAGTCGTGAATAGTTGACTCCTAGTTGCGACATAGCAACCCTACTTGTACGGTAGTTTTCCAACCGAACTGTAAGCAGCCTTCTGTGAACATTCTGCTACTATGTACATGCGACCCCTAAGACAATGCAGTGCAGTGCAGGGACCGTGCAGTGACCGTGCAGTGCAGTGACCATTCGTTCGCCCCGCGCCCTTGTAGTAGAATAGTTGCAAACAACTTTCTCGGAAAAGGGGGTGATGTCATAATATGTGCTGCGCGGGCGCGAAACAGAAACTAAAAAAAAACGACAATAGTGTGCCGTGCGGTGGCGAAGAGGATGTGATGTGTGCGTGTATGTGCCGGGCGGTGCCTACGAGGAAGACGACAGCTCGTGAGGCGCGGGCTCGAGCGTGGGTGACCCGTGTGTTCGGAAGTGCGAGAGGTACGTCGTTCGAGGCAGGACTACCTCGTTGGGCGTCTGGCCCATAGGTACGACCCAGGCCACGTCGCGACACTCGTACTAGCCGAGTGGACAGCTCAGCCTCCGCTAGACGACCGGTCTAGGAGAGCTGGTGCCAGGTTCCTGAACCTGTCCTTGTCCCGCTGGTCGTGGAGAGCTGGCGCCGGGTGCCTGAACCTGCCCTTGCGCCGCTGTTCCAGGAGGGCTGGCGTGGGTCTCCGAGGCGGACTACAGGTGCTCAAGGGCACAACTCCCTGCCGCCGGAACACGTGAGTCGTCGGCTCCAGTTCGTCGACAGTGGCGCTGAGCCACTGGAGTTCGACGCGGCGACCCTGCGTCTCCCGACTTCGTCACTGCAGGTGACGACGCCGCCCAACGTCGACTTCGCCACTGAATGTTGCCGACGGGGCATCAACGACGGCCCAGGCTACTACCCCGACGACCTGAACTGTAGGCCGAATGTTCTACTTATTCATTTAGTTTAGCCGCGTGTTTTTGTGTTAGGAATTTCGTAATGTGTGGGTTGTCCATGTGTGAAGGGTACAATAGAAGTTGGACGTGTGTTTGTGCACTGGCGTGCTGTCTGATTCTTTCTGGAGCGGTCCTGCCCCAATAACATCACACTATCAAAGCAAAGCAAAAAGCAACAGACCACTCCCGGGAGGGCTCAAAAGTCCAACCTTACGGTTAACAGCCGATCGCGCTAGCCAATTGCGCCACCGAGACAGTCCTGCTCCACTCTCACCACCATCAGAACATATCTTCAAAGCTATCAGACCAACGAAAAAAAGCGCTGCACCACCACCGGGTGGGCTCGAAACTTCAACCTTTCGGTTAACAGCCGATCGCACTAGCCAAGTGCCCCACGGAGACAGTCGTGCTCCACTCTCACCACCATCAGAACATATCTTCGAAGCTATCAGCGCAAAGAAAAAAAAAGCGCCGCACCACCACCGGGTGGTCTTGAACCTCCAACCTTTTGGTTAACAGCCAATCGCGCTAGCCAATTGCACCACGGAGACAGTCCTGCTCCACTCTCACCACCATCAGAACATATCTTCAAAGGTATCAGCCCGAAAAAAAAAGCGCCGCACCACCACCGGGTGGGCTCGAACCTCCAATTTTTCGGTAAACAGCCGATCGCGCTAGCCAATTGCGCCACGGAGACAGTCCTGCTCCACTCTCACCACCATCAGAACATATCTTCAAAGCTATCAGCCCAAAGAAAAAAAAGCGCCGCATCACCACCGGGTGGGATCGAAACTCCAACCTTTCAGTTAACAGCCGATCGCGCTAGCCAATTACGACACGGAGACAGTCCTGCTCCACTATCACCACCATCAGAACATATCTTCGAAGTTATCAGCCCAAAGAAGAAAAAAGCGCCGCACCACCACCAGGTGTGCTCAAAACTCCAACCTTTCGGTTAACAGCCGATAGCGCTAGCCAATTGCGCCACGGAAACAGTCCTGCTCCAACACTCACCACCATCAGAAAATATCTTCAAAGGTATCAGCCCAAAGAAAAAAAAGCGCCAAACCACCACCGGTTGGGCTCGAACCTCCAACCTTTCGGTTAACAGCCGATCGCACTAGGCAATTCCGCCATGGAAACAGTCGTGCTCCACTTTCACCACCATCAGAACATATCTTCAAAGCTATCAAAGCAAAGAAAAAAGCAACACACCACTCCCGGGAGGGCTCGAAACTCCAAACTTTCGGTTAACAGCCGATCGCGCTAGCCAATTGCGCCGCGGAGACAGTCGTGCTCCACTCTCACCACCATCAGAACATATCTTCAAAGCTATCAGCGCAAAGAAAAAAGCAACACACCACTCTTGGGAGCGCTCGAACCTCTAACTTTTCGGTTAACAGCCGATCGCACTAGCCAATTGCGCCACGGAGACAGTCCTGCTCCACACTCACCACCATAAGAACATTTCTTCAAAGCTATCAGCCCAAAGAAAAAAAAGCGCCAAACCACCACCGGGTGGGCTCGAACCTCCAACCTTTCGATTAACAGCCGATCGCGCTAGCCAATTGCGCCAAGGCGACAGTCCTGCTCCACTCTCACCACCATCAGAACATATCTTCAAAGCTATCAGCCCAAAGAAAAAAAAGCGCCGCACCACCACCGGGTGGGCTCGAACCTCCAACCTTTCGGTTAACAGCCGATCGCACTAGCCAATTGCGCCACGGAGACAGTCGTGCTCCACACTCACCACCATAAGAACATTTCTTCAAAGCTATCAGCCCAAAGAAAAAAAAGCGCCGATCCACCACCAGGTGGGCTCGAAACTCCAACCTTTCGGTTAACAGCCAATCAGGCTAGCCAATTGTGCCACGGAGACAGTCCTGCTCCACTCTCACCACCAGCAGAAGATATCTTCAAAGCTATCAGCCCCCAAAAAAAAGCGCCGCACCACCACCGGGTGGGCTCGAACCTCCAACCTTTCGGTCAACAACCGATCGCGCTAGCCAATTGCACCATGGAGACAGTCGTGCTCCACTCTCACCACCATCAGAACATATCTTCAAAGCTAGAAGCGCAAAGAAAAAAGCGACACACTACTCCCGGGAGGGCTCGAACCTCCAACCTTTCGATCAACAGCCGATCGCGCTAGCCAATTGCGCCAAGGAGACAGTCCTGCTCCACTCTCACCACCATCAGAACATATCTTCAAAGCTATCAGCCCAAAGAAAAAAAAGCGCCGCACCACCACCGGGTGGGCTCGAACCTCCAACCTTTCGGTTAACAGCCGATCGCACTAGCCAATTGCGCCACGGAGACAGTCCTGCTCCACACTCACCACCATAAGAACATTTCTTCAAAGCTATCAGCCCAAAGAAAAAAAAGCGCCAAACAACCACCGGGTGGGCTCGAACCTCCAACCTTTCGATTAACAGCCGATCGCACTAGCCAATTGCGCCACGGAGACAGTCCTGCTCCACACTCACCACCATCAGAACATATCTTCAAGGCTATCAGCCCAAAGAAAAAAAAGCAACACACCACTACCGGGAGGGCTCGCACCTCCAACTTTTCGATTAACAGCCGATCGCGCTAGCCAATTGCGCCATGGAGACTGTCCTGCTCCACTCTCACCACCATCAGAACATATCTTCAAAGCTTTCAGCCCAAAGAAAAAAAAAGCGCCGCACCACCACCGGGTGGGCTCGAACCTCCAACCTTTCGGTTAAAAGCCGATCGCGCTACCCATTTGCGCCACGGAGACAGTAGTGCTCCACTCTCACCACTGTCAGAACATTTCTTCAGAGCTATCAGCCCAAAGAAAAAAAAAGCGCCGCACCACCACCGGGTGGGCTCGAACCTCCAATCTTTGGGTTAACAGCCGATCGCGCTAGCCAATTGCGACACGGAGACAGTCGTGGTCCACTCTCACCACCATCAGAACATATCTTCAAAGCTATCAGCCCAAAGAAAAAAAAGCGCCGCATCACCACCGGGTGGGATCGAAACTCCAACCTTTCGGTTAACAGCCGATCGCGCTAGCCAATTGCGACACGGAGACAGTCCTGCTCCACTCTCACCACCATCAGAACATATCTTCAAAGTTATCAGCCCAAAGAAGAAAAAAGCGCCGCACCAACACCGGGTGTGCTCGAAACTCCAACCTTTCGGTTAACAGCCGATAGCGCTAGCCAATTGCGCCACGGAAACAGTCCTGCTCCAACACTCACCACCATCAGATCATATCTTCAAAGCTATCAGCCCAAAGAAACAAAAGCGCCAAACCACCACCGGGTGGGCTCGAACCTCCAACCTTTCGGTTAACAGCCGATCGCACTAGCCAATTCCGCCACGGAAACAGTCGTGCTCCACTTTCACCACCATCAGAACATATCTTCAAAGCTATCAAAGTAAAGGAAAAAGCAACACACCACTCCGAGAAGGGCTCGAAACTCCAAACTTTCGGTTAATGGCCGATCGCGCTAGCCAATTGCGCCGCGGAGACAGTCGTGCTCCACTCTCACCACCATCAGAACATATCTTCAAAGCTATCAGCGCAAAGAAAAAAGCAACACACCACTCCCGGGAGCGCTCGAACCTTCAACTTTTCGGTTAACAGCCGATCACACTAGCCAATTGCGCCACGGAGACAGTCCTGCTCCACACTCACCACCATAAGAACATTTCTTCAAAGCTATCAGCCTAAAGAAAAAAAAGCGCCAAACCACCACCGGGTGGGCTCGAACCTCCAACCTTTCGGTTAATAGCCGATCGCACTAGCCAATTCCGCCACGGAAACAGTCGTGCCCCACTTTCACCACCATCAGAACATATCTTCAAAGCTATCAAATCAAAGAAGAAAGCAACAGGCCACTCCCGGGAGGACTCAAAACTACAACCTTATGGTTAACAGCCGATCGCGCTAGCCAATTGCGCCACGGAGACAGTCGTGCTTCACTCTCACCACCATAAGAACATATCTTCAAAGCTATCAGCCCAAAGAAAAAAAAGCGCCGCACCACCACCGGGTGGGCTCGAACCTCCAACCTTTCGGTTAACAGCCGATCGCGCTAGCCAATTGCGCCACGGAGACAGTCGTGGTTCACTCTCACCACCATCAGAACATATCTTCAAAGCTATCAGCCCAAAGAAAAAAAAGCGCCGCATCACCACCGGGTGGGGTCGAAACTCCAACCTTTCGGTTAACAGCCAATCACGCTAGCCAATTGCGCCACGGAGACAGTCCTGCTCCACTCTCACCACCATCAGAAGATATCTTCAAAGCTATCAGCCCAAAGAAAAAAAAGCGCCGCACCACAACCGGGTGTGCTCGAACTTCCAACCTTTCGGTCAACAACCGATCGCGCTAGCCAATTGCACCACGGAGACAGTCGTGCTCCACTCTCACCACCATCAGAACATATCTTCAAAGCTAGAAGCGCAAAGAAAAAAGCAACACACCACTCCCGGGAGGGCTCTAACCTTCAACCTTTCGATTAACAGCCGACCGCGCTAGCCAATTGCGCCAAGGAGACAGTCCTGCTCCACTGTCACCACCATCAGAACATATCTTCAAAGCTATCAGCCCAAAGAAAAAAAAGCGCCAAACCACCACCGGGTGGGCTCGAACCTCCAACCTTTCGGTTAAAAGCCGATCGCGCTACCCATTTGCGCCACGGAGACAGTCGTGCTCCACTCTCACCACTGTCAGAACATTTCTTCAGAGCTATCAGCCCAAAGAAAAAAAAGCGCCGCACCACCACCGGGTGGGATCGAACCTCCAACCATTCGGTTAACAGCCGATCGCGCTAGCCAATTGCGACACGGAGACAGTCGTGGTCCACTCTCACCACCATCAGAACATATCTTCAAAGCTATCAGCCCAAAGAAAAAAAAGCGCCGCATCACCACCGGGTGGGATCGAAACTCCAACCTTTCGGTTAACAGCCGATCGCGCTAGCCAATTGCGACAAGGACACAGTCCTGCTCCACTCTCACCACCATCAGAACATATCTTCAAAGTTATCAGCCCAAAGAAGAAAAAAGCGCCGCACCAACACCGGGTGTGCTCGAAACTCCAACGTTTCGGTTAACAGCCGATAGCGCTAGCCAATTGCGCCACGGGAACAGTCCTGCTCCAACACTCACCACCATCAGAACATATCTTCAAAGCTATCAGCCCAAAGAAAAAAAAGCGCCAAACCACCACCGGGTGGGCTCGAACCTCCAACCTTTCGGTTAACAGCCGATCGCACTAGCCAATTCCGCCACGGAAACAGTCGTGCTCCACTTTCACCACCATCAGAACATATCTTCAAAGCTATCTGTCATAATATGTGCTGCGCGGGCGCGAAACAGAAACTAAAAAAACGACAATAGTGTGCCGTGCGGTGGCGAAGAGGATGTGATGTGTGCGTGTATGTGCCGGGCGGTGCCTACGAGGAAGACGACAGCTCGTGAGGCGCGGGCTCGAGCGTGGGTGACCCGTGTGTTCGGAAGTGCGAGAGGTACGTCGTTCGAGGCAGGACTACCTCGTTGGGCGTCTGGCCCATAGGTACGACCCAGGCCACGTCGCGACACTCGTACTAGCCGAGTGGACAGCTCAGCCTCCGCTAGACGACCGGTCTAGGAGAGCTGGTGCCAGGTTCCTGAACCTGTCCTTGTCCCGCTGGTCGTGGAGAGCTGGCGCCGGGTGCCTGAACCTGCCCTTGCGCCGCTGTTCCAGGAGGGCTGGCGTGGGTCTCCGAGGCGGACTACAGGTGCTCAAGGGCACAACTCCCTGCCGCCGGAACACGTGAGTCGTCGGCTCCAGTTCGTCGACAGTGGCGCTGAGCCACTGGAGTTCGACGCGGCGACCCTGCGTCTCCCGACTTCGTCACTGCAGGTGACGACGCCGCCCAACGTCGACTTCGCCACTGAATGTTGCCGACGGGGCATCAACGACGGCCCAGGCTACTACCCCGACGACCTGAACTGTAGGCCGAATGTTCTACTTATTCATTTAGTTTAGCCGCGTGTTTTTGTGTTAGGAATTTCGTAATGTGTGGGTTGTCCATGTGTGAAGGGTACAATAGAAGTTGGACGTGTGTTTGTGCACTGGCGTGCTGTCTGATTCTTTCTGGAGCGGTCCTGCCCCAATAACATCACACTATCAAAGCAAAGAAAAAAGCAACAGACCACTCCCGGGAGGGCTCAAAAGTCCAACCTTACGGTTAACAGCCGATCGCGCTATCCAATTGCGCCACCGAGACAGTCCTGCTCCACTCTCACCACCATCAGAACATATCTTCAAAGCTATCAGACCAACGAAAAAAAGCGCTGCACCACCACCGGGTGGGCTCGAAACTTCAACCTTTCGGTTAACAGCCGATCGCACTAGCCAATTGCCCCACGGAGACAGTCGTGCTCCACTCTCACCACCATCAGAACATATCTTCAAAGCTATCAGCCCGAAAAAAAAGCGCCGCACCACCAAAGGGTGGGCTCGAACCTCCAATTTTTCGGTTAACAGGCGATCGCGCTAGCCAATTGCGCCACGGAGACAGTCCTGCTCCACTCTCACCACCATCAGAAGATATCTTCAAAGGTATCAGCCCGGAAAAAAAAACGCAGCACCCCCACCGGGTGGGCTTGAAACTCCAACCTTTCAGTTAACAGCCGATCGCGCTAGCCAATTGCGCCACGGAGACAACCCTGCTCCACTCTCTCCACCATCAGAACATATCTTCAAAGCTATGAGCCCAAAGAAAAAAAGCGCCGCACCACCACCGGGTTGGCTCGAAACTTGAACCTTTCGGTTAACAGCAGATCACGCTAGCCAATTGCCCCACGGAGACAGTCGTGCTCCACTCTCACCACCATCAGAACATATCTTCGAAGCTATCAGCGCAAAGAAAAAAAAAGCGCCGCACCACCACCGGGTGGGCTTGAACCTCCAACCTTTTGGTTAACAGCCGATCGCGCTAGCCAATTGCGCCACGGAGACAGTCCTGCTCCACTCTCACCACCATCAGAACATATCTTCAAAGCTATCAGCCCAAAGAAAAAAAAGCGCCGCATCACCACCGGGTGGGATCGAAACTCCAACCTTTCAGTTAACAGCCGATCGCGCTAGCCAATTACGACACGGAGACAGTCCTGCTCCACTCTCACCACCATCAGAACATATCTTCGAAGTTATCAGCCCAAAGAAGAAAAAAGCGCCGCACCACCACCGGGTGTGCTCGAAACTCCAACCTTTCGGTTAACAGCCGATAGCGCGAGCCAATTGCGCCACGGAAACAGTCCTGCTCCACTCTCACCACCAGCAGAAGATATCTTCAAAGCTATCAGCCCAAAAAAAAGCAACACACCACTCTTGGGAGCGCTCGAACCTCTAACTTTTCGGTTAACAGCCGATCGCACTAGCCAATTGCGCCACGGAGACAGTCCTGCTCCACACTCACCACCATAAGAACATTTCTTCAAAGCTATCAGCCCAAAGAAAAAAAAGCGCCAAACCACCACCGGGTGGGCTCGAACCTCCAACCTTTCGATTAACAGCCGATCGCGCTAGCCAATTGCGCCAAGGAGACAGTCCTGCTCCACTCTCACCACCATCAGAACATATCTTCAAAGCTATCAGCCCAAAGAAAAAAAAGCGCCGCACCACCACCGGGTGGGCTCGAACCTCCAACCTTTCGGTTAACAGCCGATCGCACTAGCCAATTGCGCCACGGAGACAGTCGTGCTCCACACTCACCACCATAAGAACATTTCTTCAAAGCTATCAGCCCAAAGAAAAAAAAGCGCCGATCCACCACCAGGTGGGCTCGAAACTCCAACCTTTCGGTTAACAGCCAATCACGCTAGCCAATTGTGCCACGGAGACAGTCCTGCTCCACTCTCACCACCAGCAGAAGATATCTTCAAAGCTATCAGCCCAAAAAAAAAAAGCGCCGCACCACCACCGGGTGGGCTCGAACCTCCAACCTTTCGGTTAACAGCCGATCGCGCTAGCCAATTGCGACACGGAGACAGTCGTGGTCCACTCTCACCACCATCAGAACATATCTTCAAAGCTATCAGCCCAAAGAAAAAAAAGCGCCGCATCACCACCGGGTGGGATCGAAACTCCAACCTTTCGGTTAACAGCCGATCGCGCTAGCCAATTGCGACAAGGACACAGTCCTGCTCCACTCTCACCACCATCAGAACATATCTTCAAAGTTATCAGCCCAAAGAAGAAAAAAGCGCCGCACCAACACCGGGTGTGCTCGAAACTCCAACGTTTCGGTTAACAGCCGATAGCGCTAGCCAATTGCGCCACGGGAACAGTCCTGCTCCAACACTCACCACCATCAGAACATATCTTCAAAGCTATCAGCCCAAAGAAAAAAAAGCGCCAAACCACCACCGGGTGGGCTCGAACCTCCAACCTTTCGGTTAACAGCCGATCGCACTAGCCAATTCCGCCACGGAAACAGTCGTGCTCCACTTTCACCACCATCAGAACATATCTTCAAAGCTATCTGTCATAATATGTGCTGCGCGGGCGCGAAACAGAAACTAAAAAAAACGACAATAGTGTGCCGTGCGGTGGCGAAGAGGATGTGATGTGTGCGTGTATGTGCCGGGCGGTGCCTACGAGGAAGACGACAGCTCGTGAGGCGCGGGCTCGAGCGTGGGTGACCCGTGTGTTCGGAAGTGCGAGAGGTACGTCGTTCGAGGCAGGACTACCTCGTTGGGCGTCTGGCCCATAGGTACGACCCAGGCCACGTCGCGACACTCGTACTAGCCGAGTGGACAGCTCAGCCTCCGCTAGACGACCGGTCTAGGAGAGCTGGTGCCAGGTTCCTGAACCTGTCCTTGTCCCGCTGGTCGTGGAGAGCTGGCGCCGGGTGCCTGAACCTGCCCTTGCGCCGCTGTTCCAGGAGGGCTGGCGTGGGTCTCCGAGGCGGACTACAGGTGCTCAAGGGCACAACTCCCTGCCGCCGGAACACGTGAGTCGTCGGCTCCAGTTCGTCGACAGTGGCGCTGAGCCACTGGAGTTCGACGCGGCGACCCTGCGTCTCCCGACTTCGTCACTGCAGGTGACGACGCCGCCCAACGTCGACTTCGCCACTGAATGTTGCCGACGGGGCATCAACGACGGCCCAGGCTACTACCCCGACGACCTGAACTGTAGGCCGAATGTTCTACTTATTCATTTAGTTTAGCCGCGTGTTTTTGTGTTAGGAATTTCGTAATGTGTGGGTTGTCCATGTGTGAAGGGTACAATAGAAGTTGGACGTGTGTTTGTGCACTGGCGTGCTGTCTGATTCTTTCTGGAGCGGTCCTGCCCCAATAACATCACACTATCAAAGCAAAGAAAAAAGCAACAGACCACTCCCGGGAGGGCTCAAAAGTCCAACCTTACGGTTAACAGCCGATCGCGCTATCCAATTGCGCCACCGAGACAGTCCTGCTCCACTCTCACCACCATCAGAACATATCTTCAAAGCTATCAGACCAACGAAAAAAAGCGCTGCACCACCACCGGGTGGGCTCGAAACTTCAACCTTTCGGTTAACAGCCGATCGCACTAGCCAATTGCCCCACGGAGACAGTCGTGCTCCACTCTCACCACCATCAGAACATATCTTCAAAGCTATCAGCCCGAAAAAAAAGCGCCGCACCACCAAAGGGTGGGCTCGAACCTCCAATTTTTCGGTTAACAGGCGATCGCGCTAGCCAATTGCGCCACGGAGACAGTCCTGCTCCACTCTCACCACCATCAGAAGATATCTTCAAAGGTATCAGCCCGGAAAAAAAAACGCAGCACCCCCACCGGGTGGGCTTGAAACTCCAACCTTTCAGTTAACAGCCGATCGCGCTAGCCAATTGCGCCACGGAGACAACCCTGCTCCACTCTCTCCACCATCAGAACATATCTTCAAAGCTATGAGCCCAAAGAAAAAAAGCGCCGCACCACCACCGGGTTGGCTCGAAACTTGAACCTTTCGGTTAACAGCAGATCACGCTAGCCAATTGCCCCACGGAGACAGTCGTGCTCCACTCTCACCACCATCAGAACATATCTTCGAAGCTATCAGCGCAAAGAAAAAAAAAGCGCCGCACCACCACCGGGTGGGCTTGAACCTCCAACCTTTTGGTTAACAGCCGATCGCGCTAGCCAATTGCGCCACGGAGACAGTCCTGCTCCACTCTCACCACCATCAGAACATATCTTCAAAGCTATCAGCCCAAAGAAAAAAAAGCGCCGCATCACCACCGGGTGGGATCGAAACTCCAACCTTTCAGTTAACAGCCGATCGCGCTAGCCAATTACGACACGGAGACAGTCCTGCTCCACTCTCACCACCATCAGAACATATCTTCGAAGTTATCAGCCCAAAGAAGAAAAAAGCGCCGCACCACCACCGGGTGTGCTCGAAACTCCAACCTTTCGGTTAACAGCCGATAGCGCGAGCCAATTGCGCCACGGAAACAGTCCTGCTCCACTCTCACCACCAGCAGAAGATATCTTCAAAGCTATCAGCCCAAAAAAAAGCAACACACCACTCTTGGGAGCGCTCGAACCTCTAACTTTTCGGTTAACAGCCGATCGCACTAGCCAATTGCGCCACGGAGACAGTCCTGCTCCACACTCACCACCATAAGAACATTTCTTCAAAGCTATCAGCCCAAAGAAAAAAAAGCGCCAAACCACCACCGGGTGGGCTCGAACCTCCAACCTTTCGATTAACAGCCGATCGCGCTAGCCAATTGCGCCAAGGAGACAGTCCTGCTCCACTCTCACCACCATCAGAACATATCTTCAAAGCTATCAGCCCAAAGAAAAAAAAGCGCCGCACCACCACCGGGTGGGCTCGAACCTCCAACCTTTCGGTTAACAGCCGATCGCACTAGCCAATTGCGCCACGGAGACAGTCGTGCTCCACACTCACCACCATAAGAACATTTCTTCAAAGCTATCAGCCCAAAGAAAAAAAAGCGCCGATCCACCACCAGGTGGGCTCGAAACTCCAACCTTTCGGTTAACAGCCAATCACGCTAGCCAATTGTGCCACGGAGACAGTCCTGCTCCACTCTCACCACCAGCAGAAGATATCTTCAAAGCTATCAGCCCAAAAAAAAAAGCGCCGCACCACCACCGGGTGGGCTCGAACCTCCAACCTTTCGGTCAACAACCGATCGCGCTAGCCAATTGCACCATGGAGACAGTCGTGCTCCACTCTCACCACCATCAGAACATATCTTCAAAGCTAGAAGCGCAAAGAAAAAAGCGACACACCACTCCCGGGAGGGCTCAAACCTCCAACCTTTCGATCAACAGCCGATCGCGCTAGCCAATTGCGCCAAGGAGACAGTCCTGCTCCACTCTCACCACCATCAGAACATATCTTCAAAGCTATCAGCCCAAAGAAAAAAAAGCGCCGCACCACCACCGGGTGGGCTCGAACCTCCAACCTTTCGGTTAACAGCGGATCGCACTAGCCAATTGCGCCACGGAGACAGTCCTGCTCTACACTCACCACCATAAGAACATTTCTTCAAAGCTATCAGCCCAAAGAAAAAAAAGCGCCAAACAACCACCGGGTGGGCTCGAACCTCCAACCTTTCGATTAACAGCCGATCGCACTAGCCAATTGCGCCACGGAGACAGTCCCGCTCCACACTCACCACCATCAGAACATATCTTCAAAGCTATCAGCCCAAAGAAAAAAAAGCAACACACCACTACCGGGAGGGCTCGCACCTCCAACTTTTTGATTAACAGCCGATCGCGCTAGCCAATTGCGCCATGGAGACAGTCCTGCTCCACTCTCACCACCATCAGAACATATCTTCAAAGCTTTCAGCCCAAAGAAAAAAAAGCGCCGCACCACCACCGGGTGGGCTCGAACCTCCAACCTTTCGGTTAAAAGCCGATCGCGCTACCCATTTGCGCCACGGAGACAGTCGTGCTCCACTCTCACCACTGTCAGAACATTTCTTCAGAGCTATCAGCCCAAAGAAAAAAAAAGCGCCACACCACCACCGGGTGGGCTCGAACCTCCAATCTTTCGGTTAACAGCCGATCGCGCTAGCCAATTGCGACACGGAGACAGTCGTGGTCCATTCTCACCACCATCAGAACATATCTTTAAAGCTATCAGCCCAAAGAAAAAAAAGCGCCGCATCACCACCGGGTGGGATCGAAACTCCAACCTTTCGGTTAACAGCCGATCGCGCTAGCCAATTGCGACACGGAGACAGTCCTGCTCCACTCTCACCACCATCAGAACATATCTTCAAAGTTATCAGCCCAAAGAAGAAAAAAGCGCCGCACCAACACCGGGTGTGCTCGAAACTCCAAGCTTTCGGTTAACAGCCGATAGCGCTAGCCAATTGCGCCACGGAAACAGTCCTGCTCCAACACTCACCACCATCAGATCATATCTTCAAAGCTATCAGCCCAAAGAAAAAAAAGCGCCAAACCACCACCGGGTGGGCTCGAACCTCCAACCTTTCGGTTAACAGCCGATCGCACTAGCCAATTCCGCCACGGAAACAGTCGTGCTCCACTTTCACCACCATCAGAACATATCTTCAAAGCTATCAAAGTAAAGGAAAAAGCAACACACCACTCCGAGAAGGGCTCAAAACTCCAAACTTTCGGTTAATGGCCGATCGCGCTAGCCAATTGCGCCGCGGAGACAGTCGTGCTCCACTCTCACCACCATCAGAACATATCTTCAAAGCTATCAGCGCAAAGAAAAAAGCAACACACCACTCCCGGGGGCGCTCGAACCTTCAACTTTTCGGTTAACAGCCGATCGCACTAGCCAATTGCACCACGGAGACAGTCGTGCTCCACTCTCACCACCATCAGAACATATCTTCAAAGCTAGAAGCGCAAAGAAAAAAGCAACACACCACTCCCGGGAGGGCTCTAACCTTCAACCTTTCGATTAACAGCCGATCGCGCTAGCCAATTGCGCCAAGGAGACAGTCCTGCTCCACTGTCACCACCATCAGAACATATCTTCAAAGCTATCAGCCCAAAGAAAAAAAAGCGCCAAACCACCACCGGGTGGGCTCGAACCTCCAACCTTTCGGTTAAAAGCCGATCGCGCTACCCATTTGCGCCACGGAGACAGTCGTGCTCCACTCTCACCACTGTCAGAACATTTCTTCAGAGCTATCAGCCCAAAGAAAAAAAAAGCGCCGCACCACCACCGGGTGGGATCGAACCTCCAACCATTCGGTTAACAGCCGATCGCGCTAGCCAATTGCGACACGGAGACAGTCGTGGTCCACTCTCACCACCATCAGAACATATCTTCAAAGCTATCAGCCCAAAGAAAAAAAAGCGCCGCATCACCACCGGGTGGGATCGAAACTCCAACCTTTCGGTTAACAGCCGATCGCGCTAGCCAATTGCGACAAGGAGACAGTCCTGCTCCACTCTCACCACCACCAGAACATATCTTCAAAGTTATCAGCCCAAAGAAGAAAAAAGCGCCGCACCAACACCGGGTGTGCTCGAAACTCCAACGTTTCGGTTAACAGCCGATAGCGCTAGCCAATTGCGCCACGGGAACAGTCCTGCTCCAACACTCACCACCATCAGAACATATCTTCAAAGCTATCAGCCCAAAGAAAAAAAAGCGCCAAACCACCACCGGGTGGGCTCGAACCTCCAACCTTTCGGTTAACAGCCGATCGCACTAGCCAATTCCGCCACGGAAACAGTCGTGCTCCACTTTCACCACCATCAGAACATATCTTCAAAGCTATCAAAGTAAAGGAAAAAGCAACACACCACTCCGAGAAGGGCTCGAAACTCCAAACTTTCGGTTAACAGCCGATCGCGCTAGCCAATTGCGCCGCGGAGACAGTCGTGCTCCACTCTCACCACCATCAGAACATATCTTCAAAGCTATCAGCGCAAAGAAAAAAGCAACACACTACGCCCGGGAGCGCTCGAACCTCCAACCTTTCGGTTAATAGCCGATCGCACTAGCCAATTCCGCCACGGAAACAGTCGTGCTCCACTTTCACCACCATCAGAACATATCTTCAAAGCTATCAAATCAAAGAAAAAAGCAACAGACCACTCCCGGGAGGACTCAAAACTACAACCTTATGGTTAACAGCCGATCGCGCTAGCCAATTGCGCCACGGAGACAGTCGTGCTTCACTCTCACCACCATAAGAACATATCTTCAAAGCTATCAGCCCAAAGAAAAAAAAGCGCCGCACCACCACCGGGTGGGCTCGAACCTCCAACCTTTCGGTTAACAGCCGATCGCGCTAGCCAATTGCGCCACGGAGACAGTCGTGGTTCACTCTCACCACCATCAGAACATATCTTCAAAGCTATCAGCCCAAAGAAAAAAAAGCGCCGCATCACCACCGGGTGGGGTCGAAACTCCAACCTTTCGGTTAACAGCCAATCACGCTAGCCAATTGCGCCACGGAGACAGTCCTGCTCCACTCTCACCACCATCATAAGATATCTTCAAAGCTATCAGCCCAAAGAAAAAAAAGCGCCGCACCACAACCGGGTGGGCTCGAACCTCCAACCTTTCGGTCAACAACCGATCGCGCTAGCCAATTGCACCACGGAGACAGTCGTGCTCCACTCTCACCACCATCAGAACATATCTTCAAAGCTAGAAGTGCAAAGAAAAAAGCAAAACACCACTACCCAGAGGGCTCGCACCTCCAAGTTTTCGATTAACAGCCGATCGCGCTAGCCAATTGCGCCATGGAGAGTGTCCTGCTCCACTCTCACCACCATCAGAACATATCTTCAAAGCTATCAGCCCAAAGAAAAAAAAGCGCCGCACCACCACCGGGTGGGCTCGAACCTCCAAACTTTTGGTTAAAAGCCGATCGCGCTAGCCATTTGCGCCACGGAGACAGTCGTGCTCCACTCTCACCACTGTCAGAACATTTCTTCAGAGCTATCAGCCCAAAGAAAAAAAAGCGCCGAACCACCACCGGGTGACTCGAACCTCCAACCTTTCCGTTAACAGCCAATCTCGCTAGCCAATTGCGCCACGGAGACAGTCCTGCTCCACTCTCACCACCATCAGAACATATCTTCAAAGCTATCAGCACAAAGAAAAAAAAGCTCCGCACCACCACCGGGTGGGCTCGAACCTCCAACCTTTCCATTAACACCCGATCGCGCTAGCCCATTGCGCCACGGAGACAGTCCTGCTCCACTCTCACCACCATCAGAACATATCTTCAAAGCTATCAGCCCAAAGAAAAAAAAGCGCCGCACCACCACCGGGTGGGCTCGAACCTCCGGCCTTTTGGTTAACAGCCGATCGCGCTAGCCAATTGCGCCACGAAGACAGTCCTGCTCCACTCTCACCACCATCAGAACATATCTTCAGAGCTATCAGCCGAAAGAAAAAAAAGCACCGCACCACCACCGGGTGGGCTCGAACCTCCAACCTTTCGGTTAACAGCCTATCGCGCAAGCCAATTGCGCCACGGAGACAGTCCTGCTCCACTCTCACCACCGTCAGAACATATCTTCAAAGCTATCAGCCCAAAGAAGAAAAAGCGCCGCACCACCACCGGGTGGGCTCGAACCTCCAAACTTTCGGTACACAGCCGATCGCGCGAGCCAACTGCGCCAAGGAGACAGTCGTGCTCCACTCTCACCACCATCAGAACATAACTTCAAAGCTATCAGCGCAAAGAAAAAAGAAACACACCACTCCCGGGAGGGCTCGAAACTCCAACCTTTCGGTTAACAGCCGATCGCGCCAGCGAATTGCGCCACGGAGACAGCCCTGCTCTACTCTCACCACCATCGGAACATATCTTCAAAGCTATCAGCCCAAAGAAAAAAAGCGCCGCACCACCACTGGGTGGGCTGAAACCTCCAACCTTTCGGTCAACAACCGATCGCGCTAGCCAATTGCACCATGGAGACAGTCGTGCTCCACTCTCACCACCATCAGAACATACCTTCAAAGCTAGAAGCGCAAAGAAAAAAGCAACACACCACTCCCGGGAGGGCTCGAACCTCCAACCTTTCGATTAACAGCCGATCGCGCTAGCCAATTGCGCCAAGGAGACAGTCCTGCTCCACTCTCACCACCATCAGAACATATCTTCAAAGCTATCAGCCCAAAGAAAAAAAAAGCGCCGCACCACCACCGGGTGGGCTCGAACCTCCAACCTTTCGGTTAACAGCCGATCGCACTAGCCAATTGCGCCACGGAGACAGTCCTGCTCCACACTCACCACCATAAGAACATTTCTTCAAAGCTATCAGCCCAAAGAAAAAAAAAGCGCCGCACCACCACCGGGTGGGCTCGAACCTCCAACCTTTCGGTTAACAGCCGATCGCACTAGCCAATTGCGCCACGGAGACAGTCCTGCTCCACACTCACCACCATAAGAACATTTCTTCAAAGCTATCAGCCCAAAGAAAAAAAAGCGCCAAACAACCACCGGGAGGGCTCGCACCTCCAACTTTTCGATTAACAGCCGATCGCGCTAGCCAATTGCGCCATGGAGACAGTCCTGCTCCACTCTCACCACCATCAGAACATATCTTCAAAGCTATCAGCCCAAAGAAGAAAAAAGCGCCGCACCAGCACCGGGTGTGCTCGAAACTCCAACCTTTCGGTTAACAGCCGATAGCGCTAGCCAATTGCGCCACGGAAACAGTCCTGCTCCAACACTCACCACCATCAGAACATATCTTCAAAGCTATCAGCCCAAAGAAAAAAAAGCGCCAAACCACCACCGGGTGGGCTCGAACCTCCAAACTTTCGGTTAACAGCCGATCGCACTAGCCAATTCCGCCACGGAAACAGTCGTGCTCCACTTTCACCACCATCAGAACATATCTTCAAAGCTATCAAATCAAAGAAAAAAGCAACAGACCACTCCCGGGAGGACTCTAAACTACAACCTTATGGTTAACAGCCGATCGCGCTAGCCAATTGCGCCACGGAGACAGTCGTGCTTCACTCTCACCACCATCAGAACATATCTTCAAAGCTATCAGCCCAAAGAAAAAAAAGCGCCGCACCACCTCCGGGTGGGCTCGAACCTCCAACCTTTCGATTAACAGCCGATCGCGCTAGCCAATTGCGCCACGGAGACAGTCGTGGTTCACTCTCACCACCATCAGAACATATCTTCAAAGCTATCAGCCCAAAGAAAAAAAAGCGCCGCATCACCACCGGGTGGGGTCGAACCTCCAACCTTTCAATTAACAGCCAATCACGCTAGCCAATTGCGCCACGGAGACAGTCCTGCTCCACTCTCACCACCATCAGAAGATATCTTCAAAGCTATCAGCCCAAAGAAAAAAAAAGCGCCGCACCACAACCGGGTGGGCTCGAACCTCCAACCTTTCGGTCAACAACCGATCGCTCTGGCCAATTGCACCACGGAGACAGTCGTACTGACTCTCGACACCATCAGAACATATCTTCAAAGCTAGAAGCGCAAAGAAAAAAGCAACACACCACTCCCGGGAGGGCTCTAACCTCCAACCTTTCGATTAACAGCCGATCGCGCTAGCCAATTGCGCCAAGGAGACAGTCCTGCTCCACTGTCACCACCATCAGAACATATCTTCAAAGCTATCAGCCCAAAGAAAAAAAAGCGCCAAACCACCACCGGGTGGGCTCGAACCTCCAACCTTTCGGTTAACAGCCGATCGCGCTAGCCAATTGCGCCACGGAGACAGTCCTGCTCCACACTCACCACCATCAGAACATATCTTCAAAGCTATCAGCCCAAAGAAAAAAAAGCAACACACCACTACCCGGAGGGCTCGCACCTCCAACTTTTCGATTAACAGCCGATCGCGCTAGCCAATTGCGCCATGAAGAGTGTCCTGCTCCACTCTCACCACCATCAGAACATATCTTCAAAGTTATCAGCCCAAAGAAAAAAAAGCGCCGCACCACAACCGGGTGGGCTCGAACCTCCAACCTTTTGGTTAAAAGCCGATCGCGCTAGCCATTTGCGCCACGGAGACAGTCGTGCTCCACTCTCACCACTGTCAGAACATTTCTTCAGAGCTATCAGCCCAAAGAAAAAAAAGCGCCGCACCACCACCGGGTGACTCGAAACTCCAACCTTTCGGTTAACAGCCGATCGCGCTAGCCAATTGCGCCACGGAAACAGTCCTGCTCCACACTCACCACCATTAGAACATATCTTCCAAGCTATCAGCCCAAAGAAAAAAAAAGCGCCAAACCACCACCGGGTGGGCTCAAACCTCCAATTTTTCGGTTAACAGCCGATCGCGCTAGCCAATTGCGCCACGGAGACAGTCCTGCTCCACTCTCACCCCCATCTGAACAAATCTTCAAAGTTATCAGCCCGAAAAAAAGCGCCGCACCACCAAAGGGTGGGCTCAAACCTCCAATTTTTCGGTTAACAGCCGATCGCGAGAGCCAATTGCGCCACGGAGACAGTCCTGCTCCACTCTCACCCCCATCTGAACATATCTTCAAAGTTATCAGCCCAAAGAAAAAAAAGCGCCGCACCACCACCGGGTGGGCTCGAACCTCCAACCTTTCGGTTAACAGCCGATCGCACTAGCCAATTGCGCCACGGAGACAGTCCTGCTCCACACTCACCACCATAAGAACATTTCTTCAAAGCTATCAGCCCAAAGAAAAAAAAGCGCCGATCCACCACCAGGTGGGCTCGAAACTCCAACCTTTCGGTTAACAGCCAATCACGCTAGCCAATTGCGCCACGGAGACAGTCCTGCTCCACTCTCACCACCAGCAGAAGATATCTTCAAAGCTATCAGCCCAAAGAAAAAAAGCGCCGCACCACCACCGGGTGGGCTCGAATCTCCAACCTTTCGGTCAACAACCGATCGCGCTAGCCAATTGCACCATGGAGACAGTCGTGCTCCACTCTCACCACCATCAGAACATACCTTCAAAGTTAGAAGCGCAAAGAAAAAAGCAACACACCACTCCCGGGAGGGCTCGAACCTCTAACCTTTCGATCAACAGCCGATCGCGCTAGCCAATTGCGCCAAGGAGACAGTCCTGCTCCACTCTCACCACCATCAGAACATATCTTCAAAGCTATCAGCCCAAAGAAAAAAAAAGCGCCGCACCACCACCGGGTGGGCTCGAACCTCCAACCTTTCGGTTAACAGCCGATCGCACTAGCCAATTGAGCCACGGAGACAGTCCTGCTCCACACTCACCACCATAAGAACATTTCTTCAAAGCTATCAGCCCAAAGAAAAAAAAGCGCCAAACAACCACCGGGTGGGCTCGAACCTCCAACCTTTCGATTAACAGCCGATCGCACTAGCCAATTGCGCCACGGAGACAGTCCTGCTCCACACTCACCACCATAAGAACATTTCTTCAAAGCTATCAGCCCAAAGAAAAAAAAGCGCCAAACAACCACCGGGTGGGCTCGAACCTCCAACCTTTCGATTAACAGCCGATCGCACTAGCCAATCGCGCCACGGAGACAGTCCTGCTCCACACTCACCACCATCAGAACATATCTTCAAAGCTATCAGCCCAAATAAAAAAAGCAACACACCACTACCGGGAGGGCTCGCACCTCCAACTTTTCGATTAACAGCCGATCGCGCTAGCCAATTGCGCCCTGGAGACAGTCCTGCTCCACTCTCACCACCATCAGAACATATCTTCAAAGCTATCAGCCCAAAGAAGAAAAAAGCGCCGCACCAACACCGGGTGTGCTCGAAACTCCAACCTTTCGGTTAACAGCCGATAGCGCTAGCCAATTGCGCCACGGAAACAGTCCTGCTCCAACACTCACCACCATCAGAACATATCTTCAAAGCTATCAGCCCAAAGAAAAAAAAGCGCCAAACCACCATCGGGTGGGCTCGAACCTCCAACCTTTCGGTTAACAGCCGATCGCACTAGCCAATTCCGCCACGGAAACAGTCGTGCTCCACTTTCACCACCATCAGAACATATCTTCAAAGCTATCAAATCAAAGAAAAAAGCAACAGACCACTCCCGGGAGGACTCAAAACTACAACCTTATGGTTAACAGCCGATCGCGCTAGCCAATTGCGCCACGGAGACAGTCGTGCTTCACTCTCACCACCATCAGAACATATGTTCAAAGCTATCAGCCCAAAGAAAAAAAAGCGCCGCACCACCACCGGGTGGGCTCGAACCTCCAACCTTTCGGTTAACAGCCGATCGCGCTAGCCAATTGCGCCACGGAGACAGTCGTGGTTCACTCTCACCACCATCAGAACATATCTTCAAAGCTATCAGCCCAAAGAAAAAAAAGCGCCGCATCACCACCGGGTGGGGTCGAAACTCCAACCTTTCGGTTAACAGCCAATCACGCTAGCC
This sequence comes from Rhipicephalus microplus, assembly GCF_043290135.1. Lineage (NCBI taxonomy): Eukaryota > Metazoa > Arthropoda > Arachnida > Ixodida > Ixodidae > Rhipicephalus > Rhipicephalus microplus. Next base: position 303,740 of record NW_027464626.1, on the reverse strand, counting down.
AATTGCGCCACGGAGACAGTCCTGCTCCACTCTCACCACCATCAGAAGATATCTTCAAAGCTATCAGCCCAAAGAAAAAAAAGCGCCGCACCACAACCGGGTGGGCTCGAACCTCCAACCTTTCGGTCAACAACCGATCGCTCTAGCCAATTGCACCACGGAGACAGTCGTGCTCCACTCTCACCACCATCAGAACATATCTTCAAAGCTAGAAGCGCAAAGAAAAAAGCAACACACCACTCCCGGGAGGGCTCTAACCTCCAACCTTTCGATTAACAGCCGATCGCGCTAGCCAATTGCGCCAAGGAGACAGTCCTGCTCCACTGTCACCACCATCAGAACATATCTTCAAAGCTATCAGCCCAAAGAAAAAAAGCGCCGCACCACCACCGGGTGGGCTCGAACCTCCAACCTTTCGGTTAACAGCCGATCGCACTAGCCAATTGCACCACGGAGACAGTCCTGCTTCACACTCACCACCATAAGAACATTTCTTCAAAGCTATCAGCCCAAAGAAAAAAAAGCGCCGCACCACCACCGGGTGGGCTCGAACCTCCAACCTTTCGGTTAACAGCCGATCGCACTAGCCAATTGCACCACGGAGACAGTCCTGCTTCACACTCACCACCATAAGAACATTTCTTCAAAGCTATCAGCCCAAAGAAAAAAAAGCGCCAAACAACCACCGGGTGGGCTCGAACCTCCAACCTTTCGATTAACAGCCGATCGCACTAGCCAATCGCGCCACGGAGACAGTCGTGCTCCACACTCACCACCATCAGAACATATCTTCAAAGCTATCAGCCCAAATAAAAAAAAGCAACACACCACTACCGGGAGGGCTCGCACCTCCAACTTTTCGATTAACAGCCGATCGCGCTAGCCAATTGCGCCCTGGAGACAGTCCTGCTCCACTCTCACCACCATCAGAACATATCTTCAAAGCTATCAGCCCAAAGAAGAAAAAAGCGCCGCACCAACACCGGGTGTGCTCGAAACTCCAACCTTTCGGTTAACAGCCGATAGCGCTAGCCAATTGCGCCACGGAAACAGTCCTGCTCCAACACTCACCACCATCAGAACATATCTTCAAAGCTATCAGCCCAAAGAAAAAAAAGCGCCAAACCACCATCGGGTGGGCTCGAACCTCCAACCTTTCGGTTAACAGCCGATCGCACTAGCCAATTCCGCCACGGAAACAGTCGTGCTCCACTTTCACCACCATCAGAACATATCTTCAAAGCTATCAAATCAAAGAAAAAAGCAACAGACCACTCCCGGAAGGACTCAAAACTACAACCTTATGGTTAACAGCCGATCGCGCTAGCCAATTGCGCCACGGAGACAGTCGTGCTTCACTCTCACCACCATCAGAACATATGTTCAAAGCTATCAGCCCAAAGAAAAAAAAGCGCCGCACCACCACTGGGTGGGCTCGAACCTCCAACCTTTCGGTTAACAGCCGATCGCGCTAGCCAATTGCGCCACGGAGACAGTCGTGGTTCACTCTCACCACCATCAGAACATATCTTCAAAGCTATCAGCCCAAAGAAAAAAAAGCGCCGCATCACCACCGGGTGGGGTCGAAACTCCAACCTTTCGGTTAACAGCCAATCACGCTAGCCAATTGCGCCACGGAGACAGTCCTGCTCCACTCTCACCACCATCAGAAGATATCTTCAAAGCTATCAGCCCAAAGAAAAAAAAGCGCCGCACCACAACCGGGTGGGCTCGAACCTCCAACCTTTCGGTCAACAACCGATCGCTCTAGCCAATTGCACCACGGAGACAGTCGTGCTCCACTCTCACCACCATCAGAACATATCTTCAAAGCTAGAAGCGCAAAGAAAAAAGCAACACACCACTCCCGGGAGGGCTCTAACCTCCAACCTTTCGATTAACAGCCGATCGCGCTAGCCAATTGCGCCAAGGAGACAGTCCTGCTCCACTGTCACCACCATCAGAACATATCTTCAAAGCTATCAGCCCAAAGAAAAAAAGCGCCGCACCACCCCCGGGTGGGCTCTAACCTCCAACCTTTCCGTTAACAGCCGATCGCACTAGCCAATTGCACCACGGAGACAGTCCTGCTTCACACTCACCACCATAAGAACATTTCTTCAAAGCTATCAGCCCAAAGAAAAAAAAGCGCCAAACCACCACCGGGTGGGCTCGAACCTCCAACCTTTCGGTTAACAGCCGATCGCGCTAGCCAATTGCGCCACGGAGACAGTCCTGCTCCACACTCACCACCATCAGAACATATCTTCAAAGCTATCAGCCCAAAGAAAAAAAAAAGCAACACACCACTACCCGGAGGGCTCGCACCTCCAACTTTTCGATTAACAGCCGATCGCGCTAGCCAATTGCGCCATGGAGAGTGTCCTGCTCCACTCTCACCACCATCAGAACATATCTTCAAAGCTATCAGCCCAAAGAAAAAAAAGCGCCGCACCACCACCGGGTGGGCTCGAACCTCCAACCTTTTGGTTAAAAGCCGATCGCGCTAGCCATTTGCGCCACGGAGACAGTCGTGCTCCACTCTCACCACTGTCAGAACATTTCTTCAGAGCTATCATCCCAAAGAAAAAAAAGCGCCGCACCACCACCGGGTGACTCGAAACTCCAACCTTTCGGTTAACAGCCGATCGCGCTAGCCAATTGCGATACGGAGACAGTCGTGGTCCACTCTCACCAACATCAGAACATATCTTCAAAGCTATCAGCCCAAAGAAAAAAAAGCGCCGCATCACCACCGGGTGGGATCGAAACTCCAACCTTTCGGTTAACAGCCGATCGCGCTAGCCAATTGCGACACGGAGACAGTCCTGCTCCACTCTCACCACCATCAGAACATATCTTCAAAGTTATCAGCCCAAAGAAAAAAAAGCGCCGCACCACCACCGGGTGTGCTCGAAACGCCAACCTTTAGGTTAACAGCTGATCGCGCTAGCCAATTGCGCCACGGAAACAGTCCTGCTCCACACTCACCACCTTTAGAACATATCTTCAAAGCTATCAGCCCAAAGAAAAAAAAAGCGCCAAACCACCACCGGGTGGGCTCGAACCTCCAACCTTTCGGTTAACAGCCGATCGCACTAGCCAATTCCGCCACGGAAACAGTCGTGCTCCACTTTCACCACCATCAGAACATAACTTTAAAGCTATCAAAGCAAAGAAAAAAGCAACACACCACTCCCGGGAGGGCTCGAAACTCCAAACTTTCGGTTAACAGCCGATCGCGCTAGCCAATCGCGCCGCGGAGACAGTCGTGCTCCACTCTCACCACCATCAGAACATATCTTGAAAGCTATCAGCGCAAAGAAAAAAGCAACACACCACTCCCGGGAGCGCTCGAACCTCCAACTTTTCGGTTAACAGCCGATCGCACTAGCCAATTGCGCCACGGAGACAGTCCTGCTCCACACTCACCACCATAAGAACATTTCTTCAAAGCTATCAGCCCAAATAAAAAAAAGCGCCAAACCACCACCGGGTGGGCTCGAACCTCCGACCTTTCGGTTAACAGCCGATCGCACTAGCCAATTGCGCCACGGAGACAGTCCTGCTCCACTCTCACCCCCATCTGAACATATCTTCAAAGTTATCAGCCCGAAAAAAAGCGCCGCACCACCAAAGGGTGGGCTCAAACCTCCAATTTTTCGGTTAACAGCCGATCGCGCGAGCCAATTGCGCCACGGAGACAGTCCTGCTCCACTCTCACCACCATCAGAACATATCTTCAAAGCTATAGCCCAAAAAAAAGCGCCACACCACCACCGAATGGGCTTGAAACTCCAACCTTTCGGTTAACAGCCGATCGCGCTAGCCAATTGCGCCACGGAGACAGTCCTGCTCCACTCTCACCACCATTAGAACATATCTTCAAAGCTATCAGCCCAAAGAAAAAAAAGCGCCGATCCACCACCAGGTGGGCTCGAAACTCCAACCTTTCAGTTAACAGCCGATCACGCTAGCCAATAGCGCCACGGAGACAGTCCTGCTTCACTCTCACCACCATCAGAACATATCTTCAAAGCTATCAGCCCAAAGAAAAAAAAGCGCCGCACCACCACCGGGTGGGCTCGAACCTCCAACCTTTCGGTTAACAACTGATCGCGCTAGCCAATTGCGCCACGGAGACAGTCGTGCTTCACTCTCACCACCATCAGTACATTTCTTTAAAGCTATCAGCGCAAAGAAAAAGCAACACACCACTACCAGGAGGTCTCGAACCTCCAACTTTTTGATTAACAGCCGATCGCGCTAGCCAATTGCGCCATGGAGACAGTCCTGCTCCACTCTCACCACCATCAGAACATATCTTCAAAGCTATCAGCCCAAAGAAAAAAAAGCGCCGCACCACCACCGGGTGGGCTCGAACCTCCAACCTTTCGGTCAACAACTGATCGCGCTAGCCAATTGCGCCACGGAGACAGTCGTGCTTCACTCTCACCACCATCAGAACATATCTTCAAAGCTATCAGCGCAATGAAAAAAGCAACACACCACTACCAAGAGGGCTCGCACCTCCAACTTTTCGATTAACAGCCAATCGCGCTAGCCCATTGCGCCATGGAGACAGTCCTGCTCCACTCTCACCACCATCAGAACATATCTTCAAAGCTATCAGCCCGAAAAAAAAAGCACCGCACCACCACCGGGTGGGCTCGAACCTCCAATTTTTCGGTAAACAGCCGATCGCGCTAGCCATTTGTGCCACGGAGACAGTCGTGCTCCACTCTCACCACTGTCAGAACATTTCTTCAGAGCTATCAGCCCACAGAAAAAAAAGCGCCGAACCACCACCGGGTGGGCTCGAACCTCCAACCTTTCGGTTAACAGCCGATCGCGCTAGCCAATTGCGCCACGGAGACAGTCGTGGTCCACTCTCACCACCATCAGAACATATCTTCAAAGCTATCAGCTCAAAGAAAAAAAAGCGCCGCATCACCACCGGGTGGGATCGAAACTCCAACCTTTCGGCTAACAGCCGATCGCGCTAGCCAATTGCGCCACGGAGACAGTCCTGCTCCACTCTCACCACCATCAGAACATATCTTCAAAGCTATCAGCCCAAAGAAAAAAAAGCGCCGATGCACCACCAGGTGGGCTCGAAACTCCAACCTTTCGGTTAACAGACACTCACGCTAGCCAATTGCGCCAAGGAGACAGTCCTGCTCCACTCTCACCACCATCAGAACATATCTTCAAAGCTATCAGCCCAAAGAAAAAAAAGCGCCGCGCCCCCACCGGGTGGGCTCGAACCTCCAACCTGTCGGTCAACAACCAATCGCGCTAGCCAATTGCGCCACGGAGACAGTCCTGCTCCACTCTCACCACCATAAGAACATATCTTCAAAGCTATCAGCCCAAAGAAAAAAAAGCGCCGCACCACCACCGGGTGGGCACGAACCTCCAACCTTTCGGTTAACAGCCGATCGCGCCAGCCATTTGCGCCACGGAGACAGTCGTGCTCCACTCTCACCACTGTCAAAACATTTCTTCAGAGCTACCAGCCCAAAGAAAAAAAAGCGCCGCACCACCACCAGGTGGGCTCGAACCTCCAACCTTTCGGTTAACAGCTGATCGCGCCAGCCGATTGCGCCACGGAGACAGTCGTGGTCCTCTCTCACCACCATCAGAAGATATATTCAAAGCTATCAGCGCAAAGAAAAAAGCAACATACCACTCCCGGGAGGCCTCGAACCTCCAACTTTTCGGTTAACAGCCAATCGCGCTAGCCAATTGCGCCACGGAGACAGCCCGCCTCCACTCTCACCACCATCAGAACATATCTTCAAAGCTATCAGCCCAAAGAAAAAAAAAGCGCCCCACCACCACCGGGTGGGCTCGTACCTCCAACCTTTTGGTTAAGAGCTGATAGCGCTAGCCATTTGCGCCACGGAGACAGTCGTGCTCCACTCTCACCATTGTCAGAACATTTCTTCAGAGCTATCAGCCCAAAGAAAAAAAGTGCCGCACCACCACCGGGTGGGCTCGAACCTCCAACCTTTTGGTTAACAGCCGATCGCGCTAGCCAATTGCACCACGGAGACAGTCCTGCTCCACTCTCACCACCATCAGAACATATCTTCAAAGATATCAGCCCGAAAAAAAAAGCACCGCACCACCACCGGGTGGGCTCGAACCTCCAATTTTTCGGTAAACAGCCGATCGCGCTAGCCATTTGTGCCACGGAGACAGTCGTGCTCCACTCTCACCACTGTCAGAACATTTCTTCAGAGCTATCAGCCCACAGAAAAAAAAGCGAAAAACCACCACCGGGTGGGCTCGAACCTCCAACCTTTCGGTTAACAGCCGATCGCGCTAGCCAATTGCGCCACGGAGACAGTCGTGGTCCACTCTCACCACCATCAGAACATATCTTCAAAGCTATCAGCTCAAAGAAAAAAAAGCGCCGCATCACCACCGGGTGGGATCGAAACTCCAACCTTTCGGCTAACAGCCGATCGCGCTAGCCAATTGCGCCACGGAGACAGTCCTGCTCCACTCTCACCACTATCAGAACATATCTTCAAAGCTATCAGCCCAAAAAAAAAAGCGCCGATCCACCACCAGGTGGGCTTGAAACTCCAACCTTTCGGTTAACAGACACTCACGCTAGCCAATTGCGCCAAGGAGACAGTCCTGCTCCACTCTCACCACCATCAGAACATATCTTCAAAGCTATCAGCCCAAAGAAAAAAAAGCGCCGCGCCCCCACCGGGTGGGCTCGAACCTCCAACCTTTCGGTCAGCAACCGATCGCGCTAGCCAATTGCGCTACGGAGAAGGTCCTGCTCCACTCTCACCACCATAAGAACATATCTTCAAAGCTATCAGCCCAAAGAAAAAAAAAGCGCCGCACCACCACCGGGTGGGCTCGAACCTCCAACCTTTCGGTTAACAGCCGATCGCGCCAGCCATTTGCGCCACGGAGACAGCCGTGCTCCACTCTCACCACTGTCAAAACATTTCTTCAGAGCTACCAGCCCAAAGAAAAAAAAGCGCCGCACCACCACCAGGTGGGCTCGAACCTCCAACCTTTCGGCTAACAGCTGATCGCGCTAGCCGATTGCGCCACGGAGACAGTCGTGGTCTTCTCTCACCACCATCAGAAGATATATTCAAAGCTATCAGCGCAAAGAAAAAAGCAACATACCACTCCCGGGAGGCCTCGAACCTCCAACTTTTCGGTTAACAGCCAATCGCGCTAGCCAATTGCGCCACGGAGACAGCCCGGCTCCACTCTCACCACCATCAGGACATATCTTCAAAGCTATGAGCCCAAAGAAAAAAAAGCGCCCCACCACCACCGGGTGGGCTCGTACCTCCAACCTTTTGGTTAAGAGCCGATAGCGCTAGCCATTTGCGCCACGGAGACAGTCGTGCTCCACTCTCACCACTGTCAGAACATTTCTTCAGAGCTATCAGCCCAAAGAAAAAAAAGTGCTGCACCACCACCGGGTGGGCTCGAACCTCCAACCTTTCGGTTAACAGCCGATCGCGCTAGCCAATTGCGCCACGGAGACAGTCGTGGTCAACTCTCACCACCATCAGAACATATCTTCAAAGCTATCAGCCCAAAGAAAAAAAAGCGCCGCATCACCACCGGTGGGGATCGAAACTCCAACCTTTCGGTTAACAGCCGATCGCGCTAGCCAATTGCGACACGGAGACAGTCCTGCACCACTCTCACCACCATCAGAACATATCTTCAAAGTTATCAGCCCAAAGAAAAAAAAGCGCCGCACCACCACCGGGTGTGCTCGAAACTCCAACCTTTCGGTTAACACCCGATCGCGCTAGCCAATTGCGCCACGGAAACAGTCCTGCTCCACACTCACCACCATCAGAACATATCTTCAAAGCTATCAGCCCAAAGAAAAAAAAGCGCCAAACCACCACCGGGTGGGCTCGAACCTCCAACCTTTCGGTTAACAGCCGATCGCACTAGCCAATTCCACCACGGAAACAGTCGTGCTCCACTTTCACCACCAGCAGAACATATCTTCAAAGCTATCAAAGCAAAGAAAAAAGCAACACACCACTCCTGGGAGGGCTCAAAACTCCAACCTTATGGATAACAGCCGATTGCGCTAGCCAATTTCGCCACCGAGACAGTCCTGCTTCACTCTTACCACCATCAGAACATATCTTCAAAGCTATCAGACCAACGAAAAAAAAGCGCCGCAGCACCACCGGGTGGGCTCGAAACTTCAACCTTTCGGTTAACAGCCGATCGCGCTAGCCAATTGCCCCACGGAGACAGTCGTGCTCCACTCTCACCACCATCAGAACATATCTTCAAAGCTATCACTCTGAAAAAAAGCGCCGCACCACCACCGGGTGTGCTCGAAACTCCAACCTTTCGGTTAACAGCCGATCGCGCTAGCCAATTGCGCCACGGAAACAGTCCTGCTCCACACTCACCACCATCAGAACATATCTTCAAAGCTATCAAAGCAAAGAAAAAAGCAACATACCACTCCCGGGAGGGCTCGAAACTCCAAACTTTCGGTTAACAGCCGATCGCGCTAGCCAATTGCGCCGCGGAGACAGTCGTGCTCCACTCGCACCACCATCAGAACATATCTTCAAAGCTATCAGCGCAAAGAAAAAAGCAACACACCACTCCCGGGAGCGCTCAAACCTCCAACTTTTCGGTTAACAGCCGATCGCACTAGCCAATGGCGCCACGGAGACAGTCCTGCTCCACACTCACCAACATAAGAACATTTCTTCAAAGCTATCAGCCCAAAGAAAAAAAAGCGCCGCACCACCACCGGGTGGGGTCGAACCTCCAACCTTTCGGTTAACAGCCGATCGCACTAGCCAATTGCGCCACGGAGACAGTCCTGCTCCACACTCACCACCATAAGAACATTTCTTCAAAGCTATCAGCCCAAAGAAAAAAGAGCGCCAAACCACCACCGGGTGGGCTCGAACCTCCAACCTTTCGGTTAACAGCCGATCACGCTAGCCAATAGCGCCACGGAGACAGTCCTGCTTCACTCTCACCACCATCAGAACATATCTTCAAAGCTATCAGCCCAAAGAAAAAAAAGCGCCGCACCACCACCGGGTGGGCTCGAACCTCCAACCTTTCGGTTAACAACTGATCGCGCTAGCCAATTGCGCCACGGAGACAGTCGTGCTTCACTCTCACCACCATCAGTACATTTCTTTAAAGCTATCAGCGCAAAGAAAAAGCAACACACCACTACCAGGAGGTCTCGAACCTCCAACTGTTTGATTAACAGCCGATCGCGCTAGCCAATTGCGCCATGGAGACAGTCCTGCTCCACTCTCACCACCATCAGAACATATCTTCAAAGCTATCAGCCCAAAGAAAAAAAAGCGCCGCACCACCACCGGGTGGGCTCGAACCTCCAACCTTTCGGTTAACAACTGATCGCGCTAGCCAATTGCGCCACGGAGACAGTCGTGCTTCACTCTCACCACCATCAGAACATATCTTCAAAGCTATCAGCGCAATGAAAAAAGCAACACACCACTACCAAGAGGGCTCGCACCTCCAACTTTTCGATTAACAGCCAATCGCGCTAGCCCATTGCGCCATGGAGACAGTCCTGCTCCACTCTCACCACCATCAGAACATATCTTCAAAGCTATCAGCCCGAAAAAAAAAAGCACCGCACCACCACCGGGTGGGCTCGAACCTCCAATTTTTCGGTAAACAGCCGATCGCGCTAGCCATTTGTGCCACGGAGACAGTCGTGCTCCACTCTCACCACTGTCAGAACATTTCTTCAGAGCTATCAGCCCACAGAAAAAAAAGCGCCGAACCACCACCGGGTGGGCTCGAACCTCCAACCTTTCGGTTAACAGCCGATAGCGCTAGCCAATTGCGCCATGGAGACAGTCGTGGTCCACTCTCACCACCATCAGAACATATCTTCAAAGCTATCAGCTCAAAGAAAAAAAAGCGCCGCATCACCACCGGGTGGGATCGAAACTCCAACCTTTCGGCTAACAGCCGATCGCGCTAGCCAATTGCGCCACGGAGACAGTCCTGCTCCACTCTCACCACCATCAGAACATATCTTCAAAGCTATCAGCCCAAAGAAAAAAAAGCGCCGATGCACCACCAGGTGGGCTCGAAACTCCAACCTTTCGGTTAACAGACACTCACGCTAGCCAATTGCGCCAAGGAGACAGTCCTGCTCCACTCTCACCACCATCAGAACATATCTTCAAAGCTATCAGCCCAAAGAAAAAAAAGCGCCGCGCCCCCACCGGGTGGGCTCGAACCTCCAACCTTTCGGTCAACAACCAATCGCGCTAGCCAATTGCGCCACGGAGACAGTCCTGCTCCACTCTCACCACCATAAGAACATATCTTCAAAGCTATCAGCCCAAAGAAAAAAAAGCGCCGCACCACCACCGGGTGGGCACGAACCTCCAACCTTTCGGTTAACAGCCGATCGCGCCAGCCATTTGCGCCACGGAGACAGTCGTGCTCCACTCTCACCACTGTCAAAACATTTCTTCAGAGCTACCAGCCCAAAGAAAAAAAAGCGCCGCACCACCACCAGGTGGGCTCGAACCTCCAACCTTTCGGTTAACAGCTGATCGCGCCAGCCGATTGCGCCACGGAGACAGTCGTGGTCCTCTCTCACCACCATCAGAAGATATATTCAAAGCTATCAGCGCAAAGAAAAAAGCAACATACCACTCCCGGGAGGCCTCGAACCTCCAACTTTTCGGTTAACAGCCAATCGCGCTAGCCAATTGCGCCACGGAGACAGCCCGCTTCCACTCTCACCACCATCAGAACATATCTTCAAAGCTATCAGCCCAAAGAAAAAAAAGCGCCCCACCACCACCGGGTGGGCTCGTACCTCCAACCTTTTGGTTAAGAGCCGATAGCGCTAGCCATTTGCGCCACGGAGACAGTCGTGCTCCACTCTCACCATTGTCAGAACATTTCTTCAGAGCTATCAGCCCAAAGAAAAAAAGTGCCGCACCACCACCGGGTGGGCTCGAACCTCCAACCTTTTGGTTAACAGCCGATCGCGCTAGCCAATTGCACCACGGAGACAGTCCTGCTCCACTCTCACCACCATCAGAACATATCTTCAAAGATATCAGCCCGAAAAAAAAAGCACCGCACCACCACCGGGTGGGCTCGAACCTCCAATTTTTCGGTAAACAGCCGATCGCGCTAGCCATTTGTGCCACGGAGACAGTCGTGCTCCACTCTCACCACTGTCAGAACATTTCTTCAGAGCTATCAGCCCACAGAAAAAAAAGCGAAAAACCACCACCGGGTGGGCTCGAACCTCCAACCTTTCGGTTAACAGCCGATCGCGCTAGCCAATTGCGCCACGGAGACAGTCGTGGTCCACTCTCACCACCATCAGAACATATCTTCAAAGCTATCAGCTCAAAGAAAGAAAAGCGCCGCATCACCACCGGGTGGGATCGAAACTCCAACCTTTCGGCTAACAGCCGATCGCGCTAGCCAATTGCGCCACGGAGACAGTCCTGCTCCACTCTCACCACTATCAGAACATATCTTCAAAGCTATCAGCCCCAAAAAAAAGCGCCGATCCACCACCAGGTGGGCTTGAAACTCCAACCTTTCGGTTAACAGACACTCACGCTAGCCAATTGCGCCAAGGAGACAGTCCTGCTCCACTCTCACCACCATCAGAACATATCTTCAAAGCTATCAGCCCAAAGAAAAAAAAGCGCCGCGCCCCCACCGGGTGGGCTCAAACCTCCAACCTTTCGGTCAACAACCGATCGCGCTAGCCAATTGCGCTACGGAGAAAGTCCTGCTCCACTCTCACCACCATAAGAACATACCTTCAAAGCTATCAGCCCAAAGAAAAAAAAAGCGCCGCACCACCACCGGGTGGGCTCGAACCTCCAACCTTTCGGTTAACAGCCGATCGCGCCAGCCATTTGCGCCACGGAGACAGCCGTGCTCCACTCTCACCACTGTCAAAACATTTCTTCAGAGCTACCAGCCCAAAGAAAAAAAAGCGCCGCACCACCACCAGGTGGGCTCGAACCTCCAACCTTTCGGCTAACAGCTGATCGCGCTAGCCGATTGCGCCACGGAGACAGTCGTGGTCTTCTCTCACCACCATCAGAAGATATATTCAAAGCTATCAGCGCAAAGAAAAAAGCAACATACCACTCCCGGGAGGCCTCGAACCTCCAACTTTTCGGTTAACAGCCAATCGCGCTAGCCAATTGCGCCACGGAGACAGCCCGGCTCCACTCTCACCACCATCAGGACATATCTTCAAAGCTATGAGCCCAAAGAAAAAAAAGCGCCCCACCACCACCGGGTGGGCTCGTACCTCCAACCTTTTGGTTAAGAGCCGATAGCGCTAGCCATTTGCGCCACGGAGACAGTCGTGCTCCACTCTCACCACTGTCAGAACATTTCTTCAGAGCTATCAGCCCAAAGAAAAAAAAGTGCCGCACCACCACCGGGTGGGCTCGAACCTCCAACCTTTCGGTTAACAGCCGATCGCGCTAGCCAATTGCGCCACGGAGACAGTCGTGGTCAACTCTCACCACCATCAGAACATATCTTCAAAGCTATCAGCCCAAGGAAAAAAAAGCGCCGCATCACCACCGGTGGGGATCGAAACTCCAACTTTTCGGTTAACAGCCGATCGCGCTAGCCAATTGCGACACGGAGACAGTCCTGCACCACTCTCACCACCATCAGAACATATCTTCAAAGTTATCAGCCCAAAGAAAAAAAAGCGCCGCACCACCACCGGGTGTGCTCGAAACTCCAACCTTTCGGTTAACAGCCGATCGCGCTAGCCAATTGCGCCACGGAAACAGTCCTGCTCCACACTCACCACCATCAGAACATATCTTCAAAGCTATCAGCCCAAAGAAAAAAAAGCGCCAAACCACCACCGGGTGGGCTCGAACCTCCAACCTTTCGGTTAACAGCCGATCGCACTAGCCAATTCCACCACGGAAACAGTCGTGCTCCACTTTCACCACCAGCAGAACATATCTTCAAAGCTATCAAAGCAAAGAAAAAAGCAACACACCACTCCTGGGAGGGCTCAAAACTCCAACCTTATGGATAACAGCCGATTGCGCTAGCCAATTTCGCCACCGAGACAGTCCTGCTTCACTCTTACCAGCATCAGAACATATCTTCAAAGCTATCAGACCAACGAAAAAAAAGCGCCGCAGCACCACCGGGTGGGCTCGAAACTTCAACCTTTCGGTTAACAGCCGATCGCGCTAGCCAATTGCCCCACGGAGACAGTCGTGCTCCACTCTCACCACCATCAGAACATATCTTCAAAGCTATCACCCTTAAAAAAGCGCCGCGCCACCACCGGGTGTGCTCGAAACTCCAACCTTTCGGTTAACAGCCGATCGCGCTAGCCAATTGCGCCACGGAAACAGTCCTGCTCCACACTCACCACCATCAGAACATATCTTCAAAGCTATCAAAGCAAAGAAAAAAGCAACATACCACTCCCGGGAGGGCTCGAAACTCCAAACTTTCGGTTAACAGCCGATCGCGCTAGCCAATTGCGCCGCGGAGACAGTCGTGCTCCACTCGCACCACCATCAGAACATATCTTCAAAGCTATCAGCGCAAAGAAAAAAGCAACACACCACTCCCGGGAGCGCTCGAACCTCCAACTTTTCGGTTAACAGCCGATCGCACTAGCCAATGGCGCCACGGAGACAGTCCTGCTCCACACTCACCAACATAAGAACATTTCTTCAAAGCTATCAGCCCAAAGAAAAAAAAGCGCCGCACCACCACCGGGTGGGGTCGAACCTCCAACCTTTCGGTTAACAGCCGATCGCACTAGCCAATTGCGCCACGGAGACAGTCCTGCTCCACACTCACCACCATAAGAACATTTCTTCAAAGCTATCAGCCCAAAGAAAAAAGAGCGCCAAACCACCACCGGGTGGGCTCGAACCTCCAACCTTTCGGTTAACAGCCGATCGCACTAGCCAATTGCGCCACGGAGACAGTCCTGCTCCACACTCACCACCATCAGAACATATCTTCAAAGCTATCAGCCCAAAGAAAAAAAAAGCAACAAACCACTACCGGGAGGGCTAGCACCTCCAACTTTTCGATTAACAGCCGATCGCGCTAGCCAATTGCGCCATGGAGACAGTCCTGCTCCACTCTCACCACCATCAGAACATATCTTCAAAGCTATCAGCCTAAAGAAAAAAAAGCGCCGCACCACCACCGGGTGGGCTCGAACCTCCAACCTTTCGGTTAAAAGGCGATCGCGCTAGCCATTTGCGCCACGGAGACAGTCGTGCTCCACTCTCACCACTGTCAGAACATTTCTTCAGAGCTATCAGCCCAAAGGAAAAAAAAGCGCCGCACCACCATCGAGTGTGCTCGAAACTCCAACCTTTCGGTTAACAGCCGATCGCGCTAGCCAATTGCACCACGGAAACAGTCCTGCTCCATACTCACCACCATCAGAACATATCTTCAAAGCTATCAGCCCTAAAAAAAAGCGCCAAACCACCACCGGGTGGGCTCGAACCTCCAACCTTTCGGTTAATAGCCGATCGCACTAGCCAATTCCGCCACGAAAACAGTCGTGCTCCACTTTCACCACCATCAGAACATATCTTCAAAGCTATCAAAGCAAAGAAAAAAGCAACACACCACTCCCGGGAGCGCTCGAACCTCCAACTTTTCGGTTAACAGCCGATCGCACTAGCCAATTGCGCCACGGAGACAGTCCTGCTCCATACTCACCACCATAAAAACATATCTTCAAAGCTATCAGCCCAAAGAAAAAAACCGCCGCACCACCACCGGGTGGGCTCGAACCTCCAACCTTTCGGTTAAAAGCCGATCGCGCTAACCATTTGCGCCACGGAGACAGTCATGCTCCACTCTCACCACTGTCAGAACATTTCTTCAGAGCTATCAGCCCAAAGAAAAAAAAGCGCCGCACCACCATCGGGTGTGCTCGAAACTCCAACATTTCGGTTAACAGCCGATTGCACTAGCCAATTGCCCCACGGAGACAGTCGGGCTCCACTCTCACCACCATCAGAACATATCTTCAAAGCTATCAGCGCAAAGAAAAAAAAGCGCCGCACCACCACCGGGTGGGCTTGAACCTCCAACCTTTTGGTTAGGGGCCGATCGCGCTAGCCAATTGCACCACGGAGACAGTCCTACTCCACTCTCACCACCATCAGAACATATCTTCAAAGCTATCAGCCCGAAAAAAAAAGCACCGCACCACCACCGGGTGGGCTCGAATCTCCAATTTTTCGGTAAACAGCCGATCGCGCTAGCCAATTGCGCCAAGGAGACAGTCCTGCTCCACTCTCACCACCATCAGAACATATCTTCAAAGCTATAGCCCAAAAAAAAGCGCCACACCACCACCGAATGGGCTTGAAACTCCAACCTTTCGGTTAACAGCCGATCGCGCTAGCCAATTGCGCCACGGAGACAGTCCTGCTCCACTCTCACCACCATTAGAACATATCTTCAAAGCTATCAGCCCAAAGAAAAAAAAGCGCCGATCCACCACCAGGTGGGCGTGAAACTCCAACCTTTCGGTTAACAGCCGATCGCGCTAGCCAATTGCGCCACGGAGACAGTCCTGCTCCACTCTCACCACTATTAGAACATATCTTCAAAGCTATGAGCCCAAAGAAAAAAAGCGCCGCACCACCACCGGGTGGGCTCGAAACTTGAACCTTTCAGTTAACAGCCGATCGCGCTAGCCAATTGCCCCACGGAGACAGTCGGGCTCCACTCTCACCACCATCAGAACATATCTTCAAAGCTATCAGCGCAAAGAAAAAAAAAGCGCCGCACCACCACCGGGTGGGCTTGAACCTCCAACCTTTTGGTTAACAGCCGATCGCGCTAGCCAATTGCACCACGGAGACAGTCCTACTCCACTCTCACCACCATCAGAACATATCTTCAAAGCTATCAGCCCGAAAAAAAAGCACCGCACCACCACCGGGTGGGCTCGAACCTCCAATTTTTCGGTAAACAGCCGATCGCGCTAGCCAATTGCGCCAAGGAGACAGTCCTGCTCCACTCTCACCACCATCAGAACATATCTTCAAAGCTATAGCCCAAAAAAAGCGCCACACCACCACCGAATGGGCTTGAAACTCCAACCTTTCGGTTAACAGCCGATCGCGCTAGCCAATTGCGCCACGGAGACAGTCCTGCTCCACTCTCACCACCATTAGAACATATCTTCAAAGCTATCAGCCCAAAGAAAAAAAAGCGCCGATCCACCACCAGGTGGGCTCGAAACTCCAACCTTTCAGTTAACAGCCGATCACGCTAGCCAATAGCGCCACGGAGACAGTCCTGCTTCACTCTCACCACCATCAGAACATATCTTCAAAGCTATCAGCCCAAAGAAAAAAAAGCGCCGCACCACCACCGGGTGGGCTCGAACCTCCAACCTTTCGGTTAACAACTGATCGCGCTAGCCAATTGCGCCACGGAGACAGTCGTGCTTCACTCTCACCACCATCAGTACATTTCTTTAAAGCTATCAGCGCAAAGAAAAAGCAACACACCACCACCGGGTGGGCTCGAACCTCCAATTTTTCGGTAAACAGCCGATCGCGCTAGCCAATTGCGCCAAGGAGACAGTCCTGCTCCACTCTCACCACCATCAGAACATATCTTCAAAGCTATAGCCCAAAAAAAAGCGCCACACCACCACCGAATGGGCTTGAAACTCCAACCTTTCGGTTAACAGCCGATCGCGCTAGCCAATTGCACCACGGAGACAGTCCTGCTCCACTCTCACCACCATTAGAACATATCTTCAAAGCTATCAGCCCAAAGAAAAAAAAGCGCCGATCCACCACCAGGTGGGCTCGAAACTCCAACCTTTCAGTTAACAGCCGATCACGCTAGCCAATAGCGCCACGGAGACAGTCCTGCTTCACTCTCACCACCATCAGAACATATCTTCAAAGCTATCAGCCCAAAGAAAAAAAAGCGCCGCACCACCACCGGGTGGGCTCGAACCTCCAACCTTTCGGTTAACAACTGATCGCGCTAGCAAATTGCGCCACGGAGACTGTCATGCTTCACTCTCACCACCATCATTACATTTCTTTAAAGCTATCAGCGCAAAGAAAAAGCAACACACCACTACCAGGAGGGCTCGAACCTCCAACTTTTTGATTAACAGCCGATCGCGCTAGCCAATTGCGCCATGGAGACAGTCCTGCTCCACTCTCACCACCATCAGAACATATCTTCAAAGCTATCAGCCCAAAGAAAAAAAAGCGCCGCACCACCACCGGGTGGGCTCGAACCTCCAACCTTTCGGTTAACAACTGATCGCGCTAGCCAATTGCGCCACGGAGACAGTCGTGCTTCACTCTCACCACCATCAGAACATATCTTCAAAGCTATCAGCGCAATGAAAAAAGCAACACACCACTACCAAGAGGGCTCGCACCTCCAACTTTTCGATTAACAGCCAATCGCGCTAGCCCATTGCGCCATGGAGACAGTCCTGCTCCACTCTCACCACCATCAGAACATATCTTCAAAGCTATCAGCCCGAAAAAAAAAGCACCGCACCACCACCGGGTGGGCTCGAACCTCCAATTTTTCGGTAAACAGCCGATCGCGCTAGCCATTTGTGCCACAAAGACAGTCGTGCTCCACTCTCACCACTGTCAGAACATTTCTTCAGAGCTATCAGCCCACAGAAAAAAAAGCGCCGAACCACCACCGGGTGGGCTCGAACCTCCAACCTTTCGGTTAACAGCCGATCGCGCTAGCCAATTGCGCCACGGAGACAGTCGTGGTCCACTCTCACCACCATCAGAACATATCTTCAAAGCTATCAGCTCAAAGAAAAAAAAGCGCCGCATCACCACCGGGTGGGATCGAAACTCCAACCTTTCGGCTAACAGCCGATCGCGCTAGCCAATTGCGCCACGGAGACAGTCCTGCTCCACTCTCACCACCATCAGAACATATCTTCAAAGCTATCAGCCCAAAGAAAAAAAAGCGCCGATGCACCACCAGGTGGGCTCGAAACTCCAACCTTTCGGTTAACAGACACTCACGCTAGCCAATTGCGCCAAGGAGACAGTCCTGCTCCACTCTCACCACCATCAGAACATATCTTCAAAGCTATCAGCCCAAAGAAAAAAAAGCGCCGCACCACCACCGGGTGGGCACGAACCTCCAACCTTTCGGTTAACAGCCGATCGCGCCAGCCATTTGCGCCACGGAGACAGTCGTGCTCCACTCTCACCACTGTCAAAACATTTCTTCAGAGCTACCAGCCCAAAGAAAAAAAAGCGCCGCACCACCACCAGGTGGGCTCGAACCTCCAACCTTTCGGTTAACAGCTGATCGCGCTAGCCGATTGCGCCACGGAGACAGTCGTGGTCCTCTCTTACCACCATCAGAAGATATATTCAAAGCTATCAGCGCAAAGAAAAAAGCAACATACCACTCCCGGGAGGCCTCGAACCTCCAACTTTTCGGTTAACAGCCAATCGCGCTAGCCAATTGCGCCACGGAGACAGCCCGCCTCCACTCTCACCACCATCAGAACATATCTTCAAAGCTATCAGCCCAAAGAAAAAAAAGCGCCCCACCACCACCGGGTGGGCTCGTACCTCCAACCTTTTGGTTAAGAGCCGATAGCGCTAGCCATTTGCGCCACGGAGACAGTCGTGCTCCACTCTCACCACTGTCAGAACATTTCTTCAGAGCTATCAGCCCAAAGAAAAAAAAGTGCCGCACCACCACCGGGTGGGCTCGAACCTCCAACCTTTTGGTTAACAGCCGATCGCGCTAGCCAATTGCGCCACGGAGACAGTCCTGCTCCACTCTCACCACCATCAGAACATATCTTCAAAGATATCAGCCCGAAAAAAAAAGCACCGCACCACCACTGGGTGGGCTCGAACCTCCAATTTTTCGGTAAACAGCCGATCGCGCTAGCCATTTGTGCCACGGAGACAGTCGTGCTCCACTCTCACCACTGTCAGAACATTTCTTCAGAGCTATCAGCCCACAGAAAAAAAAGCGAAAAACCACCACCGGGTGGGCTCGAACCTCCAACCTTTCGGTTAACAGCCGATCGCGCTAGCCAATTGCGTCACGGAGACAGTCGTGGTCCACTCTCACCACCATCAGAACATATCTTCAAAGCTATCAGCTCAAAGAAAAAAAAGCGCCGCATCACCACCGGGTGGGATCGAAACTCCAACCTTTCGGCTAACAGCCGATCGCGCTAGCCAATTGCGCCACGGAGACAGTCCTGCTCCACTCTCACCACTATCAGAACATATCTTCAAAGCTATCAGCCCAAAAAAAAAGCGCCGATCCACCACCAGGTGGGCTTGAAACTCCAACCTTTCGGTTAACAGACACTCACGCTAGCCAATTGCGCCAAGGAGACAGTCCTGCTCCACTCTCACCACCATCAGAACATATCTTCAAAGCTATCAGCCCAAAGAAAAAAAAACGCCGCGCCCCCACCGGGTGGGCTCGAACCTCCAACCTTTCGGTCAACAACCGATCGCGCTAGCCAATTGCGCTACGGAGAAAGTCCTGCTCCACTCTCACCACCATAAGAACATATCTTCAAAGCTATCAGCCCAAAGAAAAAAAAAGCGCCGCACCACCACCGGGTGGGCTCGAACCTCCAACCTTTCGGTTAACAGCCGATCGCGCCAGCCATTTGCGCCACGGAGACAGCCGTGCTCCACTCTCACCACTGTCAAAACATTTCTTCAGAGCTACCAGCCCAAAGAAAAAAAAGCGCCGCACCACCACCAGGTGGGCTCGAACCTCCAACCTTTCGGCTAACAGCTGATCGCGCTAGCCGATTGCGCCACGGAGACAGTCGTGGTCTTCTCTCACCACCATCAGAAGATATATTCAAAGCTATCAGCGCAAAGAAAAAAGCAACATACCACTCCCGGGAGGCCTCGAACCTCCAACTTTTCGGTTAACAGCCAATCGCGCTAGCCAATTGCGCCACGGAGACAGCCCGGCTCCACTCTCACCACCATCAGGACATATCTTCAAAGCTATGAGCCCAAAGAAAAAAAAGCGCCCCACCACCACCGGGTGGGCTCGTACCTCCAACCTTTTGGTTAAGAGCCGATAGCGCTAGCCATTTGCGCCACGGAGACAGTCGTGCTCCACTCTCACCACTGTCAGAACATTTCTTCAGAGCTATCAGCCCAAAGAAAAAAAAGTGCCGCACCACCACCGGGTGGGCTCGAACCTCCAACCTTTCGGTTAACAGCCGATCGCGCTAGCCAATTGCGCCACGGAGACAGTCGTGGTCAACTCTCACCACCATCAGAGCATATCTTCAAAGCTATCAGCCCAAAGAAAAAAAAGCGCCGCAACACCACCGGGTGGGATCGAAACTCCAACCTTTCGGTTAACAGCCGATCGCGCTAGCCAATTGCGACACGGAGACAGTCCTGCTCCACTCTCACCACCATCAGAACATATCTTCAAAGTTATCAGCCCAAAGAAAAAAAAGCGCCGCACCACCACCGGGTGTGCTCGAAACTCCAACCTTTCGGTTAACAGCCGATCGCGCTAGCCAATTGCGCCACGGAAACAGTCCCGCTCCACACTCACCACCATCAGAACATATCTTCAAAGCTATCAGCCCAAAGAAAAAAAAGCGCCAAACCACCACCGGGTGGGCTCGAACCTCCAACCTTTCGGTTAACAGCCGATCGCACTAGCCAATTCCACCACGGAAACAGTCGTGCTCCACTTTCACCACCAGCAGAACATATCTTCAAAGCTATCAAAGCAAAGAAAAAAGCAACACACCACTCCTGGGAGGGCTCAAAACTCCAACCTTATGGTTAACAGCCGATTGCGCTAGCCAATTGCGCCACCGAGACAGTCCTGCTTCACTCTTACCACCATCAGAACATATCTTCAAAGCTATCAGACCAACGAAAAAAAAGCGCCGCAGCACCACCGGGTGGGCTCGAAACTTCAACCTTTCGGTTAACAGCCGATCGCGCTAGCCAATTGCCCCACGGAGACAGTCGTGCTCCACTCTCACCACCATCAGAACATATCTTCAAAGCTATCAGCCTGAAAAAAAGCGCCGCACCACCACCGGGTGTGCTCGAAACTCCAACCTTTCGGTTAACAGCCGATCGCGCTAGCCAATTGCGCCACGGAAACAGTCCTGCTCCACACTCACCACCATCAGAACATATCTTCAAAGCTATCAAAGCAAAGAAAAAAGCAACATACCACTCCCGGGAGGGCTCGAAACTCCAAACTTTCGGTTAACAGCCGATCGCGCTAGCCAATTGCGCCGCGGAGACAGTCGTGCTCCACTCGCACCACCATCAGAACATATCTTCAAAGCTATCAGCGCAAAGAAAAAAGCAACACACCACTCCCGGGAGCGCTCGAACCTCCAACTTCTCGGTTAACAGCCGATCGCACTAGCCAATGGCGCCACGGAGACAGTCCTGCTCCACACTCACCAACATAAGAACATTTCTTCAAAGCTATCAGTCCAAAGAAAAAAAAGCGCCGCACCACCACCGGGTGGGGTCGAACCTCCAACCTTTCGGTTAACAGCCGATCGCACTAGCCAATTGCGCCACGGAGACAGTCCTGCTCCACACTCACCACCATAAGAACATTTCTTCAAAGCTATCAGCCCAAAGAAAAAAGAGCGCCAAACCACCACCGCGTGGGCTCGAACCTCCAACCTTTCGGTTAACAGCCGATCGCACTAGCCAATTGCGCCACGGAGACAGTCCTGCTCCACACTCACCACCATCAGAACATATCTTCAAAGCTATCAGCCCAAAGAAAAAAAAAGCAACAAACCACTACCGGGAGGGCTAGCACCTCCAACTTTTCGATTAACAGCCGATCGCGCTAGCCAATTGCGCCATGGAGACAGTCCTGCTCCACTCTCACCACCATCAGAACATATCTTCAAAGCTATCAGCCCAAAGAAAAAAAAGCGCCGCACCACCACCGGGTGGGCTCGAACCTCCAACCTTTCGGTTAAAAGGCGATCGCGCTAGCCATTTGCGCCACGGAGACAGTCGTGCTCCACTCTCACCACTGTCAGAACATTTCTTCAGAGCTATCAGCCCAATGAAAAAAAAAGCGCCGCACCACCATCGAGTGTGCTCGAAACTCCAACCTTTCGGTTAACAGCCGATCGCGCTAGCCAATTGCGCCACGGAAACAGTCCTGCTCCATACTCACCACCATCAGAACATATCTTCAAAGCTATCAGCCCCAAAAAAAAAGCGCCAAACCACCACCGGGTGGGCTCGAACCTCCAACCTTTCGGTTAATAGCCGATCGCACTAGCCAATTCCGCCACGAAAACAGTCGTGCTCCACTTTCACCACCATCAGAACATATCTTCAAAGCTATCAAAGCAAAGAAAAAAGCAACACACCACTCCCGGGAGCGCTCGAACCTCCAACTTTTCGGTTAACAGCCGATCGCACTAGCCAATTGCGCCACGGAGACAGTCCTGCTCCATACTCACCACCATAAAAACATATCTTCAAAGCTATCAGCCCAAAGAAAAAAAACCGCCGCACCACCACCGGGTGGGCTCGAACCTCCAACCTTTCGGTTAAAAGCCGATCGCGCTAACCATTTGCGCCACGGAGACAGTCATGCTCCACTCTCACCACTGTCAGAACATTTCTTCAGAGCTATCAGCCCAAAGAAAAAAAAGCGCCGCACCACCATCGGGTGTGCTCGAAACTCCAACATTTCGGGTAAGAGCCGATTGCACTAGCCAATTGCCCCACGGAGACAGTCGGGCTCCACTCTCACCACCATCAGAACATATCTTCAAAGCTATCAGCGCAAAGAAAAAAAAGCGCCGCACCACCACCGGGTGGGCTTGAACCTCCAACCTTTTGGTTAACAGCCGATCGCGCTAGCCAATTGCACCACGGAGACAGTCCTACTCCACTCTCACCACCATCAGAACATATCTTCAAAGCTATCAGCCCGAAAAAAAAAGCACCGCACCACCACCGGGTGGGCTCGAACCTCCAATTTTTCGGTAAACAGCCGATCGCGCTAGCCAATTGCGCCAAGGAGACAGTCCTGCTCCACTCTCACCACCATCAGAACATATCTTCAAAGCTATAGCCCAAAAAAAAGCGCCACACCACCACCGAATGGGCTTGAAACTCCAACCTTTCGGTTAACAGCCGATCGCGCTAGCCAATTGCGCCACGGAGACAGTCCTGCTCCACTCTCACCACTATTCGAACATATCTTCAAAGCTATGAGCCCAAAGAAAAAAAGCGCCGCACCACCACCGGGTGGGCTCGAAACTTGAACCTTTCAGTTAACAGCCGATCGCGCTAGCCAATTGCCCCACGGAGACAGTCGGGCTCCACTCTCACCACCATCAGAACATATCTTCAAAGCTATCAGCGCAAAGAAAAAAAAGCGCCGCACCACCACCGGGTGGGCTCGAACCTCCAATTTTTCGGTAAACAGCCGATCGCGCTAGCCAATTGCGCCAAGGAGACAGTCCTGCTCCACTCTCACCACCATCAGAACATATCTTCAAAGCTATAGCCCAAAAAAAAGCGCCACACCACCACCGAATGGGCTTGAAACTCCAACCTTTCGGTTAACAGCCGATCGCGCTAGCCAATTGCGCCACGGAGACGGTCCTGCTCCACTCTCACCACCATTAGAACATATCTTCAAAGCTATCAGCCCAAAGAAAAAAAAGCGCCGATCCACCACCAGGTGGGCTCGAAACTGCAACCTTTCAGTTAACAGCCGATCACGCTAGCCAATAGCGCCACGGAGACAGTCCTGCTTCACTCTCACCACCATCAGAACATATCTTCAAAGCTATCAGCCCAAAGAAAAAAAAGCGCCGCACCACCACCGGGTGGGCTCGAACCTCCAACCTTTCGGTTAACAACTGATCGCGCTAGCCAATTGCGCCACGGAGACAGTCGTGCTTCACTCTCACCACCATCAGTACATTTCTTTAAAGCTATCAGCGCAAAGAAAAAGCAACACACCACTACCAGGAGGGCTCGAACCTCCAACTTTTTGATTAACAGCCGATCGCGCTAGCCAATAGCGCCATGGAGACAGTCCTGCTCCACTCTCACCACCATCAGAACATATCTTCAAAGCTATCAGCCCAAAGAAAAAAAAGCGCCGCACCACCACCGGGTGGGCTCGAACCTCCAACCTTTCGGTTAACAACTGATCGCGCTAGCCAATTGCGCCACGGAGACAGTCGTGCTTCACTCTCACCACCATCAGAACATATCTTCAAAGCTATCAGCGCAATGAAAAAAGCAACACACCACTACCAAGAGGGCTCGCACCTACAACTTTTCGATTAACAGCCAATCGCGCTAGCCAATTGCGCCACGGAGACAGTCCTGCTCCACTCTCACCCCCATCTGAACATATCTTCAAAGTTATCAGCCCAAAGAAAAAAAAGCGCAGCACCACCACCGGGTGGGCGTGAAACACCAACCTTTCGGTTAACAGCCGATCGCGCTAGCCAATTGCGCCACGGAGACAGTCCTGCTTCACTCTCACCACTATTAGAACATATCTTCAAAGCTATGAGCCCAAAGAAAAAAAGCGCCGCCCCACCACCGGGTGGGCTCGAAACTTGAACCTTTCAGTTAACAGCCGATCGCGCTAGCCAATTGCCCCACGGAGACAGTCGGGCTCCACTCTCACCACCATCAGAACATATCTTCAAAGCTATCAGCGCAAAGAAAAAAAAGCGCCGCACCACCACCGGGTGGGCTTGAACCTCCAACCTTTTGGTTAACAGCCGATCGCGCTAGCCAATTGCACCACGGAGACAGTCCTACTCCACTCTCACCACCATCAGAACATATCTTCAAAGCTATCAGCCCGAAAAAAAAGCACCGCACCACCACCGGGTGGGCTCGAACCTCCAATTTTTCGGTAAACAGCCGATCGCGCTAGCCAATTGCGCCAAGGAGACAGTCCTGCTCCACTCTCACCACCATCAGAACATATCTTCAAAGCTATAGCCCAAAAAAAGCGCCACACCACCACCGAATTGGCTTGAAACTCCAACCTTTCGGTTAACAGCCGATCGCGCTAGCCAATTGCGCCACGGAGACAGTCCTGCTCCACTCTCACCACCATTAGAACATATCTTCAAAGCTATCAGCCCAAAGAAAAAAAAGCGCCGATCCACCACCAGGTGGGCTCGAAACTCCAACCTTTCAGTTAACAGCCGATCACGCTAGCCAATAGCGCCACGGAGAAGGTCCTGCTTCACTCTCACCACCATCAGAACATATCTTCAAAGCTATCAGCCCAAAGAAAAAAAAGCGCCGCACCACCACCGGGTGGGCTCGAACCTCCAATCTTTCGGTTAACAACTGATCGCGCTAGCCAATTGCGCCACGGAGACAGTCGTGCTTCACTCTCACCACCATCAGTACATTTCTTTAAAGCTATCAGCGCAAAGAAAAAGCAACACACCACTACCAGGAGGGCTCGAACCTCCAACTTTTTGATTAACAGCCGATCGCGCTAGCCAATTGCGCCATGGAGACAGTCCTGCTCCACTCTCACCACCATCAGAACAGATCTTCAAAGCTATCAGCCCAAAGAAAAAAAAGCGCCGCACCACCACCGGGTGGATCGAACCTCCAACCTTTCGGTTAACAACTGATCGCGCTAGCCAATTGCGCCACGGAGACAGTCGTGCTTCACTCTCACCACCATCAGAACATATCTTCAAAGCTATCAGCGCAATGAAAAAAGCAACACACCACTACCAAGAGGGCTCGCACCTCCAACTTTTCGATTAACAGCCAATCGCGCTAGCCCATTGCGCCATAGAGACAGTCCTGCTCCACTCTCACCACCATCAGAACATATCTTCAAAGCTATCAGCCCGAAAAAAAAAGCACCGCACCACCACCGGGTGGGCTCGAACCTCCAATTTTTCGGTAAACAGCCGATCGCGCTAGCCATTTGTGCCACGGAGACAGTCGTGGTCCACTCTCACCACCATCAGAACATATCTTCAAAGCTATCAGCTCAAAGAAAAAAAGCACCGCATCACCACCGGGTGGGATCGAAACTCCAACCTTTCGGCTAACAGCCGATCGCGCTAGCCAATTGCGCCACGGAGACAGTCCTGCTCCACTCTCACCACCATCAGAACATATCTTCAAAGCTATCAGCCCAAAGAAAAAAAAGTGCCGATGCACCACCAGGTGGGCTCGAAACTCCAACCTTTCGGTTAACAGACACTCACGCTAGCCAATTGCGCCAAGGAGACAGTCCTGCTCCACTCTCACCACCATCAGAACATATCTTCAAAGCTATCAGCCCAAAGAAAAAAAAGCGCCGATCCACCACCAGGTGGGCGTGAAACTCCAACCTTTCGGTTAACAGCCGATCGCGCTAGCCAATTGCGCCACGGAGACAGTCCTGCTCCACTCTCACCACTATTAGAACATATCTTCAAAGCTATGAGCCCAAAGAAAAAAAGCGCCGCACCACCACCGGGTGGGCTCGAAACTTGAACCTTTCAGTTAACAGCCGATCGCGCTAGCCAATTGCCCCACGGAGACAGTCGGGCTCCACTCTCACCACCATCAGAACATATCTTCAAAGCTATCAGCGCAAAGAAAAAAAAGCGCCGCACCACCACCGGGTGGGCTCGAACCTCCAATTTTTCGGTAAACAGCCGATCGCGCTAGCCAATTGCGCCAAGGAGACAGTCCTGCTCCACTCTCACCACCATCAGAACATATCTTCAAAGCTATAGCCCAAAAAAAAGCGCCACACCACCACCGAATGGGCTTGAAACTCCAACCTTTCGGTTAACAGCCGATCGCGCTAGCCAATTGCGCCACGGAGACAGTCCTGCTCCACTCTCACCACCATTAGAACATATCTTCAAAGCTATCAGCCCAAAGAAAAAAAAGCGCCGATCCACCACCAGGTGGGCTCGAAACTCCAACCTTTCAGTTAACAGCCGATCACGCTAGCCAATAGCGCCACGGAGACAGTCCTGCTTCACTCTCACCACCATCAGAACATATCTTCAAAGCTTTCAGCCCAAAGAAAAAAAAGCGCCGCACCACCACCGGGTGGGCTCGAACCTCCAACCTTTCGGTTAACAACTGATCGCGCTAGCCAATTGCGCCACGGAGACAGTCGCGCTTCACTCTCACCACCATCAGTACATTTCTTTAAAGCTATCAGCGCAAAGAAAAAGCAACACACCACTACCAGGAGGGCTCGAACCTCCAACTTTTTGATTAACAGCCGATCGCGCTAGCCAATTGCGCCATGGAGACAGTCCTGCTCCACTCTCACCACCATCAGAACATATCTTCAAAGCTATCAGCCCAAAGAAAAAAAAGCGCCGCACCACCACCGGGTGGGCTCGAACCTCCAACCTTTCGGTTAACAACTGATCGCGCTAGCCAATTGCGCCACGGAGACAGTCGTGCTTCACTCTCACCACCATCAGAACATATCTTCAAAGCTATCAGCGCAATGAAAAAAGCAACACACCACTACCAAGAGGGCTCGCACGTACAACTTTTCGATTAACAGCCAATCGCGCTAGCCAATTGCGCCACGGAGACAGTCCTGCTCCACTCTCACCCCCATCTGAACATATCTTCAAAGTTATCAGCCCAAAGAAAAAAAAGCGCAGCACCACCACCGGGTGGGCGTGAAACTCCAACCTTTCGGTTAACAGCCGATCGCGCTAGCCAATTGCGCCACGGAGACAGTCCTGCTTCACTCTCACCACTATTAGAACATATCTTCAAAGCTATGAGCCCAAAGAAAAAAAGCGCCGCACCACCACCGGGTGGGCTCGAAACTTGAACCTTTCAGTTAACAGCCGATCGCGCTAGCCAATTGCCCCACGGAGACAGTCGTGCTTCACTCTCACCACCATCAGTACATTTCTTTAAAGCTATCAGCGCAAAGAAAAAGCAACACACCACTACCAGGAGGGCTCGAACCTCCAACTTTTTGATTAACAGCCGATCGCGCTAGCCAATTGCGCCATGGAGACAGTCCTGCTCCACTCTCACCACCATCAGAACAGATCTTCAAACCTATCAGCCCAAAGAAAAAAAAGCGCCGCACCACCACCGGGTGGATCGAACCTCCAACCTTTCGGTTAACAACTGATCGCGCTAGCCAATTGCGCCACGGAGACAGTCGTGCTTCACTCTCACCACCATCAGAACATATCTTCAAAGCTATCAGCGCAATGAAAAAAGCAACACACCACTACCAAGAGGGCTCGCACCTCCAACTTTTCGATTAACAGCCAATCGCGCTAGCCCATTGCGCCATGGAGACAGTCCTGCTCCACTCTCACCACCATCAGAACATATCTTCAAAGCTATCAGCCCGAAAAAAAAAGCACCGCACCACCACCGGGTGGGCTCGAACCTCCAATTTTTCGGTAAACAGCCGATCGCGCTAGCCATTTGTGCCACGGAGACAGTCGTGGTCCACTCTCACCACCATCAGAACATATCTTCAAAGCTATCAGCTCAAAGAAAAAAAGCACCGCATCACCACCGGGTGGGATCGAAACTCCAACCTTTCGGCTAACAGCCGATCGCGCTAGCCAATTGCGCCACGGAGACAGTCCTGCTCCACTCTCACCACCATCAGAACATATCTTCAAAGCTATCAGCCCAAAGAAAAAAAAGCGCCGATGCACCACCAGGTGGGCTCGAAACTCCAACCTTTCGGTTAACAGACACTCACGCTAGCCAATTGCGCCAAGGAGACAGTCCTGCTCCACTCTCACCACCATCAGAACATATCTTCAAAGCTATCAGCCCAAAGAAAAAAAAGCGCCGATCCACCACCAGGTGGGCGTGAAACTCCAACCTTTCGGTTAACAGCCGATCGCGCTAGCCAATTGCGCCACGGAGACAGTCCTGCTCCACTCTCACCACTATTAGAACATATCTTCAAAGCTATGAGCCCAAAGAAAAAAAGCGCCGCACCACCACCGGGTGGGCTCGAAACTTGAACCTTTCAGTTAACAGCCGATCGCGCTAGCCAATTGCCCCACGGAGACAGTCGGGCTCCACTCTCACCACCATCAGAACATATCTTCAAAGCTATCAGCGCAAAGAAAAAAAAGCGCCGCACCACCACCGGGTGGGCTCGAACCTCCAATTTTTCGGTAAACAGCCGATCGCGCTAGCCAATTGCGCCAAGGAGACAGTCCTGCTCCACTCTCACCACCATCAGAACATATCTTCAAAGCTATAGCCCAAAAAAAAGCGCCACACCACCACCGAATGGGCTTGAAACTCCAACCTTTCGGTTAACAGCCGATCGCGCTAGCCAATTGCGCCACGGAGACAGTCCTGCTCCACTCTCACCACCATTAGAACATATCTTCAAAGCTATCAGCCCAAAGAAAAAAAAGCGCCGATCCACCACCAGGTGGGCTCGAAACTCCAACCTTTCAGTTAACAGCCGATCACGCTAGCCAATAGCGCCACGGAGACAGTCCTGCTTCACTCTCACCACCATCAGAACATATCTTCAAAGCTTTCAGCCCAAAGAAAAAAAAGCGCCGCACCACCACCGGGTGGGCTCGAACCTCCAACCTTTCGGTTAACAACTGATCGCGCTAGCCAATTGCGCCACGGAGACAGTCGCGCTTCACTCTCACCACCATCAGTACATTTCTTTAAAGCTATCAGCGCAAAGAAAAAGCAACACACCACTACCAGGAGGGCTCGAACCTCCAACTTTTTGATTAACAGCCGATCGCGCTAGCCAATTGCGCCATGGAGACAGTCCTGCTCCACTCTCACCACCATCAGAACATATCTTCAAAGCTATCAGCCCAAAGAAAAAAAAGCGCCGCACCACCACCGGGTGGGCTCGAACCTCCAACCTTTCGGTTAACAACTGATCGCGCTAGCCAATTGCGCCACGGAGACAGTCGTGCTTCACTCTCACCACCATCAGAACATATCTTCAAAGCTATCAGCGCAATGAAAAAAGCAACACACCACTACCAAGAGGGCTCGCACGTACAACTTTTCGATTAACAGCCAATCGCGCTAGCCAATTGCGCCACGGAGACAGTCCTGCTCCACTCTCACCCCCATCTGAACATATCTTCAAAGTTATCAGCCCAAAGAAAAAAAAGCGCAGCACCACCACCGGGTGGGCGTGAAACTCCAACCTTTCGGTTAACAGCCGATCGCGCTAGCCAATTGCGCCACGGAGACAGTCCTGCTTCACTCTCACCACTATTAGAACATATCTTCAAAGCTATGAGCCCAAAGAAAAAAAGCGCCGCACCACCACCGGGTGGGCTCGAAACTTGAACCTTTCAGTTAACAGCCGATCGCGCTAGCCAATTGCCCCACGGAGACAGTCGGGCTCCACTCTCACCACCATCAGAACATATCTTCAAAGCTATCAGCGCAAAGAAAAAAAAGCGCCGCACCACCACCGGGTGGGCTTGAACCTCCAACCTTTTGGTTAACAGCCGATCGCGCTAGCCAATTGCACCACGGAGACAGTCCTACTCCACTCTCACCACCATCAGAACATATCTTCAAAGCTATCAGCCCGAAAAAAAAAGCACCGCACCACCACCGGGTGGGCTCGAACCTCCAATTTTTCGGTAAACAGCCGATCGCGCTAGCCAATTGCGCCAAGGAGACAGTCCTGCTCCACTATCACCACCATCAGAACATATCTTCAAAGCTATAGCCCAAAAAAAGCGCCACACCACCACCGAATTGGCTTGAAACTCCAACCTTTCGGTTAACAGCCGATCGCGCTAGCCAATTGCGCCACGGAGACAGTCCTGCTCCACTCTCACCACCATTAGAACATATCTTCAAAGCTATCAGCCCAAAGAAAAAAAAGCGCCGATCCACCACCAGGTGGGCTCGAAACTCCAACCTTTCAGTTAACAGCCGATCACGCTAGCCAATAGCGCCACGGAGACAGTCCTGCTTCACTCTCACCACCATCAGAACATATCTTCAAAGCTATCAGCCCAAAGAAAAAAAAGCGCCGCACCACCACCGGGTGGGCTCGAACCTCCAACCTTTCGGTTAACAACTGATCGCGCTAGCCAATTGCGCCACGGAGACAGTCGTGCTTCACTCTCACCACCATCAGTACATTTCTTTAAAGATATCAGCGCAAAGAAAAAGCAACACACCACTACCAGGAGGGCTCGAAACTCCAACTTTTTGATTAACAGCCGATCGCGCTAGCCAATTGCGCCATGGAGACAGTCCTGCTCCACTCTCACCAGCATCAGAACAGATCTTCAAAGCTATCAGCCCAAAGAAAAAAAAGCGCCGCACCACCACCGGGTGGGCTCGAACCTCCAACCTTTCGGTTAACAACTGATCGCGCTAGCCAATTGCGCCACGGAGACAGTCGTGCTTCACTCTCACCACCATCAGAACATATCTTCAAAGCTATCAGCGCAATGAAAAAAGCAACACACCACTACCAAGAGGGCTCGCACCTCCAACTTTTCGATTAACAGCCAATCGCGCTAGCCCATTGCGCCATGGAGACAGTCCTGCTCCACTCTCACCACCATCAGAACATATCTTCAAAGCTATCAGCCCGAAAAAAAAAGCACCGCACCACCACCGGGTGGGCTCGAAACTCCAATTTTTCGGTAAACAGCCGATCGCGCTAGCCATTTGTGCCACGGAGACAGTCGTGGTCCACTCTCACCACCATCAGAACATATCTTCAAAGCTATCAGCTCAAAGAAAAAAAAGCGCCGCATCACCACCGGGTGGGATCGAAACTCCAACCTTTCGGCTAACAGCCGATCGCGCTAGCGAATTGCGCCACGGAGACAGTCCTGCTCCACTCTCACCACCATCAGAACATATCTTCAAAGCTATCAGCCCAAAGAAAAAAAAGCGCCGATGCACCACCAGGTGGGCTCGAAACTCCAACCTTTCGGTTAACAGACACTCACGCTAGCCAATTGCGCCAAGGAGACAGTCCTGCTCCACTCTCACCACCATCAGAACATATCTTCAAAGCTATCAGCCCAAAGAAAAAAAAGCGCCGCGCCCCAACCGGGTGGGCTCGAACCTCCAACCTTTCGGTCAACAACCGATCGCGCTAGCCAATTGCGCCACGGAGACAGTCCTGCTCCACTCTCACCACCATAAGAACATATCTTCAAAGCTATCAGCCCAAAGAAAAAAAAGCGCCGCACCACCACCGGGTGGGCACGAACCTCCAACCTTTCGGTTAACAGCTGATCGCGCTAGCCGATTGCGCCACGGAGACAGTCGTGGTCCTCTCTCACCACCATCAGAAGATATATTCAAAGCTATCAGCGCAAAGAAAAAAGCAACATACCACTCCCGGGAGGCCTCGAACCTCCAACTTTTCGGTTAACAGCCAATCGCGCTAGCCAATTGTGCCACGGAGACAGCCCGCCTCCACTCTCACCACCATCAGAACATATCTTCAAAGCTATCAGCCCAAAGAAAAAAAAGCGCCCCACCACCACCGGGTGGGCTCGTACCTCCAACCTTTTGGTTAAGAGCCGATAGCGCTAGCCATTTGCGCCACGGAGACAGTCGTGCTCCACTCTCACCACTGTCAGAACATTTCTTCAGAGCTATCAGCCCAAAGAAAAAAAAGTGCCGCACCACCACCGGGTGGGCTCGAACCTCCAACCTTTTGGTTAACAGCCGATCGCGCTAGCCAATTGCACCACGGAGACAGTCCTGCTCCACTCTCACCACCATCAGAACATATCTTCAAAGATATCAGCCCGAAAAAAAAAGCACCGCACCACCACCGGGTGGGCTCGAACCTCCAATTTTTCGGTAAACAGCCGATCGCGCTAGCCATTTGTGCCACGGAGACAGTCGTGCTCCACTCTCACCACTGTCAGAACATTTCTTCAGAGCTATCAGCCCACAGAAAAAAAAGCGAAAAACCACCACCGGGTGGGCTCGAACCTCCAACCTTTCGGTTAACAGCCGGTCGCGCTAGCCAATTGCGCCACGGAGACAGTCGTGGTCCACTCTCACCACCATCAGAACATATCTTCAAAGCTATCAGCTCAAAGAAAAAAAAGCGCCGCATCACCACCGGGTGGGATCGAAACTCCAACCTTTCGGCTAACAGCCGATCGCGCTAGCCAATTGCGCCACGGACACAGTCCTGCTCCACTCTCACCACTATCAGAACATATCTTCAAAGCTATCAGCCCAAAAAAAAAGCGCCGATCCACCACCAGGTGGGCTTGAAACTCCAACCTTTCGGTTAACAGACACTCACGCTAGCCAATTGCGCCAAGGAGACAGTCCTGCTCCACTCTCACCACCATCAGAACATATCTTCAAAGCTATCAGCCCAAAGAAAAAAAAGCGCCGCGCCCCCACCGGGTGGGCTCGAACCTCCAACCTTTCGGTCAACAACCGATCGCGCTAGCCAATTGCGCTACGGAGAAAGTCCTGCTCCACTCTCACCACCATAAGAACATATCTTCAAAGCTATCAGCCCAAAGAAAAAAAAAGCGCCGCACCACCACCGGGTGGGCTCGAACCTCCAACCTTTCGTTAACAGCCGATCGCGCCAGCCATTTGCGCCACGGAGACAGCCGTGCTCCACTCTCACCACTGTCAAAACATTTCTTCAGAGCTACCAGCCCAAAGAAAAAAAAAGCGCCGCACCACCACCAGGTGGGCTCGAACCTCCAACCTTTCGGTTAACAGCTGATCGCGCTAGCCGATTGCGCCACGGAGACAGTCGTGGTCTTCTCTCACCACCATCAGAAGATATATTCAAAGCTATCAGCGCAAAGAAAAAAGCAACATACCACTCCCGGGAGGCCTCGAACCTCCAACTTTTCGGTTAACAGCCAATCGCGCTAGCCAATTGCGCCACGGAGACAGCCCGGCTCCACTCTCACCACCATCAGGACATATCTTCAAAGCTATGAGCCCAAAGAAAAAAAAGCGCCCCACCACCACCGGGTGGGCTCGTACCTCCAACCTTTTGGTTAAGAGCCGATAGCGCTAGCCATTTGCGCCACGGAGACAGTCGTGCTCCACTCTCACCACTGTCAGAACATTTCTTCAGAGCTATCAGCCCAAAGAAAAAAAAGTGCCGCACCACCACCGGGTGGGCTCGAACCTCCAACCTTTCGGTTAACAGCCGATCGCGCTAGCCAATTGCGCCACGGAGACAGTCGTGGTCAACTCTCACCACCATCAGAACATATCTTCAAAGCTATCAGCCCAAAGAAAAAAAAGCGCCGCATCACCACCGGGTGGGATCGAAACTCCAACCTTTCGGTTAACAGCCGATCGCGCTAGCCAATTGCGACACGGAGACAGTCCTGCTCCACTCTCACCACCATCAGAACATATCTTCAAAGTTATCAGCCCAAAGAAAAAAAAGCGCCGCACCACCACCGGGTGTGCTCGAAACTCCAACCTTTCGGTTAACAGCCGATCGCGCTAGCCAATTGCGCCACGGAAACAGTCCTGCTCCACACTCACCACTATCAGAACATATCTTCAAAGCTATCAGCCCAAAGAAAAAAAAGCGCCAAACCACCACCGGGTGGGCTCGAACCTCCAACCTTTCGGTTAACAGCCGATCGCACTAGCCAATTCCACCACGGAAACAGTCGTGCTCCACTTTCACCACCAGCAGAACATATCTTCAAAGCTATCAAAGCAAAGAAAAAAGCAACACACCACTCCTGGGAGGGCTCAAAACTCCAACCTTATGGTTAACAGCCGATTGCGCTAGCCAATTGCGCCACCGAGACAGTCCTGCTTCACTCTTACCACCATCAGAACATATCTTCAAAGCTATCAGACCAACGAAAAAAAAGCGCCGCAGCACCACCGGGTGGGCTCGAAACTTCAACCTTTCGGTTAACAGCCGATCGCGCTAGCCAATTGCCCCACGGAGACAGTCGTGCTCCACTCTCACCACCATCAGAACATATCTTCAAAGCTATCAGCCTGAAAAAAAGCGCCGCACCACCACCGGGTGTGCTCGAAACTCCAACCTTTCGTTTAACAGCCGATCGCGCTAGCCAATTGCGCCACGGAAACAGTCCTGCTCCACACTCACCACCATCAGAACATATCTTCAAAGCTATCAAAGCAAAGAAAAAAGCAACATACCACTCCCGGGAGGGCTCGAAACTCCAAACTTTCGGTTAACAGCCGATCGCGCTAGCCAATTGCGCCGCGGAGACAGTCGTGCTCCACTCGCACCACCATCAGAACATATCTTCAAAGCTATCAGCGCAAAGAAAAAAGCAACACACCACTCCCGGGAGCGCTCGAACCTCCAACTTTTCGGTTAACAGCCGATCGCACTAGCCAATGGCGCCACTGAGACAGTCCTGCTCAACACTCACCAACATAAGAACATTTCTTCAAAGCGATCAGCCCAAAGAAAAAAAAGCGCCGCACCACCACCGGGTGGGGTCGAACCTCCAACCTTTCGGTTAACAGCCGATCGCACTAGCCAATTGCGCCACGGAGACAGTCCTGCTCCACACTCACCACCATCAGAACATATCTTCAAAGCTATCAGCCCAAAGAAAAAAAAAGCAACAAACCACTACCGGGAGGGCTAGCACCTCCAACTTTTCGATTAACAGCCGATCGCGCTAGCCAATTGCGCCATGGAGACAGTCCTGCTCCACTCTCACCACCATCAGAACATATCTTCAAAGCTATCTGCCCAAAGAAAAAAAAGCGCCGCACCACCACCGGGTGGGCTCGAACCTCCAACCTTTCGGTTAAAAGGCGATCGCGCTAGCCATTTGCGCCACGGAGACAGTCGTGCTCCACTCTCACCACTGTCAGAACATTTCTTCAGAGCTATCAGCCCAAAGAAAAAAAAAGCGCCGCACCACCATCGAGTGTGCTCGAAACTCCAACCTTTCGGTTAACAGCCGATCGCGCTAGCCAATTGCGCCACGGAAACAGTCCTGCTCCATACTCACCACCATAAAAACATATCTTCAAAGCTATCAGCCCAAAGAAAAAAACCGCCGCACCACCACCGGGTGGGCTCGAACCTCCAACCTTTCGGTTAAAAGCCGATCGCGCTAACCATTTGCGCCACGGAGACAGTCAACCTCCACTCTCACCACTGTCAGAACATTTCTTCAGAGCTATCAGCCCAAAGAAAAAAAAAAGCGCCGCACCACCATCGGGTGTGCTCGAAACTCCAACATTTCGGTTAACAGCCGATTGCACTAGCCAATTGCCCCACGGAGACAGTCGGGCTCCACTCTCACCACCATCAGAACATATCTTCAAAGCTATCAGCGCAAAGAAAAAAAGCGCCGCACCACCACCGGGTGGGCTTGAACCTCCAACCTTTTGGTTAACAGCCGATCGCGCTAGCCAATTGCACCACGGAGACAGTCCTACTCCACTCTCACCACCATCAGAACATATCTTCAAAGCTATCAGCCCGAAAAAAAAAGCACCGCACCACCACCGGGTGGGCTCGAACCTCCAATTTTTCGGTAAACAGCCGATCGCGCTAGCCAATTGCGCCAAGGAGACAGTCCTGCTCCACTCTCACCACCATCAGAAGATATCTTCAAAGCTATGAGCCCAAAGAAAAAAAGCGCCGCACCACCACCGGGTGGGCTCGAAACTTGAACCTTTCAGTTAACAGCCGATCGCGCTAGCCAATTGCCCCACGGAGACAGTCGGGCTCCACTCTCACCACCATCAGAACATATCTTCAAAGCTATCAGCGCAAAGAAAAAAAAGCGCCGCACCACCACCGGGTGGGCTTGAACCTCCAACCTTTTGGTTAACAGCCGATCGCGCTAGCCAATTGCACCACGGAGACAGTCCTACTCCACTCTCACCACCATCAGAACATATCTTCAAAGCTATCAGCCCGAAAAAAAAGCACCGCACCACCACCGGGTGGGCTCGAACCTCCAATTTTTCGGTAAACAGCCGATCGCGCTAGCCAATTGCGCCAAGGAGACAGTCCTGCTCCACTCTCACCACCATCAGAACATATCTTCAAAGCTATAGCCCAAAAAAAAGCGCCACACCACCACCGAATGGGCTTGAAACTCCAACCTTTCGGTTAACAGCCGATCGCGCTAGCCAATTGCGCCACGGAGACAGTCCTGCTCCACTCTCACCACCATTAGAACATATCTTCAAAGCTATCAGCCCAAAGAAAAAAAAGCGCCGATCCACCACCAGGTGGGCTCGAAACTCCAACCTTTCAGTTAACAGCCGATCACGCTAGCCAATAGCGCCACGGAAACAGTCCTGCTTCACTCTCACCACCATCAGAACATATCTTCAAAGCTATCAGCCCAAAGAAAAAAAAGCGCCGCACCACCACCGGGTGGGCTCGAACCTCCAACCTTTCGGTTAACAACTGATCGCGCTAGCCAATTGCGCCACGGAGACAGTCGTGCTTCACTCTCACCACCATCAGTACATTTCTTTAAAGCTATCAGCGCAAAGAAAAAGCAACACACCACTACCAGGAGGGCTCGAACCTCCAACTTTTTGATTAACAGCCGATCGCGCTAGCCAATTGCGCCATGGAGACAGTCCTGCTCCACTCTCACCACGATCAGAACATATCTTCAAAGCTATCAGCCCAAAGAAAAAAAAACCGCCGCACCACCACCGGGTGGGCTCGAACCTCCAACCTTTCGGTTAACAACTGATCGCGCTAGCCAATTGCGCCACGGAGACAGTCGTGCTTCACTCTCACCACCATCAGAACATATCTTCAAAGCTATCAGCGCAATGAAAAAAGCAACACACCACTACCAAGAGGGCGCGCACCTACAACTTTTCGATTAACAGCCAATCGCGCTAGCCAATTGCGCCATGGAGACAGTCCTGCTCCACTCTCACCACCATCAGAACATATCTTCAAAGCTATCAGCCCAAAGAAAAAAAAGCGCCGCACCACCACCGGGTGGGCTCGAACCTCCAACCTTTCGGTTAAAAGGCGATCGCGCTAGCCATTTTCGCCACGGAGACAGTCGTGCTCCACTCTCACCACTGTCAGAACATTTCTTCAGAGCTATCAGCCCAAAGAAAAAAAAAGCGCCGCACCACCATCGAGTGTGCTCGAAACTCCAACCTTTCGGTTAACAGCCGATCGCGCTAGCCAATTGCGCCACGGAAACAGTCCTGCTCCATACTCACCACCATCAGAACATATCTTCAAAGCTATCAGCCCCAAAAAAAAAAGCGCCAACCACCACCGGGTGTGCTCGAAACTCCAACCTTTCGGTTAACAGCCGATCGCGCTAGCCATTTGCGCCACGGAAACAGTCCTGCTCCACACTCACCACCATCAGAACATATCTTCAAAGCTATCAAAGCAAAGAAAAAAGCAACATACCACTCCCGGGAGGGCCCGAAACTCCAAACTTTCGGTTAACAGCCGATCGCGCTAGCCAATTGCGCCGCGGAGACAGTCGTGCTCCACTCGCACCACCATCAGAACATATCTTAAAGCTATCAGCGCAAAGAAAAAAGCAACACACCACTCCCGGGAGCGCTCGAACCTCCAACCTTTCGGTTAACAGCCGATCGCACAAGCCAATTGCGCCACGGAGACAGTCCTGCTCCACACTCACCACCATCAGAACATATCTTCAAAGCTATCAGCCCAAAGAAAAAAAAAGCAACAAACCACTACCGGGAGGGCTAGCACCTCCAACTTTTCGATTAACAGCCGATCGCGCTAGCCAATTGCGCCATGGAGACAGTCCTGCTCCACTCTCACCACCATCAGAACATATCTTCAAAGCTATCAGCCCAAAAAAAAAGCGCCGCACCACCACCGGGTGGGCTCGAACCTCCAACCTTTCGGTTAAAAAGCGATCGCGCTAGCCATTTGCGCCACGGAGACAGTCGTGCTCCACTCTCACCACTGTCAGAACATTTCTTCAGAGCTATCAGCCCAAAGAAAAAAAAAGCGCCGCACCACCATCGAGTGTGCTCGAAACTCCAACCTTTCGGTTAACAGCCGATCGCGCTAGCCAATTGCGCCACGGAAACAGTCCTGCTCCATACTCACCACCATCAGAACATATCTTCAAAGCTATCAGCCCAAAAAAAAAGCGCCAACCACCACCGGGTGGGCTCGAACCTCCAACCTTTCGGTTAATAGCCGATCGCACTAGCCAATTCCGCCACGAAAACAGTCGTGCTCCACTTTCACCACCATCAGAACATATCTTCAAAGCTATCAAAGCAAAGAAAAAAGCAACACACCACTCCCGGGAGCGCTCGAACCTCCAACTTTTCGGTTAACAGCCGATCGCACTAGCCAATTGCGCCACGGAGACAGTCCTGCTCCATACTCACTACCATAAAAACATATCTTCAAAGCTATCAGCCCAAAGAAAAAAAACCGCCGCACCACCACCGGGTGGGCTCGAACCTCCAAACTTTCGGTTAAAAGCCGATCGCGCTAACCATTTGCGCCACGGAGACAGTCATGCTCCACTCTCACCACTGTCAGAACATTTCTTCAGAGCTATCAGCCCAAAGAAAAAAAAGCGCCGCACCACCATCGGGTGTGCTCGAAACTCCAACATTTCGGTTAACAGCCGATTGCACTAGCCAATTGCCCCACGGAGACAGTCGGGCTCCACTCTCACCACCATCAGAACATATCTTCAAAGCTATCAGCGCAAAGAAAAAAAAGCGCCGCACCACCACCGGGTGGGCTTGAACCTCCAACCTTTTGGTTAACAGCCGATCGCGCTAGCCAATTGCACCACGGAGACAGTCCTACTCCACTCTCACCACCATCAGAACATATCTTCAAAGCTATCAGCCCGAAAAAAAAAGCAACGCACCACCACCGGGTGGGCTCGAACCTCCAATTTTTCGGTAAACAGCCGATCGCGCTAGCCAATTGCGCCAAGGAGACAGTCCTGCTCCACTCTCACCACCATCAGAAGATATCTTCAAAGCTATAGCCCAAAAAAAAAGCGCCACACCACCACCGAATGGGCTTGAAACTCCAACCTTTCGGTTAACAGCCGATCGCGCTAGCCAATTGCGCCACGGAGACAGTCCTGCTCCACTCTCACCACCATTAGAACATATCTTCAAAGCTATCAGCCCAAAGAAAAAAAAGCGCCGATCCACCACCAGGTGGGCGTGAAACTCCAACCTTTCGGTTAACAGCCGATCGCGCTAGCCAATTGCGCCACGGAGACAGTCCTGCTCCACTCTCACCACTATTAGAACATATCTTCAAAGCTATGAGCCCAAAGAAAAAAAGCGCCGCAACACCACCTGGTGGGCTCGAAACTTGAACCTTTCAGTTAACAGCCGATCGCGCTAGCCAATTGCCCCACGAAGACAGTCGGGCTCCACTCTCACCACCATCAGAACATATCTTCAAAGCTATCAGCGCAAAGAAAAAAAAGCGCCGCACCACCACCGGGTGGGCTTGAACCTCCAACCTTTTGGTTAACAGCCGATCGCGCTAGCCAATTGCGCCACGGAGACAGTCCTACTCCACTCTCACCACCATTAGAACATATCTTCAAAGCTATCAGCCCAAAGAAAAAAAAGCGCCGATCCACCACCAGGTGGGCTCGAAACTCCAACCTTTCAGTTAACAGCCGATCACGCTAGCCAATAGCGCCACGGAAACAGTCCTGCTTCACTCTCACCACCATCAGAACATATCTTCAAAGCTATCAGCCCAAAGAAAAAAAAGCGCCGCACCACCACCGGGTGGGCTCGAACCTCCAACCTTTCGGTTAACAACTGATCGCGCTAGCCAATTGCGCCACGGAGACAGTCGTGCTTCACTCTCACCACCATCAGTACATTTCTTTAAAGCTATCAGCGCAAAGAAAAAGCAACACACCACTACCAGGAGGGCTCGAACCTCCAACTTTTTGATTAACAGCCGATCGCGCTAGCCAATTGCGCCATGGAGACAGTCCTGCTCCACTCTCACCACCATCAGAACATATCTTCAAAGCTATCAGCCCAAAGAAAAAAAAGCGCCGCACCACCACCGGGTGGGCTCGAACCTCCAACCTTTCGGTTAACAACTGATCGCGCTAGCCAATTGCGCCACGGAGACAGTCGTGCTTCACTCTCAC
This sequence comes from Rhipicephalus microplus, assembly GCF_043290135.1. Taxonomy (NCBI): domain Eukaryota; kingdom Metazoa; phylum Arthropoda; class Arachnida; order Ixodida; family Ixodidae; genus Rhipicephalus; species Rhipicephalus microplus. The sequence goes on along the minus strand of NW_027464626.1, from coordinate 262,525 downwards.
CACCATCAGAACATATCTTCAAAGCTATCAGCGCAATGAAAAAAGCAACACACCACTACCAAGAGGGCTCGCACCTACAACTTTTCGATTAACAGCCAATCGCGCTAGCCAATTGCGCCACGGAGACAGTCCTGCTCCACTCTCACCCCCATCTGAACATATCTTCAAAGTTATCAGCCCAAAGAAAAAAAAGCGCAGCACCACCACCGGGTGGGCATGAAACTCCAACCTTTCGGTTAACAGCCGATCGCGCTAGCCAATTGCGCCACGGAGACAGTCCTGCTTCACTCTCACCACCATCAGAACATATCTTCAAAGCTATCAGCCCAAAGAAAAAAAAGCGCCGCACCACCACCGGGTGGGCTCGAACCTCCAACCTTTCGGTTAACAACTGATCGCGCTAGCCAATTGCACCACGGAGACAGTCCTACTCCACTCTCACCACTATTAGAACATATCTTCAAAGCTATGAGCCCAAAGAAAAAAAGCGCCGCACCACCACCGGGTGGGCTCGAAACTTGAACCTTTCAGTTAACAGCCGATCGCGCTAGCCAATTGCCCCACGGAGACAGTCGGGCTCCACTCTCACCACCATCAGAACATATCTTCAAAGCTATCAGCGCAAAGAAAAAAAAGCGCCGCACCACCACCGGGTGGGCTTGAACCTCCAACCTTTTGGTTAACAGCCGATCGCGCTAGCCAATTGCACCACGGAGACAGTCCTACTCCACTCTCACCACCATCAGAACATATCTTCAAAGCTATCAGCCCGAAAAAAAAAGCACCGCACCACCACCGGGTGGGCTCGAACCTCCAATTTTTCGGTAAACAGCCGATCGCGCTAGCCAATTGCGCCAAGGAGACAGTCCTGCTCCACTCTCACCACCATCAGAACATATCTTCAAAGCTATAGCCCAAAAAAAGCGCCACACCACCACCGAATGGGCTTGAATTTCCAACCTTTCGGTTAACAGCCGATCGCGCTAGCCAATTGCGCCACGGAGGCAGTCCTGCTCCACTCTCACCACCATTAGAACATATCTTCAAAGCTATCAGCCCAAAGAAAAAAAAGCGCCGATCCACCACCAGGTGGGCTCGAAACTCCAACCTTTCAGTTAACAGCCGATCACGCTAGCCAATAGCGCCACGGAGACAGTCCTGCTTCACTCTCACCACCATCAGAACATATCTTCAAAGCTATCAGCCCAAAGAAAAAAAAGCGCCGCACCACCACCGGGTGGGCTCGAACCTCCAACCTTTCGGTTAACAACTGATCGCGCTAGCCAATTGCGCCACGGAGACAGTCGTGCTTCACTCTCACCACCATCAGTACATTTCTTTAAAGCTATCAGCGCAAAGAAAAAGCAACACACCACTACCAGGAGGGCTCGAACCTCCAACCTTTCGGTTAACAACTGATCGCGCTAGCCAATTGCGCCACGGAGACAGTCGTGCTTCACTCTCACCACCATCAGAACATATCTTCAAAGCTATCAGCGCAATGAAAAAAGCAACACACCACTACCAAGAGGGCTCGCACCTCAAACTTTTCGATTAACAGCCAATCGCGCTAGCCCATTGCGCCATGGAGACAGTCCTGCTCCACTCTCACCACCATCAGAACATATCTTCAAAGCTATCAGCCCGAAAAAAAAAGCACCGCACCACCACCGGGTGGGCTCGAACCTCCAACCTTTCGGTTAATAGCCGATCGCACTAGCCAATTCCGCCACGAAAACAGTCGTGCTCCACTTTCACCACCATCAGAACATATCTTCAAAGCTATCAAAGCAAAGAAAAAAGCAACACACCACTCCCGGGAGCGCTCGAACCTCCAACTTTTCGGTTAACAGCCGATCGCACTAGCCAATTGCGCCACGGAGACAGTCCTGCTCCATACTCACCACCATAAAAACATATCTTCAAAGCTATCAGCCCAAAGAAAAAAACCGCCGCACCACCACCGGGTGGGCTCGAACCTCCAACCTTTCGGTTAAAAGCCGATCGCGCTAACCATTTGCGCCACGGAGACAGTCATGCTCCACTCTCACCACTGTCAGAACATTTCTTCAGAGCTATCAGCCCAAAGAAAAAAAAGCGCCGCACCACCATCGGGTGTGCTCGAAACTCCAACATTTCGGTTAACAGCCGATTGCACTAGCCAATTGCCCCACGGAGACAGTCGGGCTCCACTCTCACCACCATCAGAACATATCTTCAAAGCTATCAGCGCAAAGAAAAAAAGCGCCGCACCACCACCGGGTGGGCTTGAACCTCCAACCTTTTGGTTAACAGCCGATCGCGCTAGCCAATTGCACCACGGAGACAGTCCTACTCCACTCTCACCACCATCAGAACATATCTTCAAAGCTATCAGCCCGAAAAAAAAGCACCGCACCACCACCGGGTGGGCTCGAACCTCCAATTTTTCGGTAAACAGCCGATCGCGCTAGCCAATTGCGCCAAGGAGACAGTCCTGCTCCACTCTCACCACCATCAGAACATATCTTCAAAGCTATCAGCCCGAAAAAAAAAGCACCGCACCACCACCGGGTGGGCTCGAACCTCCAATTTTTCGGTAAACAGCCGATCGCGCTAGCCATTTGTGCCACGGAGACAGTCGTGGTCCACTCTCACCACCATCAGAAGATATCTTCAAAGCTATAGCCCAAAAAAAAGCGCCACACCACCACCGAATGGGCTTGAAACTCCAACCTTTCGGTTAACAGCCGATCGCGCTAGCCAATTGCGCCACGGAGACAGTCCTGCTCCACTCTCACCACCATTAGAACATATCTTCAAAGCTATCAGCCCAAAGAAAAAAAAGCGCCGATCCACCACCAGGTGGGCGTGAAACTCCAACCTTTCGGTTAACAGCCGATCGCGCTAGCCAATTGCGCCACGGAGACAGTCCTACTCCACTCTCACCACTATTAGAACATATCTTCAAAGCTATGAGCCCAAAGAAAAAAAGCGCCGCACCACCACCGGGTGGGCTCGAAACTTGAACCTTTCAGTTAACAGCCGATCGCGCTAGCCAATTGCCCCACGGAGACAGTCGGGCTCCACTCTCACCACCATCAGAACATATCTTCAAAGCTATCAGCGCAAAGAAAAAAAAGCGCCGCACCACCACCGGGTGGGCTTGAACCTCCAACCTTTTGGTTAACAGCCGATCGCGCTAGCCAATTGCACCACGGAGACAGTCCTACTCCACTCTCACCACCATCAGAACATATCTTCAAAGCTATCAGCCCGAAAAAAAAGCACCGCACCACCACCGGGTGGGCTCGAACCTCCAATTTTTCGGTAAACAGCCGATCGCGCTAGCCAATTGCGCCAAGGAGACAGTCCTGCTCCACTCTCACCACCATCAGAACATATCTTCAAAGCTATAGCCCAAAAAAAAGCGCCACACCACCACCGAATGGGCTTGAAACTCCAACCTTTCGGTTAACAGCCGATCGCGCTAGCCAATTGCGCCACGGAGACAGTCCTGCTCCACTCTCACCACCATTAGAACATATCTTCAAAGCTATCAGCCCAAAGAAAAAAAAGCGCCGATCCACCACCAGGTGGGCTCGAAACTCCAACCTTTCAGTTAACAGCCGATCACGCTAGCCAATAGCGCCACGGAAACAGTCCTGCTTCACTCTCACCACCATCAGAACATATCTTCAAAGCTATCAGCCCAAAGAAAAAAAAGCGCCGCACCACCACCGGGTGGGCTCGAACCTCCAACCTTTCGGTTAACAACTGATCGCGCTAGCCAATTGCGCCACGGAGACAGTCGTGCTTCACTCTCACCACCATCAGTACATTTCTTTAAAGCTATCAGCGCAAAGAAAAAGCAACACACCACTACCAGGAGGGCTCGAACCTCCAACTTTTTGATTAACAGCCGATCGCGCTAGCCAATTGCGCCATGGAGACAGTCCTGCTCCACTCTCACCACCATCAGAACATATCTTCAAAGCTATCAGCCCAAAGAAAAAAAAGCGCCGCACCACCACCGGGTGGGCTCGAACCTCCAACCTTTCGGTTAACAACTGATCGCGCTAGCCAATTGCGCCACGGAGACAGTCGTGCTTCACTCTCACCACCATCAGAACATATCTTCAAAGCTATCAGCGCAATGAAAAAAGCAACACACAACTACCAAGAGGGCTCGCACCTACAACTTTTCGATTAACAGCCAATCGCGCTAGCCAATTGCGCCATGGAGACAGTCCTGCTCCACTCTCACCACCATCAGAACATATCTTCAAAGCTATCAGCCCAAAGAAAAAAAAGCGCCGCACCACCACCGGGTGGGCTCGAACCTCCAACCTTTTGGTTAAAAGGCGATCGCGCTAGCCATTTGCGCCACGGAGACAGTCGTGCTCCACTCTCACCACTGTCAGAACATTTCTTCAGAGCTATCAGCCCAAAGAAAAAAAAAGCGCCGCACCACCATCGAGTGTGCTCGAAACTCCAACCTTTCGGTTAACAGCCGATCGCGCTAGCCAATTGCGCCACGGAAACAGTCCTGCTCCATACTCACCACCATCAGAACATATCTTCAAAGCTATCAGCCCAAAAAAAAAGCGCCAACCACCACCGGGTGTGCTCGAAACTCCAACCTTTCGGTTAACAGCCGATCGCGCTAGCCATTTGCGCCACGGAAACAGTCCTGCTCCACACTCACCACCATCAGAACATATCTTCAAAGCTATCAAAGCAAAGAAAAAAGCAACATACCACTCCCGGGAGGGCTCGAAACTCCAAACTTTCGGTTAACAGCCGATCGCGCTAGCCAATTGCGCCGCGGAGACAGTCGTGCTCCACTCGCACCACCATCAGAACATATCTTAAAGCTATCAGCGCAAAGAAAAAAGCAACACACCACTCCCGGGAGCGCTCGAACCTCCAACCTTTCGGTTAACAGCCGATCGCACTAGCCAATTGCGCCACGGAGACAGTCCTGCTCCACACTCACCACCATCAGAACATATCTTCAAAGCTATCAGCCCAAAGAAAAAAAAAGCAACAAACCACTACCGGGAGGGCTAGCACCTCCAACTTTTCGATTAACAGCCGATCGCGCTAGCCAATTGCGCCATGGAGACAGTCCTGCTCCACTCTCACCACCATCAGAACATATCTTCAAAGCTATCAGCCCAAAAAAAAAAGCGCCGCACCACCACCGGGTGGGCTCGAACCTCCAACCTTTTGGTTAAAAAGCGATCGCGCTAGCCATTTGCGCCACGGAGACAGTCGTGCTCCACTCTCACCACTGTCAGAACATTTCTTCAGAGCTATCAGCCCAAAGAAAAAAAAAGCGCCGCACCACCATCGAGTGTGCTCGAAACTCCAACCTTTCGGTTAACAGCCGATCGCGCTACCCAATTGCGCCACGGAAACAGTCCTGCTCCATACTCACCACCATCAGAACATATCTTCAAAGCTATCAGCCCAAAAAAAAAGCGCCAACCACCACCGGGTGGGCTCGAACCTCCAACCTTTCGGTTAATAGCCGATCGCACTAGCCAATTCCGCCACGAAAACAGTCGTGCTCCACTTTCACCACCATCAGAACATATCTTCAAAGCTATCAAAGCAAAGAAAAAAGCAACACACCACTCCCGGGAGCGCTCGAACCTCCAACTTTTCGGTTAACAGCCGATCGCACTAGCCAATTGCGCCACGGAGACAGTCCTGCTCCATACTCACCACCATAAAAACATATCTTCAAAGCTATCAGCCCAAAGAAAAAAAACCGCCGCACCACCACCGGGTGGGCTCGAACCTCCAAACTTTCGGTTAAAAGCCGATCGCGCTAACCATTTGCGCCACGGAGACAGTCATGCTCCACTCTCACCACTGTCAGAACATTTCTTCAGAGCTATCAGCCCAAAGAAAAAAAAGCGCCGCACCACCATCGGGTGTGCTCGAAACTCCAACATTTCGGTTAACAGCCGATTGCACTAGCCAATTGCCCCACGGAGACAGTCGGGCTCCACTCTCACCACCATCAGAACATATCTTCAAAGCTATCAGCGCAAAGAAAAAAAAGCGCCGCACCACCACCGGGTGGGCTTGAACCTCCAACCTTTTGGTTAACAGCCGATCGCGCTAGCCAATTGCACCACGGAGACAGTCCTACTCCACTCTCACCACCATCAGAACATATCTTCAAAGCTATCAGCCCGAAAAAAAAAGCACCGCACCACCACCGGGTGGGCTCGAACCTCCAATTTTTCGGTAAACAGCCGATCGCGCTAGCCAATTGCGCCAAGGAGACAGTCCTGCTCCACTCTCACCACCATCAGAAGATATCTTCAAAGCTATAGCCCAAAAAAAGCGCCACACCACCACCGAATGGGCTTGAAACTCCAACCTTTCGGTTAACAGCCGATCGCGCTAGCCAATTGCGCCACGGAGACAGTCCTGCTCCACTCTCACCACCATTAGAACATATCTTCAAAGCTATCAGCCCAAAGAAAAAAAAGCGCCGATCCACCACCAGGTGGGCGTGAAACTCCAACCTTTCGGTTAACAGCCGATCGCGCTAGCCAATTGCGCCACGGAGACAGTCCTGCTCCACTCTCACCACTATTAGAACATATCTTCAAAGCTATGAGCCCAAAGAAAAAAAGCGCCGCACCACCACCGGGTGGGCTCGAAACTTGAACCTTTCAGTTAACAGCCGATCGCGCTAGCCAATTGCCCCACGGAGACAGTCGGGCTCCACTCTCACCACCATCAGAACATATCTTCAAAGCTATCAGCCCAAAGAAAAAAAAGCGCCGCACCACCATCGGGTGTGCTCGAAACTCCAACATTTCGGTTAACAGCCGATTGCACTAGCCAATTGCCCCACGGAGACAGTCGGGCTCCACTCTCACCACCATCAGAACATATCTTCAAAGCTATCAGCGCAAAGAAAAAAAAGCGCCGCACCACCACCGGGTGGGCTTGAACCTCCAACCTTTTGGTTAACAGCCGATCGCGCTAGCCAATTGCGCCACGGAGACAGTCCTGCTCCACTCTCACCACCATTAGAACATATCTTCAAAGCTATCAGCCCAAAGAAAAAAAAGCGCCGATCCACCACCAGGTGGGCTCGAAACTCCAACCTTTCAGTTAACAGCCGATCACGCTAGCCAATAGCGCCACGGAAACAGTCCTGCTTCACTCTCACCACCATCAGAACATATCTTCAAAGCTATCAGCCCAAAGAAAAAAAAGCGCCGCACCACCACCGGGTGGGCTCGAACCTCCAACCTTTCGGTTAACAACTGATCGCGCTAGCCAATTGCGCCACGGAGACAGTCGTGCTTCACTCTCACCACCATCAGTACATTTCTTTAAAGCTATCAGCGCAAAGAAAAAGCAACACACCACTACCAGGAGGGCTCGAACCTCCAACTTTTTGATTAACAGCCGATCGCGCTAGCCAATTGCGCCATGGAGACAGTCCTGCTCCACTCTCACCACCATCAGAACATATCTTCAAAGCTATCAGCCCAAAGAAAAAAAAGCGCCGCACCACCACCGGGTGGGCTCGAACCTCCAACCTTTCGGTTAACAACTGATCGCGCTAGCCAATTGCGCCACGGAGACAGTCGTGCTTCACTCTCACCACCATCAGAACATATCTTCAAAGCTATCAGCCCAAAGAAAAAAAAGCGCAGCACCACCACCGGGTGGGCGTGAAACTCCAACCTTTCGGTTAACAGCCGATCGCGCTAGCCAATTGCGCCACGGAGACAGTCCTGCTCCGCTCTCACCACTATTAGAACATATCTTCAAAGCTATGAGCCCAAAGAAAAAAAGCGCCGCACCACCACCGGGTGGGCTCGAAACTTGAACCTTTCAGTTAACAGCCGATCGCGCTAGCCAATTGCCCCACGGAGACAGTCGGGCTCCACTCTCACCACCATCAGAACATATCTTCAAAGCTATCAGCGCAAAGAAAAAAAAGCGCCGCACCACCACCGGGTGGGCTTGAACCTCCAACCTTTTGGTTAACAGCCGATCGCGCTAGCCAATTGCACCACGGAGACAGTCCTACTCCACTCTCACCACCATCAGAACATATCTTCAAAGCTATCAGCCCGAAAAAAAAAGCACCGCACCACCACCGGGTGGGCTCGAACCTCCAATTTTTCGGTAAACAGCCGATCGCGCTAGCCAATTGCGCCAAGGAGACAGTCCTGCTCCACTCTCACCACCATCAGAACATATCTTCAAAGCTATAGCCCAAAAAATGCGCCACACCACCACCGAATGGGCTTGAAACTCCAACCTTTCGGTTAACAGCCGATCGCGCTAGCCAATTGCGCCACGGAGACAGTCCTGCTCCACTCTCACCACCATTAGAACATATCTTCAAAGCTATCAGCCCAAAGAAAAAAAGCGCCGATCCACCACCAGGTGGGCTCGAAACTCCAACCTTTCAGTTAACAGCCGATCACGCTAGCCAATAGCGCCACGGAGACAGTCCTGCTTCACTCTCACCACCATCAGAACATATCTTCAAAGCTATCAGCCCAAAGAAAAAAAAGCGCCGCACCACCACCGGGTGGGCTCGAACCTCCAACCTTTCGGTTAACAACTGATCGCGCTAGCCAATTGCGCCACGGAGACAGTCGTGCTTCACTCTCACCACCATCAGTACATTTCTTTAAAGCTATCAGCGCAAAGAAAAAGCAACACACCACTACCAGGAGGGCTCGAACCTCCAACTTTTTGATTAACAGCCGATCGCGCTAGCCAATTGCGCCATGGAGACAGTCCTGCTCCACTCTCACCACCATCAGAACATATCTTCAAAGCTATCAGCCCAAAGAAAAAAAAGCGCCGCACCACCACCGGGTGGGCTCGAACCTCCAACCTTTCGGTTAACAACTGATCGCGCTAGCCAATTGCGCCACGGAGACAGTCCTGCTTCACTCTCACCACCATCAGAACATATCTTCAAAGCTATCAGCGCAATGAAAAAAGCAACACACCACTACCAAGAGGGCTCGCACCTCCAACTTTTCGATTAACAGCCAATCGCGCTAGCCCATTGCGCCATGGAGACAGTCCTGCTCCACTCTCACCACCATCAGAACATATCTTCAAAGCTATCAGCCCGAAAAAAAAGCACCGCACCACCACCCGGTGGGCTCGAACCTCCAATTTTTCGGTAAACAGCCGATCGCGCTAGCCATTTGTGCCACGGAGACAGTCGTGGTCCACTCTCACCACCATCAGAACATATCTTCAAAGCTATCAGCTCAAAGAAAAAAAAGCGCCGCATCACCACCGGGTGGGATCGAAACTCCAACCTTTCGGCTAACAGCCGATCGCGCTAGCCAATTGCGCCACGGAGACAGTCCTGCTCCACTCTCACCACCATCAGAACATATCTTCAAAGCTATCAGCCCAAAGAAAAAAAAGCGCCGCACCACCACCGGGTGGGCACGAACCTCCAACCTTTCGGTTAACAGCCGATCGCGCCAGCCATTTGCGCCACGGAGACAGTCGTGCTCCACTCTCACCACTGTCAAAACATTTCTTCAGAGCTACCAGCCCAAAGAAAAAAAAGCGCCGCACCACCACCAGGTGGGCTCGAACCTCCAACCTTTCGGTTAACAGCTGATCGCGCTAGCCGATTGCGCCACGGAGACAGTCGTGGTCCTCTCTCACCACCATCAGAAGATATATTCAAAGCTATCAGCGCAAAGAAAAAAGCAACATACCACTCCCGGGAGGCCTCGAACCTCCAACTTTTCGGTTAACAGCCAATCGCGCTAGCCAATTGCGCCACGGAGACAGCCCGCCTCCACTCTCACCACCATCAGAACATATCTTCAAAGCTATCAGCCCAAAGAAAAAAAAGCGCCCCACCACCACCGGGTGGGCTCGTACCTCCAACCTTTTGGTTAAGAGCCGATAGCGCTAGCCATTTGCGCCACGGAGACAGTCGTGCTCCACTCTCACCACTGTCAGAACATTTCTTCAGAGCTATCAGCCCAAAGAAAAAAAAGTGCCGCACCACCACCGGGTGGGCTCCAACCTCCAACCTTTTGGTTAACAGCCGATCGCGCTAGCCAATTGCACCACGGAGACAGTCCTGCTCCACTCTCACCACCATCAGAACATATCTTCAAAGATATCAGCCCGAAAAAAAAAGCACCGCACCACCACCGGGTGGGCTCGAACCTCCAATTTTTCGGTAAACAGCCGATCGCGCTAGCCATTTGTGCCACGGAGACAGTCGTGCTTCACTCTCACCACTGTCAGAACATTTCTTCAGAGCTATCAGCCCACAGAAAAAAAAGCGAAAAACCACCACCGGGTGGGCTCGAACCTCCAACCTTTCGGTTAACAGCCGATCGCGCTAGCCAATTGCGCCACGGAGACAGTCGTGGTCCACTCTACCACCATCAGAACATATCTTCAAAGCTATCAGCTCAAAGAAAAAAAAGCGCCGCATCACCACCGGGTGGGATCGAAACTCCAACCTTTCGGCTAACAGCCGATCGCGCTAGCCAATTGCGCCACGGAGACAGTCCTGCTCCACTCTCACCACTATCAGAACATATCTTCAAAGCTATCAGCCCAAAAAAAAAGCGCCGATCCACCACCAGGTGGGCTTGAAACTCCAACCTTTCGGTTAACAGACACTCACGCTAGCCAATTGCGCCAAGGAGACAGTCCTGCTCCACTCTCACCACCATCAGAACATATCTTCAAAGCTATCAGCCCAAAGAAAAAAAAGCGCCGCGCCCCCACCGGGTGGGCTCGAACCTCCAACCTTTCGGTCAACAACCGATCGCGCTAGCCAATTGCGCTACGGAGAAAGTCCTGCTCCACTCTCACCACCATAAGAACATATCTTCAAAGCTATCAGCCCAAAGAAAAAAAAAAGCGCCGCACCACCACCGGGTGGGCTCGAACCTCCAACCTTTCGGTTAACAGCCAATCGCGCCAGCCATTTGCGCCACGGAGACAGCCGTGCTCCACTCTCACCACTGTCAAAACATTTCTTCAGAGCTACCAGCCCAAAGAAAAAAAAGCGCCGCACCACCACCAGGTGGGCTCGAACCTCCAACCTTTCGGTTAACAGCTGATCGCGCTAGCCGATTGCGCCACGGAGACAGTCGTGGTCTTCTCTCACCACCATCAGAAGATATATTCAAAGCTATCAGCGCAAAGAAAAAAGCAACATACCACTCCCGGGAGGCCTCGAACCTCCAACTTTTCGGTTAACAGCCAATCGCGCTAGCCAATTGCGCCACGGAGACAGCCCGGCTCCACTCTCACCACCATCAGGACATATCTTCAAAGCTATGAGCCCAAAGAAAAAAAAGCGCCCCACCACCACCGGGTGGGCTCGTACCTCCAACCTTTCGGTTAAAAGGCGATCGCGCTAGCCATTTGCGCCACGGAGACAGTCGTGCTCCACTCTCACCACTGTCAGAACATTTCTTCAGAGCTATCTGCCCAAAGGAAAAAAAAGCGCCGCACCACCATCGAGTGTGCTCGAAACTCCAACCTTTCGGTTAACAGCCGATCGCGCTAGCCAATTGCGCCACGGAAACAGTCCTGCTCCACTTTCACCACCAGCAGAACATATCTTCAAAGCTATCAAAGCAAAGAAAAAAGCAACACACCACTCCTGGGAGGGCTCAAAACTCCAACCTTATGGTTAACAGCCGATTGCGCTAGCCAATTGCGCCACCGAGACAGTCCTGCTTCAATCTTACCACCATCAGAACATATCTTCAAAGCTATCAGACCAACGAAAAAAAAGCGCCGCAGCACCACCGGGTGGGCTCGAAACTTCAACCTTTCGGTTAACAGCCGATCGCGCTAGCCAATTGCCCCACGGAGACAGTCGTGCTCCACTCTCACCACCATCAGAACATATCTTCAAAGCTATCAGCCTGAAAAAAAGCGCCGCACCACCACCGGGTGTGCTCGAAACTCCAACCTTTCGGTTAACAGCCGATCGCGCTAGCCAATTGCGCCACGGAAACAGTCCTGCTCCACACTCACCACCATCAGAACATATCTTCAAAGCTATCAAAGCAAAGAAAAAAGCAACATACCACTCCCGGGAGGGCTCGAAACTCCAAACTTTCGGTTAACAGCCGATCGCGCAAGCCAATTGCGCCGCGGAGACAGTCGTGCTCCACTCGCACCACCATCAGAACATATCTTCAAAGCTATCAGCGCAAAGAAAAAAGCAACACACCACTCCCGGGAGCGCTCGAACCTCCAACTTTTCGGTTAACAGCCGATCGCACTAGCCAATGGCGCCACTGAGACAGTCCTGCTCCACACTCACCAACATAAGAACATTTCTTCAAAGCTATCAGCCCAAAGAAAAAAAAGCGCCGCACCACCACCGGGTGGGGTCGAACCTCCAACCTTTCGGTTAACAGCCGATCGCACTAGCCAATTGCGCCACGGAGACAGTCCTGCTCCACACTCACCACCATAAGAACATTTCTTCAAAGCTATCAGCCCAAAGAAAAAAGAGCGCCAAACCACCACCGGGTGGGCTCGAACCTCCAACCTTTCGGTTAACAGCCGATCGCACTAGCCAATTGCGCCACGGAGACAGTCCTGCTCCACACTCACCACCATCAGAACATATCTTCAAAGCTATCAGCCCAAAGAAAAAAAAAGCAACAAACCACTACCGGGAGGGCTAGCACCTCCAACTTTTCGATTAACAGCCGATCGCGCTAGCCAATTGCGCCATGGAGATAGTCCTGCTCCACTCTCACCACCATCAGAACATATCTTCAAAGCTATCAGCCCAAAGAAAAAAAAAGCGCCGCACCACCACTGGGTGGGCTCGAACCTCCAACCTTTCGGTTAAAAGGCGATCGCGCTAGCCATTTGCGCCACGGAGACAGTCGTGCTCCACTCTCACCACTGTCAGAACATTTCTTCAGAGCTATCAGCCCAAAGGAAAAAAAAGCGCCGCACCACCATCGAGTGTGCTCGAAAGTCCAACCTTTCGGTTAACAGCCGATCGCGCTAGCCAATTGCGCCACGCAAACAGTCCTGCTCCATACTCACCACCATCAGAACATATCTTCAAAGCTATCAGCCCAAAAAAAAAAGCGCCGCACCACCACCGGGTGGGCTCGAACCTCCAACCTTTCGGTTAAAAGGCGATCGCGCTAGCCATTTGCGCCACGGAGACAGTCGTGCTCCACTCTCACCACTGTCAGAACATTTCTTCAGAGCTATCTGCCCAAAGGAAAAAAAAGCGCCGCACCACCATCGAGTGTGCTCGAAACTCCAACCTTTCGGTTAACAGCCGATCGCGCTAGCCAATTGCGCCACGGAAACAGTCCTGCTCCATACTCACCACCATCAGAACATATCTTCAAAGCTATCAGCCGAAAAAAAAAAGCGCCAAACCACCACCGGGTGGGCTCGAACCTCCAACCTTTCGGTTAATAGCCGATCGCACTAGCCAATTCCGCCACAAAAACAGTCGTGCTCCACTTTCACCACCATCAGAACATATCTTCAAAGCTATCAAAGCAAAGAAAAAAGCAACACACCACTCCCGGGAGCGCTCGAACCTCCAACTTTTCGGTTAACAGCCGATCGCACTAGCCAATTGCGCCTAGGAGACAGTCCTGCTCCATACTCACCACCATAAAAACATATCTTCAAAGCTATCAGCCCAAAGAAAAAAAACCGCCGCACCACCACCGGTTGGGCTCGAACCTCCAACCTTTCGGTTAAAAGCCGATCGCGCTAACCATTTGCGCCACGGAGACAGTCATGCTCCACTCTCAGCACTGTCAGAACATTTCTTCAGAGCTATCAGCCCAAAGAAAAAAAAGCGCCGCACCACCATCGGGTGTGCTCGAAACTCCAACATTTCGGTTAAGAGCCGATTGCACTAGCCAATTCCGTCACGGAAACAGTCGTGCTCCACTTTCACCACCATCAGAACATGTCTTCAAAGCTATCAAAGCAAAGAAAAAAGCAACACACCACTCCCGGGAGGGCTCGAAACTCCAAACTTTCGGTTAACAGCCGATCGCGCTAGCCAATTGCGCCGCGGAGACAGTCCTGCTCTACTCTCACCACTATCAGAACATATCTTCAAAGCTATCAGCGCAAAGAAAAAAGCAACACACCACTCCCGGGAGCGCTCGAACCTCCAACTTTTCGGTTAACAGCCAATAGCACTAGCCAATTGCGCCACGGAGACAGTCCTGCTCCACTCTCACCACCATAAGAACATTTCTTCAAAGCTATCAGCCCAAAGAATAAAAAGCGCCAAACCACCACCGGGTGGGCTCGAACCTCCAACCTTTCGGTTAACAGCCGATCGCACTAGCCAATTCCGCCACGGAAACAGGCGTGCTCCACTTTCACCACCATCAGAACATATCTTCAAAGCTATCAAAGCAAAGAAAAAAGCAACAGACCACTCCCGGGAGGGCTCAAAACTCCAACCTTATGGTTAACAGCCGATCGCGCTAGCCAATTGCGCCGCGGAGACAGTCCTGCTCTACTCTCACCACTATCAGAACATATCTTCAAAGCTATCAGCGCAAAGAAAAAAGCAACACACCACTCCCGGGAGCGCTCGAACCTCCAACTTTTCGGTTAACAGCCAATAGCACTAGCCAATTGCGCCACGGAGACAGTCCTGCTCCACTCTCACCACCATAAGAACATTTCTTCAAAGCTATCAGCCCAAAGAATAAAAAGCGCCAAACCACCACCGGGTGGGCTCGAAACTCCAACCTTTCGGTTAACAGCCGATCGCACTAGCCAATTCCGCCACGGAAACAGGCGTGCTCCACTTTCACCACCATCAGAACATATCTTCAAAGCTATCAAAGCAAAGGAAAAAGCAACACACCACTCCCGGGAGGGCTCGAAACTCCAAACTTTCGGTTAACAGCCGATCGCGCTAGCCAATTGCGCAGCGGAGACAGTCGTGGTCCACTCTCACCACCATAAGAACATATCTTCAAAGCTATCAGCCCAAAGAAAAAAAAGCGCCCATGCACCACCAAGTGGGCTCGAAACTGCAACCTTTCGGTTAAAAGCCGATCGCGCTAGCCCTTTGCGCCACGGAGACAGTCGTGCTGCACTCTCACCACTGTCAGAACATTTCTTCAGAGCTATCAGCCCAAAGAAAAAAAAGCGCCGCATCACCACCGGGTGGGATCGAAACTCCAACCTTTCGGTTAACAGCCGACCGCGCTAGCCAATTGCGACACGGAGACAGTCCTGCTCCGCTCTCACCACCATCAGAACATATCTTCAAAGTTATCAGCCCAAAGAAAAAAAAAGCGCCGCACCACCACCGGGTGTGCTCGAAATTCCAACCTTTCGGTTAACAGCCGATTGCGCTAGCCAATTGCGCTGCGGAAACAGTCCTGCTCCACTCTCACCACCATAAGAACATATCTTCAAAGCTATCAGCACAAAGAAAAAAAAGCGCCGCACCACCACCGGGTGGGCTCGAACCTCCAACCTTACGGTTAAAACCTCCAACCTTACGGTTACGGTTACGGCGGAAACAGTCCTGCTCCACTCTCACAACATAAGAACATATCTTCAAAGCTATCAGCCCAAAGAAAAAAAAGCGCCGCACCACCACCGGGTGGGCTCGAACCTCCAAGCTTACGGTTAACAGCCGATCGCGCCAGCCAATTGCGCCACGGAGACAGTCGTGCTCCACTCTCAACAATGTCAAAACATTTCTTCAGAGCTATCAGCTCAAAGAAAAAAAAGCGCCAAACCACCACCGGGTGGGCTCGAACCTCCAACCTTTCGGTTAACAGCCGATCGCACTAGCCAATTGCGCCACGGAGACAGTCCTGCTCCACACTCACCACCATCAGAACATATCTTCAAAGCTATCAGCTCAAAAAAAAGCAACACACCACTACCGGGAGGGCTCGCACCTCCAACTTTTCGATTAACAGCCGATCGCGCTAGCCAATTGCGCCATGGAGACAGTCCTGCTCCACTCTCACCACCATCAGATTATATCTTCAAAGCTATCAGCCCAAAGAAAAAAAAGCGCCGCACCACCACCGGGTGGGCTCGAACCTCCAACCTTTCAGTTAAAAGCCGATCGCGCTAGCCATTTGCGCCACGGAGACAGTCGTGCTCCACTCTCACCACTGTCAGAACATTTCTTCAGAGCTATCAGCCCAAAGAAAAAAAGCGCCGCACCACCACCGGGTGGGCTGGAACCTCCAACCTTTCGGTTATCAGCCGATCACGCTAGCCAATTGCGACACGGAGACAGTCGTGGTCCACTCTCACCACCATCAGAACATATCTTCAAAGCTATCAGCCCAAAGAATAAAAAGCGCCGCATCACCACCGGGTGGGATCGAAACTCCAACTTTTCGGTTAACAGCCGATCGCGCTAGCCAATTGCGACACGGAGACAGTCCTGCTCCACTCTCACCACCATCAGAACATATCTTCAAAGTTATCAGCCCAAAGAAAAAAAAAGCGCCAAACCACCACCGGGTGGGCTCGAACCTCCAATCTTTCGGTTAAAAGCCGATCGCACTAGCCAATTCCGCCACGGAAACAGTCGTGCTCCACTTTCACCACCATCAGAACATATCTTCAAAGCTATCAAAGCAAAGAAAAAAGCAATACACCACTCCCGGGAGGGCTCGAAACTCCAAACTTTCGGTTAACAGCCGATCGTGCTAGCCAATTGCGCCGCGGAGACAGTCGTGCTCCTTTCTCACCACCATCAGAACATATCTTCAAAGCTATCAGCGCAAAGAAAAAAGCAACACACCACTCCCGGGAGCGCTCGAACCTCCAACTTTTCGGTTAACAGCCGATCGCACTAGCCAATTGCGCCTCGGAGACAGTCCTGCTCCACACTCACCACCATAAGAACATTTCTTCAAAGCTATAAGCCCAAAGAAAAAAAAGCGCCAAACCACCACCGGGTGGGCTCGAACCTCAAACCTTTCGGTTAACAGCCGATCGCACTAGCCAATTCCGCCACGGAAACAGTCGTGCTCCACTTTCACCACCATCAGAACATATCTTCAAAGCTATCAAAGCAAAGAAAAAAGCAACAGACCACTCCCGGGAGGGCTCAAAACTCCAACCTTATGGTTAACAGCCGATCGCGCTAGCCAATTGCGCCACCGAGACAGTCCTTCTCCACTCTCACCACCATAAGAACATATCTTCAAAGCTATCAGACCAATGAAGAAAAAGGGCCGCAGCACCACCGGGTGGGCTCGAAACTTCAACCTTACGGTTAACAGCCAATCGCCCTAGCCAATTGCCCCACGGAGACAGTCGTGCTCCACTCTCACCACCATCAGAACATATCTTCAAAGTTATCAGCCCAAAGAAAAAAAAGCGCAGCACCACCACCGGGTGGGCTTGAAACTCCAACCTTTCGGTTAACAGCCGATCGCACTAGCCAATTGCGCCACGGAGACAGTCCTGCTCCACACTCACCACCATAAGAACATATCTTCAAAGCTATCAGCCCAAAGAAAAAAAAAGCGCCGCACCACCACCGGGTGGGCTCGAACCTCCAACATTTCGGTTTACAGCCGATTGCACTAGCCAATTCCGTCACGGAAACAGTCGTGCTCCACTTTCACCACCATCAGAACATGTCTTCAAAGCTATCAAAGCAAAGAAAAAAGCAACACACCACTCCCGGGAGGGCTCGAAACTCCAAACTTTCGGTTAACAGCCGATCAAGCTAGCCAATTGCGCCGCGGAGACAGTCCTGCTCTACTCTCACCACTATCAGAACATATCTTCAAAGCTATCAGCGCAAAGAAAAAAGCAACACACCACTCCCGGGTGCGCTCGAACCTCCAACTTTTCTGTTAACAGCCGATCGCACTAGCCAATTACGCCACGGAGACAGTCCTGCTCCACTCTCACCACCATAAGAACATTTCTTCAAAGCTATCAGCCCAAAGAATAAAAAGCGCCAAACCACCACCGGGTGGGCTCGAACCTCCAACCTTTCGGTTAACAGCCGATCGCACTAGCCAATTCCGCCACGGAAACAGGCGTGCTCCACTTTCACCACCATCAGAACATATCTTCAAAGCTATCAAAGCAAAGAAAAAAGCAACACACCACTCCCGGGTGCGCTCGAACCTCCAACTTTTCGGTTAACAGCCGATCGCACTAGCCAATTGCGCCACGGAGACAGTCCTGCTCCATACTCACCACCATAAAAACATATCTTCAAAGCTATCAGCCCAAAGAAAAAAAACCGCCGCACCACCACCGGGTGGGCTCGAACCTCCAACCTTTCGGTTAAAAGCCGATCGCGCTAACCATTTGCGCCACGGAGACAGTCATGCTCCACTCTCACCACTGTCAGAACATTTCTTCAGAGCTATCAGCCCAAAGAAAAAAAAGCGCCACACCACCATCGGGTGTGCTCGAAACTCCAACATTTCGGTTAACAGCCGATTGCACTAGCCAATTCCGTCACGGAAACAGTCGTGCTCCACTTTCACCACCATCAGAACATGTCTTCAAAGCTATCAAAGCAAAGAAAAAAGCAACACACCACTCCCGGGAGGGCTCGAAACTCCAAACTTTCGGTTAACAGCCGATCGCGCTAGCCAATTGCGCCGCGGAGACAGTCCTGCTCTACTCTCACCACTATCAGAACATATCTTCAAAGCTATCAGCGCAAAGAAAAAAGCAACACACCACTCCCGGGAGCGCTCGAACCTCCAACTTTTCGGTTAACAGCCAATAGCACTAGCCAATTGCGCCACGGAGACAGTCCTGCTCCACTCTCACCACCATAAGAACATTTCTTCAAAGCTATCAGCCCAAAGAATAAAAAGCGCCAAACCACCACCGGGTGGGCTCGAACCTCCAACCTTTCGGTTAACAGCCGATCGCACTAGCCAATTCCGCCACGGAAACAGGCGTGCTCCACTTTCACCACCATCAGAACATATCTTCAAAGCTATCAAAGCAAAGAAAAAAGCAACAGACCACTCCCGGGAGGGCTCAAAACTCCAACCTTATGGTTAACAGCCGATCGCGCTAGCCAATTGCGCCGCGGAGACAGTCCTGCTCTACTCTCACCACTATCAGAACATATCTTCAAAGCTATCAGCGCAAAGAAAAAAGCAACACACCACTCCCGGGAGCGCTCGAACCTCCAACTTTCGGTTAACAGCCAATAGCACTAGCCAATTGCGCCACGGAGACAGTCCTGCTCCACTTTCACCACCATAAGAACATTTCTTCAAAGCTATCAGCCCAAAGAATAAAAAGCGCCAAACCACCACCGGGTGGGCTCGAACCTCCAACCTTTCGGTTAACAGCCGATCGCACTAGCCAATTCCGCCACGGAAACAGGCGTGCTCCACTTTCACCACCATCAGAACATATCTTCAAAGCTATCAAAGCAAAGGAAAAAGCAACACACCACTCCCGGGAGGGCTCGAAACTCCAAACTTTCGGTTAACAGCCGATCGCGCTAGCCAATTGCGCAGCGGAGACAGTCGTGGTCCACTCTCACCACCATAAGAACATATCTTCAAAGCTATCAGCCCAAAGAAAAAAAAGCGCCCATGCACCACCAGGTGGGCTCGAAACTGCAACCTTTCGGTTAACAGCCAATCACGCTAGCCAATTGCGCCACGGAGACAGTCCTGCTGCACTCTCACCACCATCAGAACATATCTTCAAAGCTATCTGCCCAAAGAAAAAAAAGCGCCGCACTACCACCGGGTGGGCTCGAACCTCCAACCTTTCGGTCAACAACCCATCGCGCTAGCCAATTGCACCACGGGGACAGTCGTGCTCCACTCTCACCACCATCAGAACATATCTTCAAAGCTATCAGCGCAAAGAAAAAAGCAACACACCACTCCCAGGAGGGCTCGAACCTCCAACCTTTCGATTAACAGCCGATCGCGCTAGCCAATTGCGCCAAGGAGACCGTCCTGCACCACTCTCAACACCATCAGAACATATCTTCAAAGCTATCAGCCCAAAGAAAAAAAAGCGTCGCACCACCACCGGGTGGGCTCGAACCTCCAACCTTTCGGTTAAAAGCCGATCGCGCTAGCCCTTTGCGCCACGGAGACAGTCGTGCTGCACTCTCACCACTGTCAGAACATTTCTTCAGAGCTATCAGCCCAAAGAAAAAAAAGCGCCGCACCACCACCGGGTGGGCTTGAACCTCCAACCTTTCGGTTAACAGCCGATCGCGCTAGCCAATTGCGACACGGAGACAGTCGTGGTCCACTCTCACCACCATCAGAACATATCTTCAAAGCTATCAGCCCAAAAAAAAGCGCCGCATCACCACCGGGTGGGATCGAAACTCCAACCTTTCGGTTAACAGCCGACCGCGCTAGCCAATTGCGACACGGAGACAGTCCTGCTCCGCTCTCACCACCATCAGAACATATCTTCAAAGTTATCAGCCCAAAGAAAAAAAAGCGCCGCACCACCACCGGGTGTGCTCGAAATTCCAACCTTTTGGTTAACAGCCGATTGCGCTAGCCAATTGCGCTGCGAAAACAGTCCTGCTCCACTCCCACCACCATAAGAACATATCTTCAAAGCTATCAGAACAAAGAAAAAAAAGCGCCGCACCACCACCGGGTGGGCTCGAACCTCCAACCTTACGGTTAAAACCTCCAACCTTACGGTTACGGTTACGGCGGAAACAGTCCTGCTCCACTCTCACCACCATAAGAACATATCTTCAAAGCTATCAGCCCAAAGAAAAAAAAGCGCCGCACCACCACCGGGTGGGCTCGAACCTCCAACCTTACGGTTAACAGCCGATCGCGCCAGCCAATTGCGCCACGGAGACAGTCGTGCTCCACTCTCAACAATGTCAAAACATTTCTTCAGAGCTATCAGCTCAAAGAAAAAAAAGCGCCAAACCACCACCGGGTGGGCTCGAACCTCCAACCTTTCGGTTAACAGCCGATCGCACTAGCCAATTGCGCCACGGAGACAGTCCTGCTCCACACTCACCACCATCAGAACATATCTTCAAAGCTATCAGCTCAAAAAAAAGCAACACACCACTACCGGGAGGGCTCGCACCTCCAACTTTTCGATTAACAGCCGATCGCGCTAGCCAATTGCGCCATGGAGACAGTCCTGCTCCACTCTCACCACCATCAGATTATATCTTCAAAGCTATCAGCCCAAAGAAAAAAAGCGCCGCACCACCACCGGGTGGGCTCGAACCTCCAACCTTTCAGTTAAAAGCCGACCGCGCTAGCCATTTGCGCCACGGAGACAGTCGTGCTCCACTCTCACCACTGTCAGAACATTTCTTCAGAGCTATCAGACCAAAGAAAAAAAGCGCCGCACCACCACCGGGTGGGCTCGAAACTCCAACTTTTCGGTTATCAGCCGATCACGCTAGCCAATTGCGACACGGAGACAGTCGTGGTCCACTCTCACCACCATCAGAACATATCTTCAAAGCTATCAGCCCAAAGAAAAAAAAGCGCCGCATCACCACCGGGTGGGATCGAAACTCCAACTTTTCGGTTAACAGCCGATCGCGCTAGCCAATTGCGACACGGAGACAGTCCTGCTCCACTCTCACCACCATCAGAACATATCTTCAAAGTTATCAGCCCAAAGAAAAAAAAAAGCGCCAAACCACCACCGGGTGGGCTCGAACCTCCAACTTTTCGGTTAAAAGCCGATCGCACTAGCCAATTCCGCCACGGAAACAGTCGTGCTCCACTTTCACCACCATCAGAACATATCTTCAAAGCTATCAAAGCAAAGAAAAAAGCAATACACCACTCCCGGGAGGGCTCGAAACTCCAAACTTTCGGTTAACAGCCGATCGCGCTAGCCAATTGCGCCGCGGAGACAGTCGTGCTCCACTCTCACCACCATCAGAACATATCTTCAAAGCTATCAGCGCAAAGAAAAAAGCAACACACCACTCCCGGGAGCGCTCGAACCTCCAACTTTTCGGTTAACAGCCGATCGCACTAGCCAATTGCGCCTCGGAGACAGTCCTGCTCCACACTCACCACCATAAGAACATTTCTTCAAAGCTATAAGCCCAAAGAAAAAAAAGCGCCAAACCACCACCGGGTGGGCTCGAACCTCAAACCTTTCGGTTAACAGCCGATCGCACTAGCCAATTCCGCCACGGAAACAGTCGTGCTCCACTTTCACCACCATCAGAACATATCTTCAAAGCTATCAAAGCAAAGAAAAAAGCAACAGACCACTCCCGGGAGGGCTCAAAACTCCAACCTTATGGTTACCAGCCGATCGCGCTAGCCAATTGCGCCACCGAGACAGTCCTGCTCCACTCTCACCACCATAAGAACATATCTTCAAAGCTATCAGACCAATGAAAAAAAGGGCTGCAGCACCACCGGGTGGGCTCGAAACTTCAACCTTACGGTTAACAGCCAATCGCCCTAGCCAATTGCCCCACGGAGACAGTCGTGCTCCACTCTCACCACCATCAGAACATATCTTCAAAGTTATCAGCCCAAAGAAAAAAAAGCGCAGCACCACCAACGGGTGGGCTTGAAACTCCAACCTTTCGGTTAACAGCCGATCGCACTAGCCAATTGCGCCACGGAGACAGTCCTGCTCCACACTCACCACCATAAGAACATATCTTCAAAGCTATCAGCCCAAAGAAAAAAAAGCGCCGCACCACCACCGGGTGGGCTCGAACCTCCAACATTTCGGTTTACAGCCGATTGCACTAGCCAATTCCGTCACGGAAACAGTCGTGCTCCACTTTCACCACCATCAGAACATGTCTTCAAAGCTATCAAAGCAAAGAAAAAAGCAACACACCACTCCCGGGAGGGCTCGAAACTCCAAACTTTCGGTTAACAGCCGATCGCGCTAGCCAATTGCGCCGCGGAGACAGTCCTGCTCTACTCTCACCACTATCAGAACATATCTTCAAAGCTATCAGCGCAAAGAAAAAAGCAACACACCACTCCCGGGTGCGCTCGAACCTCCAACTTTTCTGTTAACAGCCGATCGCACTAGCCAATTACGCCACGGAGACAGTCCTGCTCCACTCTCACCACCATAAGAACATTTCTTCAAAGCTATCAGCCCAAAGAATAAAAAGCGCCAAACCACCACCGGGTGGGCTCGAACCTCCAACCTTTCGGTTAACAGCCGATCGCACTAGCCAATTCCACCACGGAAACAGGCGTGCTCCACTTTCACCACCATCAGAACATATCTTCAAAGCTATCAAAGCAAAGAAAAAAGCAACAGACCACTCCCGGGAGGGCTCAAAACTCCAACCTTATGGTTGACAGCCGATCGCGCTAGCCAATTGCACCACCGAGACAGTCCTGCTCCACTCTCACCACCATGAGAACATATCTTCAAAGCTATCATAGCAAAGGAAAAAGCAACACACCACTCCCGGGAGGGCTCGAAACTCCAAACTTTCAGTTAAAAGCCGATCGCGCTAGCCATTTGCGCCACGGAGACAGTCGTGCTCCACTCTCACCACTGTCAGAACATTTCTTCAGAGCTATCAGCCCAAAGAAAAAAAGCGCCGCACCACCACCGGGTGGGCTCGAACCTCCAACCTTTCGGTTATCAGCCGATCACGCTAGCCAATTGCGACACGGAGACAGTCGTGGTCCACTCTCACCACCATCAGAACATATCTTCAAAGCTATCAGCCCAAAGAAAAAAAAGCGCCGCATCACCACCGGGTGGGATCGAAACTCCAACTTTTCGGTTAACAGCCGATCGCGCTAGCCAATTGTGACACGGAGACAGTCCTGCTCCACTCTCACCACCATCAGAACATATCTTCAAAGTTATCAGCCCAAAGAAAAAAAAAGCGCCAAACCACCACCGGGTGGGCTCGAACCTCCAACCTTTCGGTTAAAAGCCGATCGCACTAGCCAATTCCGCCACGGAAACAGTCGTGCTCCACTTTCACCACCATCAGAACATATCTTCAAAGCTATCAAAGCAAAGAAAAAAGCAATACACCACTCCCGGGAGGGCTCGAAACTCCAAACTTTCGGTTAACAGCCGATCGCGCTAGCCAATTGCGCCGCGGAGACAGTCGTGCTCCACTCTCACCACCATCAGAACATATCTTCAAAGCTATCAGCGCAAAGAAAAAAGCAACACACCACTCCCGGGAGCGCTCGAACCTCCAACTTTTCGGTTAACAGCCGATCGCACTAGCCAATTGCGCCTCGGAGACAGTCCTGCTCCACACTCACCACCATAAGAACATTTCTTCAAAGCTATAAGCCCAAAGAAAAAAAAGCGCCAAACCACCACCGGGTGGGCTCGAACCTCAAACCTTTCGGTTAACAGCCGATCGCACTAGCCAATTCCGCCACGGAAACAGTCGTGCTCCACTTTCACCACCATCAGAACATATCTTCAAAGCTATCAAAGCAAAGAAAAAAGCAACAGACCACTCCCGGGAGGGCTCAAAACTCCAACCTTATGGTTAACAGCCGATCGCGCTAGCCAATTGCGCCACCGAGACAGTCCTGCTCCACTCTCACCACCATAAGAACATATCTTCAAAGCTATCAGACCAATGAAAAAAAGGGCTGCAGCACCACCGGGTGGGCTCGAAACTTCAACCTTACGGTTAACAGCCAATCGCCCTAGCCAATTGCCCCACGGAGACAGTCGTGCTCCACTCTCACCACCATCAGAACATATCTTCAAAGTTATCAGCCCAAAGAAAAAAAAGCGCAGCACCACCACCGGGTGGGCTTGAAACTCCAACCTTTCGGTTAACAGCCGATCGCACTAGCCAATTGCGCCACGGAGACAGTCCTGCTCCACACTCACCACCATAAGAACATATCTTCAAAGCTATCAGCCCAAAGAAAAAAAAGCGCCGCACCACCACCGGGTGGGCTCGAACCTCCAACATTTCGGTTTACAGCCGATTGCACTAGCCAATTCCGTCACGGAAACAGTCGTGCTCCACTTTCACCACCATCAGAACATGTCTTCAAAGCTATCAAAGCAAAGAAAAAAGCAACACACCACTCCCGGGAGGGCTCGAAACTCCAAACTTTCGGTTAACAGCCGATCGCGCTAGCCAATTGCGCCGCGGAGACAGTCCTGCTCTACTCTCACCACTATCAGAACATATCTTCAAAGCTATCAGCGCAAAGAATAAAAAGCGCCAAACCACCACCGGGTGGGCTCGAACCTCCAACCTTTCGGTTAACAGCCGATCGCACTAGCCAATTCCACCACGGAAACAGGCGTGCTCCACTTTCACCACCATCAGAACATATCTTCAAAGCTATCAAAGCAAAGAAAAAAGCAACAGACCACTCCCGGGAGGGCTCAAAACTCCAACCTTATGGTTAACAGCCGATCGCGCTAGCCAATTGCACCACCGAGACAGTCCTGCTCCACTCTCACCACCATGAGAACATATCTTCAAAGCTATCATAGCAAAGGAAAAAGCAACACACCACTCCCGGGAAGGCTCGAAACTCCAAACTTTCGGTTAACAGCCGATCGCGCTAGCCAATTGCGCAGCGGAGACAGTCGTGCTCCACTCTCACCATTGTCAGAACAATTCTTCAGAGCTATCAGCCCAAAAAAAAAAAAGCGCCGCACCACCGCCGGGTGGGCTCGAACCTCCAACCTTTCCGTTAACAGCCGATCGCGCTAGCCAATTGCGACACGGAGACAGTCGTGGTCCACTCTCACCACCATCAGAACATATCTTCAAAGCTATCAGCCCAAAGAAAAAAAGCGCCAATCCACCACCAGGTGAACTCGAAACTGCAACCTTTCGGTTAACAGCCAATCACGCTGGCCAGTTGCGCCACGGAGACAGTCCTGCTGAACTCTCACCACCATCAGAAGATATCTTCAAAGCTATCTGCCCAAAGAAAAGAAAGCGCCGCACCACCACCGGGTGGGCTCGAACCTCCAACCTTTCGGTCAACAACCGATCGCGCTAGCCAATTGCACCACGGAGACAGTCGTGCTCCACTCTCACCACCATCAGAACATATCTTCAAAGCTATCAGCGCAAGGAAAAAAGCAACACACCACTCCCGGGAGGGCTCGAACCTCCAACCTTTCGATTAACAGCCGATCGCGCTAGCCAATTGCGCCAAGGAGACCGTCCTGCACCACTCTCAACACCATCAGAACATTTCATCAGTGCTATCAGCCCGAAGAAAAAAAAGCGCCGCACCACCACCGGGTGGGCTTGAACCTCCAACCTTTCGGTTAACAGCCGATCGCGCTAGCCAATTGCGACACGGAGACAGTCGTGGTCCACTCTCACCACCATCAGAACATATCTTCAAAGCTATCAGCCCAAAAAAAAGCGCCGCATCACCACCGGGTGGGATCGAAACTCCAACCTTTCGGTTAACAGCCGATCGCGCTAGCCATTTGCGACAAAGAGACAGTCCTGCTCCGCTCTCACCACCATCAGAACATATCTTCAAAGTTATCAGCCCAAATAAAAAAAAGCGCCGCACCACCACCGGGTGTGCTCGAAATTCCAACCTTTCGGTTAACAGCCGATCGCGCTAGCCAATTGCGCCGCGGAAACAGTCCTGCTCCACTCTCACCACCATAAGAACATATCTTCAAAGCTATCAGCCCAAAGAAAAAAAAGCACCGCACCACCACCGGGTGGGCTCCAACCTCCAACCTTACGGTTAACAGCCGATCGCGCCAGCCATTTGCGCCACAGAGACAGTCGTGCTCCACTCTCACCACTGTCAAAACATATCTTCAAAGCTATCAGCTCAAAGTAAAAAAGCAACACACCACTACCGGGAGGGCTCGCACCTCCAACTTTTCGATTAACAGCCGATCGCGCTAGCCAATTGCGCCATGGAGACAGTCCTGCTCCACTCTCACCACCATCACATTATATCTTCAAAGCTATCAGCCCAAAGAAAAAAAAGCGCCGCACCACCACCGGGCGGGCTCGAACCTCCAACCTTTCGGTTAAAAGCCGATCGCGCTAGCCATTTGCGCCACGGAGACAGTCGTGCTCCACTCTCACCACTGTCAGAATATTTCTTCAGAGCTATCAGCCCAAAGAAAAAAAAGCGCCGCACCACCACCGGTTGGGCTCGAACCTCCAACCTTTCGGTTATCAGCCGATCACGCTAGCCAATTGCGACACGGAGACAGTCGTGGTCCACTCTCACCACCATCAGTACATATCTTCAAAGCTATCAGCCCAAAGAAAAAAAAGTGCCGCATCACCACCGGGTGGGATCGAAACTCCAACCTTTCGGTTAACAGCCGATCGCGCTAGCCAATTGCGACACGGAGACAGTCCTGCTCCACTCTCACCACCATCAGAACATATCTTCAAAGTTATCAGCCCAAAGAAAAAAAAGCGCCACACCACCACCGGGTGTGCTCGAAACTCCAACCTTTCGGTTAACAGCCGATCGCGCTAGCCAATTGCGCCACGGAAACAGTCCTGCTCCTTACTCACCACCATCAGAACATATCTTCAAAGCTATCAGCCAAAAGAAAAAAAAGCGCCAAACCACCACCGGGTGGGCTCGAACCTCCAACGTTTCGGTTAACAGCCGATCGCACTAGCCAATTCCACCACGGAAACAGTCGTGCTCCACTTTCACCACCATCAGAACATATCTTCAAAGCTATCAAAGCAAAGAAAAAAGCAACACACCACTCCTGGGAGGGCTCGAAACTCCAAACTTTCGGTTAACAGCCGATCGCGCTAGCCAATTGCGCCGCGGAGACAGTCGTGCTCCACTCTCACCACCATCAGAACATATCTTCAAAGCTATCAGCGCAAAGAAAAAAGCAACACACCAATCCCGGGAGCGCTCGAACCTCCAACTTTTCGGTTAACAGCCGATCGCACTAGCCAATTGCGCCTCGGAGACACTTCTGCTCACACTCACCACCATCAGAACATATCTTCAAAGCTATCAGCCAAAAGAAAAAAAAAGCGCCAAACCACCACCGGGTGGGCTCGAACCTCAAACCTTTCGGTTAACAGCCGATCGCACTAGCCAATTCCGCCAAGGAAACAGTCGTGCTCCACTTTCACCACCATCAGAACATATCTTCAAAGCTATCAAAGCAAAGAAAAAAAGCAACAGACCACTCCCGGGAGGGCTCAAAACTCCAACCTTATGATTAACAGCCGATCGCGCTAGCCAATTGCGCCACCGAGACAGTCCTGCTCCACTCTCACCACCATCAGAACATATCTTCAAAGCTATCAGACCAACGAAAAAAAAGCGCCGCAGCACCACCGGGTGGGCTCGAAACTTCAACCTTTCGGTTAACAGCCAATCGCGCTAGCCAATTGCCCCACGGAGACAGTCGTGCTCCACTCTCACCACCATCAGAACATATCTTCAAAGTTATCAGCCCAAAGAAAAAAAAGCGCCGCACCACCACCGGGTGTGCTCGAAACTCCAACCTTTCGGTTAACAGCCGATTGCGCTAGCCAATTGCGCCACGGAAACAGTCCTGCTCCACACTCACCACCATCAGAACATATCTTCAAAGCTATCAGCCAAAAGAAAAAAAAGCGCCAAACCACCACCGCGTGGGCTCGAACCTCCAACTTTTCGGTTAACAGCCGATCGCACTAGCCAATTCCGCCACGGAAACAGTCGTGCTCCACTTTCACCACCATCAGAACATATCTTCAAAGCTATCAAAGCAAAGAAAAAAGCAACACACCACTCCCGGGAGGGCTCGAAACTCCAAACTTTCAGTTACCAGCCGATCGCGCTAGCCAATTGCGCCGCGGAGACAGTCGTGCTCCACTATCACCACCATCAGAACATATCCTCAAAGCTATCAGCGCAAAGAAAAAAGCAACACACCACTCCCGGGAGCGCTCGAACCTCCAACTTTTCGGTTAACAGCCGATCGCACTAGCCAATTGCGCCTCGGAGACAGTCCTGCTCCACACTCACCACCATAAGAACATTTCTTCAAAGCTATCAGCCCAAAGAAAAAAAAGCGCCAAACCACCACCGGGTGGGCTCGAACCTCAAACCTTTCGGTTAACAGCCGATCGCACTAGCCAATTCCGCCACGGAAACAGTCGTGCTCCACTTTCACCACCATCAGAACATATCTTCAAAGCTATCAAAGCAAAGAAAAAAGCAACAGACCACTCCCGGGAGGGCTCAAAACTCCAACCTTATGGTTAACAGCCGATCGCGCTAGCCAATTGCGCCACCGAGACAGTCCTGCTCCACTCTCACCACCATAAGAACATATCTTCAAAGCTATCAGAGCAATGAAGAAAAAGGGCCGCAGCACCACCGGGTGGGCTCGAAACTTCAACCTTACGGTTAACAGCCAATCGCCCTAGCCAATTGCCCCACGGAGACAGTCGTGCTCCACTCTCACCACCATCAGAACATATCTTCAAAGTTATCAGCCCAAAGAAAAAAAAGCGCAGCACCACCACCGGGTGGGCTTGAAACTCCAACCTTTCGGTTAACAGCCGATCGCACTAGCCAATTGCGCCACGGAGACAGTCCTGCTCCACACTCACCACCATAAGAACATATCTTCAAAGCTATCAGCCCAAAGAAAAAAAAGCGCCGCACCACCACCGGGTGGGCTCGAACCTCCAACATTTCGGTTTACAGCCGATTGCACTAGCCAATTCCGTCACGGAAACAGTCGTGCTCCACTTTCACCACCATCAGAACATGTCTTCAAAGCTATCAAAGCAAAGAAAAAAGCAACACACCACTCCCGGGTGCGCTCGAACCTCCAACTTTTCGGTTAACAGCCGATCGCACTAGCCAATTGCGCCACGGAGACAGTCCTGCTCCATACTCACCACCATAAAAACATATCTTCAAAGCTATCAGCCCAAAGAAAAAAAACCGCCGCACCACCACCGGGTGGGCTCGAACCTCCAACCTTTCGGTTAAAAGCCGATCGCGCTAACCATTTGCGCCACGGAGACAGTCATGCTCCACTCTCACCACTGTCAGAACATTTCTTCAGAGCTATCAGTCCAAAGAAAAAAAAGCGCCACACCACCATCGGGTGTGCTCGAAACTCCAACATTTCGGTTAACAGCCGATTGCACTAGCCAATTGCGCCGCGGAGACAGTCCTGCTCTACTCTCACCACTATCAGAACATATCTTCAAAGCTATCAGCGCAAAGAAAAAAGCAACACACCACTCCCGGGAGCGCTCGAACCTCCAACTTTTCGGTTAACAGCCAATAGCACTAGCCAATTGCGCCACGGAGACAGTCCTGCTCCACTCTCACCACCATAAGAACATTTCTTCAAAGCTATCAGCCCAAAGAATAAAAAGCGCCAAACCACCACCGGGTGGGCTCGAACCTCCAACCTTTCGGTTAACAGCCGATCGCACTAGCCAATTCCGCCACGGAAACAGGCGTGCTCCACTTTCACCACCATCAGAACATATCTTCAAAGCTATCAAAGCAAAGAAAAAAGCAACAGACCACTCCCGGGAGGGCTCAAAACTCCAACCTTATGGTTAACAGCCGATCGCGCTAGCCAATTGCGCCGCGGAGACAGTCCTGCTCTACTCTCACCACTATCAGAACATATCTTCAAAGCTATCAGCGCAAAGAAAAAAGCAACACACCACTCCCGGGAGCGCTCGAACCTCCAACTTTTCGGTTAACAGCCAATAGCACTAGCCAATTGCGCCACGGAGACAGTCCTGCTCCACTTTCACCACCATAAGAACATTTCTTCAAAGCTATCAGCCCAAAGAATAAAAAGCGCCAAACCACCACCGGGTGGGCTCGAACCTCCAACCTTTCGGTTAACAGCCGATCGCACTAGCCAATTCCGCCACGGAAACAGGCGTGCTCCACTTTCACCACCATCAGAACATATCTTCAAAGCTATCAAAGCAAAGGAAAAAGCAACACACCACTCCCGGGAGGGCTCGAAACTCCAAACTTTCGGTTAACAGCCGATCGCGCTAGCCAATTGCGCAGCGGAGACAGTCGTGGTCCACTCTCACCACCATAAGAACATATCTTCAAAGCTATCAGCCCAAAGAAAAAAAAGCGCCCATGCACCACCAGGTGGGCTCGAAACTGCAACCTTTCGGTTAACAGCAAATCACGCTAGCCAATTGCGCCATGGAGACAGTCCTTCTGCACTCTCACCACCATCAGAACATATCTTCAAAGCTATCTGCCCAAAGAAAAAAAAGCGCCGCACTACCACCGGGTGGGCTCGAACCTCCAACCTTTCGGTCAACAACCCATCGCGCTAGCCAATTGCACCACGGGGACAGTCGTGCTCCACTCTCACCACCATCAGAACATATCTTCAAAGCTATCAGCGCAAAGAAAAAAGCAACACACCACTCCCAGGAGGGCTCGAACCTCCAACCTTTCGATTAACAGCCGATCGCGCTAGCCAATTGCGCCAAGGAGACCGTCCTGCACCACTCTCAACACCATCAGAACATATCTTCAAAGCTATCAGCCCAAAGAAAAAAAAGCGTCGCACCACCACCGGGTGGGCTCGAACCTCCAACCTTTCGGTTAAAAGCCGATCGCGCTAGCCCTTTGCGCCACGGAGACAGTCGTGCTGCACTCTCACCACTGTCAGAACATTTCTTCAGAGCTATCAGCCCAAAGAAAAAAAAGCGCCGCACCACCACCGGGTGGGCTTGAACCTCCAACCTTTCGGTTAACAGCCGATCGCGCTAGCCAATTGCGACACGGAGACAGTCGTGGTCCACTCTCACCACCATCAGAACATATCTTCAAAGCTATCAGCCCAAAAAAAAGCGCCGCATCACCACCGGGTGGGATCGCAACTCCAACCTTTCGGTTAACAGCCGACCGCGCTAGCCAATTGCGACACGGAGACAGTCCTGCTCCGCTCTCACCACCATCAGAACATATCTTCAAAGTTATCAGCCCAAAGAAAAAAAAGCGCCGCACCACCACCGGGTGTGCTCGAAATTCCAACCTTTTGGTTAACAGCCGATTGCGCTAGCCAATTGCGCTGCGGAAACAGTCCTGCTCCACTCCCACCACCATAAGAACATATCTTCAAAGCTATCAGAACAAAGAAAAAAAGCGCCGCACCACCACCGGGTGGGCTCGAACCTCCAACCTTACGGTTAAAACCTCCAACCTTACGGTTACGGTTACGGCGGAAACAGTCCTGCTCCACTCTCACCACCATAAGAACATATCTTCAAAGCTATCAGCCCAAAGAAAAAAAAGCGCCGCACCACCACCGGGTGGGCTCGAACCTCCAACCTTACGGTTAACAGCCGATCGCGCCAGCCAATTGCGCCACGGAGACAGTCGTGCTCCACTCTCAACAATGTCAAAACATTTCTTCAGAGCTATCAGCTCAAAGAAAAAAAAGCGCCAAACCACCACCGGGTGGGCTCGAACCTCCAACCTTTCGGTTAACAGCCGATCGCACTAGCCAATTGCGCCACGGAGACAGTCCTGCTCCACACTCACCACCATCAGAACATATCTTCAAAGCTATCAGCTCAAAAAAAAGCAACACACCACTACCGGGAGGGCTCGCACCTCCAACTTTTCGATTAACAGCCGATCGCGCTAGCCAATTGCGCCATGGAGACAGTCCTGCTCCACTCTCACCACCATCAGATTATATCTTCAAAGCTATCAGCCCAAAGAAAAAAAGCGCCGCACCACCACCGGGTGGGCTCGAACCTCCAACCTTTCAGTTAAAAGCCGACCGCGCTAGCCATTTGCGCCACGGAGACAGTCGTGCTCCACTCTCACCACTGTCAGAACATTTCTTCAGAGCTATCAGACCAAAGAAAAAAAACGCCGCACCACCACCGGGCGGGCTCGAACCTCCAACCATTCGGTTATCAGCCGATCACGCTAGCCAATTGCGACACGAAGACAGTCGTGGTCCACTCTCACCACCATCAGAACATATCTTCAAAGCTATCAGCCCAAAGAAAAAAAAGCGCCGCATCACCACCGGGTGGGATCGAAACTCCAACTTTTCGGTTAACAGCCGATCGCGCTAGCCAATTGCGACACGGAGACAGTCCTGCTCCACTCTCACCACCATCAGAACATATCTTCAAAGTTATCAGCCCAAAGAAAAAAAAAAGCGCCAAACCACCACCGGGTGGGCTCGAACCTCCAACTTTTCGGTTAAAAGCCGATCGCACTAGCCAATTCCGCCACGGAAACAGTCGTGCTCCACTTTCACCACCATCAGAACATATCTTCAAAGCTATCAAAGCAAAGAAAAAAGCAATACACCACTCCCGGGAGGGCTCGAAACTCCAAACTTTCGGTTAACAGCCGATCGCGCTAGCCAATTGCGCCGCGGAGACAGTCGTGCTCCACTCTCACCACCATCAGAACATATCTTCAAAGCTATCAGCGCAAAGAAAAAAGCAACACACCACTCCCGGGAGCGCTCGAACCTCCAACTTTTCGGTTAACAGCCGATCGCACTAGCCAATTGCGCCTCGGAGACAGTCCTGCTCCACACTCACCACCATAAGAACATTTCTTCAAAGCTATAAGCCCAAAGAAAAAAAAGCGCCAAACCACCACCGGGTGGGCTCGAACCTCAAACCTTTCGGTTAACAGCCGATCGCACTAGCCAATTCCGCCACGGAAACAGTCGTGCTCCACTTTCACCACCATCAGAACATATCTTCAAAGCTATCAAAGCAAAGAAAAAAGCAACAGACCACTCCCGGGAGGGCTCAAAACTCCAACCTTATGGTTAACAGCCGATCGCGCTAGCCAATTGCGCCACCGAGACAGTCCTGCTCCACTCTCACCACCATAAGAACATATCTTCAAAGCTATCAGACCAATGAAAAAAAGGGCTGCAGCACCACCGGGTGGGCTCGAAACTTCAACCTTACGGTTAACAGCCAATCGCCCTAGCCAATTGCCCCACGGAGACAGTCGTGCTCCACTCTCACCACCATCAGAACATATCTTCAAAGTTATCAGCCCAAAGAAAAAAAAGCGCAGCACCACCACCGGGTGGGCTTGAAACTCCAACCTTTCGGTTAACAGCCGATCGCACTAGCCAATTGCGCCACGGAGACAGTCCTGCTCCACACTCACCACCATAAGAACATATCTTCAAAGCTATCAGCCCAAAGAAAAAAAAGCGCCGCACCACCACCGGGTGGGCTCGAACCTCCAACATTTCGGTTTACAGCCGATTGCACTAGCCAATTCCGTCACGGAAACAGTCGTGCTCCACTTTCACCACCATCAGAACATGTCTTCAAAGCTATCAAAGCAAAGAAAAAAGCAACACACCACTCCCGGGAGGGCTCGAAACTCCAAACTTTCGGTTAACAGCCGATCGCGCTAGCCAATTGCGCCGCGGAGACAGTCCTGCTCTACTCTCACCACTATCAGAACATATCTTCAAAGCTATCAGCGCAAAGAAAAAAGCAACACACCACTCCCGGGTGCGCTCGAACCTCCAACTTTTCTGTTAACAGCCGATCGCACTAGCCAATTACGCCACGGAGACAGTCCTGCTCCACTCTCACCACCATAAGAACATTTCTTCAAAGCTATCAGCCCAAAGAATAAAAAGCGCCAAACCACCACCGGGTGGGCTCGAACCTCCAACCTTTCGGTTAACAGCCGATCGCACTAGCCAATTCCACCACGGAAACAGGCGTGCTCCACTTTCACCACCATCAGAACATATCTTCAAAGCTATCAAAGCAAAGAAAAAAGCAACAGACCACTCCCGGGAGGGCTCAAAACTCCAACCTTATGGTTAACAGCCGATCGCGCTAGCCAATTGCACCACCGAGACAGTCCTGCTCCACTCTCACCACCATGAGAACATATCTTCAAAGCTATCTTAGCAAAGGAAAAAGCAACACACCACTCCCGGGAGGGCTCGAAACTCCAAACTTTCAGTTAAAAGCCGATCGCGCTAGCCATTTGCGCCACGGAGACAGTCGTGCTCCACTCTCACCACTGTCAGAACATTTCTTCAGAGCTATCAGCCCAAAGAAAAAAAGCGCCGCACCACCACCGGGTGGGCTCGAACCTCCAACCTTTCGGTTATCAGCCGATCACGCTAGCCAATTGCGACACGGAGACAGTCGTGGTCCACTCTCACCACCATCAGAACATATCTTCAAAGCTATCAGCCCAAAGAAAAAAAAGCGCCGCATCACCACCGGGTGGGATCGAAACTCCAACTTTTCGGTTAACAGCCGATCGCGCTAGCCAATTGCGACACGGAGACAGTCCTGCTCCACTCTCACCACCATCAGAACATATCTTCAAAGTTATCAGCCCAAAGAAAAAAAAAGCGCCAAACCACCACCGGGTGGGCTCGAACCTCCAACCTTTCGGTTAAAAGCCGATCGCACTAGCCAATTCCGCCACGGAAACAGTCGTGCTCCACTTTCACCACCATCAGAACATATCTTCAAAGCTATCAAAGCAAAGAAAAAAGCAATACA
The DNA here is from genome assembly GCF_043290135.1 of Rhipicephalus microplus. Lineage (NCBI taxonomy): Eukaryota > Metazoa > Arthropoda > Arachnida > Ixodida > Ixodidae > Rhipicephalus > Rhipicephalus microplus. The sequence goes on along the minus strand of NW_027464626.1, from coordinate 227,040 downwards.
CCACTCCCGGGAGGGCTCGAAACTCCAAACTTTCGGTTAACAGCCGATCGCGCTAGCCAATTGCGCCGCGGAGACAGTCGTGCTCCACTCTCACCACCATCAGAACATATCTTCAAAGCTATCAGCGCAAAGAAAAAAGCAACACACCACTCCCGGGAGCGCTCGAACCTCCAACTTTTCGGTTAACAGCCGATCGCACTAGCCAATTGCGCCTCGGAGACAGTCCTGCTCCACACTCACCACCATAAGAACATTTCTTCAAAGCTATAAGCCCAAAGAAAAAAAAGCGCCAAACCACCACCGGGTGGGCTCGAACCTCAAACCTTTCGGTTAACAGCCGATCGCACTAGCCAATTCCGCCACGGAAACAGTCGTGCTCCACTTTCACCACCATCAGAACATATCTTCAAAGCTATCAAAGCAAAGAAAAAAGCAACAGACCACTCCCGGGAGGGCTCAAAACTCCAACCTTATGGTTAACAGCCGATCGCGCTAGCCAATTGCGCCACCGAGACAGTCCTGCTCCACTCTCACCACCATAAGAACATATCTTCAAAGCTATCAGACCAATGAAAAAAAGGGCTGCAGCACCACCGGGTGGGCTCGAAACTTCAACCTTACGGTTAACAGCCAATCGCCCTAGCCAATTGCCCCACGGAGACAGTCGTGCTCCACTCTCACCACCATCAGAACATATCTTCAAAGTTATCAGCCCAAAGAAAAAAAAGCGCAGCACCACCACCGGGTGGGCTTGAAACTCCAACCTTTCGGTTAACAGCCGATCGCACTAGCCAATTGCGCCACGGAGACAGTCCTGCTCCACACTCACCACCATAAGAACATATCTTCAAAGCTATCAGCCCAAAGAAAAAAAAGCGCCGCACCACCACCGGGTGGGCTCGAACCTCCAACATTTCGGTTTACAGCCGATTGCACTAGCCAATTCCGTCACGGAAACAGTCGTGCTCCACTTTCACCACCATCAGAACATGTCTTCAAAGCTATCAAAGCAAAGAAAAAAGCAACACACCACTCCCGGGAGGGCTCGAAACTCCAAACTTTCGGTTAACAGCCGATCGCGCTAGCCAATTGCGCCGCGGAGACAGTCCTGCTCTACTCTCACCACTATCAGAACATATCTTCAAAGCTATCAGCGCAAAGAATAAAAAGCGCCAAACCACCACCGGGTGGGCTCGAACCTTCAACCTTTCGGTTAACAGCCGATCGCACTAGCCAATTCCACCACGGAAACAGGCGTGCTCCACTTTCACCACCATCAGAACATATCTTCAAAGCTATCAAAGCAAAGAAAAAAGCAACAGACCACTCCCGGGAGGGCTCAAAACTCCAACCTTATGGTTAACAGCCGATCGCGCTAGCCAATTGCACCACCGAGACAGTCCTGCTCCACTCTCACCACCATGAGAACATATCTTCAAAGCTATCATAGCAAAGGAAAAAGCAACACACCACTCCCGGGAAGGCTCGAAACTCCAAACTTTCGGTTAACAGCCGATCGCGCTAGCCAATTGCGCAGCGGAGACAGTCGTGCTCCACTCTCACCATTGTCAGAACAATTCTTCAGAGCTATCAGCCCAAAGAAAAAAAAGCGCCGCACCACCGCCGGGTGGGCTCGAACCTCCAACCTTTCCGTTAACAGCCGATCGCGCTAGCCAATTGCGACACGGAGACAGTCGTGGTCCACTCTCACCACCATCAGAACATATCTTCAAAGCTATCAGCCCAAAGAAAAAAAGCGCCAATCCACCACCAGGTGAACTCGAAACTGCAACCTTTCGGTTAACAGCCAATCACGCTGGCCAGTTGCGCCACGGAGACAGTCCTGCTGAACTCTCACCACCATCAGAAGATATCTTCAAAGCTATCTGCCCAAAGAAAAGAAAGCGCCGCACCACCAACGGGTGGGCTCGAACCTCCAACCTTTCGGTCAACAACCGATCGCGCTAGCCAATTGCACCACGGAGACAGTCGTGCTCCACTCTCACCACCATCAGAACATATCTTCAAAGCTATCAGCGCAAGGAAAAAAGCAACACACCACTCCCGGGAGGGCTCGAACCTCCAACCTTTCGATTAACAGCCGATCGCGCTAGCCAATTGCGCCAAGGAGACCGTCCTGCACCACTCTCAACACCATCAGAACATATCTTCAAAGCTATCAGCCCAAAGAAAAAAAAGCGCTGCACCACCACCGGGTGGGCTCGAACCTCCAACCTTTCGGTTAAAAGCCGATCGCGCTAGCCATTTGCGCCACGGAGACAGTCGTGCTCCACACTCACCACTGTCAGAACATTTCATCAGTGCTATCAGCCCAAAGAAAAAAAAGCGCCGCACCACCACCGGGTGGGCTTGAACCTCCAACCTTTCGGTTAACAGCCGATCGCGCTAGCCAATTGCGACACGGAGACAGTCGTGGTCCACTCTCACCACCATCAGAACATATCTTCAAAGCTATCAGCCCAAAAAAAAGCGCCGCATCACCACCGGGTGGGATCAAAACTCCAACCTTTCGGTTAACAGCCGATCGCGCTAGCCATTTGCGACAAAGAGACAGTCCTGCTCCGCTCTCACCACCATCAGAACATATCTTCAAAGTTATCAGCCCAAATAAAAAAAAGCGCCGCACCACCACCGGGTGTGCTAGAAATTCCAACCTTTCGGTTAACAGCCGATCGCGCTAGCCAATTGCGCCGCGGAAACAGTCCTGCTCCACTCTCACCACCATAAGAACATATCTTCAAAGCTATCAGCCCAAAGAAAAAAAAGCACCGCACCACCACCGGGTGGGCTCCAACCTCCAACCTTACGGTTAACAGCCGATCGCGCCAGCCATTTGCGCCACAGAGACAGTCGTGCTCCACTCTCACCACTGTCAAAACATATCTTCAAAGCTATCAGCTCAAAGTAAAAAAGCAACACACCACTACCGGGAGGGCTCGCACCTCCAACTTTTCGATTAACAGCCGATCGCGCTAGCCAATTGCGCCATGGAGACAGTCCTGCTCCACTCTCACCACCATCACATTATATCTTCAAAGCTATCAGCCCAAAGAAAAAAAAGCGCCGCACCACCACCGGGCGGGCTCGAACCTCCAACCTTTCGGTTAAAAGCCGATCGCGCTAGCCATTTGCGCCACGGAGACAGTCGTGCTCCACTCTCACCACTGTCAGAACATTTCTTCAGAGCTATCAGCCCAAAGAAAAAAAAGCGCCGCACCACCACCGGTTGGGCTCGAACCTCCAACCTTTCGGTTATCAGCCGATCACGCTAGCCAATTGCGACACGGAGACAGTCGTGGTCCACTCTCACCACCATCAGTACATATCTTCAAAGCTATCAGCCCAAAGAAAAAAAAGTGCCGCATCACCACCGGGTGGGATCGAAACTCCAACCTTTCGGTTAACAGCCGATCGCGCTAGCCAATTGCGACACAGAGACAGTCCTGCTCCACTCTCACCACCATCAGAACATATCTTCAAAGTTATCAGCCCAAAGAAAAAAAAGCGCCACACCACCACCGGGTGTGCTCGAAACTCCAACCTTTCGGTTAACAGCCGATCGCGCTAGCCAATTGCGCCACGGAAACAGTCCTGCTCCTTACTCACCACCATCAGAACATATCTTCAAAGCTATCAGCCAAAAGAAAAAAAAGCGCCAAACCACCACCGGGTGGGCTCGAACCTCCAACGTTTCGGTTAACAGCCGATCGCACTAGCCAATTCCACCACGGAAACAGTCGTGCTCCACTTTCACCACCATCAGAACATATCTTCAAAGCTATCAAAGCAAAGAAAAAAGCAACACACCACTCCTGGGAGGGCTCGAAACTCCAAACTTTCGGTTAACAGCCGATCGCGCTAGCCAATTGCGCCGCGGAGACAGTCGTGCTCCACTCTCACCACCATCAGAACATATCTTCAAAGCTATCAGCGCAAAGAAAAAAGCAACACACCAATCCCGGGAGCGCTCGAACCTCCAACTTTTCGGTTAACAGCCGATCGCACTAGCCAATTGCGCCTCGGAGACACTTCTGCTCACACTCACCACCATCAGAACATATCTTCAAAGCTATCAGCCAAAAGAAAAAAAAAAGCGCCAAACCACCACCGGGTGGGCTCGAACCTCAAACCTTTCGGTTAACAGCCGATCGCACTAGCCAATTCCGCCAAGGAAACAGTCGTGCTCCACTTTCACCACCATCAGAACATATCTTCAAAGCTATCAAAGCAAAGAAAAAAAGCAACAGACCACTCCCGGGAGGGCTCAAAACTCCAACCTTATGATTAACAGCCGATCGCGCTAGCCAATTGCGCCACCGAGACAGTCCTGCTCCACTCTCACCACCATCAGAACATATCTTCAAAGCTATCAGACCAACGAAAAAAAAGCGCCGCAGCACCACCGGGTGGGCTCGAAACTTCAACCTTTCGGTTAACAGCCAATCGCGCTAGCCAATTGCCCCACGGAGACAGTCGTGCTCCACTCTCACCACCATCAGAACATATCTTCAAAGTTATCAGCCCAAAGAAAAAAAAGCGCCGCACCACCACCGGGTGTGCTCGAAACTCCAACCTTTCGGTTAACAGCCGATTGCGCTAGCCAATTGCGCCACGGAAACAGTCCTGCTCCACACTCACCACCATCAGAACATATCTTCAAAGCTATCAGCCAAAAGAAAAAAAAGCGCCAAACCACCACCGCGTGGGCTCGAACCTCCAACTTTTCGGTTAACAGCCGATCGCACTAGCCAATTCCGCCACGGAAACAGTCGTGCTCCACTTTCACCACCATCAGAACATATCTTCAAAGCTATCAAAGCAAAGAAAAAAGCAACACACCACTCCCGGGAGGGCTCGAAACTCCAAACTTTCAGTTACCAGCCGATCGCGCTAGCCAATTGCGCCGCGGAGACAGTCGTGCTCCACTATCACCACCATCAGAACATATCTTCAAAGCTATCAGCGCAAAGAAAAAAGCAACACACCACTCCCGGGAGCGCTCGAACCTCCAACTTTTCGGTTAACAGCCGATCGCACTAGCCAATTGCGCCTCGGAGACAGTCCTGCTCCACACTCACCACCATAAGAACATTTCTTCAAAGCTATCAGCCCAAAGAAAAAAAAGCGCCAAACCACCACCGGGTGGGCTCGAACCTCAAACCTTTCGGTTAACAGCCGATCGCACTAGCCAATTCCGCCACGGAAACAGTCGTGCTCCACTTTCACCACCATCAGAACATATCTTCAAAGTTATCAGCCCAAAGAAAAAAAAGCGCAGCACCACCACCGGGTGGGCTTGAAACTCCAACCTTTCGGTTAACAGCCGATCGCGCTAGCCAATTGCGCCACGGAGACAGTCCTGCTCCACTCTCACCACCATCAGAACATATCTTCAAAGCTATCAAAGCAAAGAAAAAAGCAACACACCACTCCCGGGAGGGCTCGAAACTCCAAGCTTTCGGTTAACAGCCGATCGCGCTAGCCAATTGCGCCGCGGAGACAGTCGTGCTCCACTTTCACCACCATCAGAACATATCTTCAAAGCTATCAGCGCAAAGAAAAAAGCAACACACCACTCCCGGGAGGGCTCGAACCTTCAACCTTTCGATTAACAGCCGATCGCGGTAGCCAATTGCGCCAAGGAGACAGTCCTGCTTCACTCTCACCACCATCAGAACATATCTTCAAAGCTATCAAAGCAAAGAAAAAAGCAACACACCACTCCCGAGAGGGCTCGATATTCCAAGCTTTCGGTTAACAGACGATCGCGCTAGCCAATTGCGCCGCGCAGACAGTCGTGCTCCACTCTCACCACCATCAGAACATATCTTAAAAGCTATCAGCGCAAAGAAAAAAGCAACACACCACTCCCGGGAGGGCTCGAACCTTCAACCTTTCGATTAACAGCCGATCGCGCTAGCCAATTGCGCCAAGGAGACAGTCCTGCTTCACTCTCACCACCATCAGAACATATCTTCAAAGCTATCAGCCCAAAGAAAAAAAAGCACCGCACCACCACCGGGTGGGCTCGAACCTCCAACCTTTCGGTTAACAGCCGATCGCACTAGCCAATTGCGCCACGGAGACAGTCCTGCTCCACACTCACCACCATAAGAACATTTCTTCAAAGCTATCAGCCCAAAGAAAAAAAAGCGCCAAACTACCACCGGGTGGGCTCGAACCTCCAACCTTTCGGTTAAAAGCCGATCGCACTAGCCAATTCCGCCACGGAAACAGTCGTGCTCCACTTTCACCACAATCAGAACATATCTTCAAAGCTATCAAAGCAAAGAAAAAAGCAATACACCACTCCCGGGAGGGCTCGAAACTCCAAACTTTTCGGTTAACAGCCGATCGCACTAGCCAATTGCGCCTCGGAGACAGTCCTGCTCCACACTCACCACCATAAGAACATTTCTTCAAAGCTATAAGCCCAAAGAAAAAAAAGCGCCAAACCACCACCGGGTGGGCTCGAACCTCAAACCTTTCGGTTAACAGCCGATCGCACTAGCCAATTCCGCCACGGAAACAGTCGTGCTCCACTTTCACCACCATCAGAACATATCTTCAAAGCTATCAAAGCAAAGAAAAAAGCAACAGACCACTCCCGGGAGGGCTCAAAACTCCAACCTTATGGTTAACAGCCGATCGCGCTAGCCAATTGCGCCACCGAGACAGTCCTGCTCCACTCTCACCACCATAAGAACATATCTTCAAAGCTATCAGACCAATGAAAAAAAAGGGCCGCAGCACCACCGGGTGGGCTCGAAACTTCAACCTTACGGTTAACAGCCAATCGCCCTAGCCAATTGCCCCACGGAGACAGTCGTGCTCCACTATCACCACCATCAGAACATATCTTCAAAGTTATCAGCCCAAAGAAAAAAAAGCGCAGCACCACCACCGGGTGGGCTTGAAACTCCAACCTTTCGGTTAACAGCCGATCGCACTAGCCAATTGCGCCACGGAGACAGTCCTGCTCCACACTCACCACCATAAGAACATATCTTCAAAGCTATCAGCCCAAAGAAAAAAAAGCGCCGCACCACCACCGGGTGGGCTCGAACCTCCAACATTTCGGTTTACAGCCGATTGCACTAGCCAATTCCGTCACGGAAACAGTCGTGCTCCACTTTCACCACCATCAGAACATGTCTTCAAAGCTATCAAAGCAAAGAAAAAAGCAACACACCACTCCCGGGAGGGCTCGAAACTCCAAACTTTCGGTTAACAGCCGATCGCGCTAGCCAATTGCGCCGCGGAGACAGTCCTGCTCTACTCTCACCACTATCAGAACATATCTTCAAAGCTATCAGCGCAAAGAATAAAAAGCGCCAAACCACCACCGGGTGGGCTCGAACCTCCAACCTTTCGGTTAACAGCCGATCGCACTAGCCAATTCCGCCACGGAAACAGGCGTGCTCCACTTTCACCACCATCAGAACATATCTTCAAAGCTATCAAAGCAAAGAAAAAAGCAACAGACCACTCCCGGGAGGGCTCAAAACTCCAACCTTATGGTTAACAGCCGATCGCGCTAGCCAATTGCACCACCGAGACAGTCCTGCTCCACTCTCACCACCATGAGAACATATCTTCAAAGCTATCATAGCAAAGGAAAAAGCAACACACCACTCCCGGGAGGGCTCGAAACTCCAAACTTTTCGGTTAACAGCCGATCGCACTAGCCAATTGCGGCTCGGAGACAGTCCTGCTCCACACTCACCACCATAAGAACATTTCTTCAAAGCTATAAGCCCAAAGAAAAAAAAGCGCCAAACCACCACCGGGTGGGCTCGAACCTCAAACCTTTCGGTTAACAGCCGATCGCACTAGCCAATTCCGCCACGGAAACAGTCGTGCTCCACTTTCACCACCATCAGAACATATCTTCAAAGCTATCAAAGCAAAGAAAAAAGCAACAGACCACTCCCGGGAGGGCTCAAAACTCCAACCTTATGGTTAACAGCCGATCGCGCTAGCCAATTGCGCCACCGAGACAGTCCTGCTCCACTCTCACCACCATAAGAACATATCTTCAAAGCTATCAGACCAATGAAAAAAAAGGGCCGCAGCACCACCGGGTGGGCTCGAAACTTCAACCTTACGGTTAACAGCCGACTGCACTAGCCAATTCCGTCACGGAAACAGTCGTGCTCCACTTTCACCACCATCAGAACATGTCTTCAAAGCTATCAAAGCAAAGAAAAAAGCAACACACCACTCCCGGGAGGGCTCGAAACTCCAAACTTTCGGTTAACAGCCGATCGCGCTAGCCAATTGCGCCGCGGAGATAGTCCTGCTCTACTCTCACCACTATCAGAACATATCTTCAAAGCTATCAGCGCAAAGAATAAAAAGCGCCAAACCACCACCGGGTGGGCTCGAACCTCCAACCTTTCGGTTAACAGCCAATCGCCCTAGCCAATTGCCCCACGGAGACAGTCGTGCTCCACTATCACCACCATCAGAACATATCTTCAAAGTTATCAGCCCAAAGAAAAAAAAGCGCAGCACCACCACCGGGTGGGCTTGAAACTCCAACCTTTCGGTTAACAGCCGATCGCACTAGCCAATTGCGCCACGGAGGCAGTCCTGCTCCACACTCACCACCATAAGAACATATCTTCAAAGCTATCAGCCCAAAGAAAAAAAAGCGCCGCACCACCACCGGGTGGGCTCGAACCTCCAACATTTCGGTTTACAGCCGATTGCACTAGCCAATTCCGTCACGGAAACAGTCGTGCTCCACTTTCACCACCATCAGAACATGTCTTCAAAGCTATCAAAGCAAAGAAAAAAGCAACACACCACTCCCGGGAGGGCTCGAAACTCCAAACTTTCGGTTAACAGCCGATCGCACTAGCCAATTACGCCACGGAGACAGTCCTGCTCCACTCTCACCACCATAAGAACATTTCTTCAAAGCTATCAGCCCAAAGAATAAAAAGCGCCAAACCACCACCGGGTGGGCTCGAACCTCCAACCTTTCGGTTAACAGCCGATCGCACTAGCCAATTCCGCCACGGAAACAGGCGTGCTCCACTTTCACCACCATCAGAACATATCTTCAAAGCTATCAAAGCAAAGAAAAAAGCAACAGACCACTCCCGGGAGGGCTCAAAACTCCAACCTTATGGTTAACAGCCGATCGCGCTAGCCAATTGCACCACCGAGACAGTCCTGCTCCACTCTCACCACCATGAGAACATATCTTCAAAGCTATCATAGCAAAGGAAAAAGCAACACACCACTCCCGCGAGGGCTCGAAACTCCAAACTTTCGGTTAACAGCCGATCGCGCTAGCCAATTGCGCAGCGGAGACAGTCGTGCTCCACTCTCACCATTGTCAGAACAATTCTTCAGAGCTATCAGCCCAAAGAAAAAAAAGCGCCGCACCACCACCGGGTGGGCTCGAACCTCCAACCTTTCCGTTAACAGCCGATCGCGCTAGCCAATTGCGACACGGAGACAGTCGTGGTCCACTCTCACCACCATCAGAACATATCTTCAAAGCTATCAGCCCAAAGAAAAAAAGCGCCAATCCACCACCAGGTGGGCTCGAAACTGCAACCTTGCGGTTAACAGCCAATCACGCTAGCCAGTTGCGCCACGGAGACAGTCCTGCTGAACTCTCACCACCATCAGAAGATATCTTCAAAGCTATCTGCCCAAAGAAAAGAAAGCGCCGCACCACCACCGGGTGGGCTCGAACCTCCAACCTTTCGGTCAACAACCGATCGCGCTAGCCAATTGCACCACGGAGACAGTCGTGCTCCACTCTCACCACCATCAGAACATATCTTCAAAGCTATCAGCGCAAGGAAAAAAGCAACACACCACTCCCGGGAGGGCTCGAACCTCCAACCTTTCGATTAACAGCCGATCGCGCTAGCCAATAGCGCCAAGGAGACCGTCCTGCACCACTCTCAACACCATCAGAACATATCTTCAAAGCTATCAGCCCAAAGAAAAAAAAGCGCTGCACCACCACCGGGTGGGCTCGAACCTCCAACCTTTCGGTTAAAAGCCGATCGCGCTAGCCATTTGCGCCACGGAGACAGTCGTGCTCCACTCTCACCACTGTCAGAACATTTCATCAGTGCTATCAGCCCAAAGAAAAAAAAGCGCCGCACCACCACCGGGTGGGCTTGAACCTCCAACCTTTCGGTTAACAGCCGATCGCGCTAGCCAATTGCGACACGGAGACAGTCGTGGTCCACTCTCACCACCATCAGAACATATCTTCAAAGCTATCAGCCCAAAAAAAAGCGCCGCATCACCACCGGGTGGGATCGAAACTCCAACCTTTCGGTTAACAGCCGATCGCACTAGCCATTTGCGACAAAGAGACAGTCCTGCTCCGCTCTCACCACCATCAGAACATATCTTCAAAGTTATCAGCCCAAAAAAAAAGCGCCGCACCACCACCGGGTGTGCTCGAAATTCCAACCTTTCGGTTAACAGCCGATCGCGCTAGCCAATTGCGCCGCGGAAACAGTCCTGCTCCACTCTCACCACCATAGGAACATATCTTCAAAGCTATCAGCCCAAAGAAAAAAAAGCACCGCACCACCACCGGGTGGGCTCCAACCTCCAACCTTACGGTTAACAGCCGATCGCGCCAGCCATTTGCGCCACTGAGACAGTCGTGCTCCACTCTCACCACTGTCAAAACATATCTTCAAAGCTATCAGCTCAAAGTAAAAAAGCAACACACCACTACCGGGAGGGCTCGCACCTCCAACTTTTCGATTAACAGCCGATCGCGCTAGCCAATTGCGCCATGGAGACAGTCCTGCTCCACTCTCACCACCATCAGATTATATCTTCAAAGGTATCAGCCCAAAGAAAAAAAAGCGCCGCACCACCACCGGGCGGGCTCGAACCTCCAACCTTTCGGTTAAAAGCCGATCGCGCTAGCCATTTGCGCCACGGAGACAGTCGTGCTCCACTCTCACCACTGTCAGAACATTTCTTCAGAGCTATCAGCCCAAAGAAAAAAAAGCGCCGCACCACCACCGGTTGGGCTCGAACCTCCAACCTTTCGGTTATCAGCCGATCGCGCTAGCCAATTGCGACACGGAGACAGTCGTGGTCCACTCTCACCACCATCAGTACATATCTTCAAAGCTATCAGCCCAAAGAAAAAAAAGTGCCGCATCACCACCGGGTGGGATCGAAACTCCAACCTTTCGGTTAACAGCCGATCGCGCTAGCCAATTGCGACACGGAGACAGTCCTGCTCCACTCTCACCACCATCAGAACATATCTTCAAAGTTATCAGCCCAAAGAAAAAAAAGCGCCACACCACCACCGGGTGTGCTCGAAACTCCAACCTTTCGGTTAACAGCCGATCGCGCTAGCCAATTGCGCCACGGAAACAGTCCTGCTCCTTACTCACCACCATCAGAACATATCTTCAAAGCTATCAGCCAAAAGAAAAAAAGCGCCAAACCACCACCGGGTGGGCTCGAACCTCCAACCTTTCGGTTAAAAGCCGATCGCACTAGCCAATTCCACCACGGAAACAGTCGTGCTCCACTTTCACCACCATCAGAACATATCTTCAAAGCTATCAAAGCAAAGAAAAAAGCAACACACCACTCCTGGGAGGGCTCGAAACTCCAAACTTTCGGTTAACAGCCGATCGCGCTAGCCAATTGCGCCGCGGAGACAGTCGTGCTCCACTCTCACCACCATCAGAACATATCTTCAAAGCTATCAGCGCAAAGAAAAAAGCAACACACCAATCCCGGGAGCGCTCGAACCTCCAACTTTTCGGTTAACAGCCGATCGCGCTAGCCAATTGCGACACGGAGACAGTCGTGGTCCACTCTCACCACCATCAGTACATATCTTCAAAGCTATCAGCCCAAAGAAAAAAAAGTGCCGCATCACCACCGGGTGGGATCGAAACTCCAACCTTTCGGTTAACAGCCGATCGCGCTAGCCAATTGCGACACGGAGACAGTCCTGCTCCACTCTCACCACCATCAGAACATATCTTCAAAGTTATCAGCCCAAAGAAAAAAAAGCGCCACACCACCACCGGGTGTGCTCGAAACTCCAACCTTTCGGTTAACAGCCGATCGCGCTAGCCAATTGCGCCACGGAAACAGTCCTGCTCCTTACTCACCACCATCAGAACATATCTTCAAAGCTATCAGCCAAAAGAAAAAAAGCGCCAAACCACCACCGGGTGGGCTCGAACCTCCAACCTTTCGGTTAAAAGCCGATCGCACTAGCCAATTCCACCACGGAAACAGTCGTGCTCCACTTTCACCACCATCAGAACATATCTTCAAAGCTATCAAAGCAAAGAAAAAAAGCAACAGACCACTCCCGGGAGGGCTCAAAACTCCAACCTTATGATTAACAGCCGATCGCGCTAGCCAATTGCGCCACCGAGACAGTCCTGCTCCACTCTCACCACCATCAGAACATATCTTCAAAGCTATCAGACCAACGAAAAAAAAAGCGCCGCAGCACCACCGGGTGGGCTCGAAACTTCAACCTTTCGGTTAACAGCCAATCGCGCTAGCCAATTGCCCCACGGAGACAGTCGTGCTCCACTCTCACCACCATCAGAACATATCTTCAAAGTTATCAGCCCAAAGAAAAAAAAGCGCCGCACCACCACCGGGTGTGCTCGAAACTCCAACCTTTCGGTTAACAGCCGATTGCGCTAGCCAATTGCGCCACGGAAACAGTCCTGCTCCACACTCACCACCATCAGAACATATCTTCAAAGCTATCAGCCAAAAGAAAAAAAAGCGCCAAACCACCACCGCGTGGGCTCGAACCTCCAACTTTTCGGTTAACAGCCGATCGCACTAGCCAATTCCGCCACGGAAACAGTCGTGCTCCACTTTCACCACCATCAGAACATATCTTCAAAGCTATCAAAGCAAAGAAAAAAGCAACACACCACTCCCGGGAGGGCTCGAAACTCCAAACTTTCAGTTACCAGCCGATCGCGCTAGCCAATTGCGCCGCGGAGACAGTCGTGCTCCACTATCACCACCATCAGAACATATCTTCAAAGCTATCAGCGCAAAGAAAAAAGCAACACACCACTCCCGGGAGCGCTCGAACCTCCAACTTTTCGGTTAACAGCCGATCGCACTAGCCAATTGCGCCTCGGAGACAGTCCTGCTCCACACTCACCACCATAAGAACATTTCTTCAAAGCTATCAGCCCAAAGAAAAAAAAGCGCCAAACCACCACCGGGTGGGCTCGAACCTCAAACCTTTCGGTTAACAGCCGATCGCACTAGCCAATTCCGCCACGGAAACAGTCGTGCTCCACTTTCACCACCATCAGAACATATCTTCAAAGTTATCAGCCCAAAGAAAAAAAAGCGCAGCACCACCACCGGGTGGGCTTGAAACTCCAACCTTTCGGTTAACAGCCGATCGCGCTAGCCAATTGCGCCACGGAGACAGTCCTGCTCCACTCTCACCACCATCAGAACATATCTTCAAAGCTATCAAAGCAAAGAAAAAAGCAACACACCACTCCCGGGAGGGCTCGAAACTCCAAGCTTTCGGTTAACAGCCGATCGCGCTAGCCAATTGCGCCGCGGAGACAGTCGTGCTCCACTTTCACCACCATCAGAACATATCTTCAAAGCTATCAGCGCAAAGAAAAAAGCAACACACCACTCCCGGGAGGGCTCGAACCTTCAACCTTTCGATTAACAGCCGATCGCGGTAGCCAATTGCGCCAAGGAGACAGTCCTGCTTCACTCTCACCACCATCAGAACATATCTTCAAAGCTATCAAAGCAAAGAAAAAAGCAACACACCACTCCCGGGAGGGCTCGATATTCCAAGCTTTCGGTTAACAGACGATCGCGCTAGCCAATTGCGCCGCGCAGACAGTCGTGCTCCACTCTCACCACCATCAGAACATATCTTAAAAGCTATCAGCGCAAAGAAAAAAGCAACACACCACTCCCGGGAGGGCTCGAACCTTCAACCTTTCGATTAACAGCCGATCGCGCTAGCCAATTGCGCCAAGGAGACAGTCCTGCTTCACTCTCACCACCATCAGAACATATCTTCAAAGCTATCAGCCCAAAGAAAAAAAAGCACCGCACCACCACCGGGTGGGCTCGAACCTCCAACGTTTCGGTTAACAGCCGATCGCACTAGCCAATTGCGCCACGGAGACAGTCCTGCTCCACACTCACCACCATAAGAACATTTCTTCAAAGCTATCAGCCCAAAGAAAAAAAAGCGCCAAACCACCACCGGGTGGGCTCAAACCTCCAACCTTTCGGTTAACAGCCGATCGCACTAGCCAATTGCGCCACGGAGACAGTCCTGCTCCACACTCACCACCATCAGAACATATCTTCAAAGCTATCAGCCCAAAGAAAAAAAAGCAACACAACACTACCGGGAAGGCTCGCACCTCCAACTTTTCAATTAACAGCCAATCGCGCTTGCGAATTGCGCCATGGAGACAGTCCTGCTCCACTCTCACCACAATCAGAACATATCTTCAAAGCTATCAGCCCAAAGAAAAAAAAGCGCCGCACCACCACCGGGTGGGCTCGATATTCCAAGCTTTCGGTTAACAGCCGATCGCGCTAGCCAATTGCGCCGCGCAGACAGTCGTGCTCCACTCTCACCACCATCAGAACATATCTTAAAAGCTATCAGCGCAAAGAAAAAAGCAACAAACCACTCCCGGGAGGGCTCGAACCTTCAACCTTTCGATTAACAGCCAATCGCGCTAGCCAATTGCGCCAAGGAGACAGTCCTGCTTCACTCTCACCACCATCAGAACATATCTTCAAAGCTATCAGCCCAAAGAAAAAAAAGCACCGCACCACCACCGGGTGGGCTCGAACCTCCAACCTTTCGGTTAACAGCCGATCGCACTAGCCAATTGCGCCACGGAGACAGTCCTGCTCCACACTCACCACCATAATAACATTTCTTCAAAGCTATCAGCCCAAAGAAAAAAAAGCGCCAAACCACCACCGGGTGGGCTCAAACCTCCAACCTTTCGGTTAACAGCCGATCGCTCTAGCCAATTGCGCCACGGAGACAGTCCTGCTCCACACTCACCACCATCAGAACATATCTTCAAAGCTATCAGCCCAAAGAAAAAAAAGCAACACAACACTACCGGGAAGGCTCGCACCTCCAACTTTTCAATTAACAGCCGATCGCCCTTGCGAATTGCGCCATGGAGACAGTCCTGCTCCACTCTCACCACAATCAGAACATATCTTCAAAGCTATCAGCCCAAAGAAAAAAAAGCGCCGCACCACCACCGGGTGGGCTCGAACCTCCAAACTTTCGGTTAAAAGCCGATCGTGCTAGCCATTTGCGCCACGGAGACAGTCGTGCTCCACTCTCACCACTGTCAGAACATTTCTTCAGAGCTATAAGCCCAAAGAAAAAAAGCGCCGCACCACCACCGGGTGGGCTCGAACCTCCAACCTTTCGGTTAATAGCCGATCGCGCTAGCCAATTGCGACACGGAGACAGTCGTGGTCCACTCTCACCACCATCAGAACATATCTTCAAAGCTATCAGCCCAAAGAAAAAAAAGCGCCGCATCACCACCGGGTGGGATCGAAACTCCAACCTTTCCGTTAACAGCCAATCGCGCTAGCCAATTGCGACACGGAGACAGTCCTGCTCCACTCTCACCACCATCAGAACATATCTTCAAAGCTATCAGCCCAAAGAAAAAAAAGCGCCGCACCACCACCGGGTGTGCTCGAAACTCCAACCTTTCGGTTAACAGCCGATTGCGCTAGCCAATTGCGCCACGGAAACAGTCCTGCTCCACACTCACCACCATCAAAAAATATCTTCAAAGCTATCAGCTCAAAGCAAAAAAAGCGCCAAACCACCACCGGGAGGGCTCGAACCTCCAACCTTTCGGTTAACAGCCGATTGCACTAGCTAATTCCGACACGGAAACTGTCGTGCTCCACTTTCACCACCATCAGAACATAACTTCAAAGCTATCAAAGCAAAGAAAAAAGCAACACACCACTCCCGGGAGGGCTCGAAACTTCAAACTTTCGGTTAACAGCCGATCGCGCTAGCCAATTGCGCCGCGGAGACAGTCGTGCTCGGCTCTCACCACCATCAGATCATATCTTCAAAGCTATCAGCGCAAAGAAAAAAGCAACACACCACTCCCCGGAGCGCTCGAACCTCCAACTTTTCGGTTAACAGCCGATCGCACTAGCCAATTGCCCCACGGAGACAGTCGTGCTCCACTCTCACCACTGTCAAAACATTTCTTCAGAGCTATCAGCCCAAATAAAAAAAGCGCCAAACCACCACCGGGAGGGCTCGAACCTCCAACCTTTCGGTTAACAGCCGATCGCACTAGCCAATTCCGCCACGGAAACAGTCGTGCTCCACTTTCACCACCATCAGAACATATCTTCAAAGCTATCAAAGCAAAGAAAAAAGCAACAGACCACTCCCGGGAGGGCTCAAAACTCCAACCCTATGGTTAACAGCCGATCGCGCTAGCCAATTGCGCCACCGAGACAGTCCTGCTCCACTCTCACCACCATCAGAACATATCTTCAAAGCTATCAGACCAACGAAAAAAAGCGCCGCAGCACCACCGGGTGGGCTCGAAACTTCAACCTTTCGGTTAACAGCCAATCGCGCTAGCCAATTGCCCCACGGAGACAGTCGTGTTCCACTCTCACAACCATCAGAACATATCTTCAAAGTTATCAGCCCAAAGAAAAAAAAGCGCCGCACCGCCACCGGGTGTGCTCGAAACTCCAACCTTTCGGTTAACAGCCGATTGCGCTAGCCAATTGCGCCACGGAAACAGTCCTGCTCCGCACTCACCACCATCAGAACATATCTTCAAAGCTATCAGCCAAAAGAAAAAAACGCGCCAAACCACCACCGGGTGGGCTCGAACCTCCAACTTTTCGGTTAACAGCCGATCGCACTAGCCAATTCCTCCACGGAAACAGTCGTGCTTCACTTTCACCACCATCAGAACATATATTCAAAGCTATCAAAGCAAAGAAAAAAGCAACACACCACTCCCGGGAGGGCTCGAAACTCCAAACTTTCAGTTAACAGCCGATCGCGCTAGCCAATTGCGCCGCGGAGACAGTCGTGCTCCACTCTCACCACCATCAGAACATATCTTCAAAGCTATCAGCGCAAAGAAAAAAGCAACACACCACTCCCGGGAGCGCTCGAACCTCCAACTTTTTGGTTAACAGCCGATCGCGCTAGCCAATTGCGCCTCGGAGACAGTCCTGCTCCACTCTCACCACCATAAGAACATATCTTCAAAGCTATCAGCCCAAAGAAAAAAAAGCGCCGCACCACCACCGGGTGGGCTCCAACCTCCAACCTTACGGTTAACAGCCGATCGCGCCAGCCATTTGCGCCACGGAGACAGTCGTGCTCCACTCTCACCACTGTCAAAACATATCTTCAAAGCTATCAGCTCAAAGAAAAAAAGCAACACACCACTACCGGGAGGGCTCGCACCTCCAACTTTTCGATTAACAGCCGATCGCGCTAGCCAATTGCGCCATGGAGACAGTCCTGCTCCACTCTCACCACCATCAGATTATATCTTCAAAGCTATCAGCCCAAAGAAAAAAAAGCGCCGCACCACCACCGGGCGGGCTCGAACCTCCAACCTTTCGGTTAAAAGCCGATCGCGCTAGCCATTTGCGCCACGGAGACAGTCGTGCTCCACTCTCACCACTGTCAGAACATTTCTTCAGAGCTATCAGCCCAAAGAAAAAAAAGCGCCGCACCACCACCGGTTGGGCTCGAACCTCCAACCTTTCGGTTATCAGCCGATCACGCTAGCCAATTGCGACACGGAGACAGTCGTGGTCCACTCTCACCACCATCAGTACATATCTTCAAAGCTATCAGCCCAAAGAAAAAAGAGTGCCGCATCACCACCGGGTGGGATCGAAACTCCAACCTTTCGGTTAACAGCCGATCGCGCTAGCCAATTGCGACACGGAGACAGTCCTGCTCCACTCTCACCACCATCAGAACATATCTTCAAAGTTATCAGCCCAAAGAAAAAAAAGCGCCACACCACCACCGGGTGTGCTCGAAACTCCAACCTTTCGGTTAACAGCCGATCGCGCTAGCCAATTGCGCCACGGAAACAGTCCTGCTCCACACTCACCACCATCAGAACATATCTTCAAAGCTATCAGCCAAAAGAAAAAATAGCGCCAAACCACCACTGGGTGGGCTCGAACCTCCACCGTTTCGGTTAACAGCCGATCGCACTAGCCAATTCCACCACGGAAACAGTCGTGCTCCACTTTCACCACCATCAGAACATATCTTCAAAGCTATCAAAGCAAAAAAAAAAGCAACACACCACTCCTGGGAGGGCTCGAAACTCCAAACTTTCGGTTAACAGCCGATCGCGCTAGCCAATTGCGCCGCGGAGACAGTCGTGCTCCACTCTCACCACCATCAGAACATATCTTCAAAGCTATCAGCGCAAAGAAAAAAGCAACACAC
Source organism: Rhipicephalus microplus (assembly GCF_043290135.1). Classification (NCBI taxonomy): domain Eukaryota; kingdom Metazoa; phylum Arthropoda; class Arachnida; order Ixodida; family Ixodidae; genus Rhipicephalus; species Rhipicephalus microplus. Next base: position 208,493 of record NW_027464626.1, on the reverse strand, counting down.
CAATCCCGGGAGCGCTCGAACCTCCAACTTTTCGGTTAACAGCCGATCGCACTAGCCAATTGCGCCTCGGAGACAGTTCTGCTCCACACTCACCACCATCAGAACATATCTTCAAAGCTATCAGCCAAAAGAAAAAAAAGCGCCAAACCACCACCGGGTGGGCTCGAACCTCAAACCTTTCGGTTAACAGCCGATCGCACTAGATAATTCCGCCACGGAAACAGTCGTGCTCCACTTTCACCACCATCAGAACATATCTTCAAAGCTATCAAAGCAAAGAAAAAAGCAACAGACCACTCCCGGGAGGGCTCAAAACTTCAACCTTATGATTAACAGCCGATTGCGCTAGCCAATTGCGCCACGGAAACAGTCCTGCTCCACACTCACCACCATCAGAACATATCTTCAAAGCTATCAGCCAAAAGAAAAAAAAGCGCCAAACCACCACCGCGTGGGCTCGAACCTCCAACTTTTCGGTTAACAGCCGATCGCACTAGCCAATTCCGCCACGGAAACAGTCGTGCTCCACTTTCACCACCATCAGAACATATCTTCAAAGCTATATAAGCAAAGAAAAAAGCAACACACCACTCCCGGGAGGGCTCGAAACTCCAAACTTTCAGTTACCAGCCGATCGCGCTAGCCAATTGCGCCGCGGAGACAGTCGTGCTCCACTATCACCACCATCAGAACATATCTTCAAAGCTATCAGCGCAAAGAAAAAAGCAACACACCACTCCCGGGAGCGCTCGAACCTCCAACTTTTCGGTTAACAGCCGATCGCACTAGCCAATTGCGCCTCGGAGACAGTCCTGCTCCACACTCACCACCATAAGAACATTTCTTCAAAGCTATCAGCCCAAAGAAAAAAAAGCGCCAAACCACCACCGGGTGGGCTCGAACCTCAAACCTTTCGGTTAACAGCCGATCGCACTAGCCAATTCCGCCACGGAAACAGTCGTGCTCCACTTTCACCACCATCAGAACATATCTTCAAAGTTATCAGCCCAAAGAAAAAAAAGCGCAGCACCACCACCGGGTGGGCTTGAAACTCCAACCTTTCGGTTAACAGCCGATCGCGCTAGCCAATTGCGCCACGGAGACAGTCCTGCTCCACTCTCACCACCATCAGAACATATCTTCAAAGCTATCAAAGCAAAGAAAAAAGCAACACACCACTCCCGGGAGGGCTCGAAACTCCAAGCTTTCGGTTAACAGCCGATCGCGCTAGCCAATTGCGCCGCGGAGACAGTCGTGCTCCACTTTCACCACCATCAGAAAATATCTTCAAAGCTATCAGCGCAAAGAAAAAAGCAACACACTACTCCCGGGAGGGCTCGAACCTTCAACCTTTCGATTAACAGCCGATCGCGGTAGCCAATTGCGCCAAGGAGACAGTCCTGCTTCACTCTCACCACCATCAGAACATATCTTCAAAGCTATCAAAGCAAAGAAAAAAGCAACAAACCACTCCCGGGAGGGCTCGAACCTTCAACCTTTCGATTAACAGCCGATCGCGCTAGCCAATTGCGCCAAGGAGACAGTCCTGCTTCACTCTCACCACCATCAGAACATATCTTCAAAGCTATCAGCCCAAAGAAAAAAAAGCACCGCACCACCACCGGTTGGGCTCGAACCTCCAACCTTTCGGTTAACAGCCGATCGCACTAGCCAATTGCGCCACGGAGACAGTCCTGCTCCACACTCACCACCATAAGAACATTTCTTCAAAGCTATCAGCCCAAAGAAAAAAAAGCGCCAAACCACCACCGGGTGGGCTCAAACCTCCAACCTTTCGGTTAACAGCCGATCGCACTAGCCAATTGCGCCACGGAGACAGTCCTGCTCCACACTCACCACCATCAGAACATATCTTCAAAGCTATCAGCCCAAAGAAAAAAAAGCAACACAACACTACCGGGAAGGCTCGCACCTCCAACTTTTCAATTAACAGCCGATCGCGCTTGCGAATTGCGCCATGGAGACAGTCCTGCTCCACTCTCACCACAATCAGAACATATCTTCAAAGCTATCAGCCCAAAGAAAAAAAAGCGCCGCACCACCACCGGGTGGGCTCGAACCTCCAAACTTTCGGTTAAAAGCCGATCGTGCTAGCCATTTGCGCCACGGAGACAGTCGTGCTCCACTCTCACCACTGTCAGAACATTTCTTCAGAGCTATAAGCCCAAAGAAAAAAAGCGCCGCACCACCACCGGGTGGGCTCGAACCTCCAACCTTTCGGTTAATAGCCGATCGCGCTAGCCAATTGCGACACGGAGACAGTCGTGGTCCACTCTCACCACCATCAGAACATATCTTCAAAGCTATCAGCCCAAAGAAAAAAAAGCGCCGCATCACCACCGGGTGGGATCGAAACTCCAACCTTTCGGTTAACAGCCGATTGCGCTAGCCAATTGCGCCACGGAAACAGTCCTGCTCCACACTCACCACCATCAAAAAATATCTTCAAAGCTATCAGCTCAAAGCAAAAAAAGTGCCAAACCACCACCGGGAGGGCTCGAACCTCCAACCTTTCGGTTAACAGCCGATTGCACTAGCTAATTCCGACACGGAAACTGTCGTGCTCCACTTTCACCACCATCAGAACATAACTTCAAAGCTATCAAAGCAAATAAAAAAGCAACACACCACTCCCGGGAGGGCTCGAAACTTCAAACTTTCGGTTAACAGCCGATCGCGCTAGCCAATTGCGCCGCGGAGACAGTCGTGCTCCACTCTCACCACCATCAGATCATATCTTCAAAGCTATCAGCGCAAAGAAAAAAGCAACACACCACTCCCCGGAGCGCTCGAACCTCCAACTTTTCGGTTAACAGCCGATCGCACCAGCCAATTGCCCCACGGAGACAGTCGTGCTCCACTCTCACGACTGTCAAAACATTTCTTCAGAGCTATCAGCCCAAATAAAAAAAGCGCCAAACCACCACCGGGAGGGCTCGAACCTCCAACCTTTCGGTTAACAGCCGATCGCACTAGCCAATTCCGCCACGGAAACAGTCGTGCTCCACTTTCACCACCATCAGAACATATCTTCAAAGCTATCAAAGCAAAGAAAAAAGCAACAGACCACTCCCGGGAGGGCTCAAAACTCCAACCCTATGGTTAACAGCCGATCGCGCTAGCCAATTGCGCCACCGAGACAGTCTTGCTCCACTCTCACCACCATCAGAACATATCTTCAAAGCTATCAGACCAACGAAAAAAAGCGCCGCAGCACCACCGGGTGGGCTCGAAACTTCAACCTTTCGGTTAACAGCCAATCGCGCTAGCCAATTGCCCCACGGAGACAGTCGTGTTCCACTCTCACAACCATCAGAACATATCTTCAAAGTTATCAGCCCAAAGAAAAAAAAGCGCCGCACCGCCACCGGGTGTGCTCGAAACTCCAACCTTTCGGTTAACAGCCGATTGCGCTAGCCAATTGCGCCACGGAAACAGTCCTGCTCCGCACTCACCACCATCAGAACATATCTTCAAAGCTATCAGCCAAAAGAAAAAAACGCGCCAAACCACCACCGGGTGGGCTCGAACCTCCAACTTTTCGGTTAACAGCCGATCGCACTAGCAAATTCCTCCACGGAAACAGTCGTGCTTCACTTTCACCACCATCAGAACATATATTCAAAGCTATCAAAGCAAAGAAAAAAGCAACACACCACTCCCGGGAGGGCTCGAAACTCCAAACTTTCAGTTAACAGCCGATCGCGCTAGCCAATTGCGCCGCGGAGACAGTCGTGCTCCACTCTCACCACCATCAGAACATATCTTCAAAGCTATCAGCGCAAAGAAAAAAGCAACACACCACTCCCGGGAGCGCTCGAACCTCCAACTTTTTGGTTAACAGCCGATCGCGCTAGCCAATTGCGCCTCGGAGACAGTCCTGCTCCACTCTCACCACCATAAGAACATATCTTCAAAGCTATCAGCCCAAAGAAAAAAAAGCGCCGCACCACCACCGGGTGGGCTCCAACCTCCAACCTTACGGTTAACAGCCGATCGCGCCAGCCATTTGCGCCACGGAGACAGTCGTGCTCCACTCTCACCACTGTCAAAACATATCTTCAAAGCTATCAGCTCAAAGAAAAAAAGCAACACACCACTACCGGGAGGGCTCGCACCTCCAACTTTTCGATTAACAGCCGATCGCGCTAGCCAATTGCGCCATGGAGACAGTCCTGCTCCACTCTCACCACCATCAGATTATATCTTCAAAGCTATCAGCCCAAAGAAAAAAAAGCGCCGCACCACCACCGGGCGGGCTCGAACCTCCAACCTTTCGGTTAAAAGCCGATCGCGCTAGCCATTTGCGCCACGGAGACAGTCGTGCTCCACTCTCACCACTGTCAGAACATTTCTTCAGAGCTATCAGCCCAAAGAAAAAAAAGCGCCGCACCACCACCAGTTGGGCTCGAACCTCCAACCTTTCGGTTATCAGCCGATCACGCTAGCCAATTGCGACACGGAGACAGTCGTGGTCCACTCTCACCACCATCAGTACATATCTTCAAAGCTATCAGCCCAAAGAAAAAAGAGTGCCGCATCACCACCGGGTGGGATCGAAACTCCAACCTTTCGGTTAACAGCCGATCGCGCTAGCCAATTGCGACACGGAGACAGTCTTGCTCCACTCTCACCACCATCAGAACATATCTTCAAAGTTATCAGCCCAAAGAAAAAAAAGCGCCACACCACCACCGGGTGTGCTCGAAACTCCAACCTTTCGGTTAACAGCCGATCGCGCTAGCCAATTGCGCCACGGAAACAGTCCTGCTCCACACTCACCACCATCAGAACATATCTTCAAAGCTATCAGCCAAAAGAAAAAAAAGCGCCAAACCACCACCGGGTGGGCTCGAACCTCCACCGTTTCGGTTAACAGCCGATCGCACTAGCCAATTCCACCACGGAAACAGTCGTGCTCCACTTTCACCACCATCAGAACATATCTTCAAAGCTATCAAAGCAAAAAAAAAGCAACACACCACTCCTGGGAGGGCTCGAAACTCCAAACTTTCGGTTAACAGCCGATCGCGCTAGCCAATTGCGCCGCGGAGACAGTCGTGCTCCACTCTCACCACCATCAGAACATATCTTCAAAGCTATCAGCGCAAAGAAAAAAGCAACACACCAATCCCGGGAGCGCTCGAACCTCCAACTTTTCGGTTAACAGCCGATCGCACTAGCCAATTGCGCCTCGGAGACAGTTCTGCTCCACACTCACCACCATCAGAACATATCTTCAAAGCTATCAGCCAAAAGAAAAAAAAAGCGCCAAACCACCACCGGGTGGGCTCGAACCTCCAACTTTTCGGTTAACAGCCGATCGCACTAGCCAATTCCGCCACGGAAACAGTCGTGCTCCACTTTCACCACCATCAGAACATATCTTCAAAGAAGCAACACACCACTCCCGGGAGGGCTCGAAACTCCAAACTTTCAGTTACCAGCCGATCGCGCTAGCCAATTGCGCCGCGGAGACAGTCGTGCTCCACTATCACCACCATCAGAACATATCTTCAAAGCTATCAGCGCAAAGAAAAAAGCAACACACCACTCCCGGGAGCGCTCGAACCTCCAACTTTTCGGTTAACAGCCGATCGCACTAGCCAATTGCGCCTCGGAGACAGTCCTGCTCCACACTCACCACCATAAGAACATTTCTTCAAAGCTATCAGCCAAAAGAAAAAATAGCGCCAAACCACCACTGGGTGGGCTCGAACCTCCACCGTTTCGGTTAACAGCCGATCGCACTAGCCAATTCCACCACGGAAACAGTCGTGTTCCACTTTCACCACCATCAGAACATATCTTCAAAGCTATCAAAGCAAAAAAAAAAGCAACACACCACTCCTGGGAGGGCTCGAAACTCCAAACTTTCGGTTAACAGCCGATCGCGCTAGCCAATTGCGCCGCGGAGACAGTCGTGCTCCACTCTCACCACCATCAGAACATATCTTCAAAGCTATCAGCGCAAAGAAAAAAGCAACACACCAATCCCGGGAGCGCTCGAACCTCCAACTTTTCGGTTAACAGCCGATCGCACTAGCCAATTGCGCCTCGGAGACAGTTCTGCTCCACACTCACCACCATCAGAACATATCTTCAAAGCTATCAGCCAAAAGAAAAAAAAGCGCCAAACCACCACCGGGTGGGCTCGAACCTCAAACCTTTCGGTTAACAGCCGATCGCACTAGCCAATTCCGCCACGGAAACAGTCGTGCTCCACTTTCACCACCATCAGAACATATCTTCAAAGCTATCAAAGCAAAGAAAAAAGCAACAGACCACTCCCGGGAGGGCTCAAAACTTCAACCTTATGATTAACAGCCGATTGCGCTAGCCAATTGCGCCACGGAAACAGTCCTGCTCCACACTCACCACCATCAGAACATATCTTCAAAGCTATCAGCCAAAAGAAAAAAAAGCGCCAAACCACCACCGCGTGGGCTCGAACCTCCAACTTTTCGGTTAACAGCCGATCGCACTAGCCAATTCCGCCACGGAAACAGTCGTGCTCCACTTTCACCACCATCAGAACATATCTTCAAAGCTATATAAGCAAAGAAAAAAGCAACACACCACTCCCGGGAGGGCTCGAAACTCCAAACTTTCAGTTACCAGCCGATCGCGCTAGCCAATTGCGCCGCGGAGACAGTCGTGCTCCACTATCACCACCATCAGAACATATCTTCAAAGCTATCAGCGCAAAGAAAAAAGCAACACACCACTCCCGGGAGCGCTCGAACCTCCAACTTTTCGGTTAACAGCCGATCGCACTAGCCAATTGCGCCTCGGAGACAGTCCTGCTCCACACTCACCACCATAAGAACATTTCTTCAAAGCTATCAGCCCAAAGAAAAAAAAGCGCCAAACCACCACCGGGTGGGCTCGAACCTCAAACCTTTCGGTTAACAGCCGATCGCACTAGCCAATTCCGCCACGTAAACAGTCGTGCTCCACTTTCACCACCATCAGAACATATCTTCAAAGTTATCAGCCCAAAGAAAAAAAAGCGCAGCACCACCACCGGGTGGGCTTGAAACTCCAACCTTTCGGTTAACAGCCGATCGCGCTAGCCAATTGCGCCACGGAGACAGTCCTGCTCCACTCTCACCACCATCAGAACATATCTTCAAAGCTATCAAAGCAAAGAAAAAAGCAACACACCACTCCCGGGAGGGCTCGAAACTCCAAGCTTTCGGTTAACAGCCGATCGCGCTAGCCAATTGCGCCGCGGAGACAGTCGTGCTCCACTTTCACCACCATCAGAAAATATCTTCAAAGCTATCAGCGCAAAGAAAAAAGCAACACACTACTCCCGGGAGGGCTCGAACCTTCAACCTTTCGATTAACAGCCGATCGCGGTAGCCAATTGCGCCAAGGAGACAGTCCTGCTTCACTCTCACCACCATCAGAACATATCTTCAAAGCTATCAAAGCAAAGAAAAAAGCAACAAACCACTCCCGGGAGGGCTCGAACCTTCAACCTTTCGATTAACAGCCGATCGCGCTAGCCAATTGCGCCAAGGAGACAGTCCTGCTTCACTCTCACCACCATCAGAACATATCTTCAAAGCTATCAGCCCAAAGAAAAAAAAGCACCGCACCACCACCGGTTGGGCTCGAACCTCCAACCTTTCGGTTAACAGCCGATCGCACTAGCCAATTGCGCCACGGAGACAGTCCTGCTCCACACTCACCACCATAAGAACATTTCTTCAAAGCTATCAGCCCAAAGAAAAAAAAGCGCCAAACCACCACCGGGTGGGCTCAAACCTCCAACCTTTCGGTTAACAGCCGATCGCACTAGCCAATTGCGCCACGGAGACAGTCCTGCTCCACACTCACCACCATCAGAACATATCTTCAAAGCTATCAGCCCAAAGAAAAAAAAGCAACACAACACTACCGGGAAGGCTCGCACCTCCAACTTTTCAATTAACAGCCGATCGCGCTTGCGAATTGCGCCATGGAGACAGTCCTGCTCCACTCTCACCACAATCAGAACATATCTTCAAAGCTATCAGCCCAAAGAAAAAAAAGCGCCGCACCACCACCGGGTGGGCTCGAACCTCCAAACTTTCGGTTAAAAGCCGATCGTGCTAGCCATTTGCGCCACGGAGACAGTCGTGCTCCACTCTCACCACTGTCAGAACATTTCTTCAGAGCTATAAGCCCAAAGAAAAAAAGCGCCGCACCACCACCGGGTGGGCTCGAACCTCCAACCTTTCGGTTAATAGCCGATCGCGCTAGCCAATTGCGACACGGAGACAGTCGTGGTCCACTCTCACCACCATCAGAACATATCTTCAAAGCTATCAGCCCAAAGAAAAAAAAGCGCCGCATCACCACCGGGTGGGATCGAAACTCCAACCTTTCGGTTAACAGCCGATTGCGCTAGCCAATTGCGCCACGGAAACAGTCCTGCTCCACACTCACCACCATCAAAAAATATCTTCAAAGCTATCAGCTCAAAGCAAAAAAAGCGCCAAACCACCACCGGGAGGGCTCGAACCTCCAACCTTTCGGTTAACAGCCGATTGCACTAGCTAATTCCGACACGGAAACTGTCGTGCTCCACTTTCACCACCATCAGAACATAACTTCAAAGCTATCAAAGCAAAGAAAAAAGCAACACACCACTCCCGGGAGGGCTCGAAACTTCAAACTTTCGGTTAACAGCCGATCGCGCTAGCCAATTGCGCCGCGGAGACAGTCGTGCTCCACTCTCACCACCATCAGATCATATCTTCAAAGCTATCAGCGCAAAGAAAAAAGCAACACACCACTCCCCGGAGCGCTCGAACCTCCAACTTTTCGGTTAACAGCCGATCGCACCAGCCAATTGCCCCACGGAGACAGTCGTGCTCCACTCTCACGACTGTCAAAACATTTCTTCAGAGCTATCAGCCCAAATAAAAAAAGCGCCAAACCACCACCGGGAGGGCTCGAACCTCCAACCTTTCGGTTAACAGCCGATCGCACTAGCCAATTCCGCCACGGAAACAGTCGTGCTCCACTTTCACCACCATCAGAACATATCTTCAAAGCTATCAAAGCAAAGAAAAAAGCAACAGACCACTCCCGGGAGGGCTCAAAACTCCAACCCTATGGTTAACAGCCGATCGCGCTAGCCAATTGCGCCACCGAGACAGTCCTGCTCCACTCTCACCACCATCAGAACATATCTTCAAAGCTATCAGACCAACGAAAAAAAGCGCCGCAGCACCACCGGGTGGGCTCGAAACTTCAACCTTTCGGTTAACAGCCAATCGCGCTAGCCAATTGCCCCACGGAGACAGTCGTGTTCCACTCTCACAACCATCAGAACATATCTTCAAAGTTATCAGCCCAAAGAAAAAAAAGCGCCGCACCGCCACCGGGTGTGCTCGAAACTCCAACCTTTCGGTTAACAGCCGATTGCGCTAGCCAATTGCGCCACGGAAACAGTCCTGCTCCGCACTCACCACCATCAGAACATATCTTCAAAGCTATCAGCCAAAAGAAAAAAACGCGCCAAACCACCACCGGGTGGGCTCGAACCTCCAACTTTTCGGTTAACAGCCGATCGCACTAGCAAATTCCTCCACGGAAACAGTCGTGCTTCACTTTCACCACCATCAGAACATATATTCAAAGCTATCAAAGCAAAGAAAAAAGCAACACACCACTCCCGGGAGGGCTCGAAACTCCAAACTTTCAGTTAACAGCCGATCGCGCTAGCCAATTGCGCCGCGGAGACAGTCGTGCTCCACTCTCACCACCATCAGAACATATCTTCAAAGCTATCAGCGCAAAGAAAAAAGCAACACACCACTCCCGGGAGCGCTCGAACCTCCAACTTTTTGGTTAACAGCCGATCGCGCTAGCCAATTGCGCCTCGGAGACAGTCCTGCTCCACTCTCACCACCATAAGAACATATCTTCAAAGCTATCAGCCCAAAGAAAAAAAAGCGCCGCACCACCACCGGGTGGGCTCCAACCTCCAACCTTACGGTTAACAGCCGATCGCGCCAGCCATTTGCGCCACGGAGACAGTCGTGCTCCACTCTCACCACTGTCAAAACATATCTTCAAAGCTATCAGCTCAAAGAAAAAAAGCAACACACCACTACCGGGAGGGCTCGCACCTCCAACTTTTCGATTAACAGCCGATCGCGCTAGCCAATTGCGCCATGGAGACAGTCCTGCTCCACTCTCACCACCATCAGATTATATCTTCAAAGCTATCAGCCCAAAGAAAAAAAAGCGCCGCACCACCACCGGGCGGGCTCGAACCTCCAACCTTTCGGTTAAAAGCCGATCGCGCTAGCCATTTGCGCCACGGAGACAGTCGTGCTCCACTCTCACCACTGTCAGAACATTTCTTCAGAGCTATCAGCCCAAAGAAAAAAAAGCGCCGCACCACCACCGGTTGGGCTCGAACCTCCAACCTTTCGGTTATCAGCCGATCACGCTAGCCAATTGCGACACGGAGACAGTCGTGGTCCACTCTCACCACCATCAGTACATATCTTCAAAGCTATCAGCCCAAAGAAAAAAGAGTGCCGCATCACCACCGGGTGGGATCGAAACTCCAACCTTTCGGTTAACAGCCGATCGCGCTAGCCAATTGCGACACGGAGACAGTCCTGCTCCACTCTCACCACCATCAGAACATATCTTCAAAGTTATCAGCCCAAAGAAAAAAAAGCGCCACACCACCACCGGGTGTGCTCGAAACTCCAACCTTTCGGTTAACAGCCGATCGCGCTAGCCAATTGCGCCACGGAAACAGTCCTGCTCCACACTCACCACCATCAGAACATATCTTCAAAGCTATCAGCCAAAAGAAAAAAAAGCGCCAAACCACCACCGGGTGGGCTCGAACCTCCACCGTTTCGGTTAACAGCCGATCGCACTAGCCAATTCCACCACGGAAACAGTCGTGCTCCACTTTCACCACCATCAGAACATATCTTCAAAGCTATCAAAGCAAAAAAAAAGCAACACACCACTCCTGGGAGGGCTCGAAACTCCAAACTTTCGGTTAACAGCCGATCGCGCTAGCCAATTGCGCCGCGGAGACAGTCGTGCTCCACTCTCACCACCATCAGAACATATCTTCAAAGCTATCAGCGCAAAGAAAAAAGCAACACACCAATCCCGGGAGCGCTCGAACCTCCAACTTTTCGGTTAACAGCCGATCGCACTAGCCAATTGCGCCTCGGAGACAGTTCTGCTCCACACTCACCACCATCAGAACATATCTTCAAAGCTATCAGCCAAAAGAAAAAAAAAGCGCCAAACCACCACCGGGTGGGCTCGAACCTCCAACTTTTCGGTTAACAGCCGATCGCACTAGCCAATTCCGCCACGGAAACAGTCGTGCTCCACTTTCACCACCATCAGAACATATCTTCAAAGCTATATAAGCAAAGAAAAAAGCAACACACCACTCCCGGGAGGGCTCGAAACTCCAAACTTTCAGTTACCAGCCGATCGCGCTAGCCAATTGCGCCGCGGAGACAGTCGTGCTCCACTATCACCACCATCAGAACATATCTTCAAAGCTATCAGCGCAAAGAAAAAAGCAACAAACCACTCCCGGGAGGGCTCGAACCTTCAACCTTTCGATTAACAGCCGATCGCGCTAGCCAATTGCGCCAAGGAGACAGTCCTGCTTCACTCTCACCACCATCAGAACATATCTTCAAAGCTATCAGCCCAAAGAAAAAAAAGCACCGCACCACCACCGGTTGGGCTCGAACCTCCAACCTTTCGGTTAACAGCCGATCGCACTAGCCAATTGCGCCACGGAGACAGTCCTGCTCCACACTCACCACCATAAGAACATTTCTTCAAAGCTATCAGCCCAAAGAAAAAAAAGCGCCAAACCACCACCGGGTGGGCTCAAACCTCCAACCTTTCGGTTAACAGCCGATCGCACTAGCCAATTGCGCCACGGAGACAGTCCTGCTCCACACTCACCACCATCAGAACATATCTTCAAAGCTATCAGCCCAAAGAAAAAAAAGCAACACAACACTACCGGGAAGGCTCGCACCTCCAACTTTTCAATTAACAGCCGATCGCGCTTGCGAATTGCGCCATGGAGACAGTCCTGCTCCACTCTCACCACAATCAGAACATATCTTCAAAGCTATCAGCCCAAAGAAAAAAAAGCGCCGCACCACCACCGGGTGGGCTCGAACCTCCAAACTTTCGGTTAAAAGCCGATCGTGCTAGCCATTTGCGCCACGGAGACAGTCGTGCTCCACTCTCACCACTGTCAGAACATTTCTTCAGAGCTATAAGCCCAAAGAAAAAAAGCGCCGCACCACCACCGGGTGGGCTCGAACCTCCAACCTTTCGGTTAATAGCCGATCGCGCTAGCCAATTGCGACACGGAGACAGTCGTGGTCCACTCTCACCACCATCAGAACATATCTTCAAAGCTATCAGCCCAAAGAAAAAAAAGCGCCGCATCACCACCGGGTGGGATCGAAACTCCAACCTTTCCGTTAACAGCCAATCGCGCTAGCCAATTGCGACACGGAGACAGTCCTGCTCCACTCTCACCACCATCAGAACATATCTTCAAAGCTATCAGCCCAAAGAAAAAAAAGCGCCGCACCACCACCGGGTGTGCTCGAAACTCCAACATTTCGGTTAACAGCCGATTGCGCTAGCCAATTGCGCCACGGAAACAGTCCTGCTCCACACTCACCACCATCAAAACATATCTTCAAAGCTATCAGCTCAAAGAAAAAAAAGCGCCAAACCACCACCGGGAGGGCTCGAACCTCCAACCTATCGGTTAACAGCCGATTGCACTAGCTAATTTCGACACGGAAACTGTCGTGCTCCACTTTCACCACCATCAGAACATAACTTCAAAGCTATCAAAGCAAAGAAAAAGCAACACACCACTCCCGGGAGGGCTCGAAACTTCAAACTTTCGGTTAACAGCCGATCGCGCTAGCCAATTGCGCCGCGGAGACAGTCGTGCTCCACTCTCACCACCATCAGATCATATCTTCAAAGCTATCAGCGCAAAGAAAAAAGCAACACACCACTCCCCGGAGCGCTCGAACCTCCAACTTTTCGGTTAACAGCCGATCGCACTAGCCAATTGCCCCACGGAGACAGTCGTGCTCCACTCTCACCACTGTCAAAACATTTCTTCAGAGCTATCAGCCCAAATAAAAAAAGCACCAAACCACCACCGGGTGGGCTCGAACCTCCAACCTTTCGGTTAACAGCCGATCGCACTAGCCAATTCCGCCACGGAAACAGTCGTGCTCCACTTTCACCACCATCAGAACATATCTTCAAAGCTATCAAAGCAAAGAAAAAAGCAACAAACCACTCCCGGGAGGGCTCAAAACTCCAACCCTATGGTTAACAGCCGATCGCGCTAGCCAATTGCGCCACCGAGACAGTCCTGCTCCACTCTCACCACCATCAGAACATATCTTCAAAGCTATCAGACCAACGAAAAAAAGCGCCGCAGCACCACCGGGTGGGCTCGAAACTTCAACCTTTCGGTTAACAGCCAATCGCGCTAGCCAATTGCCCCACGGAGACAGTCGTGTTCCACTCTCACAACCATCAGAACATATCTTCAAAGTTATCAGCCCAAAGAAAAAAACGCGCCAAACCACCACCGGGTGGGCTCGAACCTCCAACTTTTCGGTTAACAGCCGATCGCACTAGCCAATTCCTCCACGGAAACAGTCGTGCTCCACTTTCACCACCATCAGAACATATATTCAAAGCTATCAAAGCAAAGAAAAAAGCAACACACCACTCCCGGGAGGGCTGGAAACTCCAAACTTTCAGTTAACAGCCGATCGCGCTAGCCAATTGCGCCGCGGAGACAGTCGTGCTCCACTCTCACCACCATCAGAACATATCTTCAAAGCTATCAGCGCAAAGAAAAAAGCAACACACCACTCCCGGGAGCGCTCGAACCTCCAACTTTTGGTTAACAGCCGATCGCGCTAGCCAATTGCGCCTCGGAGACAGTCCTGCTCCACTCTCACCACCATAAGAACATATCTTCAAAGCTATCAGCCCAAAGAAAAAAAAGCGCCGCACCACCACCGGGTGGGCTCCAACCTCCAACCTTACGGTTAACAGCCGATCGCGCCAGCCATTTGCGCCACGGAGACAGTCGTGCTCCACTCTCACCACTGTCAAAACATATCTTCAAAGCTATCAGCTCAAAGAAAAAAAGCAACACACCACTACCGGGAGGGCTCGAACCTCCAACTTTTCGATTAACAGCCGATCGCGCTAGCCAATTGCGCCATGGAGACAGTCCTGCTCCACTCTCACCACCATCAGATTATATCTTCAAAGCTATCAGCCCAAAGAAAAAAAAGCGCAGCACCACCACCGGGCGGGCTCGAACCTCCAACCTTTCGGTTAAAAGCCGATCGCGCTAGCCATTTGCGCCACGGAGACAGTCGTGCTCCACTCTCACCACTGTCAGAACATTTCTTCAGAGCTATCAGCCCAAAGAAAAAAAAGCGCCGCACCACCACCGGTTGGGCTCGAACCTCCAACCTTTCGGTTATCAGCCGATCACGCTAGCCAATTGCGACACGGAGACAGTCGTGGTCCACTCTCACCACCATCAGTACATATCTTCAAAGCTATCAGCCCAAAGAAAAAAAAGTGCCGCATCACCACCGGGTGGGATCGAAACTCCAACCTTTCGGTTAACAGCCGATCGCGCTAGCCAATTGCGACACGGAGACAGTCCTGCTCCACTCTCACCACCATCAGAACATATCTTCAAAGTTATCAGCCCAAAGAAAAAAAGCGCCACACCACCACCGGGTGTGCTCGAAACTCCAACCTTTCGGTTAACAGCCGATCGCGCTAGCCAATTGCGCCACGGAAACAGTCCTGCTCCACACTCACCACCATCAGAACATATCTTCAAAGCTATCAGCCCAAAGAAAAAAAAGCGCCGCACCACCACCGGGCGGGCTCGAACCTCCAACCTTTCGGTTAAAAGCCGATCGCGCTAGCCATTTGCGCCACGGAGACAGTCGTGCTCCACTCTCACCACTGTCAGAACATTTCTTCAGAGCTATCAGCCCAAAGAAAAAAAAGCGCCGCACCACCACCGGTTGGGCTCGAACCTCCAACCTTACGGTTATCAGCCGATAACGCTAGCCAATTGCGACACGGAGACAGTCGTGGTCCACTCTCACCACCATCAGTACATATCTTCAAAGCTATCAGCCCAAAGAAAAAAAAGTGCCGCATCACCACCGGGTGGGATCGAAACTCCAACCTTTCGGTTAACAGCCGATCGCGCTAGCCAATTGCGACACGGAGACAGTCCTGCTCCACTCTCACCACCATCAGAACATATCTTCAAAGTTATCAGCCCAAAGAAAAAAAAGCGCCACACCACCACCGGGTGTGCTCGAAACTCCAACCTTTCGGTTAACAGCCGATCGCGCTAGCCAATTGCGCCACGGAAACAGTCCTGCTCCACACTCACCACCATCAGAACATATCTTCAAAGCTATCAGCCAAAAGAAAAAAAAGCGCCAAACCACCACCGGGTGGGCTCGAACCTCCAACGTTTCGGTTAACAGCCGATCGCACTAGCCAATTCCACCACGGAAACAGTCGTGCTCCACTTTCACCACCATCAGAACATATCTTCAAAGCTATCAAAGCAAAAAAAAGCAACACACCACTCCTGGGAGGGCTCGAAACTCCAAACTTTCAGTTAACAGCCGATCGCGCTAGCCAATTGCGCCGCGCAGACAGTCGTGCTCCACTCTCACCACCATCAGAACATATCTTAAAAGCTATCAGCGCAAAGAAAAAAGCAACAAACCACTCCCGGGAGGGCTCGAACCTTCAACCTTTCGATTAACAGCCGATCGCGCTAGCCAATTGCGCCAAGGAGACAGTCCTGCTTCACTCTCACCACCATCAGAACATATCTTCAAAGCTATAAGCCCAAAGAAAAAAAAGCACCGCACCACCACCGGTTGGGCTCGAACCTCCAACCTTTCGGTTAACAGCCGATCGCACTAGGCAATTGCGCCACGGAGACAGTCCTGCTCCACACTCACCACCATAAGAACATTTCTTCAAAGCTATCAGCCCAAAGAAAAAAAAGCGCCAAACCACCACCGGGTGGGCTCAAACCTCCAACCTTTCGGTTAACAGCCGATCGCACTAGCCAATTGCGCCACGGAGACAGTCCTGCTCCACACTCACCACCATCAGAACATATCTTCAAAGCTATCAGCCCAAAGAAAAAAAAGCAACACAACACTACCGGGAAGGCTCGCACCTCCAACTTTTCAATTAACAGCCGATCGCGCTTGCGAATTGCGCCATGGAGACAGTCCTGCTCCACTCTCACCACAATCAGAACATATCTTCAAAGCTATCAGCCCAAAGAAAAAAAAGCGCCGCACCACCACCGGGTGGGCTCGAACCTCCAAACTTTCGGTTAAAAGCCGATCGTGCTAGCCATTTGCGCCACGGAGACAGTCGTGCTCCACTCTCACCACTGTCAGAACATTTCTTCAGAGCTATAAGCCCAAAGAAAAAAAGCGCCGCACCACCACCGGGTGGGCTCGAACCTCCAACCTTTCGGTTAATAGCCGATCGCGCTAGCCAATTGCGACACGGAGACAGTCGTGGTCCACTCTCACCACCATCAGAACATATCTTCAAAGCTATCAGCCCAAAGAAAAAAAAGCGCCGCATCACCACCGGGTGGGATCGAAACTCCAACCTTTCCGTTAACAGCCAATCGCGCTAGCCAATTGCGACACGGAGACAGTCCTGCTCCACTCTCACCACCATCAGAACATATCTTCAAAGCTATCAGCCCAAAGAAAAAAAGCGCCGCACCACCACCGGGTGTGCTCGAAACTCCAACCTTTCGGTTAACAGCCGATTGCGCTAGCCAATTGCGCCACGGAAACAGTCCTGCTCCACACTCACCACCATCAAAACATATCTTCAAAGCTATCAGCTCAAAGAAAAAAAAGCGCCAAACCACCACCGGGAGGGCTCGAACCTCCAACCTTTCGGTTAACAGCCGATTGCACTAGCTAATTCCGACACGGAAACAGTCGTGCTCCACTTTCACCACCATCAGAACATAACTTCAAAGCTATCAAAGCAAAGAAAAAAGCAACACACCACTCCCGGGAGGGCTCGAAACTTCAAACTTTCGGTTAACAGCCGATCGCGCTAGCCAATTGCGCCGCGGAGACAGTCGTGCTCCACTCTCACCACCATCAGATCATATCTTCAAAGCTATCAGCGCAAAGAAAAAAGCAACACACCACTCCCCGGAGCGCTCGAACCTCCAACTTTTCGGTTAACAGCCGATCGCACTAGCCAATTGCCCCACGGAGACAGTCGTGCTCCACTCTCACCACTGTCAAAACATTTCTTCAGAGCTATCAGCCCAAATAAAAAAAGCACCAAACCACCACCGGGTGGGCTCGAACCTCCAACCTTTCGGTTAACAGCCGATCGCACTAGCCAATTCCGCCACGGAAACAGTCGTGCTCCACTTTCACCACCATCAGAACATATCTTCAAAGCTATCAAAGCAAAGAAAAAAGCAACAAACCACTCCCGGGAGGGCTCAAAACTCCAACCCTATGGTTAACAGCCGATCGCGCTAGCCAATTGCGCCACCGAGACAGTCCTGCTCCACTCTCACCACCATCAGAACATATCTTCAAAGCTATCAGACCAACGAAAAAAAGCGCCGCAGCACCACCGGGTGGGCTCGAAACTTCAACCTTTCGGTTAACAGCCAATCGCGCTAGCCAATTGCCCCACGGAGACAGTCGTGTTCCACTCTCACAACCATCAGAACATATCTTCAAAGTTATCAGCCCAAAGAAAAAAAAGCGCCGCACCGCCACCGGGTGTGCTCGAAACTCCAACCTTTCGGTTAACAGCCGATTGCGCTAGCCAATTGCGCCACGGAAACAGTCCTGCTCCGCACTCACCACCATCAGAACATATCTTCAAAGCTATCAGCCAAAAGAAAAAAACGCGCCAAACCACCACCGGGTGGGCTCGAACCTCCAACTTTTCGGTTAACAGCCGATCGCACTAGCCAATTCCGCCACGGAAACAGTCGTGCTCCACTTTCACCACCATCAGAACATATATTCAAAGCTATCAAAGCAAAGAAAAAAGCAACACACCACTCCCGGGAGGGCTCGAAACTCCAAACTTTCAGTTAACAGCCGATCGCGCTAGCCAATTGCGCCGCGGAGACAGTCGTGCTCCACTCTCACCACCATCAGAACATATCTTCAAAGCTATCAGCGCAAAGAAAAAAGCAACACACTACTCTCGGGAGCGCTCGAACCTCCAACTTTTTGGTTAACAGCCGATCGCGCTAGCCAATTGCGCCTCGGAGACAGTCCTGCTCCACTCTCACCACCATAAGAACATATCTTCAAAGCTATCAGCCCAAAGAAAAAAAAGCGCCGCACCACCACCGGGTGGGCTCCAACCTCCAACCTTACGGTTAACAGCCGATCGCACCAGCCATTTGCGCCACGGAGACAGTCGTGCTCCACTCTCACCACTGTCAAAACATATCTTCAAAGCTATCAGCTCAAAGAAAAAAAGCAACACACCACTACCGGGAGGGCTCGCACCTCCAACTTTTCGATTAACAGCCGATCGCGCTAGCCAATTGCGCCATGGAGACAGTCCTGCTCCACTCTCACCACCATCAGATTATATCTTCAAAGCTATCAGCCCAAAGAAAAAAAAGCGCCGCACCACCACCGGGCGGGCTCGAACCTCCAACCTTTCGGTTAAAAGCCGATCGCGCTAGCCATTTGCGCCACGGAGACAGTCGTGCTCCACTCTCACCACTGTCAGAACATTTCTTCAGAGCTATCAGCCCAAAGAAAAAAAAGCGCCGCACCACCACCGGTTGGGCTCGAACCTCCAACCTTACGGTTATCAGCCGATAACGCTAGCCAATTGCGACACGGAGACAGTCGTGGTCCACTCTCACCACCATCAGTACATATCTTCAAAGCTATCAGCCCAAAGAAAAAAAAGTGCCGCATCACCACCGGGTGGGATCGAAACTCCAACCTTTCGGTTAACAGCCGATCGCGCTAGCCAATTGCGACACGGAGACAGTCCTGCTCCACTCTCACCACCATCAGAACATATCTTCAAAGTTATCAGCCCAAAGAAAAAAAAGCGCCACACCACCACCGGGTGTGCTCGAAACTCCAACCTTTCGGTTAACAGCCGATCGCGCTAGCCAATTGCGCCACGGAAACAGTCCTGCTCCACACCCACCACCATCAGAACATATCTTCAAAGCTATCAGCCAAAAGAAAAAAAAGCGCCAAACCACCACCGGGTGGGCTCGAACCTCCAACGTTTCGGTTAACAGCCGATCGCACTAGCCAATTCCATCACGGAAACAGTCGTGCTCCACTTTCACCACCATCAGAACATATCTTCAAAGCTATCAAAGCAAAAAAAAAGCAACACACCACTCCTGGGAGGGCTCGAAACTCCAAACTTTCAGTTAACAGCCGATCGCGCTAGCCAATTGCGCCGCGGAGACAGTCGTGCTCCACTCTCACCACCATCAGAACATATCTTCAAAGCTATCAGCGCAAAGAAAAAAGCAACACACCAATCCCGGGAGCGCTCGAACCTCCAACTTTTCGGTTAACAGCCGATCGCACTAGCCAATTGCGCCTCGGAGACAGTTCTGCTCCACACTCACCACCATCAGAACATATCTTCAAAGCTATCAGCCAAAAGAAAAAAAAGCGCCAAACCACCACCGGGTGGGCTCGAACCTCAAACCTTTCGGTTAACAGCCGATCGCACTAGCCAATTCCGCCACGGAAACAGTCGTGCTCCACTTTCACCACCATCAGAACATATCTTCAAAGCTATCAAAGCAAAGAAAAAAGCAACAGACCACTCCCGGGAGGGCTCAAAACTCCAACCTTATGATTAACAGCCGATCGCGCTAGCCAATTGCGCCACCGAGACAGTCCTGCTCCACTCTCACCACCATCAGAACATATCTTCAAAGCTATCAGACCAACGAAAAAAAAGCGCCGCAGCACCACCGGGTGGGTTCGAAACTTCAACCTTTCGGTTAACAGCCAATCGCGCTAGCCAATTGCCCCACGGAGACAGTCGTGCTCCACTCTCACCACCATCAGAACATATCTTCAAAGTTATCAGCTCAAAGAAAAAAAAGCGCCGCACCACCACCGGGTGTGCTCGAAACTCCAACCTTTCGGTTAACAGCCGATTGCGCTAGCCAATTGCGCCACGGAAACAGTCCTGCTCCACACTCACCACCATCAGAACATATCTTCAAAGCTATCAGCCAAAAGAAAAAAAAGCGCCAAACCACCACCGCGTGGGCTCGAACCTCCAACTTTTCGGTTAACAGCCGATCGCACTAGCCAATTCCGCCACGGAAACAGTCGTGCTCCACTTTCACCACCATCAGAACACATCTTCAAAGCTATCAAAGCAAAGAAAAAAGCAACACACCACTCCCGGGAGGGCTCGAAACTCCAAACTTTCAGTTAACAGCCGATCGCGCTAGCAATTGCGCCGCGGAGACAGTCGTGCTCCACTATCACCACCATCAGAACATATCTTCAAAGCTATCAGCGCAAAGAAAAAAGCAACACACCACTCCCGGGAGCGCTCGAACCTCCAACTTTTCGGTTAACAGCCGATCGCACTAGCCAATTGCGCCTCGGAGACAGTCCTGCTCCACACTCACCACCATAAGAACATTTCTTCAAAGCTATCAGCCCAAAGAAAAAAAAAGCGCCAAACCACCACCGGGTGGGCTCGAACCTCAAACCTTTCGGTTAACAGCCGATCGCACTAGCCAATTCCGCCACGGAAACAGTCGTGCTCCACTTTCACCACCATCAGAACATATCTTCAAAGCTATCAGCCCAAAGAAAAAAAAGCGCCGCACCACCACCGGGTGTGCTCGAAACTCCAACCTTTCGGTTAACAGCCGATTGCGCTTGCCAATTGCGCCACGGAAACAGTCCTGCTCCGCACTCACCACCATCAGAACATATCTTCAAAGCTATCAGCCAAAAGAAAAAAAAGCGCCAAACCACCACCGGGTGGGCTCGAACCTCCAACTTTTCGGTTAACAGCCGATCGCACTAGCCAATTCCGCCACGGAAACAGTCGTGCTCCACTTTCACCACCATCAGAACATATCTTCAAAGCTATCAAAGCAAAGAAAAAAGCAACACACCACTCCCGGGAGGGCTCGAAACTCCAAGCTTTCGGTTAACAGCCGATCGCGCTAGCCAATTGCGCCGTGGAGACAGTCGTGCTCCACTTTCACCACCATCAGAACATATCTTCAAAGCTATCAGCCCAAAGAAAAAAAAGCGCCGCATCACCACCGGGTGGGATCGAAACTCCAACCTTTCCGTTAACAGCCAATCGCGCTAGCCAATTGCGACACGGAGACAGTCCTGCTCCACTCTCACCACCATCAGAACATATCTTCAAAGCTATCAGCCCAAAGAAAAAAAAGCGCCGCACCACCACCGGGTGTGCTCGAAACTCCAACCTTTCGGATAACAGCCGATCGCGCTAGCCAATTGCGCCACGGAAACAGTCCTGCTCCACACTCACCACCATCAAAACATATCTTCAAAGCTATCAGCTCAAAGAAAAAAAAGCGCCAAACCACCACCGGGAGGGCTCGAACCTGCAACCTTTCGGTTAACAGCCGATTGCACTAGCTAATTCCGACACGGAAACTGTCGTGCTCCACTTTCACCACCATCAGAACATAACTTCAAAGCTATCAAAGCAAAGAAAAAAGCAACACACCACTCCCGGGAGGGCTCGAAACTTCAAACTTTCGGTTAACAGCCGATCGCGCTAGCCAATTGCGCCGCGGAGACAGTCGTGCTCCACTCTCACCACCATCAGATCATATCTTCAAAGCTATCAGCGCAAAAAAAAAGCAACACACCACTCCCCGGAGCGCTCGAACCTCCAACTTTTCGGTTAACAGCCGATCGCACTAGCCAATTGCCCCACGGAGACAGTCGTGCTCCACTCTCACCACTGTCAAAACATTTCTTCAGAGCTATCAGCCCAAAGAAAAAAAGCGCCAAACCACCACCGGGTGGGCTCGAACCTCCAACCTTTCGGTTAACAGCCGATCGCACTAGCCAATTCCGCCACGGAAACAGTCGTGCTCCGCTTTCACCACCATCAGAACATATCTTCAAAGCTATCAAAGCAAAGAAAAAAGCAACAGACCACTCCCGGGAGGGCTCAAAACACCAACCCTATGGTTAACAGCCGATCGCGCTAGCCAATTGCGCCACCGAGACAGTCCTGCTCCACTCTCACCACCATCAGAACATATCTTCAAAGCTATCAGACCAACGAAAAAAAGCGCCGCAGCACCACCGGGTGGGCTCGAAACTTCAACCTTTCGGTTAACAGCCAATCGCGCTAGCCAATTGCCCCACAGAGACAGTCGTGTTCCACTCTCACAACCATCAGAACATATCTTCAAAGTTATCAGCCCAAAGAAAAAAAAGCGCCGCACCACCACCGGGTGTGCTCGAAACTCCAACCTTTCGGTTAACAGCCGATTGCGCTTGCCAATTGCGCCACGGAAACAGTCCTGCTCCGCACTCACCACCATCAGAACATATCTTCAAAGCTATCAGCCAAAAGAAAAAAAAGCGCCAAACCACCACCGGGTGGGCTCGAACCTCCAACTTTTCGGTTAACAGCCGATCGCACTAGCCAATTCCGCCACGGAAACAGTCGTGCTCCACTTTCACCACCATCAGAACATATCTTCAAAGCTATCAAAGCAAAGGAAAAAGCAACACACCACTCCCGGGAGGGCTCGAAACTCCAAACTTTCAGTTAACAGCCGATCGCGCTAGCCATTTGCGCCGCGGAGACAGTCCTGCTCCACTCTCACCACCATCAGAACATATCTTCAAAGCTATCAGCGCAAAGGAAAAAGCAACACACCACTCCCGGGAGCGCTCGAACCTCCAACTTTTTGGTTAACAGCCGATCGCGCTAGCCAATTGCGCCTCGGAGACAGTCCTGCTCCACACTCACCACCATAAGAACATTTCTTCAAAGCTATCAGCCCAAAGAAAAAAAAGCGCCAAACCACCACCGGGTGGGCTCGAACCTCAAACCTTTCGGTTAACAGCCGATCGCACTAGCCAATTCCGCCACGGAAACAGTCGTGCTCCACTTTCACCACCATCAGAACATATCTTCGAAGCTGTCAAAGCAAAAAAAAAAAGCAACAGACCACTCCCGAGAGGGCTAAAAACTCCAACCTTATGGTTAACAGTCGATCGCGCTAGCCAATTGCGCCACCGAGACAGTCCTGCTCCACTCTCACCACCATCAGAACATATCTTCAAAGCTATCAGACCAACGAAAAAAAAGCGCCGCAGCACCACCGGGTGGGCTCGAAACTTCAACCTTTCGGTTAACAGCCAATCGCGCTAGCCAATTGCCCCACGGAGACAGTCCTGCTCCACTCTCACCACCATCAGAACATATCTTCAAAGTTATCAGCCCAAAGAAAAAAAAGCGCAGCACCACCACCGGGTGGGCTTGAAACTCCAACCTTTCGGTTAACAGCCGATCGTGCTAGCCAATTGCACCACGGAGACAGTCCTGCTCCACTCTCACCACCATCAGAACATATCTTCAAAGCTATGAAAGCAAAGAAAAAAGCAACACACCACTCCCGGGAGGGCTCGACACTCCAAGCTTTCGGTTAACAGCCGATCGCGCTAGCCAATTGCGCCATGGAGACAGTCCTGCTCCACTCTCACCACCATGAGATTATATCTTCAAAGCTATCAGCCCAAAGAAAAAAAGCGCCGCACCACCACCGGGTGGGCTCGAACCTCCAACCTTTCGGTTAAAAGCCGATCGCGCTAGCCATTTGCGCCACGGAGACAGTCGTGCTCCACTCTCACCACTGTCAGAACATTTCTTCAGAGCTATCAGCCCAAAGAAAAAAAAGCGCCGCACCACCACCGGGTGGGCTCGAACCTCCAACCTTTCGGTTATCAGCCGATCACGCTAGCCAATTGCGACACGGAGACAGTCCTGCTCCACTCTCACCACCATCAGAACAAATCTTCAAAGTTATCAGCCCAAAGAAAAAAAAGCGCCGCACCACCACCGGGTGTGCTCGAAACTCCAACCTTTCGGTTAACAGCCGATCGCGATAGCCAATTTCGCCAAGGAGACAGTCCTGCTTCACTCTCACCACCATCAGATTATATCTTCAAAGCTATCAGCCCAAAGAAAAAAAAGCGCCGCACCACCACCGGGCGGGCTCGAACCTCCAACCTTTCGGTTAAAAGCCGATCGCGCTAGCCATTTGCGCCACGGAGACAGTCGTGCTCCACTCTCACCACTGTCAGAACATTTCTTCAGAGCTATCAGCCCAAAGAAAAAAAAGCGCCGCACCACCACCGGTTGGGCTCGAACCTCCAACCTTACGGTTATCAGCCGATAACGCTAGCCAATTGCGACACGGAGACAGTCGTGGTCCACTCTCACCACCATCAGTACATATCTTCAAAGCTATCAGCCCAAAGAAAAAAAAGTGCCGCATCACCACCGGGTGGGATCGAAACTCCAACCTTTCGGTTAACAGCCGATCGCGCTAGCCAATTGCGACACGGAGACAGTCCTGCTCCACTCTCACCACCATCAGAACATATCTTCAAAGTTATCAGCCCAAAGAAAAAAAAGCGCCACACCACCACCGGGTGTGCTCGAAACTCCAACCTTTCGGTTAACAGCCGATCGCGCTAGCCAATTGCGCCACGGAAACAGTCCTGCTCCACACTCACCACCATCAGAACATATCTTCAAAGCTATCAGCCAAAAGAAAAAAAAGCGCCAAACCACCACCGGGTGGGCTCGAACCTCCAACGTTTCGGTTAACAGCCGATCGCACTAGCCAATTCCACCACGGAAACAGTCGTGCTCCACTTTCACCACCATCAGAACATATCTTCAAAGCTATCAAAGCAAAAAAAAAGCAACACACCACTCCTGGGAGGGCTCGAAACTCCAAACTTTCAGTTAACAGCCGATCGCGCTAGCCAATTGCGCCGCGGAGACAGTCGTGCTCCACTCTCACCACCATCAGAACATATCTTCAAAGCTATCAGCGCAAAGAAAAAAGCAACACACCAATCCCGGGAGCGCTCGAACCTCCAACTTTTCGGTTAACAGCCGATCGCACTAGCCAATTGCGCCTCGGAGACAGTTCTGCTCCACACTCACCACCATCAGAACATATCTTCAAAGCTATCAGCCAAAAGAAAAAAAAGCGCCAAACCACCACCGGGTGGGCTCGAACCTCAAACCTTTCGGTTAACAGCCGATCGCACTAGCCAATTCCGCCACGGAAACAGTCGTGCTCCACTTTCACCACCATCAGAACATATCTTCAAAGCTATCAAAGCAAAGAAAAAAGCAACAGACCACTCCCGGGAGGGCTCAAAACTCCAACCTTATGATTAACAGCCGATCGCGCTAGCCAATTGCGCCACCGAGACAGTCCTGCTCCACTCTCACCACCATCAGAACATATCTTCAAAGCTATCAGACCAACGAAAAAAAAAGCGCCGCAGCACCACCGGGTGGGCTCGAAACTTCAACCTTTCGGTTAACAGCCAATCGCGCTAGCCAATTGCCCCACGGAGACAGTCGTGCTCCACTCTCACCACCATCAGAACATATCTTCAAAGTTATCAGCTCAAAGAAAAAAAAGCGCCGCACCACCACCGGGTGTGCTCGAAACTCCAACCTTTCGGTTAACAGCCGATTGCGCTAGCCAATTGC
The DNA here is from genome assembly GCF_043290135.1 of Rhipicephalus microplus. Lineage (NCBI taxonomy): Eukaryota > Metazoa > Arthropoda > Arachnida > Ixodida > Ixodidae > Rhipicephalus > Rhipicephalus microplus. The sequence continues at coordinate 182,546 of NW_027464626.1, read as the reverse complement.
GCCACGGAAACAGTCCTGCTCCACACTCACCACCATCAGAACATATCTTCAAAGCTATCAGCCAAAAGAAAAAAAAGCGCCAAACCACCACCGCGTGGGCTCGAACCTCCAACTTTTCGGTTAACAGCCGATCGCACTAGCCAATTCCGCCACGGAAACAGTCGTGCTCCACTTTCACCACCATCAGAACATATCTTCAAAGCTATCAAAGCAAAGGAAAAAGCAACACACCACTCCCGGGAGGGCTCGAAACTCCAAACTTTCAGTTAACAGCCGATCGCGCTAGCCATTTGCGCCGCGGAGACAGTCCTGCTCCACTCTCACCACCATCAGAACATATCTTCAAAGCTATCAGCGCAAAGGAAAAAGCAACACACCACTCCCGGGAGCGCTCGAACCTCCAACTTTTTGGTTAACAGCCGATCGCGCTAGCCAATTGCGCCTCGGAGACAGTCCTGCTCCACACTCACCACCATAAGAACATTTCTTCAAAGCTATCAGCCCAAAGAAAAAAAAGCGCCAAACCACCACCGGGTGGGCTCGAACCTCAAACCTTTCGGTTAACAGCCGATCGCACTAGCCAATTCCGCCACGGAAACAGTCGTGCTCCACTTTCACCACCATCAGAACATATCTTCGAAGCTGTCAAAGCAAAAAAAAAAAGCAACAGACCACTCCCGAGAGGGCTAAAAACTCCAACCTTATGGTTAACAGTCGATCGCGCTAGCCAATTGCGCCACCGAGACAGTCCTGCTCCACTCTCACCACCATCAGAACATATCTTCAAAGCTATCAGACCAACGAAAAAAAAGCGCCGCAGCACCACCGGGTGGGCTCGAAACTTCAACCTTTCGGTTAACAGCCAATCGCGCTAGCCAATTGCCCCACGGAGACAGTCCTGCTCCACTCTCACCACCATCAGAACATATCTTCAAAGTTATCAGCCCAAAGAAAAAAAAGCGCAGCACCACCACCGGGTGGGCTTGAAACTCCAACCTTTCGGTTAACAGCCGATCGTGCTAGCCAATTGCACCACGGAGACAGTCCTGCTCCACTCTCACCACCATCAGAACATATCTTCAAAGCTATGAAAGCAAAGAAAAAAGCAACACACCACTCCCGGGAGGGCTCGACACTCCAAGCTTTCGGTTAACAGCCGATCGCGCTAGCCAATTGCGCCATGGAGACAGTCCTGCTCCACTCTCACCACCATGAGATTATATCTTCAAAGCTATCAGCCCAAAGAAAAAAAGCGCCGCACCACCACCGGGTGGGCTCGAACCTCCAACCTTTCGGTTAAAAGCCGATCGCGCTAGCCATTTGCGCCACGGAGACAGTCGTGCTCCACTCTCACCACTGTCAGAACATTTCTTCAGAGCTATCAGCCCAAAGAAAAAAAAGCGCCGCACCACCACCGGGTGGGCTCGAACCTCCAACCTTTCGGTTATCAGCCGATCACGCTAGCCAATTGCGACACGGAGACAGTCCTGCTCCACTCTCACCACCATCAGAACAAATCTTCAAAGTTATCAGCCCAAAGAAAAAAAAGCGCCGCACCACCACCGGGTGTGCTCGAAACTCCAACCTTTCGGTTAACAGCCGATCGCGATAGCCAATTTCGCCAAGGAGACAGTCCTGCTTCACTCTCACCACCATCAGATTATATCTTCAAAGCTATCAGCCCAAAGAAAAAAAAGCGCCGCACCACCACCGGGCGGGCTCGAACCTCCAACCTTTCGGTTAAAAGCCGATCGCGCTAGCCATTTGCGCCACGGAGACAGTCGTGCTCCACTCTCACCACTGTCAGAACATTTCTTCAGAGCTATCAGCCCAAAGAAAAAAAAGCGCCGCACCACCACCGGTTGGGCTCGAACCTCCAACCTTACGGTTATCAGCCGATAACGCTAGCCAATTGCGACACGGAGACAGTCGTGGTCCACTCTCACCACCATCAGTACATATCTTCAAAGCTATCAGCCCAAAGAAAAAAAAGTGCCGCATCACCACCGGGTGGGATCGAAACTCCAACCTTTCGGTTAACAGCCGATCGCGCTAGCCAATTGCGACACGGAGACAGTCCTGCTCCACTCTCACCACCATCAGAACATATCTTCAAAGTTATCAGCCCAAAGAAAAAAAAGCGCCACACCACCACCGGGTGTGCTCGAAACTCCAACCTTTCGGTTAACAGCCGATCGCGCTAGCCAATTGCGCCACGGAAACAGTCCTGCTCCACACTCACCACCATCAGAACATATCTTCAAAGCTATCAGCCAAAAGAAAAAAAAGCGCCAAACCACCACCGGGTGGGCTCGAACCTCCAACGTTTCGGTTAACAGCCGATCGCACTAGCCAATTCCACCACGGAAACAGTCGTGCTCCACTTTCACCACCATCAGAACATATCTTCAAAGCTATCAAAGCAAAAAAAAAGCAACACACCACTCCTGGGAGGGCTCGAAACTCCAAACTTTCAGTTAACAGCCGATCGCGCTAGCCAATTGCGCCGCGGAGACAGTCGTGCTCCACTCTCACCACCATCAGAACATATCTTCAAAGCTATCAGCGCAAAGAAAAAAGCAACACACCAATCCCGGGAGCGCTCGAACCTCCAACTTTTCGGTTAACAGCCGATCGCACTAGCCAATTGCGCCTCGGAGACAGTTCTGCTCCACACTCACCACCATCAGAACATATCTTCAAAGCTATCAGCCAAAAGAAAAAAAAGCGCCAAACCACCACCGGGTGGGCTCGAACCTCAAACCTTTCGGTTAACAGCCGATCGCACTAGCCAATTCCGCCACGGAAACAGTCGTGCTCCACTTTCACCACCATCAGAACATATCTTCAAAGCTATCAAAGCAAAGAAAAAAGCAACAGACCACTCCCGGGAGGGCTCAAAACTCCAACCTTATGATTAACAGCCGATCGCGCTAGCCAATTGCGCCACCGAGACAGTCCTGCTCCACTCTCACCACCATCAGAACATATCTTCAAAGCTATCAGACCAACGAAAAAAAAAGCGCCGCAGCACCACCGGGTGGGCTCGAAACTTCAACCTTTCGGTTAACAGCCAATCGCGCTAGCCAATTGCCCCACGGAGACAGTCGTGCTCCACTCTCACCACCATCAGAACATATCTTCAAAGTTATCAGCTCAAAGAAAAAAAAGCGCCGCACCACCACCGGGTGTGCTCGAAACTCCAACCTTTCGGTTAACAGCCGATTGCGCTAGCCAATTGCGCCACGGAAACAGTCCTGCTCCACACTCACCACCATCAGAACATATCTTCAAAGCTATCAGCCAAAAGAAAAAAAAGCGCCAAACCACCACCGCGTGGGCTCGAACCTCCAACTTTTCGGTTAACAGCCGATCGCACTAGCCAATTCCGCCACGGAAACAGTCGTGCTCCACTTTCACCACCATCAGAACACATCTTCAAAGCTATCAAAGCAAAGAAAAAAGCAACACACCACTCCCGGGAGGGCTCGAAACTCCAAACTTTCAGTTAACAGCCGATCGCGCTAGCAATTGCGCCGCGGAGACAGTCGTGCTCCACTATCACCACCATCAGAACATATCTTCAAAGCTATCAGCGCAAAGAAAAAAGCAACACACCACTCCCGGGAGCGCTCGAACCTCCAACTTTTCGGTTAACAGCCGATCGCACTAGCCAATTGCGCCTCGGAGACAGTCCTGCTCCACACTCACCACCATAAGAACATTTCTTCAAAGCTATCAGCCCAAAGAAAAAAAAAGCGCCAAACCACCACCGGGTGGGCTCGAACCTCAAACCTTTCGGTTAACAGCCGATCGCACTAGCCAATTCCGCCACGGAAACAGTCGTGCTCCACTTTCACCACCATCAGAACATATCTTCAAAGCTATCAGCCCAAAGAAAAAAAAGCGCCGCACCACCACCGGGTGTGCTCGAAACTCCAACCTTTCGGTTAACAGCCGATTGCGCTTGCCAATTGCGCCACGGAAACAGTCCTGCTCCGCACTCACCACCATCAGAACATATCTTCAAAGCTATCAGCCAAAAGAAAAAAAAGCGCCAAACCACCACCGGGTGGGCTCGAACCTCCAACTTTTCGGTTAACAGCCGATCGCACTAGCCAATTCCGCCACGGAAACAGTCGTGCTCCACTTTCACCACCATCAGAACATATCTTCAAAGCTATCAAAGCAAAGAAAAAAGCAACACACCACTCCCGGGAGGGCTCGAAACTCCAAGCTTTCGGTTAACAGCCGATCGCGCTAGCCAATTGCGCCGTGGAGACAGTCGTGCTCCACTTTCACCACCATCAGAACATATCTTCAAAGCTATCAGCCCAAAGAAAAAAAAGCGCCGCATCACCACCGGGTGGGATCGAAACTCCAACCTTTCCGTTAACAGCCAATCGCGCTAGCCAATTGCGACACGGAGACAGTCCTGCTCCACTCTCACCACCATCAGAACATATCTTCAAAGCTATCAGCCCAAAGAAAAAAAAGCGCCGCACCACCACCGGGTGTGCTCGAAACTCCAACCTTTCGGATAACAGCCGATCGCGCTAGCCAATTGCGCCACGGAAACAGTCCTGCTCCACACTCACCACCATCAAAACATATCTTCAAAGCTATCAGCTCAAAGAAAAAAAAGCGCCAAACCACCACCGGGAGGGCTCGAACCTGCAACCTTTCGGTTAACAGCCGATTGCACTAGCTAATTCCGACACGGAAACTGTCGTGCTCCACTTTCACCACCATCAGAACATAACTTCAAAGCTATCAAAGCAAAGAAAAAAGCAACACACCACTCCCGGGAGGGCTCGAAACTTCAAACTTTCGGTTAACAGCCGATCGCGCTAGCCAATTGCGCCGCGGAGACAGTCGTGCTCCACTCTCACCACCATCAGATCATATCTTCAAAGCTATCAGCGCAAAAAAAAAGCAACACACCACTCCCCGGAGCGCTCGAACCTCCAACTTTTCGGTTAACAGCCGATCGCACTAGCCAATTGCCCCACGGAGACAGTCGTGCTCCACTCTCACCACTGTCAAAACATTTCTTCAGAGCTATCAGCCCAAAGAAAAAAAGCGCCAAACCACCGCCGGGTGGGCTCGAACCTCCAACCTTTCGGTTAACAGCCGATCGCACTAGCCAATTCCGCCACGGAAACAGTCGTGCTCCGCTTTCACCACCATCAGAACATATCTTCAAAGCTATCAAAGCAAAGAAAAAAGCAACAGACCACTCCCGGGAGGGCTCAAAACACCAACCCTATGGTTAACAGCCGATCGCGCTAGCCAATTGCGCCACCGAGACAGTCCTGCTCCACTCTCACCACCATCAGAACATATCTTCAAAGCTATCAGACCAACGAAAAAAAGCGCCGCAGCACCACCGGGTGGGCTCGAAACTTCAACCTTTCGGTTAACAGCCAATCGCGCTAGCCAATTGCCCCACAGAGACAGTCGTGTTCCACTCTCACAACCATCAGAACATATCTTCAAAGTTATCAGCCCAAAGAAAAAAAAGCGCCGCACCACCACCGGGTGTGCTCGAAACTCCAACCTTTCGGTTAACAGCCGATTGCGCTTGCCAATTGCGCCACGGAAACAGTCCTGCTCCGCACTCACCACCATCAGAACATATCTTCAAAGCTATCAGCCAAAAGAAAAAAAAGCGCCAAACCACCACCGGGTGGGCTCGAACCTCCAACTTTTCGGTTAACAGCCGATCGCACTAGCCAATTCCGCCACGGAAACAGTCGTGCTCCACTTTCACCACCATCAGAACATATCTTCAAAGCTATCAAAGCAAAGGAAAAAGCAACACACCACTCCCGGGAGGGCTCGAAACTCCAAACTTTCAGTTAACAGCCGATCGCGCTAGCCATTTGCGCCGCGGAGACAGTCCTGCTCCACTCTCACCACCATCAGAACATATCTTCAAAGCTATCAGCGCAAAGGAAAAAGCAACACACCACTCCCGGGAGCGCTCGAACCTCCAACTTTTTGGTTAACAGCCGATCGCGCTAGCCAATTGCGCCTCGGAGACAGTCCTGCTCCACACTCACCACCATAAGAACATTTCTTCAAAGCTATCAGCCCAAAGAAAAAAAAGCGCCAAACCACCACCGGGTGGGCTCGAACCTCAAACCTTTCGGTTAACAGCCGATCGCACTAGCCAATTCCGCCACGGAAACAGTCGTGCTCCACTTTCACCACCATCAGAACATATCTTCGAAGCTGTCAAAGCAAAAAAAAAAGCAACAGACCACTCCCGAGAGGGCTAAAAACTCCAACCTTATGGTTAACAGTCGATCGCGCTAGCCAATTGCGCCACCGAGACAGTCCTGCTCCACTCTCACCACCATCAGAACATATCTTCAAAGCTATCAGACCAACGAAAAAAAAGCGCCGCAGCACCACCGGGTGGGCTCGAAACTTCAACCTTTCGGTTAACAGCCAATCGCGCTAGCCAATTGCCCCACGGAGACAGTCCTGCTCCACTCTCACCACCATCAGAACATATCTTCAAAGTTATCAGCCCAAAGAAAAAAAAGCGCAGCACCACCACCGGGTGGGCTTGAAACTCCAACCTTTCGGTTAACAGCCGATCGTGCTAGCCAATTGCACCACGGAGACAGTCCTGCTCCACTCTCACCACCATCAGAACATATCTTCAAAGCTATGAAAGCAAAGAAAAAAGCAACACACCACTCCCGGGAGGGCTCGACACTCCAAGCTTTCGGTTAACAGCCGATCGCGCTAGCCAATTGCGCCATGGAGACAGTCCTGCTCCACTCTCACCACCATGAGATTATATCTTCAAAGCTATCAGCCCAAAGAAAAAAAGCGCCGCACCACCACCGGGTGGGCTCGAACCTCCAACCTTTCGGTTAAAAGCCGATCGCGCTAGCCATTTGCGCCACGGAGACAGTCGTGCTCCACTCTCACCACTGTCAGAACATTTCTTCAGAGCTATCAGCCCAAAGAAAAAAAAGCGCCGCACCACCACCGGGTGGGCTCGAACCTCCAACCTTTCGGTTATCAGCCGATCACGCTAGCCAATTGCGACACGGAGACAGTCCTGCTCCACTCTCACCACCATCAGAACAAATCTTCAAAGTTATCAGCCCAAAGAAAAAAAAGCGCCGCACCACCACCGGGTGTGCTCGAAACTCCAACCTTTCGGTTAACAGCCGATCGCGATAGCCAATTTCGCCAAGGAGACAGTCCTGCTTCACTCTCACCACCATCAGAACATATCTTCAAAGCTATCAGCCCAATGAAAAAAAAGCGCCGCACCACCACCGGGTGGGCTCGAACCTCCAACCTTTCGGTTAAAAGCCGATCGCACTAGCCAATTGCGCCACGGAGACAGTCCTGCTCCACACTCTCCACCATAAGAACATTTCTTCAAAGCTATCAGCCCAAAGAAAAAAAGGCGCCAAACCACCACCGGGTGGGCTCAAACATTCAACCTTTCGGTTAACAGCCGATCGCACTAGCCAATTGCGCCACGGAGACAGTCCTGCTCCACACTCACCGCCATCAGAACATATCTTCAAAGCTATCAGCCCAAAGAAAAAAAAGCAACACAACACTACCGGGAAGGCTCGCACCTTCAACCTTTCGATTAACAGCCGATCGCACTAGCCAATTGCGCCAAGGAGACAGTCCTGCTTCAATCTCACCACCATCAGAACATATCTTCAAAGCTATCAGCCCAAAGAAAAAAAAGCGCCGCACCACCACCGGGTGGGCTCAAACCTCCAACCTTTCGGTTAAAAGCCGATCGCGCTAGCCATTTGCGCCACGGAGACAGTCGTGCTCCACTCTCACCACTGTCAGAACATTTCTTCAGAGCTATCAGCCCAAAGAAAAAAAAGCGCCGCACCACCACCGGGTGGGCTCGAACCTCCAATCTTTCGGTTATCAGCCGATCACGCTAGCCAATTGCGACACGGAGACAGTCGTGGTCCACTCTCACCACCATCAGAACACATCTTCAAAGCTATCAGCCCAAAGCAAAAAAAGCGCCGCATCACCACCGGGTGGGATCGAAACTCCAACCTTTCGGTTAACAGCCGATCGCGCTAGCCAATTGCGACATGGAGACAGTCCTGCTCCACTCTCACCACCATCAGAACATATCTTCAAAGTTATCAGCCCAAAAAAAAAGCGCCGCACCACCACCGGGTGTGCTCGAAACTCCAACTTTTCGATTAACAGCCGATCGCACTAGCCAATTCCGCCACGGAAACAGTCGTGCTCCACTTTCACCACCATCAGAACATATCTTCACAGCTATCAAAGCAAAGAAAAAAGCAACACACCACTCCCGGGAGGACTCGAAACTCCAAACTTTCGGTTAACAGCCGATCGCGCTAGCCAATTGCGCCGCGGAGACAGTCGTGCTCCACTCTCACCACTATCAGAACATATCTTCAAAGCTATCAGCGCAAAGAAAAAAGCAACACACCACTCCCGGGAGCGCTCGAACCTCCAACTTTTCGGTTAACAGCCGATCGCACTAGCCAATTGCGCCTCGGAGACAGTCCTGCTCCACACTCACCACCATAAGAACATTTCTTCAAAGCTATCAGCCCAAAAAAAGCGCCAAACCACCACCGGGTGGGCTCGAACCTCAAACCTTTCGGTTAACAGCCGATCGCACTAGCCAATTCCGCCACGGAGACAGTCGTGCTCCACTTTCACCAACATCAGAACATATCTTCAAAGCTATCAAAGCAAAGAAAAAGCAACAGACCACTCCCGGGAGGGCTCAAAACTCCAACCTTATGGTTAACAGCCGATCGCGCTAGCCAATTGCGCCACCGAGACAGTCCTGCTCCACTCTCACCACCATCAGAACATATCTTCAAAGCTATCAGACCAACGAAAAAAAAGCGCCGCAGCACCACCGGGTGGGCTCGAAACTTCAACCTTTCGGTTAACAGCCGATCGCGCTAGCCAATTGCGACACGGAGACAGTCGTGGTCCACTCTCACCACCATTAGAACATATCTTCAAAGCTATCAGCCCAAAGAAAAAAAAGCGCCGCATCGCCACCGGGTGGGATCGAAACTCCAACCTTTCCGTTAACAGCCGATCGCGCTAGCCAATTGCGACACGGAGACAGTCCTGCTCCACTCTCACCACCATCAGAACATATCTTCAAAGCTATCAGCCCAAAGAAAAAAAAGCGCCGCACCACCACCGGGTGTGCTCGAAACTCCAACCTTTCGGTTAACAGCCGATCGCGCTAGCCAATTGCGCCACGGAAACAGTCCTGCTCCACACTCACCACCATCAGAACATATCTTCAAAGCTATCAGCCCAAAGAAAAAAAAAGCGCCAAACAACCACCGGGTGGGCTCGAACCTCCAACCTTTCGGTTAACAGCCGATCGCACTAGCTAATTCCGACCCGGAAACAGTCGTGCTCCACTTTCACCACCATCAGAACATAACTTCAAAGCTATCAAAGCAAAGAAAAAAGCAACACACCACTCCCGGGAGGGCTCGAAACTCCAACTTTTCGATTAACAGCCGATCGCGCTAGCCCATTGCGCCGCGGAGACAGTCGTGCTCCACTCTCACGACCATCAGAACATATCTTCAAAGCTATCAGCGCAAAGAAAAAAGCAACACACCACTCCCGGGAGGGCTCGAACCTTCAACCTTTCGATTAACAGCCGATCGCACTAGCCAATTGCGCCAAGGAGACAGTCCTGCTTCAATCTCACCACCATCAGAACATCAGTGGAGCAGGACGGAGACAGTCCTGCTCCACTCTCACCACCATCAGAACATATCTCCAAAGTTATTAGCCCAAAGAAAAAAAAGCGCAGCACCACCACCGAAAGGGCTTGAAACTCCAACCTTTCGGTTAACAGCCGATCGCGCTAGCCAATTGCGCCACGGAGACAGTCCTGCTCCACTCTCACCACCATCAGAACATATCTTCAAAGCTATGAGCCCAAAGAAAAAAAAGCGCTGCACCACCCGCGGGTAGGCTCGAACCTCCAACCTTTCGGTTAACAGCCGATCGCGCTAGCCAATTGCGCCACGGAGACAATCCTGCTCCACTCTCACCACCATCAGAACATATCTTCAAAGCTATGAGCCCGCAGAAAAAAAGCGCCGCACCACCACCGGGTGGGCTTGAACCTCCAACCTTTTGGTTAACAGCCGATCGCGCTAGCCAATTGCACCACGGAGACAGTCCTACTCCACTCTCACCACCATCAGAACATATCTTCAAAGCTATCAGCCCGAAAAAAAAGCGCCGCACCACCACTGGGTGGGCTCGAACCTCCAATTTTTCGGTTAACAGCCGATCGCGCTAGCCCATTGCGCCGCGGAGACAGTCGCGCTCCACTCTCACGACCATCAGAACATATCTTCAAATCTATCAGCGCAAAGAAAAAAGCAACACACCACTCCCGGGAGGGCTCGAACCTTCAACCTTTCGATTAACAGCCGATCGCACTAGCCAAATGCGCCAAGGAGACAGTCCTGCTTCAATCTCACCACCATCAGAACATATCTTCAAAGCTATCAAAGCAAAGAAAAAAGCAACAGACCACTCCCGGGAGGGCTCAAAACTCAAACCTTATGGTTAACAGCCGATCGCGCTAGTTAATTGCGCCACCGAGACAGTCCTGCTCCACTCTCACCACCATCAGAACATATCTTCAAAGCTATCGGCCCAAAGAAAAAAAGCACCGCACCACCACCGGGTGGGCTCGAACTTCCAACCTTTCGGTTACCAGCCGATCGCACTAGCCAATTGCGCCACGGAGACAGTCCTGCTCCACTCTCACCACCATCAGAACATATCTTCAAAGCTATCAAAGCAAAGAAAAAAGCAACACACCACTCCCGGGTGGGCTCGAAACTCCAAACTTTCGGTTAACAGCCGATCGCGCTAGCCAATTGCGCCGCGGAGACAGTCGTGCTCCACTCTCACCACCATCAGAACATATCTTCAAAGCTATCAGCGCAAAGAAAAAAGCAACACACCACTCCCGGGAGGGCTCGAACCTTCAACCTTTCAATTACCAGCCGATCGCACTAGCCAATTGCGCCAAGGAGACAGTCCTGCTTCAATCTCACCACCATCAGAACATATCTTCAAAGCTATCAGCCCAAAGAAAAAAAAGCGCCGCACCACCACCGGGTGGGCTCGAACCTCCAACCTTTCGGTTAACAGCTGATCGCACTAGCCAATTGCGCCACGGAGACAGTCCTGCTCCACTTTCACCACCATCAGAACATAACTTCAAAGCTATCAAAGCAAAGAAAAAAGCAACACACCACTCCCGGGAGGGCTCGAAACTCTAACTTTTTGATTAACAGCCGATCGCGCTAGCCCATTGCGCCGCGGAGACAGTCGTGCTCCACTCTCACGACCATCAGAACATATCTTCAAAGCTATCAGCGCAAAGAAAAAAGCAACACACCACTCCCGGGAGGGCTCAAAACTCCAACCTTATGGTTAACAGCCGATCGCGCTAGCCAATTGCGCCACCGAGACAGTCCTGCTCCACTCTCACCACCATCAGAACATATCTTCAAAGCTATCAGACCAACGAAAAAAAAGCGCCGCAGCACCACCGGGTGGGCTCGAAACTTCAACCTTTCGGTTAACAGCCGATCGCGCTAGCCAATTGCGACACGGAGACAGTCGTGGTCCACTCTCACCACCATTAGAACATATCTTCAAAGCTATCAGCCCAAAGAAAAAAAAGCGCCGCATCGCCACCGGGTGGGATCGAAACTCCAACCTTTCCGTTAACAGCCGATCGCGCTAGCCAATTGCGACACGGAGACAGTCCTGCTCCACTCTCACCACCATCAGAACATATCTTCAAAGCTATCAGCCCAAAGAAAAAAAAGCGCCGCACCACCACCGGGTGTGCTCGAAACTCCAACCTTTCGGTTAACAGCCGATCGCGCTAGCCAATTGCGCCACGGAAACAGTCCTGCTCCACACTCACCACCATCAGAACATATCTTCAAAGCTATCAGCCCAAAGAAAAAAAAGCGCCAAACAACCACCGGGTGGGCTCGAACCTCCAACCTTTCGGTTAACAGCCGATCGCACTAGCTAATTCCGACACGGAAACAGTCGTGCTCCACTTTCACCACCATCAGAACATAACTTCAAAGCTATCAAAGCAAAGAAAAAAGCAACACACCACTCCCGGGAGGGCTCGAAACTCCAACTTTTCGATTAACAGCCGATCGCGCTAGCCCATTGCGCCGCGGAGACAGTCGTGCTACACTCTCACGACCATCAGAACATATCTTCAAAGCTATCGGCGCAAAGAAAAAAGCAACACACCACTCTCGGGAGGGCTCGAACCTTCAACCTTTCGATTAACAGCCGATCGCACTAGCCAATTGCGCCAAGGAGACAGTCCTGCTTCAATCTCACTACCATCAGAACATATCTTCAAAGCTATCAGCCCAAAGAAAAAAAAGCGCCGCACCACCACCCGGTGGGCTTGAACCTCCAACCTTTCGGTTAACAGCCGATCGCACTAGCCAATTCCGCCACGGAAACAGTCGTGCTCCACTTTCACCACCATCAGAACATCAGTGGAGCAGGACGGAGACAGTCCTGCTCCACTCTCACCACCATCAGAACATATCTCCAAAGTTATCAGCCCAAAGAAAAAAAAGCGCAGCACCACCACCGAGTGGGCTTGAAACTCCAACCTTTCGGTTAACAGCCGATCGCGCTAGCCAATTGCGCCACGGAGACAGTCCTGCTCCACTCTCACCACCATCAGAACATATCTTCAAAGCTATGAGCCCAAAGAAAAAAAAGCGCTGCACCACCCCCGGGTAGGCTCGAACCTCCAACCTTTCGGTTAACAGCCGATCGCGCTAGCCAATTGCGCCACGGAGACAGTCCTGCTCCACTCTCACCACCATCAGAACATATCTTCAAAGCTATGAGCCCAAAGAAAAAAAAGCGCCGCACCACCACCGGGTGGGCTTGAACCTCCAACCTTTTGGTCAACAGCCGATCGCGCTAGCCAATTGCACCACGGAGACAGTCCTACTCCACTATCACCACCATCAGAACATATCTTCAAAGCTATCAGCCCGAAAAAAAAGCGCCGCACCACCACCGGGTGGGCTCGAACCTCCAATTTTTCGGTTAACAGCCGATCGCGCTAGCCCATTGCGCCGCGGAGACAGTCGTGCTCCACTCTCACGACCATCAGAACATATCTTCAAAGCTATCAGCGCAAAGAAAAAAGCAACACACCACTACCGGGAAGGCTCGCACCTTCAACCTTTCGATTAACAGCCGATCGCACTAGCCAATTGCGCCAAGGAGACAGTCCTGCTTCAATCTCACCACCATCAGAACATATCTTCAAAGCTATCAGCCCAAAGAAAAAAAAGCGCCGCACCACCACCGGGTGGGCTCAAACCTCCAACCTTTCGGTTAAAAGCCGATCGCGCTAGCCATTTGCGCCACGGAGACAGTCGTGCTCCACTCTCACCACTGTCAGAACATTTCTTCAGAGCTATCAGCCCAAAGAAAAAAAAGCGCCGCACCACCACCGGGTGGGCTCGAACCTCCAATCTTTCGGTTATCAGCCGATCACGCTAGCCAATTGCGACACGGAGACAGTCGTGGTCCACTCTCACCACCATCAGAACACATCTTCAAAGCTATCAGCCCAAAGCAAAAAAAGCGCCGCATCACCACCGGGTGGGATCGAAACTCCAACCTTTCGGTTAACAGCCGATCGCGCTAGCCAATTGCGACATGGAGACAGTCCTGCTCCACTCTCACCACCATCAGAACATATCTTCAAAGTTATCAGCCCAAAAAAAAAGCGCCGCACCACCACCGGGTGTGCTCGAAACTCCAACTTTTCGATTAACAGCCGATCGCACTAGCCAATTCCGCCACGGAAACAGTCGTGCTCCACTTTCACCACCATCAGAACATATCTTCACAGCTATCAAAGCAAAGAAAAAAGCAACACACCACTCCCGGGAGGACTCGAAACTCCAAACTTTCGGTTAACAGCCGATCGCGCTAGCCAATTGCGCCGCGGAGACAGTCGTGCTCCACTCTCACCACTATCAGAACATATCTTCAAAGCTATCAGCGCAAAGAAAAAAGCAACACACCACTCCCGGGAGCGCTCGAACCTCCAACTTTTCGGTTAACAGCCGATCGCACTAGCCAATTGCGCCTCGGAGACAGTCCTGCTCCACACTCACCACCATAAGAACATTTCTTCAAAGCTATCAGCCCAAAAAAAGCGCCAAACCACCACCGGGTGGGCTCGAACCTCAAACCTTTCGGTTAACAGCCGATCGCACTAGCCAATTCCGCCACGGAGACAGTCGTGCTCCACTTTCACCAACATCAGAACATATCTTCAAAGCTATCAAAGCAAAGAAAAAGCAACAGACCACTCCCGGGAGGGCTCAAAACTCCAACCTTATGGTTAACAGCCGATCGCGCTAGCCAATTGCGCCACCGAGACAGTCCTGCTCCACTCTCACCACCATCAGAACATATCTTCAAAGCTATCAGACCAACGAAAAAAAAGCGCCGCAGCACCACCGGGTGGGCTCGAAACTTCAACCTTTCGGTTAACAGCCGATCGCGCTAGCCAATTGCGACACGGAGACAGTCGTGGTCCACTCTCACCACCATTAGAACATATCTTCAAAGCTATCAGCCCAAAGAAAAAAAAGCGCCGCATCGCCACCGGGTGGGATCGAAACTCCAACCTTTCCGTTAACAGCCGATCGCGCTAGCCAATTGCGACACGGAGACAGTCCTGCTCCACTCTCACCACCATCAGAACATATCTTCAAAGCTATCAGCCCAAAGAAAAAAAAGCGCCGCACCACCACCGGGTGTGCTCGAAACTCCAACCTTTCGGTTAACAGCCGATCGCGCTAGCCAATTGCGCCACGGAAACAGTCCTGCTCCACACTCACCACCATCAGAACATATCTTCAAAGCTATCAGCCCAAAGAAAAAAAAAGCGCCAAACAACCACCGGGTGGGCTCGAACCTCCAACCTTTCGGTTAACAGCCGATCGCACTAGCTAATTCCGACCCGGAAACAGTCGTGCTCCACTTTCACCACCATCAGAACATAACTTCAAAGCTATCAAAGCAAAGAAAAAAGCAACACACCACTCCCGGGAGGGCTCGAAACTCCAACTTTTCGATTAACAGCCGATCGCGCTAGCCCATTGCGCCGCGGAGACAGTCGTGCTCCACTCTCACGACCATCAGAACATATCTTCAAAGCTATCAGCGCAAAGAAAAAAGCAACACACCACTCCCGGGAGGGCTCGAACCTTCAACCTTTCGATGAACAGCCGATCGCACTAGCCAATTGCGCCAAGGAGACAGTCCTGCTTCAATCTCACCACCATCAGAACATCAGTGGAGCAGGACGGAGACAGTCCTGCTCCACTCTCACCACCATCAGAACATATCTCCAAAGTTATTAGCCCAAAGAAAAAAAAGCGCAGCACCACCACCGAAAGGGCTTGAAACTCCAACCTTTCGGTTAACAGCCGATCGCGCTAGCCAATTGCGCCACGGAGACAGTCCTGCTCCACTCTCACCACCATCAGAACATATCTTCAAAGCTATGAGCCCAAAGAAAAAAAAGCGCTGCACCACCCGCGGGTAGGCTCGAACCTCCAACCTTTCGGTTAACAGCCGATCGCGCTAGCCAATTGCGCCACGGAGACAATCCTGCTCCACTCTCACCACCATCAGAACATATCTTCAAAGCTATGAGCCCGCAGAAAAAAAAGCGCCGCACCACCACCGGGTGGGCTTGAACCTCCAACCTTTTGGTTAACAGCCGATCGCGCTAGCCAATTGCACCACGGAGACAGTCCTACTCCACTCTCACCACCATCAGAACATATCTTCAAAGCTATCAGCCCGAAAAAAAAGCGCCGCACCACCACTGGGTGGGCTCGAACCTCCAATTTTTCGGTTAACAGCCGATCGCGCTAGCCCATTGCGCCGCGGAGACAGTCGCGCTCCACTCTCACGACCATCAGAACATATCTTCAAATCTATCAGCGCAAAGAAAAAAGCAACACACCACTCCCGGGAGGGCTCGAACCTTCAACCTTTCGATTAACAGCCGATCGCACTAGCCAAATGCGCCAAGGAGACAGTCCTGCTTCAATCTCACCACCATCAGAACATATCTTCAAAGCTATCAAAGCAAAGAAAAAAGCAACAGACCACTCCCGGGAGGGCTCAAAACTCAAACCTTATGGTTAACAGCCGATCGCGCTAGTTAATTGCGCCACCGAGACAGTCCTGCTCCACTCTCACCACCATCAGAACATATCTTCAAAGCTATCGGCCCAAAGAAAAAAAGCACCGCACCACCACCGGGTGGGCTCGAACTTCCAACCTTTCGGTTACCAGCCGATCGCACTAGCCAATTGCGCCACGGAGACAGTCCTGCTCCACTCTCACCACCATCAGAACATATCTTCAAAGCTATCAAAGCAAAGAAAAAAGCAACACACCACTCCCGGGTGGGCTCGAAACTCCAAACTTTCGGTTAACAGCCGATCGCGCTAGCCAATTGCGCCGCGGAGACAGTCGTGCTCCACTCTCACCACCATCAGAACATATCTTCAAAGCTATCAGCGCAAAGAAAAAAGCAACACACCACTCCCGGGAGGGCTCGAACCTTCAACCTTTCAATTACCAGCCGATCGCACTAGCCAATTGCGCCAAGGAGACAGTCCTGCTTCAATCTCACCACCATCAGAACATATCTTCAAAGCTATCAGCCCAAAGAAAAAAAAGCGCCGCACCACCACCGGGTGGGCTCGAACCTCCAACCTTTCGGTTAACAGCTGATCGCACTAGCCAATTGCGCCACGGAGACAGTCCTGCTCCACTTTCACCACCATCAGAACATAACTTCAAAGCTATCAAAGCAAAGAAAAAAGCAACACACCACTCCCGGGAGGGCTCGAAACTCTAACTTTTTGATTAACAGCCGATCGCGCTAGCCCATTGCGCCGCGGAGACAGTCGTGCTCCACTCTCACGACCATCAGAACATATCTTCAAAGCTATCAGCGCAAAGAAAAAAGCAACACACCACTCCCGGGAGGGCTCAAAACTCCAACCTTATGGTTAACAGCCGATCGCGCTAGCCAATTGCGCCACCGAGACAGTCCTGCTCCACTCTCACCACCATCAGAACATATCTTCAAAGCTATCAGACCAACGAAAAAAAAGCGCCGCAGCACCACCGGGTGGGCTCGAAACTTCAACCTTTCGGTTAACAGCCGATCGCGCTAGCCAATTGCGACACGGAGACAGTCGTGGTCCACTCTCACCACCATTAGAACATATCTTCAAAGCTATCAGCCCAAAGAAAAAAAAGCGCCGCATCGCCACCGGGTGGGATCGAAACTCCAACCTTTCCGTTAACAGCCGATCGCGCTAGCCAATTGCGACACGGAGACAGTCCTGCTCCACTCTCACCACCATCAGAACATATCTTCAAAGCTATCAGCCCAAAGAAAAAAAAGCGCCGCACCACCACCGGGTGTGCTCGAAACTCCAACCTTTCGGTTAACAGCCGATCGCGCTAGCCAATTGCGCCACGGAAACAGTCCTGCTCCACACTCACCACCATCAGAACATATCTTCAAAGCTATCAGCCCAAAGAAAAAAAAGCGCCAAACAACCACCGGGTGGGCTCGAACCTCCAACCTTTCGGTTAACAGCCGATCGCACTAGCTAATTCCGACACGGAAACAGTCGTGCTCCACTTTCACCACCATCAGAACATAACTTCAAAGCTATCAAAGCAAAGAAAAAAGCAACACACCACTCCCGGGAGGGCTCGAAACTCCAACTTTTCGATTAACAGCCGATCGCGCTAGCCCATTGCGCCGCGGAGACAGTCGTGCTACACTCTCACGACCATCAGAACATATCTTCAAAGCTATCGGCGCAAAGAAAAAAGCAACACACCACTCTCGGGAGGGCTCGAACCTTCAACCTTTCGATTAACAGCCGATCGCACTAGCCAATTGCGCCAAGGAGACAGTCCTGCTTCAATCTCACTACCATCAGAACATATCTTCAAAGCTATCAGCCCAAAGAAAAAAAAGCGCCGCACCACCACCCGGTGGGCTTGAACCTCCAACCTTTCGGTTAACAGCCGATCGCACTAGCCAATTCCGCCACGGAAACAGTCGTGCTCCACTTTCACCACCATCAGAACATCAGTGGAGCAGGACGGAGACAGTCCTGCTCCACTCTCACCACCATCAGAACATATCTCCAAAGTTATCAGCCCAAAGAAAAAAAAGCGCAGCACCACCACCGAGTGGGCTTGAAACTCCAACCTTTCGGTTAACAGCCGATCGCGCTAGCCAATTGCGCCACGGAGACAGTCCTGCTCCACTCTCACCACCATCAGAACATATCTTCAAAGCTATGAGCCCAAAGAAAAAAAAGCGCTGCACCACCCCCGGGTAGGCTCGAACCTCCAACCTTTCGGTTAACAGCCGATCGCGCTAGCCAATTGCGCCACGGAGACAGTCCTGCTCCACTCTCACCACCATCAGAACATATCTTCAAAGCTATGAGCCCAAAGAAAAAAAAGCGCCGCACCACCACCGGGTGGGCTTGAACCTCCAACCTTTTGGTCAACAGCCGATCGCGCTAGCCAATTGCACCACGGAGACAGTCCTACTCCACTATCACCACCATCAGAACATATCTTCAAAGCTATCAGCCCGAAAAAAAAGCGCCGCACCACCACCGGGTGGGCTCGAACCTCCAATTTTTCGGTTAACAGCCGATCGCGCTAGCCCATTGCGCCGCGGAGACAGTCGTGCTCCACTCTCACGACCATCAGAACATATCTTCAAAGCTATCAGCGCAAAGAAAAAAGCAACACACCACTCCCGGGAGGGCTCGAACCTTCAACCTTTCGATTAACAGCCGATCGCACTAGCCAATTGCACCAAGGAGACAGTCCTGCTTCAATCTCACCACCATCAGAACTTATCTTCAAAGCTATCAGCCCAAAGAAAAAAAAGCGCCCCACCACCACCGGGTGGGCTCGAACCTCCAACCTTTCGGTTAACAGCCGATCGCACTGGCCAATTGCGCCACGGAGACAGTCCTTCTCCACACTCACCACCATAAGAACATTTCTTCAAAGCTATCAGCCCAAAGAAAAAAAAGCGCCAAACCACCACAGGGTGGGCTCGAACCTCCAACCTTTCCGTTAACAGCCGATCGCGCTAGCCAATTGCGACACGGAGATAGTCCTGCTCCACTCTCACCACCATCAGAACATATCTTCAAAGCTATCAGCCCAAAGAAAAAAAAGCACCGCACAACCACCGGGTGTGCCCGAAACTCCAACCTTTCGGTTAACAGCCGATCGCAATAGCCAATTGCGCCACGGAGACAGTCCTGCTCCACACTCACCACCATTAGAACATATCTTCAAAGCTATCAGCCCAAAGAAAAAAAAAGCGCCAAACCACCACCGGGTGGGCTCGAAACTCCAAACTTTCGGTTGACAGCCGATCGCGCTAGCCAATTGCGCCGCGGAGACAGTCGTGCTCCACTCTCACCACCATCAGATCATATCTTCAAAGCTATCAGCGCAAAGAAAAAAGCAACACACACCTCCCGGGAGCGCTCGAACCTCCAACTTTTCGGTTAACAGCCGATCGCACTAGCCAATTGCGCCACGGAGACAGTCCTGCTCCACACTCACCACCATCAGATCATATCTTCAAAGCTATCAGCGCAAAGAAAAAAGCAACACACCACTCCCGGGAGCGCTCGAACCTCCAACTTTTCGGTTAACAGCCGATCGCACTAGCCAATTGCGCCACGGAGACAGTCCTGCTCCACACTCACCACCATAAGAACATTTCTTCAAAGCTATCAGCCCAAAGAAAAAAAAGCGCAAACCACCACCGGGTGGGCTCGAACCTCCAACCTTTCGGTTAACAGCCGATCGCACTAGCCAATTCCGCCACGGAAACAGTCGTGCTCCACTTTCACCACCATCAGAACATATCTTCAAAGCTATCAAAGCAAAGAAAAAAGCAACAGACCACTCCCGGGAGGGCTCAAAACTCCAACCTTATGGTTAACAGCCGATCGCGCTAGTTAATTGCGCCACCGAGACAGTCCTGCTCCACTCTCACCACCATCAGAACATATCTTCAAAGCTATCGGCCCAAAGAAAAAAAGCACCGCACCACCACCGGGTGGGCTCGAACTTCCAACCTTTCGGTTACCAGCCGATCGCACTAGCCAATTGCGCCACGGAGACAGTCCTGCTCCACTCTCACCACCATCAGAACATATCTTCAAAGCTATCAAAGCAAAGAAAAAAGCAACACACCACTCCCGGGTGGGCTCGAAACTCCAAACTTTCGGTTAACAGCCGATCGCGCTAGCCAATTGCGCCACGGAAACAGTCGTGCTCCACTCTCACCACCATCAGAACATATCTTCAAAGCTATCAGCGCAAAGAAAAAAGCAACACACCACTCCCGGGAGGACTCGAACCTTCAACCTTTCGATTAACAGCCGATCGCGCTAGCCAATTGCGCCACGGAAACAGTCCTGCTCCACACTCACCACCATCAGAACATATCTTCAAAGCTATCAGCCCAAAGAAAAAAAAGCGCCAAACCACCACCGGGTGGGCTCGAACCTCCAACCTTTCAGCTAACAGCCGATCGCACTAGCCAATTCCGCCACGGAAACAGTCGTGCTCCACTTTCACCACCATCAGAACATATCTTCAAAGCTATCAAAGCAAAGAAAAAAGCAACAGACCACTCCCGGGAGGGCTCAAAACTCCAACCATATGGTTAACAGCCGATCGCGCTAGCCAATTGCGCCACCGAGACAGTCCTTCTCCACTCTCACCACCATCAGAACATATCTTCAAAGCTATCAGCCCAAAGAAAAAAAAGCGCCGCACCACCACCGGGTTGGCTCGAACCTCCAACCTTTCGGTTACCAGCCGATCGCAATAGCCAATTGCGCCACGGAGACAGTCCTGCTCCACTCTCACCACCATCAGAACATATCTTCAAAGCTATCAAAGCAAAGAAAAAAGCAACACACCACTCCCGGGAGGGCTCGAAACTCCAAACTTTCGGTTAACAGCCGATCGCGCTAGCCAATTGCGCCGCGGAGACAGTCGTGCTCCACTCTCACCACCATCAGAACATATCTTCAAAGCTATCAGCGCAAAGAAAAAAGCAACACACCACTCCCGGGAGGGCTCGAACCTTCAACCTTTCAATTAACAGCCGATCGCACTAGCCAATTGCGCCAAGGAGACAGTCCTGCTTCAATCTCACCACCATCAGAACATATCTTCAAAGCTATCAGCCCAAAGAAAAAAAAGCGCCGCACCACCACCGGGTGGGCTCGAACCTCCAAACATTCGGTTAACAGCTGATCGCACTAGCCAATTACGCCACGGAGACAGTCCTGCTCCACTTTCACCACCATCAGAACATAACTTCAAAGCTATCAAAGCAAAGAAAAAAGCAACACACCACTCCCGGGAGGGCTCGAAACTCCAACTTTTCGATTAACAGCCGATCGCGCTAGCCCATTGCGCCGCGGAGACAGTCGTGCTCCACTCTCACGACCATCAGAACATATCTTCAAAGCTATCAGCGCAAAGAAAAAAGCAACACACCACTCCCGGGAGGGCTCGAACCTTCAACCTTTCGATTAACAGCCGATCGCACTAGCCAATTGCGCCAAGGAGACAGTCCTGCTTCAATCTCACCACCATCAGAACATATCTTCAAAGCTATCAGCCCAAAGAAAAAAAAGCGCCGCACCACCACCGGGTGGGCTCGAACCTCCAACCTTTCGGGTAACAGCCGATCGCACTAGCCAATTCCGCCACGGAGACAGTCGTGCTCCACTTTCACCACCATCAGAACATCAGTGGAGCAGGACGGAGACAGTCCTGCTCCACTCTCACCACCATCAGAACATATCTCCAAAGTTATCAGCCCAAAGAAAAAAAAGCGCAGCACCACCACCGAGTGGGCTTGAAACTCCAACCTTTCGGTTAACAGCCGATCGCGCTAGCCAATTGCGCCACGGAGACAGTCCTGCTCCACTCTCACCACCATCAGAACATATCTTCAAAGCTATGAGCCCAAAGAAAAAAAAGCGCTGCACCACCACCGGGTAGGCTCGAACCTCCAACCTTTCGGTTAACAGCCGATCGCGCTAGCCAATTGCGCCACGGAGACAGTCCTGCTCCACTCTCACCACCATCAGAACATATCTTCAAAGCTATGAGCCCAAAGAAAAAAAAGCGCCGCACCACCACCGGGTGGGCTTGAACCTCCAACCTTTTGGTTAACAGCCGATCGCGCTAGCCAATTGCACCACGGAGACAGTCCTACTCCACTCTCACCACCATCAGAACATATCTTCAAAGCTATCAGCCCGAAAAAAAAGCGCCGCACCACCACCGGGTGGGCTCGAACCTCCAAATTTTCGGTTAACAGCCGATCGCGCTAGCCCATTGCGCCGCGGAGACTGTCGTGCTCCACTCTCACGACCATCAGAACATATCTTCAAAGCTATCAGCGCAAAGAAAAAAGCAACACACCACTCCCGGGAGGGCTCGAACCTTCAACCTTTCGATTAACAGCCGATCGCACTAGCCAATTGCGCCAAGGAGACAGTCCTGCTTCAATCTCACCACCATCAGAACATATCTTC
The DNA here is from genome assembly GCF_043290135.1 of Rhipicephalus microplus. NCBI lineage: Eukaryota > Metazoa > Arthropoda > Arachnida > Ixodida > Ixodidae > Rhipicephalus > Rhipicephalus microplus. The sequence goes on along the minus strand of NW_027464626.1, from coordinate 159,738 downwards.
AAAGCTATCAGCCCAAAGAAAAAAAAGCGCCGCACCACCACCGGGTGGGCTCGAACCTCCAACCTTTCGGTTAACAGCCGATCGCACTGGCCAATTGCGCCACGGAGACAGTCCTTCTCCACACTCACCACCATAAGAACATTTCTTCAAAGCTATCAGCCCAAAAAAAAGCGCCAAACCACCACAGGGTGGGCTCGAACCTCCAACCTTTCCGTTAACAGCCGATCGCGCTAGCCAATTGCGACACGGAGATAGTCCTGCTCCACTCTCACCACCATCAGAACATATCTTCAAAGCTATCAGCCCAAAGAAAAAAAAGCGCCGCACAACCACCGGGTGTGCTCGAAACTCCAACCTTTCGGTTAACAGCCGATCGCGCTAGCCAATTGCGCCACGGAAACAGTCCTGCTCCACACTCACCACCATTAGAACATATCTTCAAAGCTATCAGCCCAAAGAAAAAAAAGCGCCAAACCACCACCGGGTGGGCTCGAAACTCCAAACTTTCGGTTAACAGCCGATCGCGCTAGCCAATTGCGCCGCGGAGACAGTCGTGCTCCACTCTCACCACCATCAGATCATATCTTCAAAGCTATCAGCGCAAAGAAAAAAGCAACACACACCTCCCGGGAGCGCTCGAACCTCCAACTTTTCGGTTAACAGCCGATCGCACTAGCCAATTGCGCCATGGAGACAGTCCTGCTCCACACTCACTACCATCAGATCATATCTTCAAAGCTATCAGCGCAAAGAAAAAAGCAACACACCACTCCCGGGAGCGCTCGAACCTCCAACTTTTCGGTTAACAGCCGATCGCACTAGCCAATTGCGCCACGGAGACAGTCCTGCTCCACACTCACCACCATAAGAACATTTCTTCAAAGCTATCAGCCCAAAGAAAAAAAAGCGCAAACCACCACCGGGTGGGCTCGAACCTCCAACCTTTCGGTTAACAGCCGATCGCACTAGCCAATTCCGCCACGGAAACAGTCGTGCTCCACTTTCACCACCATCAGAACATATCTTCAAAGCTATTAAAGCAAAGAAAAAAGCAACAGACCACTCCCAGGAGGGCTCAAAACTCACACCTTATGGTTAACAGCCGATCGCGCTAGTTAATTGCGCCACCGAGACAGTCCTGCTCCACTGTCACCACCATCAGAACATATCTTCAAAGCTATCTGCCCAAAGAAAAAAAAGCACCGCACCACCACCGGGTGGGCTCGAACTTCCAACCTTTCGGTTACCAGCCGATCGCACTAGCCAATTACGCCACGGAGACAGTCCTGCTCCACTCTCACCACCATCAGAACATATCTTCAAAGCTATCAAAGCAAAGAAAAAGCAACACACCACTCCCGGGAGGGCTCGAAACTCCACTTTCGGTTAACAGCCGATCGCGCTAGCCAATTGCGCCACGGAGACAGTCGTGCTCCACTCTCACCACCATCAGAACATATCTTCAAAGCTATCAGCGCAAAGAAAAAAGCAACACACCACTCCCGGGAGGACTCGAACCTTCAACCTTTCGATTAACAGCCGATCGCGCTAGCCAATTGCGCCACGGAAACAGTCCTGCTCCACACTCACCACCATCAGAACATATCTTCAAAGCTATCAGCCCAAAGGAAAAAAAGCGCCAAACCACCACCGGGTGGGCTCGAACCTCCAACCTTTCAGCTAACAGCCGATCGCACTAGCCAATTCCGCCACGGAAACAGTCGTGCTCCACTTTCACCACCATCAGAACATATCTTCAAAGCTATCAAAGCAAAGAAAAAAGCAACAGACCACTCCCGGGAGGGCTCAAAACTCCAACCTTATGGTTAACAGCCGATCGCGCTAGCCAATTGCGCCACCGAGACAGTCCTTCTCCACTCTCACCACCATCAGAACATATCTTCAAAGCTATCAGCCCAAAGAAAAGAAAAGCGCCGCACCACCACCGGGTTGGCTCGAACCTCCAACCTTTCGGTTACCAGCCGATCGCAATAGCCAATTGCGCCACGGAGACAGTCCTGCTTCACTCTCACCACCATCAGAACATATCTTCAAAGCTATCAAAGCAAAGAAAAAAGCAACACACCACTCCCGGGAGGGCTCGAAACTCCAAACTTTCGGTTAACAGCCAATCGCGCTAGCCAATTGCGCCGCGGAGACAGTCGTGCTCCACTCTCACCACCATCAGAACATATCTTCAAAGCTATCAGCGCAAAGAAAAAGCAACACACCACTCCCGGGAGGGCTCGAACCTTCAACCTTTCAATTAACAGCCGATCGCACTAGCCAATTGCGCCAAGGAGACAGTCCTGCTTCAATCTCACCACCATCAGAACATATCTTCAAAGCTATCAGCCCAAAGAAAAAAAAGCGCCGCACCACCACCGGGTGGGCTCGAACCTCCAACCTTTCGGTTAACAGCTGATCGCACTAGCCAATTGCGCCACGGAGACAGTCCTGCTCCACACTCACCACCATAAGAACATTTCTTCAAAGCTATCAGCCCAAAGAAAAAAAAGCGCCGCACCACCACCGGGTGGGCTCGAACCTCCAACCTTTCGGTTAACAACTGATCGCGCTAGCCAATTGCGCCACGGAGACAGTCGTGCTTCACTCTCACCACCATCAGAACATATCTTTAAAGCTATCAGCGCAAAGAAAAAAGCAACACACCACTACCGGGAGGGCTCGAACCTCCAACTTTTCGATTAACAGCCGATCGCGCTAGCCCATTGCGCCGCGGAGACAGTCGTGCTCCACTCTCACGACCATCAGAACATATCTTCAAAGCTATCAGCGCAAAGAAAAAAGCAACACACCACTCCCGGGAGGGCTCGAACCTTCAACCTTTCGATTAACAGCCGATCGCACTAGCCAATTGCGCCAAGGAGACAGTCCTGCTTCAATCTCACCACCATCAGAACATATCTTCAAAGCTATCAGCCCAAAAAAAAGCGCCGCACCACCACCGAGTGGGCTCGAACCTCCAACCTTTCGGTTAACAGCCGATCGCACTGGCCAATTGCGCCACGGAGACAATCCTGCTCCACACTCACCACCATAAGAACATTTCTTCAAAGCTATCAGCCCAAAGAAAGAAAAAGCGCCAAACCACCACCGGGTGGGCTCGAACCTCCAACCTTTCTGTTAACAGCCGATCGCGCTAGCCAATTGCGACACGGAGATAGTCCTGCTCCACTCTCACCACCATCAGAACATATCTTCAAAGCTATCAGCCCAAAGAAAAAAAAGCGCCGCACCACCACCGGGTGTGCTCGAAACTCCAACCTTTCGGTTAACAGCCGATCGCGCTAGCCAATTGCGCCACGGAAACAGTCCTGCTCCACACTCACCACCATCAGAACATATCTTCAAAGCTATCAGCCCAAAGAAAAAAAAGCGCCAAACCACCACCGGGTGGGCTCGAAACTCCAAACTTTCGGTTAACAGCCGATCGCGCTAGCCAATTGCGCCGCGGAGACAGTCGTGCTCCACTCTCACCACCATCAGATCATATCTTCAAAGCTATCAGCGCAAAGAAAAAAGCAACACACCAATCCCGGGAGCGCTCGAACCTCCAACTTTTCGGTTAACAGCCGATCGCACTAGCCAATTGCGCCACGGAGACAGTCCTGCTCCACACTCACCACCATAAGAACATTTCTTATAAGCTATCAGCCCAAAGAAAAAAAAGCGCAAACCACCACCGTGTGGGCTCGAACCTCCAACCTTTCGGTTAACAGCCGATCGCACTAGCCAATTCCGCCACGGAAACAGTCGTGCTCCACTTTCACCACCATCAGAACATATCTTCAAAGCTATCAAAGCAAAGAAAAAAGCAACAGACCACTCCCGGGAGGGCTCAAAACTCCAACCTTATGGTTAACAGCCGATCGCGCTAGTTAATTGCGCCACCGAGACAGTCCTGCTCCACTCTCACCACCATCAGAACATATCTTCAAAGCTATCAGCGCAAAGAAAAAAGCAACACACACCTCCCGGGAGCGCTCGAACCTCCAACTTTTCGGTTAACAGCCGATCGCACTAGCCAATTGCGCCACGGAGACAGTCCTGCTCCACACTCACCACCATCAGATCATATCTTCAAAGCTATCAGCGCAAAGAAAAAAGCAACACACCACTCCCGGGAGCGCTCGAACCTCCAACCTTTCGGTTAACAGCCGATCGCACTAGCCAATTGCGCCACGGAGACAGTCCTGCTCCACACTCACCACCATAAGAACATTTCTTCAAAGCTATCAGCCCAAAGAAAAAAAAGCGCAAACCACCACCGGGTGGGCTCGAACCTCCAACCTTTCGGTTAACAGCCGATCGCACTAGCCACTTCCGCCACGGAAACAGTCGTGCTCCACTTTCACCACCATCAGAACATATCTTCAAAGCTATCAAAGCAAAGAAAAAAGCAACAGACCACTCCCGGGAGGGCTCAAAACTCCAACCTTATGGTTAACAGCCGATCGCGCTAGTTAATTGCGCCACCGAGACAGTCCTGCTCCACTCTCACCACCATCAGAACATATCTTCAAAGCTATCGGCCCAAAGAAAAAAAAGCACCGCACCACCACCGGGTGGGCTCGAACTTCCAACCTTTCGGTTACCAGCCGATCGCACTAGCCAATTGCGCCACGGAGACAGTCTTGCTCCACTCTCACCACCATCAGAACATATCTTCAAAGCTATCAGCGCAAAGAAAAAAGCAACACACCACTCCCGGGAGGACTCGAACCTTCAACCTTTCGATTAACAGCCGATCGCGCTAGCCAATTGCGCCACGGAAACAGTCCTGCTCCACACTCACCACCATCAGAACATATCTTCAAAGCTATCAGCCCAAAGGAAAAAAAGCGCCAAACCACCACCGGGTGGGCTCGAACCTCCAACCTTTCGGCTAACAGCCGATCGCACTAGCCAATTCCGCCACGGAAACAGTCGTGCTCCACTTTCACCACCATCAGAACATATCTTCAAAGCTATCAAAGCAAAGAAAAAAGCAACAGACCACTCCCGGGAGGGCTCAAAACTCCAACCTTATGGTTAACAGCCGATCGCGCTAGCCAATTGCGCCACCGAGAGAGTCCTTCTCCACTCTCACCACCATCAGAACATATCTTCAAAGCTATCAGCCCAAAGAAAAAAAGCGCCGCACCACCACCGGGTTGGCTCGAACCTCCAACCTTTCGGTTACCAGCCGATCGCAATAGCCAATTGCGCCACGGAGACAGTCCTGCTCCACTCTCACCACCATCAGAACATATCTTCAAAGCTATCAAAGCAAAGAAAAAAGCAACACACCACTCCCGTGAGGGCTCGAAACTCCAAACTTTCGGTTAACAGCCGATCGCGCTAGCCAATTGCGCCGCGGAGACAGTCGTGCTCCACTCTCACCACCATCAGAACATATCTTCAAAGCTATCAGCGCAAAGAAAAAAGCAACACACCACTCCCGGGAGGGCTCGAACATTCAACCTTTCAATTAACAGCTGATCGCACTAACCAATTGCGCCAAGGAGACAGTCCTGCTTCAATCTCACCACCATCAGAACATATCTTCAAAGCTATCAGCCCAAAGAAAAAAAAGCGCCGCACCACCACCGGGTGGGCTCGAACCTCCAACCTTTCGGTTAACAGCTGATCGCACTAGCCAATTGCGCCACGGAGACAGTCCTGCTCCACACTCACCACCATAAGAACATTTCTTCAAAGCTATCAGCCCAAAGAAAAAAAAGCGCCGCACCACCACCGGGTGGGCTCGAACCTCCAACCTTTCGGTTAACAACTGATCGCGCTAGCCAATTGCGCCACGGAGACAGTCGTGCTTCACTCTCACCACCATCAGAACATATCTTTAAAGCTATCAGCGCAAAGAAAAAAGCAACACACCACTCCCGGGAGGGCTCGAACCTTCAACCTTTCGATTAACAGCCGATCGCACTAGCCAATTGCGCCAAGGAGACAGTCCTGCTTCAATCTCACCACCATCAAAACATATCTTCAAAGCTATCAGCCCAAAAAAAAAGCGCCGCACCACCACCGAGTGGGCTCGAACCTCCAACCTTTCGGTTAACAGCCGATCGCACTGGCCAATTGCGCCACGGAGACAATCCTGCTCCACACTCACCACCATAAGAACATTTCTTCAAAGCTATCAGCCCAAAGAAAAAAGCAACACACCACTCCCGGGAGGACTCGAACCTTCAACCTTTCGATTAACAGCCGATCGCGCTAGCCAATTGCGCCACGGAAACAGTCCTGCTCCACACTCCCCACCATCAGAACATATCTTCAAAGCTATCAGCCCAAAGGAAAAAAAGCGCCAAACCACCACCGGGTGGGCTCGAACCTCCAACCTTTCGGTTAACAGCCGATCGCACTAGCCAATTCCGCCACGGAAACAGTCGTGCTCCACTTTCAACACCATCAGAACATAACTTCAAAGCTATCAAAGCAAAGAAAAAAGCAACACACCACTCACGGGAGGGCTCGAAACTCCAAACTTTCGGTTAACAGCCGATCGCGCTAGCCAATTGCGCCGCGGAGACAGTCGTGCTCCTTTCTCACCACCATCAGATCATATCTTCAAAGCTATCAGCGCAAAGAAAAATGCAACGCACCACTCCCGGGAGCGCTCGAACCTCCAACTTTTCGGTTAACAGCCGATTGCACTAGCCAATTGCGCCACGAAGACAGTCCTGCTCCACACTCACCACCATAAGAACATTTCTTCAAAGCTATCAGCCCAAAGAAAAAAAAGTGCAAACCACCACCGGGTGGGCTCGAACCTCCAACCTTTCGGTTAAGAGCCGATCGCACTAGCCAATTCCGCCACGGAAACAGTCGTGCTCCACTTTCACCACCATCAGAACATATCTTCAAAGCTATCAAAGCAAAGAAAAAAGGAACAGACCACTCCCGGGAGGGCTCAAAACTCCAAACTTATGGTTAACAGCCGATCGCGCTAGCCAATTGCGCCACCGAGACAGTCCTGCTCCACTCTCACCACCATCAGAACATATCTTCAAAGCTATCAGACCAACGAAAAAAAAGCGCCGCAGCACCACCGGGCGGGCTCGAAACTTCAACCTTTCGGTTAACAGCCGATCGCGCTAGCCAATTGCGCCACCGAGACAGTCCTGCTCCACTCTCACCACCATCAGAACATATCTTCAAAGCTATCGGCCCAAAGAAAAAAAAGCACCGCACCACCACCGGGTGGGCTCGAACTTCCAACCTTTCGGTTACCAGCCGATCGCACTAGCCAATTGCGCCACGGAGACAGTCTTGCTCCACTCTCACCACCATCAGAACATATCTTCAAAGCTATCAGCGCAAAGAAAAAAGCAACACACCACTCCCGGGAGGACTCGAACCTTCAACCTTTCGATTAACAGCCGATCGCGCTAGCCAATTGCGCCACGGAAACAGTCCTGCTCCACACTCACCACCATCAGAACATATCTTCAAAGCTATCAGCCCAAAGGAAAAAAAGCGCCAAACCACCACCGGGTGGGCTCGAACCTCCAACCTTTCGGCTAACAGCCGATCGCACTAGCCAATTCCGCCACGGAAACAGTCGTGCTCCACTTTCACCACCATCAGAACATATCTTCAAAGCTATCAAAGCAAAGAAAAAAGCAACAGACCACTCCCGGGAGGGCTCAAAACTCCAACCTTATGGTTAACAGCCGATCGCGCTAGCCAATTGCGCCACCGAGAGAGTCCTTCTCCACTCTCACCACCATCAGAACATATCTTCAAAGCTATCAGCCCAAAGAAAAAAAGCGCCGCACCACCACCGGGTTGGCTCGAACCTCCAACCTTTCGGTTACCAGCCGATCGCAATAGCCAATTGCGCCACGGAGACAGTCCTGCTCCACTCTCACCACCATCAGAACATATCTTCAAAGCTATCAAAGCAAAGAAAAAAGCAACACACCACTCCCGGGAGGGCTCGAAACTCCAAACTTCTGGTTAACAGCCGATCGCGCTAGCCAATTGCGCCGCGGAGACAGTCGTGCTCCACTCTCACCACCATCAGAACATATCTTCAAAGCTATCAGCGCAAAGAAAAAAGCAAGACACCACTCCCGGGAGGGCTCGAACATTCAACCTTTCAATTAACAGCTGATCGCACTAACCAATTGCGCCAAGGAGACAGTCCTGCTTCAATCTCACCACCATCAGAACATATCTTCAAAGCTATCAGCCCAAAGAAAAAAAAGCGCCGCACCACCACCGGGTGGGCTCGAACCTCCAACCTTTCGGTTAACAGCTGATCGCACTAGCCAATTGCGCCACGGAGACAGTCCTGCTCCACACTCACCACCATAAGAACATTTCTTCAAAGCTATCAGCCCAAAGAAAAAAAAGCGCCGCACCACCACCGGGTGGGCTCGAACCTCCAACCTTTCGGTTAACAACTGATCGCGCTAGCCAATTGCGCCACGGAGACAGTCGTGCTTCACTCTCACCACCATCAGAACATATCTTTAAAGCTATCAGCGCAAAGAAAAAAGCAACACACCACTCCCGGGAGGGCTCGAACCTTCAACCTTTCGATTAACAGCCGATCGCACTAGCCAATTTCGCCAAGGAGACAGTCCTGCTTCAATCTCACCACCATCAAAACATATCTTCAAAGCTATCAGCCCAAAAAAAAAGCGCCGCACCACCACCGAGTGGGCTCGAACCTCCAACCTTTCGGTTAACAGCCGATCGCACTGGCCAATTGCGCCACGGAGACAATCCTGCTCCACACTCACCACCATAAGAACATTTCTTCAAAGCTATCAGCCCAAAGAAAAAAGCAACACACCACTCCCGGGAGGACTCGAACCTTCAACCTTTCGATTAACAGCCGATCGCGCTAGCCAATTGCGCCACGGAAACAGTCCTGCTCCACACTCACCACCATCAGAACATATCTTCAAAGCTATCAGCCCAAAGGAAAAAAAGCGCCAAACCACCACCGGGTGGGCTCGAACCTCCAACCTTTCGGTTAACAGCCGATCGCACTAGCCAATTCCGCCACGGAAACAGTCGTGCTCCACTTTCAACACCATCAGAACATAACTTCAAAGCTATCAAAGCAAAGAAAAAAGCAACACACCACTCACGGGAGGGCTCGAAACTCCAAACTTTCGGTTAACAGCCGATCGCGCTAGCCAATTGCGCCGCGGAGACAGTCGTGCTCCACTCTCACCACCATCAGATCATATCTTCAAAGCTATCAGCGCAAAGAAAAATGCAACGCACCACTCCCGGGAGCGCTCGAACCTCCAACTTTTCGGTTAACAGCCGATTGCACTAGCCAGTTGCGCCACGAAGACAGTCCTGCTCCACACTCACCACCATAAGAACATTTCTTCAAAGCTATCAGCCCAAAGAAAAAAAAGTGCAAACCACCACCGGGTGGGCTCGAACCTCCAACCTTTCGGTTAAGAGCCGATCGCACTAGCCAATTCCGCCACGGAAACAGTCGTGCTCCACTTTCACCGCTATCAGAACATATCTTCAAAGCTATCAAAGCAAAGAAAAAAGGAACAGACCACTCCCGGGAGGGCTCAAAACTCCAAACTTATGGTTAACAGCCGATCGCGCTAGCCAATTGCGCCACCGAGACAGTCCTGCTCCACTCTCACCACCATCAGAACATATCTTCAAAGCTATCAGACCAACGAAAAAAAAGCGCCGCAGCACCACCGGGCGGGCTCGAAACTTCAACCTTTCGGTTAACAGCCGATCGCGCTAGCCAATTGCGCCACGGAGACAGTCCTGCTCCACTCTCACCACCATCAGAACATATCTTCAAAGCTATCAGCCCGAAAAAAAGCGCCGCACCACCACCGGGTGGGCTCGAACCTCCAACCTTTCGGTTAACAGCCGATCGCGCTAGCCAATTGCGCCACGGAGACAGTCCAGCTCCACTCTCACCACCATCAGAACATATCTTCAAAGCTATGAGCCGAAAGAAAAAAAAGCGCCGCACCACCACCGGGTGGGCTCAAAACTTGAACCTTTCGGTTAACAGCCGATCGCGCTAGCCAATTGCCCCAGGGAGACAGTCGTGCTACCCTCTCACCACCATCAGAACATATCTTCAAAGCTATCAGCACAAAGAAAAAAAAGCGCCGCACCACCACCGGGTGGGCTTGAACCTCCAACCTTTTTGTTAACATCCGATCGCGCTAGCCAATTGCACCACGGAGACAGTCCTACTCCACACTCACCACCATCAGAACATATCTTCACAGCTATCAGCCCGAAAAAAAAGCGCCGCACCACCACCTGGTGGGCTCGAACCTCCAGTTTTTCGGTTAACAGCCGATCGCGCTAGCCAATTGCGCCAAGGAGACAGCCTTGCTCCACTCTCACCACCATCAGAACATATCTTCAAAGCTATAGCCCAAAAAAGGCGCCGCACCACCACCGAATGGGCTTGAAACTCCAACCTTTCGGTTAACAGCCGATCGCGCTAGCCAATTGCGCCACGGAGACAGTCCTGCTCCACTCTCACCACCATTAGAACATATCCTCAAAGCTATCAGCCCAAAGAAAAAAAGCGCCGATCCACCACCAGGTGGGCTCGAAACTCCAACCTTTCAGTTAACAGCCGATCACGCTAGCCAATTGCGCCACGGAGACAGTCCTGTTTCACTCTCACCACCATCAGAACATATCTTCAAAGCTAACAGCCCAAAGAAAAAAAAGCGCCGCACCACCACCGGGTGGGCTTGAACCTCCAACCTTTCGGTTAACAACTGATCGTGCTAGCCAATTGCGCCACGGAGACAGTCGTGCTTCACTCTCCCCACCATCAGAACATATCATTAAAGCTATCAGCGCAAAGAAAAAAGCAACACACCACTACCGGGAGGGCTCGAACCTCCAACTTTTCGATTAACAGCCGATCGCGCTAGCCAATTGCGCCATGGAGACAGTCCTGCTCCACTCTCCCCCCCATGAGAACATATCTTCAAAGCTATCAGCCCAAAGAAAAAAAAGCGCCGCACCACCACCGGGTGGGCTCGAACCTCCAACCTTTCGGTTAAAAATTGATCGCGCTAGCCAATTGCGCCACGGAGACAGTCCCGCTCCCCACTCACCACCATCAGAACATATCTTCAAAGCTATCAGCCCAAAGAAAAAAAAAGCAACACACCACTACCGGAAGGCTCGCACCTCCAACATTTCGATTAACAGCCGATCGCGCTAGCCAATTGCGCCATGGAGACAGTCCTGCTCCACTCTCACCACCATCAGAACATATCTTCAAAGCTATCGGCCCAAAGAAAAAAAAGCGCCGCACCACCACCGAATGGGCTCGAACCTCCAACCTTTCTATTAAAAGCCGATCGCGCTAGCCGTTTGCGCCACGGAGACAGTCGTGCTCCACTCTCACCACTGTCAGAACATTTCTTCAGAGCTATCAGCCCAAAGAAAAAAAAGCGCCGCACCACCATCGGGTGGGCTCGAACCTCCAAACTTTCGGTTAACAGCCGATCGCGCTAGCCAATTGTGACACGGAGACAGTCGTGGTCCACTCTCACCACCATCAGAACATATCTTCAAAGCTATCAGCCCAAAGAAAAAAAAAGCGCCGCATCACCACCGGGTGGGATCGAATTTCACCCCTTTCCGTTAACAGCCGATCGCGCTAGCCAATTGCGACACGGAGAAAGTCGTGTTCCACTTTCACCACCATCAGAACATTTCTTGAGAGGTATCAGCCCAAAGAAAAAAAAGCGCCGCACCACCACCAGGTGGGCTCGAACACAAACCGTTCGGTTAACAGCCGATTGCGCTAGCCAATTACGCCACGGAGACAGTCGTGTCCCACTTTCACCACCATCAGAACATATCTTCAAAGCTATCAGCGCAAAGAAAAAAGCAACACACCACTCCCGGGAGGGCTCGAAACTCCAACCTTTCGGTTAACAGCCGATCGCGCTAGCCAATTGCGCCACGGAGACAGTCGTGGTCCACTCTCACCACCATCAGAACATATCTTCAAAGCTATCAGCCCAAAGAAAAAAAAAAGCGCCAAACCACCACCGGGTGGGCTCGAACCTCCAACCTTTCGATTAAAAGCCGATCGCGCTAGCCGTTTGCGCCACGGAGACAGTCGTGCTCCACTCTCACCGCTGTCAGAACATTTCTTCAGAGCTATCAGCCCAAAGAAAAAAAAAGCGCCGCACCACCACCGGGTGGACTCGAACCTCCAAACTTTCGGTTAACAGCCGATCGCGCTAGCCAATTGCGACACGGAGACAGTCGTGGTCCACTCTCACCACCATCAGAACATATCTTCAAAGCTGTCAGCCCAAAGAAAAAAAAGCGCCGCATCACCACCGGGTGGGATCGAATTTCACCCCTTTCCGTTAACAGCCGATCGCGCTAGCCATTTGCGACACGGAGAAAGTCGTGTTCCACTTTCACCACCATCAAAACATTTCTTGAGAGCTATCAGCCCAAAGAAAAAAAAGCGCCGCACCACCACCGGGTGGGCTCGAACACAAACCGTTCGGTTAACAGCCGATTGCGCTAGCCAATTACGCCACGGAGACAGTCGTGTCCCACTTTCACCACCATCAGAACATATCTTCAAAGCTATCAGCGCAAAGAAAAAAGCAACACACCACTCCCGGGAGGGCTCGAAACTCCAACCTTTCGGTTAACAGCCGATCGCGCTAGCCAATTGCGCCACGGAGACAGTCCTGCTCCACTCTCACCACCATCAGAACATATTGCTACCTGTAGGCTGCCACAAACCATAGTGCGAATGCGCGTGTGCGCCCGACGAGGAAGATGAGGCTCGCTGGCTGCTCGAGCTCGGAGCCAGACTGGCCAGTGCTGCAACCGCTCTTGCAAATATATTTTTCGAATATATTCGCAATACTTTGTCTCGTTACTCACGTAACATATTTGGTGGAGGTGGAACGATCCCCGTCCTCACCACGCAGCTCCGCAGTGGCCGCATCCTCCAGCTTTCCGCCATGGCTTCCAGTGACAACGCGTCCGCTTCATCATCTGCGGCTTCTCCGACAACCTTTGTCGCCGTCCAAACACCACGTGATCCCGGGACATTTTCTGCGCAACCTGGCCTCGACGTCGACAAATGGCTTCGCCTTTATGAACGGGTCAGTCAAACTCACCGTTGGGACCCTACCATGATGCTCGCTAACGTTCTCTTCTACTTGGACGGAACCCCGCGTGTCTGGTACGAGACAAATGAGTCCGAACTCACCAGCTGGGACACGTTCAAGGAGAAGCTACGTGACATCTTTGGGGACCCGACCGGTCGCCACGCAGCTGCACGACAGGAGCTGGCTACCCGTGTCCAGTCGCCAACTGAATCGTATGTGTCATACATCCAAGAAGTTCTCGCTCTTTGCCGAAAAGTGGACGAGGCGATGTCTGAGGCTGAAAAGGTTGGACACGTTTTGAAGGGGATCGCGGACGACGCCTTCAATTTGCTGGTGTACACTAACGTCTCGACCATCGACCGTGTAATTCAAGAATGCCGCCGTTTCGAAACAGCAAAAAGCCGTCGGGTGCGCCCTCCTTTTTCTCGGTTGCCAAACACGGCGGCTACGTCCACCTGCTCCGATTCTACCGTCACACCGCCCTTTGAGCAGAGTGTAACGCGTATCGTTCGACGGGAACTTGAAGCAGCAAGTCCAGCGCCGCTTCAGCCCACTTCTTTCGAACATACGATACCGACAACCCCCGCGATCTCCGTTATTCAGGCGGTCGTACGACAAGAATTCGCCAACCGCGGGTTCCCTGATGCTTGCCCCATCTCTTGCCCCTCCTCCAGACCAATTTAGGCGGTTCGTGAAAGATTTTGCGGCAATCGCCCAACCACTTACCGATCTTTTGAAGAAAGGCGTTCCATTTTCGTGGGGGTCCACTCAAGCTGCCGCCTTCTCTCACCTCATAACACTTTTGACGACGCCCCCTATCCTCGCCCACTTTGACCCATCTGCCCGAACTGAGGTCCGAACTGATGCCAGTGGTCACGGTATCGGAGCCGTTCTCGCCCAATGCCAACAGGGACACGACCGCGTTATCGCGTATGCTAGCCGCCTCCTTACACCTGCAGAGCGTAACTATTCGATCACGGAGCGAGAATGCCTTGCTCTTGTCTGGGCGGTCTCAAAATTCCGTCCATATTTATATGGCACTCACTTTTCCGTCGTCACCGACCACCACGCGCTCTGCTGGCTTTCATCCTTAAGAGATCCTACAGGTCGACTTGGTCGCTGGGCTCTGCGACTGCAAGAATACACCTTTTCTGTGATATACAAGTCTGGACGCCTGCACCAGGACGCCGATTGCCTTTCTCGCTATCCAGTTGACCCATCGGCCACCATACCTGACAACGACGCCTGCGTGTGCTCCGTTTCTCAACTGAACCACATAGCCGACGAGCAACGCCGTGATGCAGCCCTACGAGCTATCATTGAGCGCCTCGACTCCTCCCCATCGAACCGATCCTATCGCTCGTTCGTACTCCAGAATGGCACATTATACCGGCATAACTTCCATCCAGACGGCCCATCTCTGCTGCTTGCCATACCCAAACACCTCCGCTTGGCTGTACTCCACGAACTTCATGACGTTCCTACTGCCGGTCACCTGGGTGTGTCCCGCACATACGACCGGATTCGCCGTCGCTTCTATTGGCCAGGTCTGGCACGGTCCGTCAGAAGATACGTCGCGGCGTGTGAGGAATGTCAGCGCCGCAAAACACCATCGACGCTTCCGGCTGGGCGCCTTCAACCACTCGATATTTCTACGGAACCTTTCTTTCGCGTCGGCTTGGACTTACTCGGCCCTTTTCCTCTGTCTTCTGCTGGCAACAGGTGGATAGCTGTGGCCACAGACTACGCCACACGCTACGCAATCACACGCGCCCTTCCAACAAGTTGCGCCACTGACGTCGCCGATTTTCTTCTACACGACGTGATCTTGCAACATGGTGCTCCACGCCAGCTGCTCACGGACCGAGGCCGCACATTTCTATCGAAAGTCATAGCGGACATCCTACGCTCTTGTGCAACACGCCACAAGCTCACTACGTCGTACCATCCGCAAACAAATGGCCTCACAGAACGCCTGAACCGAACCCTAACTGACATGCTTGCAAAGTACGTTTCCTCAGATCACTCTGACTGGGACATCGCTTTACCATACGTGACATTTGCCTACAATTCTTCGCGCCACGACACGGCTGGTTACTCCCCTTTTTTCTTGCTGTTCGGCCGCGAACCCACATTACCCCTCGATACGACGATTCCGTTACCAGCAGCTCCAACTTCACAATATGCTCTGGACGCCATCAGCCGGGCCGCCCACGCACGCGAAACCGCTCGTGCTCGCCTTCTGACCTCCCAAGCAAACCAACGGCGTCGGTACGACCAACGACACCGCGATGTGCACTTTTCGCCCGGTTCGTTGGTTCTGCTGTGGTCTCCGACCAGGCACGTTGGCCTGTCTGACAAGCTGCTCTCTCGGTACACAGGGCCCTACAGAGTGCTTCGTGAGGTGACTCCCGTCACTTATGAAATCACTCCTGCTGCCTCGCCGTCTTCATCCACCCCTAGGGCCACCGACATCGTACACGTCGCACGCCTGAAGCAGTACCACTCGCCCAATGATCTTGACATCTAGATGCGCCGAGACGGCGCCTTTGCCGACGGGGGTTATGCTACCTGTAGGCTGCCACAAACCATAGTGCGAATGCGCGTGTGCGCCCGACGAGGAAGATGAGGCTCGCTGGCTGCTCGAGCTCGGAGCCAGACTGGCCAGTGCTGCAACCGCTCTTGCAAATATATTTTTCGAATATATTCGCAATACTTTGTCTCGTTACTCACGTAACAATATCTTCAAAGTTATGAGTGCAAAGAAAAAAGCAACACACCACTCCCGGGAGCGCTCGAACCTCCAACTTTTCGGTTAACAGCCGATCGCACTAGCCAATTGCGCCACGGAGACAGTCCTGCTCCACACTCACCACCATAAGAACATTTCTTCAAAGCTATCAGCCCAAACAAAAAGAGCGCCAAACCACCACCTAGTGGGCTCGAACCTCCAACCTTTCGGTTAACAGCCGATCGCACTAGCCAATTCCGCCACGGAAACAGTCGTGCTCCACTCTCACCACCATCAGAACATATCTTCAAAGCTATCAGACCAACGAAAAAAAGCGCCGCACCACCACCGGGTGGCCTCGAAACTTCAACCTTTCGGTTAACAGCCGATCGCGCTAGCCAATTTCCCTACGGAGACAGTCGTGCTCCACTCTCACCACCATCAAAACATATCTTCAAAGCTATCAGCCCGAAAAAAAGCGCTGCACCACCAAAGGGTGGGCTCAAACCTCCAATGTTTCGGTTAACAGCCGATCGCGCTAGCCAATTGCGCCACGGAGACAGTCCTGCTCCACTCTCACCACCATCAGAACATATCTTCAAAGTTATCAGCCCAAAGTAAAAAAGCGCAGCACCACTACCGGGTTGGCTCGAAACTCCAAGCTTTCAGTTAACAGCCGATCACGCTAGCCAATTGCGCCACGGAGACAGTCCTGCTCCACTCTCACCACCATCAGAACATATCTTCAAAGCTATCAGCCCAAAGAAAAAAAGCGCCGCACCACCACCGGGTGGGCTCGAACCTCCAACCTTTCGGTTAACAGTCGATCGCGCTAGCCAATTGCGCCACGGAGAAAGTCCTGCTTCACTCTCACCACCATCAGAACATATCTTCAAAGCTATCAGCCCATAGAAAAAAGCCAGCACCACCACCGGGTGTGCTCGAACCTCCAACCTTTCGGTTAACGGCCGAACGCGCTAGCCCATTGCGCCACAGAGACAGTCCTGCTCCACTCTAGCCACCATCAGAACATATCTTTAAAGCTATCAGAGCAAAGAAAAAAGCAACACACCGCTCCCGGGAGGGCTCAAACCTCCAACCTTTCGCTTAACAGCCGATCGCGCTAGCAAATTGCGCCACGGAGGCAGTCCTGCTATACCCTCACCACCATCAGAACATATCTTCAAAGCTATCAGCCCAAAGAAAAAAAAGTGCCGCACCACCACCGGGTGGGCTCGAACCTCCAACTTTTCGGTTAACTGCAAATCGCGCTAGCCAACTGCGTCACGGAGACAGTCGTGCTGAACTCTCACCACCACCAGGACATTTCTTCAGAATTATCAACCCAAAGAAAAAGAAGCGCCGCACCACCACCAGGTGGGCTCGAACCTCCAAGCTTTCGGTTAACAGCCGATCACGCTAGCCAATTGCGCAACGGAGACAGTCCTGCTCCACTCTCAACACCATCACAACATATCTTCAAAGCTATCAGCCCAAAGAAAAAAAAGCGCCGCACTACCACCGGGTGGGCTCGAACCTGCAACCTTTCGGTTAACAGCCGATCGCGCTAGCCAATTGCGCCACGAAGACAGTCGTGCTCCACTCTCACCACCATCAGAACATATCTTCAAAGCTATCAGTGCAAAGAAAAAAAACTGCCGAACCACCGGGTGTGCTCGAACCTCCAACTTTTCGGTTAACTGCAAATCGCGCTAGCCAACTGCGCCACGGAGACAGTCGTGCTCCACTCTCACCACCGTCAAAACATTTCTTCACAGCTATCAGCCCAAAGAAAAAGAAGCGCCACACAACCACCGGGTGAGCTCGAACCTCCAACCAATCGGTCAACAGCAGATCGAGCTACCCAATTGCGCCACGGACACAGTCGTGCTCCACTCTCACCAACATCAAAACATATCTTCAAAGCTATCAGCCCAAAGAAAAAAAAGCGCCGCACCACCCCCGGCCGGGCTCGAACCTCCATCTTTTCTGTTAACAGCCGATCGCGATAGCCAATTGCGTCACGGAGACAGTCGTGCTCCACTCTCACCACCATTAGAACATATCTTCAAAGCAATCAGCGCAAAGAAAAAAAAAGCGACACACTGTCCCCGGGTGGGCTCGAAACTCCAACTTTTCGGTTAACTGCCGATCGCGCTAGCAAATTGCGCCACGGAGACAGTCCTGCTCTACTCTCACCACCATCAGAAGATATCTTCAAAGCTATCAGCTCAAAGAAAAAAAAGCGCCGCACCACTACCGGGTGGGCTCGAAACTCCAAGCTTTCAGTTAACAGCCGATCGCGCTAGCCAATTACGCCACGGAGACAGTCCTGCTCCACTCTCACCACCATCAGAACATATCTTCAAAGCTATCAGCCCAAAGAAAAAAAGCGCCGCACCACCATCGGGTGGGCTCGAACCTCCAACCTTTCGGTTAACAGTCGATCGCGCTAGCCAATTGCGCCACGGAGACAGTCCTGCTTCACTCTCACCACCATCAGAACATACCTTCAAAGCTATCAGCCCATAGAAAAAAGCCAGCACCACCACCGGGTGTGCTCGAACCTCCAACATTTCGGTTAACGGCCGAACGCGCTAGCCAATTGCGCCACGGAGACAGTCCTGCTCCACTCTAGCCACCATCAGAACATATCTTTAAAGCTATCAGCCTAAAGAAAAAAAAGCAACACACCACTCCCGGGAGGGCTCGAACCTCCAACCTTTCGGTTAACAGCCGATCGCGCTAGCCAATGGTGCCACGGAGACAGTCGTGCTCCACGCTCACCACCGTCAGAACATTTCTTCAGAGCTATCAGCCCAAAGAAAAAAAAGCGCCGCACCACCACCTGGTGGGCTCGAACCTCCAACCTTTACGTTAAAAGCGGATCGCGCTAGCCAATTGGGCCACGGAGACAGTCGTGCTCCACTCTCACCACCGTGAGAACATGCTCTCAAGTTATCAGCGCAAAGAAAAAAGCAACACACCACTCCCAGGAGGGCTCCAACCTCCAACCTTTCGCTTAACAGCCGATCGCGCTAGCAAATTGCACCATGGAGGCAGTCCTGCTATACTCTCACCACCATCACAACATATCTTCAAAGCTATCAGCCGAAAGAAAAAAAAGTGCCGCACCACCACCGGGTGGGCTCAAACCTCCAACTTTTCGGTTAACTGCAAATCGCGTTAGCCAACTGCGCCACGCAGACAGTCGTGCTCAACTCTCACCACCGCCAGGACATTTCTTCAGAGCTATCAGCCCAAAGAAAAAGAAGCGCCGCACCACCACCAGGTGGGCTCGAACCTCCAACCTTTCAGTCAACAGCAGATCGCGCTAGCCAATTGCGCCACAGAGACAGTCGTGCTCCACTCTCACCACCATCAGGACATATCTTCAAAGCTATCAGCGAAATGAAAAAAAAAGTGACACACCGTCCCCGGGTGGGCTCAAACCTCCAACCTCACAGTTAACAGCCGATCGCGCTAGCCAATTGCGCCACGGAGACAGTCCTGCTATACTCTCACCACCCTCAGAACATACCTTCAAAGCTATCAGCCCATAGAAAAAAGCCAGCACCACCACCGGGTGTGCTCGAACCTCCAACATTTCGGTTAACGGCCGAACGCGCTAGCCAATTGCGCCACGGAGACAGTCCTGCTCCACTCTAGCCACCATCAGAACATATCTTTAAAGCTATCAGCCTAAAGAAAAAAAAGCAACACACCACTCCCGGGAGGGCTCGAACCTCCAACCTTTCGGTTAACAGCCGATCGCGCTAGCCAATGGTGCCACGGAGACAGTCGTGCTCCACGCTCACCACCGTCAGAACATTTCTTCAGAGCTATCAGCCCAAAGAAAAAAAAGCGCCGCACCACCACCTGGTGGGCTCGAACCTCCAACCTTTACGTTAAAAGCGGATCGCGCTAGCCAATTGGGCCACGGAGACAGTCGTGCTCCACTCTCACCACCGTGAGAACATGCTCTCAAGTTATCAGCGCAAAGAAAAAAGCAACACACCACTCCCAGGAGGGCTCCAACCTCCAACCTTTCGCTTAACAGCCGATCGCGCTAGCAAATTGCGCCATGGAGGCAGTCCTGCTATACTCTCACCACCATCACAACATATCTTCAAAGCTATCAGCCCAAAGAAAAAAAAGTGCCGCACCACCACCGGGTGGGCTCAAACCTCCAACTTTTCGGTTAACTGCAAATCGCGTTAGCCAACTGCGCCACGCAGACAGTCGTGCTCAACTCTCACCACCGCCAGGACATTTCTTCAGAGCTATCAGCCCAAAGAAAAAGAAGCGCCGCACCACCACCAGGTGGGCTCGAACCTCCAACCTTTCAGTCAACAGCAGATCGCGCTAGCCAATTGCGCCACAGAGACAGTCGTGCTCCACTCTCACCACCATCAGGACATATCTTCAAAGCTATCAGCGAAATGAAAAAAAAAGTGACACACCGTCCCCGGGTGGGCTCAAACCTCCAACCTCACAGTTAACAGCCGATCGCGCTAGCCAATTGCGCCACGGAGACAGTCCTGCTATACTCTCACCACCCTCAGAACATATCTTCAAAGCTATCAGTCTAAAGAAAAAAAGCGCTGCACCACTCCGGGTGGGCTCGAACCTCCAACCTTTCGTCTAACAGCCGATCGCGCTAGCCAATTGCGCCACGGAGACAGTGAGGCTCCACTTTCACCACCATCACAACATATCTTCAAAGCTTTCAGCGCAAAAAAAAACGACACACCCTCCCCAGTGGGCTCGAAACTCCAAGCTTTCGGTTAACAGCCGATCACGCTAGCCAATTGCGCAACGGAGACAGTCCTGCTCCACTCTCACCACAATCAGAACATATCTTCAAAGCTATCAGCCCAAAGAAAAAAAAGCGCCGCACTACCACCGGGTGGGCTCGAACCTCCAACCTTTCAGTTAACAGCCGATCACGCTCGCCAATTGCGCCATGGAGACAGTCGGGCTCCACTCTCACTAACATCAGAACATATCTTCAACGCTATCAGCCCAAAGAAAAAAAGCGGCGCACCACCCCCGGGTGGGCTCGAACCTCCATCCTTTCTGTTAACAGCCGATCGCGCTAGCCAATTGCGCCACGGAGAGAGTCGTGCTCCACTCTCACCACCATCAGAACATATCTTCAAAGCTATCAGCGCAAAGAAAAAAAAAGCGACACACCGTCCCCGGGTGGGCTCGAAACTCCAACCTTTCGGTTAACAGCCGATCGCGCTAGCCAATTGCGCCACGGAGACAGTCCTGCTCCACTCACACCACCATCAGAACATATCTTCAAAGCTATCAGCTCAAAGAAAAAAAAGCGCCGCGATACTACCGGGTGGGCTCGAAACTCCAAGCTTTCGGTTAACAGCCGATCGCGCTAGCCAATTGTGCCACGGAGACAGTCCTGCTCTACTCTCACCACCATGAGAACATATCTTCAAAGCTATCAGCCCAAAGGAAAAAAGCGCCGCCCCACCACCGGGTGGGCTCGAACCTCAAACCTTTTCGTTAACAGTCGATCGCGCTAGCCAATTGCGCCACGGAGACAGTCCTGCTTCACTCTCACCACCATAAGAACATATCTTCAAAGCTTTCAGCCCTTAGAAAAATAAGCCCTCACCACCACCGGGTGGGCTCGAACTTCCAACCTTTTGGTTAACAGCCGATCGCGCTAGCCAATTGCGCCACGGAGACAGTCGTGCTCAGATCTCACCACCGTGAGAACATGTCTCCAAAGTTATCAGCGCAAAAAAAGCAACACACCACTCCCGGGAGGGCTCGAACCTCCAACATTTCGCTTAACAGCCGATTGCGCTAGCAAATTGCGCCACGGAGACAGTCCTGCTATACTCTCAATACCATCAGAACATATCTTCAAAGCTATCAGCCCAAAGAAAAAAAGTGCCGCACCACCACCAGGTGGGCTCGAACCTCCAACTTTTTGGTTAACTGCAAATCGCGCTAGCCAACTGCGCCACAGAGACAGTCGTGCTCCACTCTCACCACCGTACGAACATTTCTTCACAGCTATCAGCCCAAAGAAAAAGAAGCGCCCCACCACCACCGGGAGGGCTCGAACCTGCAACCTTTCGGTCAACAGCAGATCGCGCTAGCCAATTGCGCCACGGAGACAGTCGTGCTCCACTCTCACCACCATCAGAACATATTTTCAAAGCTGTCAGCGAAAAGAAAGAAAAAGCGACACACCGTCCCCGGGTGGGCTCAAACCTCCAACCTCTCGGTTAACAGCCGATCGCGCTAGCCAATTGCGTCACGGAGACAGTCCTGCTATACTCTCACCACCATCAGAACATATCTTCAAAGCTATCAGCCCAAAGAAAAAAAGCGCCGCACCACCCCCAGGTGGGCTCGAGCCTCCAACCTTTCGGCTAACAGCCGATCGCGCTAGCCAATTGCGCCACGGAGACAGTCGTGCTCCACTTTCACCACCATCAGAACATATCTTCAAAGCTATCACCGCAAAGAAAAAAAAGCGACACACCGTCCCCGGGTGGGCTCGAAACTCCAAGCTTTCGGTTAACAGCCGATCACGCTAGCCAATTGCGCCACGGAGACAGTCCTGCTTCACTCTCACCACCATCAGAACATATCTTCAAAGCTATCAGCCCAAAGAACAAAAAGCGCCGCACTACCACCGGGTGGGCTCTAACCTCCAACCTTTCGGTTAACAGCCGATCGCGCTCGCCAATAGCGCCATGGAGACAGTCGTGCTCCACTCTCACCAACATCAGAACATATCTTCAAGCTATCAGCCCAAAGAAAAAAAAGCGCCGCACCACCCCCGGCCGGGCTCGAACCTCCATCCTTTCTGTTAACAGCCGATCGCGATAGCCAATTGCGTCACGGAGACAGTCGTGCTCCACTCTCACCACCATTAGAACAAATCTTCAAAGCAATCAGCGCAAAGAAAAAAAAGCGACACACCGTCCCCGGGTGGGCTCGAAACTCCAAAATTTCAGTTAACAGCCGATCGCGCTAGCCAATTGCGCCACGAAGACAGTGAGGCTCCACTTTCACCACCATCAGAACATATCTTCAAAGCTATCAGCTATCAGCAAAGCTATCAGCGCAAAAAAAAAAGCGACACACCGTCCCCAGTGGGCTCGAAACTCCAAGCTTTCGGTTAACAGCCGATCACGCTAGCCAATTGCGCCACGGAGACAGTCCTGCTCTACTCTCACCACCATCAGAACATATCTTCAAAGCTATCAGCCCAAAGAAAAAAAGCGCCGCACCACCACCGGGTGGGCTCGAACCTCAAACCTTTTGGTTAACAGTCGATCGCGCTAGCCAATTGCGCCACAGAGACAGTCGTGTCCCACTTTCACCAACATCAGAACATATCTTCAAAGCTATCAGCGCAAAGAAAAAAGCAACACACCACTCCCGGGAGGGCTCGAAACTCCAACCTTTCGGTTAACAGCCGATCGAGCTAGCCAATTGCGCCACGGAAACAGTCCTGCTCCAAACTCACCACCATCAGAACATATCTTGAAAGCTATCAGACCAAAGAAAAAAAAGCGCCAAACCACCACCGGGTGGGCTCGAACCTCCAACCTTTCGGTTAACAGCCGATCGGACTAGCCAATTCCGCCACGGAAACTGTCGTGCTCCACTTTCACCACCATCAGAACATATCTTCAGAGCTATCAAAGCAAAGAAAAAAGCAACACACCACTCCCGGGAGGGCTCGAAACTCCAAACTTTCGGTTAACAGCCGATCGCGCTAGCCAATTGCGCCGCGAAGACAGTCGTGCTCCACTCTCACCACCATCAGAACATATCTTCAAAGCTATCAGTGCAAAGAAAAAAGCAACACACCACTCCCGGGAGCGCTCGAACCTCCAACTTTTCGGTTAACAGCCGATCGCACTAGCCAATGGCGCCACGGAGACAGTCCTGCTCCACACTCACCACCATAAGAACATTTCTTCAAAGCTATCAGCCCAAACAAAAAGAGCGCCAAACAACCACCTAGTGGGCTCGAACCTCCAACCTTTCGGTTAACAGCCGATCGCACTAGCCAATTCCGCCACGGAAACAGTCGTGCTCCACTCTCACCACCATCAGAACATATCTTCAAAGCTATCAGACCAACGAAAAAAAGCGCCGCACCACCCCCGGGTGGCCTCGAAACTTCAACCTTTCAGTTAACAGCCGATCGCGCTAGCCGATTGCCCTACGGAGACAGTCGTGCTCCACTCTCATCACCATCAAAACATATCTTCAAAACTATCAGCCCGAAAAAAAGCGCTGCACCACCAAAGGGTGGGCTCAAACCTCCAATGTTTCGGTTAACAGCCGATCGCGCTAGCCAATTGCGCCACGGAGACAGTCCTGCTCCACTCTCACCACCATCAGAACATATCTTCAAAGTTATCAGCCCAAAGAAAAAAAGCGCAGCACCAATACCGGGTTGGCTCGAAACTCCAAGCTTTCAGTTAACAGCCGATCACGCTAGCCCATTGCGCCACGGAGACAGTCCTGCTCCACTCTCACCACCATCATAACATATCTTCAAAGCTATCAGCCCAAAGAAAAAAAGCGCCGCACCACCACCGGGTTGGCTCGAACCTCCAACCTTTCGGTTAACAGTCGATCGCGCTAGCCATTTGCGCCACGGAGAAAGTCCTGCTTCACTCTCACCACCATCAGAACATATCTTCAAAGCTATCAGCCCATAGAAAAAAGCCAGCACCACCACCGGGTGTGCTCGAACCTCCAACCTTTCGGTTAACGGCCGAACGCGCTAGCCCATTGCGCCACGGAGACAGTCCTGCTCCACTCTAGCCACCATCAGAACATATCTTTAAAGCTATCAGCGCAAAGAAAAAAGCAACACACCACTCCCGGAAGGGCTCAAACCTCCAACCTTTCGCTTAACAGCCGATCGCGCTAGCAAATGGCGCCACGGAGGCAGTCCTGCTATACTCTCACCACCATCAGAACATATCTTCAAAGCTATTAGCCCAAAGAAAAAAAAGTGCCGCACCACCACCGTGTGGGCTCGAACCTCCAACTTTTCGGTTAACTGCAAATCGCGCTAGCCAACTGCGTCACGGAGACAGTCGTGCTGAACTCTCACCACCACCAGGACATTTCTTCAGAGTTATCAACCCAAAGAAAAAGAAGCGCCGCACCACCACCAGGTGGGCTCGAACCTCCAAGCTTTCGGTTAACAGCCGATCACGCTAGCCAATTGCGCAACGGAGACAGTCCTGCTCCACTCTCAACACCATCACAACATATCTTCAAAGCTATCAGCCCAAAGAAAAAAAAGCGCCGCACTACCACCGGGTGGGCTCGAACCTGCAACCTTTCGGTTAACAGCCGATCGCGCTAGCCAATTGCGCCACGGAGACAGTCGTGCTCCACTCTCACCACCATCAGAACATATCTTCAAAGCTATCAGCGCAAAGAAAAAAAACTGCCGAACCACCGGGTGTGCTCGAACCTCCAACTTTTCTGTTAACTGCAAATCGCGCTAGCCAACTGCGCCACGGAGACAGTCGTGCTCCACTCTCACCACCGTCAAAACATTTCTTCACAGCTATCACCGCAAAGAAAAAAAAGCGACACACCGTCCCCGGGTGGGCTCAAAACTCCAACCTTTCGGTTAACAGCCGATCGCGCTCGCCAATTGCGCCATGGAGAAAGTCGTGCTCCATTCTCACCAACATCAAAACGTATCTTCAAAGCTATCAGCCCAAAGAAAAAAAAGCGCCGCACCACCCCCGGCCGGGCTCGAACCTCCATCCTTTCTGTTAACAGCCGATCGCGCTAGCCAATTGCGCCACGGAGACAGTCGTGCTCCACTTTCACCACCATCAGAACATATCTTCAAAGCTATCACCGCAAAGAAAAAAAAGCGACACACCGTCCCCGGGTGGGCTGAAAACTCCAACCTTTCGGTTAACAGCCGATCGCGCTCGCCAATTGCGCCATGGAGACAGTCCTGCTCTACTCTCACCACCATCAGAACATATCTTCAAAGCTATCAGCTCAAAGAAAAAAAGCGCCGCACCACTACCGGGTGGGCTCGAAACTCCAAGCTTTCAGTTAACAGCCGATCGCGCTAGCCAATTGCGCCACGGAGGCAGTCCTGCTCCACTCTCACCACCATCAGAACATATCTTCAAAGCTATCAGCCCAAAGAAAAAAAGCGCCGCACCACCACCGGGTGGGCTCGAACCTCCAACCTTTCGGTTAACAGTCGATCGCGCTAGCCAATTGCGCCACGGAGACAGTCCTGCTTCACTCTCACCACCATCAGAACATATCTTCAAAGCTATCAGCCCATAGAAAAAAGCCAGCACCACCACCGGGTGTGCTCGAACCTCCAACCTTTCGGTTAACGGCCGAACGCGCTAGCCAATTGCGCCACGGAGACAGTCCTGCTCCACTCTAGCCACCATCAGAACATATCTTTAAAGCTATCAGCCTAAAGAAAAAAAAGCAACACACCACTCCCGGGAGGGCTCAAACCTCCAACCAATCGGTCAACAGCAGACCGAGCTACCCAATTGCGCCACGGACACAGTCGTGCTCCACTCTCACCACCATCAGAACATATCTTCAAAGTTATCAGCGAAAAAAAAAGCGACACACCGTCCCCGGGTGGGCTCAAACCTCCAACCTCTCGGTTACCAGCCGATCGCGCAAGTCAATTGCGGCACGGAGACAGTCCTGCTACACTCTCACCACCGTCAGAACATATCTTCGAAGCTATCAGCCCAAAGAAAAAAAGCGCCGCACCACCCCCGGGTGGGCTCGAACCTCCATCCTATCGGCTAACAGCCGATCGCGCTAGCCAATTGCGCCACGGAGACAGTCGTGCTCCACTTTCACCACCATCAGAACATATCTTCAAAGCTATCGCCGCAAAGAAAAAAAAGCGACACACCGTCCCCGGGTGGGCTCAAAACTCCAACCTTTCGGTTAACAGCCGATCGCGCTCGCCAATTGCGCCATGGAGAAAGTCGGGCTCCACTCTCACCAACATCAAAACGTATCTTCAAAGCTATCAGCCCAAAGAAAAAAAAGCGCCGCACCACCCCCGGCCGGGCTCGAACCTCCATCCTTTCTGTTAACAGCCGATCGCGATAGCCAATTGCGTCACGGAGACAGTCGTTCTCCACTCTCACCACCATTAGAACATATCTTCAAAGCAATCAGCGCAAAGAAAAAAAAAGCGACACACTGTCCCCAGGTGGGCTCGAAACTCCAACTTTTCGGTTAACAGCCGATCGCGCTAGCAAATTGCGCCACGGAGACAGTCCTGCTCTACTCTCACCACCATCAGAACATATCTTCAAAGCTATCAGCTCAAAGAAAAAAAAGCGCCGCACCACTACCGGGTGGGCTCGAAACTCCAAGCTTTCAGTTAACAGCCGATCGCGCTAGCCAATTGCGCCACGGAGGCAGTCCTGCTCCACTCTCACCACCATCAGAACATATCTTCAAAGCTATCAGCCCAAAGAAAAAAAGCGCCGCACCACCACCGGGTGGGCTCGATCCTCCAACCTTTCGGTTAACAGTCGATCGCGCTAGCCAATTGCGCCACGGAGACAGTCCTGCTTCACTCTCACCACCATCAGAACATATCTTCAAAGCTATCAGCCCATAGAAAAAAGCCAGCACCACCACCGGGTGTGCTCGAACCTCCAACCTTTCGGTTAACGGCCGAACGCGCTAGCCAATTGCGCCACGGAGACAGTCCTGCTCCACTCTAGCCACCATCAGAACATATCTTTAAAGCTATCAGCCTAAAGAAAAAAAAGCAACACACCACTCCCGGGAGGGCTCGAACCTCCAACCTTTCGGTTAACAGCCGATCGCGCTAGTCAATGGTGCCACGGAGACAGTCGTGCTCCACGCTCACCACCGTCAGAACATTTCTTCGGAGCTATCAGCCCAAAGAAAAAAAAGCGCCGCACCACCACCTGGTGGGCTCAAACCTCCAACCTTTACGTTAAAAGCGGATCGCGCTAGCCAATTGGGCCACGGAGACAGTCGTGCTCCCCTCTCACCACCGTGAGAACATGTCCCTCAAGTTATCAGCGCAAAGAAAAAAGCAAAACACCACTCCCAGGAGGGCTCCAACCTCCAACCTTTCGCTTAACAGCCGATCGCGCTAGCAAATTGCGCCATGGAGGCAGTCCTGCTATACTCTCACCACCATCACAACATATCTTCAAAGCTATCAGCCCAAAGAAAAAAAGTGCCGCACCACCACCGGGTGGGCTCAAACCTCCAACTTTTCGGTTAACTGCAAATCGCGTTAGCCAACTGCGCCACGCAGACAGTCGTGCTCCACTCTCACCACCGCCAGGACATTTCTTCAGAGCTATCAGCCCAAAGAAAAAGAAGCGCCGCACCACCACCAGGTGGGCTCGAACCTCCAACCTTTCAGTCAACAGCAGATCGCGCTAGCCAATTGCGCCACAGAGACAGTCGTGCTCCACTCTCACCACCATCAGGACATATCTTCAAAGCTATCAGCGAAATGAAAAAAAGTGACACACCGTCCCCGGGTGGGCTCAAACCTCCAACCTCTCAGTTAACAGCCGATCGCGCTAGCCAATTGCGCCACGGAGACAGTCCTGCTATACTCTCACCACCCTCAGAACATATCTTCAAAGCTATCAGTCTAAAGAAAAAAAGCGCTGCACCACTCCGGGTGGGCTCGAACCTCCAACTTTTCGTCTAACAGCCGATCGCGCTAGCCAATTGCGCCACGGAGACAGTGAGGCTCCACTTTCACCACCATCACAACATAACTTCAAAGCTTTCAGCGCAAAAAAAACGACACACCGTCCCCAGTGGGCTCGAAACTCCAAGCTTTCGGTTAACAGCCGATCACGCTAGCCAATTGCGCAACGGAGACAGTCCTGCTCCACTCTCACCACCATCAGAACATATCTTCAAAGCTATCAGCCCAAAGAAAAAAAAGCGCCGCACTACCACCGGGTGGGCTCGAACCTCCAACCTTTCGGTTAACAGCCGATCACGCTCGCCAATTGCGCCGTGGAGA
This sequence comes from Rhipicephalus microplus, assembly GCF_043290135.1. Classification (NCBI taxonomy): domain Eukaryota; kingdom Metazoa; phylum Arthropoda; class Arachnida; order Ixodida; family Ixodidae; genus Rhipicephalus; species Rhipicephalus microplus. The sequence continues at coordinate 130,772 of NW_027464626.1, read as the reverse complement.
CAGTCGGGCTCCACTCTCACTAACGTCAGAACATATGTTCAACGCTATCAGCCCAAAGAAAAAAAAGCGGCGCACCACCCCCGGGTGGGCTCGAACCTCCATCCTTTCTGTTAACAGCCGATCGCGCTAGCCAATTGCGCCACGGAGAGAGTCGTGCTCCACTCTCACCACCATCAGAACATATCTTCAAAGCTATCAGCGCAAAGAAAAAAAAAGCGACACACCATCCCCGGGTGGGCTCGAAACTCCAACCTTTCGGTTAACAGCCGATCGCGCTAGCCAATTGCGCCACGGAGACAGTCCTGCTCCACTCACACCACCATCAGAACATATCTTCAAAGCTATCAGCCCAAAGAAAAAAAGCGCCGCACCACCCCCGGGTGGGCTCGAGCCTCCAACCTTTCGGCTATAAGGCGATCGCGCTAGCCAATTGCGCCACGGAGACAGTCGTGCTCCACTTTCACCACCATCAGAACATATCTTCAAAGCTATCACCGCAAAAAAAAAAGCGACACACCGTCCCCGGGTGGGCTCGAAACTCCAAGCTTTCGGTTAACAGCCGATCACGCTAGCCAATTGCGCCACGGAGACAGTCCTGCTTCACTCTCACCACCATCAGAACATATCTTCAAAGCTATCAGCCCAAAGAATAAAAAGCGCCGCACTACCACCGGGTGGGCTCTAACCTCCAACCTTTCGGTTAACAGCCGATCGCGCTCGCCAATAGCGCCATGGAGACAGTCGTGCTCCACTCTCACCAACATCAGAACATATCTTCAAGCTATCAGCCCAAAGAAAAAAAAGCGCCGCACCACCCCCGGCCGGGCTCGAACCTCCATCCTTTCTGTAAACAGCCGATCGCGATAGCCAATTGCGTCACGGAGACAGTCCTGCTCCACTCTCACCACCATCAGAACATATCTTCAAAGCTATCAGCCCAAAGAAAAAAAAGCGCCGCACCACCACCGGGTGTGCTCGAAACTCCAACCTTTCGGTTAACAGCCGATCGCGCTAGCCAATTGCGCCACGGAAACAGTCCTGCTCCAAACTCACCACCATCAGAACATATCTTGAAAGCTATCAGACCAAAGAAAAAAAAGCGCCAAACCACCACCGGGTGGGCTCGAACCTCCAACCTTTCGGTTAACAGCCGATCGGACTAGCCAATTCCGCCACGGAAACTGTCGTGCTCCACTTTCACCACCATCAGAACATATCTTCAAAGCTATCAAAGCAAAGAAAAAAGCAACACACCACTCCCGGGAGGGCTCGAAACTCCAAACTTTCGGTTAACAGCCGATCGCGCTAGCCAATTGCGCCGCGAAGACAGTCGTGCTCCACTCTCACCACCATCAGAACATATCTTCAAAGCTATCAGTGCAAAGAAAAAAGCAACACACCACTCCCGGGAGCGCTCGAACCTCCAACTTTTCGGTTAACAGCCGATCGCACTAGCCAATGGCGCCACGGAGACAGTCCTGCTCCACACTCACCACCATAAGAACATTTCTTCAAAGCTATCAGGCCAAACAAAAAGAGCGCCAAACAACCACCTAGTGGGCTCGAACCTCCAACCTTTCGGTTAACAGCCGATCGCACTAGCCAATTCCGCCACGGAAACAGTCGTGCTCCACTCTCACCACCATCAGAACATATCTTCAAAGCTATCAGACCAACGAAAAAAAGCGCCGCACCACCCCCGGGTGGCCTCGAAACTTCAACCTTTCAGTTAACAGCCGATCGCGCTAGCCGATTGCCCTACGGAGACAGTCGTGCTCCACTCTCATCACCATCAAAACATATCTTCAAAGCTATCAGCCCGAAAAAAAGCGCTGCACCACCAAAGGGTGGGCTCAAACCTCCAATGTTTCGGTTAACCGCCGATCGCGCTAGCCAATTGCGCCACGGAGAAAGTCCTGCTTCACTCTCACCACCATCAGAACATATCTTCAAAGCTATCAGCCCATAGAAAAAAGCCAGCACCACCACCGGGTGTGCTCGAACCTCCAACCTTTCGGTTAACGGCCGAACGCGCTAGCCCATTGCGCCACGGAGACAGTCCTGCTCCACTCTAGCCACCATCAGAACATATCTTTAAAGCTATCAGCGCAAAGAAAAAAGCAACACACCACTCCCGGGAGGGCTCAAACCTCCAACCTTTCGCTTAACAGCCGATCGCGCTAGCAAATTGCGCCACGGAGGCAGTCCTGCTATACTCTCACCACCATCAGAACATATCTTCAAAGCTATCAGCCCAAAGAAAAAAAAGTGCCGCACCACCACCGTGTGGGCTCGAACCTCCAACTTTTCGGTTAACTGCAAATCGCGCTAGCCAACTGCGTCACGGAGACAGTCGTGCTGAACTCTCACCACCACCAGGACATTTCTTCAGAGTTATCAACCCAAAGAAAAAGAAGCGCCGCACCACCACCAGGTGGGCTCGAACCTCCAAGCTTTCGGTTAACAGCCGATCACGCTAGCCAATTGCGCAACGGAGACAGTCCTGCTCCACTCTCAACACCATCACAACATATCTTCAAAGCTATCAGCCCAAAGAAAAAAAAGCGCCGCACTACCACCGGGTGGGCTCGAACCTGCAACCTTTCGGTTAACAGCCGATCGCGCTAGCCAATTGCGCCACGGAGACAGTCGTGCTCCACTCTCACCACCATCAGAACATATCTTCAAAGCTATCAGCGCAAAGAAAAAAAACTGCCGAACCACCGGGTGTGCTCGAACCTCCAACTTTTCTGTTAACTGCAAATCGCGCTAGCCAACTGCGCCACGGAGACAGTCGTGCTCCACTCTCACCACCGTCAAAACATTTCTTCACAGCTATCAGCCCAAAGAAAAAGAAGCGCCACACAACCACCGGGTGAGCTCGAACCTCCAACCAATCGGTCAACAGCAGATCGAGCTACCCAATTGCGCCACGGACACAGTCGTGCTCCACTCTCACCACCATCAGAACATATCTTCAAAGTTATCAGCGAAAAAAAAGCGACACACCGTCCCCGGGTGGGCTCAAACCTCCAACCTCTCGGTTACCAGCCGATCGTGCAAGTCAATTGCGGCACGGAGACAGTCCTGCTACACTCTCACCACCGTCAGAACATATCTTCGAAGCTATCAGCCCAAAGAAAAAAAGCGCCGCACCACCCCCAGGTGGGCTCGAACCTCCAACCTATCGGCTAACAGCCGATCGCGCTAGCCAATTGCGCCACGGAGACAGTCGTGCTCCACTTTCACCACCATCAGAACATATCTTCAAAGCTATCACCGCAAAGAAAAAAAAGCGACACACCGTCCCCGGGTGGGCTCAAAACTCCAACCTTTCGGTTAACAGCCGATCGCGCTCGCCAATTGCGCCATGGAGAAAGTCGTGCTCCACTCTCACCAACATCAAAACGTATCTTCAAAGCTATCAGCCCAAAGAAAAAAAAGCGCCGCACCACCCCCGGCCGGGCTCGAACCTCCATCCTTTCTGTTAACAGCCGATCGCGATAGCCAATTGCGTCACGGAGACAGTCGTGCTCCACTCTCACCACCATTAGAACATATCTTCAAAGCAATCAGCGCAAAGAAAAAAAAGCGACACACTGTCCCCAGGTGGGCTCGAAACTCCAACTTTTCGGTTAACAGCCGATCGCGCTAGCAAATTGCGCCACGGAGACAGTCCTGCTCTACTCTCACCACCATCAGAACATATCTTCAAAGCTATCAGCTCAAAGAAAAAAAAGCGCCGCACCACTACCGGGTGGGCTCGAAACTCCAAGCTTTCAGTTAACAGCCGATCGCGCTAGCCAATTGCGCCACGGAGGCAGTCCTGCTCCACTCTCACCACCATCAGAACATATCTTCAAAGCTATCAGCCCAAAGAAAAAAAGCACCGCACCACCACTGGGTGGGCTCGAACCTCCAACCTTTCGGTTAACAGTCGATCGCGCTAGCCAATTGCGCCACGGAGACAGTCCTGCTTCACTCTCACCACCATCAGAACATATCTTCAAAGCTATCAGCCCATAGAAAAAAGCCAGCACCACCACCGGGTGTGCTCGAACCTCCAACCTTTCGGTTAACGGCCGAACGCGCTAGCCAATTGCGCCACGGAGACAGTCCTGCTCCACTCTAGCCACCATCAGAACATATCTTTAAAGCTATCAGCCTAAAGAAAAAAAGGCAACACACCACTCCCGGGAGGGCTCGAACCTCCAACCTTCCGGTTAACAGCCGATCGCGCTAGCCAATGGTGCCACGGAGACAGTCGTGCTCCACGCTCACCACCGTCAGAACATTTCTTCGGAGCTATCAGCCCAAAGAAAAAAAAGCGCCGCACCACCACCTGGTGGGCTCAAACCTCCAACCTTTACGTTAAAAGCGGATCGCGCTAGCCAATTGGGCCACGGAGACAGTCGTGCTCCACTCTCACCACCGTGAGAACATGTCCCTCAAGTTATCAGCGCAAAGAAAAAAGCAACACACCACTCCCAGGAGGGCTCCAACCTCCAACCTTTCGCTTAACAGCCGATCGCGCTAGCAAATTGCGCCATGGAGGCAGTCCTGCTATACTCTCACCACCATCACAACATATCTTCAAAGCTATCAGCCCAAAGAAAAAAAGTGCCGCACCACCACCGGGTGGGCTCAAACCTCCAACTTTTCGGTTAACTGCAAATCGCGTTAGCCAACTGCGCCACGCAGACAGTCGTGCTCCACTCTCACCACCGCCAGGACATTTCTTCAGAGCTATCAGCCCAAAGAAAAAGAAGCGCCGCACCACCACCAGGTGGGCTCGAACCTCCAACCTTCCAGTCAACAGCAGATCGCGCTAGCCAATTGCGCCACAGAGACAGTCGTGCTCCACTCTCACCACCATCAGGACATATCTTCAAAGCTATCAGCGAAATGAAAAAAAGTGACACACCGTCCCCGGGTGGGCTCAAACCTCCAACCTCTCAGTTAACAGCCGATCGCGCTAGCCAATTGCGCCACGGAGACAGTCCTGCTATACTCTCACCACCCTCAGAACATATCTTCAAAGCTATCAGTCTAAAGAAAAAAAGCGCTGCACCACTCCGGGTGGGCTCGAACCTCCCACTTTTCGTCTAACAGCCGATCGCGCTAGCCAATTGCGCCACGGAGACAGTGAGGCTCCACTTTCACCACCATCACAACATATCTTCAAAGCTTTCAGCGCAAAAAAAACGACACACCGTCCCCAGTGGGCTCGAAACTCCAAGCTTTCGGTTAATAGCCGATCACGCTAGCCAATTGCGCAACGGAGACAGTCCTGCTCCACTCTCACCACCATCAGAACATATCTTCAAAGCTATCAGCCCAAAGAAAAAAAAGCGCCGCACTACCACCGGGTGGGCTCGAACCTCCAACCTTTCGGTTAACAGCCGATCACGCTCGCCAATTGCGCCATGGAGACAGTCGGGCTCCACTCTCACTAACGTCAGAACATATGTTCAACGCTATCAGCCCAAAGAAAAAAAAGCGGCGCACCACCCCCGGGTGGGCTCGAACCTCCATCCTTTCTGTTAACAGCCGATCGCGCTAGCCAATTGCGCCACGGAGAGAGTCGTGCTCCACTCTCACCACCATCAGAACATATCTTCAAAGCTATCAGCGCAAAGAAAAAAAAAGCGACACACCGTCCCCGGGTGGGCTCGAAACTCCAACCTTTCGGTTAACAGCCGATCGCGCTAGCCAATTGCGCCACGGAGACAGTCCTGCTCCACTCACACCACCATCAGAACATATCTTCAAAGCTATCAGCACAAAGAAAAAAAAAGCGCCGCGATACTACCGGGTGGCCTCGAAACTCCAAGCTTTCGGTTAACAGCCGATCGCGCTAGCCAATTGTGCCACGGAGACAGTCGTGCTCAGATCTCACCACCGTGAGAACATGTCTCCAAAGTTATCAGCGCAAAAAAAAGCAACACACCACTCCCGGGAGGGCTCGAACCTCCAACCTTTCGCTTAACAGCCGATCGCGCTAGCAAATTGCGCCACGGAGACAGTCCTGCTATACTCTCAATACCATCAGAACATATCTTCAAAGCTATCAGCCCAAAGAAAAAGAAGCGCCCCACCACCACCGGGTGGGCTCGAACCTGCAACCTTTCGGTCAACAGCAGAACGCGCTAGCCAATTGCGCCACGGAGACAGTCGTGCTCCACTCTCACCACCATCAGAACATATTTTCAAAGCTGTCAGCGAAAAGAAAAAAAAAGCGACACACCGTCCCCGGGTGGGCTCAAACCTCCAACCTCTCGGTTAACAGCCGATCGCGCTAGCCAATTGCGTCACGGAGACAGTCCTGCTATACTCTCACCACCATCAGAACATATCTTCAAAGCTATCAGCCCAAAGAAAAAAAGCGCCGCACCACCCCCGGGTGGGCTCGAGCCTCCAACCTTTCGGCTATAAGCCGATCGCGCTAGCCAATTGCGCCACGGAGACAGTCGTGCTCCACTTTCACCACCATCAGAACATATCTTCAAAGCTATCACCGCAAAGAAAAAAAAGCGACACACCGTCCCCAGTGGGATCGAAACTCCAAGCTTTCGGTTAACAGCCGATCACGCTAGCCAATTGCGCAACGGAGACAGTCCTGCTCCACTCTCACCACCATCAGAACATATCTTCAACGCTATCAGCCCAAAGGAAAAAAGGCGGCGCACCACCCCCGGGTGGGCTCGAACCTCCATCCTTTCTGTCAACAGCCGATCGCGCAAGCCAATTGCGCCACGGAGACAGTCGTGCTCCACTCTCACCACCATCAGAGCATATCCTCAAAGCTATCAGCTCAAAGAAAAAAAAAAGCGCCGCGATACTACCGGGTGGGCTCCAAACCCCAAGCTTTCGGTTAACAGCCGATCGCGCTAGCCTATTGCGCCACGGAGACAGTCCTGCTCTACTCTCACCACCATCAGAACATATCTTCAAAGCTATCAGCCCAAAAAAAAGCGCCGCACCACCACCGGGTGGGCTCGAACCTCAAACCTTTTGGTTAACAGTCGATCGCGCTAGCCAATTGCGCCACAGAGACAGTCCTGCTTCACTCTCACCACCATCAGAACATATCTTCGAAGCTATCAGCCCATAGAAAAATAAGCCCACACCACCACCGAGTGGGCTCGAACCTCCAACCTTTTGGTTAACAGCCGATTGCGCTAGCCAATTACTCCACGGAGAGAGTCGTGCTCCACTCTCACCACCATTCGAACATGTTTTCAAAGCTATCAGCGCAAAGAAAAAAGCAACACACCACTCCTGGGAGGGCTCAAACCTCCAATTCTTCGGTTAACAGCCGAACGAGCTAGCCAATTGCGCCACGGAGACAGCCGTGCTCAGATCTCACCACCGTGAGAACATATCTTCAAAGCTATCAGCCCCAAAAAATAGCACCGCACCACCACCTGGTGGGCTCGAACCGCCAACCTTTCGGTTAACAGTCGATCGCGCTAGCCAATTGCGCCACGGAGACAGTCCTGCTTCACTCTCACCACCATCAGAACATATCTTCAAAGCTATCAGCCCATAGAAAAAAGCCAGCACCACCACCGGGTGTGCTCGAACCTCCAATATTTCGGTTAACGGCCGAACGCGCTAGCCAATTGCGCCACGGAGACAGTCCTGCTCCACTCTAGCAACCATCAGAACATATCTTCAAAGCTATCAGCCCAAAGAAAAAAACCGCCGCCTCACCACCGGGTGGGCTCGAACCTCAAACCTTTTCGTTAACAGTCGATCGCGCTAGCCGATTGCGCCACGGAGACAGTCCTGCTTCACTCTCACCACCATCAGAACATATCTTCAAAGCTATCAGCCCATAGAAAAATAAGCCCTCACCACCACCGGGTGGGCTCGAACCTCCAACCTTTTGGTTAACAGCCGATCGCACTAGCCAATGGCGCCACGGAGAGAGTCGTGCTCCACTCTCACCACCATTCGAACATGTTTTCAAAGCTATCAGCGCAAAGAAAAAAGCAACACCCCACTCCTGGGAGGGCTCAAACCTCCAATTCTTCGGTTAACAGCCGAACGGGCTAGCCAATTGCGCCACGGAGACAGCCGTGCTCAGATCTCACCACCGTGAGAACATGTCTCCAAAGTTATCAGTGCAAAATAAAGCAACACACCACTCCCGGAAGGGCTCGAACCTCCAACCTTTCGCTTAACAGCCGATCGCGCTAGCAAATTGCGCCACGGAGACAGTCCTGCTATACTCTCAATACCATCAGAAAATATCTTCAAACCTATCAGCCCAAAGAAAAAAAAAGTGCCGCACCACCACCGGGTGGGCTCGAACCTCCAACTTTTTGGTTAACTGCAAATCGCGCTAGCCAACTGCCCCACGGAGACAGTCGTGCTCCACTCTCACCACCGTCCGAACATTTCTTCACAGCTATCAGCCCAAAGAAAAAGAAGCACCCCACCACAACCGGGTGGGCTCGAACCTGCAACCTTTCGGTCAACAGCAGATCGCGCTAGCCAATTGCGCCACGGAGACAGTCGTGCTCACCTCTCACCACCTTCAGAACATATTTTCAAAGCTGTCACCGAAAAGAAAAAAAAAGCGACACACCGTCCCCGGGTGGGCTCAAACCTCCAACCTCTCGGTTAACAGCCGATTGCGCTAGCCAATTGCGTCACGGAGACAGTCCTGCTATACTCTCACCACCATCAGAACATATCTTCAGAGCTATCAGCCCAAAGAAAAAGAAGCGCCGCACCACCACCAGGTGGGCTCGAACCTCCAACCTTTCAGTCAACAGCAGATCGCGCTAGCCAATTGCGCCACAGAGACAGTCGTGCTCCCCTCTCTCCACCATCAGAACATATCTTCAAAGCTATCAGCGAAAAGAAAAAAAAAAGCGACACACCGTCCCCGGGTGGGCTCAAACCTCCAACCTCTCGGTTAACAGCCGATCGCGCTAGCCAATTGCGCCACGGAGACAGTCCTGCTATACTCTCACCACCATTAGAACATATCTTCAAAGCTATCAGTCCAAAGAAAAAAAGCGCCGCACCACTCCGGGTGGGCTCGAACCTCAAACCTTTCGTCTAACAGCCGATTGCGCTCGCCAATTGCGCCATGGAGACAGCCGTGCTCCACTCTCACTAACAACAGAACATATCTCCAACGCTATCAGCCCAAAGAAAAAAAAGCGGCGCACCACCCCCGGGTGGGCTCGAACCTCCATCCTTTCGGTTAACAGCCGATCGCGCTAGCCAATTGCCCTACGGAGACAGTCGTATTCCACTCTCACCACCGTAAGAACATTTCTTCGGAGCTATCAGCCCAAAGAAAAAAACGCCGAACCACCACCGGGTGGGCTCGAACCTCCAACCTTTCGGTTAAAAGCCGATCGCGCTAGCCAATGGCGCCACGGAGACAGTCGTCCTCCACGCTCACCACCGTCAGAACATTTCTTCAGAGCTATCAGCCCAAAGAAAAAAAAGCGCCGCACCCTCACCGGGTGGGCTCGAACCTCCAACCTTTACGTTAACAGCGGATCGCGCTAGCCAATTGGGCCACGGAGACAGTCGTGCTCCACTCTCACCACCATTAGAACATATCTTCAAAGCTATCAGCGCAAAGAAAAAAGCAACACACCACTCCCGGGAGGGCTCAAACCTCCAACCTTTCGCTTAACAGCCGATCGCGCTAGCAAATTGCGCCATGGAGGCAGTCCTGCTATACTCTCACCACCATCAGAACATATCTTCAAAGCTATCAGCCCAAAGAAAAAAAAGCGCCAAACCACCACCGGGTGGGCTCGAACCTCCAACCTTTCGGTTAACAGCCGATCGCGCTAGCCAATTGCGCCGCGGAGACAGTCGTGCTCCACTCTCACCACCATCAGAACATATCTTCAAAGCTATCAGTGCAAAGAAAAAAGCAACACACCACTCCCGGTAGCGCTCGAACCTCCAACTTTTCGGTTAACAGCCGATCGCACTAGCCAATTGCGCCACGGAGACATTCCTGCTCCACACTCACCACCATAAGAACATTTCTTCAAAGCTATCAGCCCAAACAAAAAGAGCGCTAAACCACCACCGGGTGGGCTCGAACCTCCAACCTTTCGGTTAACAGCCGATCGCACTAGCCAATTCCGCCACGGAAACAGTCGTGCTCCACTTTCACCACCATCAGAACATATCTTCAAAGCTATCAAAGCAAAAAAAAAGCAACAGACCACTCCCGGGAGGGCTCAAAACTCCAACCTTATGGTTAACAGCCGATCGCGCTAGCCAATTGCGCCACCGAGACAGTCCTGCTCCACTCTCACCACCATCAGAACATATCTTCAAAGCTAACAGCCCAAAGAAAAAAAGCGCCGAACCACCACCGGGTGGGCTCGAACCTCCAACCTTTCGGTTTAAAGCCGATCGCGCTAGCCAATGGCGCCACGGAGACAGTCGTGCTCCACCCTCACCACCGTCAGAACATTTCTTCAGAGCTATCAGCCCAAAGAAAAAAAAGCGCCGCACCACCACCGGGTGGGCTCGAACCTCCAACTTCTCGGTTAACTGCAAATCGCGCTAGCCAACTGCGTCACGGAGACAGTCGTGCTCAACTCTCACCACCACCGGGACATTTCTTCAGAGCTATCAGCCCAAAGAAAAAGAAGCGCCGCACCACCACCAGGTGGGCTCGAACCTCCAACCTATCAGTCAACAGCAGATCGCGCTAGCCAATTGCGCCACAGAGACAGTCGTGCTCAACTGTCACCACCATCAGAACATATCTTTAAAGCTATCAGCGAAAAGAAAAAAAGCGACACACCGTCCCCAGTGGGCTCGAAACTCCAAGCTTTCGGTTAACAGCCGATCACGCTAGCCAATTGCGCAACGGAGACAATCCTGCTCCACTCTCAACACCATCACAACCTATCTTCAAAGCTATCAGCCCAAAGAAAAAAAAGCGCCGCACTACCACCGGGTGGGCTCGAACCTGCAACCTTTCGGTTAACAGCCGATCGCGCTAGCCAATTGCGCCACGGAGACTGTCGTGCTCCACTCTCACCACCATCAGAACATATCTCCAAAGCTATCAGCGCAAAGAAAAAAAACTGCCGAACCACCGGGTGGGCTCGAACCTCCAACTTTTCGGTTAACTGCAAATCGCGCTAGCCAACTGCGCCACGGAGACAGTCGTGCTCCGCTCTCACCACCGTCAAAACATTTCTTCACAGCTATCAGCCCAAAGAAAAAGAAGCGCCACACAACCACCGGGTGAGCTCGAACCTCCAACCAATCGGTCAACAGCAGATCGCGCTAGCCAATTGCGCCACGGACACAGTCGTGCTCCACTCTCACCACCATCAGAACATATCTTCAAAGTTATCAGCGAAAAAAAAAAGCGACACACCGTCCCCGGGTGGGCTCAAACCTCCAACCTCTCGGTTACCAGCCGATCGCGCAAGTCAATTGCGGCACGGAGACAGTCCTGCTACACTCTCACCACCGTCAGAACATATCTTCAAAGCTATCAGCCCAAAGAAAAAAAGCGCCGCACCACCCCCGGGTGGGCTCAAACCTCCAACCTTTCGGCTAACAGCCGATCGCGCTAGCCAATTGCGCCACGGAGACAGCCGTGCTCCACTTTCACCACCATCAGAACATATCTTCAAAGCTATCACCGCAAAAAAAAAAGCGACACACCGTCCCCGGGTGGGCTCGAAACTCCAACCTTTCGGTTAACAGCCGAACGCGCTCGCCAATTTCGCCATGGAGACAGTCGTGCTCCACTCTCACCAACATCAAAACATATCTTCAAAGCTATCAGCCCAAAGAAAAAAAAAGCGCCGCAACACCCCCGGCCGGGCTCGAACCTCCAACCTTTCTGTTAACAGCCGATCGCGATAGCCAATTGCGTCACGGAGACAGTCGTGCTCCACTCTCACCACCGTCAGAACATATCTTCAAAGCTATCAGCTCAAAGAAAAAAAGCGCCGCACCACTACCTGGTGGGCTCGAAACTCCAAGCTTACAGTTAACAGCCGATCGCGCTAGCCAATTGCGCCACGGAGACAGTCCTGCTCCACTCTCACCACCATCAGAACATATCTTCAAAGCTATCAGCCCAAAGAAAAAAAGCGCCGCACCACCACCGGGTGGGCTCGAACCTCCAACCTTTCGGTTAACAGTCGATCGCGCTAGCCAATTGCGCCACGGAGACAGTCCTGCTTCACTCTCACCACCATCAGAACATATCTTCAAAGCTATCAGCCCATAGAAAAAAGCCAGCACCACCACCGGGTGTGCTCGAACCTCCAACCTTTCGGTTAACGGCCGAACGCGCTAGCCAATTGCGCCACGGAGACAGTCCTGCTCCACTCTAGCCACCATCAGAACATATCTTTAAAGCTATCAGCCCAAAGAAAAAAAAGCAACACACCACTCCCAGGAGGGCTCGAACCTCCAACCTTTCGGTTAACAGCCGATAGCGCTAGCCACTTGCGCCACGGAGACAGTCGTGCTCCACTCTCACCACCGTCAAAACATTTCTTCGGAGCTATCAGCCCAAAGAAAAAAAAGCGCCGAACCACCACCGGGTGGGCTCGAACCTCCAACCTTTCGGTTAACAGGCGATCGCGCTAGCCAATGGTGCCACGGAGACAGTCGTGCTCCACGCTCACCACCGTCAGAACATTTCTTCAGAGCTATCTGCCCAAAGAAAAAAAAGCGCCGCACCACCACCTGGTGGGCTCGAACCTCCAACCTTTACGTTAACAGCGGATCGCGCTAGCCAATTGGGCCACGGAGACAGTCGTGCTCCACTCTCACCACCGTGAGAACATGTCTCTAAAGTTATCAGCGCAAAGAAAAAAGCAACACACCACTCCCAGGAGGGCTCGAACCTCCAACCTTTCGGTTAACAGTCGATCGCGCTAGCCAATTGCGCCACGGAGACAGTCCTGCTTCACTCTCACCACCATCAGAACATATCTTCAAAGCTATCAGCCCATAGAAAAAAGCCAGCACCACCACCGGGTGTGCTCGAACCTCCAACCTTTCGGTTAACGGCCGAACGCGCTAGCCAATTGCGCCACGGAGACAGTCCTGCTCCACTCTAGCCACCATCAGAACATATCTTTAAAGCTATCAGCCCAAAGAAAAAAAAGCAACACACCACTCCCGGGAGGGCTCGAACCTCCAACCTTTCGCTTAACAGCCGATCGCGCTAGCAAATTGCGCCACGGAGGCAGTCCTACTATACTCTCACCACCATCAGAACATATCTTCAAAGCTATCAGCCCAAAGAAAAAAAAGTGCCGCACCACCACCGGGTGGGCTCAAACCTCCAACTTTTCGGTTAACTGCAAATCGCGTTAGCCAACTGCGCCACGCAGACAGTCGTGCTCCACTCTCACCACCGCCAGGACATTTCTTCAGAGCTATCAGCCCAAAGAAAAAGAAGCGCCACACCACCACCAGGTGGGCTCGAACCTCCAACCTTTCAGTCAACAGCAGATCGCGCTAGCCAATTGCGCCACAGAGACAGTCGTGCTCCACTCTCACCACCATCAGGACATATCTTCAAAGCTTTCAGCGCAAAAAAAAAACGACACACCGTCCCCAGTGGGCTCGAAACTCCAAGCTTTCGGTTAACAGCCGATCGCGCTAGCCCATTGCGCCACGGAGACAGTCCTGCTCTACTCTCACCACCATCAGAACATATCTTCAAAGCTATCAGCCCAAAGAAAAAAAGCGCCGCACCACCACCGGGTGGGGTCGAACCTCAAACCTTTCGGTTAACAGCCGATCGCACTAGCCAATTGCGCCACGGAGACAGTCCTGCTCCACACTCACCACCATAAGAACATTTCTTCAAAGCTATCAGCCCAAACAAAAAGAGCGCCAAACCACCACCGGGTGGGCCCGAACCTCCAACCTTTCGGTTAACAGCCAATCGCACTAGCCAATTCCGCCACGGAAACAGTCGTGCTCCACTTTCACCACCATCAGAACATATCTTCAAAGCTATCAAAGCAAAGAAAAAAGCAACAGACCACTCCCGGGAGGGCTCAAAACTCCAACCTTATGGTTAACAGCCGATCGCGCTAGCCAATTGCGCCACCGAGACAGTCCTGCTCCACTCTCACCACCATCAGAACATATCTTCAAAGCTATCAGACCAACAAAAAAAAGCGCCGCACCACCACCGGGTGGCCTCAAAACTTCAACCTTTCGGTTAACCAGCGATCGCGCTAGCCAATTGCCCTACGGAGACAGTCGTGCTCCACTCTCACCACCATCAGAACATATCTTCAAAGCTATCAGCCCGAAAAAAAGCGCTGCACCACCAAAGGGTGGGCTCAAACCTCCAATTTTTCGGTTAACAGCCGATCGCGCTAGCCAATTGCGCCACGGAGACAGTCCTGCTCCACTCTCACCACCATCAGAACATATCTTCAAAGTTATCAGCCTATAGAAAAAAGCCAGCACCACCACCGGGTGTGCTCGAACCTCCAACCTTTCGGTTAACGGCCGAACGCGCTAGCCCATTGCGCCACGGAGACAGTCCTGCTCCACTCCAGCCACCATCAGAACATATCTCTAAAGCTATCAGCCCAAAGAAAAAAAAGCAACACACCACTCCCGGGAGGGCTCGAACCTCCAACCTTTCGGTTAACAGCCGATAGCGCTAGCCAATCGCGCCACGGAGACAGTCGTGCTCCACTCTCACCACCGTAAGAACATTTCTTCGGAGCTATCAGCCCAAAGAAAAAAAGCGCCGAACCACCACCGGGTGGGCTCGAACCTCCAACCTTTCGGTTAAAAGCCGATCGCGCTAGCCAATGGCGCCACGGAGACAGTCGTGCTCCACGCTCACCACCGTCAGAACATTTCTTCAGAGCTATCAGCCCAAAGAAAAAAAAGCGCCGCACCCTCACCGGGTGGGCTCGAACCTCCAACCTTTACGTTAACAGCGGATCGCGCTAGCCAATTGGGCCACGGAGACAGTCGTGCTCCACTCTCACCACCATTAGAACATATCTTCAAAGCTATCAGCGCAAAGAAAAAAGCAACACACCACTCCCGGGAGGGCTCAAACCTCCAACCTTTCGCTTAACAGCCGATCGCGCTAGCAAATTGCGCCATGGAGGCAGTCCTGCTATACTCTCACCACCATCAGAACATATCTTCAAAGCTATCAGCCCAAAGAAAAAAAAGCGCCAAACCACCACCGGGTGGGCTCGAACCTCCAACCTTTCGGTTAACAGCCGATCGGACTAGCCAATTCCGCCACGGAAACAGTCGTGCTCTACTTTCACCACCATCAGAACATATCTTCAAAGCTATCAAAGCAAAGAAAAAAGCCACACACCACTCCCGGGAGGGGTCGAAACTCCAAACTTTCGGTTAACAGCCGATCGCGCAAGCCAATTGCGCCGCGGAGACAGTCGTGCTCCACTCTCACCACCATCAGAACATATCTTCAAAGCTATCAGTGCAAAGAAAAAAGCAACACACCACTCCCGGGAGCGCTCGAACCTCCAACTTTTCGGTTAACAGCCGATCGCACTAGCCAATTGCGCCACGGAGACATTCCTGCTCCACACTCACCACCATAAGAACATTTCTTCAAAGCTATCAGCCCAAACAAAAAGAGCGCTAAACCACCACCGGGTGGGCTCGAACCTCCAACCTTTCGGTTAACAGCCGATCGCACTAGCCAATTCCGCCACGGAAACAGTCGTGCTCCACTTTCACCACCATCAGAACATATCTTCAAAGCTATCAAAGCAAAAAAAAAAGCAACAGACCACTCCCGGGAGGGCTCAAAACTCCAACCTTATGGTTAACAGCCGATCGCGCTAGCCAATTGCGCCACCGAGACAGTCCTGCTCCACTCTCACCACCATCAGAACATACCTTCAAAGCTAACAGCCCAAAGAAAAAAAGCGCCGAACCACCACCGGGTGGGCTCGAACCTCCAACTTTTCGGTTTAAAGCCGATCGCGCTAGCCAATGGCGCCACGGAGACAGTCGTGCTCCACCCTCACCACCGTCAGAACATTTCTTCAGAGCTATCAGCCCAAAGAAAAAAAAGCGCCGCACCACCGCCGGGTGGGCTCGAACCTCCAACTTTTCGGTTAACTGCAAATCGCGCTAGCCAACTGCGTCACGGAGACAGTCGTGCTCAACTCTCACCACCACCGGGACATTTCTTCAGAGCTATCAGCCCAAAGAAAAAGAAGCGCCGCACCACCACCAGGTGGGCTCGAACCTCCAACCTATCAGTCAACAGCAGATCGCGCTAGCCAATTGCGCCACAGAGACAGTCGTGCTCAACTCTCACCACCATCAGAACATATCTTTAAAGCTATCAGCGAAAAGAAAAAAAAGCGACACACCGTTTCAGTGGGCTCGAAACTCCAAGCTTTCGGTTAACAGCCGATCACGCTAGCCAATTGCGCAACGGAGACAGTTCTGTTCCACTCTCAACACCATCACAACATATCTTCAAAGCTGTCAGCCCAAAGAAAAAAAAGCGCCGCACTACCACCGGGTGGGCTCGAACCTGCAACCTTTCGGTTAAGAGCCGATCGCGCTAGCCAATTGCGCCACGGAGACAGTCGTGCTCCACTCTCACCACCATCAGAACATATCTCCAAAGCTATCAGCGCAAAGAAAAAAAACTGCCGAACCACCGGGTGGGCTCGAACCTCCAACTTTTCGGTTAACTGCAAATCGCGCTAGCCAACTGCGCCACGGAGACAGTCGTGCTCCGCTCTCACCACCGTCAAAACATTTCTTCACAGCTATCAGCCCAAAGAAAAAGAAGCGCCACACAACCACCGGGTGAGCTCGAACCTCCAACCAATCGGTCAACAGCAGATCGCGCTAGCCAATTGCGCCACGGACACAGTCGTGCTCCACTCTCACCACCATCAGAACATAACTTCAAAGCTATCACCGCAAAGAAAAAAAAGCGACACACCGTCCCCGGGTGGGCTCGAAACTCCAACCTTTCGGTTAACAGCCGAACGCGCTCGCCAATTTCGCCATGGAGACAGTCGTGCTCCACTCTCACCAACATCAAAACATATCTTCAAAGCTATCAGCCCAAAGAAAAAAAAAAGCGCCGCAACACCCCCGGCCGGGCTCGAACCTCCATCCTTTCTGTTAACAGCTGATCGCGATAGCCAATTGCGTCACGGAGACAGTCGTGCTCCACTCTCACCACCATTAGAACATATCTTCAAAGCAATCAGCGCAAAGAAAAAAAAGCGACACACTGTCCCCGGGTGGGCTCGAAACTCCAACTTTTCGGTTAGCGGCCGATCGCGCTAGCGAATTGCGCCACGGAGACAGTCCTGCTCTACTCTCACCACCGTCAGAACATATCTTCAAAGCTATCAGCTCAAAGAAAAAAAGCGCCGCACCACTACCTGGTGGGCTCGAAACTCCAAGCTTACAGTTAACAGCCGATCGCGCTAGCCAATTGCGCCACGGAGACAGTCCTGCTCCACTCTCACCACCATCAGAACTTATCTTCAAAGCTATCAGCCCAAAGAAAAAAAGCGCCGCACCACCACCGGGTGGGCTCGAACCTCCAACCTTTCGGTTAACAGTCGATCGCGCTAGCCAATTGCGCCACGGAGACAGTCCTGCTTCACTCTCACCACCATCAGAACATATCTTCAAAGCTATCAGCCCATAGAAAAAAGCCAGCACCACCACCGGGTGTGCTCGAACCTCCAACCTTTCGGTTAACGGCCGAACGCGCTAGCCAATTGCGCCACGGAGACAGTCCTGCTCCCCTCTAGCCACCATCAGAACATATCTTTAGAGCTATCAGCCCAAAGAAAAAAAAGCAACACACCACTCCCGGGAGGGCTCGAACCTCCATCCTTTCGGTTAACAGCCGATAGCGCTAGCCAATTGCGCCACGGAGACAGTCGTGCTCCACTCTCACCACCGTCAAAACATTTCTTCCGAGCTATCAGCCCAAAGAAAAAAAAGCGCCGAACCACCACCGGGTGGGCTCGAACCTCCAACCTTTCGGTTAACAGGCGATCGCGCTAGCCAATGGTGCCACGGAGACAGTCGTGCTCCACGCTCACCACCGTCAGAACATTTCTTCAGAGCTATCTGCCCAAAGAAAAAAAAGCGCCGCACCACCACCTGGTGGGCTCGAACCTCCAACCTTTACGTTAACAGCGGATCGCGCTAGCCAATTGGGCCACGGAGACAGTCGTGCTCCACTCTCACCACCGTGAGAACATGTCTCTAAAGTTATCAGCGCAAAGAAAAAAGCAACACACCACTCCCAGGAGGGCTCGAACCTCCAACCTTTCGGTTAACAGTCGATCGCGCTAGCCAATTGCGCCACGGAGACAGTCCTGCTTCACTCTCACCACCATCAGAACATATCTTCAAAGCTATCAGCCCATAGAAAAAAGCCAGCACCACCACCGGGTGTGCTCGAACCTCCAACCTTTCGGGTAACGGCCGAACGCGCTAGCCAATTGCGCCACGGAGACAGTCCTGCTCCACTCTAGCCACCATCAGAACATATCTTTAAAGCTATCAGCCCAAAGAAAAAAAAGCAACACACCACTCCCGGGAGGGCTCGAACCTCCAACCTTTCGCTTAACAGCCGATCGCGCTAGCAAATTGCGCCACGGAGGCAGTCCTGCTATACTCTCACCACCATCAGAACATATCTTCAAAGCTATCAGCCCAAAGAAAAAAAAGTGCCGCACCACCACCGGGTGGGCTCAAACCTCCAACTTTTCGGTTAACTGCAAATCGCGTTAGCCAACTGCGCCACGCAGACAGTCGTGCTCCACTCTCACCACCGCCAGGACATTTCTTCAGAGCTATCAGCCCAAAGAAAAAGAAGCGCCACACCACCACCAGGTGGGCTCGAACCTCCAACCTTTCAGTCAACAGCAGATCGCGCTAGCCAATTGCGCCACAGAGACAGTCGTGCTCCACTCTCACCACCATCAGGACATATCTTCAAAGCTTTCAGCGCAAAAAAACGACACACCGTCCCCAGTGGGCTCGAAACTCCAAGCTTTCGGTTAACAGCCGATCGCGCTAGCCCATTGCGCCACGGAGACAGTCCTGCTCTACCCTCACCACCATCAGAACATATCTTCAAAGCTATCAGCCCAAAGAAAAAAAGCGCCGCACCACCACCGGGTGAGCTCGAACCTCAAACCTTTCGGTTAACAGCCGATCGCACTAGCCAATTGCGCCACGGAGACAGTCCTGCTCCACACTCACCACCATAAGAACATTTCTTCAAAGCTATCAGCCCAAACAAAAAGAGCGCCAAACCACCACCGGGTGGGCTCGAACCTCCAACCTTTCGGTTAACAGCCGATCGCACTACCCAATTCCGCCACGGAAACAGTCGTGCTCCACTTTCACCACCATCAGAACATATCTTCAAAGCTATCAAAGCAAAGAAAAAAGCAACAGACCACTCCCGGGAGGGCTCAAAACTCCAACCTTATGATTAACAGCCGATCGCGCTAGCCAATTGCGCCACCGAGACAGTCCTGCTCCACTCTCACCACCATCAGAACATATCTTCAAAGCTATCAGACCAACAAAAAAAAAGCGCCGCACCACCGGGTGGCCTCGAAACTTCAACCTTTCGGTTAACAACCGATCGCGCTAGCCAATTGCCCTACGGAGACAGTCGTGCTCCACTCTCACCACCATCAGAACATATCTTCAAAGCTATCAGCCCGAAAAAAAGCGCTGCACCACCAAAGGGTGGGCTCAAACCTCCAATTTTTCGGTTAACAGCCGATCGCGCTAGCCAATTGCGCCAGGGAGACAGTCCTGCTCCACTCTCACCACCATCAGAACATATCTTCAAAGTTATCAGCCTATAGAAAAAAGCCAGCACCACCACCGGGTGTGCTCGAACCTCCAACCTTTCGGTTAACGGCCGAACGCGCTAGCCCATTGCGCCACGGAGACAGTCCTGCTCCACTCCAGCCACCATCAGAACATATCTCTAAAGCTATCAGCCCAAAGAAAAAAAAGCAACACACCACTCCCGGGAGGGCTTGAACCTCCAACCTTTCGGTTACCAGCCGATAGCGCTAGCCAATCGCGCCACGGAGACAGTCGTGCTCCACTCTCACCACCGTAAGAACATTTCTTCGGAGCTATCAGCCCAAAGAAAAAAAGCGCCGAACCACCACCGGGTGGGCTCGAACCTCCAACCTTTCGGTTAAAAGCCGATCGCGCTAGCCAATGGCGCCACGGAGACAGTCGTGCTCCACGCTCACCACCGTCAAAACATTTCTTCAGAGCTATCAGCCCAAACAAAAAGAGCGCTAAACCACCACCGGGTGGGCTCGAACCTCCAACCTTTCGGTTAACAGCCGATCGCACTAGCCAATTCCGCCACGGAAACAGTCGTGCTCCACTTTCACCACCATCAGAACATATCTTCAAAGCTATCAAAGCAAAAAAAAAGCAACAGACCATTCCCGGGAGGGCTCAAAACTCCAACCTTATGGTTAACAGCCGATCGCGCTAGCCAATTGCGCCACCGAGACAGTCCTGCTCCACTCTCACCACCATCAGAACATATCTTCAAAGCTAACAGCCCAAAGAAAAAAAGCGCCGAACCACCACCGGGTGGGCTCGAACCTCCAACCTTTCGGTTTAAAGCCGATCGCGCTAGCCAATGGCGCCACGGAGACAGTCGTGCTCCACCCTCACCACCGTCAGAACATTTCTTCAGAGCTATCAGCCCAAAGAAAAAAAAGCGCCGCATCACCACCGGGTGGGCTCGAACCTCCAACTTTTCGGTTAACTGCAAATCGCGCTAGCCAACTGCGTCACGGAGACAGTCGTGCTCAACTCTCACCACCACCGGGACATTTCTTCAGAGCTATCAGCCCAAAGAAAAAGAAGCGCCGCACCACCACCAGGTGGGCTCGAACCTCCAACCTATCAGTCAACAGCAGATCGCGCTAGCCAATTGCGCCACAGAGACAGTCGTGCTCCACTCTCACCACCATTAGAACATATCTTCAAAGCAATCAGCGCAAAGAAAAAAAAGCGACACACTGTCCCCGGGTGGGCTCGAAACTCCAACTTTTCGGTTAGCGGCCGATCGCGCTAGCGAATTGCGCCACGGAGACAGTCCTGCTCTACTCTCACCACCGTCAGAACATATCTTCAAAGCTATCAGCTCAAAGAAAAAAAGCGCCGCACCACTACCTGGTGGGCTCGAAACTCCAAGCTTACAGTTAACAGCCGATCGCGCTAGCCAATTGCGCCACGGAGACAGTCCTGCTCCACTCTCACCACCATCAGAACATATCTTCAAAGCTATCAGCCCAAAAAAAAAGCGCCGCACCACCACCGGGTGGGCTCGAACCTCCAACCTTTCGGTTAACAGTCGATCGCGCTAGCCAATTGCGCCACGGAGACAGTCCTGCTTCACTCTCACCACCATCAGAACATATCTTCAAAGCTATCAGCCCATAGAAAAAAGCCAGCACCACCACCGGGTGTGCTCGAACCTCCAACCTTTCGGTTAACGGCCGAACGCGCTAGCCAATTGCGCCACGGAGACAGTCCTGCTCCCCTCTAGCCACCATGAACACATATCTTTGGAGCTAGCAGCCCAAAGAAAAAAAGCAACACACCACTCCCGGGAGGGCTCGAACCTCCATCCTTTCGGTTAACAGCCGATAGCGCTAGCCAATTGCGCCACGGAGACAGTCGTGCTCCACTCTCACCACCGTCCAAACATTTCTTCGGAGCTATCAGCCCAAAGAAAAAAAAAGCGCCGAACCACCACCGGGTGGGCTCGAACCTCCAACCTTTCGGTTAACAGGCGATCGCGCTAGCCAATGGTGCCACGGAGACAGTCGTGCTCCACGCTCACCACCGTCAGAACATTTCTTCAGAGCTATCTGCCCAAAGAAAAAAAGCGCCGCACCACCACCTGGTGGGCTCGAACCTCCAACCTTTACGTTAACAGCGGATCGCGCTAGCCAATTGGGCCACGGAGACAGTCGTGCTCCACTCTCACCACCGTGAGAACATGTCTCTAAAGTTATCAGCGCAAAGAAAAAAGCAACACACCACTCCCAGGAGGGCTCGAACCTCCAACCTTTCGGTTAACAGTCGATCGCGCTAGCCAATTGCGCCACGGAGACAGTCCTGCTTCACTCTCACCACCATCAGAACATATCTTCAAAGCTATCAGCCCATAGAAAAAAGCCAGCACCACCACCGGGTGTGCTCGAACCTCCAACCTTTCGGGTAACGGCCGAACGCGCTAGCCAATTGCGCCACGGAGACAGTCCTGCTCCACTCTAGCCACCATCAGAACATATCTTTAAAGCTATCAGCCCAAAGAAAAAAAAGCAACACACCACTCCCGGGAGGGCTCGAACCTCCAACCTTTCGCTTAACAGCCGATCGCGCTAGCAAATTGCGCCACGGAGGCAGTCCTGCTATACTCTCACCACCATCAGAACATATCTTCAAAGCTATCAGCCCAAAGAAAAAAAAGTGCCGCACCACCACCGGGTGGGCTCAAACCTCCAACTTTTCGGTTAACTGCAAATCGCGTTAGCCAACTGCGCCACGCAGACAGTCGTGCTCCACTCTCACCACCGCCAGGACATTTCTTCAGAGCTATCAGCCCAAAGAAAAAGAAGCGCCACACCACCACCAGGTGTGCTCGAACCTCCAACCTTTCAGTCAACAGCAGATCGCGCTAGCCAATTGCGCCACAGAGACAGTCGTGCTCCACTCTCACCACCATCAGGACATATCTTCAAAGCTTTCAGCGCAAAAAAACGACACACCGTCCCCAGTGGGCTCGAAACTCCAAGCTTTCGGTTAACAGCCGATCGCGCTAGCCCATTGCGCCACGGAGACAGTCCTGCTCTACCCTCACCACCATCAGAACATATCTTCAAAGCTATCAGCCCAAAGAAAAAAAGCGCCGCACCACCACCGGGTGAGCTCGAACCTCAAACCTTTCGGTTAACAGCCGATCGCACTAGCCAATTGCGCCACGGAGACAGTCCTGCTCCACACTCACCACCATAAGAACATTTCTTCAAAGCTATCAGCCCAAACAAAAAGAGCGCCAAACCACCACCGGGTGGGCTCGAACCTCCAACCTTTCGGTTAACAGCCGATCGCACTACCCAATTCCGCCACGGAAACAGTCGTGCTCCACTTTCACCACCATCAGAACATATCTTCAAAGCTATCAAAGCAAAGAAAAAAGCAACAGACCACTCCCGGGAGGGCTCAAAACTCCAACCTTATGATTAACAGCCGATCGCGCTAGCCAATTGCGCCACCGAGACAGTCCTGCTCCACTCTCACCACCATCAGAACATATCTTCAAAGCTATCAGACCAACAAAAAAAAGCGCCGCACCACCACCGGGTGGCCTCGAAACTTCAACCTTTCGGTTAACAACCGATCGCGCTAGCCAATTGCCCTACGGAGACAGTCGTGCTCCACTCTCACCACCATCAGAACATATCTTCAAAGCTATCAGCCCGAAAAAAAGTGCTGCACCACCAAAGGGTGGGCTCAAACCTCCAATTTTTCGGTTAACAGCCGATCGCGCTAGCCAATTGCGCCAGGGAGACAGTCCTGCTCCACTCTCACCACCATCAGAACATATCTTCAAAGTTATCAGCCTATAGAAAAAAGCCAGCACCACCACCGGGTGTGCTCGAACCTCCAACCTTTCGGTTAACGGCCGAACGCGCTAGCCCATTGCGCCACGGAGACAGTCCTGCTCCACTCCAGCCACCATCAGAACATATCTCTAAAGCTATCAGCCCAAAGAAAAAAAAGCAACACACCACTCCCGGGAGGGCTTGAACCTCCAACCTTTCGGTTAACAGCCGATAGCGCTAGCCAATCGCGCCACGGAGACAGTCGTGCTCCACTCTCACCACCGTAAGAACATTTCTTCGGAGCTATCAGCCCAAAGAAAAAAAGCGCCGAACCACCACCGGGTGGGCTCGAACCTCCAACCTTTCGGTTAAAAGCCGATCGCGCTAGCCAATGGCGCCACGGAGACAGTCTTGCTCCACGCTCACCACCGTCAAAACATTTCTTCAGAGCTATCAGCCCGAAGAAAAAAAAGCGCCGCACCACCACCTGGTGGGCTCGAACCTCCAACCTTTACGTTAACAGCGGATCGCGCTAGCCAATTGGGCCACGGAGACAGTCGTGCTCCACTCTCACCACCATTAGAACATATCTTCAAAGCTATCAGCGCAAAGAAAAAAGCAACACACCACTCCCGGGAGGGCTCAAACCTCCAACCTTTCGCTTAACAGCCGATTGCGATAGCAAATTGCGCCACGGAGGCAGTCCTGCTATACTCTCACCACATTCAGAACATATCTTCAAAGCTATCAGCCCAAAGAAAAAAAAGTGCCGCACCACCACCGGGTGGGCTCGAACCTCCAACTTTTCGGTTAACTGCAAATCGCGCTAGCCAACTGCGTCACGGAGACAGTCGTGCTCAACTCTCACCACCACCAGGACATTTCTTCAGAGCTATCAGCCCAAAGAAAAAGAAGCGCCGCACCACCACCAGGTGGGCTCGAACCTCCAACCTTTCAGTCAACAGCAGATCGCGCTAGCCAATTGCGCCACAGAGACAGTCGTGCTCAACTCTCACAACCATCAGAACATATCTTTAAAGCTATCAGCGAAAAGAAAAAAAAAGCGACACACCGTCCCCAGTGGGCTCGAAACTCCAAGCTTTCGGTTAACAGCCGATCACGCTAGCCAATTGCGCAACGGAGACAGTCCTGCTCCACTCTCAACACCATCACAACATATCTTCAAAGCTATCAGCCCAAAGAAAAAAAGCACCGCACTACCACCGGGTGGGCTCGAACCTGCAACCTTTCGGTTAACAGCCAATCGCGCTAGCCAATTGCGCCACGGAGACAGTCGTGCTCCACTCTCACCACCATCAGAACATATCTTCAAAGCTATCAGCGCAAAGAAAAAAAACTGCCGAACCACCGGGTGGGCTAGAACCTCCAACTTTTCGGTTAACTGCAAATCGCGCTAGCCAACTGCGCCACGGAGACAGTCGTGCTCCACTCTCACCACCGTCAAAACATTTCTTCACCGCTATCAGCCCAAAGAAAAAGAAGCGCCACACAACCACCGGGTGAGCTCGAACCTCCAACCAATCGGTCAACAGCAGATCGCGCTAGCCAATTGCGCCACGGACACAGTCGTGCTCCACTATCACCACCATCAGAACATATCTTCAAAGCAATCAGCGCAAAGAAAAAAAAAGCGACACACTGTCCCCGGGTGGGCTAGAAACTCCAACTTTTCGGTTAACAGCCGATCGCGCTAGCAAATTGCGCCACGGAGACAGTCCTGCTCTACTCTTACCACCGTCAGAATATATCTTCAAAGCTATCAGCTCAAAGAAAAAAAGCGCCGCACCACCACCGGGTGGGCTCGAACCTCCAACCTTTCGGTTAACAGTCGATCGCGCTAGCCAATTGCGCCACGGAGACAGTCCTGCTTCACTCTCACCACCATCAGAACATATCTTTAAAGCTATCAGCCCAAAGAAAAAAAAGCAACACACCACTCCCGGGAGGGCTCGAACCTCCAACCTTTCGGTTAACAGCCGATAGCGCTAGCCAATTGCGCCACGGAGACAGTCGTGCTCCACTCTCACCACCGTCAGAACATTTCTTCGGAGCTATCAGCCCAAAGAAAAAAAAGCGCCGAACCACCACCGGGTGGGCTCGAACCTCCAACCTTTCGGTTAACAGCCGATCGCGCTAGCCAATGGTGCCACGGAGACAGTCGTGCTCCACGCTCACCACCGTCAGAACATTTCTTCAGAGCTATCAGCCCAAAGAAAAAAAAAGCGCCAGACCACCACCTGGTGGGCTCGAACCTCCAACCTTTACGTTAACAGCGGATCGCGCTAGCCAATTGGGCCACGGAGACAGTCGTGCTCCACTCTCACCACCGTGAGAACATGTCTCTAAAGTTATCAGCGCAAAGAAAAAAGCAACACACCACTCCCAGGAGGGCTCGAACCTCCAACCTTTCGCTTAACAGCCGATCGCGCTAGCAAATTGCGCCACGGAGGCAGTCCTGCTATACTCTCACCACCATCAGAACATATCTTCAAAGCTATCAGCCGAAAGAAAAAAAAGTGCCGCACCACCACCGGGTGGGCTCAAACCTCCAACTTTTCGGTTAACTGCAAACCGCGTTAGCCAACTGCGCCACGCAGACAGTCGTGCTCCACTCTCACCACCATCAGGACATATCTTCAAAGCTATCAGCGAAATGAAAAAAAAAAGTGACACACCGTCCCCGGGTGGGCTCAAACCTCCAACCTCTCGGTTAACAGCCGATCGCGCTTGCCAATTGCGCCACGGAGACAGTCCTGCTATACTCTCACCACCCTCAGAACATATCTTCAAAGCTATCAGTCCAAAGAAAAAAAGCGCTGCACCATTCCGGGTGGGCTCGAACCTCCAACCTTTCGTCTAACAGCCGATCGCGCTAGCCAATTGCGCCACGGAGACAGTGAGGCTCCACTTTCACCACTATCAGAACATATCTTCAAAGCTTTTAGCGCAAAAAAAACGACACACCGCCCCAGTGGGCTCGAAACTCCAAGCTTTCGGTTAACAGCCGATCACGCTAGCCAATTGCGCAACGGAGACAGTCCTCCACTCTCACCACCATCAGAACATATCTTCAAAGCTATCAGCCCAAAGAAAAAAAAGCGCCGCACTACCACCGGGTGGGCTCGAACCTCCAACGTTTCGGTTAACAGCCGATCACGCTCGCCAATTGCGCCATGGAGACAGTCGTGCTCCACTCTCACTAACATCAGAACATATCTTCAACCCTATCAGCCCAAAGAAAAAAAGCGGCGCACCACCCCCGGGTGGGCTCGAACCTCCATCCTTTCTGTTAACAGCCGATCGCGCTAGCCAATTGCGCCACGAACAGAGTCGTGCTCCACTCTCACCACCATCAGAACATATCTTCAAAGCTATCAGCGCAAAGAAAAAAAAAGCGACACACCGTCCCCGGGTGGGCTCGAAACTCCAACCTTTCGGTTAACAGCCGATCGCGCTAGCCAATTGCGCCACGGAGACTGTCCTGCTCCACTCACACCACCATCAGAACATATCTTCAAAGCTATCAGCTCAAAAAAAAAGCGCCGCGATACTACCGGGTGGGCTCGAAACTCCAAGCTTTCGGTTAACAGCCGATCGCGCTAGCCAATTGTGCCACGGAGACAGTCCTGCTCTACTCTCACCACCATCAGAACATATCTTCAAAGCTATCAGCCCAAAGAAAATAGCGCCGCCCCACCACCGGGTGGGCTCGAACCTCTAACCTTTTCGTTAACAGTCGATCGCGTTAGCCAATTGCGCCACGGAGACAGTCCTGCTTCACTCTCACCACCATAAGAACATATCTTGAAAGTTTTCAGCCCTCAGAAAAATAAGCCCTCACCACCACCGGGTGGGCTCGAACCTCCAACCTTTTGGTTAACAGCCGATCGCGCTAGCCAATTGCGCCACGGAGACAGTCGTGCTCAGGTCTCACCACCGTGAGAACATGTCTCCAAAGTTATCAGCGCAAAAAAAAGCAACACACCACTCCCGGGAGGGCTCGAACCTCCAACCTTTCGCTTAACAGCCGATCGCGCTAGCAAATTGCGCCACGGAAACAGTCCTGCTATACACTCAATACCATCAGAACATATCTTCAAAGCTATCAGCCCAAAGAAAAAAAGTGCCGCACCACCACCAGGTGGGCTCGAACCTCCAACTTTTTGGTTAACTGCAAATCGCGCTAGCCAACTGCGCCACGGAGACAGTCGTGCTCCACTCTCACCACCGTACGAACATTTCTTCACAGCTATCAGCCCAAAGAAAAAGAAGCGCCCCACCACCACCGGGTGGGCTCGAACCTGCAACCTTTCGGTCAACAGCAGATCGCGCTAGCCAATTGCGCCACGGAGACAGTCGTGCTCCACTCTCACCACCATCAGAACATATTTTCAAAGCTGTCAACGAAAAGAAAAAAAAGCGACACACCGTCCCCGGGTGGGCTCAAACCTCCAACCTCTCGGTTAACAGCCGATCGCGCTAGCCAATTGCGTCACGGAGACAGTCCTGCTATACTCTCACCACCATCAGAACATATCTTCAATGCTATCAGCCCAAAGAAAAAAAGCGCCGCACCACCCCCGGGTGGGCTCGAGCCTCCAACCTTTCGGCTAACAGCCGATCGCGCTAGCCAATTGCGCCACGGAGACAGTCCTGCTCCACTCTCACCACCATCAGAACATATCTTCAAAGTTATCAGCCTATAGAAAAAAGCCAGCACCACCACCGGGTGTGCTCGAACCTCCAACATTTCGGTTAACGCCCGAACGCGCTAGCCCATTGCGCCACGGAGACAGTCCTGCTCCACTCCAGCCACCATCAGAACATATCTCTAAAGCTATCAGCCCAAAGAAAAAAAAGCAACACACCACTCCCGGGAGGGCTCGAACCTCCAACCTTTCGGTTAACAGCCGATAGCGCTAGCCAATCGCGCCACGGAGACAGTCGTGCTCCACTCTCACCACCGTAAGAACATTTCTTCGGAGCTATCAGCCCAAAGAAAAAAAGCGCCGAACCACCACCGGGTGGGCTCGAACCTCCAACCTTTCGGTTAAAAGCCGATCGCGCTAGCCAATGGCGCCACGGAGACAGTCGTGCTCCACGCTCACCACCGTCAAAACATTTCTTCAGAGCTATCAGCCCGAAGAAAAAAAAAGCGCCGCACCACCACCTGGTGGGCTCGAACCTCCAACCTTTACGTTAACAGCGGATCGCGCTAGCCAATTGGGCCACGGAGACAGTCGTGCTCCACTCTCACCACCATTAGAACATATCTTCAAAGCTATCAGCGCAAAGAAAAAAGCAACACACCACTCCCGGGAGGGCTCAAGCCTCCAACCTTTCGCTTAACAGCCGATTGCGATAGCAAATTGCGCCACGGAGGCAGTCCTGCTATACTCTCACCACCATCAGAACATATCTTCAAAGCTATCAGCCCAAAGAAAAAAAAGTGCCGCACCACCACCGGGTGGGCTCGAACCTCCAACTTTTCGGTTAACTGCAAATCGCGCTAGCCAACTGCGTCACGGAGACAGTCGTGCTCAACTCTCACCACCACCAGGACATTTCTTCAGAGCTATCAGCCCAAAGAAAAAGAAGCGCCGCACCACCACCAGGTGGGCTCGAACCTCCAACCTTTCAGTCAACAGCAGATCGCGCTAGCCAATTGCGCCACAGAGACAGTCGTGCTCAACTCTCACAACCATCAGAACATATCTTTAAAGCTATCAGCGAAAAGAAAAAAAAAGCGACACACCGTCCCCAGTGGGCTCGAAACTCCAAGCTTTCGGTTAACAGCCGATCACGCTAGCCAATCGCGCAACGGAGACAGTCCTGCTCCACTCTCACCACCATCACAACATATCTTCAAAGCTATCAGCGCAAAGAAAAAAAACTGCCGAACCACCGGGTGGGCTAGAACCTCCAACTTTTCGGTTAACTGCAAATCGCGCTAGCCAACTGCGCCACGGAGACAGTCGTGCTCCACTCTCACCACCGTCAAAACATTTCTTCACCGCTATCAGCCCAAAGAAAAAGAAGCGCCACACAACCACCGGGTGAGCACGAACCTCCAACCAATCGGTCAACAGCAGATCGCGCTAGCCAATTGCGCCACGGACACAGTCGTGCTCCACTATCACCACCATCAGAACATATCTTCAAAGCAATCAGCGCAAAGAAAAAAAAAGCGACACACTGTCCCCGGGTGGGCTAGAAACTCCAACTTTTCGGTTAACAGCCGATCGCGCTAGCAAATTGCGCCACGGAGACAGTCCTGCTCTACTCTTACCACCGTCAGAATATATCTTCAAAGCTATCAGCTCAAAGAAAAAAAGCGCCGCACCACAACCGGGTGGGCTCGAACCTCCAACCTTTCGGTTAACAGTCGATCGCGCTAGCCAATTGCGCCACGGAGACAGTCCTGCTTCACTCTCACCACCATCAGAACATATCTTTAAAGCTATCAGCCCAAAGAAAAAAAAGCAACACACCACTCCCGGGAGGACTCGAACCTCCAACCTTTCGGTTAACAGCCGATAGCGCTAGCCAATTGCGCCACGGAGACAGTCGTGCTCCACTCTCACCACCGTCAGAACATTTCTTCGGAGCTATCAGCCCAAAGAAAAAAAAGCGCCGAGCCACCACCGGGTGGGCTCGAACCTCCAACCTTTCGGTTAACAGCCGATCGCGCTAGCCAATGGTGCCACGGAGACAGTCGTGCTCCACGCTCACCACCGTCAGAACATTTCTTCAGAGATATCAGCCCAAAGAAAAAAAAGCGCCAGACCACCACCTGGTGGGCTCGAACCTCCAACCTTTACGTTAACAGCGGATCGCGCTAGCCAATTGGGCCACGGAGACAGTCGTGCTCCACTCTCACCACCGTGACATGTCTCTAAAGTTATCAGCGCAAAGAAAAAAGCAACACACCACTCCCAGGAGGGCTCGAACCTCCAACCTTTTGCTTAACAGCCGATCGCGCTAGCAAATTGCGCCACGGAGGCAGTCCTGCTATACTCTCACCACCATCAGAACATATCTTCAAAGCAATCAGCCGAAAGAAAAAAAAGTGCCGCACCACCACCGGGTGGGCTCAAACCTCCAACTTTTCGGTTAACTGCAAACCGCGTTAGCCAACTGCGCCACGCAGACAGTCGTGCTCCACTCTCACCACCATCAGGACATATCTTCAAAGCTATCAGCGAAATGAAAAAAAAAGTGACACACCGTCCCCGGGTGGGCTCAAACCTCCAACCTCTCGGTTAACAGCCGATCGCGCTAGCCAATTGCGCCACGGAGACAGTCCTGCTATACTCTCACCACCCTCAGAACATATCTTCAAAGCTATCAGTCCAAAGAAAAAAAGCGCTGCACCACTCCGGGTGGGCTCGACCCTCCAACCTTTCGTCTAACAGCCGATCGCGCTAGCCAATTGCGCCACGGAGACAGTGAGGCTCCACTTTCACCACTATCAGAACATATCTTCAAAGCTTTCAGCGCAAAAAAAAACGACACACCGCCCCAGTGGGCTCGAAACTCCAAGCTTTCGGTTAACAGCCGATCACGCTAGCCAATTGCGCAACGGAGACAGTCCTTCTCCACTCTCACCACCATCAGAACATATCTTCAAAGCTATCAGCCCAAAGAAAAAAAAGCGCCGCACTACCACCGGGTGGGCTCGAACCTCCAACCTTTCGGTTAACAGCCGATCACGCTCGCCAATTGCGCCATGGAGACAGTCGTGCTCCACTCTCACTAACATCAGAACATATCTTCAACGCTATCAGCCCAAAGAAACAAAAGCGGCGCACCACCCCCGGGTGGGCTCGAACCTCCATCCTTTCTGTTAACAGCCGATCGCGCTAGCCAATTGCGCCACGAACAGAGTCGTGCTCCACTCTCACCACCATCAGAACATATCTTCAAAGCTATCAGCGCAAAGAAAAAAAAAGCGACACACCGTCCCCGGGTGGGCTCGAAACTCCAACCTTTCGGTTAACAGCCGATCACGCTAGCCAATTGCGCCACGGAGACAGTCATGCTTCACTCTCACCACCATCAGAACATATCTTCAAAGGTATCAGCCCAAAGAAAAAAAAGCGCCGCACTACCACCGGGTGGGCTCTAACCTCCAACCTTTCGGTTAACAGCCGATCGCGCTCGCCAATTGCGCCATGGAGACAGTCGTGCTCCACTCTCGCCAACATCAGAACATATCTTCAAGCTATCAGCCCAAAGAAAAAAAAGCGCCGCACCACCCCCGGCCGGGCTCGAACCTCCATCCTTTCTGTTAACAGCCGATCGCGATAGCCAATTGCGTCACGGAGACAGTCGTGCTCCACTCTCACCACCATTAGAACAAATCTTCAAAGCAATCAGCGCAAAGAAAAAAAAGCGACACACCGTCCCCGGGTGGGCTCGAAACTCCAAAATTTCGGTTAACAGCCGATCGCGCTAGCTAATTGCGCCACGGAGACAGTGAGGCTCTACTTTCACCACCATCAGAACATATCTTCAAAGCTATCAGCTCAAAGAAAAAAAAGCGCCGCGATACTACCGGGTGGGCTCGAAACCCCAAGCTTTCGGTTAACAGCCGATCGCGCTAGTCAATTGCGCCACGGAGACAGTCCTGCTCTACTCTCACCATCATCAGAACATATCTTCAAAGCTATCAGCCCAAAGAAAAAAACCGCCGCACCACCACCGGGTGGGCTCGAACCTCAAACCTTTCGGTTAACAGCCGATCACGCTAGCCAATTGCGCCACGGAGACAGTCCTGCTTCACTCTCACCACCATCAGAACATATCTTCAAAGCTATCAGCGCAAAGAAAAAAGCAACACACCACTCCTGGGAGGGCTCAAACCTCCAATTCTTCGGTTAACAGCCGAACGGGCTAGCCAATTGCGCCACGGAGACAGCCGTGCTCAGATCTCACCACCGTGAGAACATGTCTCCAAAGTTATCAGTGCAAAAAAAAAGCAACACACCACTCCCGGAAGGGCTCGAACCTCCAACCCTTCGCTTAACAGCCGATCGCGCTAGCAAATTGCGCCACGGAGACAGTCCTGCTTCACTCTCACCACCATCAGAACATATCTTCAACGCTATCAGCCCAAAGAAAAAAAAGCGGCGCACCACCCCCGGGTGGGCTCGAACCTCCATCCTTTCTGTTAACAGCCGATCGCGCTAGCCAATTGCGCCACGAACAGAGTCGTGCTCCACTCTCACCACCATCAGAACATATCTTCAAAGCTATCAGCGCAAAGAAAAAAAAAGCGACACACCGTCCCCGGGTGGGCTCGAAACTCCAACCTTTCGGTTAACAGCCGATCACGCTAGCCAATTGCGCCACGGAGACAGTCATGCTTCACTCTCACCACCATCAGAAAATATCTTCAAAGCTATCAGCCCAAAGAAAAAAAAGTGCCGCACCACCACCGGGTGGGCTCGAACCTCCAACTTTTTGGTTAACTGCAAATCGCGCTAGCCAACTGCGCCACGGAGACAGTCGTGCTCCACTCTCACCACCGTCCGAACATTTCTTCACAGCTATCAGCCCAAAGAAAAAGAAGCACCCCACCACAACCGGGTGGGCTCGAACCTGCAACCTTTCGGTCAACAGCAGATCGCGCTAGCCAATTGCGCCACGGAGACAGTCGTGCTCCACTCTCACCACCATCAGAACATATTTTCAAAGCTGTCAGCGAAAAGAAAAAAAAAGCGACACACCGTGCCCGGGTGGGCTCAAACCTCCAACCTCTCGGTTAACCTTTTAAATGCCGCACTATGAAGCAGTAAGAAAAAAACTAAAATTTATGTTGATAATTTGCATTGGCCTTCTAAATTAACTATGATCAAAAATACAGCCACATTCACAATGACTAAGCATGTTTTTTCGCATGTTCCATTTTTGGAACATTGGCATTTCCCATATGCAAAACACACATTTTTTCTGGAACAACATCAGTCGGGTTTCCTTATTCAGGATAACCGAAGAATAATATTTAGCGTCATACGATGTCTCTGAAAAGTATGAATATTTATAACAACACTTTCTGAAAATTTCTTCTTTCATACTACTGGCTGTACTACAGTGAGCAAATCAAAAAACGCGGTAAGCGGCAAAGCCTTTCTTGTGCAGCCGCTTTTTGCACTGCTGGCACTGATTCGTTGTATTCTTCTTGCATTCCGCGCACCTTCCCCGAGTCGTTGAGATGATGTAGTGGCCATCAGTTTTTCTGTCCTCATGTCTCGGATGAACCCGGGGTCCAGGTTTTAAAGTGAGTTTCTGCTTGAGCTGCAGCAAGGACACGGTGACGTCCCGCCGAAAGGCGATGTGCGTCATGGCGGCATCACTACCCTTGTGAAGCTCGCAGTGGAGGAGCCATCCTGCGACGATAGCCATGTTCAAACCCTTGCTGGAAAGGTTTTACCACCATTTCTTGCTCCTCAGTCTCGGTCAATAGCTTCCGAGGAGGCGGTCCATCACATCTACTCCACCCCTGCCCTCATTGTATTTTCTGATCAATTATGGTTGAAGAATGTCCACCTTTTTGTTTGAGCGTCGTGAGGAGCATTTCGCACTTCCAACAGGCTTGTGGCTGAGGTGGTTAGAAGAAACTGTGACGACAACATTGTCATTCCACCTGCATGCGCAGACTGCCCCGTCACACTTTTAGTGGAAAGATCCTCTTTCTTCCTTTTCGATGTTTTTCAAGCTCTTCAGTGGACAACCACCGGTTCTTGTATCTCGCACAGCCCCTGTCGCTCGAATCCCCTTGTCAGCCAGTTTCGTCAAGAGGCCGTGAGAAGTGAAGAAGTTGTCAAAGTAGACTTCGTGATGTTCAGGCGCTTCCAGGACCGATACCATATTGCTAACAACCCTGGTCCCGAGAGGTGTCTTGTCGTCCTTCTCCTTCTTCTCACAATATATTTCCATCGCATAGGGGTACCCCTTCGAAGAGCACATCATCCATATTTTGTACCCGAATCGAAATGGTTTACCGCGAATGAACATTTTGCACGAGTGGTGGCCATAATAGGGCACCATTGACTTGTCGATGCTGAGCCTTTCTTTGAACACTCCAAACTGGCGGAAACATTTGGAGATTTCGTCGTAAAACGGCTGATGTGTGCCCATTTTTTCCCCTGCTTTCAACTGAGTGTTGTCAACAACATGAAAGAACCTCTTCAACTGCCGGAACCTTTTTGCGGGCCATCACTGTCGCGACTTTAGACACACAAAGATCTTCTGCAGTGCTTCAATACGAGTGCTCAGACGGAACAGAGTGGTACGAGCTGAAAAGTAAGATGCCGAAAAACTGACCTATGTCCGCTCCTGTGACGTCTACCTCCTCCCTCTTTTGGAGTGCGTATCTTGCAGTTAGTTCAGCCAGTGAACCAAGATACTCCGGAGAAATAAATTTGCTGACAGCATAAATGGGCTCATGTTTTGCAGGATCAGGAAATGCCTCTAGCAATAATGGAGGACTCTCGCTGGGAAGTGTTTTGTCAAACGTGGCATGGTCACCCCATACTGGTGTATGGGAGTGCTTTGTAGTATTTGTTTTCCGAGCGTTCGTTGAAGCTTTCCGTCCTTTTCCAGCAGTGAATTGCCGCCCCGCTGGTTTCTTTTGTCGTGGCTCAGGACTCGAACATGCAGAAGGCGAATCAACGTCTTCATCCCTGCACTGCATAACTTCAACGTGCCCACAAACATCATCAGGGACAACTTCAGAAAAGTCGTTTTCGATCACGTGCTCCTCGTCAGTAATATTGCCATCTCCAACAGGCGGCAATTGGCATACAGACGCACCTTGGCGTTCGTCATCGGGAAGGCTGAACAAAAGGTCAATTGCTGCCTCCAAAGTCAGGAAGCGTTGTTCCATGACCTACCACGAAAGTTATTGCGGTGTAAAGCACAGTACTGCAAAAATAAAACCAGCCGCAAGGTAGTTTTCTACTCACATTCACAGGGATTGATGCAGCTAGGCACTGTAGTTCAATGCTGCTCTTTCCACGTGTCTGAAAAACTCAAAATGACGCCCAGGAAAGCTAATGTTCAAGTTTCTGCCAAGCGCCGCCCAGCGGGCGCCATCGACAAGGCAAAAAAAGAAAAAGAACAAGGCGAAACGCTCGCGCTCGTCTACGCTGCGTTTGACACTGTGAAACGGCAATGTTCCAAAAAAGGAACATCCGCACAAAGCTCTCAAGCTGAAAACTAGATTGTCTTTGTTATTTTTTTATTGTATTGCCACGTAATCCCGAACTATTTGCCGATATTTTAGTTCTGCTTTGCTCACTGCAACATTACTTTTTCCTGCGGAATAGTGCAACAAACATCTGGTGGTCAAGGAGCGCAAAATATGCCTATTTTAAAAAATTTATCTATTGATTCTCCGCAGGTTCATAATAGAAATTAAAACTGCTACGTTCTTCACAAGCATCAATGAGTATGCGTAAACATAAAATTTTAATATGCGATATATTGGAGAGGAAACAAAAAATTAGGTTTCGTATGTTCCAATTTTGGAACATTGGCAAGTAAAAGGATAACAGCCGATCACTCTAGCCAATTGCGCCACGGAGACAGTCATGCTCCACTCTCACCACCATAAGAACATATCTTCAAAGCTATCAGCCCAAAGAAAAAAAAGCGCCGCACTACCACCGGGTGGGCTCTAACCTCCAACTTTTCGGTTAACAGCCGATCGCGGTCGCCAATTGCGCCATGGAGACAGTCGTGCTCCACTCTCACCAACATCAGAACATATCTTCAAGCTATCAGCCCAAAGAAAAAAAAAGCGCCGCACCACCCCCGGCCGGGCTCGAACCTTTATCCTTTCTGTTAACAGCCGATCGCGATAGCCAATTGCGTCACGGAGACAGTCGTGCTCCACTCTCACCACCATTAGAACATATCTTCAAAGCAATCAGCGCAAAGAAAAAAAAGCGACACACCGTCCCCGGGTGGGCTCGAAACTCCAACTTTTTGGTTAACAGCCGATCGCGCTAGCCAATTGCGCAACGGAGACAGTCCAGCTCTACTCTCACCACTATCAGAACATATCTTCAAAGCTATCAGCTCAAAGAAAAAAAAAGCGCCGCACCACTACCGGGTGGGCTCGAAACTCCAAGCTTTCAGTTAACAGCCGATCGCGCTAGCCAATTGCGCCACGGAGACAGTCCTGCTCCACTCTCACCACCATCAGAAAATATCTTCAAAGCTATCAGCCCCCAAAAAAAGCACCGCACCACCACCTGGTGGGATCGCACCGCCAACCTTTTGGTTAACAGTCGATCGCGCTAGCCAATTGCGCCACGGAGACAGTCCTGCTTCACTCTCACCACCATCAGAATATATCTTCAAAGCTATCAGCCCATAGAAAAAAGCCAGCACCACCACCGGGTGTGCTCGAACCTCCAACCTTTCGGTTAACGGCCGAACGCGCTAGCCAATTGCGCCACGGAGACAGTCCTGCTCCACTCTAGCAACCATCAGAACATATCTTCAAAGCTATCAGCCCAAAGAAAAAAAGCGCCGCCTCACCACCGGGCGGGCTCGAACCTCAAACCTTTTCGTTAACAGTCGATCGCGCTAGCCAATTGCGCCACGGAGACAGTCCTGCTTCACTCTCACCACCATCAGAACATATCTTCAAAGCTATCAGCCCATAGAAAAATAAGCCCTCACCACCACCGGGTGGGCTCGAACCTCCAACCTTTCGGTTAACAGCCGAGCGGGCTAGCCGATTGCGCCACGGAGACAGTCGTGCTCAGATCTCACCACCATTCGAACATATTTTCAAAGCTATCAGCGCAAAGAAAAAAGCAACACACCACTCCCGGGAGGGCTCAAACCTCCAATTCTTCGGTTAACAGCCGAACGGGCTAGCCGATTGCGCCACGGAGACAGTCGTGCTCAGATCTCACCACCGTGAGAACATGTCTCCAAAGTTATCAGCGCAAAAAAAAGCAACACACCACTCCCGGGAGGGCTCGAACCTCCAACCTTTCGCTTAACAGCTGATCGCGCTAGCAAATTGCGCCACGGAGACAGTCCTGCTATACTCTCAATACCATAAGAACATATCTTCAAAGCTATCAGCCCAAAGAAAAAGAAGCGCCCCACCACCACCGGGTGGGCTCGAACCTGCAACCTTTCGGTCAACAGCAGATCGCGCTAGCCAATTGCGCCACGGAGACAGTCGTGCTCCACTCTCACCACCATCAGGACATATCTTCAAAGCTATCACCGCAAAGAAAAAAAAGCGACACACCGTCCCCGGGTGGGCTCGAAACTCCAAGCTTTCGGTTAACAGCCGATCACGCTAGCCAATTGCGCCACGGAGACAGTCATGCTTCACTTTCACCAACATCAGAACATATCTTCAAGCTATCAGCCCAAAGAAAAAAAAGCGCCGCACCACCCCCGGCCCGGCTCGAACCTCCATCCTTTCTGTTAACAGCCGATCGCGATAGCCAATTGCGTCACGGAGACAGTCGTGCTCCACTCTCACCAACATTAGAACAAATCTTCAAAGCAAGCAGCGCAAAGAAAAAAAAGCGACACACCGTCCCCGGGTGGGCTCGAAACTCCAACATTTCGATTAACAGCCGATCGCGCTAGCCAATTGCGCCACGGAGACAGTCCTGCTCTACTCTCACCACCATCAAAACATATCTTCAAAGCTATCAGCTCAAAGAAAAAAAAAGCGCTGCACCACTACCGGGTGGGCTCGAAACTCCAAGCTTTCAGTTAACAGCCCATTGCGCTAGCCAATTGCGCCACGGAGACAGTCCTGCTCCACTCTCACCACCCTCAGAACATTTCTTCGGAGCTATCAGCCCGAAGAAAAAAAAGCGCCGCACAACCACCGGGTGGGCTCGAACCTAAAACCTTTCGGTTAACAGCTGATCGCGCTAGCCAATGGCGCCACGTAGATAGTCGAGCTCCACGCTCACCACCGTCAGAACATTTCTTCAGAGCTATCAGCCCAAAGAAAAAAAAGCGCCGCACCACCACCTGGTGGGCTCGAACCTCCAACCTTTACGTTAACAGCGGATCGCGCTAGCCAATTGGGCCACGGAGACAGTCGTGCTCCACTCTCACCACCGTCAGAACATTTCTTCGGAGCTATCAGCCCAAAGAAAAAAAAGCGCCGCACCACCACCGGATGGGCTCGAACCTAAAACCTTTCGGTTAACAGCTGATCGCGCTAGCCAATGGCGCCACGTAGATTGTCGTGCTCCACGCTCACCACCGTCAGAACATTTCTTCAGAGCTATCACCGCAAAGAAAAAAAAGCGACACACCGTCCCCGGGTGGGCTCGAAACTCCAAGCTTTCGGTTAACAGCCGATCACTCTAGCCAATTGCGCCACGGAGACAGTCATGCTCCACTCTCACCACCATCAGAACATATCTTCAAAGCTATCAGCCCAAAGAAAAAAAAGCGCAGCACTACCACCGGGTGGGCTCTAACCTCCAACCTTTCGGTGAACAGCCGATCGCGCTCGCCAATTGCACCATGGAGACAGTCGTGCTCCACTCTCACCAACATCAGTACATATCTTCAAGCTATCAGCCCAAAGAAAAAAAGCGCCGCACCACCCCCGGCCGGGCTCGAACCTTTATCCTTTCTGTTAACAGCCGATCGCGATAGCCAATTGCGTCACGGAGACAGTCGTGCTCCACTCTCACCACCGTCAGAACATTTCTTCGGAGCTATCAGCCCAAAGAAAAAAAAGCGCCGCACCACCACCGGGTGGGCTCGAACCTCCAACCTTTCGGTTAACAGCCGATCGTTCTAGCCAATGGCGCCACGGAGACAGTCGTGCTCCACGCTCATCACCGTCAGAACATTTCTTCAGAGCTATCAGCCCAAAGAAAAAAAAAGCGCCGCACCACCACCTGGTGGGCTCGAACCTCCAACCTGTACGTTAACAGCGGATCGCGCTAGCCAATTGGGCCACGGAGACAGTCGTGCTCCACTCTCACCACCATAAGACATATCTTCAAAGCTATCAGCGCAAAGAAAAAAGCAGCACACCACTCCCAGGAGGGATCGAACCTCCAACCTTTCGCTTAACAGCCGATCGCGCTAGCAAATTGCGCCACGGAGGCAGTCCTGCTATACTCTCACCACCATCAGAACTTATCTTCAAAGCTATCAGCCCAAAGAAAAAAAAGCGACACACCGTCCCCGGGTGGGCTCGAAACTCCAACATTTCGATTAACAGCCGATCGCGCTAGCCAATCGCGCCACGGAGACAGTCCTGCTCTACTGTCACCACCATCAGAACATATCTTCAAAGCTATCAGCTCAAAGAAAAAAAAGCGCCGCACCACTACCGGGTGGGCTCGAAACTCCAAGCTTTCAGTTAACAGCCGATCGCGCTAGCCAATTGCGCCACGGAGACAGTCCTGCTCCACTCTCACCACCATCAGAACATATCTTTAAAGCTATCAGCCCAAAGAAAAAAAAGCAACATACCACTCCCGGGAGGGCTCGAACCTCCAACCTTTCGGTTAACAGCCGATAGCGCTAGCCAATTGCGCCACGGAGACAGTCGTGCTCCACTCTCACCACCGTCAGAACATTTCTTCGGAGCTATCAGCCCAAAGAAAAAAAAGCGCCGCACCACCACCGGGTGGGCTCGAACCTAAAACCTTTCGGTTAACAGCTGATCGCGCTAGCCAATGGCGCCACGTAGATAGTCGTGCTCCACGCTCACCACCGTCAGAACATTTCTTCAGAGCTATCAGCCCAAAGAAAAAAAAGCGCCGCACCACCACCTGGTGGGCTTGAACCTCCAACCTTTACGTTAACAGCGGATCGCGCTAGCCAATTGGGCCACGGAGACAGTCGTGCTCCACTCTCACCACCATTAGAACATATCTTCAAAGCTATCAGCGCAAAGAAAAAAGCAGCACACCACTCCCAGGAGGGATCGAACCTCCAGCCTTTCGCTTAACAGCCGATCGCGCCAGCCAATTGCGCCACGAACAGAGTCGTGCTCTACTCTCACCACCATCAGAACATATCTTCAAAGCTATCAGCCCAAAGAAAAAAAAGCGACACACCGTCCCCGGGTGGGCTCGAAACTCCAAGCTTTCAGTTAACAGCCGATCGCGCTAGCCAATTGCGCCACGGAGACAGTCCTGCTCCACTCTCACCACCATCAGAACATATCTTAAAGCTATTAGCCCAAAGAAAAAAAAGCAACATACCACTCCCGGGAGGGCTCGAACCTCCAACCTTTCGGTTAACAGCCGATAGCGCTAGCCAATTGCGCCACGGAGACAGTCGCGCTCCACTCTCACCACCGTCAGAACATTTCTTCGGAGCTATCAGCCCAAAGAAAAAAAAGCGCCGCACCACCACTGGGTGGGCTCGAACCTAAAACCTTTCGGTTAACAGCTGATCGCGCTAGCCAATGGCACCACGTAGATAGTCGTGCTCCACGCTCACCACCGTCAGAACATTTCTTCAGAGCTATCAGCCCAAAGAAAAAAAAGCGCCGCACCACCACCTGGTGGGCTCGAACCTCCAACCTTTACGTTAACAGCGGATCGCGCTAGCCAATTGGGCCACGGAGACAGTCGTGCTCCACTCACCACCATTAGAACATATCTTCAAAGCTATCAGCGCAAAGAAAAAAGCAGCACACCACTCCCAGGAGGGATCGAACCTCCAACCTTTCGCTTAACAGCCGATTGCGCTAGCAATTTGCGCCACGGAGGCAGTCCTGCTATACTCTCACCACCATCAGAACATATCTTCAAAGCTATCAGCCCAAAGAAAAAAAAGTGCCGCACCACCACCGGGTGGGCTCGAACCTCCAGCTTTTCGGTTAACTGCAAATCGCGCTAGCCAACTGCGCCACGGAGACAGTCGTGCTCCACTCTCACCACCGCCAGGACATTTCTTCATAGCTATCAGCCCAAAGAAAAAAAGCGCCGCACCACCACCGGGTGGGCTCGAACCTCAAACCTTTTGGTTAACAGTCGATCGCGCTAGCCAATTGCGCCACAGAGACAGTCCTGCTTCACTCTCACCACCATCAGAACATATCTTCAAAGCTATCAGCCCATAGAAAAATAAGCCCACACCACCACCGGGTGGGCTCGAACCTCCAACCTTTTGGTTAACAGCCGATCGCGCTAGCCAATTACGCCACGGAGAGAGTCGTGCTCCACTCTCACCACCATTCGAACATATTTTCAAAGCTATCAGCGCAAAGAAAAAAGCAACACACCACTCCTGGGAGGGCTCAAACCTCCAATTCTTCGGTTAACAGCCGAACGGGCTAGCCAATTGCGCCACGGAGACAGCCGTGTTCAGATCTCACCACCGTGAGAACATGTCTCCAAAGTTATCAGTGCAAAAAAAGCAACACACCACTCCTGGGAGGGCTCGAACCTCCAACCTTTCGCTTAACAGCCGATCGCGCTAGCAAATTGCGCCACGGAGACAGTCCTGCTATACTCTCAATACCATCAGAAAATATCTTCAAAGCTATCAGCCCAAAGAAAAAAAAGTGCCGCACCACCACCGGGTGGGCTCGAACCTCCAACTTTTTGGTTAACTGCAAATCGCGCTAGCCAACTGCGCCACGAAGACAGTCGTGCTCCACTCTCACCACCGTCCGAACGTTTCTTCACAGCTATCAGCCCAAAGAAAAAGAAGCGCCCCACCACAACCGGGTGGGCTTGAACCTGCAACCTTTCGGTCAACAGCAGATCGCGCTAGCCAATTGCGCCACGGAGACAGTCGTGCTCCACTCTCACCACCATCAGAACATATTTTCAAAGCTGTCAGCGAAAAGAAAAAAAAAGCGACACACCGTCCCCGAGTGGGCTAAAACCTCATACCTCTCGGTTAACAGCCGATCGCGCTAGCCAATTGCGTCACTGAGACAGTCCTGCTATACTCTCACCACCATCAAAACATATCTTCAAAGCTATCAGCCCAAAGAAAAAAAGCGCCGCACCACCCCAGGGTGGGCTCGAACCTCCAACCTTTCGGCTAACAGCCGATCGCGCTAGCCAATTGCGCCACGGAGACAGCCGTGCTCCACTATCACCACCATCAGAACATATCTTCAAAGCTATCACCGCAAAGAAAAAAAAGCGACACACCGTCCCCGGGTGGGCTCGAAACTCCAAGCTTTCGGTTAACAGCCGATCACTCTAGCCAATTGCGCCACGGAGACAGTCATGCTCCACTCTCACCACCATCAGAACATATCTTCAAAGCTATCAGCCAAAAGAAAAAAAAGCGCAGCACTACCACCGGGTGGGCTCTAACCTCCAACCTTTCGGTTAACAGCCGATCGCGCTCGCCAATTGTGCCATGGAGACAGTCGTGCTTCACTCTCACCAACATCAGAACATATCTTCAAGCTATCAGCCCAAAGAAAAAAAAAGCGCCGCACCACCACCTGGTGGGCTCGAACCTCCAAGCTGTACGTTAACAGCGGATCGCGCTAGCCA
The DNA here is from genome assembly GCF_043290135.1 of Rhipicephalus microplus. NCBI lineage: Eukaryota > Metazoa > Arthropoda > Arachnida > Ixodida > Ixodidae > Rhipicephalus > Rhipicephalus microplus. The sequence goes on along the minus strand of NW_027464626.1, from coordinate 87,580 downwards.
ATTGGGCCACGGAGACAGTCGTGCTCCATTCTCACCACCATTAGAACATATCTTCAAAGCTATCAGCGCAAAGAAAAAAGCAGCACACCACTCCCAGGAGGGATCGAACCTCCAACCTTTCGCTTAACAGCCGATCGCGCTAGCAAATTGCGCCACAGAGGCAGTCCTGCTATACTCTCACCACCATCAGAACATATCTTCAAAGCTATCAGCCCAAAGAAAAAAAAGCGACACACCGTCCCCGGGTGGGCTCGAAACTCCAACATTTCGATTAACAGCCGATCGCGCTAGCCAATTGCGCCACGGAGGCAGTCCTGCTCTACTGTCACCACCATCAGAACATATCTTCAAAGCTATCAGCTCAAAGAAAAAAAAGCGACACACCGTCCCCGGGTGGGCTCGAAACTCCAACCTTTCGGTTAACAGCCGATCGCGCAAGCCAATTGCGCCACGAAGACAGTCGTGCTCCACTCTCACTAACATCAGAACATATCTTAAAAGCTATCAGCCCAAAGAAAAAAATGCGGCGCACCACCCCCGGGTGGGCTCGAACCTCCACCCTTACTGTTAACAGCCGATCGCGCTAGCCAATTGCGCCACGGAGACAGTCGTGCTCCACTCTCACCACCATCTGAACATATCTTCAAAGCTATCAGCGCAAAGAAAAAAAAACCGACACACCGTCCCCGAGTGGGCTCGAAACTCCAACCTTTCGGTTAACAGCCGATCGCGCTAGCCAATTGCGCCACGGAGACAGTCCTGCTCCACTCTCACTACCATCAGAACATATCTTCAAAGCTATCAGCTCGAAGAAAAAAAAAGCGCCGCGCCGCTACCGGGTGGGCTCGAACCTCCAACCTTTCGGTTAACACCCGATCACGCTCGCCAATTGCGCCATGGAGACAGTCGTGCTCCACTCTCACTATCAGAACATATCTTCAAAGCTATCAGCCCAAAGAAAAAAAGCGGCGCCCCACGCCCGGGTGCGCTCGAACCTCCATCCTTTCTGTTAACAGCCGATCGCGCTAGCCAATTGCGCCACGGAGACAGTCGTGCTCCACTCTCACCACCATCAGAACATATCTCCAAAGCTATCAGCTCAAAGAAAAAAAAGCGCCGCGCCACTACCGGGTGGGCTCGAAACTCCAAGCTTTCGGTTAACAGCCGATCGCGCTAGCCAATTGCGCCACGGAGACAGTCCTGCTCTACTCTCACCACCATCGGAACATATCTTCAAAGCTGTCAGCCCAAAGAAAAAAAGCGCCGCACCACCACCGGGTGGGCTCGAACCTCAAACATTTTTATTAACAGCCGATCGCGCTAGCCAATTGCGCCACGCAGACAGTCCTGCTCTACTCTCACCACCATCAGAACATATCTTCAAAGCTATCAGCTCAAAGAAAAAAAAGCGCCGCACCACTACCGGGTGGGCTCGAAACTCCAAGCTTTCAGTTAACAGCCGATCGCGCTAGCCAAATGCGCCACGGAGACAGTTCTGCTCCACTCTCACCACCATCAGAACATATCTTCAAAGCTATCAGCCCAAAGAAAAAATGCGCCGCACCACCACCGGGTGGGCTCGAACCTCCAACCTTTCGGTTAACAGTCGACCGCGCTAGCCAATTGCGCCACGGAGACAGTCCTGCTTCACTCTCACCACCATTAGAACATAACTACAAAGCTATCAGCGCAATGAAAAAAGAAACACACCACTCCCAGGAGGGCTCGAACCTCCAACCTTTCGCTTAACAGCCGATCGCGCTAGCAAATTGCGCCACGGAGGCAGTCCTGCTATACTCTCACCCCCATCAGAACATATCTTCAAAGCTATCAGCACAAAGAAAAAAAAGTGCCGCACCACCACCGGGTGGGCTCGAACCTCCAACTTTTCGGTTAACTGCAAATCGCGCTAGCCAACTGCGCCACAGAGACAGTCGTGCTCCACTCTCACCACCGCCAGGACATTTCTTCAGAGCTATCAGCCCAAAGAAAAAGAAGCGCCGCACCACCACCAGGTGGGCTCAAACCTCCAACCTTTCAGTCAACAGCAGATCGCGCTAGCCAATTGCGCCACAGAGACAGTCGTGCTCCACTCTCACCACCATCAGAACATATCTTCAAAGCTATCAGCGAAAAGAAAAAAAAGCGACACACCGTCCCCGGTTGGGCTCAAACCTCCAACCTCTCGGTTAACAGCCGATCGCGCTAGCCGATTGCGCCACGGAGACAGTCCTGGTATACTCTCACCACCCTCAGAACATTTCTTCGGAGCTATCAGCCCAAAGAAAAAAAAGCGCCGCACCACCACCGGGTGGGCTCGAACCTAAAACCTTTCGGTTAACAGCTGATCGCGCTAGCCAATGGCGCCACGTAGATAGTCGAGCTCCACGCTCACCACCGTCAGAACATTTCTTCAGAGCTATCAGCCCAAAGAAAAAAAAGCGCCGCACCACCACCTGGTGGGCTCGAACCTCCAACCTTTACGTTAACAGCGGATCGCGCTAGCCAATTGGGCCACGGAGACAGTCGTGCTCCACTCTCACCACCGTCAGAACATTTCTTCGGAGCTATCAGCCCAAAGAAAAAAAAGCGCCGCACCACCACCGGATGGGCTCGAACCTAAAACCTTTCGGTTAACAGCTGATCGCGCTAGCCAATGGCGCCACGTAGATAGTCGTGCTCCACGCTCACCACCGTCAGAACATTTCTTCAGAGCTATCACCGCAAAGAAAAAAAAGCGACACACCGTCCCCGGGTGGGCTCGAAACTCCAAGCTTTCGGTTAACAGCCGATCACTCTAGCCAATTGCGCCACGGAGACAGTCATGCTCCACTCTCACCACCATCAGAACATATCTTCAAAGCTATCAGCCCAAAGAAAAAAAAGCGCAGCACTACCACCGGGTGGGCTCTAACCTCCAACCTTTCGGTGAACAGCCGATCGCGCTCGCCAATTGCACCATGGAGACAGTCGTGCTCCACTCTCACCAACATCAGTACATATCTTCAAGCTATCAGCCCAAAGAAAAAAAGCGCCGCACCACCCCCGGCCGGGCTCGAACCTTTATCCTTTCTGTTAACAGCCGATCGCGATAGCCAATTGCGTCACGGAGACAGTCGTGCTCCACTCTCACCACCGTCAGAACATTTCTTCGGAGCTATCAGCCCAAAGAAAAAAAAGCGCCGCACCACCACCGGGTGGGCTCGAACCTCCAACCTTTCGGTTAACAGCCGATCGTTCTAGCCAATGGCGCCACGGAGACAGTCGTGCTCCACGCTCATCACCGTCAGAACATTTCTTCAGAGCTATCAGCCCAAAGAAAAAAAAAGCGCCGCACCACCACCTGGTGGGCTCGAACCTCCAACCTGTACGTTAACAGCGGATCGCGCTAGCCAATTGGGCCACGGAGACAGTCGTGCTCCACTCTCACCACCATAAGACATATCTTCAAAGCTATCAGCGCAAAGAAAAAAGCAGCACACCACTCCCAGGAGGGATCGAACCTCCAACCTTTCGCTTAACAGCCGATCGCGCTAGCAAATTGCGCCACGGAGGCAGTCCTGCTATACTCTCACCACCATCAGAACTTATCTTCAAAGCTATCAGCCCAAAGAAAAAAAAGCGACACACCGTCCCCGGGTGGGCTCGAAACTCCAACATTTCGATTAACAGCCGATCGCGCTAGCCAATCGCGCCACGGAGACAGTCCTGCTCTACTGTCACCACCATCAGAACATATCTTCAAAGCTATCAGCTCAAAGAAAAAAAAGCGCCGCACCACTACCGGGTGGGCTCGAAACTCCAAGCTTTCAGTTAACAGCCGATCGCGCTAGCCAATTGCGCCACGGAGACAGTCCTGCTCCACTCTCACCACCATCAGAACATATCTTTAAAGCTATCAGCCCAAAGAAAAAAAAGCAACATACCACTCCCGGGAGGGCTCGAACCTCCAACCTTTCGGTTAACAGCCGATAGCGCTAGCCAATTGCGCCACGGAGACAGTCGTGCTCCACTCTCACCACCGTCAGAACATTTCTTCGGAGCTATCAGCCCAAAGAAAAAAAAGCGCCGCACCACCACCGGGTGGGCTCGAACCTAAAACCTCTCGGTTAACAGCTGATCGCGCTAGCCAATGGCGCCACGTAGATAGTCGTGCTCCACGCTCACCACCGTCAGAACATTTCTTCAGAGCTATCAGCCCAAAGAAAAAAAGCGCCGCACCACCCCAGGGTGGGCTCGAACCTCCAACCTTTCGGCTAACAGCCGATCGCGCTAGCCAATTGCGCCACGGAGACAGCCGTGCTCCACTTTCACCACCATCAGAACATATCTTCAAAGCTATCACCGCAAAGAAAAAAAAGCGACACACCGTCCCCGGGTGGGCTCGAAACTCCAAGCTTTCGGTTAACAGCCGATCATTCTAGCCAATTGCGCCACGGAGACAGTCATGCTCCACTCTCACCACCATCAGAACATATCTTCAAAGCTATCAGCCAAAAGAAAAAAAAGCGCAGCACTACCACCGGGTGGGCTCTAACCACCAACCTTTCGGTTAACAGCCGATCGCGCTCGCCAATTGCGCCATGGAGACAGTCGTGCTTCACTCTCACCAACATCAGAACATATCTTCAAGCTATCAGCCCAAAGAAAAAAAAGCGCCGCACCACCCCGGCCGGGCTCGAACCTTTATCCTTTCTGTTAACAGCCGATCGCGATAGCCAATTGCGTCACGGAGACAGTCGTGCTCCACTCTCACCACCGTCAGAACATTTCTTCGGAGCTATCAGCCCAAAGAAAAAAAAGCGCCGCACCACCACCGGGTGGGCTCGAACCTCCAACCTTTCGGTTAATAGCCGATCGCTCTAGCCAATGGCGCCACGGAGACAGTCGTGCTCCACGCTCATCACCGTCAGAACCTTTCTTCAGAGCTATCAGCCCAAAGAAAAAAAAGCGCCGCACCACCACCTGGTGGGCTCTAACCTCCAAGCTGTACGTTAACAGCGGATCGCGCTAGCCAATTGGGCCACGGAGACAGTCGTGCTCCATTCTCACCACCATTAGAACATATCTTCAAAGCTATCAGCGCAAAGAAAAAAGCAGCACACCACTCCCAGGAGGGATCGAACCTCCAACCTTTCGCTTAACAGCCGATCGCGCTAGCAAATTGCGCCACAGAGGCAGTCCTGCTATACTCTCACCACCATCAGAACATATCTTCAAAGCTATCAGCCCAAAGAAAAAAAAGCGACACACCGTCCCCGGGTGGGCTCGAAACTCCAACATTTCGATTAACAGCCGATCGCGCTAGCCAATTGCGCCACGGAGGCAGTCCTGCTCTACTGTCACCACCATCAGAACATATCTTCAAAGCTATCAGCTCAAAGAAAAAAAAGCGACACACCGTCCCCGGGTGGGCTCGAAACTCCAACCTTTCGGTTAACAGCCGATCGCGCAAGCCAATTGCGCCACGAAGACAGTCGTGCTCCACTCTCACTAACATCAGAACATATCTTAAAAGCTATCAGCCCAAAGAAAAAAAGCGGCGCACCATCCCCGGGTGGGCTCGAACCTCCACCCTTACTGTTAACAGCCGATCGCGCTAGCCAATTGCGCCACGGAGACAGTCGTGCTCCACTCTCACCACCATCTGAACATATCTTCAAAGCTATCAGCGCAAAGAAAAAAAAACCGACACACCGTCCCCGAGTGGGCTCGAAACTCCAACCTTTCGGTTAACAGCCGATCGCGCTAGCCAATTGCGCCACGGAGACAGTCCTGCTCCACTCTCACCACCATCAGAACATATCTTCAAAGCTATCAGCTCGAAGAAAAAAAAAGCGCCGCGCCGCTACCGGGTGGGCTCGAACCTCCAACCTTTCGGTTAACACCCGATCACGCTCGCCAATTGCGCCATGGAGACAGTCGTGCTCCACTCTCACTATCAGAACATATCTTCAAAGCTATCAGCCCAAAGAAAAAAAGCGGCGCACCACGCCCGGGTGCGCTCGAACCTCCATCCTTTCTGTTAACAGCCGATCGCGCTAGCCAATTGCGCCACGGAGACAGTCGTGCTCCACTCTCACCACCATCAGAACATATCTCCAAAGCTATCAGCTCAAAGAAAAAAAAGCGCCGCGCCACTACCGGGTGGGCTCGAAACTCCAAGCTTTCGGTTAACAGCCGATCGCGCTAGCCAATTGCGCCACGGAGACAGTCCTGCTCTACTCTCACCACCATCGGAACATATCTTCAAAGCTATCAGCCCAAAGAAAAAAAGCGCCGCACCACCACCGGGTGGGCTCGAACCTCAAACATTTTTATTAACAGCCGATCGCGCTAGCCAATTGCGCCACGCAGACAGTCCTGCTCTACTCTCACCACCATCAGAACATATCTTCAAAGCTATCAGCTCAAAGAAAAAAAAGCGCCGCACCACTACCGGGTGGGCTCGAAACTCCAAGCTTTCAGTTAACAGCCGATCGCGCTAGCCAAATGCGCCACGGAGACAGTTCTGCTCCACTCTCACCACCATCAGAACATATCTTCAAAGCTATCAGCCCAAAGAAAAAATGCGCCGCACCACCACCGGGTGGGCTCGAACCTCCAACCTTTCGGTTAACAGTCGACCGCGCTAGCCAATTGCGCCACGGAGACAGTCCTGCTTCACTCTCACCACCATTAGAACATAACTTCAAAGCTATCAGCGCAATGAAAAAAGAAACACACCACTCCCAGGAGGGCTCGAACCTCCAACCTTTCGCTTAACAGCCGATCGCGCTAGCAAATTGCGCCACGGAGGCAGTCCTGCTATACTCTCACCCCCATCAGAACATATCTTCAAAGCTATCAGCACAAAGAAAAAAAAGTGCCGCACCACCACCGGGTGGGCTCGAACCTCCAACTTTTCGGTTAACTGCAAATCGCGCTAGCCAACTGCGCCACAGAGACAGTCGTGCTCCACTCTCACCACCGCCAGGACATTTCTTCAGAGCTATCAGCCCAAAGAAAAAGAAGCGCCGCACCACCACCAGGTGGGCTCAAACCTCCAACCTTTCAGTCAACAGCAGATCGCGCTAGCCAATTGCGCCACAGAGACAGTCGTGCTCCACTCTCACCACCATCAGAACATATCTTCAAAGCTATCAGCGAAAAGAAAAAAAAGCGACACACCGTCCCCGGTTGGGCTCAAACCTCCAACCTCTCGGTTAACAGCCGATCGCGCTAGCCGATTGCGCCACGGAGACAGTCCTGGTATACTCTCACCACCATCAGAACATATCTTCAAAGCTATCAGTCCAAAGAAAAAAAGCGCCGCACCACTCCGGGTGGGCTCGAACCTCCAACCTTTCGTCTAACAGCCGATCGCGCTAGCCAATTGCGCCACAGAGACAGTGAGGCTCCACTTTCACCACCATCAGAACATATCTTCAAAGCAATCAGCGCAAAAAAAAGCGACACACCGTCCCCAGTGGGCTCGAAACTCCAAGCTTTCGGTTAACAGCCGATCACGCTAGCCAATTGCGCAACAGAGACAGTCCAGCTCCACTCTCACCACCATCAGAACATATCTTCAAAGCTATCAGCCCAAAGAAAAAAAGCGCCGCACTACCACCGGGTGGGCTCGAACCTCCAACCTTTCGGTTAACAGCCGATCGCGCTCGCCAATTGCGCCATGGAGACAGTCGTGCTCCACTCTCACTAACATCAGAACATATCTTCAAAGCTATCAGCCCAAAGAAAAAAAGCGGCGCACCACCCCCGGTTGGGCTCGAACCTCCATCCTTTCTGTTAACAGCCGATCGCGCTAGCCAATCTCGCCACGGACACAGTCGTGCTCCACTTTCACCACCATCAGAACATATCTTCAAAGCTATCAGCGCAAAGAAAAAAAAGCGACACACCGTCCCCGGGTGGGCTCGAAACTCCAACCTTTCGGTTAACAGCCGATCGCGCTAGCCAATTGCGCCACGGAGACAGTCCTGCTCAACTCTCACCCCCATCAGAACATATCTTCAAAGCTATCAGCTCAAAGAAAAAAAAGCGCCGCGCCGCTACCGGGTGGGCTCGAAACTCCAAGCTTTCGGTTAACAGCCGATCGCGCTAGCCAATTGCGCCACGGAGACAGTCCTGCTCTACTCTCACCACCATCAGAACATATCTTCAAAGCTATCAGCCCAAAGAAAAAAAGCGCCGCACCACCACCGGGTGGGCTCGAACCTCAAACATTTTTGTTAACAGTCGATCGCGCTAGCCAATTGCGCCACGGAGACAGTCCTGCTTCACTCTCACCACCATCAGAACATATCTTCAAAGCTATCAGCCCATAGAAAAATAAGCCCACAGCACCACCGGGTGGGCTCGAACTTCCAACCTTTTGGTTAACAGCCGATCGCGCTAGCCAATTGCGCCACGGAGAGAGTCGTGCTCCACTCTCACCACCATTCGAACATATTTTCAAAGCTATCAGCGCAAAGAAAAAAGCAACACACCACTCCCGGGAGGGCTCAAACCTCCAATTCTTCGGTTAACAGCCGAACGGGCTAGCCAATTGCGCCACGGAGACAGTCGTGCTCAGATCTCACCACCGTGAGAACATGTCTCCAAAGTTATCAGCGCAAAAAAAAGCAACACACCACTCCCGGCAGGGCTCGAACCTCCAACCTTTCGCTTAACAGCCGATCGCGCTAGCAAATTGCGCCACGGAGACAGTCCTGCTATACTCTCAATACCATCAGAACATATCTTCAAAGCTATCAGCCCCCCAAAAAAAGTGCCGCACCACCACCGGGTGGGCTCGAACCTCCAACTTTTTGGTTAACTGCAAATCGCGCTAGCCAACTGCGCCACGGAGACAGTCGTGCTCCACTCTCACCACCGTCCGAACATTTCTTCACAGCTATCAGCCCAAAGAAAAAGAAGCGCCGCACCACCACCGGGTGGGCTCGAACCTGCAACCTTTCGGTCAACAGCAGATCGCGCTGGCCAATTGCGCCACGGAGACAGTCGTGCTCCACTCTCACCACCATCAGAACATATCTTCAAAGCTGTCAGCGAAAAGAAAAAAAAGGCGACACACCGTCACCGGGTGGGCTCATACCTCCAACCTCTCGGCTAACAGCCGATCGCGCTAGCCAATTGCGCCACGGAGACAGTCCTGCTCTACTCTCACCACCATCAGAACATATCTTCAAAGCTATCAGCCCAAAGAAAAAAAGCGCCGCACCACCACCGGGTGGGCTCGAACCTCAAACCTTTTGGTTAACAGTCGATCGCGCAAGCCAATTGCGCACGGAGACAGTCCTGCTTCACTCTCACCACCATCAGAACATATCTTCAAAGCTATCAGCCCATAGAAAAATAAGCCCACACCACCACCGGGTGGGCTCGAGCCTCCAACCTTTCGGTCAACAGCAAATCGCGCTAGCCAATTGCGCCACGGACACAGTCGTGCTCCACTCTCACCACCATCAGAACATATCTTCAAAGCTATCAGCGAAAAAACAAGCGACACACCGTCCCCGGGTGGGCTCAAACCTCCAACCTCTCGGTTACCAGCCGATCGCGAAAGCCAATTGCGCCACGGAGACAGTCCTGCTACACTCTCACCACCATCAGAACATATCTTCAAAGCTATCAGCCCAAAGAAAAAAAGCGCCGCACCACCCCCAGGTGGGCTCGAACTTCCAACCTTTCGGCTAACAGCCGATCGCGCTAGCCATTTGCGCCACGGAGACAGTCGTGCTCCACTTTCACCACCATCAGAACATATCTTCAAAGCTATCAGCCCAAAGAAAAAAAGCGCCGCACCACCCCCCGGTGGGCTCCAACCTCCAACCTTTCGGGTAACAGCCGATCGCTCTAGCTAATTGCGCCACGGAGACAGTCATGCTCCACTCTCACCACCATCAGAACATATCTTCAAAGCTATCAGCCCAAAGAAAAAAAAAGCGCCGCACTAACACCGGGTGGGCTGTAACCTCCAACCTTTCGGTTAACAGCCGATCGCGCTCGCCAATTGCGCCATGGAGACAGTCGTGCTCCACTCTCACCAACATCAGAACATAACTTCAAAGCTATCAGCCCAAAGAAAAAAAAGCGCCACACCACCCCCGGCCGGGCTCGAACCTCCATCCTTTCTGTTAACAGCCGATCGCGATAGCCAATTGCGTCACGGAGACAGTCGTGCTCCACTCTCACCACCATTAGAACATATCTTCAAAGCAATCAGCGCAAAGAAAAAAGAAGCGACACACTGTCCCCGGGTGGGCTCGAAACTCCAACTTTTCGGTTAACAGCCGATCGCGCTAGCCAATTGCGCCACGGAGACAGTCCTGCTCTACTCTCACCACCATCAGAACATATCTTCAAAGCTATCAGCTCAAAGAAAAAAAAGCGCCGCACCACTACCGGGTGGGCTCGAAACTCCAAGCTTTCAGTTAACAGCCGATCGCGCTAGCCAATTGCGCCACGGAGTTAGTCCTGCTCCACTCTAGCCACCATCAGAACATATCTTTAAAGCTATCAGCCCAAAGAAAAAAAAGCAACACACCACTCCCGGGAGGGCTCGAACCTCCAACCTTTCGGTTAACAGCCGATAGCGCTAGCCAATTGCGCCACGGAGACAGTCGTGCTCCACTCTCACCACCATCAGAACATTTCTTCGAAGCTATCAGCCCAAAGAAAAATAAGCGCCGCACCACCACCGGGTGGGCTCGAACCTCAAACCTTTCGGTTAACAGTCGATCGCGCTAGCCAATTGCGCCACGGAGACAGTCCTGCTACACTCTCACCACCATCAGAACATATCTTCAAAGGTTTCAGCCCAAAGAAAAAAAGCGCCGCACCACCCCCGGGTGGGCTCGAACTTCCAACCTTTCGGCTAACAGCCGATCGCGCTAGCCATTTGCGCCACGGAGACAGTCGTGCTCCACTTTCACCACCATCAGAACATATCTTCAAAGCTATCAGCCCAAAGAAAAAAAGCGCCGCACCACCCCCGGGTGGGCTCCAACCTCCAACCTTTCGGGTAACAGCCGATCGCTCTAGCCAATTGCGCCACGGAGACAGTCATGCTCCACTCTCTCCACCATCAGAACATATCTTCAAAGCTATCAGCCCAAAGAAAAAAAAAGCGCCGCACTACCACCGGGTGGGCTGTAACCTCCAACCTTTCGGTTAACAGCCGATCGCGCTCGCCAATTGCGCCATGGAGACAGTCGTGCTCCACTCTCACCAACATCAGAACATAACTTCAAACTATCAGCCCAAAGAAAAAAAAGCGCCGCACCACCCCCGGCCGGGCTCGAACCTCCATCCTTTCTGTTAACAGCCGATCGCGATAGCCAATTGCGTCACGGAGACAGTCGTGCTCCACTCTCACCACCATTAGAACATATCTTCAAAGCAATCAGCGCAAAGAAAAAAGAAGCGACACACCGTCCCCGGGTGGGCTCAAAACTCCAACTTTTCGGTTAACAGCCGATCGCGCTAGCCAATTGCGCCACGTAGACAGTCTTGTTCCACTCTCACAACCATCAGAACATATCTTCAAAGCTACCAGCGCAAAGAAAAAAAAGCGACACACCGTCCACGGGTGGGCTCGAAACTCCAACCTTTCGGTTAACAGCCGATCGCGCTAGCCAATTGCGCCACGGAGATAGTCCTGCTCCACTCTCACCCCCATCAGAACATATCTTCAAAGCTATCAGCTCAAAGAAAAAAAAGCGCCGCGCCACTACCGGGTGGGCTCGAAACTCCAAGCTTTCGGTTAACAGCCGATCGCGCTAGCCAATTGCGCCACGGAGACAGTCCTGCTCTACTCTCACCACCATCAGAACATATCTTCAAAGCTATCAGCCCAAAGAAAAAAAGCGCCGCACCACCACCGGGTGGGCTCGAACCTCAAACCTTTTGGTTAACAGTCGATCGCGCTAGCCAATTGCGCCACGGAGACAGTCCTGCTTCACTCTCACCACCATCAGAACATATCTTCAAAGCTATCAGCCCCTAGAAAAATAAGCCCACACCACCACCGGGTGGGCTCGAACCTCCAACCTTTCGGTCAACAGCAGATCGCGCTAGCCAATTGCGCCACGGACACAGTCGTGCTCCACTCTCACCACCATCAGAACATATCTTCAAAGCTATCAGCGAAAAAAAAAGCGACACACCGTCCCCGGGTGGGCTCAAACCTCCAACCTCTCGGTTACCAGCCGATCGCGAAAGCCAATTGCGCCACGGAGACAGTCCTGCTACACTCTCACCACCATCAGAACATATCTTCAAAGCTATCAGCCCAAAGAAAAAAAGCGCCGCACCACCCCCGGGTGGGCTCGAACTTCCAACCTTTCGGCTTACAGCCGATCGCGCTAGCCATTTGCGCCACGGAGACAGTCGTGCTCCACTTTCACCACCATCAGAACATATCTTCAAAGCTATCAGCCCAAAGAAAAAAAGCGCCGCACCACCCCCGGGTGGGCTCCAACCTCCAACCTTTCGGGTAACAGCCGATCGCTCTAGCTAATTGCGCCACGGAGACAGTCATGCTCCACTCTCACCACCATCAGAACATATCTTCAAAGCTATCAGCCCAAAGAAAAAAAAAGCGCCGCACTATCACCGGGTGGGCTGTAACCTCCAACCTTTCGGTTAACAGCCGATCGCGCTCGCCAATTGCGCCATGGAGACAGTCGTGCTCCACTCTCACCAACATCAGAACATAACTTCAAAGCTATCAGCCCAAAGAAAAAAAGCGCCGCACCACCCCCGGGTGGGCTCCAACCTCCAACCTTTCGGGTAACAGCCGATCGCGCTCGCCAATTGCGCCATGGAGACAGTCGTGCTCCACTCTCACCAACATCAGAACATAACTTCAAAGCTATCAGCCCAAAGAAAAAAAAGCGCCGCACCCCCCCCCCCGGCCGGGCTCGAACCTCCAACCTTTCGGTTAACAGCCGATAGCGCTAGCCAATTGCGCCACGAAGACAGTCGTGCTCCACTCTCACCACCATCAGAACATTTATTCGGAGCTATCAGCCCAAAGAAAAAAAAGCGCCGCACCGCCACCGGGTGGGCTCGAACCTCCAACCTTTCGGTTAACAGCCGATCGCGCTAGCCAATGGCGCCACGGAGACAGTCGTGCTCCACGCTCACCACCGTCAGAACATTTCTTCAGAGCTATCAGCCCAAAGAAAAAAAAGCGCCGCACCACCACCTGGTGGGCTCGAACCTCCAACCTTTACGTTAACAGCGGATCGCGCTAGCCAATTGGGCCACGGAGACAGTCGTGCTCCACTCTCACCACCATTAGAACATATCTTCAAAGCTATCAGCGCAAAGAAAAAAGCAACACACCACTCCCGGGAGGACTCAAACCTCCAATTTTTCGGTTAACAGCCGAACGTGCAGGCCAATTGCGCCACGGAGACAGTCGTGCTCAGATCTGACCACCGTGAGAACATGTCTCTAAAGTTATCAGCACAAAGAAAAAAGCAACACACCACTCCCAGGAGGGCTCGAACCTCCAACCTTTCGCCTAACAGCCGATCGCGCTAGCAAATTGCGCCACGGAGCCAGTCCTGCTTTACTCTCACCACCATCAGAACATATCTTCAAAGCTATCAGCCCAAAAAAAAAGTGCCGCACCACAACCGGGTGGGTTTGAACCTCCAACTTTTCGGTTAACTGCAAATCGCGCTAGCCAACTGTGCCACGGAGACAGTCGTGCTCCACTCTCACCACCGCCAGGACATTTCTTCAGAGCTATCAGCCCAAAAAAGAAGCGCCGCACCACTACCGGGTGGGCTCGAAACTCCAAGCTTTCAGTTAACAGCCGATCGCGCCAGCCAATTGCGCCACGGAGACAGTCGTGCTCCACTCTCACCACCATCAGAACATTTCTTCGGAGCTATCCGCCCAAAGAAAAATAAGCGCCGCACCACCACCGGGTGGGCTCGAACCTCCAACCTTTCAGTTAACAGTCGATCGCGCTAGCCAATTGCGCCACGGAGACAGTCCTGCTTCACTCTCACCACCATCAGAACATATCTTCAAAGCTATCAGCCCATAGAAAAAAGCCCGCACCACCACCGGGTGTGCTCGAACCTCCAACCTTTCGGTTAACGGCCGAACGCGCTAGCCAATTGCGCAAAGGAGACAGTCCTGCTCCACTCTAGCCACCATCAGAACATATCTTTAAAGCTATCAGCCCAAAGAAAAAAAAAGCAACACACCACTCCCGGGAGGGCTCGAACCTCCAACCTTTCGGTTAACAGCCGATAGCGCTAGCCAATTGCGCCACGGAGACAGTCGTGCTCCACTCTCACCACCATCAGAACATTTCTTCGGAGCTATCAGCCCAAAGAAAAAAAAGCGCCGCACCACCACCGGGTGGGCTCGAACCTCCAACCTTTCGGTTAACAGCCGATCGCGCTAGCCAATGGCGCCACGGAGACAGTCGTGCTCCACGCTCACCACCGTCAGAACATTTCTTCAGAGCTATCAGCCCAAAGAAAAAAAAGCGCCGCACCAACACCTGGTGGGCTCGAACCTCCAACCTTTACGTTAACAGTGGATCGCGCTGGCTAATTGGGCCACGGAGCCAGTCGTGCTCCACTCTCACCACCATTAGAACATATCTTCAAAGCTATCAGCGCAAAAAAAAGCAACACACCACTCCCGGGAGGGCTCAAACCTCCAAATTTTCGGTTAACAGCCGAACATGCTGGCCAATTGCGCCACGGAGGCAGTCGTGCTCAGATTTGACCACTGTGAGAACATGTCTCTAAAGTTATCAGCGCAAAGAAAAAAGCAACACACCACTCCCAGGAGGGCTCGAACCTCCAACCTTTCGGCTAACAGCCGATCGCGATAGCCAATTGCGTCACGCAGACAGTCGTGCTCCACTCTCACCACCATTAGAACATATCTTCTAAGCAATCAGCGCAAAGAAAAAAAAGCGACACACCGTCCCTGGGTGGGCTCGAAACTCCAACTTTTCGGTTAACAGCCGATCGCGCTAGACAATTGCGCCACGGAGACAGTCCTGCTCCACTCTCACCACCATCAGAACATATCTTCAAAGCTATCAGCCCAAAGAAAAAAAGCGCCGCACCACCACCGGGTGGGCTCTGACCTCCAACCTTTCGGTTAACAGCTGATCGCGCTCGCCAATTGCGCCACGGAGACAGTCGTG
Organism: Rhipicephalus microplus; assembly: GCF_043290135.1. Classification (NCBI taxonomy): domain Eukaryota; kingdom Metazoa; phylum Arthropoda; class Arachnida; order Ixodida; family Ixodidae; genus Rhipicephalus; species Rhipicephalus microplus. Next base: position 72,387 of record NW_027464626.1, on the reverse strand, counting down.
CTCCACTCTCACCAACATCAGAACATATCTTCAAAGCTATCAGCCCAAAGAAAAAAAAAGCGCCGCACCACTCCCGGCCGGGCTCGAACCTCCATCCTTTCTGTTAACAGCCGATCGCGATAGCCAATTGCGTCACGGAGACAGTCGTGCTCTACTCTCACCACCATCTGAACATACCTTCAAAGCTATCAGCTCAAAGATAAAAAAGCGCCGCACCACTACCGGGTGGGCTCGAAACTCCAAGCTTTCAGTTAACAGGCGATCGCGCTAGCCAATTGCGCCACGGAGACAGTCCTGCTCCGCTCTCACCACCATCAGAACATATCTTCAAAGCTATCAGCCCAAAGAAAAACAGCGCCGCACCACCATCGGGTGGGCTCGAACCTCCAACCTTTCGGTTAACAGTCGATCGCGCTAGCCAATTGCGCCACGGAGACAGTCCTGCTTCACTCTCACCACCACTTGAACATTTCTTCGGAGCTATCAGCCCAAAGAAAAAAAAGCGCCGCACCACCACTGGGTGGGCTCGAACCTCCAACCTTTCGGTTAACAGCCGATCGCGCTAGCCAATGGCGCCACGGAGACAGTCGTGCTCCACGCTCACCACCGTCAGAACATTTCTTCAGAGCTACCAGCCCAAAGAAAAAAAAGCGCCGCACCACCACCTGGTGGGCTCGAACCTCCAACCTTTACGTTAACAGCGGATCGCGCTACCCAATTCGGCCACGGAGGCAGTCGTGCTCCACTCTCAACACCATTAGAACATATTTTCAAAGCTATCAGCGCAAAGAAAAAAGCAAAACACCACTCCCGGGAGGGCTCAAACCTCCAATTTTTCGGTTAACAGCCGAACGTGCTGGCCAATTGCGCCACGGAGACAGTCTTGCTCAGATCTCACCACCGTGAGAACATGTCTCTAAAGTTATCAGCGCAAAGAAAAAAGCAACACACCACTCCCAGGAGGGCTCGAACCTCCAACCTTTCGCTTAACAGCCGATCGCGCTAGCAAATTGCGCCACGGAGGCAGTCCTGCTATACTCTCACCACCATCGGAACATATCTTCAAAGCTATCAGCCCAAAGAAAAAAAAGTGCCGCACCACCACCGGGTGGGCTCGAACCTCCAACTTTTCGGTTAACTGCAAATCGCGCTAGCCAACTGCGCCACAGAGACAGTCGTGCTCCACACTCACAACCATCAGAACATATCTTCAAATCTATCAGCAAAAAGAAAAAAAAAGCGACACACCGTCCCCGGGTGGGCTCGCAACTCCAACCTTTCGGTTAACAGCCGATCGAGCTAGCCAATTGCGCCACGGAGACAGTCCTGCTCCACTCTCACCACCGTCAGAACCTTTTTTCGGAGCTATCAGCCCAAAGAAAAAAAAGCGCCGCACCGCCACCGGGTGGGCTCGAACCTCCAACCTTTCGGTCAACAGCCGATCGCGCTAGCCAATGGCGCCACAGAGACAGTCGTGCTCCACTCTCACCACCATGAGAACATATCTTCAAAGCTATCAGCGAAAAGAAAAAAAAGCGACACACCGTCCCCGGGTGGGCTCAAACCTCCAACCTCTCGGTTAACAGCCGATCGCGCTAGCCAATCGCGCCACGGAGACAGTCCTGCTATACTCTCACCACCATCAGAACATATCTTCAAAGCTATCAGTCCAAAGAAAAAAAGCGCCGCACCACTCCGGGTGGGCTCGAACCTCCAAACTTTCGTCTAACAGCCGATAGCGCTAGCCAATGGCGCCACGGAGACAGTCGTGCTCCACTCTCACCACCGTCACAACATTTCTTCGGAGCTATCAGCCCAAAGAAAAAAAAGCGCCGCACCACCACCGGGTGGGCTCGAACCTCCAACCTTTCGGTTAACAGCCGATCGCGCTAGCCTATGGCGCCACGGAGACAGTCGTGCTCCACGCTCACCACCGTCAAAACATTTCTTAAGAGCTACCAGCTCAAAAACAAAAGCGCCGCACCACCACCTGGTGGGCTAGAACCTCCAACCTTTACGTTAACAGCGGATCGCGCTACCCAATTGGGCCACGGAGACAGTCGTGCTCCACTCTCAACACCATTAGAACATATCTTCAAAGCTATCAGCGAAAAGAAAAAAAAGCGACACACCGTCCCCGGGTGGGCTCAAACCTCCAACCTCTCGGTTAACAGCCGATCGCGCTAGCCGATTGCGCCACGGAGACAGTCCTGCCATACTCTCACCACCATCAGAACATATCTTCAAAGCTATCAGTCCACAGAAAAAAAGCGCCGCACCACTCCGGGTGGGCTCGAACCTCCAACCTTTCGTCTAACGGCCGATGGCGCTAGCCAATTGCGCCACGGGGACACTGAGGCTCCACTTTCACCACCATCAGAACATATCTTCAAAGCTATCAGCGCAAAAAAAGCGACACACCGTCCCCAGTGGGCTCGAAACTCCAAGCTTTCGGTTAACAGCTGATCACGCTAGCCAATTGCGCAACGGAGACAGTCCAGCTCCACTCTCACCACCATCAGAACATATCTTCAAAGCTATCAGCCCAAAGAAAAAAAGCGCCGCACTACCACCGGGTGGGCTCGAACCTCCAACCTTTCGGTTAACAGCTGATCGCGCTCGCCAATTGCGCCATGGAGACAGTCGTGCTCCACTCTCACTAACATCAGAACATATCTTAAAAGCTATCAGCCCAAAGAAAAAAAGCGGCGCACCACCCCCGGGTGGGCTCGAACCTCCATCCTTTCTGTTAACAGCCGATCGCGCTAGCCAATTGCGCCACGGAGACAGTGAGGCTCCACTTTCACCACCGTCAGAACATTTCTTCAGAGCTATCAGCCCAAAGAAAAAAAAGCAACACACCACTCCCGGGAGGGCTCGAACCTCCAACCTTTCGGTTAAGAGCCGATAGCGCTAGCCAATTGCGCCACGGAGACAGTCGAGCTCCACTCTCACCACCATGAGAACATATCTTCAAAGCTATCAGCGAAAAGAAAAAAAAGCGACACACCGTCCCCAGTGGGCTCGAAACTCCAAGCTTTCGGTTAACAGCCGATCACGCTAGCCAATTGCGCAACGGAGACAGTCCAGCTCCACTCTCACCACCATCAGAACATATCTTCAAAGCTATCAGCCCAAAGAAAAAAAAGTGCCTCACCACCACCGTGTGGGCTCGAACCTCCAACTTTTCGGTTAACTGCAAATCGCGCTAGCCAACTGCGCCACAGAGACAGTCGTGCTCCACTCTCACCACCATCAGAACATATCTTCAAAGCTATCAGCGAAAAGAAAAAAAAAGCGACACACCGTCCCCGGGTGGGCTCGAAACTCCAACCTTTCGGTTAACAGCCAATCGAGCTAGCCAATTGCGCCACGGAGACAGTCCTGCTCCACTCTCACCACCATCAGAACATATCTTCAAACAATCAGCTCAAAGAAAAAAAAGCGCCGCGCCACTACCGGGTGGGCTCGAAACTCCAAGCTTTCGGTTAACAGCCGATCGCGCTAGCCAATTGCGCCAGGGAGACAGTCCTCCTATACTCTCACCACCATCAGAACATATCTTCAAAGCTATCAGTCCAAAGAAAAAAACGCCGCACCACTCCAGGTGGGCTCGAACCTCCAACCTTTCGTCTAACAGCCGATCGCGCTAGCCAATTGCGCCACGAAGACAGTGAGGCTACACTTTCACCACCGTCAGAACATTTCTTCAGAGCTATCAGCCCAAAGAAAAAAAGCAACACACCACTCCCGGGAGGGCTCGAACCTCCAACCTTTCGGTTAACAGCCGATAGCGCTAGCCAATTGCGCCACGGAGACAGTCGTGCTCCACTCTCACCACCATGAGAACATATCTTCAAAGCTATCAGCGAAAAGAAAAAAAGCGCCGCACCACTCTGGGTGGGCTCGAACCTCCAACCTTTCGTCTAACAGCCGATAGCGCTAGCCAATGGCGCCACGGAGACAGTCGTGCTACACTCTCACCACCGTCACAACATTTCTTCGGAGCTATCAGCCCAAAGAAAAAAAAGCGCCGCACCACCACCGGGTGGGCTCGAACCTCCAACATTTCGGTTAACAGCCGATCGCGCTAGCCAATGGCGCCACGGAGACAGTCGTGCTCCACGCTCACCACCGTCAGAACATTTCTTCAGAGCTACCAGCTCAAAAAAAAAAAGCGCCGCACCACCACCTGGTGGGCTAGAACCTCCAACCTTTACGTTAACAGCGGATCGCGCTACCCAATTGGGCCACGGAGACAGTCGTGCTCCACTCTCAACACCATTAGAACATATCTTCAAAGCTATCAGCGCAAAGAAAAAAGCTACACACCACTCCCGGGAGGGCTCAAACCTCCAATTTTTTGGTTAACAGCCGAACGTGCTGGCCAATTGCGCCACGGAGACAGTCTTGCTCAGATCTCACCACCATGAGAACATGTCTCTAAAGTTATCAGCGCAAAGAAAAAAGCAACACACCACTCCCAGGAGGGCTCGAACCTCCAACCTTTCGCTTAACAGCCGATCGCGCTAGCAAATTGCGCCACGGAGGCAGTCCTGCTATAATCTCACCACCATCAGAACATATCTTCAAAGCTATCAGCCCAAAGAAAAAAAGCGCCGCACCACCACCGGGTGGGCTCGAACCTCAAACATTTTTGTTAACAGCCGATCGCGCTAGCCAATTGCGCCACGGAGACAGTCCTGCTCTACTCTCACCACCATCAGAACATATCTTCAAAGCTATCAGCTCAAAGAAAAAAAAGCGCCGCACCACCACCGGGTGGGCTCGAACCTCAAACATTTTTGTTAACAGCCGATCGCGCTAGCCAATTGCGCCACGGAGACAGTCCTGCTCTACTCTCACCACCATCAGAACATATCTTCAAAGCTATCAGCTCAAAGAAAAAAAAGCGCCGCACCACTACCGGGTGGGCTCGAACCTCCAACCTTTCGGTTAACAGTCGACCGCGCTAGCCAATTGCGCCACGGAGACAGTCCTGCTTCACTCTCACCACCATCAGAACATATCTTCAAAGCTATCAGCCCATAGAAAAAAGCCAGCACCACCACCGGGTGTGCTCGAACCTCCAACCTTTCGGTTAACAGCCGATCGCGCTAGCCAATGGCGCCACAGAGACAGTCGTGCTCCACTCTCACCACCATGAGAACATATCTTCAAAGCTATCAGCGAAAAGAAAAAAAAAGCGACACACCGTCGCCGGGTGGGCTCAAACCTCCAACCTCTCGGTTAACAGCCGATCGCGCTAGCCAATCGCGCCACGGAGACAGTCCTGCTATACTCTCACCACCATCAGAACATATCTTCAAAGCTATCAGTCCAAAGAAAAAAAGCGCCGCACCACTCCGGGTGGGCTCGAACATCGAACCTTTCGTCTAACAGCCGATAGCGCTAGCCAATGGCGCCACGGAGACAGTCGTGCTCCACTCTCACCACCGTCACAACATTTCTTCGGAGCTATCAGCCCAAAGAAAAAAAAGCGCCGCACCACCACCGGGTGTGCTCGAACCTCCAACCTTTCAGTTAACAGCCGATCTCCGCTAGCCAATGGCGCCACGGAGACAGTCGTGCTCCACGCTCACCACCGTCAGAACATTTCTTCAGAGCTACCAGCTCAAAAAAAAGCGCCGCACCACCACCTGGTGGGCTAGAACCTCCAACCTTTACGTTAACAGCGGATCGCGCTACCCAAATGGGCCACGGAGACAGTCGTGCTCCACTCTCAACACCATTAGAACATATCTTCAAAGCTATCAGCGCAAAGAAAAAAGCAACACACCACTCCCGGGAGGGCTCAAACCTCCAATTTTTCGGTTAACAGCCGAACGTGCTGGCCAATTGCGCCACGGAGACAGTCTTGCTCAGATCTCACCACCATGAGAACATGTCTCTAAAGTTATCAGCGCAAAAAAAAAGCAACACACCACTCCCAGGAGGGCTCGAACCTCCAACCTTTCGCTTAACAGCCGATCGCGCTAGCAAATTGCGCCACGGAGGCAGGCCTGCTATAATCTCACCACCATCAGAACATATCTTCAAAGCTATCAGCCCAAAGAAAAAAAACTGCCGCACCACCACCGGGTGGGCTCGAACTTCTAACTTTTCGGTTAAATGCAAATCGCGCTACCCAACTGCGCCACGGAGACAGTCGTGCTCCACTCTCACCACCATCAGAACATATCTTCAAAGCTATCAGCGAAAAGAAAAAAAAGCGACACACCGTCCCCGGGTGGGCTCAAACCTCCAACCTCTCGGTTAACAGCCGATCGCGCTAGCCGATTGCGCCACGGAGACAGTCCTGCTATACTCTCACCACCATCAGAACATATCTTCAAAGCTATCAGTCCACAGAAAAAAAGCGCCGCACCACTTTGGGTGGGCTCGAACCTCCAACCTTTCGTCTAACAGCCGATGGCGCTAGCCAATTGCGCCACGGAGACACTGAGGCTCCACTTTCACCACCATCAGAACATATCTTCAAAGCTATCAGCGCAAAAAAAGCGACACACCGTCCCCAGTGGGCTCGAAACTCCAAGCTTTCGGTTAACAGCCGATCACGCTAGCCAATTGCGCAACGGAGACAGTCCAGCTCCAATCTCACCACCATCAGAACATATCTTCAAGGCTATCAGCCCAAAGAAAAAAAGCGCCGCACTACCACCGGGTGGGCTCGAACCTCCAACCTTTCGGTTAACAGCTGATCGCGCTCGGCAATTGCGCCATGGAGACAGTCGTGCTCCACTCTCACTAAACTCAGAACATATCTTAAAAGCTATCAGCCCAAAGAAAAAAAGCGGCGCACCACCCCCGGGTGAGCTCGAACCTCCATCCTTTCTGTTAACAGCCGATCGCGCTAGCCAATTGCGCCACGGAGACAGTCGTGCTCCACTCTCACCACCATCAGAACATATCTTCAAAGCTATCAGCGCAAAGAAAAAAAAAAGCGACACACCATCCCCGAGTGGGCTCGAAACTCCAACCTTTTGATTAACAGCCGATCGCGCTAGCCAATTGCGCCACGGAGACAGTCCTGCTCCACTCTCACCACCATCAGAACATATCTTCAAAGCTATCAGCTCAAAGAAAAAAAGCGCCGCGCCGCTACCGGGTGGGCTCGAACCTCCAACCTTTCGGTTAACAGCCGATCGCGCTCGCCAATTGCGCCATGGAGACAGTCGTGCTCCACTCTCACTAACATCAGAACATATCTTCAAAGCTATCAGCCCAAAGAAAAAAAGCGGCGCACCACCCCCGGGTGGGCTCGAACCTCCATCCTTTCTGTTAACAGCCGATCGCGCTAGCCAATTGCGCCACGGAGACAGTCGTGCTCCACTCTCACCACCATCAGAACATATCTTCAAAGCTATCAGCTCAAAGAAAAAAAAGCGCCGCGCCGCTACCGGGTGGGCTCGAAACTCCAAGCTTTCGGTTAACAGCCGATCGCGCTAGCCAATTGCGCCACGGAGACAGTCCTGCTCTACTCTCACCACCATCAGAACATATCTTCAAAGCTATCAGCTCAAAGAAAAAAAGCGCCGCACCACTACCGGGTGGGCTCGAACCTCCAACCTTTCGGTTAACAGTCGACCGCACTAGCCAATTGCGCCACGGAGACAGTCCTGCTTCACTCTCACCACCATCAGAACATATCTTCAAAGCTATCAGCCCATAGAAAAAAGCCAGCACCACCACCGGGTGTGCTCGAACCTCCAACCTTTCGGTTAACAGCCGATCGCGCTAGCCAATGGCGCCACAGAGACAGTCGTGCTCCACTCTCACCACCATGAGAACATATCTTCAAAGCTATCAGCGAAAAGAAAAAAAAAGCGACACACCGTCGCCGGGTGGGCTCAAACCTCCAACCTCTCGGTTAACAGCCGATCGCGCTAGCCAATCGCGCCACGGAGACAGTCCTGCTATACTCTCACCACCATCAGAACATATCTTCAAAGCTATCAGTCCAAAGAAAAAAAGCGCCGCACCACTCCGGGTTGGCTCGAACATCGAACCTTTCGTCTAACAGCCGATAGCGCTAGCCGATGGCGCCACGGAGACAGTCGTGCTCCACTCTCGCCACCGTCACAACATTTCTTCAGAGCTACCAGCTCAAAAAAAAAAGCGCCGCACCACCACCTGGTGGGCTAGAACCTCCAACCTTTACGTTAACAGCGGATCGCGCTACCCAACTGCGCCACGGAGACAGTCGTGCTCCACTCTCACCACCATCAGAACATATCTTCAAAGCTATCAGCGAAAAGAAAAAAAAGCGACACACCGTCCCCGGGTGGGCTCAAACCTCCAACCTCTCGGTTAACAGCCGATCGCGCTAGCCGATTGCGCCACGGAGACAGTCCTGCTATACTCTCACCACCATCAGAACATATCTTCAAAGCTATCAGTCCACAGAAAAAAAGCGCCGCACCACTTTGGGTGGGCTCGAACCTCCAACCTTTCGTCTAACAGCCGATGGCGCTAGCCAATTGCGCCACGGAGACACTGAGGCTCCACTTTCACCACCATCAGAACATATCTTCAAAGCTATCAGCGCAAAAAAAAAGCGACACACCGTCCCCAGTGGGCTCGAAACTCCAAGCTTTCGGTTAACAGCCGATCACGCTAGCCAATTGCGCAACGGAGACAGTCCAGCTCCACTCTCACCACCATCAGAACATATCTTCAAGGCTATCAGCCCAAAGAAAAAAAGCGCCGCACTACCACCGGGTGGGCTCGAACCTCCAACCTTTAGGTTAACAGCTGATCGCGCTCGACAATTGCGCCATGGAGACAGTCGTGCTCCACTCTCACTAAACTCAGAACATATCTTAAAAGCTATCAGCCCAAAGAAAAAAAGCGGCGCACCACCTCCGGGTGGGCTCGAACCTCCATCCTTTCTGTTAACAGCCGATCGCGCTAGCCAATTGCGCCACGGAGACAGTCGTGCTCCACTCTCACCACCATCAGAACATATCTTCAAAGCTATCAGCGCAAAGAAAAAAAAAGCGACACACCGTCCCCGAGTGGGCTCGAAACTCCAACCTTTCGGTTAACAGCCGATCGCGCTAGCCAATTGCGCCACGGAGACAGTCCTGCTCCACTCTCACCACCATCAGAACATATCTTCAAAGCTATCAGCTCAAAGAAAAAAAGCGCCGCGCCGCTACCGGGTGGGTTCGAACCTCCAACCTTTCGGTTAACAGCCGATCGCGCTCGCCAATTGCGCCATGGAGACAGTCGTGCTCCACTCTCACTAACATCAGAACATATCTTCAAAGCTATCAGCCCAAAGAAAAAAAGCGGCAACCACCCCCGGGTGGGCTCGAACCTCCATCCTTTCTGTTAACAGCCGATCGCGCTAGCCAATTGCGCCACGGAGACAGTCGTGCTCCACTCTCACCACCATCAGAACATATTATTATTTATTTAATAATACTGTCAACCCTCCAAGAGGGTCATAACAGAGAGGACAATACAATTACATACATAAAAAATGTACAAGGTACATAAAGTTGCGTAACACTCGGCACTTCACAATGAAAACAGGTATTTCATTAATACAATTCAGAATACAAAATAACAATTCAAAATTCACTGACATATTCCAAAATAATGGACATGAGGTCGCTTACATCAAACTCAACAATCTCGTAAGTGTGCCTCTACAGCATTTTCGAAGTCGGTGACATTGTTTAAAACAACAATTGCGTTTGGTAGTTTGTTCCACATTTCTACGACATCCGGGAAGAAAGAATATCGAAACATGTCAGTATTTGTTTGATATGGTTTTATGACGCAATCGTGGTTAGTTCGGGGATTTATTTTGCCTGGGGGGTGTAAATATTTGAACTTATCAATCTTAAGTTGCTCGTGAATTATTTGGAAGAATACCTTCAGCCTATATTTTTTTCTCCGCAGTTCAAGAGTATCTAAGTTGCATCTCTGTAACATCAGCGTGACCGATTCCTTTCTTCGGTATGTTGAACAAATAAAACGCGCCGCCAGTCTTTGTATTCTTTCCAGCTTCTTCTTAAGGGTCGCTTGATGGGGACTCCAAACAACGGCTGAGTATTCTAGTATCGTTCTAATGAAGGTGGTGTATGCAATATGTTTTACGTCACGCGATGCATGTTCCAGTTTTTTCCTCAATATGTACAACTTTTGATAGGCTATCGTGCAAACGTTATCTATATGTTCAGTCCATGACACTTTTCGCGTAATTGTTACCCCGAGATACTTGAACTGTTGCGCATGCACCAACAAGTGTCCACCAATGCTGTACGGAAAGGAATGGATAGTTTTCCTTTTACTGATGTGTGTATATGTAGATTTAGAATAATTTATTGACATTTTCCATTTCCTACACCAATTATCTAACTTTTTCAAACAATTCTGAACTTTCAATTGGTCATCTAACTTGGTAATTGTGGCGTAGATTAGGCAGTCGTCTGCAAAAAGTTTAACTTGGACACCCTCTTCTGCCGCCACACTACTGATGTCATTGATATAGAGGAGAAACAATAGTGGTCCCAATACTGAGCCTTGGGGCACCCCTGAAAGTACAGCTAAAGGATCTGATACATAACCATCCAGTTTTACTACCTGCGTACGGTTTGTTAAATATGCTTCAATCCATTTTATTACGAGCTCATTTATTCCTGCATTACGTAATTTGAAGATTAATTGGACATGGGGTACTTTATCGAACGCCTTCGCAAAATCCACGCAAACCACATCAACCTGTTGTCTTATATCTACAGCAGCCGCAAAATCATGGATTGTTTCTATTAACTGTGTCACGGTTGATAACCCGGTCCTGAAGCCATGTTGATAAGGATACAGCAAAGTGTTCTGATCTAGGAACCTGAGTATATGTTTTGCTATTATATGTTCGAACAGTTTGCAGGTAACTGAAGTAAGTGACACTGGACGGTAATTTGTAGCCTGTTTTCGGTTGCCTCCTTTAAATACAGGAATGACGAATGCGGTGCGCCAATCTTGTGGCAGTGAGTGCATTGTATATGTTTTTTGAAAGATGATAGTCAGATAATGTGACATCCATTCTGCATATCGTTTGAGGAATACAGTTGGTATACCGTCGGGACCGCTCGATTTTTTCGTGTCCAATTTGAGTAATTGTTGAAATACGCCTTCCCTAGCTATTTCGAGTGTTTCCATTGGAACAGTGGGAAGAATTCTTAAGGCTTCTTCCGTACTCGCTGTAGTTTCCAGTGGGTTAAATACAGACTGAAAAAAGTTATTGAAATGGTTTGCTATCTCATCTTTTTTCTTATAATGTTACTACCAACATGAATTTCATCAGCTGTTTCTTTCCTGTCGCTAAAATACCGCCAAAATTTCTGAGGTGAAGACCTGAGGAACTCACTGAGGTTTTTTTCAAAAAATGTTTGTTTAGATGTGGCCAAGGTACGCCTGAGTTCAGTTTTTAAATTTCTCAGAACCACTGGCGACGTGCTCCCCTTACGCAGCCTCTTAAGTTTCCTCTTCATATGAATTATATCTCGGGTGATCCAAGGACTTCTCTGTTTCGTTTTTTTAACGCGTGATGGAACATATTTGGCTATGCAGTAACATATAATACATTTGAATTCTTGCCATAGCTCTTCTACTGATTTTAAACCCGAGATGCTCTCGAAATTATCCAATTGGATCTCCAAATAGTCAAGAATCGATGTATCGTCAGCCCTAGCATAGTCTTTAACTTTTACTGGCACATAGCTCTTCACATGTCTCAATGCTCGAACAGGCAGATCAAGACAGATCATCCTGTGATCCGATATACCATCTTGCACCATCACCTTGTAATCATTTAATTTATTTGATAGGAACACCAAGTCTAGTATCGACCTTGACGTCGGCGTAATTCTGGTATCTTCAAGCACTATTTGTTTCAAATTGTAGGTAAACATAATTTCTAGCATTTTTTCTGCGTTTACTGGCTCCCCACCACTGTACGAAAAATTCTTCCAGTTTATATGTGGAATATTAAAATCCCCAGTCAATATCAACCTAGTGTTCTCATTTACATGGGCACATAAAAACTTGTTCAAGGATTTCAGAAACTCAGGGGAGCTTGAGGGTGGCCGATATACAACTCCAATAAGGAAAACGGTGCTTTCACATGTTATTCTACACCAGAGAGTTTCTGGTACTTCGCAATCAATCAACGAAGCATTAAGAGAACCTTTAATGATTATACACACCCCACCTCCACGTGAGTCTCTGTCTTTTCTAAATATGCTGTAACTGGGAGGTACAACACAATCATTCGGTATATTTTCATGCAACCACGTTTCTGTTATCGTGGTTATGTGAGGATCGTGGGAAAGCAATAAGTACTCAAGGTGCGTAGTCTTGTTCACTATACTGCGAGCATTGAACGAGAGCAATCTTAGCTATTTTTTTGGTGCCTCAAATGAGCTGCCTGGGCTATCAGATCCGTTTGCCTCAGTTAATACGACGCGCTCACTTCGCTTCGTTGTAACAGTACCACGTTTGCCCGAGTGCAAATAGCGCTCGCCTCTGACGTCATCCCATGCGTATATGTCATCGTTTATCCTGAGTTTATCGTGTACGAGAACTACTTTCGCACCCGCCTCCCTATCCAAGGCAGCGCTTTGCCATAACTTCTTTCGTATCTGCACTGTTTCCTTCGCATAGTCGTTGCTTATTCTGATCGAAGTTCCCTTTAGTTTTGCGCAGCTTTTAAAGATAGTATCCTTTTCCTTGCTGTCGTAAAATTTCAGGATCACGGGCCTTGGTCTATCACGATTTACTTTTCCGATCCGGTGAATTCTTTCCACTGTAGTAACTTCTATGCGAAGAACTTTAGAAAAAATGTCATTCACAATGCGTCTTTTTAACACTTGCGCAGACTCGTTCGCGCTCTCAGGAAGGCCAAACACCAAGAGATTATTTCGTCTGCTTCTATTTTCGTAATCAATTAACTTGTCATTTTGCTCCCGAACGATGGCCTCCAGTTTATCCATTCTATCTTTCATTTCATCAAACATGGATATTACACCCTGTATCTTATCTGTTTTAGCATTCACTTCTGCAATTTCTTTCCTGATGTCGTCTACCTTGCATTCCAAAGCATTTTGTTTTTCGAGAATTTCCTGCAAAATTTCAGCAGTCTTTGGGCCTGGATTTTCCTCAACATCACCAGCCATCAGCAGTAACAGTACTGACCAGCAATCGTTCAAAATAGCACAACATCTACGAGGGCACGGCAGCACTAACAAGTATCTATTATCACTGCGATACGTAGAGCTGTAACTAACCTGCAATAGCAGCAACGGTGTTTTAGACATCTTGTTCGCCAGCCAAGTGCCGTGCCCTCTGAAGCCGATGTTCTCGCGTTGTCCCTTTTTAAGACAGGTCGCTGGTGACGTCACACCCGTGGCAGCAAGTCCAGAAAGTGCGCACTCCAAGCTTCCATTTTCGCAACGCTGCGCATCGACGAAGAAAAAGCAGCCTCCGTCGTCGTCCACAGGCATTCCGACGATAAACCATGGCAGCATCTGCAATAGCAGCAACGGTGTTTTAGACATCTTGTTCGCCAGCCAAGTGCCGTGCCCTCTGAAGCCGATGTTCTCGCGTTGTCCCTTTTTAAGACTGGTCGCTGGTGACGTCACACCCGTGGCAGCAAGTCCAGAAAGTGCGCACTCCAAGCTTCCATTTTCGCAACGCTGCGCATCGACGAAGAAAAAGCAGCCTCCGTCGTCGTCCACAGGCATTCCGACGATAAACCATGGCAGCATCTGCAATAGCAGCAACGGTGTTTTAGACATCTTGTTCGCCAGCCAAGTGCCGTGCCCTCTGAAGCCGATGTTCTCGCGTTGTCCCTTTTTAAGACTGGTCGCTGGTGACGTCACACCCGTGGCAGCAAGTCCAGAAAGTGCGCACTCCAAGCTTCCATTTTCGCAACGCTGCGCATCGACGAAGAAAAAGCAGCCTCCGTCGTCGTCCACAGGCATTCCGACGATAAACCATGGCAGCATCTGCAATAGCAGCAACGGTGTTTTAGACATCTTGTTCGCCAGCCAAGTGCCGTGCCCTCTGAAAAGCTATCAGCTCAAAGTTATATCTTCAAAGCTATCAGCTCAAAGAAAAAAAAGCGCCGCGCCGCTACCGGGTGGGCTCGAAACTCCAAGCTTTCGGTTAACAGCCGATCGCGCTAGCCAATTGCGCCACGGAGACAGTCCTGCTCTACTCTCACCACCATCAGAACATATCTTCAAAGCTATCAGCCCAAAGAAAAAAAGCGCCGCACCACCACCGGGTGGGCTCGAACCTCAAACATTTTTGTTAACAGCCGATCGCACTAGCCAATTGCGCCACGGAGACAGTCCTGCTCTACTCTCACCACCATCAGAACATATCTTAAAAGCTATCAGCTCAAAGAAAAAAAAGCGCCGCAAAACTACCGGGTGGGCTCGAACCTCCAACCTTTCGGTTAACAGCCGATCGCGCTAGCCAATGGCGCCACAGAGACAGTCGTGCTCCACTCTCACCACCATGAGAACATATCTTCAAAGCTATCAGCGAAAAGAAAAAAAAAGCGACACACCGTCGCCGGGTGGGCTCAAACCTCCAACCTCTCGGTTAACAGCCGATCGCGCTAGCCAATCGCGCCACGGAGACAGTCCTGCTATACTCTCACCACCATCAGAACATATCTTCAAAGCTATCAGTCCAAAGAAAAAAAGCGCCGCACCACTCCGGGTGGGCTCGAACATCGAACCTTTCGTCTAACAGCCGATAGCGCTAGCCAATGGCGCCACGGAGACAGTCGTGCTCCACTCTCACCACCGTCACAACATTTCTTCGGAGCTATCAGCCCAAAGAAAAAAAAGCGCCGCACCACCACCGGGTGTGCTCGAACCTCCAACCTTTCGGTTAACAGCCGATCGCGCTAGCCAATGGCGCCACGGAGACAGTCGTGCTCCACGCTCACCACCGTCAGAACATTTCTTCAGAGCTACCAGCTCAAAAAAAAAAGCGCCGCACCACCACCTGGTGGGCTAGAACCTCCAACCTTTACGTTAACAGCGGATCGCGCTACCCAATTGGGCCACGGAGACAGTCGTGCTCCACTCTCAACACCATTAGAACATATCTTCAAAGCTATCAGCGCAAAGAAAAAAGCAACACACCACTCCCGGGAGGGCTCAAACCTCCAATTTTTCGGTTAACAGCCGAACGTGCTGGCCAATTGCGCCACGGAGACAGTCTTGCTCAGATCTCACCACCATGAGAACATGTCTCTAAAGTTATCAGCGCAAAGAAAAAAGCAACACACCACTCCCAGGAGGGCTCGAACCTCCAACCTTTCGCTTAACAGCCGATCGCGCTAGCAAATTGCGCCACGGAGGCAGTCCTGCTATAATCTCACCACCATCAGAACATATCTTCAAAGCTATCAGCCCAAAGAAAAAAAACTGCCGCACCACCACCGGGTGGGCTCGAACTTCTACCTTTTCGGTTAAATGCAAATCGCGCTAGCCAACTGCGCCACGGAGACAGTCGTGCTCCACTCTCACCACCATCAGAACATATCTTCAAAGCTATCAGCGAAAAGAAAAAAAAGCGACACACCGTCCCCGGGTGGGCTCAAACCTCCAACCTCTCGGTTAACAGCCGATCGCGCTAGCCGATTGCGCCACGGAGACAGTCCTGCTATACTCTCACCACCATCAGAACATATCTTCAAAGCTATCAGTCCACAGAAAAAAAGCGCCGCACCACTTTGGGTGGGCTCGAACCTCCAACCTTTCGTCGAACAGCCGATGGCGCTAGCCAATTGCGCCACGGAGACACTGAGGCTCCACTTTCACCACCATCAGAACATATCTTCAAAGCTATCAGCGCAAAAAAAAAGCGACACACCGTCCCCAGTGGGCTCGAAACTCCAAGCTTTCGGTTAACAGCCGATCACGCTAGCCAATTGCGCAACGGAGACAGTCCAGCTCCAATCTCACCACCATCAGAACATATCTTCAAGGCTATCAGCCCAAAGAAAAAAAGCGCCGCACTACCACCGGGTGGGCTCGAACCTCCAACCTTTCGGTTAACAGCTGATCGCGCTCGGCAATTGCGCCATGGAGACAGTCGTGCTCCACTCTCACTAAACTCAGAACATATCTTAAAAGCTATCAGCCCAAAGAAAAAAAGCGGCGCACCACCCCCGGGTGGGCTCGAACCTCCATCCTTTCTGTTAACAGCCGATCGCGCTAGCCAATTGCGCCACGGAGACAGTCGTGCTCCACTCTCACCACCATCAGAACATATCTTCAAAGCTATCAGCGCAAAGAAAAAAAAAGCGACACACCATCCCCGAGTGGGCTCGAAACTCCAACCTTTCGGTTAACAGCCGATCGCGCTAGCCAATTGCGCCACGGAGACAGTCCTGCTCCACTCTCACCACCATCAGAACATATCTTCAAAGCTATCAGCTCAAAGAAAAAAAGCGGCGCGCCGCTACCGGGTGGGCTCGAACCTCCAACCTTTCGGTTAACAGCCGATCGCGCTCGCCAATTGCGCCATGGAGACAGTCGTGCTCCACTCTCACTAACATCAGAACATATCTTCAAAGCTATCAGCCCAAAGAAAAAAAGCGGCGCACCACCCCCGAGTGGGCTCGAACCTCCATCCTTTCTGTTAACAGCCGATCGCGCTAGCCAATTGCGCCACGGAGACAGTCGTGCTCCACTCTCACCACCATCAGAACATATCTTCAAAGCTATCAGCTCAAAGAAAAAAAAGCGCCGCGCCGCTACCGGGTGGGCTCGAAACTCCAAGCTTTCGGTTAACAGCCGATCGCGCTAGCCAATTGCGCCACGGAGACAGTCCTGCTCTACTCTCACCACCATCAGAACATATCTTCAAAGCTATCAGCCCAAAGAAAAAAAGCGCCGCACCACCACCGGGTGGGCTCGAACCTCAAACATTTTTGTTAAGAGCCGATCGCGCTAGTCAATTGCGCCACGGAGACAGTCCTGCTCTACACTCACCACCATCAGAACATATCTTCAAAGCTATCAGCTCAAAGAAAAAAAAGCGCCGCACCACTACCGGGTGGGCTCGAACCTCCAACCTTTCGGTTAACAGTCGACCGCGCTAGCCAATTGCGCCACGGAGACAGCCCTGCTTCACTCTCACCACCATCAGAACATATCTTCAAAGCTATCAGCCCATAGAAAAAAGCCAGCACCACCACCGGGTGTGCTCGAACCTCCAACCTTTCGGTTAACAGCCGATCGCGCTAGCCAATGGCGCCACAGAGACAGTCGTGCTCCACTCTCACCACCATGAGAACATATCTTCAAAGCTATCAGCGAAAAGAAAAAAAAACGACACACCGTCGCCGGGTGGGCTCAAACCTCCAACCTCTCGGTTAACAGCCGATCGCGCTAGCCAATCGCGCCACGGAGACAGTCCTGCTATACTCTCACCGCCATCAGAACATATCTTCAAAGCTATCAGTCCAAAGAAAAAAAGCGCCGCACCACTCCGGGTTGGCTCGAACATCGAACCTTTCGTCTAACAGCCGATAGCGCTAGCCAATGGCGCCACGCAGACAGTCGTGCTCCACTCTCACCACCGTCACAACATTTCTTCAGAGCTACCAGCTCAAAAAAAAGCGCCGCACCACCACCTGGTGGGCTAGAACCTCCAACCTTTACGTTAACAGCGGATCGCGCTACCCAACTGCGCCACGGAGACAGTCGTGCTCCACTCTCACCACCATCAGAACATATCTTCAAAGCTATCAGCGAAAAGAAAAAAAAGCGACACACCGTCCCCGGGTGGGCTCAAACCTCCAACCTCTCGGTTAACAGCCGATCGCGCTAGCCGATTGCGCCACGGAGACAGTCCTGCTATACTCTCACCACCATCAGAACATATCTTCAAAGCTATCAGTCCACAGAAAAAAAGCGCCGCACCACTTTGGGTGGGCTCGAACCTCCAACCTTTTGTCTAACAGCCGATGGCGCTAGCCAATTGCGCCACGGAGACACTGAGGCTCCACTTTCACCACCATCAGAACATATCTTCAAAGCTATCAGCGCAAAAAAAAAGCGACACACCGTCCCCAGTGGGCTCGAAACTCCAAGCTTTCGGTTAACAGCCGATCACGCTAGCCAATTGCGCAACGGAGACAGTCCAGCTCCACTCTCACCACCATCAGAACATATCTTCAAGGCTATCAGCCCAAAGAAAAAAAGCGCCGCACTACCACCGGGTGGGCTCGAACCTCCAACCTTTCGGTTAACAGCTGATCGCGCTCGGCAATTGCGCCATGGAGACAGTCGTGCTCCACTCTCACTAAACTCAGAACATATCTTAAAAGCTATCAGCCCAAAGAAAAAAAGCGGCGCACCACCCCCGGGTGTTCTCGAACCTCCATCCTTTCTGTTAACAGCCGATCGCGCTAGCCAATTGCGCCACGGAGACAGTCGTGCTCCACTCTCACCACCATCAGAACATATCTTCAAAGCTATCAGCGCAAAGAAAAAAAAAAGCGACACACCGTCCCCGAGTGGGCTCGAAACTCCAACCTTTCGGTTAACAGCCGATCGCGCTAGCCAATTGCGCCACGGAGACAGTCCTGCTCCACTCTCACCACCATCAGAACATATCTTCAAAGCTATCAGCTCAGAGAAAAAAAGCGCCGCGCCGCTACCGGGTGGGCTCGAACCTCCAACCTTTCGGTTAACAGCCGATCGCGCTCGCCAATTGCGCCATGGAGACAGTCGTGCTCCACTCTCACTAACATCAGAACATATCTTCAAAGCTATAAGCCCAAAGAAAAAAAGCGGCGCACCACCCCCGGGTGGGCTCGAACCTCCATCCTTTCTGTTAACAGCCGATCGCGCTAGCCAATTGCGCCACGGAGACAGTCGTGCTCCACTCTCACCACCATCAGAACATATCTTCAAAGCTATCAGCTCAAAGAAAAAAAAGCGCCGCGCCGCTACCGGGTGGGCTCGAAACTCCAAGCTTTCGGTTAACAGCCGATCGCGCTAGCCAATGGCGCCACGGAGACAGTCGTGCTCCACGCTCACCTCCGTCAGAACATTTCTTCAGAGCTACCAGCTCAAAAAAAAAGCGCCGCACCACCACCTGGTGGGCTAGAACCTCCAACCTTTACGTTAACAGCGGATCGCGCTAGCCAATTGCGCCACGGAGACAGTCCTGCTCCACTCTCACCACCATCAGAACATATCTTCAAAGCTATCAGCTCAAAGAAAAAAAAAGCGCCGCGCCGCTACCAGGTGGGCTCGAACCTCCAACCTTTCGGTTAACAGCCGTACGCGCTCGCCAATTGCGCCATGGAGACAGTCGTGCTCCACTCTCACTAACATCAGAACATATCTTCAAAGCTATCAGCCAAAGAAAAAAAGCGGCGCACCACCCCCGGGTGGGCTCGAACCTCCATCCTTTCTGTTAACAGCCGATCGCGCTAGCCAATCGCGCCACGGAGACAGTCGTGCTCCACTCTCACCTCCATCAGAACATATCTTCAAAGCTATCAGCTCAAAGAAAAAAAGCGCCGCGCCGCTACCGGGTGGGCTCGAAACTCCAAGCTTTCGGTTAACAGCCGTACGCGCTAGCCAATTGCGCCACGGAGACAGTCCTGCTCTACTCTCACCACCATCAGAACATATCTTCAAAGCTATCAGCCCAAAGAAAAAAAGCGCCGCACCACCACCGGGTGGGCTCGAACCTCAAACATTTTTGTTAACAGCCGATCGCACTAGCCAATTGCGCCACGGAGACAGTCCTGCTTCACTCTCACCACCATCAGAACATATCTTTAAATCTATCAGCCCAAAGAAAAAAAAGCAACACACCACTCCCGGTAGGGCTCGAACCTCCAACCTTTCGGTTAACAGCTGATCGCGCTAGCCAATGGCGCCACGGAGACAGTCCTGCTCCACGCTCACCACCGTCAGAACATTTCTTCAGAGCTACCAGCTCAAAAAAAAAGCGCCGCACCACCACCTGGTGGGCTCGAACCTCCAACCTTTACGTTAACAGCAGATCGCGCTACCCAATTGGGCCACGGAGACAGTCGTGCTCCACTCTCAACACCATTAGAACATATCTTCAAAGCTATCAGCGCAAAGAAAAAAGCAACACACCACTCCCGGGAGGGCTCAAACCTCCAATTTTTCGGTTAACAGCCGAACGTGCTGGCCAATTGCGCCACGGAGACAGTCTTGCTCAGATCTCACCACCATGAGAACATGTCTCTAAAGTTATCAGCGCAAAGAAAAAAGCAACACACCACTCCCAGGAGGGCTCGAACCTCCAACCTTTCGCTTAACAGCCGATCGCGCTAGCAAATTGCGCCACGGAGGCAGTCCTGCTATACTCTCACCACCATCAGAACATATCTTCAAAGCTATCAGCCCAAAGAAAAAAACTGCCGCACCACCACCGGGTGGGCTCGAACTTCCAACTTTTCGGTTAACTGCAAATCGCGCTAGCCAACTGCGCCACGGAGACAGTCGTGCTCCACTCTCACCACCATCAGAACATATCTTCAAAGCTATCAGCGAAAAGAAAAAAAAGCGACACACCGTCCCCGGGTGGGCTCAAACCTCCAACCTCTCGGTTAACAGCCGATTGCGCTAGCCGATTGCGCCACGGAGACAGTCCTGTTATACTCTCACCACCATCAGAACATATCTTCAAAGCTATCAGTCCACAGAAAAAAAGCGCCGCACCATTTTGGGTGGGCTCGAACCTCCAACCTTTCGTCTAACAGCCGATGGCGCTAGCCAATTGCGCCACGGAGACACTGAGGCTCCACTTTCACCACCATCAGAACATATCTTCAAAGCTGTCAGCGCAAAAAAAAGCGACACACCGTCCCCAGTGGGCTCGAAACTCCAAGCTTTCGGTTAACAGCCGATCACGCTAGCCAATTGCGCAACGGAGACAGTCCAGCTCCACTCTCACCACCATCAGAACATATCTTCAAAGCTATCAGCCCAAAGAAAAAAAGCGCCGCACTACCACCGGGTGGGCTCGAACCTCCAACCTTTCGGTTAACAGCTGATCGCGCTCGCCAATTGCGCCATGGAGACAGTCGTGCTCCACTATCACTAACATCAGAACATATCTTAAAAGCTATCAGCCCAAAGAAAAAAAGCGGCGCACCACCCCCGGGTGGGCTCGAAACTCCAACCTTTCGGTTAACAGCTGATCGCGCTAGCCAATTGCGCCACGGAGACAGTCCTGCTCCACTCTCACCACCATCAGAACATATCTTCAAAGCTATCAGCTCAAAGAAAAAAAAGCGCCGCGCCGCTACCGGGTGGGCTCGAACCTCCAACCTTTCGGTTAACAGCCGATCGCGCTCGCCAATTGCGCCATGGAGACAGTCGTGCTCCACTCTCACTAACATCAGAACATATCTTCAAAGCTATCAGCCAAAAGAAAAAAAGCGGCGCACCACCCCCGGGTGGGCTCGAACCTCCATCCTTTCTGTTAACAGCCGATCGCGCTAGCCAATTGCGCCACGGAGACAGTCGTGCTCCACTCTCACCTCCATCAGAACATATCTTCAAAGCTATCAGCTCAAAGAAAAAAAGCGCCGCGCCGCTACCGGGTGGGCTCGAAACTCCAAGCTTTCGGTTAACAGCCGATCGCGCTAGCCAATTGCGCCACGGAGACAGTCCTGCTCTACTCTCACCACCATCAGAACATATCTTCAAAGCTATCAGCCCAAAGAAAAAAAGCGCCGCACCACCACCGGGTGGGCTCGAACCTCAAACATTTTTGTTAACAGCCGATCGCACTAGCCAATTGCGCCACGGAGACAGTCCTGCTTCACTCTCACCACCATCAGAACATATCTTTAAATCTATCAGCCCAAAGAAAAAAAAGCAACACACCACTCCCGGTAGGGCTCGAACCTCCAACCTTTCGGTTAACAGCTGATCGCGCTAGCCAATGGCGCCACGGAGACAGTCCTGCTCCACGCTCATCACCGTCAGAACATTTCTTCAGAGCTATCAGCCCAAAGAAAAAAAAGCGCCGCACCACCACCTGGTGGGCTCGAACCTCCAACCTTTACGTTAACAGCGGATCGCGCTAGCCAATTGGGCCACGGAGACAGTCGTGCTCCGCTCTCACCACCATTAGAACATATCTTCATAGCTATCAGCGCAATGAAAAAAGAAACACACCACTCCCAGGAGGGCTCGAACCTCCAACCTTTCGCTTAACAGCCGATCGCGCTAGCAAATTGCGCCACGGAGGCAGTCCTGCTATAATCTCACCCCCATTAGAACATTTCTTTAGAGCTATCAGCCCAAAGAAAAAAAAGTGCCGCACCACCACCGGGTGGGCTCAAACCTCCAAACATTCAGTCAACAGCAGATCGCGCTAGCCAATTGCGCCACAGAGACAGTCGTGCTCCACTCTCACCACCATCAGAACATATCTTCAAAGCTATCAGCGAAAAGAAAAAAAAGCGACACACCGTCCCCGGGTGGGCTCAAACCTCCAACCTCTCGGTTAACAGCCGATCACGCTAGCCGATTGCGCCACGGAGACAGTCCTGCTATACTCTCACCACCATCAGGACATATCTTCAAAGCTATCAGTCCAAAGAAAAAAAGCGACACACCGTCCCCAGTGGGCTCGAAACTCGAAGCTTTCGGTTAACAGCCGATCACGCTAGCCAATTGCGCAACGGAGACAGTCCAGCTCCACTCTCACCACCACCAGAACATATCTTCAAAGCTATCAGCCCAAAGAAAAAAAAGCGCCGCACTACCACCGGGTGGGCTCGAACCTCCAACCTTTCGGTTAACAGCCGATCGCGCTCGCCAATTGCGCCATGGAGACAGTCGTGCTCCACTCTCACTAACATCAGAACATATCTTCAAAGCTATCAGCTCAAAGAAAAAAAAGCGCCGCGCCGCTACCGGGTGGGCTCGAAACTCCAAGCTTTCAGTTAACAGCCGATCGCGCTAGCCAATTGCGCCACGGAGACAGTTCTGCTCCACTCTCACCACCATCAGAACATATCTTCAAAGCTATCAGCCCAAAGAAAAAAAGCGCCGCACCACCACCGGGTGGGCTCGAACCTCCAACCTTTCGGTTAACAGTCGACCGCGCTAGCCAATTGCGCCACGGAGACAGTCCTGCTTCACTCTCACCACCATCAGAACATATCTTCAAAGCTATCAGCCCATAGAAAAAAGCCAGCACCACCACCAGGTGTGCTCCAACCTTCAACCTTTCGGTTAACGGCCGAACGCGCTAGCCAATTGCGCCACGGAGACAGTCCTGCTGCACTCTAGCCATCATCAGAACATATCTTTAAATCTATCAGCCCAAAGAAAAAAAAGCAACACACCACTCCCGGGAGGGCTCGAACCTCCAACCTTTCGGTTAACAGCCGATTGCGCTAGCCAATGGCGCCACGGAGACAGTCCTGCTCCACGCTCATCACCGTCAGAACATTTCTTCAGAGCTATCAGCTCAAAGAAAAAAAAGCGCCGCACCACCACCTGGTGGGCTCGAACCTCCAACCTTTACGTTAACAGCGGATCGCGCTAGCCAATTGGGCCACGGAGACAGTCGTGCTCCACTCTCACCACCATTAGAACATATCTTCAAAGCTATCAGCGCAATGAAAAAAGAAACACACCACTCCCAAGAGGGCTCGAACCTCCAACCTTTCGCTTAACAGCTGATCGCGCTAGCAAATTGCGCCACGGAGGCAGTCCTGCTATACTCTCACCCCCATCAGAACATTTCTTCAGAGCTATCAGCCCAAAGAAAAAAAAGTGCCACACCACCACCGGGTGGGCTCAAACCTCCAACCTCTCGGTTAACAGCCGATTGCGCTAGCCGATTGCGCCACGGAGACAGTCCTGTTATACTCTCACCACCATCAGAACATATCTTCAAAGCTATCAGTCCACAGAAAAAAAGCGCCGCACCATTTTGGGTGGGCTCGAACCTCCAACCTTTCGTCTAACAGCCGATGGCGCTAGCCAATTGCGCCACGGAGACACTGAGGCTCCACTTTCACCACCATCAGAACATATCTTCAAAGCTGTCAGCGCAAAAAAAAGCGACACACCGTCCCCAGTGGGCTCGAAACTCCAAGCTTTCGGTTAACAGCCGATCACGCTAGCCAATTGCGCAACGGAGACAGTCCAGCTCCACTCTCACCACCATCAGAACATATCTTCAAAGCTATCAGCCCAAAGAAAAAAAGCGCCGCACTACCACCGGGTGGGCTCGAACCTCCAACCTTTCGGTTAACAGCTGATCGCGCTCGCCAATTGCGCCATGGAGACAGTCGTGCTCCACTATCACTAACATCAGAACATATCTTAAAAGCTATCAGCCCAAAGAAAAAAAGCGGCGCACCACCCCCGGGTGGGCTCGAAACTCCAACCTTTCGGTTAACAGCTGATCGCGCTAGCCAATTGCGCCACGGAGACAGTCCTGCTCCACTCTCACCACCATCAGAACATATCTTCAAAGCTATCAGCTCAAAGAAAAAAATGCGCCGCGCCGCTACCGGGTGGGCTCGAACCTCCAACCTTTCGGTTAACAGCCGATCGCGCTCGCCAATTGTGCCATGGAGACAGTCGTGCTCCACTCTCACTAACATCAGAACATATCTTCAAAGCTATCAGCCAAAAGAAAAAAAGCGGCGCACCACCCCCGGGTGGGCTCGAACCTCCATCCTTTCTGTTAACAGCCGATCGCGCTAGCCAATTGCGCCACGGAGACAGTCGTGCTCCACTCTCACCTCCATCAGAACATATCTTCAAAGCTATCAGCTCAAAGAAAAAAAGCGCCGCGCCGCTACCGGGTGGGCTCGAAACTCCAAGCTTTCGGTTAACAGCCGATCGCGCTAGCCAATTGCGCCACGGAGACAGTCCTGCTCTACTCTCACCACCATCAGAACATATCTTCAAAGCTATCAGCCCAAAGAAAAAAAGCGCCGCACCACCACCGGGTGGGCTCGAACCTCAAACATTTTTGTTAACAGCCGATCGCACTAGCCAATTGCGCCACGGAGACAGTCCTGCTTCACTCTCACCACCATCAGAACATATCTTTAAATCTATCAGCCCAAAGAAAAAAAAGCAACACACCACTCCCGGTAGGGCTCGAACCTCCAACCTTTCGGTTAACAGCTGATCGCGCTAGCCAATGGCGCCACGGAGACAGTCCTGCTCCACGCTCATCACCGTCAGAACATTTCTTCAGAGCTATCAGCCCAAAGAAAAAAAAGCGCCGCACCACCACCTGGTGGGCTCGAACCTCCAACCTTTACGTTAACAGCGGATCGCGCTAGCCAATTGGGCCACGGAGACAGTCGTGCTCCGCTCTCACCACCATTAGAACATATCTTCAAAGCTATCAGCGCAATGAAAAAAGAAACACACCACTCCCAGGAGGGCTCGAACCTCCAACCTTTCGCTTAACAGCCGATCGCGCTAGCAAATTGCGCCACGGAGGCAGTCCTGCTATAATCTCACCCCCATCAGAACATTTCTTCAGAGCTATCAGCCCAAAGAAAAAAAAGTGCCGCACCACCACCGGGTGGGCTCAAACCTCCAAACATTCAGTCAACAGCAGATCGCGCTAGCCAATTGCGCCACAGAGACAGTCGTGCTCCACTCTCACCACCATCAGAACATATCTTCAAAGCTATCAGCGAAAAGAAAAAAAAGCGACACACCGTCCCCGGGTGGGCTCAAACCTCCAACCTCTCGGTTAACAGTTGATCACACTAGCCGATTGCGCCACGGAGACAGTCCTGCTATACTCTCACCACCATCAGGACATATCTTCAAAGCTATCAGTCCAAAGAAAAAAAGCGACACACCGTCCCCAGTGGGCTCGAAACTCCAAGCTTTCGGTTAACAGCCGATCACGCTAGCCAATTGCGCAACGGAGACAGTCCAGCTCCACTCTCACCACCACCAGAACATATCTTCAAAGCTATCAGCCCAAAGAAAAAAAAGCGCCGCACTACCACCGGGTGGGCTCGAACCTCCAACCTTTCGGTTAACAGCCGATCGCGCTCGCCAATTGCGCCATGGAGACAGTCGTGCTCCACTCTCACTAACATCAGAACATATCTTCAAAGCTATCAGCCCAAAGAAAAAAAGCGGCGCACCACCCCCGGGTGGGCTCGAAACTCCAACCTTTCGGTTAACAGCCGATCGCGCTAGCCAATTGCGCCACGGAGACAGTCCTGCTCCACTCTCACCCCCATCAGAACATATCTTCAAAGCTATCAGCTCAAAGAAAAAAAAGCGCCGCGCCGCTACCGGGTGGGCTCGAAACTCCAAGCTTTCAGTTAACAGCCGATCGCGCTAGCCAATTGCGCCACGGAGACAGTTCTGCTCCACTCTCACCACCATCAGAACATATCTTCAAAGCTATCAGCCCAAAGAAAAAAAGCGCCGCACCACCACCGGGTGGGCTCGAACCTCCAACCTTTCGGTTAACAGTCGACCGCGCTAGCCAATTGCGCCACGGAGACAGTCCTGCTTCACTCTCACCACCATCAGAACATATCTTCAAAGCTATCAGCCCATAGAAAAAAGCCAGCACCACCACCGGGTGTGCTCCAACCTTCAACCTTTCGGTTAACGGCCGAACGCGCTAGCCAATTGCGCCACGGAGACAGTCCTGCTGCACTCTAGCCATCATCAGAACATATCTTTAAATCTATCAGCCCAAAGAAAAAAAAGCAACACACCACTCCCGGGAGGGCTCGAACCTCCAACCTTTCGGTTAACAGCCGATTGCGCTAGCCAATGGCGCCACGGAGACAGTCCTGCTCCACGCTCATCACCGTCAGAACATTTCTTCAGAGCTATCAGCCCAAAGAAAAAAAAGCGCCGCACCACCACCTGGTGGGCTCGAACCTCCAACCTTTACGTTAACAGCGGATCGCGCTAGCCAATTGGGCCACGGAGACAGTCGTGCTCCACTCTCACCACCATTAGAACATATCTTCAAAGCTATCAGCGCAATGAAAAAAGAAACACACCACTCCCAAGAGGGCTCGAACCTCCAACCTTTCGCTTAACAGCTGATCGCGCTAGCAAATTGCGCCACGGAGGCAGTCCTGCTATACTCTCACCCCCATCAGAACATTTCTTCAGAGCTATCAGCCCAAAGAAAAAAAAGTGCCACACCACCACCGGGTGGGCTCAAACCTCCAAACTTTCAGTCAACAGCAGATCGCGCAAGCCAATTGCGCCACAGAGTCAGTCGTGCTCCACTCTCACCACCATCAGAACATATCTTCAAAGCTATCAGCGAAAAGAAAAAAAAGCGACACACCGTCCCCGGGTGGGCTCAAACCTCCAACCTCTCGGTTAACAGCCGATCGCGCTAGCCGATTGCGCCACGGAGACAGTCCTGCTATACTCTCACCACCATCAGAACATATCTTCAAAGCTATCAGTCCAAAGAAAAAAAGCGACACACCGTCCCCAGTGGGCTCGAAACTCCAAGCTTTCGGTTAACAGCCGATCACGCTAGCCGATTGCGCAACGGAGACAGTCCAGCTCCACTCTCACCACCATCAGAACATATCTTCAAAGCTATCAGCCCAAAGAAAAAAAAGCGCCGCACTACCACCGGGTGGGCTCGAACCTCCAACCTTTCGGTTAACAGCCGATCGCGCTCGCCAATTGCGCCATGGAGACAGTCGTGCTCCACTCTCACTAACATCAGAACATATCTTCAAAGCTATCAGCCCAAAGAAAAAGAAGCGCCGCACCACCACCGGGTGGGCTCGAACCTGCAACCTTTCGGTCAACAGCAGATCGCGCAGGCCAATTGCGCCACGGAGACAGTCGTGCTCCACTCTCACCACCATCAGAACATATCTTCAAAGCTGTCAGCGAAAAGAAAAAAAAAGCGACACACCGTCGCCGGGTGGGCTCAAACCTCCAACCTCTCGGCTAACAGCCGATCGCGCTGGACAATTGCGCCACGGAGACAGTCCTGCTATACTCTCACCACCATCAGAACATATCTTCAAAGCTATCAGTCCAAAGAAAAAGAGCGCCGCACCACTCCGGGTGGGCTCGAACCTCCAACCTTTCGTCTAACACCCGATCGCGCTAGCCAATTGCGCCATGGAGACAGTCATTCTCCACTCTCACTAACATCAGAACATATCTTCAAAGCTGTCAGCCCAAAGAAAAAAAAGCGGCGCACCACCCCCGGGTGGGCTCGAACCTCCATCCTTTCTGTTAACAGCCGATCGCGCTAGCCAATTGCGCCACGTAGACAGTCGTGCTCCACTCTCACAACCATCAGAACATATCTTCAATGCTACCAGCGCAAAGATAAAAAGCGACACACCGTCCACGGGTGGGCTCGAAACTCCAACCTTTCGGTTAACAGCCGATTGCGCTAGCCAATTGCGCCACGGAGATAGTCCTGCTCCACTCTCACCACCATCAGAACATAACTTCAAAGCTATCAGCTCAAAGAAAAAAAAGCGCCGCGCCACTACCTGGTGGGCTCGAAACTCCAAGCTTTCGGTTAACAGCCGATCGCGCTAGCCAATTGCGCCACGGATACAGTCCTGCTCTACTCTCACCACCATCAGAACATATCTTCAAAGCTATCAGCCCAAAAAAAAAAAAGCACCGCACCACCACCGGGTGGGCTCGAACCTCAAACCTTTTGGTTAATAGTCGATCGCGCTAGCCAATTGCGCCACGGAGACAGTCCTGCTTCACTCTCACCACCAACAGAACATATCTTCAAAGCTATCAGGCCATAGAAAAATAAGCCCACACCACCACCGGGTGGGCTCGAACCTCCAACCTTTCGGTCAACAGCAGATCGCGCTAGCCAATTGCGCCACGGATTCAGTCGTGCTCCACTCTCACCACCATCAGAACATATCTTCAAAGCTATCAGCGAAAAAAAAACGCGACACACCGTCCCCGGGTGAGCTCAAACCTCCAACCTCTCGGTTACCAGCCGATCGCGAAAGCCAATTGCGCCACGGAGACAGTCCTGCTACACTCTCACCACCATC
Organism: Rhipicephalus microplus; assembly: GCF_043290135.1. Lineage (NCBI taxonomy): Eukaryota > Metazoa > Arthropoda > Arachnida > Ixodida > Ixodidae > Rhipicephalus > Rhipicephalus microplus. The sequence goes on along the minus strand of NW_027464626.1, from coordinate 43,277 downwards.
AGAACATAACTTCAAAGCTATCAGCCCAAAGAAAAAAAGCGCCGCACCACCCCCGGGTGGGCTCGAACCTCCAACCTTTCGGCTAACAGCCGATCGCGCTAGCCATTTGCGCCACGGAGACAGTCGTGCTCCACTTTCATCACCATCAGAACATATCTTCAAAGCTATCAGCCCAAAGAAAAAAAGCGCCGCACCCCCCCCCGGGTGGGCTCCAACCTCCAACCTTTCGGCTAACAGCCGATCGCTCTAGCCAATTGCGCCACGGAGACAGTCATGCTCCACTCTCACCACCATCAGAACATATCTTCAAAGCTATCAGCCCAAAGAAAAAAAAAGCGCCGCACTACCACCGGGTGGGCTCTAACCTCCAACCTTTCGGTTAACAGCCGATCGCGCTCGCCAACTGCGCCATGGAGACAGTCGTGCTCCACTCTCACCAATATCAGAACATATCTTCAAAGCTATCAGTCCAAAGAAAAAAAAGCGCCGCACCAACCCCGGCCGGGCTCGAACCTCCATCCTTTCTGTTAACAGCCGATAGCGCTAGCCAATTGCGTCACGGAGACAGTCGTGCTCCACTCTCACCACCATTAGAACATATCTTCAAAGCAATCAGCGCAAAGAAAAAAAAAGCGACACACCGTCCCCGGGTGGGCTCGAAACTCCAACCTTTCGGTTAACAGTCGATCGCGCTAGCCAATTGCGCCACGGAGACAGTCCTGCTTCACTCTCACCACCATCAGAACATATCTTCAAAGCTATCAGCCCATAGAAAAAAGCCCGCACCACCACCGGGTGTGCTCGAACCTCCAACCTTTCGGTTAACGGCCGAACGCGCTAGCCAAGTGCGCCACGGAGACAGTCCTGCTCCACTCTAGCCACCATCAGAACATATCTTTAAAGCTATCAGCCCAAAGAAAAAAAAAGCAACACACCACTCCCGGGAGGGCTCGAACCTCCAACCTTTCGGTTAACAGCCGATCGCGCTAGCCAATGGCGCCACGGAGACAGTCGTGCTCCACGCTCACCACCGTCAGAACATTTCTTCAGAGCTATCAGCCCAAAGAAAAAAAAGCGCCGCACCAACACCTGGTGGGCTCGAACCTCCAACCTTTACGTTAACAGTGGATCGCGCTAGCCAATTGGGCCACGGAGACAATCGTGCTCCACTCTCACCACCACTAGAACATATCTTCAAAGCTATCAGCGCAAAAAAAAGCAACACACCACTCCCGGGAGGGCTCAAACCTCCAAATTTTCGGTTAACAGCCGAACATGCTGGCCAATTGCGCCACGGAGGCAGTCGTGCTCAGATCTGACCACTGTGAGAACATGTCTCTAAAGTTATCAGCGCAAAGAAAAAAGCAACACACCACTCCCAGGAGGGCTCGAACCTCCAACCTTTCGGCTAACAGCCGATCGCGATAGCCAATTGCGTCACGGAGACAGGCGTGCTCCACTCTCACCACCATCAGAACATATCTTCAAAGCTATCAGCGAAAAGAAAAAAAAGCGACACACCGTCCCCGGGTGGGCTCAAACCTCCAACCTCTCGGTTAACAGCCGATCGCGCTAGCCGATTGCGCCACGGAGACAGTCCTGCTATACTCTCACCACCATCAGAACATATCTTCAAAGCTATCAGTCCACAGAAAAAAAGCGCCGCACCACTTTGGGTGGGCTCGAACCTCCAACCTTTCGTCTAACAGCCGATGGCGCTAGCCAATTGCGCCACGGAGACACTGAGGCTCCACTTTCACCACCATCAGAACATATCTTCAAAGCTATCAGCGCAAAAAAAAGCGACACACCGTCCCCAGTGGGCTCGAAACTCCAAGCTTTCGGTTAACAGCCGATCACGCTAGCCAATTGCGCAACGGAGACAGTCCAGCTCCAATCTCACCACCATCAGAACATATCTTCAAGGCTATCAGCCCAAAGAAAAAAACCGCCGCACTACCACCGGGTGGGCTCGAACCTCCAACCTTTCGGTTAACAGCTGATCGCGCTCTGCAATTGCGCCATGGAGACAGTCGTGCTCCACTCTCACTAAACTCAGAACATATCTTAAAAGCTATCAGCCCAAAGAAAAAAAGCGGCGCACCACCCCCGGGTTGGCTCGAACCTCCATCCTTTCTGTTAACAGCCGATCGCGCTAGCCAATTGCGCCACGGAGACAGTCGTGCTCCACTCTCACCACCATCAGAACATATCTTCAAAGCTATCAGCGCAAAAAAAAAGCGACACACCATCCCCGAGTGGGCTCGAAACTCCAACCTTTCGGTTAACAGCCGATCGCGCTAGCCAATTGCGCCACGGAGACAGTCTTGCTCCACTCTCACCACCATCAGAACATATCTTCAAAGCTATCAGCTCAAAGAAAAAAAGCGGCGCGCCGCTACAGGGTGGGCTCGAACCTCCAACCTTTCGGTTAACAGCCGATCGCGCTCGCCAATTGCGCCATGGAGACAGTCGTGCTCCACTCTCACTAACATCAGAACATATCTTCAAAGCTATCAGCCCAAAGAAAAAAAGCGGCGCACCACCCCCGGGTGGGCTCGAACCTCCATCCTTTCTGTTAACAGCCGATCGCGCTAGCCAATTGCGCCACGGAGACAGTCGTGCTCCACTCTCACCACCATCAGAACATATCTTCAAAGCTATCAGCTCAAAGAAAAAAAAGCGCCGCGCCGCTACCGGGTGGGCTCGAAACTCCAAGCTTTCGGTTACAGCCGATCGCTTAGCCAATTGCGCCACGGAGACAGTCCTGCTCTACTCTCACCACCATCAGAACATATCTTCAAAGCTATCAGCCCAAAGAAAAAAAGCGCCGCACCACCACCGGGTGGGCTCGAACCTCAAACATTTTTGTTAACAGCCGATCGCGCTAGCCAATTGCGCCACGGAGACAGTCCTGCTCTACTCTCACCACCATCAGAACATATCTTCAAAGCTATCAGCTCAAAGAAAAAAAAGCGCCGCACCACTACCGGGTGGGCTCGAACCTCCAACCTTTCGGTTAACAGTCGACCGCGCTAGCCAATTGCGCCACGGAGACAGTCCTGCTTCACTCTCACCACCATGAGAACATATCTTCAAAGCTATCAGCGAAAAGAAAAAAAAACGACACACCGTCGCCGGGTGGGCTCAAACCTCCAACCTCTCGGTTAACAGCCGATCGCGCTAGCCAATCGCGCCACGGAGACAGTCCTGCTATACTCTCACCACCATCAGAACATATCTTCAAAGCTATCAGTCCAAAGAAAAAAAGCGCCGCACCACTCCGGGTTGGCTCGAACATCGAACCTTTCGTCTAACAGCCGATAGCGCTAGCCAATGGCGCCACGGAGACAGTCGTGCTCCACTCTCACCACCGTCACAACATTTCTTCAGAGCTACCAGCTCAAAAAAAAGCGCCGCACCACCACCTGGTGGGCTAGAACCTCCAACCTTTACGTTAACAGCGGATCGCGCTACCCAACTGCGCCACGGAGACAGTCGTGCTCCACTCTCACCACCATCAGAACATATCTTCAAAGCTATCAGCGAAAAGAAAAAAAAGCGACACACCGTCCCCGGGTGGGCTCAAACCTCCAACCTCTCGGTTAACAGCCGATCGCGCTAGCCGATTGCGCCACGGAGACAGTCCTGCTATACTCTCACCACCATCAGAACATATCTTCAAAGCTATCAGTCCACAGAAAAAAAGCGCCGCACCACTTTGGGTGGGCTCGAACCTCCAACCTTTCGTCTAACAGCCGATGGCGCTAGCCGATTGCGCCACGGAGACACTGAGGCTCCACTTTCACCACCATCAGAACATATCTTCAAAGCTATCAGCGCAAAAAAAAAGCGCCGCACTACCACCGGGTGGGCTCGAACCTCCAACCTTTCGGTTAACAGCTGATCGCGCTCGGCAATTGCGCCATGGAGACAGTCGTGCTCCACTCTCACTAAACTCAGAACATATCTTAAAAGCTATCAGCCCAAAGAAAAAAAGCGGCGCACCACCCCCGGGTGTTCTCGAACCTCCATCCTTTCTGTTAACAGCCGATCGCGCTAGCCAATTGCGCCACGGAGACAGTCGTGCTCCACTCTCACCACCATCAGAACATATCTTCAAAGCTATCAGCGCAAAGAAAAAAAAAGCGACACACCGTCCCCGAGTGGGCTCGAAACTCCAACCTTTCGGTTAACAGCCGATCGCGCTAGCCAATTGCGCCACGGAGACAGTCCTGCTCCACTCTCACCACCATCAGAACATAGCTTCAAAGCTATCAGCTCAGAGAAAAAAAGCGCCGCGCCGCTACCGGGTGGGCTCGAACCTCCAACCTTTCGGTTAACAGCCGATCGCGCTCGCCAATTGCGCCATGGAGACAGTCGTGCTCCACTCTCACCACCATCAGAACATATCTTCAAAGCTATCAGCGCAAAGAAAAAAAAAGCGACACACCGTTCCCGAGTGGGCTCGAAACTCCAACCTTTCGGTTAACAGCCGATCGCGCTAGCCAATTGCGCCACGGAGACAGTCGTGCTCCACTCTCACCACCATCAGAACATATCTTCAAAGCTATCAGCTCAAAGAAAAAAAAGCGCCGCGCCGCTACCGGGTGGGCTCGAAACTCCAAGCTTTCGGTTAACAGCCGATCGCGCTAGCCAATGGCGCCACGGAGACAGTCGTGCTCCACGCTCACCACCGTCAGAACATTTCTTCAGAGCTACCAGCTCAAAAAAAAAGCGCCGCACCACCACCTGGTGGGCTAGAACCTCCAACCTTTACATTAACAGCGGATCGCGCTAGCCAATTGCGCCACGGAGACAGTCCTGCTCCACTCTCACCACCATCAGAACATATCTTCAAAGCTATCAGCTCAAAGAAAAAAAGCGCCGCGCCGCTACCGGGTGGGCTCGAACCTCCAACCTTTCGGTTAACAGCCGATCGCGCTCGCCAATTGCGCCATGGAGACAGTCGTGCTCCACTCTCACTAACATCAGAACATATCTTCAAAGCTATCAGCCAAATGAAAAAAAGCGGCGCACCACCCCCGGGTGGGCTCGAACCTCCATCCTTTCTGTTAACAGCCGATCGCGCTAGCCAATTGCGCCACGGAGACAGTCGTGCTCCACTCTCACCTCCATCAGAACATATCTTCAAAGCTATCAGCTCAAAGAAAAAAAGCGCCGCGCCGCTACCGGGTGGGCTCGAAACTCCAAGCTTTCGGTTAACAGCCGATCGCGCTAGCCAATTGCGCCACGGAGACAGTCCTGCTCTACTCTCACCACCATCAGAACATATCTTCAAAGCTATCAGCGCAAAAAAAAAGCGACACACCATCCCCGAGTGGGCTCGAAACTCCAACCTTTCGGTTAACAGCCGATCGCGCTAGCCAATTGCGCCACGGAGACAGTCTTGCTCCACTCTCACCACCATCAGAACATATCTTCAAAGCTATCAGCTCAAAGAAAAAAAGCGGCGCGCCGCTACAGGGTGGGCTCGAACCTCCAACCTTTCGGTTAACAGCCGATCGCGCTCGCCAATTGCGCCATGGAGACAGTCGTGCTCCACTCTCACTAACATCAGAACATATCTTCAAAGCTATCAGCCCAAAGAAAAAAAGCGGCGCACCACCCCCGGGTGGGCTCGAACCTCCATCCTTTCTGTTAACAGCCGATCGCGCTAGCCAATTGCGCCACGGAGACAGTCGTGCTCCACTCTCACCACCATCAGAACATATCTTCAAAGCTATCAGCTCAAAGAAAAAAAAGCGCCGCGCCGCTACCGGGTGGGCTCGAAACTCCAAGCTTTCGGTTAACAGCCGATCGCGCTAGCCAATTGCGCCACGGAGACAGTCCTGCTCTACTCTCACCACCATCAGAACATATCTTCAAAGCTATCAGCCCAAAGAAAAAAAGCGCCGCACCACCACCGGGTGGGCTCGAACCTCAAACATTTTTGTTAACAGCCGATCGCGCTAGCCAATTGCGCCACGGAGACAGTCCTGCTCTACTCTCACCACCATCAGAACATATCTTCAAAGCTATCAGCTCAAAGAAAAAAAAGCGCCGCACCACTACCGGGTGGGCTCGAACCTCCAACCTTTCGGTTAACAGTCGACCGCGCTAGCCAATTGCGCTACGGAGACAGTCCTGCTTCACTCTCACCACCATGAGAACATATCTTCAAAGCTATCAGCGAAAAGAAAAAAAAACGACACACCGTCGCCGGGTGGGCTCAAACCTCCAACCTCTCGGTTAACAGCCGATCGCGCTAGCCAATCGCGCCACGGAGACAGTCCTGCTATACTCTCACCACCATCAGAACATATCTTCAAAGCTATCAGTCCAAAGAAAAAAAGCGCCGCACCACTCCGGGTTGGCTCGAACATCGAACCTTTCGTCTAACAGCCGATAGCGCTAGCCAATGGCGCCACGGAGACAGTCGTGCTCCACTCTCACCACCGTCACAACATTTCTTCAGAGCTACCAGCTCAAAAAAAAGCGCCGCACCACCACCTGGTGGGCTAGAACCTCCAACCTTTACGTTAACAGCGGATCGCGCTACCCAACTGCGCCACGGAGACAGTCGTGCTCCACTCTCACCACCATCAGAACATATCTTCAAAGCTATCAGCGAAAAGAAAAAAAAGCGACACACCGTCCCCGGGTGGGCTCAAACCTCCAACCTCTCGGTTAACAGCCGATCGCGCTAGCCGATTGCGCCACGGAGACAGTCCTGCTATACTCTCACCACCATCAGAACATATCTTCAAAGCTATCAGTCCACAGAAAAAAAGCGCCGCACCACTTTGGGTGGGCTCGAACCTCCAACCTTTCGTCTAACAGCCGATGGCGCTAGCCGATTGCGCCACGGAGACACTGAGGCTCCACTTTCACCACCATCAGAACATATCTTCAAAGCTATCAGCGCAAAAAAAAAGCGCCGCACTACCACCGGGTGGGCTCGAACCTCCAACCTTTCGGTTAACAGCTGATCGCGCTCGGCAATTGCGCCATGGAGACAGTCGTGCTCCACTCTCACTAAACTCAGAACATATCTTAAAAGCTATCAGCCCAAAGAAAAAAAGCGGCGCACCACCCCCGGGTGTTCTCGAACCTCCATCCTTTCTGTTAACAGCCGATCGCGCTAGCCAATTGCGCCACGGAGACAGTCGTGCTCCACTCTCACCACCATCAGAACATATCTTCAAAGCTATCAGCGCAAAGAAAAAAAAAGCGACACACCGTCCCCGAGTGGGCTCGAAACTCCAACCTTTCGGTTAACAGCCGATCGCGCTAGCCAATTGCGCCACGGAGACAGTCCTGCTCCACTCTCACCACCATCAGAACATAGCTTCAAAGCTATCAGCTCAGAGAAAAAAAGCGCCGCGCCGCTACCGGGTGGGCTCGAACCTCCAACCTTTCGGTTAACAGCCGATCGCGCTCGCCAATTGCGCCATGGAGACAGTCGTGCTCCACTCTCACCACCATCAGAACATATCTTCAAAGCTATCAGCGCAAAGAAAAAAAAAGCGACACACCGTCCCCGAGTGGGCTCGAAACTCCAACCTTTCGGTTAACAGCCGATCGCGCTAGCCAATTGCGCCACGGAGACAGTCGTGCTCCACTCTCACCACCATCAGAACATATCTTCAAAGCTATCAGCTCAAAGAAAAAAAGCGCCGCGCCGCTACCGGGTGGGCTCGAAACTCCAAGCTTTCGGTTAACAGCCGATCGCGCTAGCCAATGGCGCCACGGAGACAGTCGTGCTCCACGCTCACCACCGTCAGAACATTTCTTCAGAGCTACCAGCTCAAAAAAAAAGCGCCGCACCACCACCTGGTGGGCTAGAACCTCCAACCTTTACGTTAACAGCGGATCGCGCTAGCCAATTGCGCCACGGAGACAGTCCTGCTCCACTCTCACCACCATCAGAACATATCTTCAAAGCTATCAGCTCAAAGAAAAAAAGCGCCGCGCCGCTACCGGGTGGGCTCGAACCTCCAACCTTTCGGTTAACAGCCGATCGCGCTCGCCAATTGCGCCATGGAGACAGTCGTGCTCCACTCTCACTAACATCAGAACATATCTTCAAAGCTATCAGCCAAAAGAAAAAAAGCGGCGCACCATCCCCGGGTGGGCTCGAACCTCCATCCTTTCTGTTAACAGCCGATCGCGCTAGCCAATTGCGCCACGGAGACAGTCGTGCTCCACTCTCACCTCCATCAGAACATATCTTCAAAGCTATCAGCTCAAAGAAAAAAAGCGCCGCGCCGCTACCGGGTGGGCTCGAAACTCCAAGCTTTCGGTTAACAGCCGATCGCGCTAGCCAATTGCGCCACGGAGACAGTCCTGCTCTACTCTCACCACCATCAGAACATATCTTCAAAGCTATCAGCCCAAAGAAAAAAAGCGCCGCACCACCACCGGGTGGGCTCGAACCTCAAACATTTTTGTTAACAGCCGATCGCACTATCCAATTGCGCCACGGAGACAGTCCTGCTTCACTCTCACCACCATCAGAACATATCTTTAAATCTATCAGCCCAAAGAAAAAAAAGCAACACACCACTCCCGGTAGGGCTCGAACCTCCAACCTTTCGGTTAACAGCTGATCGCGCTAGCCAATGGCGCCACGGAGACAGCCCTGCTCCACTCTCACCACCGTCAGAACATTTCTTCAGAGCTACCAGCTCAAAAAAAAGCGCCGCACCACCACCTGGTGGGCTCGAACCTCCAACCTTTACGTTAACAGCGGATCGCGCTACCCAATTGGGCCACGGAGACAGTCGTGCTCCACTCTCAACACCATTAGAACATATCTTCAAAGCTATCAGCGCAAAGAAAAAAGCAACACACCACTCCCGGGAGGGCTCAAACCTCCAATTTTTCGGTTAACAGCCGAACGTGCTGGCCAATTGCGCCACGGAGACAGTCTTGCTCAGATCTCACCACCATGAGAACATGTCTCTAAAGTTATCAGCGCAAAGAAAAAAGCAACACACCACTCCCAGGAGGGCTCGAACCTCCAACCTTTCGCTTAACAGCCGATCGCGCTAGCAAATTGCGCCACGGAGGCAGTCCTGCTATACTCTCACCTCCATCAGAACATATCTTCAAAGCTATCAGCCCAAAGAAAAAAAACTGCCGCACCACCACCGGGTGGGCTCGAACTTCCAACTTTTCGGTTAACTGCAAATCGCGCTAGCCAACTGCGCCACGGAGACAGTCATGCTCCACTCTCACCACCATCAGAACATATCTTCAAAGCTATCAGCGAAAAGAAAAAAAAGCGACACACCGTCCCCGGGTGGGCTCAAACCTCCAACCTCTCGGTTAACAGCCGATTGCGCTAGCCGATTGCGCCACGGAGACAGTCCTGTTATACTCTCACCACCATCAGAACATATCTTCAAAGCTATCAGTCCACAGAAAAAAAGCGCCGCACCATTTTGGGTGGGCTCGAACCTCCAACCTTTCGTCTAACAGCCGATGGCGCTAGCCAATTGCGCCACGGAGACACTGAGGCTCCACTTTCACCACCATCAGAACATATCTTCAAAGCTGTCAGCGCAAAAAAAAGCGACACACCGTCCCCAGTGGGCTCGAAACTCCAAGCTTTCGGTTAACAGCCGATCACGCTAGCCAATTGCTCAACGGAGACAGTCCAGCTCCACTCTCACCACCATCAGAACATATCTTCAAAGCTATCAGCCCAAAGAAAAAAAGCGCCGCACTACCACCGGGTGGGCTCGAACCTCCAACCTTTCGGTTAACAGCTGATCGCGCTCGCCAATTGCGCCATGGAGACAGTCGTGCTCCACTATCACTAACATCAGAACATATCTTAAAAGCTATCAGCCCAAAGAAAAAAAGCGGCGCACCACCCCCGGGTGGGCTCGAAACTCCAACCTTTCGGTTAACAGCTGATCGCGCTAGCCAATTGCGCCACGGAGACAGTCCTGCTCCACTCTCACCACCATCAGAACATATCTTCAAAGCTATCAGCTCAAAGAAAAAAAAGCGCCGCGCCGCTACCGGGTGGGCTCGAACCTCCAACCTTTCGGTTAACAGCCGATCGCGCTCGCCAATTGCGCCATGGAGACAGTCGTGCTCCACTCTCACTAACATCAGAACATATCTTCAAAGCTATCAGCCAAAAGAAAAAAAGCGGCGCACCACCCCCGGGTGGCTCGAACCTCCATCCTTTCTGTTAACAGCCGATCGCGCTAGCCAATTGCGCCACGGAGACAGTCGTGCTCCACTCTCACCTCCATCAGAACATATCTTCAAAGCTATCAGCTCAAAGAAAAAAAGCGCCGCGCCGCTACCGGGTGGGCTCGAAACTCCAAGCTTTCGGTTAACAGCCGATCGCGCTAGCCAATTGCGCCACGGAGACAGTCCTGCTCTACTCTCACCACCATCAGAACATATCTTCAAAGCTATCAGCCCAAAGAAAAAAAGCGCCGCACCACCACCGGGTGGGCTCGAACCTCAAACATTTTTGTTAACAGCCGATCGCACTAGCCAATTGCGCCACGGAGACAGTCCTGCTTCACTCTCACCACCATCAGAACATATCTTTAAATCTATCAGCCCAAAGAAAAAAAAGCAACACACCACTCCCGGTAGGGCTCGAACCTCCAACCTTTCGGTTAACAGCTGATCGCGCTAGCCAATGGCGCCACGGAGACAGTCCTGCTCCACGCTCATCACCGTCAGAACATTTCTTCAGAGCTATCAGCCCAAAAAAAAGCGCCGCACCACCACCTGGTGGGCTCGAACCTCCAACCTTTACGTTAACAGCGGATCGCGCTAGCCAATTGGGCCACGGAGACAGTCGTGCTCCGCTCTCAACACCATTAGAACATATCTTCAAAGCTATCAGCGCAATGAAAAAAGAAACACACCACTCCCAGGAGGGCTCGAACCTCCAACCTTTCGCTTAACAGCCGATCGCGCTAGCAAATTGCGCCACGGTGGCAGTCCTGCTATAATCTCACCCCCATCAGAACATTTCTTCAGAGCTATCAGCCCAAAGAAAAAAAAGTGCCGCACCACCACCGGGTGGGCTCAAACCTCCAAACATTCAGTCAACAGCAGATCGCGCTAGCCAATTGCGCCACAGAGACAGTCGTGCTCCACTCTCACCACCATCAGAACATAACTTCAAAGCTATCAGCGAAAAGAAAAAAAAGCGACACACCGTCCCCGGGTGGGCTCAAACCTCCAACCTCTCGGTTAACAGCCGATCACGCTAGCCGATTGCGCCACGGAGACAGTCCTGCTATACTCTCACCACCATCAGGACATATCTTCAAAGCTATCAGTCCAAAGAAAAAAAGCGACACACCGTCTCCAGTGGGCTCGAAACTCCAAGCTTTCGGTTAACAGCCGATCACGCTAGCCAATTGCGCAACGGAGACAGTCCAGCTCCACTCTCACCACCACCAGAACATATCTTCAAAGCTATCAGCCCAAAGAAAAAAAAGCGCCGCACTACCACCGGGTGGGCTCGAACCTCCAACCTTTCGGTTAACAGCCGATCGCGCTCGCCAATTGCGCCATGGAGACAGTCGTGCTCCACTCTCACTAACATCAGAACATATCTTCAAAGCTATCAGCCCAAAGAAAAAAAGCGGCGCACCACCCCCGGGTGGGCTCGAAACTCCAACCTTTCGGTTAACAGCCGATCGCGCTAGCCAATTGCGCCACGGAGACAGTCCTGCTCCACTCTCACCCCCATCAGAACATATCTTCAAAGCTATCAGCTCAAAGAAAAAAAAGCGCCGCGCCGCTACCGGGTGGGCTCGAAACTCCAAGCTTTCAGTTAACAGCCGATCGCGCTAGCCAATTGCGCCACGGAGACAGTTCTGCTCCACTCTCACCACCATCAGAACATATCTTCAAAGCTATCAGCCCAAAGAAAAAAAGCGCCGCACCACCACCGGGTGGGCTCGAACCTCCAACCTTTCGGTTAACAGTCGACCGCGCTAGCCAATTGCGCCACGGAGACAGTCCTGCTTCACTCTCACCACCATCAGAACATATCTTCAAAGCTATCAGCCCATAGAAAAAAGCCAGCACCACCACCGGGTGTGCTCGAACCTTCAACCTTTCGGTTAACGGCCGAACGCGCTAGCCAATTGCGCCACGGAGACAGTCCTGCTGCACTCTAGCCATCATCAGAACATATCTTTAAATCTATCAGCCCAAAGAAAAAAAAGCAACACACCACTCCCGGGAGGGCTTGAACCTCCAACCTTTCGGTTAACAGCCGATTGCGCTAGCCAATGGCGCCACGGAGACAGTTCTGCTCCACGCTCATCACCGTCAGAACATTTCTTCAGAGCTATCAGCCCAAAGAAAAAAAAGCGCCGCACCACCACCTGGTGGGCTCGAACCTCCAACCTTTACGTTAACAGCGGATCGCGCAGGCCAATTGGGCCACGGAGACAGTCGTGCTCCACTCTCACCACCATTAGAACATATCTTCAAAGCTATCAGCGCAATGAAAAAAGAAACACACCACTCCCAAGAGGGCTCGAACCTCCAACCTTTCGCTTAACAGCTGATCGCGCTAGCAAATTGCGCCACGGAGGCAGTCCTGCTATACTCTCACCTCCATCAGAACATTTCTTCAGAGCTATCAGCCCAAAGAAAAAAAAGTGCCACACCACCACCGGGTGGGCTCAAACCTCCAAACTTTCAGTCAACAGCAGATCGCGCAAGCCAATTGCGCCACAGAGTCAGTCGTGCTCCACTCTCACCACCATCAGAACATATCTTCAAAACTATCAGCGAAAAGAAAAAAAAGCGACACACCGTCCCCGGGTGGGCTCAAACCTCCAACCTCTCGGTTAACAGCCGATCGCGCTAGCCGATTGCGCCACGGAGACAGTCCTGCTATACTCTCACCACCATCAGAACATATCTTCAAAGCTATCAGTCCAAAGAAAAAAAGCGACACACCGTCCCCAGTGGGCTCGAAACTCCAAGCTTTCGGTTAACAGCCGATCACGCTAGCCAATTGCGCAACGGAGACAGTCCAGCTCCACTCTCACCACCATCAGAACATATCTTCAAAGCTATCAGCCCAAAGAAAAAAAAGCGCCGCACTACCACCGGGTGGGCTCGAACCTCCAACCTTTCGGTTAACAGCCGATCGCGCTCGCCAATTGCGCCATGGAGACAGTCGTGCTCCACTCTCACTAACATCAGAACATATCTTCAAAGCTATCAGCCCAAAGAAAAAGAAGCGCCGCACCACCACCGGGTGGGCTCGAACCTGCAACCTTTCGGTCAACAGCAGATCGCGCAGGCCAATTGCGCCACGGAGACAGTCGTGCTCCACTCTCACCACCATCAGAACATATCTTCAAAGCTGTCAGCGAAAAGAAAAAAAAAGCGACACACCGTCGCCGGGTGGGCTCAAACCTCCAACCTCTCGGCTAACAGCCGATCGCGCTGGACAATTGCGCCACGGAGACAGTCCTGCTATACTCTCACCACCATCAGAACATATCTTCAAAGCTATCAGTCCAAAGAAAAAGAGCGCCGCACCACTCCGGGTGGGCTCGAACCTCCAACCTTTCGTCTAACACCCGATCGCGCTAGCCAATTGCGCCATGGAGACAGTCATTCTCCACTCTCACTAACATCAGAACATATCTTCAAAGCTGTCAGCCCAAAGAAAAAAAAGCGGCGCACCACCCCCGGGTGGGCTCGAACCTCCATTCTTTCTGTTAACAGCCGATCGCGCTAGCCAATTGCGCCACGTAGACAGTCGTGCTCCACTCTCACAACCATCAGAACATATCTTCAATGCTACCAGCGCAAAGAAAAAAAAGCGACACACCGTCCACGGGTGGGCTCGAAACTCCAACCTTTCGGTTAACAGCCGATTGCGCTAGCCAATTGCGCCACGGAGATAGTCCTGCTCCACTCTCACCACCATCAGAACATAACTTCAAAGCTATCAGCTCAAAGAAAAAAAAGCGCCGCGCCACTACCGGGTGGGCTCGAAACTCCAAGCTTTCGGTTAACAGCCGATCGCGCTAGCCATTTGCGCCACGGAGACAGTCCTGCTCTACTCTCACCACCATCAGAACATATCTTGAAAGCTATCAACCCAAAGAAAAAAAGCGCCGCACCACCACCGGGTGGGCTCGAACCTCAAACCTTTTGGTTAACAGTCGATCGCGCTAGCCAATTGCGCCACGGAGACAGTCCTGCTTCACTCTCACCACCAACAGAACATATCTTCAAAGCTATCAGGCCATAGAAAAATAAGCCCACACCACCACCGGGTGGGCTCGAACCTCCAACCTTTCGGTCAACAGCAGATCGCGCTAGCCAATTGCGCCACGGATTCAGTCGTGCTCCACTCTCACCACCATCAGAACATATCTTCAAAGCTATCAGCGAAAAAAAAACGCGACACACCGTCCCCGGGTGGGCTCAAACCTCCAACCTCTCGGTTACCAGCCGATCGCGAAAGCCAATTGCGCCACGGAGACAGTCCTGCTACACTCTCACCACCATCAGAACATAACTTCAAAGCTATCAGCCCAAAGAAAAAAAGCGCCGCACCACCCCCGGGTGGGCTCGAACCTCCAACCTTTCGGCTAACAGCCGATCGCGCTAGCCATTTGCGCCACGGAGACAGTCGTGCTCCACTTTCATCACCATCAGAACATATCTTCAAAGCTATCAGCCCAAAGAAAAAAAGCGCCGCACCCCCCCCCCCCCCCGGGGGGCTCCAACCTCCAACCTTTCGGCTAACAGCCGATCGCTCTAGCCAATTGCGCCACGGAGACAGTCACGCTCCACTCTCACCACCATCAGAACATATCTTCAAAGCTATCAGCCCAAAGAAAAAAAAAAGCGCCGCACTACCACCGGGTGGGCTCTAACCTCCAACCTTTCGGTTAACAGCCGATCGCGCTCGCCAACTGCGCCATGGAGACAGTCGTGCTCCACTCTCACCAACATCAGAACATATCTTCAAAGCTATCAGCCCAAAGAAAAAAAAGCGCCGCACCAACCCCGGCCGGGCTCGAACCTCCATCCTTTTTGTTAACAGCCGATAGCGCTAGCCAATTGCGTCACGGAGACAGTCGTGCTCCACTCTCACCACCATTAGAACATATCTTCAAAGCAATCAGCGCAAAGAAAAAAAAGCGACACACCGTCCCCGGGTGGGCTCGAAACTCCAACCTTTCGGTTAACAGTCGATCGCGCTAGCCAATTGCGCCCCGGAGACAGTCCTGCTTCACTCTCACCACCATCAGAACATATCTTCAAAGCTATCAGCCCATAGAAAAAAGCCCGCACCACCACCGGGTGTGCTCGAACCTCCAACCTTTCGGTTAACGGCCGAACGCGCTAGCCAATTGCGCCACGGAGACAGTCCTGCTCCACTCTAGCCACCATCAGAACATATCTTTAAAGCTATCAGCCCAAAGAAAAAAAAAGCAACACACCACTCCCGGGAGGGCTCGAACCTCCAACCTTTCGGTTAACAGCCGATAGCGCTAGCCAATTGCGCCATGGAGACAGTCGTGCTCCACTCTCACCACCATCAGAACATTTCTTCGGAGCTATCAGCCCAAAGAAAAAAAAGCGCCGCACCACCACCGGGTGGGCTCGAACCTCCAACCTTTCGGTTAACAGCCGATCGCGCTAGCCAATGGCGCCACGGAGACAGTCGTGCTCCACGCTCACCACCGTCAGAACATTTCTTCAGAGCTATAAGCCCAAAGAAAAAAAAGCGCCGCACCAACACCTGGTGGGCTCGAACCTCCAACCTTTACGTTAACAGTGGATCGCGCTAGCCAATTGGGCCACGGAGACAATCGTGCTCCACTCTCACCACCATTAGAACATATCTTCAAAGCTATCAGCGCAAAAAAAAGCAACACACCACTCCCGGGAGGGCTCAAACCTCCAAATTTTCGGTTAACAGCCGAACATGCTGGCCAATTGCGCCACGGAGGCAGTCGTGCTCAGATCTGACCACTGTGAGAACATGTCTCTAAAGTTATCAGCGCAAAGAAAAAAGCAACACACCACTCCCAGGAGGGCTCGAACCTCCAACCTTTCGGCTAACAGCCGATCGCGATAGCCAATTGCGTCACGGAGACAGGCGTGCTCCACTCTCACCACCATTAGAACATATCTTCTAAGCAATCAGCGCAAAGAAAAAAAAAGCGACACACCGTCCCCGGGTGGGCTCGAAACTCCAAATTTTCGGTTAACAGCCGATCGCGCTAGCCAATTGCGCCACGGAGACAGTCCTGCTCTACTCTCACCACCATCAGAACATATCTTCAAAGCTATCAGCTCAAAGAAAAAAAAGCGCCGCACCACTACCAGGTGGGCTCGAAACTCCAAGCTTTCAGTTAACAGCCGATCGCGCTAGCCAATTGCGCCACGGAGACAGTCCTGCTCCACTCTCACCACCATCAGAACATATCTTCAAAGCTATCAGTCCAAAGAAAAAAGCCCGCACCACCACCGGGTGTGCTCGAACCTCCAACTTTTCGGTTAACGGCCGAACGCGCTAGCCAATTGCGCCACGGAGACAGTCCTGCTCGACTCTAGCCACCATCAGAACATATCTTTAAAGCTATCAGCCAAAAGAAAAAAAAAGCAACACACCACTCCCGGGAGGGCTCGAACCTCCAACCTTTCGGTTAACAGCCGATAGCGCTAGCCAATTGCGCCACGGAGACAGTCCTGCTTCACTCTCACCACCATCAGAACATATCTTCAAAGCTATCAGCCCATAGAAAAAAGCCCGCACCACCACCGGGTGTGCTCGAACCTCCAACTTTTCGGTTAACGGCCGAACGCGCTAGCCAATTGCGCCACGGAGACAGTCCTGCTCGACTCTAGCCACCATCAGAACATATCTTTAAAGCTATCAGCCAAAAGAAAAAAAAAGCAACACACCACTCCCGGGAGGGCTCGAACCTCCAACCTTTCGGTTAACAGCCGATAGCGCTAGCCAATTGCGCCACGGAGACAGTCGTGCTCCACTCTCACCACCATCAGAACATTTCTTCAAAGCTATCAGCGCAATGAAAAAAGAAACACACCACTCCCAAGAGGGCTCGAACCTCCAACCTTTCGCTTAACAGCTGATCGCGCTAGCAAATTGCGCCACGGAGGCAGTCCTGCTATACTCTCACCTCCATCAGAACATTTCTTCAGAGCTATCAGCCCAAAGAAAAAAAAGTGCCACACCACCACCGGGTGGGCTCAAACCTCCAAACTTTCAGTCAACAGCAGATCGCGCAAGCCAATTGCGCCACAGAGTCAGTCGTGCTCCACTCTCACCACCATCAGAACATATCTTCAAAACTATCAGCGAAAAGAAAAAAAAGCGACACACCGTCCCCGGGTGGGCTCAAACCTCCAACCTCTCGGTTAACAGCCGATCGCGCTAGCCGATTGCGCCACGGAGACAGTCCTGCTATACTCTCACCACCATCAGAACATATCTTCAAAGCTATCAGTCCAAAGAAAAAAAGCGACACACCGTCCCCAGTGGGCTCGAAACTCCAAGCTTTCGGTTAACAGCCGATCACGCTAGCCAATTGCGCAACGGAGACAGTCCAGCTCCACTCTCACCACCATCAGAACATATCTTCAAAGCTATCAGCCCAAAGAAAAAAAAGCGCCGCACTACCACCGGGTGGGCTCGAACCTCCAACCTTTCGGTTAACAGCCGATCGCGCTCGCCAATTGCGCCATGGAGACAGTCGTGCTCCACTCTCACTAACATCAGAACATATCTTCAAAGCTATCAGCCCAAAGAAAAAGAAGCGCCGCACCACCACCGGGTGGGCTCGAACCTGCAACCTTTCGGTCAACAGCAGATCGCGCAGGCCAATTGCGCCACGGAGACAGTCGTGCTCCACTCTCACCACCATCAGAACATATCTTCAAAGCTGTCAGCGAAAAGAAAAAAAAAGCGACACACCGTCGCCGGGTGGGCTCAAACCTCCAACCTCTCGGCTAACAGCCGATCGCGCTGGACAATTGCGCCACGGAGACAGTCCTGCTATACTCTCACCACCATCAGAACATATCTTCAAAGCTATCAGTCCAAAGAAAAAGAGCGCCGCACCACTCCGGGTGGGCTCGAACCTCCAACCTTTCGTCTAACACCCGATCGCGCTAGCCAATTGCGCCATGGAGACAGTCATTCTCCACTCTCACTAACATCAGAACATATCTTCAAAGCTGTCAGCCCAAAGAAAAAAAAGCGGCGCACCACCCCCGGGTGGGCTCGAACCTCCATTCTTTCTGTTAACAGCCGATCGCGCTAGCCAATTGCGCCACGTAGACAGTCGTGCTCCACTCTCACAACCATCAGAACATATCTTCAATGCTACCAGCGCAAAGAAAAAAAAGCGACACACCGTCCACGGGTGGGCTCGAAACTCCAACCTTTCGGTTAACAGCCGATTGCGCTAGCCAATTGCGCCACGGAGATAGTCCTGCTCCACTCTCACCACCATCAGAACATAACTTCAAAGCTATCAGCTCAAAGAAAAAAAAGCGCCGCGCCACTACCGGGTGGGCTCGAAACTCCAAGCTTTCGGTTAACAGCCGATCGCGCTAGCCATTTGCGCCACGGAGACAGTCCTGCTCTACTCTCACCACCATCAGAACATATCTTGAAAGCTATCAACCCAAAGAAAAAAAGCGCCGCACCACCACCGGGTGGGCTCGAACCTCAAACCTTTTGGTTAACAGTCGATCGCGCTAGCCAATTGCGCCACGGAGACAGTCCTGCTTCACTCTCACCACCAACAGAACATATCTTCAAAGCTATCAGGCCATAGAAAAATAAGCCCACACCACCACCGGGTGGGCTCGAACCTCCAACCTTTCGGTCAACAGCAGATCGCGCTAGCCAATTGCGCCACGGATTCAGTCGTGCTCCACTCTCACCACCATCAGAACATATCTTCAAAGCTATCAGCGAAAAAAAAACGCGACACACCGTCCCCGGGTGGGCTCAAACCTCCAACCTCTCGGTTACCAGCCGATCGCGAAAGCCAATTGCGCCACGGAGACAGTCCTGCTACACTCTCACCACCATCAGAACATAACTTCAAAGCTATCAGCCCAAAGAAAAAAAGCGCCGCACCACCCCCGGGTGGGCTCGAACCTCCAACCTTTCGGCTAACAGCCGATCGCGCTAGCCATTTGCGCCACGGAGACAGTCGTGCTCCACTTTCATCACCATCAGAACATATCTTCAAAGCTATCAGCCCAAAGAAAAAAAGCGCCGCACCCCCCCCCCCCCCGGGTGGGCTCCAACCTCCAACCTTTCGGCTAACAGCCGATCGCTCTAGCCAATTGCGCCACGGAGACAGTCACGCTCCACTCTCACCACCATCAGAACATATCTTCAAAGCTATCAGCCCAAAGAAAAAAAAAAGCGCCGCACTACCACCGGGTGGGCTCTAACCTCCAACCTTTCGGTTAACAGCCGATCGCGCTCGCCAACTGCGCCATGGAGACAGTCGTGCTCCACTCTCACCAACATCAGAACATATCTTCAAAGCTATCAGCCCAAAGAAAAAAAAGCGCCGCACCAACCCCGGCCGGGCTCGAACCTCCATCCTTTTTGTTAACAGCCGATAGCGCTAGCCAATTGCGTCACGGAGACAGTCGTGCTCCACTCTCACCACCATTAGAACATATCTTCAAAGCAATCAGCGCAAAGAAAAAAAAGCGACACACCGTCCCCGGGTGGGCTCGAAACTCCAACCTTTCGGTTAACAGTCGATCGCGCTAGCCAATTGCGCCCCGGAGACAGTCCTGCTTCACTCTCACCACCATCAGAACATATCTTCAAAGCTATCAGCCCATAGAAAAAAGCCCGCACCACCACCGGGTGTGCTCGAACCTCCAACCTTTCGGTTAACGGCCGAACGCGCTAGCCAATTGCGCCACGGAGACAGTCCTGCTCCACTCTAGCCACCATCAGAACATATCTTTAAAGCTATCAGCCCAAAGAAAAAAAAAGCAACACACCACTCCCGGGAGGGCTCGAACCTCCAACCTTTCGGTTAACAGCCGATAGCGCTAGCCAATTGCGCCATGGAGACAGTCGTGCTCCACTCTCACCACCATCAGAACATTTCTTCGGAGCTATCAGCCCAAAGAAAAAAAAGCGCCGCACCACCACCGGGTGGGCTCGAACCTCCAACCTTTCGGTTAACAGCCGATCGCGCTAGCCAATGGCGCCACGGAGACAGTCGTGCTCCACGCTCACCACCGTCAGAACATTTCTTCAGAGCTATAAGCCCAAAGAAAAAAAAGCGCCGCACCAACAGCTGGTGGGCTCGAACCTCCAACCTTTACGTTAACAGTGGATCGCGCTAGCCAATTGGGCCACGGAGACAATCGTGCTCCACTCTCACCACCATTAGAACATATCTTCAAAGCTATCAGCGCAAAAAAAAGCAACACACCACTCCCGGGAGGGCTCAAACCTCCAAATTTTCGGTTAACAGCCGAACATGCTGGCCAATTGCGCCACGGAGGCAGTCGTGCTCAGATCTGACCACTGTGAGAACATGTCTCTAAAGTTATCAGCGCAAAGAAAAAAGCAACACACCACTCCCAGGAGGGCTCGAACCTCCAACCTTTCGGCTAACAGCCGATCGCGATAGCCAATTGCGTCACGGAGACAGGCGTGCTCCACTCTCACCACCATTAGAACATATCTTCTAAGCAATCAGCGCAAAGAAAAAAAAAGCGACACACCGTCCCCGGGTGGGCTCGAAACTCCAAATTTTCGGTTAACAGCCGATCGCGCTAGCCAATTGCGCCACGGAGACAGTCCTGCTCTACTCTCACCACCATCAGAACATATCTTCAAAGCTATCAGCTCAAAGAAAAAAAAGCGCCGCACCACTACCAGGTGGGCTCGAAACTCCAAGCTTTCAGTTAACAGCCGATCGCGCTAGCCAATTGCGCCACGGAGACAGTCCTGCTCCACTCTCACCACCATCAGAACATATCTTCAAAGCTATCAGCCCAAAGAAAAAAAGCGCCGCACCACCACCGGGTGGGCTCGAACCTCCAACCTTTCGGTTAACAGTCGATAGCGCTAGCCAATTGCGCCACGGAGACAGTCCTGCTTCACTCTCACCACCATCAGAACATATCTTCAAAGCTATCAGCCCATAGAAAAAAGCCCGCACCACCACCGGGTGTGCTCGAACCTCCAACTTTTCGGTTAACGGCCGAACGCGCTAGCCAATTGCGCCACGGAGACAGTCCTGCTCGACTCTAGCCACCATCAGAACATATCTTTAAAGCTATCAGCCAAAAGAAAAAAAAAGCAACACACCACTCCCGGGAGGGCTCGAACCTCCAACCTTTCGGTTAACAGCCGATAGCGCTAGCCAATTGCGCCACGGAGACAGTCGTGCTCCACTCTCACCACCATCAGAACATTTCTTCGGAGCTATCAGCCCAAAGAAAAAAAAAGCGCCGCACCGCCACCGGGTGGGCTCGAACCTCCAACCTTTCGGTTAACAGCAGATCGCGCTAGCCAATGGCGCCACGGAGACAGTCGTGCTCCACGCTCACCACCGTCAGAACATTTCTTCAGAGCTATCAGCCCAAAGAAAAAAAAGCGCCGCACCACCACCTGGTGGGCTCGAACCTCCAACCTTTACGTTAACAGCGGATCGCGCTAGCCAATTGGGCCACGGAGACAGTCGTGCTCCACTCTCACCACCATTAGAACATATCTTCAAAGCTATCAGTGCAAAGAAAAAAGCAACACACCACTCCTGGGAGGGCTCAAACCTCCTATTTTTCGGTTAACAGCCGAACGTGCAGGCCAATTGCGCCACGGAGACAGTCGTGCTCAGATCTGACCACCGTGAGAACATGTCTCTAAAGTTATCAGCGCAAAGAAAAAAGCAACACACCACTCCCAGGAGGGCTCGAACCTCCAACCTTTCGCTTAACAGCCGATCGCGCTAGCAAATTGCACCATGGAGCCAGTCCTGCTTTACTCTCACCACCATCAGAACATATCTTCAAAGCTATCAGCCCAAAGAAAAAAAGTGCCGCACCAAACCGGGTGGGCTCGAACCTCCAACTTTTCGGTTAACTGCAAATCGCGCTAGCCAACTGCGCCACGGAGACAGTCGTGCTCTACTCTCACCACCATCAGAACATATCTTCAAAGCTATCAGCTCAAAGAAAAAAAAGCGCCGCACCACTACCGGATGGGCTCGAAACTCCAAGCTTTCAGTTAACAGCC
This sequence comes from Rhipicephalus microplus, assembly GCF_043290135.1. Taxonomy (NCBI): domain Eukaryota; kingdom Metazoa; phylum Arthropoda; class Arachnida; order Ixodida; family Ixodidae; genus Rhipicephalus; species Rhipicephalus microplus. The sequence continues at coordinate 20,971 of NW_027464626.1, read as the reverse complement.
GATCGCGCTAGCCAATTGCGCCACGGAGACAGTCCTGCTCCACTCTCACCACCATCAGAACATATCTTCAAAGCTATCAGCCCAAAGAAAAAAAGCGCCGCACCACCACCGGGTGGGCTCGAACCTCCAACCTTTCGGTTAACAGTCGATCGCGCTAGCCAATTGCGCCACGGAGACAGTCCTGCTTCACTCTCACCACCATTAGAACATATCTTCAAAGCTATCAGCCCATAGAAAAAAGCCCGCACCACCACCGGGTGTGCTCGAACCTCCAACTTTTCGGTTAACGGCCGAACGCGCTAGCCAATTGCGCCACGGAGACAGTCCTGCTCGACTCTAGCCACCATCAGAACATATCTTTAAAGCTATCAGCCCAAAGAAAAAAAAAACACACCACTCCCGGGAGGGCTCGAACCTCCAACTATTCGGTTAACAGCCGATAGCGCTAGCCAATTGCGCCACGGAGACAGTCGTGCTCCACTCTCACCACCATCAGAACATTTCTTCGGAGCTATCAGCCCAAAGAAAAAAAAAGCGCCGCACCACCACCGGGTGGGCTCGAACCTCCAACCTTTCGGTTAACAGCAGATCGCGCTAGCCAATGGCGCCACGGAGACAGTCGTGCTCCACGCTCACCACCGTCAGAACATTTCTTCAGAGCTATCAGCCCAAAGAAAAAGAAGCGCCGCACCACCACCTGGTGGGCTCGAACCTCCAACCTTTACGTTAACAGCGGATCGCGCTAGCCAATTGGGCCACGGAGACAGTCGTCCTCCACTCTCACCACCATTAGAACATATCTTCAAAGCTATCAGTGCAAAGAAAAAAGCAACACACCTCTCCCGGGAGGGCTCAAACCTCCTATTTTTCGGTTAACAGCCGAACGTGCAGGCCAATTGCGCCACGGAGACAGTCGTGCTCAGATCTGACCACCGTGAGAACATGTCTCTAAAGTTATCAGCGCAAAGAAAAAAGCAACACACCACTCCCAGGAGGGCTCGAACCTCCAACCTTTCGCTTAACAGCCGATTGCGCTAGCAAATTGCGCCATGGAGCCAGTCCTGCTTTACTCTCACCACCATCAGAACATATCTTCAAAGCTATCAGCCCAAAGAAAAAAAAGTGCCGCACCAAACCGGGTGGGCTCGAACCTCCAACTTTTCGGTTAACTGCAAATCGCGCTAGCCAACTGCGCCACGGAGACAGTCGTGCTCCACTCTCACCACCGCCAGGACATTTCTTCAGAGCTATCAGCCCAAAAAAAGAAGCGCCGCACCACCACCAGGCGGGCTCGAATCTCCAACCTTTCAGTCAACAGCAGATCGCGCTAGCCATTTGCGCCACAGAGACAGTCGTGCTCCAGTCTCACCACCATCAGAACATATCTTCAAAGCTATCAGCGAAAAGAAAAAAAAGCGACACACCGTCCGCGGGTGGGCTAGAACCTCCAACCTTTCGGCTAACAGCCGATCGCACTAGCCGATTGCGCCACGGAGACAGTCGTGCTCCACTTTCACCACCATCAGAACATATCTTCAAAGCTATCACCGCAAAGAAAAAAAAGCGACACACTGTCTCCGGGTGGGCTCTAACCTCCAACCTTTCGGTTAACAGCTGATCGCGCTCGCCAATTGCGCCACGGAGACAGTGAGGCTCCACTTTCACCACCGTCAGAACATTTCTTCAGAGCTATCAGCCCAAAAAAAAGCGCCGCACTACCACCAGGTGGGCTCGAACCTCCAACCTTTCGGTTAACAGCCGATCGCGCTAGCCAATGGCTCCACAGAGACAGTCGTGCTCCACTCTCACCACCATCAGAACATATCTTCAAAGCTATCAGCGAAAAGAAAAAAAAAGCGACACACCGTCCCCGGGTGGGCTCAAACCTCCAACCTCTCGGTTAACAGCCGATCGCGCTAGCCAATCGCGCCACGGAGACAGTCCTGCTATACTCTCACCACCATCAGAACATATCTTCAAAGCTATCAGTCCAAAGAAAAAAAGCGCCGCACCACTCCGGGTGGGCTCGAACCTCCAACCTTTCGGTTAACAGCCGATCGCGCTCGCCAATTGCGCCATGGAGACAGTCGTGCTCCACTCTCACTAACATCAGAACATATCTTCAAAGCTATCAACCCAAAGAAAAAGAAGCGCCGCACCACCACCGGGTGGGCTCGAACCTGCAACCTTTCGGTCAACAGCAGATCGCGCAGGCCAATTGCGCCACGGAGACAGTCGTGCTCCACTCTCACCACCATCAGAACATATCTTCAAAGCTGTCAGCGAAAAGAAAAAAAAAAGCGACACACCGTCGCCGGGTGGGCTCAAACCTCCAACCTCTCGGCTAACAGCCGATCGCGCTGGACAATTGCGCCACGGAGACAGTCCTCCTATACTCTCACCACCATCAGAACATATCTTCAAAGCTATCAGTCCAAAGAAAAAGAGCGCCGCACCACTCCGGGTGGGCTCGAACCTCCAACCTTTCGTCTAACACCCGATCGCGCTAGCCAATTGCGCCATGGAGACAGTCATTCTCCACTCTCACTAACATCAGAACATATCTTCAAAGCTGTCAGCCCAAAGAAAAAAAAGCGGCGCACCACCCCCGGGTGGGCTCGAACCTCCATCCTTTCTGTTAACAGCCGATCGCGCTAGCCAATTGCGCCACGTAGACAGTCGTGCTCCACTCTCACAACCATCAGAACATATCTTCAATGCTACCAGCGCAAAGAAAAAAAAGCGACACACCGTCCACGGGTGGGCTCGAAACTCCAACCTTTCGGTTAACAGCCGATCGCGCTAGCCAATTGCGCCACGGAGATAGTCCTGCTCCACTCTCACCACCATCAGAACATAACTTCAAAGCTATCAGCTCAAAGAAAAAAAAGCGCCGCGCCACTACCGGGTGGGCTCGAAACTCCAAGCTTTCGGTTAACAGCCGATCGCGCTAGCCAAGTGCGCCACGGAGACAGTCCTGCTCTACTCTCACCACCATCAGAACATATCTTCAAAGCTATCAGCCCAAAGTAAAAAAGCGCCGCACCACCACCGGGTGGGCTCGAACCTCAAACCTTTTGGTTAACAGTCGATCGCGCTAGCCAATTGCGCCACGAAGACAGTCCTGCTTCACTCTCACCACCAACAGAACATATCTTCAAAGCTATCAGGCCATAGAAAAATAAGCCCACACCACCACCAGGTGGGCTCGAACCTCCAACCTTTCGGTCAACAGCAGATCGCGCTAGCCAATTGCGCCACGGATTCAGTCGTGCTCCACTCTCACCACCATCAGAACATATCTTCAAAGCTATCAGCGAAAAAAAAACGCGACACACCGTCCCCGGGTGGGCTCAAACCTCCAACCTCTCGGTTACCAGCCGATCGCGAAAGCCAATTGCGCCACGGAGACAGTCCTGCTACACTCTCACCACCATCAGAACATAACTTCAAAGCTATCAGCCCAAAGAAAAAAAGCGCCGCACCACTCCCGGGTGGGCTCGAACCTCCAACTTTTCGGCTAACAGCCGATCGCGCTAGCCATTTGCGCCACGGAGACAGTCGTGCTCCACTTTCATCACCATCAGAACATATCTTCAAAGCTATCAGCCCAAAGAAAAAAAGCGCCGCACCCCCCCCCCCCCGGGTGGGCTCCAGCCTCCAACCTTTCGGCTAACAGCCGATCGCTCTAGCCAATTGCGCCACGGAGACAGTCATGCTCCACTCTCACCACCATCAGAACATATCTTCAAAGCTATCAGCCCAAAGAAAAAAAAGCGCCGCACTACCACCGGGTGGGCTCTAACCTCCAACCTTTCGGTTAACAGCCGATCGCGCTCGCCAACTGCGCCATGGAGACAGTCGTGCTCCACTCTCACCAACATCAGAACATATCTTCAAAGCTATCAGCCCAAAGAAAAAAAAGCGCCGCACCAACCCCGGCCGGGCTCGAACCTCCATCCTTTCTGTTAACAGCCGATAGCGCTAGCCAATTGCGTCACGGAGACAGTCGTGCTCCACTCTCACCACCATTAGAACATATCTTCAAAGCAATCAGCGCAAAGAAAAAAAAAAGCGACACACCGTCCCCGGGTGGGCTCGAAACTCCAACCTTTCGGTTAACAGTCGATCGCGCTAGCCAATTGCGCCACGGAGACAGTCCTGCTTCACTCTCACCACCATCAGAACATATCTTCAAAGCTATCAGCCCATAGAAAAAAGACCGCACCACCACCGGGTGTGCTCGAACCTCCAACCTTTCGGTTAACGGCCGAACGCGCTAGCCAATTGCGCCACGGAGACAGTCCTGCTCCACTCTAGCCACCATCAGAACATATCTTTAAAGCTATCAGCCCAAAGAAAAAAAAAGCAACACACCACTCCCGGGAGGGCTCGAACCTCCAACCTTTCGGTTAACAGCCGATAGCGCTAGCCAATTGCGCCATGGAGACAGTCGTGCTCCACTCTCACCACCATCAGAACATTTCTTCGGAGCTATCAGCCCAAAGAAAAAAAAGCGCCGCACCACCACCGGGTGGGCTCGAACCTCCAACCTTTCGGTTAACAGCCGATCGCGCTAGCCAATGGCGCCACGGAGACAGTCGTGCTCCACGCTCACCACCGTCAGAACATTTCTTCAGAGCTATCAGCCCAAAGAAAAAAAAGCGCCGCACCAACACCTGGTGGGCTCGAACCTCCAACCTTTACGTTAACAGTGGATCGCGCTAGCCAATTGGGCCACGGAGACAATCGTGCTCCACTCTCACCACCATTAGAACATATCTTCAAAGCTATCAGCGCAAAAAAAAGCAACACACCACTCCCGGGAGGGCTCAAACCTCCAAATTTTCGGTTAACAGCCGAACATGCTGGCCAATTGCGCCACGGAGGCTTTCGTGCTCAGATCTGACCACTGTGAGAACATGTCTCTAAAGTTATCAGCGCAAAGAAAAAAGCAACACACCACTCCCAGGAGGGCTCGAACCTCCAACCTTTCGGCTAACAGCCGATCGCGAAAGCCAATTGCGTCACGGAGACAGGCGTGCTCCACTCTCACCACCATTAGAACATATCTTCTAAGCAATCAGCGCAAAGAAAAAAAAGCGACACACCGTCCCCGGGTGGGCTCGAAACTCCAAATTTTCGGTTAACAGCCGATCGCGCTAGCCGTTTGCGCCACGGAGACATTCCTGCTCTACTCTCACCACCATCAGAACATATCTTCAAAGCTATCAGCTCAAAGAAAAAAAAGCGCCGCACCACTACCAGGTGGGCTCGAAACTCCAAGCTTTCAGTTAACAGCCGATCGCGCTAGCCAATTGCGCCACGGAGACAGTCCTGCTCCACTCTCACCACCATCAGAACATATCTTCAAAGCTATCAGCCCAAAGAAAAAAAGCGCCGCACCACCACCGGGTGGGCTCGAACCTCCAACCATTCGGTTAACAGTCGATCGCGCTAGCCAATTGCGCCACGGAGACAGTCCTGCTTCACTCTCACCACCATCAGAACATATCTTCAAAGCTATCAGCCCATAGAAAAAAGCCCGCACCACCACCGGGTGTGCTCGAACCTCCAACTTTTCGGTTAACGGCCGAACGCGCTAGCCAATTGCGCCACGGAGACAGTCCTGCTCGACTCTAGCCACCATCAGAACATATCTTTAAAGCTATCAGCCAAAAAAAAAGCAACACACCACTCCCGGGAGGGCTCGAACCTCCAACCTTTCGGTTAACAGCCGATAGCGCTAGCCAATTGCGCCACGGAGACAGTCTTGCTCCACTCTCACCACCATCAGAACATTTCTTCGGAGCTATCAGCCCAAAAAAAAAGCGCCGCACCGCCACCGGGTGGGCTCGAACCTCCAACCTTTCGGTTAACAGCAGATCGCGCTAGCCAATGGCGCCACGGAGACAGTCGTGCTCCACGCTCACCACCGTCAGAACATTTCTTCAGAGCTATCAGCCCAAAGAAAAAAAAGCGCCGCACCACCACCTGGTGGGCTTGAACCTCCAACCTTTACGTTAACAGCGGATCGAGCTAGCCAATTGGGCCACGGAGACAGTCGTGCTCCACTCTCACCACCATTAGAACATATCTTCAAAGCTATCAGTGCAAAGAAAAAAGCAACACACCACTCCTGGGAGGGCTCAAACCTCCTATTTTTCGGTTAACAGCCGAACGTGCAGGCCAATTGCGCCACGGAGACAGTCGTGCTCAGATCTGACCACCGTGAGAACATGTCTCTAAAGTTATCAGCGCAAAGAAAAAAGCAACACACCACTCCCAGGAGGGCTCGAACCTCCAACCTTTCGCTTAACAGCCGATCGCGCTAGCAAATTGCACCATGGAGCCAGTCCTGCTTTACTCTCACCACCATCAGAACATATCTTCAAAGCTATCAGCCCAAAAAAAAAAGTGCCGCACCAAACCGGGTGGGCTCGAACCTCCAATTTTCGGTTAACTGCAAATCGCGCTAGCCAACTGCGCCACGGAGACAGTCGTGCTCTACTCTCACCACCATCAGAACATATCTTCAAAGCTATCAGCTCAAAGAAAAAAAAGCGCCGCACCACTACCGGGTGGGCTCGAAACTCCAAGCTTTCAGTTAACAGCCGATCGCGCTAGCCAATTGCGCCACGGAGACAGTCCTGCTCCACTCTCACCACCATCAGAACATATCTTCAAAGCTATCAGCCCAAAGAAAAAAAGCGCCGCACCACCACCGGGTGGGCTCGAACCTCCAACCTTTCGGTTAACAGTCGATCGCGCTAGCCAATTGCGCCACGGAGACAGTCCTGCTTCACTCTCACCACCATTAGAACATATCTTCAAAGCTATCAGCCCATAGAAAAAAGCCCGCACCACCACCGGGTGTGCTCGAACCTCCAACTTTTCGGTTAACGGCCGAACGCGCTAGCCAATTGCGCCACGGAGACAGTCCTGCTCGACTCTAGCCACCATCAGAACATATCTTTAAAGCTATCAGCCCAAAGAAAAAAAAACACACCACTCCCGGGAGGGCTCGAACCTCCAACTATTCGGTTAACAGCCGATAGCGCTAGCCAATTGCGCCACGGAGACAGTCGTGCTCCACTCTCACCACCATCAGAACATTTCTTCGGAGCTATCAGCCCAAAGAAAAAAAAAGCGCCGCACCACCACCGGGTGGGCTCGAACCTCCAACCTTTCGGTTAACAGCAGATCGCGCTAGTCAATGGCGCCACGGAGACAGTCGTGCTCCACGCTCACCACCGTCAGAACATTTCTTCAGAGCTATCAGCCCAAAGAAAAAAAAGCGCCGCACCACCACCTGGTGGGCTCGAACCTCCAACCTTTACGTTAACAGCGGATCGCGCTAGCCAATTGGGCCACGGAGACAGTCGTCCTCCACTCTCACCACCATTAGAACATATCTTCAAAGCTATCAGTGCAAAGAAAAAAGCAACACACCCCTCCCGGGAGGGCTCAAACCTCCTATTTTTCGGTTAACAGCCGAACGTGCAGGCCAATTGCGCCACGGAGACAGTCGTGCTCAGATCTGACCACCGTGAGAACATGTCTCTAAAGTTATCAGCGCAAAGAAAAAAGCAACACACCACTCCCAGGAGGGCTCGAACCTCCAACCTTTCGCTTAACAGCCGATCGCGCTAGCAAATTGCGCCATGGAGCCAGTCCTGCTTTACTCTCACCACCATCAGAACATATCTTCAAAGCTATCAGCCCAAAGAAAAAAAAGTGCCGCACCAAACCGGGTGGGCTCGAACCTCCAACTTTTCGGTTAACTGCAAATCGCGCTAGCCAACTGCGCCACGGAGACAGTCGTGCTCCACTCTCACCACCGCCAGGACATTTCTTCAGAGCTATCAGCCCAAAAAAAGAAGCGCCGCACCACCACCAGGCGGGCTCGAATCTCCAACCTTTCAGTCAACAGCAGATCGCGCTAGCCATTTGCGCCACAGAGACAGTCGTGCTCCACTCTCACCACCATCAGAACATATCTTCAAAGCTATCAGCGAAAAGAAAAAAAAGCGACACACCGTCCGCGGGTGGGCTAGAACCTCCAACCTTTCGGCTAACAGCCGATCGCACTAGCCGATTGCGCCACGGAGACAGTCGTGCTCCACTTTCACCACCATCAGAACATATCTTCAAAGCTATCACCGCAAAGAAAAAAAAGCGACACACTGTCTCCGGGTGGGCTCTAACCTCCAACCTTTCGGTTAACAGCTGATCGCGCTCGCCAATTGCGGCACGGAGACAGTGAGGCTCCACTTTCACCACCGTCAGAACATTTCTTCAGAGCTATCAGCCCAAAAAAAAGCGCCGCACTACCACCAGGTGGGCTCGAACCTCCAACCTTTCGGTTAACAGCTGATCGCGCTAGCCAATGGCTCCACAGAGACAGTCGTGCTCCACTCTCACCACCATCAGAACATATCTTCAAAGCTATCAGCGAAAAGAAAAAAAAGCGACACACCGTCCCCGGGTGGGCTGAAACCTCCAACCTCTCGGTTAACAGCCGATCGCGCTAGCCAATCGCGCCACGGAGACAGTCCTGCTATACTCTCACCACCATCAGAACATATCTTCAAAGCTATCAGTCCAAAGAAAAAAGCGCCGCACCACTCCGGGTGGGCTCGAACCTCCAACCTTTCGTATAAGAGCCGATAGCGCTAGCCAATGGCGCCACGGAGACAGTCGGGCTCCACTCTCACCACCGTCAGAACATTTCTTCGGAGCTATCAGCCCAAAGAAAAAAAAGCGCCGCACCACCACCGGGTGGGCTCGAACCTCCAACCTTTCGGTTAACAGCCGATCGCGCTAGCCAATGGCGCCACGGAGACAGCCGTGCTCCACGCTCACCACCGTCAGAACATTTCTTCAGAGCTACCAGCTCAAAGAAAAAAAAGCGCCGCACCACCACCTGGTGGGCTAGAACCTCCAACCTTTACGTTAACAGCGGATCGCGCTACCCAATTGGGCCACAGAGACAGTCGTGCTCCACTCTCAACACCATTAGAACATATCTTCAAAGCTATCAGCGCAAAGAAAAAAGCAACACACCACTCCCGGGAGGGCTCAAACCTCCAATTTTTCGGTTAACAGCCGAACGTGCTGGCCAATTGCGCCACGGAGACAGTCTTGCTCATATCTCACCACCATGAGAACATGTCTCTAAAGTTATCAGCGCAAAGAAAAAAGCAACACACCACTCCCAAGAGGCCTCGAACCTCCAACCTTTCGCTTAGCAGCCGATCGCGCCAGCAAATTGCGCCACGGAGGCAGTCCTGCTATACTCTCACCACCATCAGAACATATCTTCAAAGCTATCAGCCCAAAGAAAAAAAAACTGCCGCACCACCACCGGGTGAGCTCGAACTTCCAACTTTTCGGTTAACTGCAAATCGCGCTAGCCAACTGCGCCACGGAGACAGTCGTGCTCCACTCTCACCACCACCAGGACATTTCTTCAGAGCTATCAGCCCAAAGAAAAAGAAGCGCCGCACCACCACCAGGTGGGCTCGAACCTCCAACCTTTCAGTCAACAGCAGATCGCGCTAGCCGATTGCGCCACTGAGACACTCGTGCTCCACTCTCACCACCATCAGAACATATCTTCAAAGCTATCAGCGAAAAGAAAAAAAAAAGCGACACATCGTCCCCGGGTGGGCTCGAAACTCCAACCTTTCGGTTAACAGCCGATCGCGCTAGCCAATTGCGCCACGGAGACAGTCCTGCTCCACTCTCACCACCATCAGAACATATCTTCAAAGCTATCAGCTCAAAGAAAAAAAGCGCCCCGCCACAACCGGGTGGGCTCGAAACTCCAAGCTTTCGGTTAACAGCCGATCGCGCTAGCCAATTGCGCCACGGAGACAGTGAGGCTCCACTTGCACCACCATCAGAACATATCTTCAAAGCTATCAGCCCAAAAAAAAAGCGGCGAACCACCCCCGGGTGGGCTCAAACCTCCATACTTTCTGTTAACAGCCGATCGCGCTATTCAATTGCGCCACGGAGACAGTGAGGCTCCACTTTCACCACCAGCAGAACATATCTTCAAAGCTATCAGCGCAAAAAAAAGCGACACACCGTCCCCGGGTGTGCTCGAACCTTTAACCTTTCGGTTAACGGCCGAACGCGCTAGCCAATTGCGCCACGGAGACTGTCCTGCTCCACTCTCACCACCGTCAGAACATTTCTTCGGAGCTATCAGCCCAAAGAAAAAAAAAGCGCCGCACCACCACCGGGTGGGCTCGAACCTCCAACCTTTCGGTTAACAGCCGATCGCGCTAGCCAATGGCGCCACAGAGACAGTCGTGCTCCACTCTCACCACCATCAGAACATATCTTCAAAGCTATCAGCGAAAAGAAAAAAAAGCGACACACCGTCCCCGGGTGGGCTCAAACCTCCAACCTCTCGGTTAACAGCCGATCGCGCTAGCCAATTGCGCCACGGAGACAGTCCTGCTATACTCTCACCACCATCAGAACATATCTTCAAAGCTATCAGCCCAAAGAAAAAAAAGCGCCACACCACCCCCGGCCGGGCTCGAACCTCCATCCTTTCTGTTAACAGCCGATCGCGATAGCCAATTGCGTCACGGAGACAGTCGTGCTCCACTCTCACCACCATTAGAACATATCTTCAAAGCAATCAGCGCAAAGAAAAAAGAAGCGACACACCGTCCCCGGGTGGGCTCGAAACTCCAACTTTTCGGTTAACAGCCGATCGCGCTAGCCAATTGCGCCACGGAGACAGTCCTGCTCTACTCTCACCACCATCAGAACATATCTTCAAAGCTATCAGCTCAAAGAAAAAAAAGCGCCGCACCACTACCGGGTGGGCTCGAAACTCCAAGCTTTCAGTTAACAGCCGATCGCGCTAGCCAATTGCGCCACGGAGTTAGTCCTGCTCCACTCTAGCCACCATCAGAACATATCTTTAAAGCTATCAGCCCAAAGAAAAAAAAGCAACACACCACTCCCGGGAGGGCTCGAACCTCCAACCTTTCGGTTAACAGCCGATAGCGCTAGCCAATTGCGCCACAGAGACAGTCGTGCTCCACTCTCACCACCATCAGAACATTTCTTCGGAGCTATCAGCCCAAAGAAAAATAAGCGCCGCACCACCACCGGGTGGGCTCGAACCTCCAACCTTTCGGTTAACAGTCGATCGCGCTAGCCAATTGCGCCACGGAGACAGTCCTGCTACACTCTCACCACCATCAGAACATATCTTCAAAGCTTTCAGCCCAAAGAAAAAAAGTGCCGCACCACCCCCGGGTGGGCTCGAACTTCCAACCTTTCGGCTAACAGCCGATCGCGCTAGCCATTTGCGCCACGGAGACAGTCGTGCTCCACTTTCACCACCATCAGAACATATCTTCAAAGCTATCAGCCCAAAGAAAAAAAGCGCCGCACCACCCCCGGGTGGGCTCCAACCTCCAACCTTTCGGGTAACAGCCGATCGCTCTAGCCAATTGCGCCACGGAGACATTCATGCTCCACTCTCTCCACCATCAGAACATATCTTCAAAGCTATCAGCCCAAAGAAAAAAAAAGCGCCGCACTACCACCAGGTGGGCTGTAACCTCCAACCTTTCGGTTAACAGCCGATCGCGCTCGCCAATTGCGCCATGGAGACAGTCGTGCTCCACTCTCACCAACATCAGAACATAACTTCAAAGCTATCAGCCCAAAGAAAAAAAAGCGCCGCACCACCCCCGGCCGGGCTCGAACCTCCATCCTTTCTGTTAAAAGCCGATCGCGATAGCCAATTGCGTCACGGAGACAGTCCTGCTCTACTCTCACCACCATCAGAACATATCTTCAAAGCTATCAGCCCAAAGAAAAAAAGCGCCGCACCACCACCGGGTGGGCTCGAACCTCAAACCTTTTGGTTAACAGTCGATCGCGCTAGCCAATTGCGCCACGGAGACAGTCCTGCTTCACTCTCACCACCATTAGAACATATCTTCAAAGCAATCAGCGCAAAGAAAAAAGAAGCGACACACCGTCCCCGGGTGGGCTCAAAACTCCAACTTTTCGGTTAACAGCCGATCGCGCTAGCCAATTGCGCCACGTAGACAGTCTTGCTCCACTCTCACCACCATCAGAACATATCTTCAAAGCTATCAGCTCAAAGAAAAAAAAAGCGCCGCGCCACTACCGGGTGGGCTCGAAACTCCAAGCTTTCGGTTAACAGCCGATCGCGCTAGCCAATTGCGCCACGGAGACAGTCCTGCTCTACTCTCACCACCATCAGAACATATCTTCAAAGCTATCAGCCCAAAGAAAAAAAGCGCCGCACCACCACCGGGTGGGCTCGAACCTCAAAACTTTTGGTTAACAGTCGATCGCGCTAGCCAATTGCGCCACGGAGACAGTCCTGCTTCACTCTCACCACCATCAGAACATATCTTCAAAGCTATCAGCCCATAGAAAAATAAGCCCACACCACCACCGGGTGGGCTCGAACCTCCAACCTTTCGGTCAACAGCAAATCGCGCTAGCCAATTGCGCCACGGACACAGTCGTGCTCCACTCTCACCACCATCAGAACATATCTTCAAAGCTATCAGCGAAAAAAAAGCGACACACCGTCCCCGGGTGGGCTCAAACCTCCAACCTCTCGGTTACCAGCCGATCGCGAAAGCCAATTGCGCCACGGAGACAGTCCTGCTACACTCTCACCACCATCAGAACATATCTTCAAAGCTATCAGCCCAAAGAAAAAAAGCGCCGCACCACCCCCGGGTGGGCTCGAACTTCCAACCTTTCGGCTAACAGCCGATCGCGCTAGCCATTTGCGCCACGGAGACAGTCGTGCTCCACATTCACCACCATCAGAACATATCTTCAAAGCTATCAGCCCAAAGAAAAAAAGCGCCGCACCACACCCTGGGCTCCAACCTCCAACCTTTCGGGTAACAGCCGATCGCTCTAGCTAATTGCGCCACGGAGACAGTCATGCTCCACTCTCACCACCATCAGAACATATCTTCAAAGCTATCAGCCCAAAGAAAAAAAAGCGCCGCACTAACACCGGGTGGGCTGTAACCTCCAACCTTTCGGTTAACAGCCGATCGCGCTCGCCAATTGCGCCATGGAGACAGTCGTGCTCCACTCTCACCAACATCAGAACATAACTTCAAAGCTATCAGCCCAAAGAAAAAAAAGCGCCACACCACCCCCGGCCGGGCTCGAACCTCCATCCTTTCTGTTAACAGCCGATCGCGATAGCCAATTGCGTCACGGAGACAGTCGTGCTCCACTCTCACCACCATTAGAACATATCTTCAAAGCAATCAGCGCAAAGAAAAAAGAAGCGACACACCGTCCCCGGGTGGGCTCGAAACTCCAACTTTTCGGTTAACAGCCGATCGCGCTAGCCAATTGCGCCACGGAGACAGTCCTGCGCTACTCTCACCACCATCAGAACATATCTTCAAAGCTATCAGCTAAAAGAAAAAAAAGCGCCGCACCACTACCGGGTGGGCTCGAAACTCCAAGCTTTCAGTTAACAGCCGATCGCGCTAGCCAATTGCGCCACGGAGTTAGTCCTGCTCCACTCTAGCCACCATCAGAACATATCTTTAAAGCTATCAGCCCAAAGAAAAAAAAGCAACACACCACTCCCGGGAGGGCTCGAACCTCCAACCTTTCGGTTAACAGCCGATAGCGCTAGCCAATTGCGCCACGGAGACAGTCGTGCTCCACTCTCACCACCATTAGAACATATCTTCAAAGCAATCAGCGCAAAGAAAAAAGAAGCGACACACCGTCCCCGGGTGGGCTCAAAACTCCAACTTTTCGGTTAACAGCCGATCGCGCTAGCCAATTGCGCCACGTAGACAGTCTTGCTCCACTCTCACAACCATCAGAACATATCTTCAAAGCTACCAGCGCAAAGAAAAAAAAGCGACACACCGTCCACGGGTGGGCTCGAAACTCCAAACTTTCGGTTAACAGCCGATCGCGCTAGCCAATTGCGCCACGGAGATAGTCCTGCTCCACTCTCACCACCATCAGAACATATCTTCAAAGCTATCAGCCCAAAGAAAAAAAGCGCCGCACCACCACCGGGTGGGCTCGAACCTCAAACCTTTTGGTTAACAGTCGATCGCGCTAGCCAAATGCGCCACGGAGACAGTCCTGCTTCACTCTCACCACCATCAGAACATATCTTCAAAGCTATCAGCCCCTAGAAAAATAAGCCCACACCACCACCGGGTGGGCTCGAACCTCCAACCTTTCGGTCAACAGCAGATCGCGCTAGCCAATTGCGCCACGGACACAGTCGTGCTCCACTCTCACCACCATCAGAACACATCTTCAAAGCTATCAGCGAAAAAAAAGCGACACACCGTCCCCGGGTGGGCTCAAACCTCCAACCTCTCGGTTACCAGCCGATCGCGAAAGCCAATTGCGCCACGGAGACAGTCCTGCTACACTCTCACCACCATCAGAACATATCTTCAAAGCTATCAGCCCAAAGAAAAAAAGCGCCGCACCACCCCCGGGTGGACTCGAACTTCCAACCTTTCGGCTAACAGCCGATCGCGCTAGCCATTTGCGCCACGGAGACAGTCCAGCTACACTCTCACCACCATCAGAACATATCTTCAAAGCTATCAGCCCAAAGAAAAAAGCGCCGCACCACCCCCGGGTGGGCTCCAACCTCCAACCTTTCGGGTAACAGCCGATCGGTCTAGCCAATTGCGCCACGGAGACAGTCATGCTCCACTCTCACCACCATCAGAACATATCTTCAAAGCTATCAGCCCAAAGAAAAAAAAAGCGCCGCACTACCACCGGGTGGGCTGTAACCTCCAACCTTTCGGTTAACAGCCGATCGCGCTCGCCAATTGCGCCATGGAGACAGTCGTGCTCCACTCTCACCAACATCAGAACATAACTTCAAAGCTATCAGCCCAAAGAAAAAAAAGCGCCGCACCCCCCCCCCGGCCGGGCTCGAACCTCCATCCTTTCTGTTAACAGCCGATCGCGATAGCCAATTGCGTCACGGAGACAGTCGTGCTCCACTCTCACCACCATTAGAACATATCTTCAAAGCAATCAGCGCAAAGAAAAAAGAAGCGACACACCGTCCCCGGGTGGGCTCGAAACTCCAACTTTTCGGTTAACAGCCGATCGCGCTAGCCAATTGTGCCACGGAGACAGTCCTGCTCTACTCTCACCACCATCAGAACAAAGCTTCAAAGCAATCAGCGCAAAGAAAAAAAAAGCGACACACCGTCCCCGGATGGGCTCGAAACTCCAAATTTTCGGTTAACAGCCGATCGCGCTAGCCAATTGCGCCACGCAGACAGTCCTGCTCTACTCTCACCACCATCAGAACATATCTTCAAAGCTATCAGCTCAAAGAAAAAAAAGCGCCGCACCACTACCGGGTGGGCTCGAAACTCCAAGCTTTCAGTTAACAGCCGATCGCGCTAGCCAATTGCGCCACGGAGACAGTCCTGCTCCACTGTCAACACCATCAGAACATATCTTCAAAGCTATCAGCCCAAAGAAAAAAAGCGCCGCACCACCACCGGCTGGGCTCGAACCTCCAACCTTTCGGTTAACAGTCGATCGCGCTAGCCAATTGCGCCACGGAGACAGTCCTGCTTCACTCTCACCACCATCAGAACATATCTTCAAAGCTATCAGCCCAAAGAAAAAAGCCCGCACCACCACCGGGTGTGCTCGAACCTCCAACCTTTCGGTTAACGGCCGAACGCGCTAGCCAATTGCGCCACGGAGACAGTCCTGCTCGACTCTAGCCACCATCAGAACATATCTTTAAAGCTATCAGCACAAAGAAAAAAAAGCAACACACCACTCCCGGGAGGGCTCGAACCTCCAACCTTTCGGTTAACAGCCGATAGCGCTAGCCAATTGCGCCACGAAGACAGTCGTGCTCCACTCTCACCACCATCAGAACATTTCTTCGGAGCTATCAGCCCAAAGAAAAAAAGCGCCGCACCGCCACCGGGTGGGCTCGAACCTCCAACCTTTCGGTTAACAGCCGATCGCGCTAGCCAATGGCGCCACGGAGACAGTCGTGCTCCACGCTCACCACCGTCAGAACATTTCTTCAGAGCTATCAGCCCAAAGAAAAAAAAGCGCCGCACCACCACCTGGTGGGCTCGAACCTCCAACCTTTACGTTAACAGCGGATCGCGCTAGCCAATTGGGCCACGGACACAGTCGTGCTCCACTCTCACCACCATCAGAACATATCTTCAAAGCTATCAGCGAAAAAAAAAAGCGACACACCGTCCCCGGGTGGGCTCAAACCTCCAACCTCTCGGTTACCAGCCGATCGCGAAAGCCAATTGCGCCACGGAGACAGTCCTGCTACACTCTCACCACCATCAGAACATATCTTCAAAGCTATCAGCCCAAAGAAAAAAAGCGCCGCACCACCCCCGGGTGGGCTCGAACTTCCAACCTTTCGGCTAACAGCCGATCGCGCTAGCCATTTGCGCCACGGAGACAGTCGTGCTCCACTTTCACCACCATCAGAACATATCTTCAAAGCTATCAGCCCAAAGAAAAAAAGCGCCGCACCACCCCCGGGTGGGCTCCAACCTCCAACCTTTCGGGTAACAGCCGATCGCTCTAGCTAATTGCGCCACGGAGACAGTCATGCTCCACTCTCACCACCATAAGAACATATCTTCAAAGCTATCAGCCCAAAGAAAAAAAAAGCGCCGCACTAACACCGGGTGGGCTGTAACCTCCAACCTTTCGGTTAACAGCCGATCGCGATAGCCAATTGCGTCACGGAGACAGTCGTGCTCCACTCTCACCACCATTAGAACATATCTTCAAAGCAATCAGCTCAAAGAAAAAAGAAGCGACACACCGTCCCCGGATGGGCTCGAAACTCCAACTTTTCGGTTAACAGCCGATCGCGCTAGCCAATTGCGCCACGGAGACAGTCCTGCTCTACTCTCACCACCATCAGAACATATCTTCAAAGCTATCAGCTCAAAGAAAAAAAAGCGCCGCACCACTACCGGGTGGGCTCGAAACTCCAAGCTTTCAGTTAACAGCCGATCGCGCTAGCCAATTGCGCCACGGAGACAGTCCTGCTCTACTCTCACCACCATCAGAACATATCTTCAAAGCTATCAGCCCAAAGAAAAAAAGCGCCGCACCACCACCGGGTGGGCTCGAACCTCAAACCTTTTGGTTAACAGTCGATCGCGCTAGCCAATTGCGCCACGGAGACAGTCCTGCTTCACTCTCACCACCATCAGAACATATCTTCAAAGCTATCAGCCCATAGAAAAATAAGCGCACACCACCACCGGGTGGGCTCGAACCTCCAACCTTTCGGTCAACAGCAAATCGCGCTAGCCAATTGCGCCACGGACACAGTCGTGCTCCACTCTCACCACCATCAGAACATATCTTCAAAGCTATCAGCGAAAAAAAAGCGACAACCGTCCCCGGGTGGGCTCAAACCTCCAACCTCTCGGTTACCAGCCGATCGCGAAAGCCAATTGCGCCACGGGGACAGTCCTGCTACACTCTCACCACCATCAGAACATATCTTCAAAGCTATCAGCCCAAAGAAAAAAAGCGCCGCACCACCCCCGGGTGGGCTCGAACTTCCAACCTTTCGGCTAACAGCCGATCGCGCTAGCCATTTGCGCCACGGAGACAGTCGTGCTCCACTTTCACCACCATCAGAACATATCTTCAAAGCTATCAGCCCAAAGAAAAAAAGCGCCGCACCACCCCCGGGTGGGCTCCAACCTCCAACCTTTCGGGTAACAGCCGATCGCTCTAGCTAATTGCGCCACGGAGACAGTCATGCTCCACTCTCACCACCATCAGAACATATCTTCAAAGCTATCAGCCCAAAGAAAAAAAAAGCGCCGCACTAACACCGGGTGGGCTGTAACCTCCAACCTTTCGGTTAACAGCCGATCGCGCTCGCCAATTGCGCCATGGAGACAGTCGTGCTCCACTCTCACCAACATCAGAACATAACTTCAAAGCTATCAGCCCAAAGAAAAAAAAGCGCCACACCACCCCCGGCCGGGCTCGAACCTCCATCCTTTCTGTTAACAGCCGATCGCGATAGCCAATTGCGTCACGGAGACAGTCGTGCTCCACTCTCACCACCATTAGAACATATCTTCAAAGCAATCAGCGCAAAGAAAAAAGAAGCGACACACCGTCCCCGGGTGGGCTCGAAACTCCAACTTTTCGGTTAACAGCCGATCGCGCTAGCCAATTGCGCCACGGAGACAGTCCTGCTCTACTCTCACCACCATCAGAACATATCTTCAAAGCTATCAGCTAAAAGAAAAAAAAGCGCCGCACCACTACCGGGTGGGCTCGAAACTCCAAGCTTTCAGTTAACAGCCGATCGCGCTAGCCAATTGCGCCACGGAGTTAGTCCTGCTCCACTCTAGCCACCATCAGAACATATCTTTAAAGCTATCAGCCCAAAGAAAAAAAAGCAACACACCACTCCCGGGAGGGCTCGAACCTCCAACCTTTCGGTTAACAGCCGATAGCGCTAGCCAATTGCGCCACGGAGACAGTCGTGCTCCACTCTCACCACCATTAGAACATATCTTCAAAGCAATCAGCGCAAAGAAAAAAGAAGCGACACACCGTCCCCGGGTGGGCTAAAAACTCCAACTTTTCGGTTAACAGCCGATCGCGCTAGCCAATTGCGCCACGTAGACAGTCTTGCTCCACTCTCACAACCATCAGAACATATCTTCAAAGCTACCAGCGCAAAGAAAAAAAAGCGACACACCGTCCACGGGTGGGCTCGAAACTCCAAACTTTCGGTTAACAGCCGATCGCGCTAGCCAATTGCGCCACGGAGATAGTCCTGCTCCACTCTCACCACCATCAGAACATATCTTCAAAGCTATCAGCCCAAAGAAAAAAAGCGCCGCACCACCACCGGGTGGGCTCGAACCTCAAACCTTTTGGTTAACAGTCGATCGCGCTAGCCAAATGCGCCACGGAGACAGTCCTGCTTCACTCTCACCACCATCAGAACATATCTTCAAAGCTATCAGCCCCTAGAAAAATAAGCCCACACCACCACCGGGTGGGCTCGAACCTCCAACCTTTCGGTCAACAGCAGATCGCGCTAGCCAATTGCGCCACGGACACAGTCGTGCTCCACTCTCACCACCATCAGAACATATCTTCAAAGCTATCAGCGAAAAAAAAAGCGACACACCGTCCCCGGGTGGGCTCAAACCTCCAACCTCTCGGTTACCAGCCGATCGCGAAAGCCAATTGCGCCACGGAGACAGTCCTGCTACACTCTCACCACCATCAGAACATATCTTCAAAGCTATCAGCCCAAAGAAAAAAAGCGCCGCACCACCCCCGGGTGGACTCGAACTTCCAACCTTTCGGCTAACAGCCGATCGCGCTAGCCATTTGCGCCACGGAGACAGTCCTGCTACACTCTCACCACCATCAGAACATATCTTCAAAGCTATCAGCCCAAAGAAAAAAAGCGCCGCACCACCCCCGGGTGGGCTCCAACCTCCAACCTTTCGGGTAACAGCCGATCGCTCTAGCCAATTGCGCCACGGAGACAGTCATGCTCCACTCTCACCACCATCAGAACATATCTTCAAAGCTATCAGCCCAAAGAAAAAAAAAGCGCCGCACTACCACCGGGTGGGCTGTAACCTCCAACCTTTCGGTTAACAGCCGATCGCGCTCGCCAATTGCGCCATGGAGACAGTCGTGCTCCACTCTCACCAACATCAGAACATAACTTCAAAGCTATCAGCCCAAAGAAAAAAAAGCGCCGCACCCCCCCCGGCCGGGCTCGAACCTCCATCCTTTCTGTTAACAGCCGATCGCGATAGCCAATTGCGTCACGGAGACAGTCGTGCTCCACTCTCACCACCATTAGAACATATCTTCAAAGCAATCAGCGCAAAGAAAAAAGAAGCGACACACCGTCCCCGGGTGGGCTCGAAACTCCAACTTTTCGGTTAACAGCCGATCGCGCTAGCCAATTGTGCCACGGAGACAGTCCTGCTCTACTCTCACCACCATCAGAATATATCTTCAAAGCAATCAGCGCAAAGAAAAAAAAAGCGACACACCGTCCCCGGATGGGCTCGAAACTCCAACTTTTCGGTTAACAGCCGATCGCGCTAGCCAATTGCGCCACGCAGACAGTCCTGCTCTACTCTCACCACCATCAGAACATATCTTCAAAGCTATCAGCTCAAAGAAAAAAAAGCGCCGCACCACTACCGGGTGGGCTCGAATCTCCAAGCTTTCAGTTAACAGCCGATCGCGCTAGCCAATTGCGCCACGGAGACAGTCCTGCTCCACTGTCAACACCATCAGAACATATCTTCAAAGCTATCAGCCCAAAGAAAAAAAGCGCCGCACCACCACCGGCTGGGCTCGAACCTCCAACCTTTCGGTTAACAGTCGATCGCGCTAGCCAATTGCGCCACGGAGACAGTCCTGCTTCACTCTCACCACCATCAGAACATATCTTCAAAGCTATCAGCCCAAAGAAAAAAGCCCGCACCACCACCGGGTGTGCTCGAACCTCCAATCTTTCGGTTAACGGCCGAACGCGCTAGCCAATTGCGCCACGGAGACAGTCCTGCTCGACTCTAGCCACCATCAGAACATATCTTTAAAGCTATCAGCACAGAGAAAAAAAAGCAACACACCACTCCCGGGAGGGCTCGAACCTCCAACCTTTCGGTTAACAGCCGATAGCGCTAGCCAATTGCGCCACGAAGACAGTCGTGCTCCACTCTCACCACCATCAGAACATTTCTTCGGAGCTATCAGCCCAAAGAAAAAAAAGCGCCGCACCGCCACCGGGTGGGCTCGAACCTCCAACCTTTCGGTTAACAGCCGATCGCGCTAGCCAATGGCGCCACGGAGACAGTCGTGCTCCACGCTCACCACCGTCAGAACATTT